>NC_088121.1:6500871-7767121 GCF_036370855.1 Dromaius novaehollandiae | reverse complement strand
CCTGGGCTGTCTGGAAACGCGGCGGATCGGGGCCCCCGAAGCCTGGACGTGGGCTGGAAGGAGACGGGGTGGGGAGAGCTTTGCTCTCCTGCCCGGCAAAGCCTCTGTCTTGGGGTCCTCCCAGCCCTTTGCATAAGAAAGCGTGCAGGAAGCTTGCTGCAAAGACTTATTTAACTGGTTACAAAGCTGAGCTCTTGTCCATGTCCCCGGTTAACCTCTTTAAAAAATAATTATGTGAAAGTCCCGTTCTGCCTCCGAGTTTCCTTTTGCAGGAGGCGCCTTAGCCGTGGTAATTCCAGCGCTCTGCAAGCGCCGGCTAATCCCGGCAGCGCTCTTGGGAGGCAGGTAGCAGCGTTTTATCCTCTCCTGCCTAATCCCAGCTGCAAAAAAGCCCTCCTGCTTCCCCTCTATAAATGTCAGTGATGTGGCGCATGTCACCGGCCGTGCTGGCCGCTCAGAAGTGGCTGGCATGTGGCTTTTTCTGCAGGTACTACCACGGGATGGTTGGGAGCTTTTCCTGGGCCGGGAGCCAACGCAAGCCCCGTGTTATCTCCGAGCGCTGGCCTCCTCCGCCCTCGCCTCCCGGGAGCTGCGGCGTTCGGCGCGGCGGGGAGGCGTGCGTGCACGGCCCGGCTCTCGGCCGCAGGCCGCGCGGGGAAGGCGATGCGGCGTCCGTCTCTCGCGGCGGGGCGGCCTCTCCATTAGGAGGAAGGCTGTCTGCATGTCCTCAGCGTGCCGCCGGCCCCTCCCCGCGCGCGTGCTGGTGACGCTGTGCCGGCAGGCGTGGGACGTGCCGGGCGGGCGGCGGGGCTGCCTCTCTGCCCGCGTCCCTGCACTGGGCTCCGGCTCCCCGGAATAGGGCGGAAAGGGGAGGATTTGTGCATCTTTTCGGGACAGGACCTCCTCCGAGTGCTTGCTTCCATTGGCTGCAGAGGACGAGCCTCCTCGGAGCAGGGATGCAGAGGGGAGCTGGCTTTGCACGAGATGCTTGTTTGAGCTTGTTGGGAAGCTGCCCACTGCCCTGCGGCCCATGCAAAGCATTTGGGTTTGAACAGGGAAAAGGATCTCCTTACACTATGGCTGGTTGCTGGGGACAGTGTTGCACCTATGGGACTGTTTTGTGCTGGAGAAAGGGTTTATTATTATTTTTTTCTGCCCAGCAAAAGGCTGTCGTTTTGCCAGCTTCTCTGCCCGGGCAGTGGTTAGCAGCGGTTTCGTCACCCGAAACCTTCGCGGGAGCCGTGCCGCAGCGCCGGCGGGCTGCGCACCCGTGCTGGGGCTGACCTTGCTGGCAGCTTCGGCGTGGGGAGGATTACTCGCACGAGTAAGGATTTGCTCCCTCAGACTTGATTTGAAAGACACTGAGCACACGTTAGGGTCGAATTCGGATGCGCCGGCTGGTGCCCCCGCTGCCCGCAGACCTCGGTCCCCACCAGCAGCTTGCAGGCAGAGCCCCGCCGCTTTCGGGGCCTCTTCAAGCGAGACATGTCACGCTGCGACAGGTTACGTGCCTTATCTTTATGGCCTCTTCTAATCGTGGGTCTTCCTGAAATTCCCTCCCGGGGCTCTTGAATGGATTACTCACTTCCTTATTCTGTGAGACAGGCGTTCCCGAGGAATCCTGTGGCACCGGAGGAGAAAATGAAGTGTCCTGATAAGGGCAAGCGAAGGCATCCTGACGCAGCCCGTGCTTGGTTTGGGGGATGGAGCTAAGCCTGGGCTGGACGTGCTGCTGCAGGTGTAAACTAGGCTGAGCCTAGCGTGAGTCAGGTCCCCATGACGCTCTCCAGTATCTTCTCCCGGTGTCCGTCTGTCCTCCCCCAACCAAGGGAGCCAGAAACAGCAAACTAAACTAATCCCTAACACTAAACTTGCACGCTCACTTAAAAACTTAACTTTTACTGTGCGTCTAGCCAAAGCCACCGAGAGGATGCAGTTCGGATTTGAGCGCAGTCACCGGTTGAAAGGTTATCTCCCTGCCGTGTGTAACAGTTTCCTATAGTAGCAGCTGAGCAGGAAAAAAGAGTGAGATGTTTTTGAATAGGCTGTACAGAAGCTTATTCAAAAAAAGTAGCTGCTCAGAAGTGAGAAAGGGAAGTGCTTTTTCTAAGCGCTGCACAAAGCTGCTGTTTTCTGCTAAGCTCCAAATGAGGGGTTAAAAACCAGAACTTGCTGCCCGGTTTTACAGGGCTCTCCCATGAAAAGCAGCCAATGGGAGTTGGCGTCTCCCTGCTCACCAGCCTGAGTGTTTCTTTTTTTATTTTTTTAATGGAGTAGCTAAAGCCAAAATACTGCTGGCCCGGCTGCGGATCAGGGTGTGCTTGGTGCCTGAAAACAAGAGTGGAGGTGAGGGGTAGGAGCCGAGTGACCTGGCCAGGCTATTTCTTGTCCAAGGAGACACTTTCCAAAAGGACAGAGCAAAGGGTCTGTTGTGCCTGTAAGTTTGCTTTGTCTTTAAACTGGCAGCATTTCTTAACCTATAGCTAAAAGCATCTGCCAAAGATCGCACATGCGGGTAGTGAAACATGTGTTTTCTCCATAGCTTGAGGTATGTGAAATGCTGAGGATCAAGTCCTTTTTATGCGGATGTTTGGTAAAATAACACTTGCAAGATGTTGGCAGTGTGCTTTGGAGCTTTTGCTCCTTGAGCTTAAAGCGGTGGCTGCATGTCCCCTTTTCTCCCCTTCCACCTCAGCATCCTGGTGCAAGCGCTCGGTCCTCGGCTGCGTCAGCACTAGCAAATAACCGGCAAAACCCTCGTGTCGGGAGACGTTACCACCTGCAATCTTCCCGGAGTAAAGTTCGCGCTGGCGTGCCGGCCTGAATAAGGCGTCTGCGTCGCGGGCCGTCGCTGCTCTTTCATAAAACCTCGCTGGGCAAACAGGCCGCGCTGCGACGGCGTGACTCAGAGCCGCGATGCGCGGCTGGCCTGCTTCCTGCTCGTTTGGACCCCGCCGGAGCTGGGCATCGATTAAAGCCTTCCTCGATGTTGGAGCTGGCGTTAACCACTCTGCTCCTGCCCGCCGGGGAGGAGGAGGGTGTTCTCCGGCAGGGCTAAAACCACCACCCTCTGGGAGGAAAGGGCGGGGGGGAAAAACCAAAACAAACTTTTCTAACAGTGCTCTTCCTGGGAGGCTTTCAAATGCAGCTTGTTTTTGCATTTCCAGTGTTTTCCACTGGTTTTGGGGAGCAAAGCCCTTTTGGGCTCTTTGCAAAGACTCATGGATTTGTGCAGGATACCTTGGAGCTGGGAGAGCTGCTGCTTGCTCTGAAGTGGGCACTTTCTTTCCAAGAGTTTCAGCTTTGTCAGACGTGCTCAGCAAAACCAAGTGCCAAACCCGCCCTGCTTGCTTGTGAAATGGAATTGCTGTGCCTGGGCCAGTCCTAATTAATGCCCTTAATTAACGGGGTTGGCTTTATTTCCCAAGGCGGTTCAGGGTCTTGTTGCCACTCTTCCCAGCGAACTTCCCAATTCCCCGTTAGCACAGAGGCGGGATTGGCAGGAGAACTGGGTTCAGCAAGCACCAGTTACTGCTGGTCGGTGTTTCATATTTGAGAATATATTCCCTCTCGGTATCTGCCAGATCCTGGCTGGGGTGAGGATGTGCTGCCTCTCCACCTCGCCTTGCGCCAGCCTTGGCGATTTAAGGAGTATCGGGTTTAGGTGGGCCTGGCACCAAAATGCTTGTCGAAGATGCCTGGGAAGCAAAGTGGGATCAGATGCAGCTAGAGAGGCTGCTACGTCCGTGGTTTCATCACACTTCCCCCTCAGTCCTGTTTTTGGTGATCTAGCTAAAAATAACTGCTAGGGAACTGCTGAACGCATAGCGAAAGCAGCAGCGTGGTCCTCGCTTCCCGTGAGGAGCTCAGCCTCGCTTGAGGGGATGGTACGAGCTTGGTTGCTAAACTGCAGCTGAATTTATGTGAAATCTCACCCCTGCCGAGCTGTGTTTTACAGGAGGGATGGCATGCCCTGGCGACAAGCATTTGGGTGTGCCGGTCTCCACCTGAAAACAGCACCAGGGCCCGGCCGCGCTGCCTGTGCTGTCGCTTCCAAGGTCCCAGGGTGGTGGGAGCTCAGGAGCCCTATGAAACGACCCATAAAAGGGGCTGGGAGCCAGACACGACCTTCCCTGCGAAGGGCTGGATTTGTCCGGTTGGGCTGGATCAGCTCGGCTGCCGTTGCCCTCGAGTCACTGTGACTAGTGCTTCCTTTTGGCCGGCTGCCTCCGAGGGCCCGGGGCTGGCTCCGGGAAACACCAAGCCCGGAGGTTTGGGCAAGTGTTAAGTTGCCTGGATCTGGGCTTTCCTCCTCACCCAGGGCTGATTCCTGCCCCGCAGCTTGTAGCAGCCCTGAGGGCGATGGTGTTAATGTGCCGGGAGGCATCGGGGTGCCTGGATGCCTCCGTGGGCCGTTCAGGTGGTACCTGCTGTGCTTCAGGATGGAGGTGATGGTGCGTGGAGAAGTATGAGGGCACCAAGTCTCGGCTCCTTTAAAATGGCCTCCCTGCTGCTGCAGGGGCTGGGAGGGAGGCAGGCAGCTGCGAAGGTACCGTGCTCGGGTTACATGGCATCTGTGTCCTTAAAGTGGCACGTTACCTGCCTGCGACGTGACCTGGGGAGCCGCGGTGGGAGCTGGCGTCTCCCTGCAGAGAAGGGTGCCTTGGAGGCCGGGGTGGGCAGTGCCCGGATCAGCCGGCTCCGACCCTGTTGCCGGTGAATTACGTACCTTGGACGCTGCTGGAGATCTGGAGAGCCCTTATCGCAAGAGCGATTGTGTCGAGATCAAGCTTTCCGCTTTGTAATCCAGCGGAGAAATTCCTACGCTGGGAGCTTGAGCTGGACAGCCAGGGCTGGACTTGCTGTTCAGGGCTGACTTTGGGGGGACGTGAGGAGGCCTCGGGACGTGGGATGTGCGGGGCTCCCATCGCGATACGGGGACGCCGGTGCATGGTCCCTGCTCCGGTCCTGCTGCGTGCTCTGGCAGGCAGACCTGGCTGAGGCGTCCAGATAAATGTTGCTGGGTAGCACTAGTTACTGGGCATCATGGATGGGGTTTCAAAGCTGATGAAACCCAGGCATCCAGATTTGGCATCTGGCAGTTAAAACATGGATTTTTTTTTCCCCCCTCTGTAGGAAAACAGAAGGTGAAGGAAATGAGGGGGCCACAGCAAGGGAAGAAAGGTGCTTCAGGGCAAGGAGGCAGAGAAAAAGTGAGGCGAGAACTGCAGGGAAGGCAACTGTGGGCAGACAGGGCTGAGATGTGAATGGAAAGAGATGTGCAGCTGGCTGAGTAAGTCGTAGGGTCACAGAGTGAGCGTGAACGTGAGTAAAGGACCGCCAGGGTTGTTTCAGGACAGCGGAGGAGACACTTGTGTCAGCAAGCAGGAAGCGGTTTGCTCTGCGCACGGTGCTCGGAGATAACCTGAAGAGAAGTGCAATGGCCGAGATGAAAGGAGAAGCAAGCCTCTGCAGCACATGGCTTGCGGGTCCTTCCTGGCAGCCTCGTGGCAAGGAACGTCTGTTCCCAAAACGAGACGGCTGGTGTGGCCAGGCTTCTGGCTTTGAGCGGGGCCCTTGCACCAAATCGGGTGCCGGTGGCCCCAGCGAAGGCTTTGGCCCTCCCTGACAAGGGAGCACTGTCTGGGGTCTGGCAAAGCGCTCGCGCCGCTCCGGCGAGGCCTCCCTTCCGCCAAAACAAGCCTCGCTTCCGAGAAAGAGCGCCGAGCCCTCAAAGAAAAGAAGGGGCTTTAACTTCACGTGAATATCCCAAAGCTGATTAACCAAACTTGGGAACATCGAATCCTAGTTCTCAGGGCTCCACGGCCAGGCCGAGCAACGGGAAAATCTCCTGCCTGGGATAATTGGGCCATTGACGAAGGTGTCCCAAGTGCTGGCCTGCCCTGACCTTGCTCCGAAACAAGCCTGTGATTGTTGCTTTGGCTTAAGCAGGAGAAAGAGGAGGTGGGCAAGGGCTTGCCAAATAGCCAGAGGCACTGAGGCGTTGTATAAACGCGGGGATTTTTGCTTAGTAACTGTGAATTAGGCTCTGACACAAACCTTTGTTAGCGATGATTGAACCATGCCGTCTGGGGCATCTCCACCTCGAGGATGGGCAGCGCTGCTGAGCGTGGGCACGCTGGTCTGCGGTGACCCTGAGCTGATGTGCAGCATCCCGCTGGTCCTTCCTGGGGCTTAACCAGGGCGTTCAGTGCCACGGTGGGGCTCAGCTGTCCTCATGTTTGTGGGGAACACCTTTCCTCTCTCCTTGGTCAACAAACAGGGAGTGTTTTCTGTCCAAAGTCCAAGGACAAGGAGGCCAGCAAGTGCCTGGGCGGAAGAGCCTTACAATGCGGCCCAGCAGGAGCGCAGAGCCTCCGCTGCGCCTGGGGACTCTGGAGAAAGATCAAAAGAGGCAGAGCCACGGCCCCGAAAACAGCCCCGAGAGGTGCTGTGCATCCAACGGCCAGATCAAACGGGGCCTGGGCACGGTGGGCCGGTGGGGCGAGCTGGGCATATCGCCGGCACTTTTGTCTACGCGCCTATCTCTTGCATGCAGTCTCTGTGGTCCGTCTGCGTGTCACGTGGGGGGACGTGGCACGTGGGGTGACTTGGGGTTGTCAGATGGGCTGCTGCAGGCCCAGATAAGACCTTGGGTCTGAGTCTGGAGGCAGAAAATTCCTGGAATCCCAAAACAGTGCTTTTAGACTGCATATATTAAAAAAAAAAAAAAATCATGAAAGAAGCGAGTTGTCTCTTATCCCGCATTCTGCCTCTTTGTGCTTGTCTAGCTTGCAGCACAGCCAGGCCCTGCTCAACTGGGCTGGCACGTCCCAGGGGCTGGCATGGCTTTTGGTAAGAGATGTCCCCTACCTTCCTGAGTCAGCAGGCAGCCCAGAGGCTGCTCTTGCTATTTCCAGGTGACTTGGACTTGGGAAGGGGTTGTGTTAACAGGCTAAGTCCTTTTGTTTAGAAAGGCCACCCTCTAGTCTCCTCTGTGAAGCTGCTTTTCCCAATGTGACTTTATAGGTTACAGCCACCTGTTTTCTAGAGCAAAGCGTGCAACTAAAACATAGGTCTGAGTATTTCTAGTTAATCTAGTTTGGAAGGGCCATCTGGTTGTCATTTGGACCCATTCCTTGCTCAACAGGGCCAACTTCAAAGTTTGCTCAGGGCACGTTGTCCAGTGGTGAAACGGGCCCATGGAGAGGGGCCTCTTGTGGCCATCTGCCTACGTGTGAGGTCGAAGGACCAAATCCAGTTGTCACCGAATTCGGTACAGACCCTGTGAGTGCAACCGACTGTCCCTTCTGAGTACAAAATTGTCTTGCTGGGTATCGCTGTGTAGCACAGCACAGGGCTAGCAGATGAGATAACTGGTGTGTTTTGGGGGAGTGAATATGAAGAAGGCTTGTAGAGGACAAGACGCTGAGCGTTTGATGCTTGTGAGGCTATGGAAATCCCTCCTCTCTTTTTCTGCTCCTGTGGGGAGAAGCAAAGGAAGCATAATCCTGCCTTAAGGGAACTGCTCTGTAAAGGAGAATGTCTGAGCGTCGGAGGTATATTTGATATTCAGGTTGCTTGGCCTGTGCAGTGTGTGATACCATGGGTTGCTGTGGCTCGTGTCCTGTACTTAGCAACTCCCCAGGTGTGGTGGGGTCCCAGGCCTGCGAGGTGGGGAGCAGGGTGCCAAGCCAGGCAGGGACCTGTCTGGCTTCTCTCTGAACTTTAAAGCCTGGGTTTGGTGGGACTGAGATGATGGGAGATGTTCTAACTTTGAGGAAGCTCTGACCTCTGAGGGGAGGTGGCAGAGCTCTGCCTTGTGGATGGGAAGGCCTCTTTGCCCTGGTCTGAGCAGGTATTTGCATGGTGCCTCCCTGGGAGAGGATTTGGTGCCCCGTCTGGACAGGGCTGGTGAAAGGTGTGGGGAAGCCTGTCTATGGCAGAGCATGGGCTCCTGAACTGGTCTTGGTGAAGTCCAGGGCAGAGGGGGGACACCTGGGCCCCCAATTCTAATCCCCTCTCTCTCCTCTTCCTCCCGCAGATGACGGCTCGCTTGATGCTGGCAGTGGGAGGAGCAGTGCTGGGCTCCCTGCAGTTCGGCTATAACACCGGTGTCATCAACGCCCCACAGAAGGTGAGAGCTAAACGGGGTCGCCCACGGCGTCCCGCTGTCCTCCGGGCCGCTTGTGCCTGTTGTCACAGCAGCAGGCACAACGCGACCAGAGCCGTGAGCATGGACACACAACACTGCGTGTGCCAGCCTGAGCGTGGCAATGTGCGTGGTACAGAGCGGCGTTGCTGTAGCAAAACATGCCTCTTTCAACATGGCCCCGCGCTCGAAAACAAACACGCCTACCTCATGCATCCACTATGAGCCCGGCTAAAATAGTACATCCTGTTAGGCAGCTTACCGCCTCTAATGGGATTTGTTAAGGAGTTACTTAGCTCTTGTGTTCCCAGGAGAACTAGTTTCCTCTTCGCTTAGCATTTTACTGAAGAATTCTGGGAACAAATATATGCTCAGGAAGCCAAGGCTCTTTGGGTGGGATCTGGGTAGCTTTTAACCTCGGCCTTAGCAAAGATCTCAAAGCCAATTAGGCTCTTAATCATCTCGGGGGCAGTGACCTCTCAGATGGGCGGCTGAAGGAGCTGGTTGTTTTCGCACAAGTGGTGCGAGCCGGAGCCCTGACGCGCTCGGGCACGCCGTGGGAGCCGCGGGGCGAGCAGCGGAGGGGTCTGCAGCGTGAGCAGCCTGGGAGTGCTCACCCACGTGGCCTCACATCTCGATAACGGCCCTGGTGGGCTGCCTTGGGGGGTAGGTTATTATTGCCCTGGTGGAGGCAACACTTGGGAGGCCCTGAAATACCGATGAGTTGGGTTGGGGTTGCCAGGACTGTGCAGCCTCGGTTTGTCCCACCTCAAAGGGAGCAGCGTGCACCAAACCTGTGTGTGCAGAGCTCTCCCACCCTCTTCCCGCTGCCCTGCCTTCTGCTGTGGCATCGGCTCCGGTTCCCGAGCCGCGGCTGGAGGATAACCCGCCTTTCTTCCTGCTCACGCCCTCCTGCGCTGCCCTGCCGCGGCTGTGCGGGGCGGTTTGGGCTCCGTCACCCTTGACTCAGCAAGCGCAGGGCGGTGACCGCAAGGGCAGGTAAAAGGCAGGACCGGCTCTTGCTCGGCAGTGTGAAGCAATGACCGAGGCCTTCTGGAAACCTCGCTGGGGTAACGTGCCCCCTCGCAGGACCGGCCCGCGGGGCGCTTTGCTGGCGGTACCTTGTGAAAAGAGCCTGACACAGGGGACTGGCAGCAGCCGCTTTCCCCAGGCTCTGGGGTTATCCCAGGGCTTTCCACTAAATCCAGGCCCAGTGAAGGGTGGACTCGGACCAGCTGAGGAGGTGGCAATGCACAGAAGTACCTGTCTTCAGTGGGAGATTGGGATCTTGCATGGGTCCGTGAAGGGAGACTGAAGGTCCTGCTTAGCTGGTGGTATGCAGGGGACAGGGAAGGGGGTGAGGGCACCTGGAGCTGTGGGGGCACAACACAGGTGTCAGATTAAAAAAAAAAAAAATCCCTGGAAGGAGGATGGATAGACTTGGACTCTGGGGCTGGGGAAAGGCAAGGTGAGGTGACAAGGCCTCAGGAATGCCAGGTTGTGGGGGAAGGGGAACGAATAGCAGCAGATATTTGCTGTTTCTTGTACTGTGACTAGCAGGTGCCAGGACCCCCTGGTGACCAGGCATCTGGTATGTGCTTGGGAGCCTGGAGAAACTCGGGTTCCCCTGAACTGCACAGCCCTCTGAAGTTCTGAAGACCTGCAGAAACTGAATGTTCAGAAACCTTAAGTTGTGCTCATAACATGCCCTGGGCAAAGTATACCTGCTGGGCTAAGGTATTGAAAGACAAACTAGGGTCTAACTGCTGCTGCTCACCTCGAAAGAACCAGCCCTTTCCGGGCTGCAGAGAGAAT
The DNA here is from genome assembly GCF_036370855.1 of Dromaius novaehollandiae. Classification (NCBI taxonomy): domain Eukaryota; kingdom Metazoa; phylum Chordata; class Aves; order Casuariiformes; family Dromaiidae; genus Dromaius; species Dromaius novaehollandiae. The sequence continues at coordinate 7,757,154 of NC_088121.1, read as the reverse complement.
TAAAACATCAAAGCATCTGGTGCCCAATCCCAGATAACTAAAAGCACCAAGGCAGAATTCACACCACAAGAATACTAATCCTATTACTGGCAGGATGTGCAAATGGGCTGCAAAATCTCCCGGGGCTGGCGTTAAGGGGCCCGACGGCTGCAGGGCAGGGTGGGCAGCTCTTGCGCAAGGACGCGGGGAGCGAAGCGTGCCTGGTCGAGCTGTGGCGGGCTCTGCAGGGCTTGGCCTGGGACGTGGCAGATGGGGCCTGTAGGAGATGGCTTCTGCGGGCTGTTCAAGTCCTGGCAGTGCTAGTGTTTGGGCTGCAGGAGGGCAAGGCAGAGACCAGAAAGCAGCGTTTGCTGCCCACCTATCCCAAAGACTGGATGCAGCAGCGTCTGCTGAAGCAGCAGTGCGCTAAAAGAGTTTGGAGACGCGGTTTTCTGGCATCTGCTCTGCTTCCCCATCTCCTGAGCCTCGTAAGGAGGAACATTCCTGACGGAGCTGCACGCTCGGAGACCTGGCGCAGCAGACTCTGTAATTACCGTGTTGCATCAGTGCTTTACCTGCATGTCTCCAGCCTCGGCCTGGAACGAGGACACGGTTCTTTTCCTTGTGTCTCAGTTCTCCTGATGGCCGCGAGGCTTTTCTGCGGCCCGTCTGGCAGAGTTCGGGCCCTCTTAGGGAGGGAGATGCTCATCTCGTTGATGTGGGGTGGGACGGTCTGAGCTGCCTCGCAGGGTCTTTCCACGGAGCTTGGTGCTCGGGGAGGAGCAGGGCCAGGCTGGACGGGTTTTGGCAAGGGCCGCACTGAGGGGGTGGCTTCAGCTCGGAAGCGAGGGGAATCTCAGCATTGCGAGAGCCCGGCCTGTTGTGAGCTGCCGGGGCTGTTCAACGCTGCTGGCGGTTTGCGCTTTGACAGGGCAATGTGCAGCCACGAAGGAGAAGCCGTGACATGTCCACGCAGCACCTAGTCTCTGCCTGCCTTTCCCAGGGACCTGTCTGGGATGCAGGACAGGCCCGGGAAGCTGTTTGGGGCGCTCCCATTGCGGGCAGGGGCCAAGGCCCTGCTCCGTGTCGGGAGGACGCTCCAGCAGTGCCGGGGGAGGCAGGATGGATGTTGTCCTGGGCAGCAGGATGCTCTGGGCATGGGGATTAATGCTTTTAGCGTGGAGGGGGAGCAGGAGGGATTAGCGCCTGCCCTCCCCATCCCTCCTGCACGGAGCTCCCTCCGCACGAGACGGGCTCCGTGCTCGCGTCCCCGCGGAGGGCTTTCCCCGCCATAGCCACCGCAGTGACGTTGGCTTGCGGCAGCCTCCTGCGGCTGGCTGCTGTTCAGAAAACAAGCTAAGAAAGCCGCCTTTCTTGCATGCCGACCACCCAAATTGTGGTCCTCTTAATATAGTGCTCCCGGCTCTGCTGAAACAGCTGCCTCTGTTCCTTCTGGGGCGTCAGGAGAGCTGAAGTGCGGAGGGAACGGCCTGAAAGCCTGAAACGAGTGGGGAACTTCAAACTGAAAGGAAAAGGGTGTGAGGGAGAGAGACTGAGGTAGAACAGCCCCTTTGGGAAATGTGACTTTTTTTTTTTTCCCCTAGTGTGAGGGGCCTCTTATTCTGCACTTCTCACTCTAAACTCAAAAGGGTATTTAATCTCTTCTTCCCCTCCCAAAAAGCAGATCACACTGGAGTTTCCCTCAGTACTTTTTATAGAAGAAAATGGTGCCAGGAGGAGGGTATTTTTTGTTGTTGTTTAACCCCTTGGCTCTTTTTCAGTGCGGAGAGGGGGAACAGCAAAACCGCAGCCCAGAGCAAACCAGGCCTTGGCCGTGGTGACCTGGCTGGCTCTGGGGCATCAACAGTTGCTTGGATTTTATTTTTTTCCTGCTTCCAGGGGGATCTTTGGAGAGAGCTGGCGGCTTTTGGAGTAGGTAGGGAGGAATTGAGAGGGTGCAAGGTTTGGCAGGCTCTGTGTTAAGCCCTCGGAGAGGGGGGCAGAGGTGCTGTCCCAGCTTTTGGACCTGCATGGCCCCCCTCAACTCGGCAGTCGCTGCTTGACCCATCGAGAGCCTGGGCAGGGTGCTGCTGTACTCTGGGCGCCCTGGATGCCCAGGGGGAGATTTTGGGGCAGGAGTTGGAGAAAATGTAGAAAACTTCCTTCTCCCTCCCTGATAAATTGGGACTAGTCAAAGGTGGTTTCGCCCTCGGGGCTTTTGGCTAAGCTTCTAGGCAGGGCAGGAGACGAGCTCAGCTGTCCCATCTTGCTGACGGGAGCATCGAGGTCTTCCCGGCAGGATCAGGGCTCCGGCTGGCCCGAGCTCAGCGTCACGTCACCACCACCGCTTCCCTGCACAGCCTCCCTGCGGGGTGGCAGCCTGGGGCTGGCCCTGCTCCACGGCCTGGCGCTCGCAGAAGTGTGGGAACCCGAGCTCGGATCTTGCTGGAGAGCGTTTCCAAAGTGGCCTCTTGCAATCTGGTTATTTGCCATTCCTTGGAATCAGTAAAGCAATGAATCAGGGCCATCAGTGATAACAAAAATCCACGTGTGCATGCCCAAATGGGGATTGGCAGCAAGCGCTGATAAAGCTCAGGGCTTTGCCTATGGAGCTGTATCCCTCATCCCCTTGCTGCCCCTATCTTTAGCATGCGTGTTGCTGATATTTGTTATAGAAATTGCCAATTGACTGCAATTTGTTAATTCCTGGTGGAGAAGATGGGCTTGTTTCCTTCTCTGTCCGGTCTGATATTTTGAACACTTGCTCCCAGTGTTTGGCTGAACATCCATATCCCTAGCAACGTTTTCATGTGTTTTAGTGGGCTTCAGGCTATTCTCGAGCTCTTTTCCCAGATCAGGAGGCCGAAGAAATGGAGTCCGTTTCCCAGGGCGTGCAGTGAGGAGATGGCATCCGAGCCCGGCTGGGGTGCCGGCCAGCTTTGCACGGTGCGCTGGAGGCAGCGGGGTTGTGCGACTGGCACTCCTGCACTACAAATAATTAATGCTCTGCAGTTGCTTGTTTTGGTGACATTAGGATAGGAGGAAAAGCCCAAACATCAAAACCTCGAGGCAAAGCAGGCTGGGGTGACCTAGAGACAGACAAATGAAATCATTTAAGCCTTGAAATTCTAAGAATTTGGGGGCTTTGTGAAAGCAACAACTCTGGAAAAAAAACACATTACTGAAACTTATAGTGAAGCACATGATACGAATTGTGTTTCTTGTGCTGCCTCTGCCAGGGCTCTTGCTTATAGTTAACAAAATGATGAAGTGCTAGAAAACTGGAACTGATTGTGCAAACACTTAATTGAGGGCTGTAGCGTCACTCGCATGAATGCCTCTGCTCGCTTCCTGTCCGGTAGTGGAGCGCATGCAAAGCCAGCCGAGACATCAAAATATATAATTTTATGTCTAACAGGAGCTTCCCTGCTTTTGTGAAATCTGTTCCTTGCAACCAGAGCTGCTTTTCTGTTAACAGGGACAGTGTTGCTGTATTAGCAATGTTGGGTGTTTTGCAGAGACAGCCCCAAACTTCCTAAAATAGGAGGTTAGGTTACTCTGCTCGGCTATATTTAAATTTGCGGGGGGGGGGGGGGGGAGCAGGGGAGGATGTTTACAGCAGCGGTACCACAACTCGGGCGCCGGTAACCCATCGTCTGCAAGTTCCCCTAGGTGAGGATGGCGCATCAGCCTGGCTGCGCAGCATTAGCTCTCGAGGAGATCAAAAGCAGTGATTATAAATGCAGCAGTGATCGCTGAGCCCTCTGCTTGTGTCTCAGGCATGGGCGAGCGTTGTCCTGGGAAGGGGCTCTTCTCACCTCCAGATCACTGCCTTGAAGCTCTTTGCAAACTTTGTTTCTTGAAAATTGTGTGTGTATATATATAAAAAATGTAGTTCTGCTAAGGAAGTAATTAAGAACATGCAGCCATTGTTAATATTAGCAGCTACTACTAAATTAAAGCTCTAGCAACATGTAAATAGGGGAAAAAGAAGGAGATTGTTTTTTAAACTTGGGTTTTGCTTAGTAGGCTTCAAGCCATGCACCAGAACCAGTATTGCAGCAAAACACTAGAAATGAAGAAGTACGAGGGGTGGTCCAGGGGGATAGGGGTTGTGCTCATCCACCTCCAGCTGCCTGGACAACTCTGCTGTCTTCTTCTGGTGTCTCTGTCCACCTCCCTTCTGGTACGCTGCCCCGTGCGCTGCTTTTTCGAGGACGGAGACCCTGCTCGCCCTCTCCTTCGCTCTGCGTGCCCGACGCGTCCTGTCTGCCTTCGGTGAGCCGGGGAGGAGCGCGACCTTCCTGCGGCAGCTTCAGAGGCTTCTTGCTGGTGCGGAGCCTCGGCGGGGCAAGACCAGAACCTGTCTGGCTGCATTTTCCCGCACATCCCGTGGCGTTTCCTCCCCGAGCGGAGTGGCGTGCTCAGCCCGCTGCTGGCCTGCAGCTGGGCGGCAAAGAGCGCCGGGTTTAATCGGAGCATGCCTGCAAACCCGGGCTTGTTCCATGACACACCGTCTCGTGATGGAGGAAGAGCCGGGCCAAGCCTCGTGGCTGGGGCGACGGGAAGCTGCCTGCCGTCTGTAGGTGGCTGGCTGAGGCCTAGGAATTTGTGGCCCGGGTGATGCAGATGAGATCTCAAGCAGAAGCAGCGGAGGAGGCCTTCGCAGTTAGCAGCTAGGTAGAGCTCCTCGCTTCGAAGGACGCTTTTCTCCACTCTGGTATTAGCCTGAGCACCAGCGGCAAAGATGCTTCGGTCCCAGGTGGTCCCAGCACCAAGTTGTTCGTGCTGCGACATCTGCGCTGAATCCCTAGCAGGATCGCTGCCCACGGGGTGGGATTGCAGTGGGGTGAGGAACCTTGTTCCCCACCGAAACTGGAAGGGGAGTTTCAGCTGGTGGAGTGGGATGCCAGGTTTAACGCCCAGCCCTTGTGAGCAGCAGCATGTGAGTGTGGTCTGGGTGTTATGTCTGGGCTGACACACCGGGCCGGACACCACAAGTGAGCGTGGTATCTGCTCCACTTCAAAAGCGGGCCTGGGCGTAGCTGTGCATCTCTCAGCCGGATGAGCCCTTTCTTGCAGCGCAAGCGAGAAAGGCTGGTCCTGTGATGAGACTGAGCCTAGGAAAACCTGCGTTCAGGTGTGCCACAGCCTTCCCGGGCAGGCTTTGGCTTGTAATTGTGCTCGGTGATGTTTGGAGTCTGGCTTGCTGAGGGTTGTGTTGGTAGATCTGCATCCAGCATCACATGTGAAGCCTCAGACGTGTCCTTCTAGCAGAAATGCTGTGCCACGGAGGCGTCTGCGTGGTCAGGGCAGGATGTAAACATGAGAAGAGCTTAGCAGCGCAGCCTGGCACGGTCTTATCCACAGGAGACACCAGCGAGTGTCTCTTAGCGTGAATGTGGGGCTGCGGTTAGTGAGTCTCATCCTGTGGTTTGATTTCTTCCCCCCCTCCCCTTGCAGGTGATTGAAGACTTCTACAACCGTACCTGGTTGTACCGATACGATGAGCCCATCAGCCCCGCCACGCTCACCACGCTCTGGTCCCTCTCCGTCGCTATATTCTCCGTCGGAGGCATGGTTGGATCCTTCTCCGTGGGACTTTTTGTCAATCGCTTTGGCCGGTAAGCACCAAACACGTGGGACCTGGGCAGCCCTGTCCCCCGGTGGTCCAAACCCACATTGGCCCTTTGGGCCACGCAAAGCGCTGCCTCAGAGCTGTTCCCATGGTGTTATTGCCGCAGTTTTCTCCTCAAACAGCTCTGTCACCCCCTCACGCAACAGGAGCTGCAGGAGGCAGGAACGGGCTCGGTGGTTCATGCCTTGCCCCTGAGGCCATTCCTCTACCCTCAGTAGCTTGTCACCACCTGCTCTGGGAGCTGGCAAGTCCTTGCCCTGCCTTCTCCAAGGCTTGGCCTGCTGCAGAGCTGAGCCCTTCATGCAAGCCAAGCGCTTGTAGTCCGTCCCTTAATAGCTTCTCTGTTAGCCTCTTCCAAGTCTGCTGTTTCAAATCAGCTTGCGTCAAAAGCTGTGCTGCGTTTTGGTCCTTACGGCAACATCTGTTTAACTGTCTTGCTGTCAAAGGGGAGCATCGTTCTTCTCTTAATGAGCCCTGCCAGCACTTCCATTGCTCAGCTGCCTGGAGCCTTGCGCTTTCGCAAGGGCTGTGTAGGCCGGTTGTGAGCCCTATGCAGTGCTTACGCTCGCTGGCTTCGGCTTTGGATGTTTTTCCTTATGGGAAATGTTCTCTAGCTCAGCCTCACAAGGATGCAAACAATAACCATGTTGGAAGGCCTTTCCTGGGCTGATTTCCATGCACCTCAGGTTTAAGGGTGACACCGTTGTCTCCCTGGTGATATTTTTCTCATTTTTGCACATCACGTAGCTCAGGTGAATGGACCAACTGCCTCCATTTCACGTGCAGCTTCCCCTGCTGTGCTGTTCCTCACCTCTGCTCCCGCTATTGTAGCTCTTGCCAGTGCTGTCAGCAGTTGCTTGCAGTCCATGACTAGGCTTTGGACACCTCCCTCCTGCCAAGAACTGACATTCGGGTTCATGCAGTTAACAGCATCTCTCGATAACGCTTTAGCTTTGCCACCACCCACTTCCCGTGGTCCTCACCACCTTCCTTCCTCGCCTCTCCAGGCGAAACTCCATGCTGATGTCCAACGCTCTCGCCTTCCTGTCTGCCGTCCTCATGGGCTTCTCCAAGATGGCTTACTCCTTCGAGATGCTCATCCTCGGCCGCTTCATCATCGGCCTCTATTCCGGCCTCACCACCGGCTTCGTGCCCATGTACGTGGGCGAGGTGTCGCCGACCGCGCTGCGGGGCGCGCTGGGGACCTTCCACCAGCTCGGCATCGTCCTGGGCATTCTCATCGCGCAGGTAAGCGCCACCCGGGCGGTCTGTCCGTGCCGGCTGCAGTGCCGTTTCCGGAGAATTGCCTGGAGTTTCCTGTCCTTGTTACTGCTGTCACACCTTTCTGGATCTGCAGAGCCCTCGGAGGAGGCAGTCAAAGAGAGCATGAGGCTGTGGGTCTGCAAACAGGAGCGGTGTCATGCTCCTGCGAGCGGAAGTGTTTCCCTGGCTCAGAGCTGCCCTAGCGACGATGTTGACATGGCTCTTGCTCCTTGTAGCCCGGTGTCTGCGGGGGCGGAGGTTTAGTGCAGTAGCACAGCGTTGCGCGTGCTGTGTCTTGGCACAGGCGCTCAGAAGGAGCCAGAAGGGCTAGATCTAGGGCTCAGTGGGCACAGGAAAGCTGTGTTTGGGATGTGCAGTATCAGGACGTGGTGTCTGCAGGGCCACCCAGACAGCATGACTCTGTATGTCCCTCTGTTAGGTGTGCTACGAGATGGGGACACCCATGGGTGTCCCAAGCGGTGGGTTTGGATCCAGTTTATTGCAGGCTGGGTAAGGGGGAAAGGAAGGCCCTCTTGCACTCACGTGGCTCAACCCCTCTTGTTCTCAGGTGTTTGGGTTGGACTTAATCATGGGAAATGACTCGCTCTGGCCGCTGCTGCTGGGGTTCATCTTTGTCCCTGCCCTGCTGCAATGCATCATCCTGCCCTTCGCCCCCGAGAGCCCCCGCTTCCTGCTGATCAACCGCAACGAGGAGAACAAAGCCAAGAGTGGTGAGTGACCCCGTCCCTGAGCTCATCCCACTGTGTGCGGGGGCCCTCAACTGCTCTTAACCTGGCCTCCCCCTCTCCCCTCAGTCCTAAAGAAGCTCCGGGGCACAACGGACGTCAGCAGCGACCTGCAGGAGATGAAGGAGGAGAGCCGGCAGATGATGAGAGAGAAGAAGGTCACTATAATGGAGCTCTTCCGCTCCCCCATGTATCGCCAGCCCATCCTCATCGCGATCGTGCTGCAGCTGTCCCAGCAGCTCTCGGGGATCAATGCGGTGAGTGCGGGGTGGGGAGCGCACGCAGGGCTGCCTGCCTGGCCAGGTGCCGTGGGTCGGCTTGTCTCGCCGAGGCGCGAGAGCCGTGGATCCTGCTGGGTCCAAGTCGGCATCCCTTCTGCATCAGTGCCAGCCCCAAGCTGCGCCCTGACCCCTTTCCTCATGGCATCTCTCTCCCTTTTGTAGGTTTTCTACTATTCCACCAGCATCTTTGAGAAGTCAGGCGTGGAGCAGCCCGTCTACGCCACCATCGGCTCCGGGGTGGTGAATACAGCTTTCACGGTTGTTTCGGTGAGTCTTGGCCCACCGCGGCTGCCCCAGCGGCTCTGATCGTGCTGGTGCAGGGTTGGGCCAGCCGGAGCAAGCGTGCCCGGGACACAACCTCAGGGTACGGAGCAGCTGCCTGGAGGTGCTGGCCGAAAGCACCGACGAGGAAGTGTCCTGCTAAGTTAACACCAAATTCAGCCCCTCTCCTCCCCAGACAAGGAGGCAGTGCTGTCTCCTGCCAGTGCACCAGTGGCTGGGCACAGCAAGCCTGCTGTAGTCGTTTTGCTGTCCCTGTGTCCTCCTCGGTGGCATTCAGCTGCAATTTTGCGCAGCGCCTTTTGCACGGAGGCTCCCAGCACTTGCAGGCTCAGGCTGGCGAGCGTGCGAGGCGCTCCCAGGGAAGGTGGGTCCTGGGCAGAGAAGGGGGCTTTTCCCCAGCCTGGCGATGTGCTGACGGACATGTGTCTCCCCTGTCTTGACAGCTCTTCGTGGTGGAGCGGGCCGGACGCAGGACCCTTCACCTCATCGGCTTGGCGGGGATGGCGGGCTGCGCGGTGCTCATGACCATTGCCCTGACACTGTTGGTGAGTGAGGGGGGCACCTGGGGATGGAGAGGGTTGGTAGAGGGCACTGCCCCTTGCTGTGATTGCTTGAGGGGAGATTTGGCTGAAGAGGAGGAAGTCGCTCCTCCTCGCAGGGATGACGGCATATTGCTGAGTGGTCCCGTCAGAGATCTGGGCAGTGGGGGTCTCGGAAACCGGTCTCTAATCTGGAGAAACCGTGTCTCCTCATGGCTTCTGTCAGCACCACGCTGTTGCCTGCAGTCTCATCTGTGTGGTTGCTTCATCCATCCCCAGCCCAGCTGAGCAGCGCTTACCAACCTTCTCTCTCTCCTTTGGACTAGGACCAAATGCCCTGGATGTCCTACCTCAGCATCGTTGCCATCTTTGGGTTCGTGGCCTTCTTCGAGATCGGTCCAGGCCCCATCCCCTGGTTTATCGTGGCAGAGCTGTTCAGCCAAGGTCCTCGTCCTGCTGCCTTCGCGGTCGCCGGGTTGTCTAACTGGACCTCGAACTTCATTGTGGGCATGGGCTTCCAGTACATCGCGGTAATCAGCTCCGCCTGGCTCCCGGGGGCGCAGGGCCGGGGAGGATGCGCACGCAGCCGTACCCGTTGCACCGGGGGCAGCTGGATCGTGCAGCTGGAAGAGATTTGGAGTCCCCAAACCGGGACTGAGATTAGGATTTGGATTTGCTGGGAGCTTTCTTTGGGAAATACCCCTAGGGAAGAGGGTCACCAACGGGGATGGGGCAAGATCTGGGAGACTGAAGGGAAACTCTGTCCTGTAGCAGGCTGGTCTGATTTTCTAGGCAGCAGGTGGGGGCAGGGCAGTCACTAGATCACAAGTCCTAACGTCACAAGGCTGTGATGCATCATTTTGTCCCTAAAATTGGTTAGCAGACATGGCTGCGCTCCAGCAGACGCAGCGAAGCACCTGGGTTTTGCTAGCTCCGCCGCACACTCACCGCTTCACCTTCTCTCTCCTTCCAGCAACTCTGCGGCTCCTACGTCTTCATCATCTTCACGGTGCTGCTAGTCCTCTTCTTCATCTTCACCTACTTCAAGGTGCCGGAGACGAAGGGCCGGACCTTCGACGAGATCGCGTCTGGCTTCCGTCAGGGGGGCGCGAGCCAGAGCGACAAGACCCCGGATGAGTTTCACAGCTTGGGCGCCGACTCCCAGGTCTAACCAGCCCACGGCTCATCCCGTCTCCTCCGAGCCTCCTAACTTCTCTCCTGAGTGTTTTTAATGCTTGTACAGAAACCAGGAAGGAGGGAGCGGGGGTCTGGCTCTCGTGCATACCTTCCTTCTCCAGACTTCCCCACTGGCCGCCTGGTTTATCGGTGACAGACTGACATATTTTTTGCTAGGAACGATTTTAGCTGGTTTTATGTCCAGTATTTCAAAGCTGATAGATTCAGAAGCAATGACTAATGTTTTAAAACCAACCAAGCAGTGTCCTCCAGCTTCGGTGAGTGGGAGGGCAGCTCCCTTTTTAACGAAGTGATAGATTATTTAACGAGAAATCACATAGCGCAAGTTCTTAAAGCTGGAAACTTTTTAACATTCTAATCATAGCAAAAACAAATCACGTAATTTGACTAAGTCTAAAACAACAAAAAAGCATTTTTTTTAAAGAAAGATTTTAAACGAGTTATTTTTTAAAGCAGTCTAAGATTTCAACCCCTGCTGTGGGTTCGTGGATCGGCATTCCCTGCCCTCCGGGAACGGGGGGAGCCTTGGGGCAGAGCCGAGGACGGGAAGGTCCGTAGACACAGCCCTGCTCCTCTGCGGCCGCAGTCGGGCGCTGGGCCCCGGTGTTTCCCGAGGAGGAGGTTGGAAAGGTCAGTAGTGCTGTAGTAGGTCGCAGAGCACCGTTGCCCTCTGTACAGTCTCTGGCAGTAGTTCCCCGGCTTTGCTAGTTGAGGGCTCTGTCTCCGGTCTCACATGCTTCCTTGCCTGAATTAGCTGTTCTTTTGCTGGCTGTCTGCTCTGGGTGACGTCTTGCAGAGCGGCCGTCCGCCAGGAGGGCAGGGCCTCTCTTTGGGTTTAATCCTGGCAATATTTGCCTCATCGGTCAAGCGCGGCGCGAGGTGCTGGCAGACGGGAGCGGGGAGAGGCCTCGCTGCGGAAAACCCGGTGGCAAACAGCAGAAAGGACCGGCAGCCTCGGCCTTCCCCGGCACGACGGCGTCCTCGAGAAGCCGAAGCGCTGCGTTTACGGGCACGGCCGACGGCCCCACACTACAGCAAACCTGCCCATCGCTACCACGTGAAGTCCCGGACTCACAGAAATTCATCATTTGGATACCTACATTTCCTGCTCTGTGCATAGACTGGAAGATATTTATATATATATATTTTTGTTCAATGGTGTTAATAGTAGACATTAAGTTATAGTGTTTCTGATTCACAAGCAAAGTACTGTAAATATTCTTGGAGTATATTCACACTGTATAATGTATACAAAAAGGTACAGATACAAAGGTATAGTTTCTATAGCAACTGTAAGAAAGGCTTGTACATGGTTAGGATGACTTTTGTATAGTTAATTACCTGCACTGTAGTTGTATCTATTGCACTGAATTTTAGTCTTTAGTATATTAAAAACAAAAAATACTGTCCTTTTAAAACAAAACTAAAAAAAAAAAAAAACAAAAAACCCACAAAAACAGCCCTTCTCCCCTGAGTGCATCTGTTAGAGGAGCTCATGGCACACTCCTAAAGCCACGTGCAGTTATTTAACAGTATTTTTTGTATTTATTTGTCTGTTTTTAAAGTGGCTACATTGACCACACTTGAAAGAAAATAAAGGTAGGGGAAAAAAAAAAGAAACCCACCCCATGCTGAACGCTGAACTCGTCACATCTCTGTGTGCAGCACGATGTCCAGTGAGCATGCACACTTTTTTATTAAAAAAAAAAAAAACAGATAACCTAAAAACAAGTGCCAAGAGCGAGGCGTGCGGTGTGCTAACAATAAACGGGAGCGTATGCAGCGACCCACCCCGCGGCGTGGCGTGTACTTATTTCGGCCGGGCTCCGCGGTCGTGGTCGAGCGTGTGATGTTCCCCTGCCAAAACCCTTCCTGCTCCAGGGCCGCGTCTGCGGGACAGGTCCCGCCATGCTTTGCAGCAGCCCGCGCGCCCGCTTCTGGGGTGGTGCCTGGCTCTGGGCTGAGCGGTGTTGGCACCTCCTGGCTGCCACCACACTGTCATCGAGCCCATCGGGGCCCCAGGTGCCCCATTAGGCTTTAATTGCCCCAAGCAGCCCCACCTGGGACCCCTGGGCACAGCCCGGGGCTGCATTTCAGCTCCAGCCTCAGCCCCTTCCCAAGCAAAGCTGGGGGGTCCCTGCCTCTAGCCAGGCCCCTTTGGGATGGGGCTGTCGTGTGTCTTCTTGCTGTGACCATCCAAGCAAGGTAGGGCTGGCCCTCTTGGCTTCTTGGTGTGGGGTTTTTTTTTCTCCTTTTTTATTTTTTCCTCCTCTTCTTCTCCCCAGTTAGCTAATGAAGTGCTAAGAGCTGCAAGTCAGAACACTTTCAGGCAGAGAAATGCTGATTTTAGTCATTTCAGGTGCTTTCTGTTTATTGCAGTATCTGCCCCTAAAGCGCATGCACTGGAAGTGGCTGTAATAGAGACGCACAGAAAATAGCGCTTGTAAAACCTTTCGAGGCTCCCAAAAATGGTCCTAATGCGAATTCCAGCGGGACGTGGGACCACGGCAGCATGCTGTGCTGGGAGGTGAAGTGTCTCTGCAGGCCCGGGAGCCCTCTTGCCACCAGCACCGACTTGCCCGTTCCCAGGCTTGCTCATTGCCCTTCAGGCCCTGCTCCCAGAAACGTCCATCTGGCTCAAACCTCCGAAAAGGCAATTTTTGCATGTTCTTCTGTTGCTCTGAACGGCCAGGAACAGGCGCGGTACCTCCAAGCAGCCCTCCGTGCCGCGCGTGGAGGGATTATATCCGCTCCGTCCGAGCCCGCAGCTCCAAATCCCCAGCCGCGGTGACCCAAATCCTCTGTGCACCGAGGCACGGTGCCAGCGGCGCCGAGTCCCCGGCCTGCGGAGGAAGGCCGGTCCCCGGGGCCGGTTATCCCAGCCGCAGCGGGACGAGGGCCCGTGCGGCGAGGGGCGGATGGAGGGCTCCTACCTGCCTGCCGGCAGCCGCCGCGGGGTCCCCCGTGCACGCCCAGCGCGGCTATTCTGCCCCGTATAATTAAACATCAGTTGAACCGGAGTGAGTGGCTTTCCCTTCGCCAGCAATCCCTTTTAATTGCTCGGCTCCCAGCTCAACAAAGCAGTTAAATGCGTACTTGACTCCATCCCAATTCAGCAAGGCAATTAAGTGCACTCATAAATCCTCCTGAAGTAAATGAGACTTAATCGCAGGCTTAAAGCTCAGCTGAACGCAGACCTTAGCAGCAGGGCAAGTTTCCCTTCACCTCTCCGCGCAAGGCTGTCACATGCTGCAGCGTCTCAACCGAGTTCACGGCCCAGCCTACACGTCTCTGGCTGCCTCCAGCTCCGTTTGCCAGCCCCGTACCTGTCTCAGTCTCCCGAATTCCCTCAGCCCTTCTCCTGTGCCCTCTTTGCCTCCCCGCCCCCGGGTCGTGCGGACCCTCCCCTTGCCCTGGGCTTGTAGTCCCCAACGTTGTCCTCGTGGTCCCTCCTGGGTGCAAGTTCTCCCATAAGCGGGACAAATCTCGGAGCACCTCAGTGCCCAGAGCTGTGAGACTCCTCCAAAGCAGTGCAAAGAGGAGGAGGAAAACACCAACAAACACCTGAGCCGGCCTCAGCTTCTGCACGGACGATGTAAGGATGCAGGAGGCTGTTGTGCTTTTTCACACTAGCAGGTAGGTAATTATTTATTCACCTCGTGCTGGGTGTTTGTTTCTTGCTTCCCACCCTCACCCTGTGAGTCACTGGCGCAACAATCTGCAGTGGCTGACCAGCACAGGAAAAAAAGGACCACGAAGTTTAACTTTCATTTAACAGCTTGAGATGGGAAAGGGACACGCGTAGAAAGATGCCGGCAGCAGAAAGGACCGACAGTTCGTCACGCATTTGCATCATGTTGTCAGCAATCTAGTTAAACTGATGATCTAGCCGAACACCTACGCCTGGTGCAAATAGCGCCTCATTTTTCACAGAAAGGCTTGGAGTTAATCAACTTCAACAAACGATCAATGGCCTCCAGAGCCTCTTGCTGGGGCAGTTGTTTCACCAGGTCAAAGGCTTTCACCCCCACTTCCCGAGCCTGAAAAGAAACAGCAAAGACAAAACAACTGTCACGAATCTGACTTTTCTCAATGGGCACTTGAAATATCTGCGGAGGCCCACTGGAACGGTCGCGCTGGACCGCGTCCAGGCTCCAGCAATTCAGCTGCTTGTTTCCGAGGGTGACCTGCGCAAGCTGCTTTAGAGCGGGGGGTGAAGCTGCCCACAGCTATCATATTTAGGATCCAGTTGTGCAGACAGAAGAGATTACCAGCCTCAGCTCCCCCCCCCCACCGCTGGAGATCATTACTTTCCGTCTGATAAAGCAGTTCATGCGTGCATTCCTACATCTATTTCGGGAAAAAACCAGCTGCACTGACTCAGTTTATTAATCTAAATCCCTCATTTCCCTTAGTAACTGTTCCAGTGCTTAGACACTCGGTTAGAAAGCTTTGCCTTTTTCTTAATTTGAATTCGTCTACTTGTATCTTCTTATTATGACTTTCTCTTCTACCATCAAGAGACCATTAGTAATCCAGCTGGCTCGCGTTGCCTGCTTCATGTGGTGGTGCCAGCGCTGAAACAGAGTTAGGGAACCCTCCCGGACCCAACTGACCCCGCGCGAAGCTGAAGAGGTCCATCCGCATGGAGATCCGGGCTCCAAGCACCCTGCACAAGGACACCCAGGTGCGTTTTGCAAGTGGATGTTCAAGCTGACTGCAAAGCCCTACTAGCGACAGGCCTGCAGTGCTCACAAAGCCTGTGATTCTGTTTGATAGGAAGCATAAAACACCCTACAAGTTCACGGAGGCAAAGGTTACTTGGGCAAACGCTACTGTATAAATATAAAACGGTATGACCTTTCAGTGAGGACAAAAGCAGTCATCACCAGGTGAAACCTACCTTTGATAAATCCATGCTCAGGTAAAAAAGCATTGCAAGAGCATGCAAAACTTTGGCAGTTTCATCAGGCTGTTGCTTTGGTGCCTGTTCTCTGAAATCTAATATTGCATTCAGTGCTTGAATCGCTTCTGCTTGCTGGGCTTCAGCTGCATCAAGAAAGAAACAATTTTGTTGGCTGTATGTGTGCAAGATAATATATTCAAAACTGTCCAATTATCTCTTCTAGACATCAAAGCCTTCCACAAGCATCAACGTAGTATCCCAGCTCCATGCAAATTCCATGCCCATTAACAGCTATCTTTTCATCCAGTCACTAATTGTGTTGATGAGCCTTTAGTGAGGCTGTTGAGTCATAACAGCTGCATGAAAAGAGCAACTTTCATATTGCTGTCATGACCGAAGATGGTATCAGGCAGCCCTGTCTTGGTGTGGTTTCTACTGCAGCAACTGCTGATAGAGAGAAAGCCATGTAAAGGGATCCACAGAAACATTTTTCTTCTCTGACAATGCTCTTATTACCATCAATGTTAGAAGACAAGGAACATAGTCTAGTCTGACTTTGGTGGAGTGTAGGGCAGTACCATGAGCTCCAGCATATTTCCTAATGCTTCATGCAGCTTCCTTTACATCTCATAAGCAAGAGAGATTCCCTAGCTCCGCTTCTGAGAGTATTTTCCTGATTAATACATCCAACTGTCAGCACATGCTATCCCATCGTGTCCTACTGCTTCAGGAGACAGAGTTGCAAAGCTGCCTAAGTGAGATGAAATGTCACTTTTGCATAATTAAATGGAGACAAAGGTAAATGAGAGTCCTGAAGCGGGATTGAATTCTGAAAGACCAAATCTTCTATCATTACAGTCATTGCCTAGAGTGCTGTGAAAAGCAACAAGTAAACAAAAAAGGGAAAGTACTGCAAGGCGGTGTTTCCATTTGAACACCCTTGTTTCGAAAGGCCTCATTCGTCTCATCCAGCATAATCCACTGAGCATCAATATCAGAAATACCTGTGACCCCCGATTAAATTTAGTCTACAGAAACGTTGGGTACAAAACAACCCAGTAAATGAGCAGTGGGATCTATGGACTCTTTAAAGTCCCACCTTCCAAACTGTTCTGTTTAACAGTGCTACGTACTCAGATGGTCTTCGCTGACTTCCCTGTCCTCGTTGAATGGAGACGCTTCTGCTTGCAACTTGAGAACTTGCTCCTGCCTTTGAACTGACTTCACGAGAAAGGCATGCCAGATGGCAGTCACCTACCAGGAAGGGAATGAAAATTATGTCACTTGCATTAGCACTGGCTGTTTAGCAACTCGTTGGTCTGTAAGCAGCGTGTCCTGCAGTGCAAGTCCATACCACGACAACCAGGCCAGCAGTCTGGCCGCTGCTGCCAAGCAGAGCACTTGGAGCGGAGGTCTGCTGCTCTTCCTGCAGCGGGAGGCTTAGCTGGAAGCTCGCTTTGCTGCCTGACTACTAATTATCACCACACTTGAGCAAATTTAATTAAACCCTTAACTAAAAGCAAATTTGGTGGAAGCTTGCAAAGGAATGGAGGCAGACTGCACAACTGCCAAAGCCTTGTTTCTGCAGGAAATCAGGCTAAACAAAAAAAAGGCTCATTTTTCAGTTAACTCGCACAATGAAAGTTTAAGCAACTAAGGGGATTAGACAGTTGTCATCCCATCCTGACAAGCTCTTATCAGTGCGACTTTTCACTGATACTCAGCTCAAATTTCACACGGCTCCGTCACATGCCGTCCGTGCTCAGCCGCTCTTCCCTGGCCACGGAAACTCCCGGGCCACCTTTTCTACCTGTGGGGCTGTTTTTAACCTATTTGGTAGCAAAGCTATTTTTTAACACTGGCTGCCCAAATTGAAGACTGCAACTTCAATGACAAGTTTTTACCGAGTGCAGAATTTACCTATCCTGGCTGCAACTCAGAGGAATATTTATCTACGAAAAGTGTTTGAGATTGAGGCTAGAAGGCAACACCGACACTTGATGTGGTCACCATCATCCTAAAGGCAGTCAGGAACAAGGAAACACTGGAAAGAGCACAGAAATAAAACTAAGAAATAAATATCAGATGAGCTTTGCCTTTACCAACCTCAGCATAGAGCGACTTTGCTACGTCCGTTTTCTTCTGGCGAAGGAAAATATTAGCCATGTGGAAATACCCTCCAGCTGTCTGAATAGCGTTTGGTCCAAATGCACAACTAGCAAGGTAAATCTGAAATCAGTGTTAAAAATTGCACAAGTTCAGTGTTCATATTGAAATAAGCCTGGGAAAAATTTTCATTATGGGTTAATATTATGGAGCGTTCCCTCTTTTTCTGCATAGCTATAGCATTAGTCATTCCTGATTACAACTGTAAAATGTGGTACTAAAAAAGGGGTATTTTCTGGTTTATAGGGAGGAATTCACGCCCCACTGCAGGCCCCTGCTAGTGCTGTTCCCTGGCGCAGAGGCATCCTCACTGCGGCACGTTACCCTGCTGAATCACGGGCAGGTTCCCACCTGTCCTCCTCGCGCCGCGCAGCCCTTATGTCTCACTTAAAATGCCCGGCTGGCCGCAGCTCGCGGGCTCTGCGGTGGCACAGCCGGAGCCGTTGCCGGCTCCGGAGCCCCGGGCGAGGCGCGGGGAGGGCAGCGGGAGCGCGGCGCTGCATTCCTGCTATTCCGAGCTGGCGTGTGACTCTCAGCAGACCTCCGACGCGCAGCCAGAGTTCAAGCAGGTCCCAGGCTGCTCTGGCAGATGCCAGAGTCACACTAACAGCCCAAACCTCCTCCCTGAGCCCTTTCAGACCCCGCATCCAGGGTACCTGGAACGAGTGGCGTTGCAGGGAATGTCTCCTGATGGGTTTACGTCAACCAAGTCAAGGGCGTATATATTATACCCGAAAGGGTCTAATTCTCCTCTATCATAGGTCATCATTTCCACCCCCACAAAGCTGTTGTAAAAGGCTGCCGTCAAATCCAACAGCAGTGAGTATTCGTCACGCCGCACTGGGTAAATGTAGTCTATACGTGATGCAGACAAATGGTAAATCGAGGAGTTCATCTCTCTTTGGTGGATTAAATGACAGGCAAAGCATCTCAGGAACACAATTGGCAATAACCATCTCAAATTTGACAAACTGCCCTCACGGCCCAAAAGACTGAATCAGGGAAACTGTTATTGAATCGGCCATTTAAATAGTTAAATGAACAATTCATTCATTAAATAATGAAATGAAAGAGAATTGCTGCCTAATGAAAAGTATTAAGGAAAACGACAGTCAAAGTAACTTATCCGCTGAATAAAAGGCAACTATTCCAAGTTGTGGTAGAAATGTCTATTCATTTCAAGACCATGACAAAGCTGATAGATAACTATAAGCAGATGTAGCAAAGAGAAGGTATATACAACTCGAGGGAAAAAAAATGACTGCTAAAACACAACTCTGGATAAGCACAGATATGCCTTAGATCTAGACAGTTCTGGTTTTCTTAATGCGCTTACCCTCCCGATACCTAAAATCAACACTACAAATGTGTCTGCTGGGGTTTTCACAGCAATCTGGGGCAGCCCAAGAAGGAAGGGAAACTGAACTGCTTCTGTTTTAACCGGCTTACGTCATTTGCCAGGTGATACACAGACTGCTCGAGGTCTCCTTTAGCGGCATAGAGAAGACCCAGGTCCCGATGCAGTTTGTACTGAATGGCAAGGCTGCAGTCTGGAGTTTTGAGGACAATCCACTGAGCTTGAGAGAGATACGTAGTCGCCTGCATAAGACAGCCAGCACCTGAAATGACATGTGGAAATAAGCAGGATACAAGCTGAGAGCATGATATATTTAGAAATGTAGAGAATATTGCCCATTTTCCCTTTGCAGTAGCTTGACAGGGAAATCTAGTTCGTGGATTCCCCGCTTCTCTGCTGAATGCTCCTTAGTTGAAAAAGTGTTCAAAACCTAATTTACAGGCAAGCTGAGTATCTAAAGCTACAAGAGAAGGCAAAAACTACCTATCATTCAATATTGCTGAAAAGTATGTCCAAAACAGTTCCAGTTAGCTACAGCAACTAATGATTTGTGTATTATCACACTTCAATTACTAAGGGGATTTTTTTCCCCCCTTCTCTCCCCATCCCATTTAAGACAATCCTTGAGACTGCTCAGTTTTGCTAGAAGAGCATCATGCTTGCTACCGGAATAGCAATGATTTGCAATGATTTCTCAGGCCTTTATGTCTGCTGCTGAAGAAAGTGGTTTTCCACATACAGGTTTCTAACTGTTTTTTCTTTTCTTTTCTTTTTTTTTATAAACCATTTAGTCGATGAGGAAAAAGGAGCACAATCTTAAGGCAGAGCTCACTCTCGTGAACGAACCGAGGTGTCCCTCCGATGCGACAGCCTCAGAAATATTTGCTGGTCCCCTGAGATCAAGAGCCCAAACGACCACCCTTGGGAATTTAATGCTTCTGAGAGTCGTACAGAGGCAAAGAGCAGATTTTCAGACTGCTTCTCTTGTGGGACTCGGAAGAGACGGGGAGATTTCCTCTGCGTTCCCTCATCCCTCATTGCTGGTGAGTGATTCTTTTCTCAGAGGCACGCAGAAAAAGGTGGGCCACCTCTCAAATCTCTCCGAAATGCCCTTGAGGAAGGGCAGGGTAGAGACACAGTGCAATGTTGAAACGCAGAGCTTATCCTTTCCTGATAAATGGTGAAAGGAAATCAGAAACCTGACCCCAGGGAGGTCTCGCCCTTGCCAGCGTTACTGTTGAGACCAATACTTACCAATGCAGGCCTCGGCCATGATGAGATAAGCAGGCACCACGTCCACAGAATATGAGCCATACACGCGAATGCTGAAACGCAGTGCTTGCAGACCCGCGGGTATCGCTTTTCTGGGCTTTCCTTCAAGAATAAACTTCTGGGCTGTGCTATATGCGAGATCGATTATGTGTTTCTACAAGGAAAGATAATAACAGAATAGAGTGAGCAAAGGATAAGGAGAAATGATAAGTGAGGTCTCTTTTTACACTTGACTTGTTTGCAAACTGTTAACAGTGACTGTAATTTTAGTTGCGTCTGTAATTAATGGATGGAAATTAGAACTGTCGTATCAGAGCCTGGATTTCATTCCTACTTCTAGCAGGAACAGCCTTGGGCAATCTCCTAGGTCATGTGGTGTCTTAAGGGATGAGGAACCCTTGAAGCCTATGAAGAAAGGGCTAATAAGTCTGCCGCAATAAAAGCTGTGAAGCACAAAAAATGAGCATCACAAGACCACAGAAAAGATTAGGCGAAGGGGCTACAGCAGGGTTTTGCTGACAGTGATAATGATGACTCAGAGCAGGCAGCAGAGCGTAGCATATGGCTTGCCAAGGCAGAGCCAGCACGGCGCATCTCCAGCAGCAAGAGACCTTGTGAGCAAGGAGACGGGTCTTCACTGGGTGCTGCAGCATGATGGCAGGAGACCCGTGCGCATCCCGGACATAGGCATGTTCTTCCCACCCTCTTGTGGCCAGTTCTGGCCTCTGAAGGCCACCCAGCTCCTGGTATTTTTGGCACGGAGCCTGGAAAGCTGGTCAAAATCAGGAAACCTTAGTGCACAGGGCTGTCCTCCTGTATCTCCAATGCCTGAGCTCGGTTTGGAGATCAAGCAGCTTTTGCAGGATTTCTGTTTGCTGTCAGAAACCACGTTTCCATCCATACCATTGCTTCCTGTCTTTTGCGACTGCTAGCAGTGCTCGCCACGTTTGGTCTTTTCACCCTCTGCAGCACTTGATCTCTTTATCAGCTCCATTAAACGTATCTCCACTTGAATGCTTCCTCCTTGCCAAAGCTCTGCTGCGACCGCAGAGGCTGTGTCCCCACAGCACACTGAGGGATGGCAACGAAAAAGAGCCAGGACGTTGACATTTATTTATTTGCTTTCACTGTAATTGTTGCAAGTTCCCAACGCTTTCGTATGAGCTCTTCAAGCTCTGCAGACGGGATGCTGCTTGCAAAGCAATCGGGCTGCCGGTGCGTCTAGCCGTGGTAAGTCAGCAAGGTGCTCTTCTCTTGCTAGGAGGCACGGGCAGGCCTGTGCAGTGAGCGCCTGCAGAAAATACCATCTTACCTCTTTGCAGGCTCTGCTTTGGCTGACGCTTTCCAGCTGTGGCTGAGCAGAGGGCTGAAAAAGCAAACTGAGTGCTGCTGGCGGCCCGTTTATGGCTTTGGCACTTTGGTGGGCTTGAACTGCTCAGAGAGGGAAAGAATCGTATTGTGGGCAAAGGAGCAGCTCAGGGACAGGGAATCTGGAGCGCGTGAGTGCTTCCTGGAGATCCCGGCTGGTCCAGATAAATGAGATCTGTGCAGAACACCTCAAAACGATAGTTCCTGCTGCAGCAGGGACAGCCAAGGGCAGGAAAACACAGCCATCACCCCCTCCCTAGCCCCTGAGCCACCAGCGTAGTCAGAAGGTCATGCCCCTAAAACCAAACTGTGCCGGGGGAGTATGTGGTGCCCAGGAGAAAGTCAGCACATGGTCAAGTTGAAAAGCAACTAAACCTATTATTTATCAGGCTGCCTTTTCTATTCTTGCCACTTGCTTTCTGCCGCAGCTGACACCAGCTTTGGTACCCGGGTGTCAAACATTGCCGTCTGGGGAGGCGTCTGAGGTCAGCATCGTTCTCTTTTTATTCCTTGTCAATAGGATCATCGCGGCCTCCCACGATGGGATCTATTTTAAGGTATCAGGAGGGAGGACAAGCTAACGGTCGACTCCCAGCACAGCCGAAAGGGCAGGAGACAACAGAAGCCCCACAGCACTGAGTATTTACGCCTGCACGGTAGTAAGCCTGGGGGGATCATTAGCTTTGGCCCCACGCTGTTTTTCATCTTGCTTACAGCCCCACCTCCCCCAGACCTGCACCCTTTGGGCTCTTTTCATGTGTGTTGCAATTACAGAGCTCTCTGAAGATGCCCCCACGCAGTTTTTCCCATTTACGGTTTGAGGAGGCCCAGGACCCCAGCTCTGCTCCAGGTGGGATCGGGGCGTGGGGGGCACACGTGGGGTTCATTTACCCACCACCGACGATGGCACGCTTGAACAAAAGCACGATTTAAAGAGGAAGCCAGGCTTCCAGTCCGTTGGACTGTGGGCCCTTTGAGTTAAAACCTGCAAGCAGCAGGGCTCGCGCTGGTGCTGGAGGACTGCTGTAGCTGGCTGAGGTGTGGATCTTTTCCCATACCCAGGGGCTGCGGTAAGCTGACATCACGCAGGCAGGTGAGGCTATTCTACAAACAGAAACTTGGAGTTTTGTCAGCTCGAAGGTACTGTCTGCAGGCACCCCCACGGCTATGTTGACAAAAGCAGATTTCTATCAACAAAGCTTTGGAGTACAGACGAGGTATGAAACTCATAATCTCCTGGCGCTCAGCTTAATGCACCTTCCCTCAGGCCAAAGGGCATTTTGATGTGCACACGCTTTCCTGTGTCCTGACTGAGGCTCAAGCTGTGTGTTTTTCAAAGAAACGCCATGCAGGAGTTTGAAGTACAACAGAAATGTTCAAGAAATAATAAACCTCTGCGCTGGCTTTAAGCAGAAGGTTTTTTTCTGTGATTGTCATGAGACTACCTAGCTTTCCCTTGAGCTTCAAAGAAGGCCCACTTTTGTTTGCGCTATGGTAGGAAAACGAAGCCAGCAAGATGGGAGATTTCAAATAATCTCACCCTCTGCATACTGCTCTTCTGACACTTGTCAGTGAGGCTAGGCTAAACCTTGTCTGCAGCAGTTTCCCTATACCTTGCTGTACAAACTCAACGCAGACTACATTTACTATTCTGAGAATTTCTTTTATTTAAATTGTCTGGAAGAGACAAAACTCATAGAATGAATGTAATCAGAGTTGTTAAAAATCCTATAGAAATCTCTACTTAGGAAAAAAAAAATCAGAGCTTGCTGCCCGTGTCTTTTTCCACGAAGTCAATCCAATCCTTGGCTCAAGCTGCAGCTTTGCAGTTGCTATGTGCTAACCTAGATGCGCACTCCAATCAAGAGGAGTGAATTCTCCTTTTGCCACCTTCTCTACCAGCCCCATGTTCCTGCTGCTTCCCTTGTAACCTAATAAAAACAAATTATTAGCTTCCAGCTGGATTAGTTCCTTGATCTGGTTACCATGTGGTCTTTTGTAATGTATACAGCATAATTCTAGTTCCTAGAAAATCGATAATGTAAAAACAACAGATGCTTTTGACATCAGTGTTCAACCTGTTGGTAAAGTTTCTTGGAAAAAGGAAAGCCTCAATATCTAAATATACAAAAAAAACCAAAAAGTACCACCACCCCAGTAAGACCAATTTAGTTTTGCTTCCTTGCAGATTTTAGAAAAGATTAACTTAAACTTGAACTGGGATGAATTATGAACTTCTGCTTTTTTTTTTTTTTTGGCTTTTCTTTTGCATTTTTGGCCTTGTGTGACAGAATTACTCCTGCCAGAGCAACTGTGCAACTGAGAAGCTAATTTCTGTCATGAATGAAGCCTTTTTTTCCTACATTCAGAATGCCTTTCCCAATCTCCAGACACTGGGATTATAACCTGCCCTATGTGTTTAGATAATGGTCTCTCGCCTTTATATCATTACTGCCACTGTCTTGGCTTCTAGGAGATATGGTTATAACATATCTTATTTAGACTTTGGTCAACAATCTTGCTTGTGATTTTCAGTCAGATAGGATTTTTCAAAAATGAACCGGGCAGTCAGTGCACAGTTCCTACAAAACTTAAATTTGCTACCTAAATCCTATCACGGGCCCTTAATAAGCACGACTTTTGTCCGCCCAGGTTCAATCCCTCTCGGGCCTTTTCTTTCTGCGTGCTACCAAGAAAGACTGCAGCAATGAGCCAGTCACCAAAGCCCTCGCACCTAGCACAGAAACAATCTTAAAAACAATACATTATTAAATAAGATGTAAAATCCAGAAGATTAATGATGTTCTTCACAGTGGCACTGTTTGATCGTTACTTTCAGTTGTTCTGTTGTCCTATTGCTCTGTGATGCAAAGGAGTTATACAAAGATAGAAAGATAATTTATTTTTATGGGAAAGATCATTCTAGTAGCAGATGTATTAGGGTGGGTTATTTTATTTCATCAACACTGTGGAAAGGCAGATTCTGCCACCCCACAAACAAACAAAAAATAAAGAGTTTAAACCTCCCAGACTGGAACGGAGCTGCACATCCCATGAGGCCAAAAAGCAGAGATAAAAGACCATACTTAGCGGGGAAGTGTTTAAAGTTGGCCAGGCCAACAAAGGGAGGGGGCTTTTTCTTTGCCCCCTCTTTTGAGAAAGGGGAATCCCTCTCACTGGTGAAGGAGGGGATACTGTGTAAGAACCAAAAATCAGCTGGGTCAGAAACAAACTTTACCGATTGCCTTTGCAAGGCGAGAAAGGCAGCGATCAGGGAATGCTGCTACCGGGCCAAAGAGAAGGAAGCGCAGGACTTTGAGGCAGGACTGCTAAAAGGCGAGAGGCTTGCACAGCTGGAGAGAGGACGCTCCCACTCCTCCCCAGACAATGCATGCTAAACGCTGTTATTTTTTATTACTGAGTTTAGTTCCTCGGTCTTTAGAACAAAATTTAAACAAAGTACTGATTAACCAACCAGATGCCTTCCTAATACTGCATACTTCAAAATAAAGGAACAGAAGATCTAACTAAATTTCACTGGTAGCACTTTGAAGTGGTATTCTTTTTCTTCTTGTACATACCTGCCTGTTCAGCAGCTGTTCCATGCCATGTTTTCTTTCTTTTTCAGAACTGAAAAAAGGTAAGGATGTATGGATTGGAATGAGCAGCTGGCATATTCTCTCGTGGATACTAACCCAATCAGCTTTCTGATGATCGACATCACTAATAAAATAAGAGAAGAATAATATTTTTGTTTACTTAGAAATGATGCAAAGAAATGTAAACGTCTGTTGTTTCTTCTGGACTTTCATCAAAACATTTACCCGCAACAGCCACCAGTCTATAATTTCTGTTACTTGGTTCAGGCATGGAGCACATAATGCATACTTGATATTCCCTAACAGGAAGACCGCGCTCCCTGGCCAAGTCACAAGAGGGAGTGCAATTCTGTGAGCGCGTTAGGAATTTCCTTAGAAATCACTTACAAAGCTCCTAAAAGAGTTTGGTTCCAGCAAATGCCTTGTTCTTGACATTGCAGTTTGCAGAAGTAAAAAAAAAAAAAAAACCCAAACAAAACCAAACAAACTCCAAGCCAAACTTGTGAAGCTAATGAAATACACTGTTAAGGCATGACTTCATCGCTGTGTAAGCAGCAGGTATTTGCGTGGCCAGCCAGAAACCTCATTGCGCTTTACTGACGCAGGCACTAGCGCAAGCAAGGAGGAACACCTCAACGCGCGCGGGGCGATGCTGTCGAGCAGGAGCGGCTGCCGAGGGCTGCTGCAGACCCTGCCGCTCCCCGCGCCTCCCACCACAGTGCATGAAACGCACAGCGAACGGGGAGTCCTGCAGGGCAAATGGGTGTTTCCCTGCAGATATAATGCACTGTGAGGCTTCAGTGTGATGGTCCTGACTGTGAGGCCGAGGCCGCGCTGCAGGGGAGGTGGCTCGAGGCCTCCTCCACAGCCGCGCCTGCGGTGCACCATCCGCCAGGCCTCATCCCTGCTCCCCTGGGCATCCTTGGTGCTCCTCGGGCCTTGTCCCTGCGCCCCTGGGGCTCGTCCCTGCTGTCTGGGCCTTGTCCCCACTCCCCTGGGGCTTGTCCCTGGCCCTTGGGGCTCGTCCCTGCTCCCCTGGGGCTTGTCCCCGCTGTCCAGACCTCATCCCTGCACCCTGGGCCTTGTCCCCACTCCCCTGGATGTTGTCCTCGTTCCCTGGGCCTCACCCCTGCTCCCCTGGAGCTTGTCCCTGTCCCCCAGGGCCTCGTCCCCGCTCCCCTGGGCCTTGTCCCTGCACCCTGGGACCTCGTCCCCGCTGTCCGGGCCTCGTCCCTGCCCCCGGGCCTGCTCACCGCACCGCTGGGGTCTGTCCCCGCGCCCCCGGGCCTCGCCCGCGCTTCCCCCGGGCGCCCCCGGTGCCCCTGGGGCCTCGCCCCTGCGCCCGGGCGGCGGCGGCCGCTCACCAGTAGTAGGCGAGGCCGCAGCGGGCGCAGCAGCGCCGCGCCGCCGCCCCGCACAGCTCGCAGCCGCGCCGCCCCGCCGCCCCCACGGCCGCCATGTCGCGCGGCGCGTTGCCGCGGCGACGCGCGCTTCCGGCGGAAGGGGCGGGGCCGGGCGGGCGGGCATGGCGGCGGCGGCGGGCGGCGCGGCGGAGGCGGAGGGCCGCGTGCGGGCCTGGGCGGCGGCGCAGGCGGCGCGCGGGCGGCGCGTGGCGCTGGTGACGTCGGGCGGGACGCAGGTGCCGCTGGAGGCGCGCGCCGTGCGCTTCCTGGAGAACTTCAGCAGCGGGCGGCGCGGCGCCGCCTCGGCCGAGCGGCTGGTGGGCGCCGGCTACGGCGTCTGCTTCCTGCACCGCGCGCGCTCCGCCTTCCCCTGGGCGCGCGCGCTGCCGCCGCCCGGGCCCGCGCTGCTCGAGGCGCTGCGCCTCACGCCCGGGCCGCCGCCCGGCGTCGCCGCCGCCCCCGCCGCCCTGCCCGCGCTGCTGCCCGCGCTGCGCGCCTACCGCCGCGCCGCCGACGCCGGGGCGCTGCTGGCGCTGGAGTTCACCGGCCTCGCCGAGTACCTGGCGCTGCTGCGCGCCGCCGCCCGCGCCCTGGCGCCCTTCGGTACTGCCGGGGGGGAGAGGGGCCGGGGCGGGGGGGAGAGGGTCCCGGTGTGAGGGATTGGGGGGGAGAGGGTCTCGGTGTGAGGGATTGGGGGGGGGCAGAGGGTCTCGGTGTGAGGGATTGGGGGGGGGCAGAGGGTCTCGGTGTGAGGGATTGGGGGGCAGAGGGTCTCGGTGTGAGGGATTGGGGGGGGGCAGAGGGTCTCGGTGTGAGGGACTGGGGGGGGGGAGAAGGTCCCGGTGTGAGGGATTGGGGGGGGAGAGGGTCTCGGTGTGAGGGATTTGGGGGGAAGGGGAGAAGGTCCCGGTGTGAGGGATTGGGGGGGGAGAGGGTCTCGGTGTGAGGGATTTGGGGGGAAGGGGAGAAGGTCCCGGTGTGAGGGATTGGGGGTAGGGAGAGGGTCCCGCGTTGGGGGGGAAGGGGGGGGAGAAGGTCCCGGGGTGAGGGATTTGGGGGGGAGGGGAGAAGGTCCCGGTGTGGAGGGGAAGGGGGGGGTTAGGGGGAGAGGGTCCCGGTGTGAGGGGTTAAGGGGAGAGGGTCCTGGTGTGGGCGATTGGGGGGGGAGAGGGTCTCGGTGTGAGGGATTTGGGGGGAAGGGGAGAAGGTCCCGGTGTGGAGGGGAAGGGGGGGTTAGGGGGAGAGGGTCCCGGTGTGAGGAGTTAGGGGGAGAGGGTCCTGGTGTGGGGGATTGGAGGGAGTAAGGGGGGGAGGAGAGGGTCCAGCTGTAGGGGTTGGGGAGGATGAGAGGGGGAGAGGGTCACAGTGTGGGGGAGCAGGGGGGAGTGAGGGGGAGGGAGAGGGTCTTGGCATGGGGGGCAAGGGGGGAGGGAAGGGGGTCCTGGTATGAAGAGTCGGGGGGGAGAGAGTCCTGGTGTGGGGGAAGTAAGCAGGGGGAGAGGGTCCTGGTATGAGGGCTTGGGGAGGCGGGAGAGGGTCCCAGTGTGATGGGGGGGAGGGTCCTGGTGTGGGGGATTGGGGGGAGTGTGTGGGGGGGAAGGGTCGCGGTATGGGGGATTGAGGGGAGAGGGTCCTAGTGTGAGGGGGTCAGGGGGAGGGTTGCAGTGTGGGGGACGGGGAGGGGAGGGGAGGGGAGAGGGTCCTGGTGCCTGTGGGGGTGCCCGTCCTGGGGGGCCTGGGCTGCCGGGCGCGAGCCAGTGGTGGCGGTGGTCGTGTTTCTTGCAGGCTCCAGCGTCATGTTCTACCTGGCGGCCGCCGTGTCCGACTTCTACATCCCCGCCTCCGAGATGCCCGAGCACAAGATCCAGTCCTCGGAGGGGCCCCTGCAGGTGAGGCCCCCCCGGCTCCCCCCAGCGCCCCGCCTGACCGGTGTCCTGACGTCACAGGTGGTGGGCTGCGAATAAGGCTGGGAAAAACCGCAGAGGAACACCTGGCTGGCCCAAAACCGTGCCGTTTCACTAGGAACGTGGGTGTATTCCCATGGAAGCCAACGCCAACCCGTGGTAGGGTTGTGCTGGCCTGTTCCCTCCCTCATACCAGGCTTTTCTTGTATTCTTAGGGTCAATTTTTGCCTGGGTCAGCACCCCATATTGGCTCTCCAGCTGTCTCTGTGAGCTCCAGTGCGATAGAGGCAGCAGGGCTGGGGATAACAGGAGGGAAAGACAGCATCAGTCCTGCCCTAGGTTGACCTAAGTTAAGGCCGTTCCTAGAGATAAAGAGTAACCAGGCACCAAAAGCAAACAGTGCAGCAGCTTAGTTGCAGAGATGAGACTGCGTTTGGGTTCATTGCAGTCTACTGATCTCTTTTTGAGACATATTAGTATTACCTTTAGTGTCTGGTGTAGTAGCTTTATGTGGCCTGAGAAAGAGGCTGCCTTCCTTTTTTACTGGCTTTTTCCTTCACGGTTATATATTCCTTCAAAGCCTACACCATGGGAATAGGTAGATGGTGGATCTCAGACCACTGAAGTACTTCAAAAATAGTTGCTGCTGGAATATTTCTCTTGCCTTCTTCCCAGCTGCCCTGACAGCAATGCAGAAGTGAAAACAGTCTAAAGGTGTAACGCACCTGTTTACTGCCTGCAGCTGTGCTTGTACTCCCAGAATTGATTTCAGCACTTAAGTAACACGAAGCATGTTTATGCAGGTACCGTAGGCCTGCTTCCTCTGCTAAGAACGCCCTGATTATTGTTAATATCGGACTGATCCTTGAATTTAGGCTACAGTGCATGCCAGTGACATTTTAACCTTTTTAAACGGGATTTGACAAAATACTCTCTTGGGAAAAACTTCCCAGTGTAAAAATCATTTGGAGCAGTTCCACTGTGAAGTGAACCTGGAATTTCCCTATTCCCTTAGTTTTTGTCCTTAGCTTGTATTGAAAAGTGTTCTAATTTTTTTTTTTTATTTTTACTGAAACTTTTTTCCCTACTGTCTTCTCCCAATGTAGATCACAATGGAGATGGTGCCAAAAATGCTGTCTCCTCTGGTCAAAGAATGGGCTCCGGAGGCATTTGTTATTTCCTTTAAACTGGAAACGGATCCCTCGATCTTAATTGAAAAATCACGGAAGGCTTTGGAGAAATACCGTCACCAGGTGGTGGTAGCAAATACCCTGGAGTCGCGCAGAACCGCTGTTATTATTGTAACCAAAGACTCTGAAACGCCATTATCTCTTTCTGATGAAGAAATAGCTCAAGGCATGGAAATAGAGGAAAAGCTAGTGAGCTATCTTCAGGGTCAACATACAGCATTTATAGAGAAGAAATTCTGAGGACCAGCTCATTCCAGCTCTGAATAATACAAATGAAATTTTACTAGGGAGGGAGTGAAACTGGAGTAATTCTCTATCACAGGTAAATAGAATAATACTCAATGAAACACTACGGGAACTATATGGGAAAGGCTGCCGTCCAAAACTGTATAACTTTTCCCTAGCTTCATAATGGTTACTGTGGCTTGCTTTCAAAAAGAAAAATACACTGAAATGAAAACATTCCAAAGGATGATATTTGTTCTAGTTTGTAAAGAAGGAAATAATATATTCTTTATTTCTGTCCCCTAGACGGGAGGACAGGGTGGTGGAGAAATGGTATATATGTATGTATATAAAAGATTTTTCTTGAATCTGCCTTTTTGAAAGTTACTTTTTTCAATTCTGGACAGAAGGGAAGGAGTTTTGCAGAAAAAAAAAAGATGTTCTGTTTTAGATTGGTGCGGACCTACAGAGCTGGCAATCAACAGATGTTGAAAGTGAATGGGGAAATGAGTGAGTGGGGCAAAAGGTGAAAGAGAATGAAGTGGTAACAGCAAGCAACTTTGCAGAGCATCTGTTGCTCCAAGAAGTGTGTGAACAAAACGGTAATGCAGAATAAATGCAGCTTTTGCACCAAAGTCTCCAGGGGTGAGAGACACTGCTCCCTTCAAGACCATCAAACATTCCAGGAGGCAACGTGCCGTTGTAATGACACTGATCACCTGGAAATTAGGTGCATTCATAAAATGAGGAAAACAAACGCAGAAGAACAAGAGGCTGGAAAGGACACGAGAAGAGGCTCAGCAGGTCAGGAAGGAGGGTCGAATGAGCAAAGGACACTGAGCAGCTTTTTGTCCTGTCTGCAGGACAAAGCCTGCTTTGGGCCTTGCACTTTCTCCGCTTGGGCTCATGTGCTTGCTGTTTGCTTTGCCTTGGGGAAGTCTCGTTCATCTTTAACTGGTGCACTCTGGGTTTAGAAGAAGAATCCGAAAAATCCTCTTTTTGCAAGAGAAAAGCTTTGTTTTTGGAGCTAGCCCAAGTGTTTGGATAGGTCTGTCGCAGAATGAAGGAATCTGAGTGGACTTCAGCCGCTGCCACGTAACGTACAGCAGGAGGAAGATGCACGAGAGCAGAGGTGAAGGGTGACAACTCCTAAACGCCGTCGTAGCTTCGTGCCCCTGAGCAGCAAATTTCTCTTTATGCAGAAGCCTGGAGCACCGGGGTGAGGGAGGAGAGGAGCAGGAGGCAGCAGCAGCAGGGGCCAGCGCTGGGCTTAACTCTATGTTAAATGGCGCTGCTGCAAGCACACGTTCGCCTCTGCGGTGCACCGGGCCCGCGCTGCCGGCATCTCCCGGTGCAGCGGTGCTGGTGCTGCTTGGGGCCCCGGGTGCTCCTGGCACAGGGGTGCCGGGGGGCGTGGCTTTCCCCGCCGGGGGCGTGGCGACGGGCCAGAGGGCGTGGCTTTCCCCGCCGGGGGGCGTGGCGACGGCCGGGGGCGTGGTTTTCCCCGCCGGCGGGAAGGGCGCGGCGCCGCAGCCAATCGACGGGCACGTTCGGCGCCTGCTGTTGCCATGACGCCGGGGCGGGGGCGGGGCGCGGCCCGGGCCCGCGCCCCATGGAGGCGGTGGCCGCCGCGCCGGTGGGTGCCCGGTGTGGGGGGGTTCGATCCGGTTCGCACCGGTCCGGACCGGTCCCGGCGGGTGGGGAGGGCCCCGCGCTGCCCCCCCCCGCGCCCGGCTCACGGCGCGTCTCTGTCCCCCGCAGGCGGCCGAGGACGTGCGGCGCTGGCTGGAGGCGGAGGGCGCCGACCCCGCCGCCCCGGCGGAGCAGCAGCTGGGTCTGGCGTGGCGGCTGCTGCGGCGCAGCGAGGCCCAGCTCCGAGCCGCCGCCCGCCGCCTCGGCGACCTCGAGCGGCGCCGCGCCGAGGAGATGCGCGAAGTAAGGGCCCCTCACCTCCCCCCGGCCGCGGTGCTGCTCGCAGGCCTGGTTCCCGCACCCCGGGCCGTCCCGGCGGTCCCGATTCACACTGTTTCCCAAAACTGCGGAGTGCCCGTGTGGCCTGGCCCTTCCCCTCTGCGCCCACCGCTAAAAGTAGTTGCAGAGCAGCCCGGGTGCTCTCTGCGTCCTCCCCGCCGCGCGCAGGCACGCTGCTCTTCTCTGCCTCGTTGCCCAGCCTTTTTAGGTGCCCTGTGATGAGTCTCATTTTGGGGAAAAAATACACATGAATGGCGCTTTTGTAGCTGTAAGAGTTCATCCCTCCCGAAATATGCTCAAATGTGGAAAAGGCGCAAAGTAGTGGTGTTCTATAAGCGCTTGAGCTTATCCCGTAAATACTGACGAGAGGGGGATTGAGAGCTATTTGCGCCGGCAAAGCAGCTGTAAATACACCCCAGGGTATGTTTTCTTTATTTCTAGGTGGAAAGCTACGTTGGTCACGTCCGTAACTTGACAGAGGAACAAGATGCCATTACCACTGAATACGAAAGAGAAAATGAGCAGCTCAGGCTTGAGCTGACAGAACTGCAGCTTCAACAGGGTAATCCTTTCCCTCTCCTCTAAAGCACAATCCAGGCAGATGTGGTAACAACTAATGGTGTACAGGGCTTTTCTTTTTTTCTGCAAGAAGCTACAGAGTTTACTTTTATGCTTCCGAACACAGGTTCTTAATCTCTTTCGCTCTTCAGCAACAGCACCAAAGCAAAGCTAACTGCAAACAGTTCCACCTTCTCTGGGATAAACTTAGAGCGGGAAGCTAGCAAGGAGCTGACATGTTGTGGACTGATGGGTACTCTAGAGCAGTGTTTCGCCATAAATTCTCTTAGACAAAGGTGCATGGCGTGTTGGTTTGGAGGCAGGCAGAAGTATTTATGGAATATTAAAATGGATCTGTAATCGGCTTAGACATTCTTGTCTGCTTTACTGCCTTTATTCAGGGAACTGGACAGTTTCTCACTTGGTATGGCTGCAGAGTCAAAGGAAGCCTCTTCCAGGGGTGTGCTGTTTGAAGAACAGAATCGACTGTGCTGTTTGTCACTTGCCATTGGCTTTGGTCTAGACAGCGTCCATGGTTTTTTACAAAGCAGCTTTGAAAGCCATTGGTAGTCTGTGACAGTGATACAAAACTTGGAATCTTGCACCGTATGCTTATTTTAGTATAGTCGTTTTGCTTAAAACAAATTATTTAATTTGTATTTCACTTTCTACAAATAATTTGCTTACCTCTGAAATCCTGGATTCACCTCCAGTAAAGCAACTTTATTTTGCCATTTTTAGTGCTTGTTTTTCTTTGTTCTTCCTGCTGTTCTGCTGTGCTTTGAGTACTGCTCATAGCACACTGTTACTGTTAACTCTTCTTTTTGTGTTGTGTGTTATCCTGGGCCTGTGGTAAAACTGGAGATGATTAAAAAAACTGTCCAAAGTGTGCTTGTTAAGTGCAGTTTTAGTGCAGAAAAAGTGGGACTGTTGGGAAACTGATTGCATTTTTGAGTCTCTGTCCAGTTCTGGTCAGCCTGCAGGTTTCAGGCAGCAGGTCTGATGATGGAGTGACTTTCAAGAGATGGATGTGCTTAAGCACTGTCTGAAAATCTGGTTCTTCTGTGGCATCTCTGGGCAGTCAGAGCCATTATTCAGTGTTGAAAATGCTGATATACAGGGGTTTACAATGGGTAACAACCCTTCACTAGCATTGCTGTGGCAGAGAATTTTATTCCTGTGTTTTTGAGTCTTCTCTCATTTCCCCACGAGGTGGCAGACGGATGACAAAAATGTAATGAAGGTTGAGTTTGCATTAACTTCCTCATAGTGGCTCTGCTCCCTTCAACACTTTAAGTTTTTTGATAGTTGTTGAGCAATGATTAATGCTCGAATCGAAACAGAGATCCATGTTCTTTACATTGGTGGGTTCCTAATTGCAAGGCAGTTGTTACTTGCCTGTCATCCCGCAGGGGCTTCTGGGTCTCCACAGTGCTTTGGTGCTATACAGAGTTACAGGACAGCTTTGGGGGATATTTGGTTTGGAATTTGTCTTCTTCCTGGTGCATGCACAGCTTCCTTGAGGGAGACTTAAGACTGCTGGTGGCAGTTCCTGAGGGCCTGAAAACATGCTTTCTTGTCTGGTGTCTGGAGCAGCTTCATACTGGAGGGATCTGAGGTATCTCTGAAGCAAAGATGTCCTGGATCCTGGAGCCACAGCAGTTTCTCCTGGCTTCTTGGATGTTCATGTCCATGTGTCAGCATCAGCCTTTCCCTCTGAAGGCACTGACTGACCCTGAAGTGGATGCTCAAGTTCTCCTTCCTCATGCGATTGCTCCAGAGTGCCTGGATGTCCATGGCCCAGGACAGGCTATGACCCAGCAACTTGTAGTTTGTGGGGGTTGTTTCATGGTCTCTGAACATCGGTTCTTATGTCTACCTTGTTTTTCTCCACTTTCCCTCTTTTTCCTCCCCACCTGTCTTTCTCCTTCCACAAAAAGCCACTGGCCATCTCTGGCACAGAGCTGCTGTGTGTGCTGGTGGATGTGCTTGCACACAGTCCCTCTGGCACCCAGACATAGAACTTCCTAGTCTATTCCATAAAGCAGTTGGTGACTTTAATTGCTGTCCTTTCTCATAGACTTCTGGGAGGTTTTTGCCTTGTACTGCTCCGTGTCTCTAATGTACCACTGTTGCCTGCTGCATGACAGCGGGGTTAATGCTGCATCACTTCCTCTGTTCCCTGAGTCTCTGCTTTTCATCAGAGTTTGTGCAAACCAACACAGAGATCCTTCCCGAGTCCTGGGAGGTGTAGGACAGGCTGAATGTCATGAACTAGAAGCTGTTTGTCCTCTGGGTCTTATTCTGCCTCTTGTTTTTGTAGGGCGGTTGGTTCTCTTTAGCAGGAACAAGGTGATGCTACAGATCAGGCTTAAAAAAGTGAGGCTGGAGAAAGGGTCTGGTGAAAAGGAAGATGCCGGTCTGCTGGGATTGCTGAGAAAAAGTGTGGGTAGGGCAAGTCCAAAGGATCCTGTCCGAGAGTTTAGGGAGACTTCAAGTGATAGAGTTTAGATGGGAAAGGGCAGCTGACGATGGAGGCTGGTTTAGGCCGGTGGTACGCAAAGGGCAGGCCTGTGAGTGTTGGGGTGCAGGTGGACAGGATCTATGTTGATCTTGCTTGTAGAGAAGGGTAGTGACAGCTGGGAGTCACAGCGTTGGAGAGCTACAGGTTGGGAAGCGAACGTATTCTGAAAAAAGCTGCAAAGACTAGGGTAAATGCAAGAAAATTGCTTGGGCCAGCGCTCGGTGCTGAGTGGGCTCACTATTCCAAAACCAGTCAAATGGATCAGAAGCTCTGCTTCATCCTAGGATTGTTATGAGCAATTTGATCTGTTGTTTCTGATGATAAAAAGCAAGTTTGAACCTATACTTCTTGTGTGGAGCAGGCCCAGAGAGTTACTGCAGCTCAGCTGAAGGATGATAACCCACTCTGCTACAGTAAACCAATTGTCTACAATCACATGAATGTATGCTGGGCTTTTAGCTTATAATAAAGGTGAATTTAAAGGATTCATGCTCTGGTGTAGCTTGTGCTATCTGCAGAGACTGGCTGCTACTGGTTTTACGTTGAGCTATTGATCATAGCTGTACCTCATTTGGTACCTCTGCCCACAGTGACGTTTTTCCTTTCCTCGAGGCAGTTCATAATCCATTTCCAATGGTTCTCATTCAGTACGCCTCGGTGTTTTTGGAGGGCAGATCGATAACTTGTGCGCTGCATTACCAGAAGCTTTTATAAAACCAAATGTAGCAGTAGTAAAATACAATGCTGTTAGGTGCTTGCCTCAATTTGTTAAAAAAAAAAAAAAACAGTCTTAGCCCAAGCTGACAGCTGTACTGCTGCTGTACGAGGCAATGCAACTTCCCATTGTGGGTACGATGGTACCTGTGAACTCCTCCTAAGGGAGAGAAGCTTCCTGGCACGATGCCTTTGCAAATACGAAATTTGCTTCCAAAGAAGTGGTGGTGCAGTTTGTGCTTGCTAATGGGAATATGTCAGTGCACGGTACAACGTTGCTCATATGTGGTTGTTGCTTTTCTCAAATAGGTTGCGTTGGATATGATAGGGAAGGTGTTTCTGAGATGCTCATTAAAAATTACTGTATTTTTTTACAAGCAGGTCATCTGTGTACTGCAGACTCCCCTTATCCTCCAAAGTCTTCCTCTCTCTTTAGCCTGGTGAAAATGTCTGGATCCTGTTACCCTAAATTCTGTTTCTCGGTCTGTTTTGTAGGTTGGGTGTAAGGAAAGTACTTGCCAGCAAAGATGCAAGTGCTCTATCTGTATAGGAGCAGTTGTATGAATTCAGACCATTTGTCCCTTTAATCTGTTGTCTTGTTTCTGGCCATAAGCAGAGCAGCTTCCAGAGGAAGGTGCAGGAATCCTATATTAGGATTAGGCAAAGCCATAGAAAGAGACTGCAAGGCAGGTTAGAGGCAAGGTGTTTTTCCCAGTTTAATATGAACTGTGGGCTCTTCTTAATGCATAAGGAGTGTGTGGCTAGCTATTCTTAAACTGCAAAATGAAGCATTTTGCTCTGCTTCACACAGAAATGCTGCCAGTCAGCCATGTTTGACCTCCTCATTGAACGAGCTGCAATTTATAATCAAAGGCGAAGGCAAACAGGAAACCGCAGGGTGTTTTCCATTCACAGGGCTGGACAGAGCTGGCTGCAGAATGCAGAGTGGAAACATGCGATTGATTTGAGCCTTAGGCTTAGGATGTGATTGCACTGGGTCCCCTGTTAAATCCAGGGTATGGAGGTGTGGAGCAAGCTTGTCCAGAGTTGCGTACATATCCTCTGTAAGAGTATGAGGACTATTTGCTCTGCCTAACTTCAGATATTTAACTTCAACTCCCTAAGCGGTGAAAGAGTATGACTGTCCCTCATTCCTCCATACCAAACCCACAGCTGCCCTTGATTCCTATTTTATGGCACTTGAAAATCTTTATAATCTAGTCTGGCTAGAAATTGGGGGCAGAGTTTGTTGTTTTCCTTTTTAGTCTAAATTAAATTACTGGAGCAAAAGTAGTAAATCGTGAGACTGATTGGAAATGAGCAGTCTGGACATAGGGAGATTTTTGAAAGCCCTTTCTTTGCTTAACAAGCCATTAGATCCAATGCAGGAGTTACTGCCATGATCATGAGGAAGACAGAGTGGTCCTTGTGTTCTCCCAGCAGTTAAATTCCCAACCATGCAAACAAGGGGCTTTTTTAAATAACAGGTTTGTTATAAATGTTCCTAAGCACTGTGCAAAATAGAATTCAGACTGAACAGGAAACATCAAGAATTGTTTTTCTCCTTGGTTCTGAGAAACAACATACCTGGAAGAGTATAAACGCGGTGGTGTACTCCTTTTAACCGGGGCGGCAGAGCCAACTGTGGTCGCAAACTCGACAGTGCCTAGTCATACGCAAATACCAACTTCTCTTGCAAATGCCATCATGGCTCATTTGCCTCGGAAGTCTTTGAGTCTTTAAGTATCACACAAGATACAGCACCCTGATCTCCACCACTGGCTGCAAGCAGTGCCTGAGGCATGCTGTATGTCACTGCTGTGCATAGAGAAAAAAGATATTCAGGCAGTACCTCCTTACCACAATAGTGGTGTTCAGCTGACATAATGGGTGAGAATGGGGGATAGAAGGAAGCAAGAGGAATGGAAGCAGGAGAAGAGATTAAACGTTTTATGAGCTCTTTGTGGCCTCCAAGACAAACTGGGGCTGTTGTAGTGGGGAGCGTTGAGAGGAGCAGGGACGCAGATCTGCAAGCAGTCGGGCTTCGTTTGTTCATTTGCTCATAGAAAACTTTGTCTTGCAGAAGCCCAGCTGAAGGAGGT
The DNA here is from genome assembly GCF_036370855.1 of Dromaius novaehollandiae. Lineage (NCBI taxonomy): Eukaryota > Metazoa > Chordata > Aves > Casuariiformes > Dromaiidae > Dromaius > Dromaius novaehollandiae. The sequence continues at coordinate 7,719,970 of NC_088121.1, read as the reverse complement.
CGAGGAGATGCTGGAACAGGAAGGCTTGTCCGAAATAGCTCACAGTAATGCCAGTGAACAGATTGCTTATTTACTGGTAGAGAGAACCACGCTGCTGGAGAAACTGGAGATTGCAGATCAGAAGCTGAATTCACACAGCTACGTGAACAGGCTGTGTGCAGCACAGCTTCAGGTACCCTCTCTTTTAGCCACTGAGGCCAACTTTGAAGGTGCACGAGGGAGAAGGATGTCTTTGAGAACTTTTTATTAAAAATATTTCCCCAATCTATGAGAATGTTTTAGATTCCTAAATTCCTAGATTTCTGTATTAGTTTATGCACTCGTGTATTTACACTTGCTTTGCTCCTGCATCTTGCAGAGGGATAATTAATGGGATTGTTTTTAACAGAGAGAACATTGAAGAGTTTGTAATATAATCTAGTTCTGAAGATCTTTGCTGGGTAGCATTCACTTTCTACTAATCCAGCTGTTCTGACAATCCAGTATTTAATACTGGATGAGTGAGTTCCCTTGAAAATCTTAAACTTAAGAAAAATCATCCCTAGTCTTTAAGCTGAGGTTAAAACTCTTTACTTGTCTAGCTGCTGAAGTACAAAATTGAAGTTTTAAGCAATCCTCTGGTTAGAAACTGAGTTCAGTGAATACATCTCGCAGCATGACTTAATTAGTTGGCAGGTTACAGAAGACCATCCATGTCCTGAGACTTTCTGCTACCCGAAGCTGAGATGAAGAAAACTAACAAATGGTAGAGGGGCAGTAGCTGCTGCGCATCAGAGAGGCAGTTTGTGACCGATCTCCTCAATTAAGGCAACCTCCCTCCCAGCAAAGACACTGACTTCCAGATCCTGCTGAATATAGCCATCCCTGGGAACTAGAGCCCAGGAGCCGCTGGTTCTCATAGGTGTTTCTCCCGCAGTGCTGTGCTTGCTGGCCCTGCTGCGGATCACTCAGCCTGCCCTTGTGCTTTAGTTGCCTGATCCCTAATTGAGTTTGGACAGCAATGGCTATTGGATTGCATAGGAGCATAACCCTGCAAAAAGCAGCCAGCCAGACTTCACAGAAGAGCCTTCCTGGGAACAGAGAGGACTGGCGGGGTTTGGTGACATCCAAGTCAAAGTTGTCTGAAAGCAAATGGCTGGGACACAAGCGGGTGGAAGAGTTGTGTTACAGACCTTTTCATTCCTGTCTTGTCTTTCCTCATTACCTTGAACCTTGTTGAAAAAGCTAAGTTTCTGTTTTTTCACTCTGACAAAACTGGTTGCAGGTGAAAAGTTCTTGGCCTTCTCTGGACAAGCTCACTAAAAGAGGGAGACTCAGCAGCCAGCTCAAAGCTCAGGTTGATTTGGGCCACGTTGCACCATCTGATGAGAAGCCGAAGGCAGAGTTTCAGAGAACAGCGTAAGAGGAGGGCAAATACTTAGTGACAGTTCAGTGGAATTACTCCCCTTGCTTGTATTGATGTGCAGCACCTGAACGAGAGGTGTTATCTTTGTATCTAGTAGTTCTTGATGAATTGTTTTTCCTTCTGTGAATTTATTTGGTTGCTTTTTGAACCCATGCAGTTTTCTTATATCCTCAACCTCTCTTAGCAGGCAGTTTCGCTGTTCATCTACTGCCACCTGAAGTTCCTTTGTTTCAGCCTGCCTTCTCTTGGCCTCGTTTGAGGCTATCCAGTTCTTGTAGTAAGAGAAAGTGAACAATTGCCTTTTGTCTGTCTTCTCTGTGCCACTACAGATTTTACTGACCTCAAGAGCATCCATTTCAGACTGGAGAGTCCCAGTCTGCCTACCTGTTGTAGGGTTTGATGTCATTCATGATTCATCCAGAGTACAGTAACATGTTCAGACATAAGTATCTTCCTCAGAATCAAGGAATCTGTTTACTGTGAGGGAGAGAAACTTCACTGATGCACTGTCTCCTGCTCCTGGCTAGAAAACGTCCCTCTGCGAAGCCTGAATAGTCTGCCCCTGAATGCCTGTCACTTGATACAAACGTTTGCTGCAAACAGACCTGTTTTTCCCATGAAGACTTGTAATAGAAACTCCACTGTGTTTAAAAAGAGGAAGCAGAGCTGTAACCTTCAAATGAAATGCCTGGTTAACTATGTTGGCTATTGATCATTTACCAGGTACGATCAAATTTGCTCTTCAGTGCCTTTGAAGAGTTGGTGCCAAGGGAAATAAGGCTAGATCGAATGAAGAAATCAGATGTCTGCAAGTCCGGTGCTGAATCCAAACCTGCCTAGACATAGCTCTGCCTTCTGAAGATGTAGCTGATGGGGACTTTTATCCAACAGCTTGGTGGTTAAAGCAGTTCCCCAGGAAGGTGTAAGAGCAGATTTCTCATCAATCACTTTATAGGAATTCAACTTACATTTTTCTCTCCCTGAGGGAGTGCCTGTCCACCCTTGGGTCGCTACTGAGCAGCGAAGGCAGAAGATTTCTGGAGCCAGGAGAGCAAGCAGGCAAGGAGCATGACTGCAAGTAAAGGTTAGGGCATGGGGTGGGAATCCTGGCTTCTCCTTCTGCTCTTATTTCTTTTCCTTTGTGCAAAGAGCTGCCTTAGATGTAAGTTGTATAAATGATCCAGACAGCAGTGCTAGAACAGCCACACCATGGCTGAAATCCCTCTCCACCAGGCTAGAGAGCTCTTTTTTGCTTGCTTTTATAGTCTTGTGAATCCCTCTGGCTGCAGGTGGGATAGAGTGGAAGTGGAGTCTTCTGCTTCGTGGGTAAACGCTTTAACTGCTCAGCCACCAGTTCCTATCCAGTAAATCAAGCTCAGGTTATGGGAGATGAGTGGAGTATAGTCCAACCTTGTAATTCTGCTGCTTTTACTAGCTTAGCTCTAGCTGGAGAGGAAGGGGAGTACAGAAGCTGGGGTGAAGACTGTTGGGGAAGAGGTGGCTGCTGAAAGCCGAACACTGTGGCCCTGGGCTGTTCTCTGAAAGGCAGGTAGCCCACCAGCTCCTTCCTCTGCCAGCTGGAGGCAGTCGGATCCTATCATCGTTCTTACATGAGCTCTGGGCCTTCTTATCACCTGGGCCCTTGCGGGAACACTTTTGTGCCTAGTTCTCGGGCACCTCGGATGGGCACGAGCAGCCAGTAGTAGTTCAGCGTGATTCATCGCTCTCAGCAGCTAGCGAGCTGTAGGGCCACATGGAGATGTGCCTTGTCACTTATGCACCTCCAAGATAAGTACCTGCAGGAGCACCTATTTTAGGGATTTACTTTCCAGCTGTTAGTCATGGGGCGGAAGAGTAACAGGAGATGATGTGGATCTTTTTAATGAATTTGATGCGTGAAGTCCTCAAGGATGCTCAAATGGTAACAAGATGGAATTGCTAAATTGAAAATGCATAGTTTTAATGAAATAACTTGAATATTTTCCACAGACAAAGAGAATCTGGCTAGAAAAGTAGAACATACTGTCCCCTAATGGAGACCTTGAATGGCAAAGAAATCCTAGGTTAGGAGATGCTTTCTAGTGCTCCTCTAATGATCACATTGTATGTTTCTGGAACAAGGCTGGTCTTGACTGCTAGGTAAAGATGGAGGGAGTGTTGTTGCAGCTGTGCTGGGTGGGAGATAGAGCCCAGGCAAAGCCTGCTAAGTAGCAATAATATCTTTTCATGGACTATCCGTGTGTAAAGAACAACGTGAAGTTTTCTTGAATTCGTCCTAGTATGTAGTGTCAGAGTCCCCCGTAGGTGAAGACAGGCCTGTTAAACACGTGACTTTTATCAATCCTTCATGTGTCTGTTTAGAAGAACAAGACTTATTAAAAGAAAATGTATTCTCACATGATCAAAAGAATTATAAGCTTAATGTTCCTAATTTCTAATCAAGCATAAATTCTCTGCAGTTCTTGTACTTGACACCTTTCTTCCTGCGTTTTTAAAACTTGGTGAAAGACAGATGTTGGAGATTGATTCTTCAGGAAGACAGTTTCTTTAAAGCAGACTGTCTTTCTTCCAGTGATGTCATTTATGTCCATGTTTGCAATATATGTATTCTGATGATTAAACACTCCGTTCTTTTGGTTAGTACACTTGTTTTACAGAACCATTAGAGTCACAGCACTGTTAGCGGTTAAAAGGTTAATTGCTCCTGTTACTCTGTGAAGTGGAACGTGTAATCTTTTTTTATATTCAGATGAATTATTACATGGTTGCTTCATTTTTATACCTAGGGTCCAAATACTTTCCTGTCTGTTACAGAAATGAATGTAGCTTTTAGCTAGACTGCTCAAGCATAATTGATTTTTTGATGTATCCTCACTAATGCAAAAGCCAGGATACAAGCATGCATCTTAGTGTAGTTGCCTCTGATATTTACATGAAAAAGTGCTTTTTGAAGTCTGGAAGAGAAGCCTGGCATGTACAAGCACATTTCACCTCTCTACAAAATGCTGCAAAATCTTAATGACCCCCAGCCTCCTGAGTGTTAGCAAATCCTCAGTGCTGGTCCCTGTGCACAGACTGCAGGGGCAGTAGGAAACTGTTAGCTTGGTAAGTGCTTCAAAAGGAGCGGACTATGGGGAGGTAACCCAGCACTACTCTGATAGAGCAAATCAAGCATACTCAGCACCAGTACATTTCTTTGTGCAGAGCTGAGCCCACAGGCTCTCAAAGGAAGACACTAAGGAGATCACAGGTTTAAAAAAAGCAGTGAACCCCCAGAGTTCCCAGTACTAACAGCGTAACAGGCAGCTGAGAGATTTTCATGGGGATTTGGGATCTCTCTGTCTGAAACTCACTCTTTAAATATAAGGCATGGTAACAACCCCTTGCTAGTCAAGATGTGTTAAAACTGAAAATGCTACACATAGATGTCTAGTGATACATGGCAGAATGCTTTTTTGTGGTGTTGATTTATTAAAATCTCTTTCCATGCAAGGGTGAGTTTGATCACATTCATCAGACGTTGGCAGATGAACTCCAACAGCAGTGTGAATCCATGCGGTGTACTAAAGAGGCAATGAATAAGGTAATACATTTATACATTTTCTTGCCTATGATATGGCACATAGCTGTGATTTTAAACCGTGAGTCTATTCTTGAGCATGCTGTGAGGTTTTCTTGTTTGTTTTTATCTGATGGCATGCGAGTTAGCTGCGAGCCTGCGCTGCAGGCTGTGCAACCAAGTCAACCTGATGCTACGCATGAGTTAATCGCTTCTGCTGCGAACTGGGGTTAACACCTTACTAACTTTGGGTCAGGGCTGGCTTGTAGGCACTCATCTGCCTTTGATTATAGTCACAAAGAAATGTTATTGGAGGTAGAGTGGGTTGAAGTCATGGTGGTGAGAAATAGCTTTTTATATAAGCTGAAATGACTTTTCGGCAGCATCTCAGGTCAGCGGGTGAAGTCTCTGGCTCCAGCACTCTAGGAGCAAGTGCAGACTGGAAGAGGAGGAGGTTGACATTGCCAGGCAGGCTCGGAGCTAGCTCTCACAACAGCCGTGAGACCACAAATGCAGACTTGACTTATCCTTAGAGTAAACTGTCACAGGGTGTGGTGGAGCCTTCAGCTTGGGAAACCACATGTATTTTTTGTCTGGACCAGGTCCTGGCTGTAATTATACCTTCTGGCCTTCAAATGTATTTGAAAACACACCTTAATTAACAGCATTGTCTCAGAGAGGGGAAAACAGAGGAACAACTGTGGCACGCTGTTCAACACCTGCCAGGAGTGCCCTTCGACATGTGTCATGGGGAATAGCGTTACCTGCTGCACGTCCATCTTCCGCCTCAGCAGCGGCCTTTTGCTCTCTGTGCTTGTGTTGCCGGTCCTGTTTCAGCGTGTCGGGAGTAGTGCAGAGGGTCTGACTGGATCCCATCACTGGAAGGATTGTCTCGTTTCCGTTGGAGCATCAGCACTTGTGTTTCAGTCTTGCAGGGCAGAGCTGGAGAGGGAACAAGCATTGCGCGCAGGAGTTGAACGAGATCTTGATGAGGCCACACAGAGACTGCAGATGGCCCACGAAGAGATCCAAAGGCTGACAGACGAGCTGGATGCGCAAAGAAAGGAGCAGAGCGAAAAAGGTAAGAGCCTCTCTTGCTGCTGCACACTGCTCCAAATTACTAGCCTGTGTTTAGCCAGGCTTTCAGGCAAGCTTTCTGCCTGTGCTTCAGGTGAGAATTGCAGGTGTCCTCCACCTCAAAGCCCACCTCTATTCAGCATAAGCCTTGCACTTTCCACCCAGGGAAATCAGAGAAAGGCTTTCCTGTGTCCTCTCTGCCTGTAAGGTGGAAAAATCAGTGACAGATGTTAGCCCAGTGCCTAGGAGATCTGAAATGCGGTCGCTAAACAGTGTCAGGAGCAAATGGACAAAGAATCTTGAATGGAGAAAGCCAAGACATCAGGTTATCTGATCTGTGAGTAGAGTAGCAGCATCTTGATGGACTTCCTCTCCCTGGCTTGTACAAAGGAAGAAAATCGTGCTCTAGAAGAGGCTGAGAAGAAATGACAACTTGGTTCAGAAAGAGAATACCTAAGATACCTCCTATGGGGCTTCAGCACAGCTGAACTACCCACCTCTAGATTCTTTAGATGCTATGATTGGGATTTTTCTGCTTTCTGACGGATCCTACAGTTAGCACTGAGCAGAAGGGCTTTGTACAGGACAAGGATGGTACTGCCGGAAAAGTTTTTCAGGGGCACAGCTATGGCCAAGTGTAGAGCACTGCTTCCTCACAGAGAGGAATCCAAGAGCTCTGCTATGCTGCCTTCCCTTTTTCAGCTGCTGGAGGGGAGCCCGTCTTGGATGGGAATATGAACCCTTTCTCAAACCAGTTATTCTAAACAGATCTTGTTTATCAAATGTTCACTATTGTAGTCATAAGTCACACAAAAGCATCGCTAAGTGATGAATAGATATTTGCTTTGCAGATGACTGCAAACAACCTCATTAGGAGTCTTTAACAAGTGCTTATAACTGTGGCTTGTCAGCTGTCTGGAAGTGACTGGTTGGATTCTTTATCCCTGCTAATATTTGCTTATCCTCATTACTGAAATGTCTGTTATTGACCAGCCCTTAAGCATTCTATTTTTAAATCACATTTAAGTACAGGCTGAAAAAAATAAACTGTTTTCTGGGGAGAAACAAAACTATTTGGTAAAGCTGTTAAAATGATCCCTAAAGCGAGATGCTTCACTACTGCCTCCAGTAGAAGATTCCCCCAGCAAAACACTGTGCTTCGTAGATGCTTGTTTTCTGGGTTAATCAAATTGTCCCCAAATCTGTGATGCAGAATTTCAGCAGAGAACAGCAGGATGTGATCCCACATCTTATGCACAACACTCAGACTAGTCACTAAACCTTCTAGGTGGCCTCCAACACCATCGTTTACAGCTTTTTAATCAAAGGCTGGGAGATAACCGCAGTGCGCAGATCTACTTTGTGTATTGATTGGTACACACACATTCGTGGGCATGGAGCGAGCGTTGTGTCGCAGCCTCCGAACAGTACTGCTTCTCCGGACTGCGAATGGGCTGCAGCGTGCGACTTCTCTGAGTGGATCCTAGCCTGCGTTGGGGATCAGTGTGGAGCACGCTAGCTTTTTTTAGTATTCCTAAGTATCAAATGAATATGAGGCTTTCCAAACTGTGAGTAAGGGTTTAAGGCTTGTGTCTTTGTGCTTTATTCTGCTGGGAGTATCAGTGTGCAGGATGAGTATTATAAAGTCTTAGTGACTTCCCCTGGTGAGGTATAGCTGCATGCCTTCTCCTCCCTGTGAACTTCAGAGCCAACTGCTGTGTAAATTGTTTGGTTTTCTAATAGAAAACTACATGCAATCTCTGTTGTTTAATAAACTCCACTTAATCAGTGTATGTTGCTTCTATGCTACCTTGTAGCTGCTTGCTTGCATTGAGGAGAAAGTACAATATTCCTTCTGAGTGGCTTGTAGCCCAGTTCTTGGGTCTTTGGTGATGGTGATTAGATATTTTAAATCATGTGCAATGGTCTAGCTGTCTGGTTCTTCAATTTTTTTTTCTAATTTTTCCTTCAACTCAGTAAGTAAGAGAAGTGCATTAAAAATGCTGCTGAGTTTTGTGTAAAGAAAATTCAAATGGACTGCCACAGCAAAACTGTCTCTATTGTTCTTTTATATTCTGCCTTGTGGTCAGCCCTGCAAATGCCCGAGAGCTGGGAAGAAGGAGTGAATGAACAGAGAGAGAGTGGTAAGTCATGCGTTTGTTATGGCATTCAATGATGTTATTTACAAACAGAGCAGATCCAGAATTTTATCAGGACTTTCTGTAGTGATGAATGGGCTTTTCAGCTGAATGAAGTCCTTGACTTTCATTTTAAATCACAAAACTGAAAATCCGGTATCAAAATCCCTGTTGAAAAGCAGGCCTTATTTTTTTGCCAGCTTAGGACAAAGAAAGTCAGTATATTTTATTTTCTCCTGACAGAAAGTCAAATTTTGCTGGAAAGGAAAAAAAAATTTTCCCAGAAACTGTTTTGATCTGAGGTATATTTTGCCTGCTCACATCACGTCTGTCTGCATTACTGGTTCTGTCTGGAGGCTGATCCAGAGCATAGCAAACGTGGACACTGTGGGTGTTCGGGGGGGATTTGAACTTGAATGTGAGCTCAGACACTGAACTAAGATGATGAGTGCCTGGGGACCAGTGTGTTACAGCAGAACTTAAAGGCCTTCCTAGGTTCTTTAAGGAATGTGTGCCTTTATCAGGTGTTTGTGGCACAGGCTCTCCAGAGTGCTGCTTTGCACTCTGATAAAAAACAGGTTTTGAGGATTTCTAGGAATTTGTCTTTTCCTGAGAGCATTCCTTCCCACTGAGAACCCATTTCTGTATCAGCAGCCAAGGTAGCCAGAAAAGCCCACAGACTGAAGGCTGCAACTGGCATTGACAGTTCTCCAGATCCTGCTGGCTCTGTGGGCTGGCCAGACCTACCTGGGCTTCTGTGGCGTTTCATAGATGCCATGCTGTCCCTTTCAGAGCAATATTCTCCTGCCCAAACCAGCATCAGCACTCTTTCAGACTGCCTGCTCTTCAATGGTTTTACAGGGATGTTGGATACTTACTGAAGTTTCTAAAAGGAGAAGTTTTAAAGTTTTAAAAAAGTCGCTATTTAAATGTTTTCAGAACTTATTCTAGTTGTTTGTGAAAACTATATCTAAATATCTGAGATGAGGCGTTTTCCTAGTGAGGTCTAGAGGTAACCTCACTCCCTGGAATAACTACAGAGAGACTATGCAGTGCAATGCAATTTCAGAAATGATATTCATATGATAGTCTTCCTCTGAGCTTGGCGGAGGCCAAGGGACAAACCAGTGTTAAAGCAACCAGTCAGATGTTTGTCTGTACTATGCCCAGATAGGACTGAGCTGCAGAAGGCCATGGAGCAAAACAGCAGATTGGACAAGGAAATTCTGGCACTGCGAGCCCGGATTCAAACGCTCGACTTGGAAAGAAAAGCTTTCCTTGATCTGGTGAGTACCCACCTCCTCGTGACTTGCTCTCCTGGTCTGCATTGGCATCAATGGGCCTCTGCGTAGCCGATAGTCCTGGGATGGTTTCTGACATTCAGTCCTGTTCTTTAATCTACCCTTCCTCTGTATTTCCTCTCGCTTCTGCTCTTCATGCTCAAATCGAGTATGTTTTAGATCTTGCAGAATAGGGCCCCAAAATGCTTGTCTTCCTGTGCCTAGCGTACTGGATCAGCCTGATGCTTTCTGTTACTAGTCAAAGTTTGCACATAAGTGAGGGGGTAAACGGAGTCAGCAACGTTTCTACTTGAGGACTGTTAATAAGAAGAATGGTTAGTCCAAAAGGTTAGTCCAAAACCCAGTGCTAGCTATATTTTACAATTCTTGATTTATGCTCATATTTTGAGATATGTCAGCCTTTTTTGCCTTTTAATATGGCTACATTGATTTGCTCAGTGATAGTAGAGCAGAAACTTCTTTGTTTTGTGGGGGTTTTCTTAAGTGAATGTCATTACTATTAGTTAAATACTTGACATAATAAATTTAGGATTTTCTGAATGCAGTAATCTTTGTCAACAAGATTGTTCCTTAATGATACTGCGTATAGTGAATGTGTTTCTGTTCCTAACTCTCAAATTCTTTGTATCAGTCCTTCAGCAGCCTATAATTGGTTGTCAACAGCCTATAATTACTTAGACTATCCCAGCACAAATAGCTCAGGAGCTCTCTTCCAGTTCTCTTGGATTAAAATTAGTATTTTTAAATATAAGTGAGTCTGAGAATACCATGCCCATCTCTAAGGCAGCTACTCCAAAGAGTAGCAAAGATTTATTTTCTTGAGTAGAGCTTACACTTGAGGATTTCAAGATTTTAGTATATAGTTTTATTCCTTGACTTTAAAAAAAACTCAAACATTTAATTGGTAACACGTTAGAGCATATTTTATTGCAAGCCACATGAGATCATCCCATAGTCTTTTTTCTGTCTGTGAGTTACGGACAGCAGCACAAGGAGCCAGTTGACAAGTTGACCATGATTTGGTGGTCTGTGAGAGAATCCAAACTCGTGCCTGCCTTATGGTCCCCCAGTTTGAGTACTGAGTCTTAGTGCACAGGATTTTGTGTCTGTGTGCCAGAAAGGCCCTTTGGAGCGAGTCTGTGTGAAGGGGCTCGTTAGGTCCCTAATGTGTGTGGATGGAGATACGGTTACCAGAAAGCAACAGGCTGAAGAGAGGCCGAGGGCATGCTGACAAGGTGGTGTGTGGCAGTTTCCCACGGACTGATAGCCCCAGAGACCAGCAGTGCTGTTGAATCTGCAAAACCCAGCAGTGCTGTTGAATCTGCAAAACCTGATAAACTCAGGATGTGAAAGGTCTGATGAATCTGTAAAAGGCCATGGGCACAGACTAGGATCAATCACAGCTTGTAAGGCCCAGACTACATCTGAGAAAGCAGCTGCTGCTGTATGCACGTGAAGACTGCAGGATTATATCTGCGTCTGATGAAATAAAGCACTCTCTGAGGGACTTTGTGAACACCTTTCCAGAAGCCACTGGTGCACCAGTGTGACACCGCACTTCCGAGTAAAGGGCTGGAGTTGGCCTCCTAGCTGTTGCTCCAACTGGGCAACTGTGAGTGAGTGAGTGACTGAATAAGTGATTGTGTTGTGTGGATAGTTACCTGCTATTAATAATAACATATTGATCCTGTTAGTAACAGTTTAAAGAATAAAGGTGTTCTAAGAAATAGTGGTTGTGGTCTGTCTTCCCCTCTGCACTCAATCCAGTTAGGGGAAAAAGAGACATGTAACGTGTAAATGATCAATAACTGAAATAAATAAGGAAAAATTGCCTACCCTTTGTAGTGTGGCATTCCCCCTCTTATTGCTCTTTACCTCTCTAGTCTGAGGCCACACGCCTGTAGCAGCCATGTGTCCTTTTCAGCTTGAGTAGTTAATAAATCTGCAGTTTATCTATGGCAAGTTTGATGAGATTCTTAATTCTGTAAGACAGCAAGATGAGCATCTGTGAGAAATACATGGAACTGTTTTTATTTCAAAGGTTGAACAGCTCAAAGAGGAGATTTGCGAGTATCAGAAGAGTGAGAAACAAGGACTTCCATTCCCCGCACCAGATGAGACTGAAGAAGTTGCAGTGTGCTCACTGCAGGTATTTTCAAGGGCCTTTTATTTGCCATTCTAGAAAGCTAATTGAGCAAAGAGTCCCCATTCTGCATTTTGGTCCCATGGCATAGATGAAGAGGCACAGCTTATAGTGCAGAAACACTAATGTTTTCTTTTCTACCTATGTGTAAGTGCAACCTGTGCAGCTGGGATGTAGGATTCATTTTGGGCTTGAAGAATACACTGATGTTCAGCACCCGTAATGCCTTCATAATTCTCGTGGGGCTTGGAAGGCTTTGCTCCTACAGGCAGTGGATTATCTAATGTAGATAATGTTGCTGATATATCTGATGTTTTCTACTTGTCCCATGAATTTATGAGACTGGTAGCTTTGGAATCACCTTGTCTTAAGATTTCAGTCTTAACTATGATGTGCTAAATTTTCTTTTTCTCTTTAGACACAGGGCACAAAGGATGAAGGGAGGGTTGAAGGAGACTGTGTTTCAGGCCACGCTGGCTTGGATCAAGACAACAGATATCAGGATAGTGAAATACTTCATAAAAGGTGATTGATGTAAAAACCCTTCTTCATCTGTTGTCTTTTTGTAGTGGTTTATCTGGCTCGCTGGGCACCGGTATTCTGTCTTACAGAGTACATTTAAGTGTTGGCTTTGTTAATACTCTTTGCTACCAGCTTTGTTCCTTTGCTCCCAAGTCAGAAAGTTTGAAGGTGATGAAGTCCTGAGTGGGTGCTTAGCCCTTGGTATCAAGAATGCAGGCTTTCTTGCAGCATGTTTTCTGGCACTTTTTCTGGTTTGTTCTTCTAAAAGAGTAGGTGTTGGTTTTTTGCGGTTCCCTACAGATGAAAGCATTGTTTTCCAACTTGTCTTGCCACAGGGAAAGTTTCTTCTGTGTTTGGTTGCTGTCCAGTGGCGTACCAAGACGCTTTGCTTTCAGACTTAAAACAACTAACCTGTGATTTTAAGGAAAACCAAAGCTTCATTCTCCTGTGGTCTGCTCAGAGAGCAGCTGCTGCTGAGCCTCTTCTAGCAGACCCAAAGAAAGGGGATCTGATCCCATCCTGCAGTTTCTCTTCCCTTCCAGTGCAGGGGGGGGAAAGGGACACGACAAGCCTGTTCCCCCACCTCAGGCAGTTCACTTAGCCATTGCCTCTCTGCTCTTATCATCCTCCTGCCTGACAGTTCTCTTCCCAAAGCCCCGTCGTTGCTCCTGCAGACCTTGTCACCAGTAATTCCCATCCACTGCTCCCTGAATAAGAGCAGGGACGTTCTACGTGCAAGACTTGAAATCGGCAGGACAGATGTGATCCATTCCTTAGGGCACTGGGAGACACATTGACTCTTCTTCATCTGGGAGCTTTTCCAGCGGTGAACGATTTGGCTGTGTGTTGACGTGTTCACATAGCAATTCTAGCCTTGGTGATGTGATGTCGGTCTTTGCGTAGGTGCCGAGAGGTGATTGAGAACATTGAGGGCAGGAATTCGCAGCTCCTTCACAAGCTGCAGAAATTGGAGCAGGAGCACGAGGATTTGGTTGAGCGCAATGAAGAACTGGAATCTATTCTAGGAGATGCACAGATCCAAACCAAGCAGGAGAAGGAGCACTTTGAGAGTGAGGTAGAGGGACTTCACCAGAAAGTAAGTAAAAAATGGAAGAAATTGTTTGGTTTTGTTTAATTCTAGCTACTTTTCTGTCCACCTGTTGACTGTTAAAATAAAATGATGTTTGGCCTAAAGCAGCATGCTGCTTTGCTTAGTTTGATTAGAAATACAACTAGCAAAATCTGCCAGTTTCAGAAAAGAGGGGGAAAAGGAGGAAAAAGTTCAGCGGTCTGTAAATGGCACTTGCTTGGAAGCATAGATCTCTGCAAGACTGCAGCAGCATTGTCTTTTCCAACTGTTGTGTTCACCCTTGGGTGCTTGGGCAAGGACTGTTAACTAGCTTACTCCTGCATCTGCAAGAGTGACATCAGGCAACGCTCCCTTCAGGCACAGCCTTTCTGTATGCATGGGCCACACGCCCTTCAGTGTCTTGGCTGAGCTGAAGCAAAGCCCCTGTGGTTCATATCTGAATTGCGTCATTTTTCTCTGGAGCTATTTCTTCTGAGCTTCTTGCAGCTTGCCAGGTTTGGAAGGTCTTATTTCCCTTCAGAGGCTGTCCTAGATAGCATCAGTGCTCCTCGCAGACTTCACCATCAGTCTCCTGCAAGTACTAGTTTTTCCTTTCTTGGGCTGAGTTGCCCCATCCCTTCTGTCTGTGGCTAAGAGATGCTCTCTGGAGTTACCATGATCTCAGGCTGCCAGGCAGCAGGACCAGCCTGTAGCGTCCCTAGAAGGCCTTCGATTTCTGAGGCAAGAAGGAAGGACACACACAGGTTTTCAGCCAGGAGTGATTGATGCTTGGACGTGTCTATATATTTGCTTTTGGGTTAAAACATATTGTAGGAAGATCGTACATGTGTAAGGGCATATCCGTTGTGAAAGTTAGAACAACCACACATCTCCAAGATGAATTGTTAAAGGAATTCACCTTTTCTTCCTTTGAAGTGGCCTCTGGTTCTGAAGGAAAGTCTCCAATGATGGTGAGACAGACTGAAGATATGATAAAATAGTTTCTGAAGGACCAGGATCCGGAAGATGTGTCTCTAAGTGTCTGGCTGAGGAGCCAAGGGCAGGCTCTGACCACGATGGGAATGGCGTGAGGTCTGTCCACCATGACTGTGCTTTTGTTAAACCAAAGTTTTGTTCAGCCTCACATGAAAATGTTTTCATTTTTCTCACTGGAATAGAGAGGAGAAAATCATCCCTCTGCAAATGAAACAAAATGCATTTTCAGTTTGGAGAAGTCCTTTCTGTGCTTGGTCCATTATTAAACGGATGCATGGGAACGCTGCTGTGGGGAATGCAGGGCGAACGCAGCAGGGAGCACCGAGTAGCCAAGGAGACGCAAGGCATTTCAGCTGGCATGTGCTTGGCAGCCACTGAAGCTGCATTTTGCTGGGCATGGAAAAGCGGCACGTAGGACAGTAGAGGAGAGGCAGGCAGGCTGGCTGCAGGGAAGAGGATATGGTGGGTTAAAGCTCATCAGGATCCAGTGTCTGCTCAGATGGAGGGCTGTGGAGCTGCACCCTTCGTCTCTGAGCGGCTTCTAGGTGCCTTGGATATAACAGGGGAAGAGGTGCATGAAGGCAGGTGTGTTGGAGCCCTGAGAAAGCAGCTCTCCTGGGTGTTTGCCAGGCTGCCCCATGTGAGGACTGCTTGGAAGTGTTTTCTGTTTTGGCACGCCTACACAAATCCTGACCATTAGGCCACTGACACAGAACGAGGACACCGGGATACAATGCGAGTATTGTTCTGTCTTTGGGTGAGACGTACCTGCCCAGTTTAAATGCTTAAAAGTTAATGGCTTGGAGGAAAAAAGAGCAGAATGATGGAATGGCATAGCTGGGCATCAGCTTCCTGACCAAAGGTGTTTTTTGTGGAGGATGGATTTTTTTTTTTGTTCTTGAGATCCCTTCGAACAGCTCCAAAGTCTTTTTGAACCTCCAAACTATCATTCGGTCATGTTGGAGGAATGGAGCGTATTACCCTCAAGGTCTTCTGTAAGGGGCTTGGGTGCTTTACCCACCAAAACAACCCTTGCCCTTATGCTAAAAGCTCAAAAAACATACAGGAGGCTTGGGGGGACCTGAAATGATTTTCTTTTACTACTTGGCTCGGTAACACCATCTGTTGTAGAAAACTGTATCACATCAGCTTCCCTCCACATCAGAGATTGTTCCCTGCTGGGAGCTTCAACAGAATCATCTCGTGTCCGAAGCCTGTCAGTGAAAGCAAAGCTCCACCTTTTGGGCTTTGCCTGCTCTTTAGTAATCACTTAAAGTGGCCTGGGATTTGCAGAGACATAGCGATTCTTTGGTTTTGCACTCCTGTCAGAAAGGAATGAAAAATGACCTCTGAATGCATGCAAAGAAGAGTGAAAAAGGCAGAAGGCGTCTGAGTGCACAGGGGAGCAAATGAATGTTGTTATGGGCAGAGCTGGGTAGTTAGTGCCAAGACTTGGATTTTTCGAAAGGGTCTTTAGGAACTGTAATCAGGATGGGAAATCAGTGTTTTGAACTCCTTTAAGCCCTTTAAAACTCCAGGACTAATAACTATCTCCACAAGATGCCCAACCCTGGAAAACTCCTCAGGTGGAGGGGCAAAATCTGAGTCCAGCAAAGCACTGAATTTCGCTTTTATCTTTTGACATGGGGATTATGCAGAGCCCTCAGCTTAGCAACTCGTGTCTGCCAAGCAAAGCACAGAGGCCAGTGCTTTGCTGGACTGAGTCCAGAGCGCTTGGAGCCTTGCAGGAGGGAGTTGCAGCCTCCTCTGGGTATTGGAGGGACTCGGACAAGCCTGTGGACCGCTTCCAACATCTGCTTGGATGAGCTCAGCCGTGGGGGCGCGGACACGACTGCCTGAGCATTGTGAGAGTGTGGGAAAGGAGAATGGCCCATGTTATAAATCAGGGATGCCTCTGTACAGTAACAGCAGAGGGGCTGATGGGGTCCTCAGCTGCGCCTCTTGGGAGAGCAGCATGTAGAAGGCCCATAAGTTATTTTACTCTTGAGGTCCCTTCCAACAGCTCCAAAGTCTTTTTGAATATCATTCAGGCATGCAGGAGGAGTAGGTCTTTGAATTTTAACTACGCGTCACAATTGATTTTCTAAGTCCTTCCAGAGCTCCTTTTGTGGAGCGGGATTCCTTCGTTTTCCTACTTGGCCTTGAACTTGTTTGCACTTTGAAGCAGCAGGGTGAAAGATCTGAGCTGCAGCTAGCTTGCACTGGCAGCTATCCACATCCCCTCCTACTCCTCGCTTCCAAACGTGGGGTTTATTCTGTAATAGCTGCTCATAGAACAAATATAGTAGTAGTTGTGCGTATTGGTTTGTTTTAACTTGTGGTTTGTGTATGTTAAGATCACAAGTTTAGAGATGGAATTACTTGAAGTGCAGAAGAACAAAACTGGGATGAGTGGAGAAGAGCAAGCATCGACTGATGGAACACAAGAAATGCGAGAGGTAAGAGGATTTCCTTGGGCAATAAATAATTTGTTTAGAAATGGAAAAAAACGAATGTGCTTCCTCACCTTCTTCTGAGAGTTTGTAGCCCATGAGCTCGTGTGAGACAGATGGATGTCCTTCTCTGGAGGAAAGCAGCTAACATGCAAATATGATCTCTGTGGTAACTATCTGTAAACACTCTTATAAAATTGTCTTGCTTTCGGCAGTACAAGCCAAGGAGCATGTTGACTGTCTTGTGAGGGTGAAGGGTTTACGTGTGTAGATTAAATTTACACCTCATGAAGGGAATATAAAGACCTGAAGTTCTGCTTGGCTCTTGTTTAGAGAGTTTAGTGAAATGTACATAGCGTGTAGGTACATTTGCTGCAAGGCTGATTCCCAAATGTTTTTGGACTCGCTTTGCTGTCCATTTGTCACTTGTTAGCCATACAGCTGGAATCTGCCAGGTTTCCTTCATGGGAGAAGGCAGAGCTCATGGCTTGTGAGAGAGAACTTGCCCACGTATCTTGAGTCAGGTGAAGGCTCCAGGCCTTCAGAGGTGCCCAACCGGCTCTGCGTATAAGGTGCACAAATCCCACTGGCAACTTTTGAGAAGCATTTTTCCCAGTCTTGTTTTTCTAGAATACCTATTTTCTACATTTTGCTCCTATTTTACAAGCGTAACTGATACTGTAGAAGTGACTCAGTCTTGCTTGTTCCAGATGCTGGAAAGCTGTCAGGAAACGATAGAAAAGTTGGGAAGTCAGCTGGGAGAGCGGAGAGAACGGAGAAAGCAACTTGCATCTGAACTTGAACTGTTACGAGAAGATCTGAAGGCCGAAAAGAAGGTATTGTGCAGTCAGATGTGTATCAGAGACAGAATGATGCTGTTCTTCCGGGAAGAATGTCCTGTGTTTTCCTAGTTTGGGAAGTGAGGAATTTCTCTTATGGCACTGCTCCTCCAGGAGGGCCTGTGTATAGCTCCTGCAATGGGACTCCATCCAGGAGGCAGCTGCCTATGTGACTTCATGAAACATCCTCAGCTGCCCACAGAGGGTGTTGCTTGACCTCTCTTGACCCATTTCTCTGGCCCAGCCATTTTCAAAGGTGTTTTGGCAGATGATTTTAAATCTAACTGCTTTTATGAAGTTAGAAACAGTTCCATTATTTATTTTTCCTTTCAGTTAATCTAATAACAAAAGAGTAACCCAAACTTTGTAGGCAAAACCTGCTTCTCTGGAGGGCATAGTGGAAGCTTTCAGACTAAATATTTATTCCATAGTTATTTGTGATTATAAGGGGCACTATTCATTGATTTGTACATTTTTTCCCAATCCCATAATCCTTAGAAAAACAAACTGAAATGAATTTGCACTTCTGAAAAGCAGGCATTAGCCTGGTTGTTGGAAGGAGCTGGTTTTGAAGAATTTTTGCTTCTATTGCTGAACACTTGACACAAATGAGCTAGTGAATTTCTTCCTGGATGTGCAACCTTGCATCTGGGTACGTTACAGCACAGGCTGGGTGGGGAGCTGGGTGCAGTCAGATGAGCCTAGATCTCCCCTGTCATGTTGTGACACAGATACTTGGGAGATTTGTGTCAAGAGCTCCTTGAAGAGCAACTTCACAGTTATCCATTAGCAATGATTGCTTTTCTGAGGTAGATCAACTGGCTAATTCTGAATCTGTTAAGCATAAATACCCTTTAATTTTAGTAGTAGTCTTTCCTAACCAGATTATGATGTGATATTTAGTCAAACACCTAAGAGTGAGAGAAATCTACATGAATGGCTTGCTGAGGATCTTGGTGCTGCTTTTCATTGCATGCCCTAAAGGACTTCAGTCCACTTTGCTTGAAGCAATTTAACTGCTGGATAAAGTTTGGCAGCTTTATCTCTGCTAGGAGAGTTGCTGCTGCTACAGTCTTCCAGTTGAGCCCTGGAGAGGAGGCAGTGTGGGATGCCAGCAAAATTGCGTGAGGAATGGCACAGGCATAGACAGAACAAGTGCCTGCCTAGACTGAAAACTGCAGATATGCTGCCTGGATCAGACGGTCTAGGGGAACCTGAGGGTGACTGGTGAAGAGAGGGTTGCATCTATTAAAAAAAAAAAATCCCACTCTGAGAGGCCTTAAACTAGCTGTGAGTCACATCACTTCTGTGAATATAAGCAAAACCAATAACAATCCTGGTATTTTGGCACAACTGCACATACGCTGCGGTCTTGCTGGAGGAACAGTGTCCTCTAGAGGACAAGACTTTTTCATGCTGTTAGACAACAAATTCACATTGCAAAAGCTCAGGAGGCAGGCCTAGCCTTGCCAAAGAGCAGGTTAGGAAGTGACTAGATTTATCTCTAAATATACATATAAAAATACATTGTCTGTTTTAGAGATGATGGGAAGAGCAGGAGTCTCTCTAACTTTTGCTTCCCCATAGTTCAGTCTACTTGTAATTCAGGGTTCTTTTAATCAAAATGATACATCTCTGTAAGACTGGTTGTAATACAGCCACCAGCAATTGGCTGGTGGTTTCGCTTAAGCTGTGGAGAAGACTGTTTTTCTATCAGAGGGTTCACGAGATGAAATCCAGCGGCCTGTGTTAGATTGGACAGCTGTAATGGTCTTTAAAATAGAGAACTTTGTATCCGATAGGATTCCTGAGTTGAGCTGAGTTCCTTCCCCCTTCCTAGAGCAGCTGTATTGGGGCAAATCATTTACCAACAGAGTGTTGGAGTTTAGCTTGTCATGAAATCATTGGGTTGTCGTGACACCTGGAGGTCAAAATTTGAGGTTGTTCATTCTTGTGTTTGTCAGGATGCCCAAAACATAGAATGGGCTGGTAACATGGGCAGTATTTTCTTTCTTGTAAATGGTAATAATGACTATGTATGTGATGTGTTGTGCCACAAACTGATGCTATTCAAAGAGCTCTTTGCAATTACTGGAACTTTATTCTTGTTTCTAAGAGATTTCTGGACATCCGAGTGGAGAAAGCCCTTCTAAACTTGCAGTCAGAGGTCTATTACATCCACTAACTCCTGTTGTTTCCCCACCAGGAATTGCCTGACTCAAAATCAGAGCTTACAAGCCATTCTAATGACTTCCAGAATCTCCAAAGAACATCAGCAAACAGGGATTTCATTAAAGTATCCCATGAGAAGCTACAAAAAGATAATGCTTTATTAGATACAGAGGTGAGAAATGTACAGAAATCACCATCTGTCTGATGCAGACAGCAGCTACTTGTGCATATTGCTCAAAGATGGGAATGTATCTTGGTGTGGCTAAAAAGACCTGGAATTACAATATTAGTGTTAAAATACACTCAGAAAGAGCTATTGATTAAAACCCAAGTGCTTTAGGAATGAAAGCGACACTAGAATTAAAATCATCACTAGGGTTTAGTGGGTTTAACAGCATCTTCCTGTGAAGGATTTGGTTTCACCACTGTTTAGCAGGAGGACGTTAGACTAGGTAGATTGTGGTTCTGATCCAGTCTGGGAATTCCTGTGTCCCTATGCACTCTTCCTCCCTTCATTTCCTGCTCCTTTTATTTTCCTTGCATCTTCTCTCCTTGTCGGAGGTTCTGGGCCTGCTGTTGCCAGGTGTTATGGCATTAGGTGATGCTGAAATGGGAGAACAGTCCATAGAAAGTGCGTTTGGGTGTATTTCATCCTATGCCCATTCTTCAATTGAGATACTTCAGCTCTGTGTCCTAAGAGCTGTTTCCTGTGGGATGTTGTCACCTTCCCGTTCTGCATGAGCCTTTTATGTTGTTAATAAGACGTGTCTGTGTGCAATCGCAGTGCCTTATGGAAGATGTAGCATACAGGTCAGAAAGGTGCAGCAGGCCAGCATTTTGACTTGGATGGAAGATACTTTTTGTGTGAGACAGCCGAGTACATACCGTGTACCCTGACTGTTTTTCCAGGAGTTGCTGGTTTTGTAAAGAGGTAGGACACGTGATATAAAGTGCTGGGAACTACAGATAGGAAACAGAAGAATGAAATCAAATAAAGAAATGTGATTTGATGATCATTTATACACAGATATTTCCAATGCACAAAATAGGACTTGCATGTATATCTCAGGATGAAGAACTGTGATGATTTAGCTACAGAATCACAAGCCTTTTCTTGCTGGAGTCCCCAGATTGCCTTATACTGCTCAAAAGATTTCCATGAGACCAAAGAAAATCAAAGTCCTGGTGTTTTCTGACCTCACAGGTCTCTGAACTCCTACAAGAACATGACCAAATTAACAAACTCAAGCAGAAACATGAAGATTTAACTACAGATGAAAAGACGTGTGAAGAACTGATGGCTAAAGTAGTATTTTTGGAAGAATGGATCCATAACTTGAGGGCTGAACAAGAAGTGCTCTGGTAAACCTTAACAAGGCCTTTGGTATTTTCTGCACCTTATCTTTGCTGACTAGTTGTCCAGCCTTCTAAAAATCCTCACAGTGCTGCTTCCGGCAAGAACAGAGATGGCTGCTTTGTGTCTGAATCTATGGCATCAAGTAATCAGCTCTCTGTAGAGTTTTTGGTGGATAAGCATTTCCCTTAGTCAAATAATGGTGTCAGGAATAAACCCCTTTTCTTTAACTACTCCAGACTCTTAGCTGCATAAAAGAGGTGTCTTTTGGGAGCATATTTTTCTCTTGGAGTGATGCTGTATTCGCACTAATATGGTCCCATAGAGCGCCTGTTGTGGTCTAGGGCTTCTTGGGGCTAATGGCTCTACAAACAGATGAAGAACAGCTGCCTGCTACCAACAGCTGATGATACACATCCTGATACGGATTTCCGTTGTCTTTTAAGGACAGATGTCAGCAGACATGGGATTATAGGTTCCCCACCGCCCCTTTTCATAGGTCAGTGGAAATTTGAAGTTAGAGCATCCGTGCTCAGATTTTCATTAATAAGTAAAAGCCTGGATTTAACCCTGTGTAGTTACAGTCAGCTCTCAATTACCTGGGTAACTAGGTACTGGGATAAAGCAAAACCAGGCTAAGACAGATAGGTTAGGTCATAAGAGCATATAGTTCAGCTCAAGATAGGTCAGAGAGACTGCTGAGTGGGAGAGCATAGATCGCTGAGCTGGCATTGACCTGAGCCTGTACTTCCATGCAGCAAGGCATTGCGTGAGTGCTCCTATGCTGCTTGTACATGCAACCTAGCTCACGTGGACGCCACATTTTTTTGTGGATCACTGTCCAGGGGAGACTGACCCTTGCCCAGAACTGCCAGACTCAGGATTATCTCCCCTTTGAGACTTCCAGAGAGCCTTTAGTGTTGCTTTGAGCATTTTACTGGACTCTCATATTCCAAGTTTCCCATTCAGAGAGTGGTTTCCCTTGGATGTATATAGTTATCTGTCTCCTTTACTGTTTCTTCTTCAAGTTCTGAATTACTAGAAAGCAACAAGAAGAGGGAGGAGCTAGAAAAGCAGCTAAAGGAGAGCAATGAAGAAAAAGAGTTGTTACTGGAGGAAATTGCCCAGCTAAAACAAGATATCCTGGCTAAGTGGGAGCAGCGTGACAGCATGGATGAAGAAGCTTTGAGGATGAATCAAGGCATGATCCATAGAGAGAACAAATTTCTCTTATCACAGAGTTCTGCAGGCAGTTTAGATGGGAGCATTAAACAGGTATGAGCAGCCTCATCTGCACCGTGTTTTTTTGCTAATTTAGTGGCAAAACCTAACTAAAAAGTGGCCTGGGAGCCAGTCCTTGCAGCGCTGTAGTGTTAGTGTACTGAGGGAGATGAGGGGCTGACTGATTTCCTTGTTTGAGACTGAGCAATGTCCTTTTTACCTTATGTCAGGTTTTTAGATGTAGAAACTGCTTTCCACTGTGGGAACTTGAGTAACCTGAATGGCTCTGGCTCCCTTAGTGCACATGAAAGAAAGAAGATTTACAGTCACAGAATCTCACCATATTTGGGGCTGGAAGCAACCTCTGGAGATCATCTGGTCCCTATATAATAATGTTTTAAACCTTTTTGGAGCTCTTTCTCAGTTCTTTTTTTGAGTGTGAGCAGCAGAGCTGGGTTTGCTCTTCCCATAATGGTCTCACTCTTGCTGTAGGCAGAAGCAATTCCACTTCCCTTGCTCCTGCTTAGGATTTTCTGCTCTTATACCCAAATGCTTGAATCCAGCCCTTAACTGCTGGCTTGCAGTAGCAGCTCACAGGCAGCTGGGTTTTGCCATAGCCCTATGTCCTTGTCTCTGTTACTGCTCTCCAGTTATTCTACCAGGGGGCAGGCGAGGTCTACTTTTGATGTCACTTCATTTAGCTGTGCTTTAAATTCAAGTTGTTCATCTGTCTTACCCTGTGATATTAAAAAAAGGGGAAGAACAACTAGCCCTGCCAAAAGAGGAAGAAATCATGGAGGTATCTAAGGACTGGGATTTTGAGAAGGAGCAAGGATTGTGTGCAGGAGTTTGGAAGAGAAGAGAGGACAGGATGGCCTGCAGACAGAAGTGGGAATAGAAAGAGTATCAGAGCCACACCAATACCAAGAAGCAGCAAATCTGTAC
This sequence comes from Dromaius novaehollandiae, assembly GCF_036370855.1. Classification (NCBI taxonomy): domain Eukaryota; kingdom Metazoa; phylum Chordata; class Aves; order Casuariiformes; family Dromaiidae; genus Dromaius; species Dromaius novaehollandiae. The sequence goes on along the minus strand of NC_088121.1, from coordinate 7,696,776 downwards.
AGAAAAGTATGCTGTCTGCCAAAGCAAGACACAAGTGTAGAGGGGGTGCTGAAAGGGATCCTGATGGAAGCAGGGGAAAAAAAAATCCCTAACCGGTCTTGTCAGGACAGATGATACTGCCACATCCTATAGTGCTGGATCCACAGTCCCCACCCCAGCTGGGGATTTATTCTGAGAAGAAAAGCTTGATCTTCAGTGGATTTCATTTGGTCCCAAGAGCGGGGGATGAAGGTGCAAGGTGAGAATACAGATCAGTAGATGGCTCAAAGTGATGCTGTGAAGAAGGATTTTGATACACCGCCTGTGGGAAGAGGATTGGAGTCTTCACAAAGGCACTCCCAAGAAGGTGGGGGGACTGAAGTGCTATGGAGGCAAAGCTCAATTATTTTCTGAAAACCAGAAAGACCTGTTTGCCTGCGACAGCCAAGGCAGGAGTCAGTGACCACCCAATGGTGTCCAGGCTGCTGTGGCATTGTGCCAGCATGTGCATTCCTGTACTGCTGCTGTGATCTTTTCCTGCTGCCTTTGGAAGTTGTAGCTGAATATGCCACTTGTGCTTAGTGCCTTAGCAAGACTGGCACAAGACTCTGGACACTGCCAGGAACCAGCTCAGGAATGGGTCTGAGTTAAAAGCAACTTGCGTTGTTTTGCTTTTACTTGCCAGGTTAGTTTTAACAGGGATTTGTTTCCTGATCCAGGTTATTGTGTCTTCCTCCTCGACCTCAACAGTTGTATTGGTTTCTCTGAGGGGATGGACAGGGTGGGGCAGACAGAGCTGCTCAAGTAGGAACCAGAAGAAACGCTTGCCTGATTGTACTCCTCTTAATTTCCATTAATCCTACTGGTGTACTTTGGCTGTCCTCATCAATCTCTCTTAACTGCCAATCTTTATCCTTCCTTGAAGATAACTTTCCCATCACCTTTGTTGTTTCCCTCTTCCTGCAGAGTCTGTCCGAAGAACGATTCCAGCAACAGGAGGAAAAAATGCGGCAGCTGCGGCAGGATCTGCGTCGTGTTCAGAACTTGTGCAGCTCAGCTGAGAGGGAGCTTAAATATGAAAGGGAGAAAAACATCGACTTACAAAAGCAAAATCTCTTGCTCCAGCAGGAATGCACCAAGGTAGGAACAGAGCAGATGGGAGTGCTTGAGGAGAACATCCCTTCATTTTACAAGCCATAAGAGGTCTGAGGTGCTGACTGCAACAGGCTTGGGCTTATTTGCATTCTCATCACCACTGGTGACTTTCTGAGTCTCTTAATATCTCACTCTCTCCCCAGTGTTTCCAATTAATTTTTTCAAAGAAAAGTTTTGACCATACAGTACCTGAGGCTCTCAAGTATGCTCTGTGGGAATTGCACTGCCTCCAAATAAAACATACTGTACTCACTTCCTGTATTTCTCTTCTACTCTTGCCCAGTGCCTGGTAATCCTGTTGCCCTTTTCCTGATCAAGACATTTTAGATGCTTTATGTTGAAGCGTGAGCTTGATTTCTTCTTCTTTCAAACTCAGGTCAAAGCTGAGCTGAAGCAAGCCCGCGCAAAGCTTTTGGACACAACTGAAACGTGCACCTCTCTCTCAGCACAGTGGGAAAAAAGCCAGCAGAAGGTCAAAGAGCTTGAACAAGAGCTCTTGAAGTGCTCCCAGGCTGATACACTGCAAAGTAGCCTGCAAGAGAAACTTTCACAGGAGAAGTCCAAAGTATGCGAAGCACAAAAAAAGGTAACTTGTCAACCTGGAGTAAGTTAACATCAATCGTGTTTTTAGCAGTTACATGCAGCTGTTCTTCACAACAGAAAAGAAGCAGTATCAGTTCATAAATCTGTAGTCTGAAATGTGTTTTACTAGTTTGAGATCATTTAGGAGATTGGCTAAATGTTTTGGGAAGCATGTCTGTTATTAGCAGGAATATAATTAATACAACAGAATGCAAATCTGATGCCTCAACTCTTGTCTTTAAAATTCAGTAGCTCTGAGTATACTGGTAGTTGGGCTGGCAGGTTCGGGCAGCCTGGGTCATGTTCTCACTGCAGGCGCTTGCTGTTCGTAGCAGCCTGGTGAATTACCAAAGCTTGTGTTTTCCATGGCATTGATTCTGCCACATCCCTGCACCATCCACTGGAGTCTTTTGGATCTGAACTGTACAGGATCAAATTAAATGTAAAAAGGTTTGTTGCTAATTCGTGATATAGCATCTGATCTGAAATCTGACAGTCATTGGAAAGATTTTACTTTTAATGGACTTTGATGCAAAGACACGCAGAAATAAGTACTCCTGAACAGAAGCAAGCAAATCTTTCATTTCCATGACTTCTTTTTTTCGAATACTGGCCTGTAAATTCAGAAAGCTTAATCTGTGCCCAATTTTGACCCGAGATCTCAAAGCTCCAGCAAAAGCTGAAGGAATCACAACACCAGCTCCTTCTGGCAGAGGCCCGCATTTCAGACAAGAAGCTCCTGGAGGAGGAATTGAAAGAGGCCCGAGAAAATGAAGCTCGAGTGCAGCAAGAACTCCATGAGGAGTGCCTGAAAAGGTACCTAGAGCTGGACACAGGCTGTGAGATGTGTAGAGGGAAGGTGCCTGCTAGCAAATGCCCCTGTGCCAACTTGCCAGCTACCTCCTATAGCTCTTAGGTGGGCTCAAGGAGTTGCTGTGCCACTGGTTGTGCTTCTCACCCCTCCTTTTGACCTGCAAGGGCCATGCAGTGACACGTGCACTATTGGGCACAGGGGCAGAACCCCACAGGATCCTTTTTTATAAGATTTAAGTGATTTTTTTGGAGACTTCAAGTGGCTCAGAGGGTGCATGGCCCATCCTGCCAGCATTATGATTTGGTTCAATGATTGTTTACCCTGGGGATGCCAGCAGTCCCCTTTCCTGTGTACCCCATCATCCTAGGATTGATGTCACCAGATAAAGCATGCAGCATTTGACCTTGCACTGATACCTGGGGGCATCCAGTAGGTAGTGATTTCTCTCTGCCCCGTGTGAGGCTGTTTTTGGACCATTGCTTTACCCTGGTGTGTGGCCACCCCCAAGTGAGACAGGCTGAGCCTGTCCGAGTGTCTCATCACCTCTCCTAACACACAGCCTCGGCAGGAGCCAGCCTCGAACTCCTGGTGGCAGCTCCTGGGCTGGCCTCTGTGTCACAGTTTCTCACTGTCACACCAACATGCTTTTAGGAAGCTACTGGAGCAGCAGGTGGAGGAGCTGCGGCAGCAGCTCCGGCACTCGCGTGAGACAGAGGCATCACTGGCGAAGATGCATGTGGAGCTGCAGGCCAAGACTCTGCATGTCCTAGAAGATGAGAGGAAAACAGACTCCAGCGAGGTGAGTTGCAGGGTACAGATGGGTCCTCACCACCCAAAGTGATGCTGTGCTAGAGGCCTGCTCCAGAGCAGACTAGTGAGCTCTAGGGAGCAGTTTGTGCTGGGAAATGGGACATTCCAGTGTGAAATCTTTGCCTGGGAGCTGCAGAAGAGCCTCATCCCATCTGAAGTAGGTTTCCTGGGGATGCACCTCTCAGGGCAGGGAAGAAGGCCTACAAGGGAGAAGAGGGAAAGGGGAAGAGGCCATCCCCTTTCCTTGCAGAGCATGAAGCTTTTTGCAGGAGAATTTCAGCAGAGTCCACAGTCTGCAAGGATGCGTTACCACTGTCTACCCTGTCAAAGCCTGCTGCCCCCCAGCAGCACAGAAATTCACATTCCTCCAATTTTATAGGGAGGAGGCAGTGGCCTTAGCGAGAATGCACTGAGGATGGAGAGCGGAATAGATGGATATTACCTGTAGTGGGGAACACTAGGATTTATGACAGAGAAGCTTTGGAGACCAGACTGAAAGGAGGTGCAGAGCCCCTACAAATAACACGCATACAAATAAAAAGCAGTTATTTTTCAGCATCTCCAGTGTCACAAAGAGAACCAGAAGCTTTCAGAGCAGCTTTCACTGCTGAAGGAGGAAAACAAAGCCCTTTATGAAGAAGGAGTACGTCTCCTGAACCAGAAGGATCTGTATGTCAGGTAATAACTGAAGCAGCAGGAGATCTGAAGGAATGAAAACTATCCAGGAGTTGCTCTTTGTGTTTGCAGAAGTGATGCTGGATTTGGCTATTCCCTAGACTTTCATGTCTCGCCTGTTCAAGACATCTAGCACTGAGAGATCTGCCTTAACCTGACACCTTTGTGTTCAGTTATGTTCATGGCCTGGTGTTTGTGTCTCCTTAGGAAATACAATGAAATGCAGCTCCGCCACAAGGACAAGATCCGCAGAGCGAAGGAGACGTTTATCCATGAGGTGAAACAAAGGGACACTAAAATTAAGCAGCTTGAAAGTGAGCTCAGCGAGTCAAAGCTCCAAGTGGAAAAGGTGAGAGAACATGTAGCAGGGCTTCCCCCATGAGGGAAGATGGGGAAGCTGCCTACAGCATGTCTGCAGGGAGATTCCTTCTGGCAAAAAGCAGGGGGAGGCTGATCGTGTTTAGGTCTAAGCTTGGCAGAGCTCCTCCGGCAGAGGGAAACCTGCCCTGCAGTACCAGGCAGCAGTCTTCACTGTTTAGTGCTGGCCGTATAACAGCCACTTTTTGTAACAAACCTCCTTGAAAGGGACAAAGGCTTCTGTCATTGTGACAGTGCTTGGATGCATGTGGACTGCATAGATCGAGGACAGTTGGTGGGTGGACTGAGGGTCTAGGACAAGGCAGTGTTCAGAAAGTGAGGCGGAGTCCTGGCTCCTAAATGCCTTTGCTGCTGAACTTGTCTCAAAACCCTCCAAGCTTCAGTGCCACTGCTGAATTTTCTAGCTTGGACGTTTGCCTTTACTTCTGCTAGTTCCACCGTTACCTCCAGGGCGGAGCTGTCTCTGTTGGCTCCCGGGCACTTTGTGTGGTTTAGGATCATCCTGCTTGAAGGCAGTGAGACTGCGCTGTAAAACAGCCAGACTGTCCAAGCATGGAGAGCTCTGCCCGGTGCGCTGCTCCTGCTCTGCACGCGGGACTGGTGCTGCCTTAGGAAGCCACTGGCGTTGCCAAGGCCACCAGGCCATGCCTGTAGGAACAAGCGGCATAAAGCCCAAAGGGACTTTCTGGCCCTCATGGCCACTTGTGTCCTCAAATCCCATTTGGAAACTGCCCAAGCTGTCTTGCTGTCTTGCCTCAGAAATGTCACTGCCAGGAGGTGATTCAAAAATCCTTTTCTGGGGTGTGTGACATCAAATGCTTTTCTGGGAGCAAATGTGTTTGATGTTGACCCTTTTGGTAAAGCCCTGTAAAATTTACAGATGCTAGAGAAGAGTGAAGTTGTAACTGTTGGTGGTTATTTCTTTATGCATTAATGCTTAGGGGAAGGTGCTGATTGCACAGATCACTGCAGAGAATGAGAAATTACTCCAGGAAAGAAGACAGCTCCTCCAGAAGATCTCTGACCAGGAGGAGACCCCTTGGAGCAGCAAGTCTATGATTGCTGCTCTCCAGAGCAGGTAGGCACTTACTGATGTCTGGGGCGGATGGGATGCCCCTGGGACCCTGCCTCTTCCCACCCTTCCTCCAGTTTTATGCCTCTCTGTCTCTGAAGAAGTCCTTGTTTTGTGTGTGTGGGAAGGCCTGAATTGTGCCCCAGTCAGTAGCGCTATGGCTTTTAAATTGCTGTGAGATGTAGTCAGGCCCTTTCCCCATCAAAGGCTTTGCCATACGGCCGAGGTCTGTGAAAACAAAAGGTTCTGTGGTTTTTAAAAGAAAACACCCCTTTGAAAGTGTAGTGTGGCTGGGGAATAACTTGTGCCTTGTTTGTGTGTGACATGCTCAGAATGAAGGTCCTGGATGAGGAGAGTGCGCGACTGCACGAGAGCCAACTCCAGCTCTCCAGCCACGTGCATGCCTCGCAGCGCGCTCTGAGGAGCATCCTCGCTCCCAGCACGGAGGTGAGATGCAGCGAGCGGGGCCTGTTCTCAGCAGCCAGGTTGCAGGAGCTGGTGTCTCCTGCGAGTGAGGGTTGGTGTCTGTGCCAGAGAAGAGACGAGCTGGCCCCTCGCTCCCCTGGAAATCGGGTGGAGAGGGACAACAAGCACACAGGAGACTGCGACAGCTTTGTTGGTGTGGAGGGGCTTTCTGGGAACTGGCTGCCTTGACCCCAAAAGTTCAATATATTTGCCACGCCAGCCAGCCCCCAGAGTTGCTGGGAGATGAGGTTCTTTTTTACAGGGGCAGAGATTTCACTTTGGCTCTTTTTAAGTTCAGCAGTTGTTAAAAGACCTCAGTAATGGGGCCTGGTCCTGTTAAAATTAGCTTTAAAATTAGGAGAGAGAACTTAGAGCAGTGTGTTGGGAGATTTAGGTATGTTATCCTCATAAGATTAAAACCTCAGACCAAGCTGACCAGTAACATTAACTGAGTTGTACTGGATGAGGATACTCCTTACCTAAAAACAGTTTTGGATTGACCAAATTCATGAAGACCTTCATTCATGCGTGAGGAGAAATGGAGAAAAATCCACAGAAGTCCAAAGGTTTTGTTTCAACACTATCCAAATAAAATGGATAGATTTGGGGTATGTTGGTGCATTTTGAAAATTGGAGGTGAATTTTTCAAATTTTTCAATTTGGAAACAAACAGTTACAAATGAAACACTGTGCTGTTCAGGGCCGGGCAGAAACAACTGTTTTTCATTGTGTTGTGTTTTTTTCTGTTTGTTTGACCTGGGCTGCTTTGGGCTTATTTTTCAGTTTAGATTCAGACCAAAAAGACAAATCTATTATTAATAGCTCTGTGGAGCTTGGGGGCACTTGGAAGACAAAGATTGTACATTGAAATTCAGGGGAAATTCAGGGTCTGACATGCACCTGCTCCTTTTAAAGTTTCTGTTTCGTGTTGTAGGACTTGAAGAGTGTTAACTTCCCTGAACGCCAACTACAGAGTAAGATGTTGCCATCTCCCTGTATCAGGTACTGTGGGGTAAAAGGAGAAGACGGGAAGTTCCTGTCTGCTTGTGGCAAGGGTAATGCACAGTATTTCAGTTGTCAAAACATGCTGCTCCACCCTTTTTCACCTCCAAGGGTCTCTTTTTTGTCAAGTTACAGGAAAAACTATTAAAAAGATGCTATGAAACTGATGGGATGGTCGGAAAGTCTCCTGACCAGTGGGTTATGGGGCTGGAGAGCCCCTGAGCACTCTCTCAACCTCCGCTGTAGCCAGGAGCACCAGGATATGAGCCAAAACGGGCAAGAGGGAGTCGAGCACGCTAGCGGGGAAGGCAGAGACTCTGCAACTCTGGTCTCTGCTTGCCGGAGGCCCAGCGTGATGGCCTGCTCACAGCCTTTGGGTGCTGATGGGTGCCATGAACACCGAGGGCAATGGACAGTCTGTCCCAGGTTAGAGTGTGCTCTGGGGGAGATGGGGGCTGTCAGCTACTTGCGTGGAGGAAGTGTCTGAGCCTTAGCACAAGAGAAATGCATTCGCTGTAGCCCTGTGCTGCCTCGCAGAGGTGTTGGGAGGAGCAATGGGGCCACGCAAGTGGTAGACAGAGATGGATACAGTTTGCAAAACAATTTGAGAGAAGAAATTTTTTTCAGCTTCCCGGCACAAGAACTGCCAGACTCCCTCAGCACCCTGAAGGCCACACAAGACACCAAGCCTGAAGAAGGAGCTGAAAGCCAGGACTCCTCCTTTTGCTTATCTCCTTCTCAGCCTTCCGAGATTGGGTACTTAAACCTAGCTTCGCCCGGAGACACCACAGTCTCCCAACTGCAGGAGGAGAGTCAGAGCATCAGCTCTGAGAACTTCTAAGTGGGGAAGACCCTTGTCAAATATGCGCTAGCTGGACTGCAAGGGCTGGGCTTTGGTTGCCACAGGATGCCAAGGACTGCAGGAGAGAGAATTGCCAAATGACTTGTTCAGTGATTTCTGTGATATTTTTCAACTAAATTCTTCCATGGTGATTTTTAACTTTACCCAACTGCAGATGTGTGTGTGCGTCATCCCCCATGCAGCTCGATGGTTGAAATTCACAGATCAGTGCAGTAGAGAAGAGGGGAGGGGTGAAGTATATGTTCCACTGAACCCTAATTCCCTGTCCAGTCCAAACTCCCATCTTTGTAAATAAAGATTGGACAAGTTCCCCTATGCCTTCTCTGATCCCCACCGCTGTGATCCGCCTGCTGTGCGCCCACTTTTCTCCATTCCCCTCCATCCGTGCTCAGAGGCTTGTCCTTCCCCTCTCGGTGCACTCTTATCCCTTCCCTTTTCCTCCGTGCAAGCTAACGGAGGGGAAGCGAGGGGATCTGAGTGCTTGTAGTTGTGACTGGAGAGAAGCAGTGAGCAAAGGTAGAAGGGACTGAGAAGATGCCCAGAAGGAAAATGGAGGAGTGTTGGCGTGCACGGTGGGGAAAGGAGGGGTTCAGTGTTCAGAGAGGGAAATGCTCGCGAACAGGGAGGGAGGCTGTATGGGTGTGCTTGGGTGGGGATGGAAGGAATGGGATCCCGCACAGAAGGGAGCGGAGGGGATCTGTGCAGGCAGGGAGGGAAATAGAAGGGCTCAGAGCATTTACTGTGGGGAAAGGAAGGCATTTGAACGTGCACGGATGGGAGTGGAAGAGACTGAGCATGCACGGAGAGGAACGGAGGAGAGCTAAGGGTGGAGAGGAGTCCTGGGAATCACAGTTCGCCTGAGGGGGAAGCAAGGAAAGGTGAGTGCTCAAGGAGAGAACGGAGGAGTTCTCAAAAATCGGGAATGTGCCTGGAGAGGATCTGAACTCGCACAGAGCGCCGTGCTGGGGAGGTGAGTGCTCATGAAGGGGAATAGAGATGTGTCCTCGCTGGGAAGGGAATAGAGAAGACACAAGTGCTCTCGGAGGAGAGGGGAGGGGATCTGAGCACTTGTGGAGGGGCAGGGGGGCTTCCTCCTCCCAACCAGCATCCACGTGGTCTGTCAGGAGCAATTGCTGCTGCAGAGCTCAGCTCCTCTGGGGACAGCCACGGTTTCAAGGCATAAAAGGTGACACCTGTCCCATGTGGCCCTCTTGCCCTCCTCACATGTTTAGGTCATTCTGGGGTTTCTGTACTGCAAATGTGGAAGCTTCAACCCCATCCACAGCCGTCAGAAGCAGCAAAGCGGGAGACGCCAGTGTCGGGAGGCAGCAGACGTTAATCCAGGCAGGCCAGGAAAGGCTGTTAACCAGAAGGGAAGAGTGGGTATGTTGGTGTCCCCTGCACGCAGCCTCTCTCCCCTTGAGTGGAGGGCAGGAACCACCGAGCTCCACATCATGCGCAGAGCACCGCGAGTCCCTGTGCCCCAGCGCTGCAGATCTAGCGCGTCGAATCGCCAGTGCAACAGAGCCCAGCGCGGCAACGACACGTCTTACTGCTGGCTCTGCACCAGAGACACCGGGCTGAAGCAGAAAAGGAGGAAAAGACCTGATCCTGGTCAGGTAGGTTGTGACCAGGTAGGGAAGCAGCAGAATTTGTCTTAGAGAGCACGTGTGTGTGGCTGCTTGGTTGCGGCTGTTTTGCTCCTCACTGAGGAGGTGGTGCTAGGTTTAAGGATTACTGTTTATTTTTGTGTTTCTTAAGAAAGAAAAAGCATGCTCATTCAGTAATGCCATCTTGGCGGGGGGGGAAACCTCTCCTTTTTTAGCAGTTGCTTAATAGTTTTGGAAGGATCTGAAAGGAAAGGCGCCCTGGGTGAAGGGTTTAGAGGTGGTGTGATAGGCCGTGAGGTGCCAAGGTGGACGTGGAGTTCAGGGCTGCTGGTTGGTCCCCGAGGGGCTTTTCGGTGCACAGGCAGCGCTTGGGTCGTGTGCGAGCTGTGGATGTTTGCAGGGTTTTCTGTTGTCACCGGGTTTGGAGGGCTCCGCGCGTTGGTGGGTTTCCGGCAGCGTGGGACACAGCACGTCCGTGTTTGCGGCTAGGCTGGGGGCTGCCGCCGGAGGGTCCCGGCTGCAGGTGTCTGATGCATCTGTGGGATGGAGTTTGTGGTGACGGTTGGTGCGCATGGGAGCAAGGGCTGTGCTATCGGTGAGGTCGAGGATTAATTGCAAGTATGGCACAAGGTTTGTTTTGCAGGTCAAAGAAACTGGGACGTGCTCAAGGTGTTTTCTGCGTTTCCGTGCAACAGCCATATACTTTGAGCACAGATAATTGAGGATGGTGCGCGAGTGCCTGTTCCTCGGTCTCCGTAAGGTGGGTGCCACGAGGTTGTCCTCCCTTGTGTTTGTGCCCGGCAGCGCTGGCATTTCGCACCGGAGCTGGCCGAGCAGCGCGCGTCTGCGTGCAGGAGGCAGTGACGGGCATGGCGCGGACTACGTCCGTCTGGCGTCTGGCTGGCGGAGGAGCTGGCCGACAGCGTGGAGGGAAGCGATGCCGGTGGGATTGCAGCGGAGAGACTCGGAAGGAGGCAGAAGGTAAGCGGGGGGCAGGTGTTTCCTTGCAGGGTGCTGACAGCGCCCTGCCGTTGCCCTGGGCTGTGTTGGAGGCGGTCACAGCTCAGTGGTGGCATCCTAGGAGGTGACACAGGGCCACCAGAGCAGGACAGGAGGGTGCCAGGTCAGCGTGGTGAGTGGGTGGCAATGTGCATGGAAGGAGGAGGAGAGGCGGGGGACGCCTGCATGGCAAAGTCGGGCCTGGGGACCCCTGGGCTGTGGAGCACAGTGGTTTCGGGAGGGCTCTGCGGAGGTCCTTCTGCAGAGAAGTCTTTGGGTTAGAGAGGAAATGGCTGGTGGAAGACCCCCCCGCCCCTGCAGCGGGTAAGGGGGTGCTTTTATTTTATTTGTTTGGTCCAGGGCCCAGGGGCAGGATGTGCCATGACGTGTCCCTTTGGAGCAGAAGCGGTGCTGCGCAGCTCAGTAGAGAGAAAATCAAGCCGGCGGGCTCGGCCGCTTTCCCGCGCTGAAGGAGGGAATGAGGAGTGTGCAAATGTGGTGCTTCCCCCTAAAGCAGCGACTCTCCGAGGTAGGTGCAAACTCTGAAGTTATGGACTTTATTAAGAACTGTAGCTTACTAACATCCAATTAGAGAACTTCAACCTGGTGAAGTCAGAAGAACTCGAGCCCTCCTTACTTACCCAGAACTTATATAAAAGTTCTAAATTATATATATATATATATATCTCCATATATATTTTTATAACTGTATACGCTTTTAGGTTTATAACTTCAGGTAAACCCAAGTTCTTTATAAAAAGAGTTCTAAGTTAGAACTTTAGAGGCTTAAAACCTGCACAAATTCTACAGCTTCTCAAGGTATCGACCTTGGTAAGTTAGAACTCTTGGACTTATTAAGTGTAAACTTAGAACTTTTTATAAAAGTTGTAAAGTTCATAATTTACAGGTTAGAAGTGATAAAGCTTTGTAGTAGGCTACACTATAAAGATATACACTTTCCAGAACTTTATAGCTTGTTACTTCTAGTTTTAGGTTTATAATTTTAGTTATTGAGTTTATCCCAATCTATAGACTCGTGTATATAAAAGTGTATATCTTCAGAACTTTTAACTTTTATATAAGTTCTGGGTTTATAATGCTAAGTTTATTTCTTTATAAATTGGAAAGTGTACATATACACTTTATATAAAGGTGTACCTTTAAACTTTTTAAAAAAGTTTAAATATATATATTTGAAGCATACACTCACTCTTAAAAGCATACATAGGTTTGTATATATACACTTTAGAACATAGACCATCTTCCTCTTTTGAACTTCAGAACTTCCTTATGAACTTAGAACTTTATAAAGTATAGATACACTTTGTAAGTTTATTTATATATAAATAACTTCATCACTTAGGCCTTCTTACTTTTAGGTTTTATTTATTTACAACTTTAGAAACACCTAGGTTTATAAAGTGTATAAATTAATAACATTTACACTGGAAACATATAAAGAACTTCTAAGTTCTTTGCTTTATTTATTTTACACTATATAAATCAGAACTTTATAACCTTTAGAACTTTATATGTGAAAGTATATATAAGGTAGAACTCTTAAACTTTATGCATATAAACTTCTCTGTATAAAGTGTGTAACTTAATATCTGTATTTCTTTCAACTTTAAACAAACCTAAAAGTTACATAATATATATAGTAACTTTTAAAAAGTGTATAAGTTCTTGTAAAAGTTGCATAGAAAAGATATACACTTCTAACTTTTATATGCAAAACTGTGTATAAGCTCAATAAGGCACAGATATACACTTTCTAGAACTTAATAGGTTTTATACAAGAACTCCAGAAGTGAACAAACACATTTCTAAATTACCCTCCATTTTCTCCTACAGCAACGCTCGCTTCCTACGGACATCTCTGAGCCACAAAAGGTGCCAAGAAGCCCGGGTCTTCTCCGACTCTATCAAAGCTGCTTTCCTTCTGTAAGCAACCAGAATATGAACGACGCTGTCTGTAAAGCAGTTCCTGCTCCGGGCTCAGTTACATCGCTGGTGTTGGTTACGCCGAGCACAATGGCGGGGCTGGTGCAAAGCTCTCAATAAAACTTCATAAACCTTCTACGTCTGCTTCTTTAATGGAAGTTGTGCTCCAACGCTGAGCTACACTAAGGACTTCTAAGACAGAGGCACGTCTTAAACACCTTCCATACGAGCATACACACATAGTATAATACAATCCTGCACAATTAGACCGGGTCACACCTGTCCCCTCATTAGGACACCCGGCTGCATTTTTCCTCTTGGTGCTCTGGATGCAGCTACAGCCATAGATCTTGCACGTGAACCCTTTCCCATCGCGTTGCTCCTTACACGTTGCACCGCGCGTCTGGTTTCCAGGTGACAGCTCCAGCTCCAAGGGCAACTCTAAAATGCAGATGGGCCTTCTGTGATGACAGCGGCGGAGTGACATCCCGTATGCAAGGGTCTCCATCTTACGCTTCCCCTCTACCATAGCCACATCCTTCAGCAGGTGCCTCTACACCTTCGCTATGGTGGGTTTAACACACCGCTTCTTCCACGTGTGAATGGAGGAAGAACCTCTGGCTGCACTTGCGGGCAGTAGCACCGCTACGTCCTGGCGCGGTGACTACCGTACCTGCAGGCCGCCTCGTTTCTTCCATAGACTATGGTCTACAGTCAGATGTGGGACGAGTCCAGACGAGGGCAGGCTCTTGTCCAACCTCGGTCCTTAGACAACACAACAGTGTGAAAGATTTCCAGGCAAATGCACATGGCATAGGTTATGCAAGCTTCCTGGTCTACACATATCCACTCTTAGCTCCTCCTGTTCGATACCTTAGCACAGCTCCAGATACCCTCTCATTCAGACTGGTACGAGCTCTTAGTCCATAGGACTTCTCCGCAGACAAGCTGTCCGGTAGAACTAGAGACGTACGCTAACCTCCCTACCTGCTGCCTGCAGTCTGGTAGTTACCTGTAGCAATCACAGTATCTTAAGTTCTCTAAAAGTTACACTGCAAAACATTAGTTGGACGTTTAAAAGACCTTCCATATAATCATTCTAAGACAAGTCCTCAGACTGACACTTTTCACAGATTTTATAGTACAGCTGTAGGTTCATGCAAACTGGGACCTCCTCTTCCTAAAGCAAAGCGTCTTCTACACCTAGCGCAGTTTTCCAGACCAGACCTCCTGAGTGGTCTCTAGAGAGACTTAGTGAAAAGGGGGACTTACTTGGGGAACTGTGCACAATCCTAAGCCAAACAGTTCGAAACTGTGTTTTTTATGGAAGTCACAATCAAACTATAGGTCACGACATACCTATGGGCCTCTCAAACAAGGAGGTTACAGTGTAGGCTTTAGTCCAACACCTCAGTGTTATACAAGTTCCAAAACTTCAGTTTTATCCAGGAGAGCTGTTCTCGGAGGACAGGACCGCTACATTATGCTGCACATAGCACAAGCCTTTCCAAAATTTCTGCCTTCACGATTCACTCCATAGCGGTTATAAACCAGGCTCAGCAGAGCTGAGTCTGCCGGAGCTGCGCGCGTGCAAGCTACAGTCGTCAGATGAAGCCGTACGGCTTCCATCGCTTCACGTAGGGCTACCGCTTTACAACTAAAATATGATAACAGGCTACATCTGGACCTTGCCACTTCACTATCATCCTCTGCAGCCTTGGTATAAATTGTTGCTATCGGTTCCGCTAACGGAGCTTGTGCAGCGCACACGGACAGGTACGCCTGCCGCACGTGAGCTTGTCCCCCCGACCTCCCACGGTGCGGCTATACGGGAGCCCTATACGACCTGCGAGGCTATATCCCATGGCTTTCCACACACTTGAGACAGCGACTTTACCTTTATGCACACGCGCTGCCAGTTTCGAAGTCCCGAGAAGTCACGCTGGAAGGTGGCGACAGGCAGATGCAGGCACAGCCGTCACGGTACTCCAGAGCCGCTGTGCAAAACCTGCAGTGTGTAAGGAGCAAGATGGTAAAGGCGTGAGTGTAAAAGTCTCTACAGTCCCTTTTTCCTACAGCTCTAACGCTTCCGACACTGCTCCGGTCTGAGCTCTGGCAGCGACGTTAGGCTGACGGGCTCTGCTCTAAAAACGCAGCTTCCCCAAGAGCTCACGGGACGGCCCCGAGCTGCCTGGCAGCGCTTAGCGCCCCTCCAAACGTGCAGGGCCTTCGATCGCGTCACTGACAACATACTACAGCCATAAATATATACACACACACACATATATATATATATACACATACACACACACATATACACACATACACACACACACCCATATATACATATACATACACACATATACACACATATACACACACATGTATATACACGCACACCCATATATATATATATATATACACACACACACCCCATATATATATTTATATATATATCCCCATATATATACACACACGTATCTACACCCATATATATACACACACACCCCATATATACGCCCATATATATATATACACACACACATACACGTATCTACACCCATATATATACACATACACCCCATATATACACCCATATATATATATATATACACACACACCCCATATACACACACACACACATGTATATACACCCATATGTACACAAACACCAATATATATATACCCCCATATATATATACACACCCATATATATATATACACATACGCGTATCTACACCCATATATATACACACACACATATCTACACCCATATATATATATACACACACACCCCATATATACACCCATATATATACACACACACACACACATTTACATATATACACACACACATGTATATACACCCATATATACACAAACACCAATATATATATATATATACACACCCATATATACACACACATACACGTATCTACATCCATATATATATATATATATATATATACACACACACATCTACACCCATATATATATACACACCGGCGGGGACAGGGGATCCCAAGGTGACCCACTTCTCCAAGCTTCGGGCCCCTACTTTTTTTAAAAAAAGGTCACAACACCGGAAAGGACGTGTTACAGGCTCGTGGACAGCGCTGATCTCAGTGCAGTCTTTGCAGATATACAGTATACCTATGCCAAGATCTACATAAAAATATATATGTAAAAAAGTATATATATATATCTACATAAATAAATATATATACCTAAACTAAGTTTACAAATGGTACCAGGAGGCTTAGCTTATCAGCCCGCAAGCATTACCTACGCTGTCCTAACTTCGTATTCTACCTCTTGGAAAGACGCTGCACTTAGGAGATACGCGCCTGCGAGACAAACCCCGTCTTGCACGCGCTGCCTTACAGTAACTTTGCGTGCGACGCATTTTAGGGCAGGGCACGTCGTACGACTGCCCGTTAGGAAACAGCCAGGAAGACTCAAGGAAGAGGCGAGCTGTGCACCACGGTGCTTTCTACCTCGAAAAGTCACGTACTGTGACTACGGCAGGCAAAAGAGACTGTGGACGTCTTCAAAACCTCCCTCGCTACCTAAAAAGGTGTTATGTTCTGCCTAAGGCTTCCCCTAGCGCTTAATTCTCTTTGCGTTTTTTGGACATAAAAGTCCAAAGTTCTATACTGTCTTCTGCGTTATCTGGGATATCATCAAGGAATTGCCACTATCCGTATGCATTTCCTGATAACCGCCCTTAGCCTGTCCTTCTCCGGGGCAAGACCTTGGCCTCACGTCATCGATTCAGAAGCTGCAGGCACGCGGACTGCCCGCGTCTTACGTCGCACGTACAGACGACTTTGCACGTGTACACGCAGTCTTCGGGGCCACGGGCCTCGGGGACCTCGCTGCGCTTTGCAGGGAGCGGCTTGCTCGCGATGACGGCCCCACGCAGCGCGCGACGCCAGCCCACGAGGCAGTCTAAGGGCTAGCGGCACCTCCGCCTCGCGGGAGGACTTGCGCGTTGCTCCGCTGGACGCTGTGTTGCGAGTCTTTGCTGTCACCATCAGTGCTATTAAGCCTTTAGGGCTTACGCTCGTACGGGCCCACAGCAGACTTCGGGCTTTGACAGCCGCCGTAAAGTCATTACTTTATAACTTTGGGTGCGTGCCTCTTCGATCGCACGCGTGCACCCCTCACGTCTTCCTTCCAGAGGAAATGCTTGCCCCAGGGTCGGACGCTTCCTTCCTTTGCTGCAGGGCGCCTTACGTTCGCCGGGGGTACTCTCACCCCGCAGCTGTGACCGCACGGGCACGTCTTCGCAGTCGGACCTGGTACCGCTGGGCTTGGTAAGGGTCTTCGCGAGGCGTCACAGACCACTGCCCCGCTGCCAAGACCCCAGTCCTGGAATACAGCACGCCGTGCGCGATGCTTGGACTCTCTGCCTGTTGTACTAACAAGTCGCTTTCTATCTTTACACTGTAAAAATACAAGAGATCTCTTTACAAAAGCTTTAAAATAATCTGCAAGGCTTTGGCCTTTGCAGCTTAAGCCACTTAATGCAGCAGTTACTGCATGACTATCTACAATCTATATCTATTTTTGCAGGTCTTCTGAGAATAGAGGAGAGAGCTGCAGGATGGAAAGACCTACACTACCTAGGATGCTCTTAAAATAGTCTTGTAGCAAGTCCTAACTTCTATATAGTTAAACATTAAAAGTTACTACTTTTGGAGGAATTCTCTTGGAAATGTCAGCCTCGCTCTGTTAGAGCACTGCTGCACTTGCCGCAAGACCAGAGGTGCCAGCTACTGTTATTTTGTAATGTAACTGCACTTTTTACATTTTAGAAAGTCTTTAAAGCTTATTTTCAGGCTACTGGGATATGAGAGTCTTGCAAGGTGCCGCTGTGCGGGCGCAGCGGGGTGCAGGAAACCCTGCAGCGCTCATTCAGGGCGTAGTGACCGGGGCCGGTGCTGGCCGCTGCCACTGCCGTGCGGGGCACCTGGCCGCCGTGCGCAGCACCACGGAGGGGCTTCTTGCAGCAACCCGCGGCCCAAGGCCGCCGCCGCCGCCCGCAGCACCCGCTCCCGGCCCCCAAGAGCCGCGGGGACGAGCGAGGGCAGCGAGAGGCAGGCTCCCTTTACCGAGCTCGCCGTGGCACTCGCGCCCCGCGTCCCGTCTCGCGCGGGGGGCAACGCGGGGGCGGGCGGTGAGACCCGGCGCCGGCCGCGCACCCACCTCCTCGATCCAGTCCTCGAAGGCGGAGACGCGGGCGAGGACGGCGGGTTTCCGCAGCGTGTTGCGGCCCAGCGAGGAGCCGGAGCCCCCTCCCCGAGGCGGCAGGCAAGGAGGGTGCCGCCGCGCGTGTGGCTCCAGCCGCTCCGCCAGCCGTGCTGCAGCGAGACCCGCGGGCGCCCGGCCCGGCGCCGGTGCCCGGCCGCGGCAGCCCCTCACCCCGGCGTCGCGCGCCCCGCTCCTGCCTGCCACGGCCAGCTGCGGGCTCGGGCGTCTTCGCCGCCCGCCCGGCGGCCCCGGGGGGGACGCTCCGTCTTTCCGGGCTGCCCCCCTCGGCGGCGGATAACGTGGCAGTCCCCACGCGGGGATCGATCCGCCGGCTCCGGGAACCGTCCCGCGGCCCCGCTGGCCGCGCTGCTGCTGGCCGTGCAGGGCCCCCGTCGGCCCCCCCGGCCCCAGCTCTCGAGAGGAGCCAGTCCCTCGGCCGGGGCCGCCTCTACGTCCCCCCAGCCCCCAGAGCCGCAGGCACACGGCACTCTTAGGAAATATAATATTTATTTGGGATTAAAAAAAAACACCCGTACCACTGCATGGAAGGAGCTTCCGAGAAAAACACGCCTCTCTCGGCTCACCTGTACGAACGTTTCCTACAGGAAAACCGGGAGACCGACGGAAGAAACTAGTTGCTATAATACTCTCCATTTTTGGCTGATTGCGATATGAAAAAAATAAAATAAAATAAAGCTTCTCCATCCATCAGTGGCCTCTTCGTACGTCTTTTACCAAAATAAAGTGTTAGTCCAGGAGCAACCGAGCAAACCTTTGCTTTCCCCCGGCGGGACGAGGAAAGCGCTGGCTCTGCTGGATCCTCTCCAGGCTGCAGAGGAAACGCCAACACCGAACACGCGAGCGGCCGGACGCCGACACCAGCGCGGCGGCTTTTCCAGGCTCACGTTCACGCACGGCACGACCGGCTTCGGGGACGAACGTCACGGGGCGCAACACGGGGAGCCTACGAGCGGACGCCAGCGGGCGACGCTCCCGCCGCGACGGCCGACGCGCCGCGGCGAGGTGCAACAAACCGAAACGAAATAAAAACCACAGCGCATGCAACACAGAACGGCGCCCGCGGGGACGCACGGCGCCGAGGAGCAATGCAGGGCGATGGCCCGGCAGGCGCGCGTTTCCGCGGAGAGCGCCCGGAGGGGCCGGGAGCGGAGGCGTCGGGCCGGCCCGGGCTCTCCCGGCAGCGCCGGGGTGACGAGGGCATCGGCGGCCCGACGGGCTCAGGGGCACCGCGGCGCCCGGGGCCGGTCCGCCGGGCCGGCGGCGCTGCAGACGCGCAATGGTGCCGGCACCGCGCCGGCCTCCCGTCACTGCTTGAACGTCGACTGCAGCTCCTTGAAGGCCGCTTTCCTCTGCTTCAGCTCCTCCGCCTGCTTCTTCTTCTCCTCCTGCTCGGCCTTGATCTCCTCCTCGAAGCGGCTGGCTTCGCTGATGGCCTGCACCTGCAAACGCCGCCGCGTCGAGCGGGGCCCGGGGACGCCCCGAGCACCTCCGACGCCCCGCGATGGGCGGAAAGCACCCGAGAAGGGTGCAGCTGCGGCGGCCGCCGTGACCCTGCCGCTCCGGCAAGGCGGTGGAAAGCCCCGCCGCGGGGAGCTTGTCCTCCGCCCCCCGGCCGCGCTCTCCCTACCTTGGCCTCGAAGAAGCTCTTGGCGCCCTTCACGCCCTCGGTGGAGACGTCGATCTCGGAGAGGCGCGCCAGGGCGTGCAGCCCGCTGTCCTCCCGCAGCTCCCCCGCCGCCGCCTTGCGGAAGATGAGCAGGAACTGCGAGGAGGACGGGCCGCCCCGGTCACGCCGCGCCGTCCTCCCCCGGCCCCAACCCGGCCGCCCGGCCAGCGCCACCGCGGACGCGGCCGGGCGTCGCCTCCCAGCTAAGGGAGAGGCGTCCCCGTGTCCCCAGGGCAGGGGACATCCGGCAGCGACCTGCCCGCCGCCAGCCCCTCACCTCCCGAAAGCTGAGCTTGCTGTCCAGGTCTTCGTCCACCTCCTTGATCATGTTCTTCAGCCCCAGGTGCGTCTGCGGCGCTCCCAGCTTTTCCATCATCAGCTTCAGCTCCATGAGGTCGATGAAGCCGTCCCTGCCCGCGTCGTACCTGCGGGGCAGCACCGCGGCCCCGTCACCGGCCGCTTCGGCGCGCGGCAGACCGCGAAGCCCGCGCGGCTCCGAGCCCCAGCGCCTCTCCGGCCTCCCATCCCCGCCGCCGCGGCAAAGCCGACCGCGTCGGCCGCTTTCCAAGCCGCGGGAAGCAGGCGCCGACCGCTAACGGCGCCCGGGAGCATCTCCGGGGACCTCTTAGCTCCGCGTCTCATCGAGCGAGGCGGCTGGCAGCAGCTCGCCCCGGTGCTGCCAAGCGCTGCCGCGTGCCGCGCGCTTCGGGCCAGCCGTGCACGCGTCTGCGGCGTGTTGCACGGCCCCGGGGCGACGCGTTGGGGCCAGCGCGGAGCCTCCGCGTCGCCCCTTCCCCGGGGGCCGGGACGGAGCAGCCCGGTGACGGTGCGAGCGAGGAGGGGGGGACCCGGCCTCACGCCGCCTGGTTTCCCGTGCGACGCCGTACCGCGCTCGTGCTGACTGCGCCTTGCCCCGAGCAATTCCTGTTTTCAGGCCCTAAGGAAACCGCTCGAGCGCTGCTCCTTTCGCTGCAGCGAGGCGCGCGGGCGCCAGGGCAAACACGTCTGCCGCGCGCCCGGCTCCCCCCGCGAGACTCCCGCCAGCCGCCATCTGCGACGCCCCCGACCCCCGCGCGCGCCCGGGGCTGCCGCCAGCCTCCCCCCGGGGCCGTGCAAAGCCGGGCGTCCCGGGGGCACCCGTCCCCGAGCCGACAACGCGGCACGGAGGGACCTCGAGCAGCAAAGCAACTTTCCCCAAATGGCTCGAGGTGCTCCGCAACGCGCGGTAGCTCCTGCGCCTCTTCTCCCGGCTGCAGCCGGGGCGAGGGGCAGCGCATCGCGGGCGCTCCTCCGCCAGCACCGTCTTACGCTCCCGGCTCCGCGAGAGCGCGGGTCTTGCACAAAACGCGCGGCGGGAGCGACCACCCCGGCGAGTCCCACGCCGCCTCCTCGGCTCCCGGCGCCCGGACTTTGAGCGACTTGTGTTTTCCCCTGGAAATTTCCAGCCCCCGCAGCCGACGGCTTCCCCCCGGCTCGGCCGGGAGCTGCCGGCGCGCTGCGGTGATGCGGGACAGGCCGGGGAGGTGCCGCGGCCGGCGCTGCCGCATCGCGGTGCGGGGAGGGCTGCCGGGGCCGCGCGGCCCCCTCGGCTGCCTCCCCTCCCTGGCTGCGTGCCCTGACCCCCCTTCCCTGGCGCCCCCCTGCACGGTCCCGGGGTCCCTCCTGCGGGGGGGGGGGTCCCCGAGGTCTCTCCTGCAAGGAGCTTGGAGGGGGGGGTGCGACACAGGGGTCCCCCCCGCAAGCAGAGGGGGGAGACGTGGGGGTCCCTCCTGCGAGGAGCTGGGGGGGTCCCTGGGGTCCCTCCTGCAAGGAGCCTGGTGGGGGGGAACGGGACACAAGACGGGGTCACTCCTGCAAGGAGGGGACGAGATGGGGGGGTCCCTCCTGCAGGCAGCTGGTGGGGGGGGGATCCCTGGGGGTCCCTCCTGCAAGGAGCTGGGAGGGGGGACACAACAGGGGTCCCTCCTGCAAGAAACCGGGGGGTCCCTCCTGCAAGAAACCGGGCTGGGGGGGATCCCTGGGGGTCCCTCCTGCAAGGAGCTGGGAGGGGGGGGGACACAACAGGGGTCCCTCCTGCAAGAAACCGGGCTGGGGGGGGATCCCTGGGGGTCCCTCCTGCAAGGAACAAGGGGGGGGGTCCCTCCTGCAAGGAGCTGGGAGGGGGGAGCACAACAGGGGTCCCTCCTGCAAGGAGCTGGGGCGGGGGGGGGGGATCCCTGGCGGTGCCTCCTGCAAGGAGCTGGGGCGGGGGGGGATGAAACAGGGGCCCCTCCTGCAAGGGAGATGCGGGGCTCCCTGCTGCAAGGAGCAAGGGGGGGGCTCCCGGGGGCGCCTCCCGCAAGGAGCTGGGGTTGGGGGGATGAAACAGGGGTTTCCTCCTGCAAGGAGTCAGTGGAGATGCGGGGCTCCCTGCTGCAAGGAGCAAGGGGGGGGCTCCGGGGGCGCCTCCCGCAAGGACCCGGGGCGGGGGGGACACGCCGGGGCTCCCTCCTGCGAGGACCCGGGGCGGGGGGGGGGGTCCCGGGGGAGCCGCGGCCCGGGGCGGCGGGCACTCACTGTCGGAAGAGCCGCTCCATGTCGCGGAGCTGCCGCCGGGAGAACTCGCGGAACTCGCCGCCGGGGCTGAAGACGCGCCGCCCGCCGCCCGGCGACCCCTCGCCGCCCCCCGCCGCCCGCGGCCCCGGCCCCGGCCCCGCCGCCGCCTCCGCCTCGCCCTCCCGCAGCTGCAGCCGCCGGCCCAGCCGCCCCGCCAGCTCCTCCGCCGCCGCCATGGTGCCCGGATGGCCGCGCCCCGCTCCGCCCCGGCCGGCCCCGCTCCGCGCCGCGCCGCTCCTCCGCCTCCCTCCGCGGCGGCGGCGGCGGCAGCAGGAGCAGGAGGAGGAGGAGGAGGAGGAGGAGGAGGAGCAGCGGCCGCCGCCGCACCGCGCTTCCCGCCCGGCTGCAGCCCTCGCCCGGGCGCTGCGGCGAGGTGCGAACTCTGCAAACGGCGACGCGGCGCCCGGCAAAACCGGGGGCGACTCGCTTCGCCTCCCCGCGGCGCTTGGCTCCTCGCCTGCGGTCCAAACCTCGCCCTCCGGGCCGGGCTGTGCGGACGGGCGCACGCTCATCGCTGGCTGCTGCGACGGCGACGGCTCCTCCGGGCGCTTCTCGACGTCCAGGCATCCCCATCGGAGCCTTGCATCCCCATCGGAGCCTCGCATCCTCATCCAAGCCTTGCATCCTCATCAGAGCCTCGCATCCCCATCGGAGCCTTGCATCCTCATCCGAGCCTCGCATCCCCATCGGAGCCTTGCATCCTCATCCGAGCCTCGCATCCTCATCCAAGCCTCGCATCCTCACCAGAGCCTCGCATCCCCGTCGGAGCCTCGCATCCCCATCTGAGCCTCGCATCCCCGTCGGAGCCTCGCGTCCCCATCGGAGCCCCTTGCCTGCGTTACGAGGCCTGTCTGAGCGAGCACCTGTTAAACG
This sequence comes from Dromaius novaehollandiae, assembly GCF_036370855.1. Classification (NCBI taxonomy): domain Eukaryota; kingdom Metazoa; phylum Chordata; class Aves; order Casuariiformes; family Dromaiidae; genus Dromaius; species Dromaius novaehollandiae. The sequence continues at coordinate 7,674,018 of NC_088121.1, read as the reverse complement.
TGCTCGTCCGGGGCCCTTGCGCACGGCGTGCGCTTTAACACCCAGCAGAACAGCAGCCCGCGCCCTCGCGGCTGTCCGGCGGTGGCACTACGGGACTGTGCTCACCCCGGGGCTTGCCATGGAGGTGACACCCTGCGAAGCGACCGGGGATAAGAGCGAGGCACGAACGACACCGGGAACAACGGGCCATTCGGGCGACGTGGTGACTGCCAGCGGACTGACACCCCCCCGGGAGCGAGAGAGATGCAGATGCAACGTCTCGAGCTCACGGGACAGCAGGTGACTTCAGGAGCCCCTGGCCCAGCTACCTGGCTTCACCGGCTGCGGCTCTAGAAACGAGCTAGCCGGGGCGAGGGAGGGCGAAATCTCTAGGAGGAACGTGGAATAGCCCAGCCACAAGCTTCCCGAAAAGCGCTGCAGGATTCGCATCGCACAGATGGACGGGGTCAGCGCTAAATGTTAAAATTAAGCAGGCATGTGAGGCCATGCGTTGTCCCCAAAAATAAACGCGGGACAGGGCGCAGACGGAAGCACACGGCACCTCTCGGAGGAAAAGCGGGCCACGGCAATACGCAGAGCCCCGCTCGGCTGGGAGGCTGCCCGAACGCTGCCTCCGCGCCTCCCCGAAGACCGGCCGCTCCTCGGAAGCGGAGGCTGCCGGCAGGGATGACTGCTGTCCCTGAACCGGCACTGTCATCCCAGCCCGCGGCTCTGATTTCACACAGAGCAGACAGCTTTTCCTCTCCAGGACCCCTTGGCTAATCGCAGCAGCAGGCAGGACTACAGCAGGCGATGGAGCCCTCGCTACGGCACCCTCCGCAGCGAGCGGGACTTGGGCAGGTCTCAGGTGGGTCATCGCTGCCGCCACGCGACCGCCCCGACGTCCCAGCGAGGCCAACGCGCCTCCTTTTCGCTCCTTGCCGTCAGCACGCCACGGGCTCGACGCGGCCCCGTTCGGCGTTGCCTCCAGGCCCCCGCAGCGTTTGAGGCGTCACCGCTTTTACGTACCTCGTGCTCCGGCCCGCTGCGAAGCGCCGGGGCTTTGAGAACCCGGGAGACCAGAGGGAGCTCCAAAGCTTCCGCCCAGGCGGCTTCACCCGCGCGAGGCCGTTTCGTAAGGGAAATCACAGAGGTTGCAAACCGACTGCTTCACACATGCATATTTGTGCTGTATTAACACCCTCTCTTTTTCTTATACATAAACTACAACACGCGGTACGGCACAGGTACTGCAGCAAAATAAAGTCCTATACAATTTACACACACATCGCTATTCCAGGGACAGTATAAAAACAGGTTCTTCAAAACAGTTACGCACTTTGCTCCATGCCTAACCCAAACAGTCTTATATACGACGCCAGGTTCCTACCGAAGCCCTCTGCCAACAAAAGGCCCGCGTGGTGCCTTCCTACGCGCTCGCCGTCTTGCAGGTTTCTGCCGGGCGGTCTTTCGTCTTTCGCTTTTCCGGAAGGAAGAACTTCGGGGCTCCGGGCTGCAAAACACGGAGACGTTGCACAAAACGTTTTCACGTGAGAACTTTGCGTGGGCTTTACACAGGACTGCAGTCTGTGTGTGACCTTTCTCTCCTCCCTCACCCTAGTCAGTGGCCCAAACCCACCGGCTCAGCACAGGTTTAGGCAGATGAGGGCAGCTGCCTGGTCTGCACTGCCCGACTGTACTCGCACTGCGGCAGCCGCCGTGGGGGAGCGCAAGGGGCATCCCTGAGGCCCATGGTGGGCTCGCTCAGTCCTTACGGTAGCACTGCTTCAGGCTGCTTTTGGGCCTCCGTTTTGCCTCTAGTTGCATTTGGTCTGTGATTAATTTCCCCTGGTGCAGAGGGAACGGCACGTGTTGCAGCACTGGTCGCTTTTCCTTGCTCCCCTGCTGCCTTCGCGACTGGGCACCCGCACGCTTCCGCTCTCCCTCGGGGGCGTAGGGTTTTTAATCTCCTGAAGTCTGAGTGGATTATGTCTGCTGTCTCGCTCGTGTCAGCTCCCATAGTCCCTTCCGCAAGGCAGTTAATCAGATTTGTTATACATGACCTCCTCTTCACAATCCCTACTAACTGATCGGGGCAATCTGCCGCCGGATCCTGCTTCTTAAGGCACTCATACACTAAGGCAAATAACATACCCTTGCTGGTTTGCCTTGTGCCGTTGGGCATGTCGGATATGATTTGTCAGATGCCATATGTGCGTCAAGCAGCGTCGGACACGTAACAGCCGTTACCTCCCGCCACCTACGCAGGTGGCCCGTGCCCGCCGCAGACCTCCCCAGCCGGCACGCGGGGTGGCAGCCGTGGCTCTCAGAGCTGATTAGCAGCCACCGGTCAGCAGCCCTGCCTTCCCCGGCCGGCAGTCCGGCCCGTTGCCCTTTGCTCCCGGGAAAACAGCGCCCGCAGCGACATACTCTCCATATAAAGTCACGGTCCGGGCAGCACCTTTAGGAGACAGCCAAGCCCGAAGGCTCCACACCAAGGGTACGGCCATTCAGGACAGCTAGCCGGACTTCAAAATCACGGCACTGTGAAAGATGGAGTCGGGTATTGCATAAAGATCGCAGCTCATCCCATTTCTGGTTACCGCACGGTTTCACCAGAACGGAGCAGCTGCACGCGGTACATGACACCTGTAAGAATGCACCGGGTGCACCGCTTAATCTTACCTTGCCAAAAGCTACAGACGCGCCGTTACTGAGTTACACAGCACTCACAACTTCTTGCTAGACACGATGCTGGGCCCCTCCACAATTCTTATTTTGGTAAGCAAAGAAAAAAAGATGCAGCCCTACTTCTGTTTCCAATATGTATTTTAGGGATCTTGACACTGCCACCCTCCTTTTACCCAGCGTGAGCAGGAAGAGGAAGCTCTTCACAGGTTTCCATGTGTTAGCCACAGCCCCTTTGCAGATGCACATACGCTGCACAAAAGCAGATCCTCTCGGTCACCCGACTTCCCAAGAGCCGCCAGTGCTCTCAAGAATTTTAGGCCGCTTTTGCTCCTGGGTTCTCTGGCACAACCTCAGTATTTTGTTTATGAAACGCTACCTGAGGTGATCGTCCTGGGGAGAGCATGCACTAGAAAACCATGGGCCTTCATACAAGATGAGAGACGTTTCCTTGCAACACTGGACAGCTCGCTTCTTGCCCACCTCACTTTCCTTTTGATGCTTGCAAAGAAGGGACTGGAGGGTGTCATACCTTCCCAACTTGGCCTTTTTGAGAATGGGCACATCCTAGAAGCTCCTTTTCATTTCTCTTCTCCTTGTCCTTGACAAGACTCTGCAAAAAACAGCAATAACGTTACATCTACTTGTATGAATTACCTTAGGCCTCCTAGGAACAGCTGAGCATTCAGATTGTGCCATGCATTTCCCCCTTGCAATCCTACATCATTGGTCATGTGGCCGAACCCAGTGACCAAACACTCCTTGTCAATGTACACTTGGACACGAGGATGTTTAGTTAGCGGGGCTGGCAAGCGTCCTCGCAGGCACTGCTCCTTTGCTCCTTCTTACCTTGTGCAGTTTCGCTGCTCGGTTCAGTCTTTTCTCCTGATTCAGCTGGACCTGCGTCCTCTCCAGGGCCTCTTTCAGCAGAGCATTCTCTTCTGCTTCCCTATAGACTTCATCTTCTAGTTTAGTCATCTCTTCCCGGCACGCTTGCAGAGACACTTGGTTCAGCCTGTACAAAGCAGAGCGTGGGGCTTTTACTCACAGCGACACTCCAGCTCCTGGTTGAGCTGTGGCTATGAGAAAGTGCTTTCAAGCAGAAGTATGCTGCACTTGCATCCCTCCGAGGAGCCCTAACGCTACAGAGTTGCACAAATGGGAATCAGACCGTCTAACATCTTGCAAAAAACTGCACACGTTTTAGCAAGCTTTTCCCCTGCTCCAGAGCTTTACTCCGTGAAAGAGCCCTCTCCTGCCTTTGCAGAGGGTAGCGCCTGAGGTACAGCCTCCGTTCAGGACCTCCCATAATCACACCCAGTAGGAGAGACACCCTCACACATGCACGCAGCGTGTTGGCTGTGATTCCTTCTGCTTTGTTTCAGAGCAGATCACTGCGTACTCAGATAGCAGAGCTCAGCATTCAAAATACGAGACTTCAGAGGGATTCTGGATGGTTTGTAAGTGTTACTCGCTTTGAAATTGCTATAAAAGCACTTGCCCATTTAGAACACTGCGGTATATTTAAACAGGCCCAGAAATATCTTTCCAAACCACTTTTTCCAGTTCTGTGGGCAGGAATACTTCAGTGTTCACGCAGCAAGCAAAAGCAAAAACGCAGGCACTCCAAAGGGTTCCTCCCCGGCCTCCACTTGTCTCCGCGGCTTAGTGTTTCCAGCTGCCCTAGATGTCTTTCTTTACCACGACAAGCACCACAAGCAATGCATGCAGTTCCAATATGTATATACCGCTCCGATTTATCTGTCAATAAACCTTCAGCAGCTTTGTCACTGCTTCAGAGAGGTAATTACGGCCTCATTACTTCCATCCATTACCATCGAAAGGAACGCCAGATGAGGTAATGCCATTAGAGCATAAAAAGCTGCAGTGTCTGGATGCTCCTTGCTCAAGAGACACATATAGGCTCCCAGACCGAGCAAACAGCTTTCTGCCCCTTATCCCCCCCGCAACACACACACGTGAGCTTGCAGGACAGGTTCCAGAGCAGGAACATCATGTTAGGTTTCCTCAGCCCTGTCACCGGTTAAGTGCATGTGGCCGGGAAGACACTGCTACAGAGAGCTAGGAGGTTCTCCAAGGCCATTTTCCTGTCTCCACAACTCGAGACTTTGCTCTTACGGCAGGACTTTTCCTGGGTACACACGAACCCGCACTATTACTGACTTTAAGGTGCTGCACTATTCCTTTCCCTACGTTTCCCTTGGCTTCTTAGCCCGGCTCTGGCCCTCACCGCCCGGTGCGGTCACACCTGCAGCTGCGCCCCTCGGCCAGAAACGGGTGCGTGGGCTTTCTGTACCTGAGCTGCTCAGCACTGGACTCGTAATCTTTGAGCATTTCTTCTTTTCTTTCCAGCCGACTCTTGAGTTTACTGATCTTATCGTACAGCAGCTCTAGGTCCTTCTGTCTCTGCAGCCCCACTTTTTCCCTCTCCTCCCAAGAAAGATGTTTCACAGACTGCATTCCTGTCAGCTCTTTCATATTCATCAGCGCTCCCAGAGCACGGATTAAATCAAGGTACTGGAGGAAGAATAGGGAATGAATTATTTACTAGGCCTGCCAATTCTTAATTCAAATAAGATCACACCACTCAGCCATCTGCTTTCATTCTGCTTTAACATAAGAGATTAAAATGTCGTAAGTAAACTGCTGCGTGCACTCCCCTTTGTTTAATTGCTATGCGTATTTTGCCCATACGAGCCTTTCTGAGCACTCTTACAGAATCAGCCAGACGGGGGTTCATTCATATCATTGGGCAGATTAATCTGAGGCATTCAGATAGGTAACACACCTGCGCAGAAACAAAACCGGCATGCCGAACAGCCGCTATAACATATGACATTTGTTTCGCAGATGCGAGTCTTAGGGATCAGATTTCTAATCATGACATGCTATTTTTATTATTTGATGATATTCTGCACATTACCATCAGAAGAGGCCCACTTAAACAGCACAGGCGCTTAGCTAGCAACATACACATCCTGTATGTGCCATCCGCGTTGACCAGTCCACGGCCTCCCTCAGATCATTTACCAGGCACGGAAGCAGGCTAAGGCACCTTTCCTCAAATACCCTACCTGTCCTTTAGGACTAGCCCTGGCATCCCAAAGGGGAACCTCCAAGAAGTTAAAGGGGCAGAGGAAGAAACACAGGCCATTGCAAGTTCTGCGGTCCCAGGATGTCCAGGCAGGTGCCTGGAGCTCTACCGGTGTTAAGCACAACTTTAGCACTTACATACCATCTGCTCACTGAGGTCTAATGCATCAGACGCTTCCACGCTTGCTGGCTCATCAACGGCTACGGGTGAACACCCGTTAGGAAAACTGCTTGGAAACTGAAGGGACAGAGAAAGATGAACAGAGCGCACAGAGCTCCTTGCTTCTTACTGAGCTACCTCTAGTCTCCCTTCCACAGGCTAGGAAAACCACGCTAGCAAAGCTGCGGTCCAAAAACTCCCACCAAAGTCCATAAGCGGCGTTTCTGAGCAGCACTATGCCAAAGATATTGGGCAAAATACAGCCCCTTAAAGGAATGGTGATCCTCTCTGCAAGTATTGCCTTACATTAGACTACGTATTACGTACCAGCAGATTTTACACCTCCCCCTCTACCTACCTGCCTTCTTTACGGTATCTGAAGCCTTGATCTACTTCTTCCCCTGAAACCACAACCAAAATGAAACACAATTTTTCCCCTACCTTGCTGGCCTTCCTTTTTGGTGTTGGCAATGGTAGAAGCACCTTCCTGAGGCCTGCTTTCTGCACTATCTTCTCTGATAAGTCTCTCCTCAGAACTACAAGTGGCTCAGGAGCCTGGCTTGTAACAGCTGAAGGAATAAAAAAAAACATGCTTTGTAACAGCTGAAGGAATAAAAAGCCCACACTGTGTAGCAGCTTCCTTAGCACTATGCCTTCCCCGGCCTCAGATCCCGGTCCTGCAAACACTGACGCACAGCATGGTGACCTTAAAACATTTTTCATGTTATTGACTGGGACTAGTGGCTTGTCAGGCATACGGACACCTCCTGCCTTTTTCTAGGAGAGACAGGTTATGCCGCACTTACTTGAAGACTGAGCCTTCTCCAGCATCTTTATCCTTTCACGGAGCTCGGCCAAGCCTTCTTTTTGGCGCCGGATTGTTTCCTCGTGCCTGAGGCCTCTGCATTTTGCGCCAATGTCGGCTAAGTCCAAAGCCAGGTCCTGGAATTAAAAGCCAGTTCTCGCTCAGCTGCAGTATTGTTCTGCCCTGCATGAACAGCGAGCGAGCAGCCGCAACACCAGCTTGGAGCTGCTGAACGGGACCTGATGTTCTGCTGCCTTTCGACAGTCGCCACCAACGCGCAGTCTTTCCGAAAGCACTGGTCATTTGGGAGGTGCTGAGGGCAAAGCTCTTGTGGTGGCTGAAAAAACACCTGCTCCACAGATTTGGGGGTTGAGGAAAAGAGCAGCAGAGATCTCTTTCATGCTCTGCTGTGCCAGCTGGCTGGCTCTGGCAGAGGAAATCAGCTCTTTCAACCCACTGTAAGAGAGCTGGGAGAGGGACGGTGCATAGCTCCAAAAGGCCGCTTTGGAATTTTTCTCTATTACTTTGTGCTACAGTGGTGCCCACACTGCTTTTGAAGCACAAATACTGATTTACTCTGTGGCCTGCATTTTACCATGATCTTAGAAACGTAATACATCCTTTGTAATACAGCTGTGCACACACGGACCCGTTCCAGCACCACCCAGCACACTGCTTTATGACTAACATCCACAGATATAGATCTGGGTGAGCACACTATTACAACCTGCACGCAGCTAATGATAGATGGAAAATGTCACCCTGGGTCTCGTCGTTTCGCTCCTCTGCGCTGCTGTGAGAGGCAGCTTCTCCAGTAACTGCAGGATGGGCTGTGCTGCACCTACAGAGCTGCACGCTTCCCCACCTCATCTTTATGCAGAAAGGCATGGGTGATACCTCCTGCTCATCATCCAGGCATGAGTCACCATTTGGCCTCGATAAATCCAGTCTTTTTAGCTGGCAGTGTCTGCCACTGTTTTGGTACAGGATGTACAGTTTCTGCGGTCCCTCCATCTGCTCCTGGAGCCACCTTTGATTTATTCAGATCTCTAAGAAAAGGGAATTCAAATGGTGCTCCAACACAAAACGAGAGAATGGCGACCATTTCTTCCTTTACTTTATGACAAAATACCCTAATCCTGCACACTAAACCCTAAGTGCTTTTGTATGACCAGTACATCAGGCATGGATGGCTGAGCAAGACTCACAAAAGGAGGGAGGAGTTACACGTTTTTTGTAAGCTGTTATCCACCCTAATTGGCAATTATAACACTCATTACCGTGCACAACACTTCACGTTTGCAAAGCGCTGTACAAACATCAGCTAACTGGCCAGCAGAAATGCCGGTGCAGGAGCTGAGACAGCACTGCTACGGCAGCTGTCGGAGAGGGGTACCAGCAAAGGCGGAGCTTTCGAAGGAAAGGCAGGGCAGTGATCCTGCATCCCTTTGGGATGCATACTGAACGAGTGACACCTGAGGCTTTGCTGAGCTTTGCCCATTCTCACTACAATTAAGAGAAACACTCTGTACAGAGAGCACTTGGAAGCTGCGTTCCAGATACTCACAGAAAGGAGACTCATAAACAAGACTTTTGAGATTTTGACCTTCCAGATTTGCTGACAGCTGTATGACAAGGCAGCACCAGAAATGGGGGAAGATCACCCAAGCAACCTATTTTTAGCACGAAAAATGAGAACGAGGATATGAGACATAGTCTGCATATCGCTCCCACTCTTCATGTGCTGGATTTTGACAGGGGGATATTGCTTCTCAGATATTCTCGGCCCATGCGGTTGAAATGCATATGTACGTGCACTCCAGCCATCTTGCCCTAGGTTTTGCTTTGTAACAACTGCTTTTCTTTCTTTCTCTTTCTTTCCTTCTTTCTTTTTCTTTTTCTTTTTTTTTTTTCTGTTTCTTCTAATGCCTGTGCAGTTTCCAGAGCTTTCCAGCAGTCTCAATGCAGACTTACCCTTTTGGAGACTTCATCCACTGCGGCAGTGCTAGCCTGCACTGCTGTTTGAGGAAGAGTCTCTAGCTCTTCTGCTGTTTCTTTTGAGGCATCCTTCAGCACTTTCAGGTTTTCTTGGGCTTGCCTGTGCCAAGAGACAAAAACGTTGCTAAACACACAATGATAGATAAAGGTCAACCAAACAGCTTGCAGAGAACGGCAACCTGGATAACTGTGGATGAATATAAAAGCGTGGGTGGGAATAGATAACAAACAATGATTTAGTTACAAGTCCATTTGCATGAGCTCTTCCAAAGCCCTATTTCAGCTCATATGACATTTCCATAGAGAAAACACTGCTTAGTTAAATTTTTACGCTTTCAAATATGCCCTTTGCTCCAGGGGAGATATCTAAGTGAAGTCATCTGTTGGGAATCCACGGATCAGCTTTTGCAAACCTTTACATCACAGCAGCTTATACCTTAACTCTTCAGCTACTGCTTTCAGGTCTTTATCCTTCTTATCCACGAGGTTTGACATCTCAAATAGCTTCTCTCTAAGCACGTTCAATTCACTCTCTTGGCATTTCACACGACTCAGGTTCCACTCCAGCTCCACCTTCTGTTTCTCACTGAGCTCTCCTATGGACAGAGACGTTTCACAGATTACTGGTTTTCTCTGCACTCAGGCGCTGGCTATCTGCAGTTCTCAGTAAAATGCGTTTCTGGGATGCATCCCCTTTTCTCAATACACCCTCATGATGGCTGTCATCAACAACTGAGCTTTTCCCCAGAGTCCCTCACCCTGCTCTTGAGAACGCACGCAGTAGCACCCAATTACTGTGCCATTCCCCTAGACCTTGCTTTACTAAAACCCGTGGCAAGGCCAGTCTCTTTGTGTAAGCGTATGCCAGAATAACCACTCGCTCAGGCAATTTTCTTTCAGATTACAAAAGTAGAGGGTCGCCTGGGTTTTCTGACTTACAAGCTTTTAACCAAATACATTACTCATATGCCATGTCCCTGCATTCACACTTCACTGTTAGTTGCACAGATAGCGAGCCACCTGCATACATTAGCTTTTGGACTTGGTCTCATTACATTTCTTCCTGGCTATACCAGGAACTAGGATAAAGCCTCTGCAAAAGTACAAACACACACACACACACACACACACACACACACACACACACCCCCGAGGAATCCCAGGCAAGGCTTTCCAAGTCTACTGATTTCAGATACCTGTTCTAAGAAACCCACCAGCCTGACTTTGCAAAAGAAAAGCCTCAGTTTCAGGCAACCGATCTTCAGCTGGGCATCTGCTTACAGTCACCCAGAGACACTACTATCGCTTTTATTCATCTTAGCCTCTTAGCTTAGGACCACGTGGCATTTACCTGGACAAAGGGTACAGGCAGCCTGCTTTGTCTGGAGCTGGAGGACAACATTGCTTTAGGAAGGTGACATCAATTTACGATTATCTGCATGTGCCGTTCTCTTTCCACTAATATCTAGCCTTGTTACTGCTCAGAAGAGGGATGGGAAGGTTCCCACGCCCACTGGAAACCATGCAATACATTTCACACACCTCTCATGTCCGACATTTGGGCTTTGGTTTCTGCAAGCTCTTTTGTTAATCCAACAATGACAGCCTCTTTGGACAGGATTGCAGTCTGTGCAGCTGCTAATTCTTCTCTGAAATTAATGAGAAAGATAATTGCAAAACCCATGGTTCATTTGAAAGATTCTTTTTACAGAGCCTGCACATGCCTTCTGTAGCTGGATCTTATTATTAATACATACACACTATTTTTTAAACCACATTTTAATCTCATGAATTCAGGCCTGTGGCATTAGGATTTGCCATCTCTCTCTCTCTTACCTCAAGCCATCATGTCAAGCCTTAAGGACTGGGCAGCAGATAACCAGCATAGTGTTCTGCCTCGCGGACTACTTCACTCACAGCACAAGGCTAAATACAGGAGCCCCGGGATCTTCCCTAGCTGCTACTGCTGAGAAAAGCCTCAGCCCACACCAGAGAACTCTGTGGGCTACCAGCATGCAGGTAATAATCGCTGTCATGCCAGGATCTACGTGTTGGTGGTTGTTAATTTCTTGGGATCTTTGCACCGATGTAGAGTGGAGGAAAAAAAAGATAGCTGCCCTATCTCCCCTAATGCAGATGATTTAATTTGCAGATGTATTTCTAGACAAAATCCTTAAACACTTTGAAAATATATGTTCTTTAGACTGTCTCTGCCTAATAAAGGGACCTCTTTCAACCATCGGAGACAGAAAAGACCTCAGGGCAAGTTGCAGCCGGCTCTTTTGTCTTCCTTAAACTCTCCTATTGATAACTACTTTTCTCTAAGCCCCTCTAAACACAACCACTATGGGCAAGGGATCCTCAGCCGCTTACATAAGACAACCGGGAGACTCCTCTGTATGAGAAACCGCTAGTGAAGCACCTGATGAGGACCTGCAGGGATCACCCTGAAATCCTACAGAAAACAATAACAAAAACAGATTATTTATTCATAACACACGAGCATTTTCAGCCTACTTGCTTCTGCAATGGATTCTGCGCCCCACACCAAGGTCTTAGCGCATGCCCCTCCAAGAACTGAACTGAGGCCTTCTACTGGGGTCTGTCTTTCTGGGGGCTTTGCTGTTCACATCCAGGAATGAACAGTCAGGAATATACTGTGAAAAAATATTTGGACTTGCAACCGTATCACCTTACACAGGCAATGCTAGATGTATCTTTTTCTTCACTTCACTTGCTAAGACTGAAGCCATTCTTTTTTGGAAACCCATATCTCGTAGGCTTCAGTCCGAAAAGCGTTTAAACAGCTGTGTCCTATGTCCTTCCTTGTTCAGGTTCACTTACGCTTAGGCTTACCAACAGTGCTTCACTCTCTGTTGCTTTGGAGGGCAAAGAGCCTTTCTCAAATAGGAATGCCCTATCTATGGCCTCGGTGCACTGGGGAAAGTCACAGAAGACAGAGAACAGCATATTCCAGCTCACAGTCAATGGCTTCACGGTATGAGCGAGTAATAATTGCATCCAGACAAACTCCAAAATAACATCCAAAGTGCTTTTCATAGTGGCAAACAATGCACTACTCTATCTCTAAATGTTTTCACATTAGTGTTCCCAGTACACACACATCCCATGCAACCCTCAACTACCTTCTATTTTTTCCAAGAGCGCTACATTTTCCTCTTCTAAAGTCTTCTGCTCCTGCTTGGCCTCCAGCAATCTGTCTTCTAGTGCAACAATTGTCCGTGAATGTTGCTTAATTTGTTCTTTATATTCCACTATTTCTTCCTGAAGTTTCTGCTTCAGTAACTCATTCTCATCCTGAGTGATCTTTAGCTGTTCGTCTTGCATGAGTAACTGCTGCTTTAACATGATCTAGGAAACAAGATGTGTGATTTTGCTTGGGCACTTCGGGAGCCAAGACTCACTGCTACAGGGTCTACTACTAGAGAGAGGTCAGCTCCCCTCTCTAGAGGATCCATATGGTGGGCAGGCTGCAGCCGTGCTCATCAGGAAGGAATGCGGAAACCTCTTTAAACGAAATCACATCTATGTCACACACCCACAAAGACTATTAAAGCTACCTCTCGCTTCACAGTTTCTTCTAGGCCTTCCATAGCTTCTCGTAGTTTGACATTTACAACCTCCTGCTCTTTCGACTTCATTTCAATTACCTACATGAGGAAAATAGTGGTAACTAAAAAGACAAGTTTACAAGGATCTACATTTCTCTCTGCAAATATGCATCTAAGTGCATTTGGAAAACGACACAGTCCCCAGACAGCACCTGACCAGATGGGCCATAACGTTGCAGGGCATCTTCAGAACAAAAGAATCCAACTGCAGACAGTTCTGCTTTCCCTTCTATGCATTTCACTAACCTCAGTCATACTTCTCAGGTGATTTTCCAAGTCTCGGATCTTCTTCTTTTCTTCATCCATAGATTGCTTGAACTTGTCCTTCTCCTTGGCGACAGCACTCTCCAGAATCTGAGAATTAACAGATTACTGCCAACCATTTTGGTAAAGACAGAATCATAAAATAAAACAAGAGAACTTGACTCAGATGAGGAAAGCAACCAAGAGAATTACTGATCTGGAGCAGGGGCATATGATGGATGAAAAGCTTGGCTGGACATGAGACAACTTGATGAGGGAAGGAAAGAGAGCGCTGTGGGAAATGTACAGCAGAGACAAGGAGAAACCAGTCAGCCGCTCATTACCTGGATCATGTGAAACCTGAGGCATGGAAAAGGCTGTGCCAGAAGGGACTGACAGATGAGCATGCTAGAGACTGTCTTACAAGACAACTGCAATATGCTGTCCCATCGCAGTATGTTGCTACAATACAGATACAGCAAACCACTACCTCAAATCTTTAATGCAAATACGCCCTGTACCAGCTCCATTTTCCCAGAGACCGGGGCTTACTCCGGACTGAGTGTGACCCAGTGAAAACCAGCCAAAGGGAGTATATTTTCCAGCCAACACAGACATAAACCTAGTTCAGTATGTGAGAGGCTGTTTTTCCCCCGAAAAACAATGTTCTGCTTTTATTACTCTAGCAAAGAACCCTGCAAAGGAAGCACCAACACACGACTGGGTGGAGGGAGGAAAATGCTTGTAAGGAAGTGAACCTGCACTTAGCCTCAATTTAGTACAGACAACACAATGTCTTACGAAGTTGTTGTACCTGGATGATGCAACCTGCTTCCAGCTTTCTCACATGGATTTACAAGCAGTAATGAATTCTGCTGTTAATCATGTGCTCTTGGAACTGTACCTAGACATTTTTGGATTCGAGGGATAGAGACTTCTTCCTTTTGACAGGCAAGACAATGCTCATTTTTCCTGCATACAAGACACATTTCTAAAAAACAACCACACTGCCATACCTCTTTGCTTTCCTCCTCTTTTTCCAATACAATTTGATTGATTTTTATCCATAGGTCTTGCTCATGTTTTGCTTTTAGCTCGTTCAAATGCTCTTGTAGCAAAGCATCCTGGGACTCCTGGAGTTTGTCTAATTGGGCCTAGAGGGAAATAGTAGATAACACGGTATTAAAGGAAGCATGTTAGCAGCAGAGCAGGAAAAAGATCTTCTGTGCATTCACTAACAAACAATCCAGATGAGAGATGTACAATTCAATCTTGTAGAAGTATCAGCGTGGACAACAGAAATTCCCATATCATGTTGACAGTGGGCACTGTGTTTTCCATTCTGCTGCGCTTACTGGAGATCTGCAGCTCTCTGCTACTCTGCATTTATAATTTGCTTTCTCCACTGGCTCTCTTAAGGCTGCCACCATTTTTAGAAGTACAAAGATCCCATATATATATTTTACCTTTAATATTTGAATCCTTTGCGTGGCTTCATGATTATTTTCCAACAATCTCCTGATACAAGCTGACAGTCCTGCAAAAGAAATGGTGTATTACCATGGGAAGTTCTTACACAAGCCATTTTTACCTGCCTGAGGTATCCTCATTTCTGGAAGCTGCAGGACAGGAAAAGGCCTAAGCATACTGCTTGTGTCTTTCTTTAAGGATTTGTTTCAGCCACAGCTTGGAAAGGGTCCTGAGGGCCTCCACAACAGTTACTGGAACCCAAGCCAAACAGTACGTTTTCACCCGTGGGACATTACACAGAATATTCAAACTAACCGTTGACAGAATTGTCAATATTGCTAAGACTTCTCTTGAGGTGAGGCTGACTTCACCCACAACCTAGACTACTGTCCTCACCAGGAGATTTTATTATAGTACGATGGCATTGTCAAACACTGTTACCCGTACTGCTATGTCTCCCCTTTTCCTTTAACACTGACACTTCTTCAAGAGTGGAGGAAGGATCATTTCTGCAATATATAAATGTTATTCTTGAGAAGTTTCTGGTGCTATCGTGACTGTGCTGCTAACCACAAGAGTATTACAACGGCCTCCCTCCTACCACTTCCCCACTGACTGCAGGCTGTCCAGCCTCTCTGCTCTACCCCTCTACTGCGCAACACTTCACACTTTTAAACCGCGGTACACTTCTGACATGTGAGATATGCTTCCTCCTCCCACCCTATTGTCAGTGCAATTATTCATCTGCAGTTATGCTCCAGAATACAAGTAGCGCATCATATGATGCTTTGACACAGACCTACGCTTTCAAAGCTACTTCATTTTCCACGCACTCTTCACATTAACTCATTTTCTCCAAATTCAACAGAGCAATTGCTCTGCTCCACAACAGAGGGTGCAAAGCAAAGGAAAGACAAAGCGCTTCATTACCTTGAGATAAGAAGTTAAGATCTCAGACTGCAACAATCAGCAAAGCTACAATCACTGCCAAGAACTGTTTCCAGTATTCTAACAAGGAAAAAGCCACTTTGAATGAATAACCAGGATGTGAATAGATAAAGTGCATAATATGCACAAGGAATTTGAAAGACAAATACCAAAATGTACCCTGGGTCGTACTGGCTACACAGGGTGACTGGTTTCAGAGAGGCAATGAGGAAGAGTGGCCATTGCCAGAGCAAAATGACATGGAAGGAAAGACCTGCCTTCAGGTCATGCTCTATTAGTGTTACAGGCTGAAAACAACCAGCAAAGATATTAACTACTTGACTTTTCTCACAACTTGCTAAACCTCAGATGCAGATGGATCCAGCCTGAAAACCAGGAACCCACTTACATCTCCTTAGAGTGCATAACCTCACCAACATGCCCAGACACAAATACAAAAACAAGCGCTCACTAGTCTATTTAGGCAACTCCATTGCCTTATCTGCTACACTTTGAGGAAGGATGGGGCTGAGATGTGTGAGAGTCTTGTTTCCTGCTGCCATACCACATCCTCCTCTCAGTCTCTCTTCTCAGTTGCCACAACTGCCTTAGATGGTAGCAAATGTGGGGGCCTGAAATGCCCAATTTCCCACTGCACTTTCACCTCTCCCACTTGCGACCCGGGAAAACCCATTTGTGGCACGTCAGCTAAAGAGGAGCAAACACCCGGTGGGATGCGAACCTCTGTCAGAGGAAGGCAGGTCCAGCCCCGCACTCTCCAGGAGCTGCTCCACTCCCTCCATCCAGGCCAGGAGCAGGCGCACGGTTTCAACCACAGCTGTGTGGATTTCCGAGACAAAAGGGTCCACGCGCAGAGCTGCAAAGTTACAGAGCTCCTGTCTCAGGCTACTGCTGCAGCAAGAGGTCCTCAGGAAAGCCTGAAAAAATCCAGCTGATGAACAAACCAGCCTCCACAATTAGGGGGCTCTTGTGACTTGACAAATAACACTAAACCTCCATAAAAGCACCTAGATTTATCTATTCATGGCACACCTCAGAGCAGTGCTTTCTTAGAATACAGTGCAGCCATGCTCGTCCATCAGAAGGTGGTTTATATACTACAAGGTTTAGTCACGGCTGAAGTCTAGCCCTGGGTACAACCGTGTGAAAGCTTTGGGAAGACCCCTGCGTTGAGAGGTTGATACCTGCTGCAGGAAAAGGGACCTGGCAGGCCCTGCTGGGCATGGGTCAGTACCAGACTAGCTACCAAGGGAGGACACTTTCTTTCAAACCTTCACTTTTGGGGGACCAAACTTACTCTCATTTATCTGGAGAGCAGAACATTTGTTAGTGCCGGTACACAAGCATATCTTTTCTCTGATCTATCCTTAGCACAATAAAATGCACTGTGCCACTGTTGTCTCCTCACTGACAGGTTATAAACAGTATATAAACAACCGACCTGGAGCTCACATAATGATTTCTTGAACGCCTCGACATTTTCAGACAATTTCTTTTCCTTAGAGAGCCTAGAACTTATTTCCGCCTGGAAAAACTTCTCTTTTTCAAGACTTCGCTGGTGTTCTTCAGAGGTCTGCCTGATCTTCTCAATTAACTGGCAAAAGTATGGGGAGGAAGAGGAAAATAAAGCACTGTATTAACCCACATTTTCAGCAGAGGGAAAATCCATTTGCTACACAAGAAAAGGCCGCATACTTCTAGATTTGGTTTTTTGAGAAACACACACTCAACTAAAACTAGTGTGTAGCATGTATAGTAGTTTTATGCTTTTCTAATGACTTAGGACATTGCTTTCCTGGTTTAGACATTAAGATTATCCCATGCACCCTACCACCTTGAGGTGGTTCTTCGTTACATGCTTCTCACTACATTTCTACATTTTCTCCTCAGGCCCGTTTTCATGTACATATACTGTAACTGCCAAAGACCCAAAGAAAAATTTTCCATTACTGCCCTCTCAGCTATTCCCTTGAGTGCTTTTAGTCACATGCATACACTGAAGCACACATCCACACTTTGATTTAGCAGTATCTAAGCACAACCCCCAGCAGGATCAAGGTCCAGTTCACCTTGTACAGCTGTCTAGCTCTACTCTGTAAGGCTGCAACACAGCCTGGCTCTGTAATTACGCATGAAAAACAGGCTTGAGAAAATGGGCCTTTTCCTAAGGTCTGGGGCAAACCACCGAGCCATAGAAATCTAGGGCAGTGATTGAAAACTGCTGGAAAACGTTAGCCTCCAAACTTTGGAGGAGAAAAAAGATCACATTTCCTTCACATCACGGTAACCTGTCAGGTTCCTGGGATACCTGCAGGGTGTCTCGGGATATGGAAGAGTCTGGATGCGAGCGACACTACCACGCACAGCGCAGGCCCTGCAGCAGCTCTGCGGCAGCCGACTCTGGCCAAGCTGGGCTTCGGCAGCGCGGAGCTGCTCTGGGTGACGGCATCTGCACTCACCTGCTGATCGGTTATGGCCTTCTCCGCAGCTCCTGTTGCTTGTGGAAAACAGACTTGCACCACTTGGTGTTTGAAAGACTCCAGCTACAGCAGAGGTTAACACAGGGAAATAAAATCACTGAGAATCAATAAAAACTCTGCTTGTTAAGTCTACACAACCCAACAAAAATCAATTAGAAGGGCACCTCTGTGTTACTGTTATGTTGTTTCATTACCATGGGCTGATCTTATACCAGTTGGCAGGATCTGAGAGGAAGACAGAAGTAATTATGTATTAAATTGGGAGACTTTTATGCCTGTCATCTCTGACATCGAGGTGGAGTGTATACTCTTGCCATTGCCTTAGGACATCGCTTGAGTTCACACTCAATTTTCTGCCACAACAGTTCACAAAAACCCCTCCTTCTAGTATGATGGCTAACATCCCACTGACAGCAAGGCACTGCCATTAATAAAATTAGTTATGTTGGCTGTGAAATGCAAGGTGTAATCACCACCAAGGCTCCCAGGGCAGGCTCTTAAATCAGTCATCAAAGTAAATGTGATTCCCGAACGTCTCCTGCTGTCATTCTAATGCTGGGGAAAGAATACACTGACACAGGGCAGGTACAGACAACAAACCTAGGCCACACTGCTAGGTACAAAATACCCACAAGCAATTCCCTGCAAGAATTTCCCACTTGAACAGAACTACCAAAATAGAAACTGAAAAATGTAATGATTGTGGGAAAAGACCACAGACAAGTGAAAGGAATCCCACAGAGAAGCCTCTGGAAAGCTGATATCTAATTCTGCTCTTATTACAGTCAACCGCACTCTGGTATATCATATCACCATAACTGGTGTTGGTCCAACAGTACTAGAGATGGAGAAAGGTCAAGTGATTCAGGTGACTCTAGGGAGACTCATGTTTCCGCCCGACTCCAGAATTACACTGGTTCAATCTCCTTGCCCCTGAGAGCCCTAATGAGATACCGCTAATGCAGCTGCTTATCCTTCGCAATAGGCGGAAGCATATGTTAGTGTGCAGCTTTCTATCCACTGCTACGGCTTTTGCCTCTCTCTGCTTTAGCAAGTGCCTGCTCTCCACAGAAGCCGTGGTGGAAGGTGCCGGCCCAGCACGCAGCGAGCCGCCTGCCACCGACCCTTCGCTGTTAGCTGGGCAGACGAGGGAGGGTTGCTGTGCTAGGAGATGATGGGGAATCCTGTGGGGCTCAGCCAGGGCCCAGGCTGGAGGGAGTGCCTGCAGAACAAGGGGAAATTGGCCAAACTAGGAGCAGCGAGACCTTTTGGACAAGAAGAACCATGGCACCCTGGGCTCTCAGTGCCTAGTTATGAGGAGCAAAGGTGTCGGACTACAGTATGTGTTGGCATGAGCTCCCTCTTCAAGGCCTTCCTCTTGCCTGCGTGGTAATTCAGACTGCAAAGGACAGACAGATTGCTGTGCAGTTGCTGAATTCAACACTCAGATGGGGATTTTCGATGGTTGACTCCTATTTCCTGCTGTGAAACAGTCAGGGGCAGGCTGGGGACATTTGAGGATGCCACCCACAGTGTCTGTTCCGTAAAAGATGCTAAGCATTTCCACTTAGGTTAGCTCAGTACAGTTTAGCTTAATAGACAGTGCTAGCTCCTCCTTGGCCTCTGACAAACAGCTATCTCTGTACTAACCTACATGATAACAGGCAGACCCGCAAGGCAGGAGGTTATCGTCTGTAAAAAGTGTGGGAGTTTCTGTTCAACACTGTTAACTCTTCATCTATCGTTGAATGCTTGAGGTTGCCCTTCAGCTCCACGACTCGCAAAAGCTGTGGTTAATCACCAAACATTTAATCAAACCATTCAAAGCATTTTCTTCCTCTCATCAACCAAATTTTTACTACCAAACCATGCCAGCAAAACTGTGTGTTACAGATTAACATGGGGGCACAACCTTCTCGTGTGAAGCATAACTTTGTCATGGTGATCTGACATGACTGTCAGACACAAAGACAAAGAAATCAGAGTTTCCTCCCAGGCTGAGTGCCCAAACTTTGTTGCAGTAAACTAGCAACGAGCACATTTAAAAGTGGTAGGGGCAGCATAGCTCTGTAAGAAAAGGCTTTCAGTGAGCAATGGGAATGCTCCAAGGTCGCGTTGCTGCAACAGGGCTTGTCTTTAAATACAAGAGGTTATTTTGCAAAGGGCTGCCTCTGTGCTGAATAGCATTACATCGACACAGTGGAGGGTTCGCATGGTTCCAGACAGCACGACTAAGATTACAGAGATTATAGTACATTTCTGTATCATATTAAACTCTTTGCATCTTGTACAATGACTAAACAAATCTTGTTGTATAAGCCAATAATACAGCACATGACCACAAATTAAGACCAGTGCCACAGAGCTTTGTGCTCAGGAGTCAGTATTTCCTTTCAGGAGCTCAAGCTCTGAATGCCTTTCACAGGTATGTTTTTCCCCTGAGAGAAATCAGACTCTTGTTACCTACAGCCCGAACTGCAGGATAATCGCATTTCTTTCTCCTGCCTACCTGATCTTTGGCCCGATCCAAATCAGATTTCAGCAGGCGTTCCCTGCGCCCCATCTCCTGTAACTGCTGAGATTTCCTTTCACATGCTTTTTTCAGCTCCTCTTCAGCCTGAAACAATGAGAGCATTTGAATGTCAAAGCCATACCAGAAAATAAAGCCACAAGCAGTTCCACCCCTATATCCACTGTTCACATCTGCCAACTGGAAATATAGCTTTGAACCACCAGGAGACAGGCAATAGTCCTGCAGAGGAGTGTGGTTGAAGCTTTGGACACCCAGCGCCAGTTTTTGGCCTGACTTAGGCCCTCGGGACATCATCCATCCTATTATACCTTCAAACACACTGTTTGCATATTTAAGTCTCTGCTACAGGAGTTACCTTTCTCCCTCTGGGTACGCAGCAGAGTTTAGCACAGCGCTACCATCTGACCTAGGGTCTGGATTCCCAGGGGATTTCTACCCTGCAGCTCTCGCAGGCGTCTCCTCTGAGTTGTGCCATACCTCAGTTCGTGCGGTACCTCCGCGGCTGAGGGACCTGCCGAGTCCCCAGCGCCCGGGCTGCGCGCACCAGGGCAGGGCTGCCCTCTGCTGAATATAGTCGGATCTGCTGAACAGGCAGCCTGGCCGCGCCAGCGAATTCACATCATCACGGGGCAGCCCCTGAACGGCGAGTCTCCCATGCTCCAGGTGCTCGAGTCTCCTGCGCTGGGACAGGCAGCCTAACCGCTGCCGCAGGCACCGGGTTCAACACGCTGCGGCCGCAGGCTGCTGCAGAGCTGTCACTAGCGTGCTGCGAACTGCAGGGAATCGGTGCCGAATGGGGACACCAGCGCTAAACGCAGAAATTGCTTCCTATTCAGAGGAACAGCTTCTATTGCAAGGCCTGTAGTGCTGCTACAGGAGAGAAAACCTTGCAACCAAATTCAGCACACGGTAAAATGGACTTGCCGGGGCCAAGGTTAGATGCAGGACACAAAGCAGAAAAGTATGAAGGATCTACTATAACTTGATATGTGTTCATACAGGCAATGCACCTGCATAGCTAAAGTGCTTTAAGACTCTTTTATCACCACTTTTATTTTAGGACACTAGGAAAGAACGCACACAAAAAATAAAGGAATTGTAAACACTGGTTGCGAACAGGAGCTGCAGGAGCTGCCAAACTAGCACCTGCCTCAGCTCTGCTGGCCTGTGGAGGCCAAAAGCAGGAGCGATGGCATAGCCCAGACTGGGGGAGCAACAAAGACTTTCCTTGGAGGAACTCCAGCCTTGTAAAATGGCTGGGAAAAATCCTAACCATCAGGGTTTCCCAAAAAGCTGCGAGGGAAAAAAACAGCCTAGCCAGAAATGAATGCAGGACTAGACAAGCCAAGCTCAGCCTAGAAGCTGTCTGATGGTCTGCCTCACTACGGTGACACCAAATAACCCATTCTTTTCCTCCCGTTCAGAAGTTTGTAGCTACACACTTCACCTCCCAAGCTATACACTGTCCTTTCCAGAGCAGAGAGCAGCTAGTTGCAGCATGGATATTCACCTTTGCTTTTTTGGAGAGCCTGTTTCTGATGGTTTCTTGTTCAGTGCGGTACTTCTGTATTTCTCCTTGCAGCCCCTTCAGATGAAGTTCAAGCTCTCCAATGCGCTGCAAGAGTCCCAGCAAAGTAGAAGGTTTCATTAAAGGAGCTCAGTATTTCCACTTTGCTTATCTTGAAGATTTTAACCAATAAGCAATGTTTTCCCCATCTATCACTAAAGACACCACATTTGTAAGCTGAATGGAAATGGCTAGTATGATGCTTATGAAACAGATAGGAAGCTGCAGTACAGTACTAAGTAGGCCAGCTTCATGTTTAATTTACCCTGATGTTTTGTTCTAGTCTATATTTACTGCTGTTATAATGACTTTTAAGTGGAATTTAAGTCTCACTTCAGACAGAATTCCGCTGCATTGTAATGCAAAGTTACAATATTTCCAGGAGTTTACATTTCTCCGGTTCGTTATGCAAGGTAGATCCCTCCTATTATAGGAGCCTGATTCCAAACAACTTTCTTAAAATGTCTCGTTAATTATTCTCTCGATGATGCATTCTTGAAATTGCTGCTTTCTTGTGTGCTAAATCACCCCAAACAACTAGAAACTCACATTTCGGTAAGCAATTACTTCTCTCCCTCCAAGTTCATGCTTCATTTCCTCTTTAATTCTAGAGCACTAGAATGAACAGCAACCAAGGAAAAAAAATCATCAAGCCAGCCAGATACTGTCATTTCTACAGCGAATGTCAACACATACTTCAGTGCTGTAGCACAACTAAGCACACGGACACCTAATGGGTGGCACAGTGCCCATAACAGGCAATCAAGGCATCAAAAGTACAAAAGCATCAGCACCTCAAAAGGCCCTATGAAATCACAGCCTGGCTGAGAGAGGAAAAAACACCTGCAGTGAATACACAACACATAAATTCCTCAGGCCTGAGCACGAGTACAATGGGTAGAGGGCAAAAGGAGATGACTGTTTTTGTCAAAATATGCATGGGATTCGGAACATGACATTAACAGGTATTTTCAAGCTAACGTCACGCTTTTCAGCTGTGCGTTTTCAGGCAGCAGGGCTGCAGGGAATGGATCCTGTTCCGACTGCCATGAGTGCACAGGTACCTTCCACAAAGCCTGCATGCAGACCAGCTCCTTCCTCGCTCCAAGCCTTCCCTGCAACCACGGAGCAGTTTCTGCTTGGCCTCCCCATGGAAACCTCCAGGGGATACCCTGGGACACGCTCACAGCCTCCACGCGAGTGACGTGCACAGTGAAGTGCCGCCGGGCACAAAGCAGCCTGCTTTCCCAGGACGCCTCTTCCCTCTCCCGCACGCAGGGAATCCAGCGCTCTAACCTACAGCTTTTACACAGGTTACAAAGGGTTGATCCTAAGGGAAGCTGAGCACTTTCTGTGAACTTGTAAGACTTGTAAGCTCTCACTGACTTCCCCACTGCCCCAAATAGGACAGATTTTCCTGCAGCCATCCAGGGAGCTGCTCAGTGAGGATGATCAGCCAGAAAAAGGCCGGCAGGTGTATTTCTGTGACCCGCCCCGGATCCCAGGGGCCCAGGAGATCCCCTTTAGTGCCTTCCATTACTCAGGAATCATTGTGAATAACTGAAATATCCTGGAACAGTGCCTAGTCATCCAGCCAAAACAGAGCGCCCGTTTTACACTTATTATGCAGATTATGCAGCTTTGTAAGATTTGTCAGTTGAACAGGGGCTGCAAATACAGAGAAACAACCTCCTAGAAAGGCAGTTTCCTTTAAGAGAAAAGACAGGCTTGGCTGTCAGGAGCATCAAAAAGACCAGGTTACTAAGGCTGATAATGGCTCCTTGGAAGGATCTTGGCACAGGTGCTTTGAACATACAAACAGCTACAGTGTTCGCAGAAATTCAGGTCACAAAGTACCTGCGCTCAGAACAAGGAGAGGGATTCATCCAGGAAAGCGGACACCTCTCTGTGGGCATTTTGCACCATCTACACACAATCACTGTGTGATACAGCTCATGCTTCTCACAACTTCAATTTGCATGCAGCCAGGACCCAGAAGGTACAACTGCCCCTGTCAAATAGCTGTTAAAACAGCTGCTACAGTCCTTTGCATGGAGAAGCATGATCCGTTATTTCCACACTCATCCATATGTGAGACAGTAAATTACAGAGCCCATCATTAGGGATGTTAACCTTGGCAGAAACAACTGCTAGCTGATTGTCCTTTTCTCTGTTTTCCTTCTTAACTTTTTCAACCTCCTGATTGAGTTGCTGAATTTTCTGCTCCTTCACAGCAATTTCTCTTTGCAGGCTGGTCACTAATCCTGTGAAAAACAGTTTGGGTGAAAGGATACAAAAGCATTTCCCCATGAAACCCCTCTGGCCACTGACCAGCGATTCTCCATGTTCTGCAGCAATCTGACTTGGAAAGCAGATTCAGCTTTTGGCAAGCCACACTGGACATCATTCTGCAGCAACACTATTAACAAGTTCCTCTGGGCTTCAAAGCATATGCTCCCTGGAGGAAGAGCATTTCTCTTACAGCTCGGTTTCTCTTAGGTTAGTATGTTAGGTCCAAAGCTCTGAAACCTCCTCCCTGCCAACCACTGTTATTATTGCATCCTTTTAGACAATGGAAATGAAGCAGAACATTTTTGTTCATCTGAATGCATTATGAATGCCTGTTTGGAAAAAAAAAATTTAACATTCTGTGTAAACATTATATTCCTCAGGGCTGATAAATGCTGAGATGAAGGCAATCGGAAAAGGCTCGCAGTTTTAGGCAGCCTTTGCAGCCATGTGCAGAGCAGCAGGAACTCAGAGCCTGACGATCAGCATGTGAGGATCCCCTGGTGCCACTGCAGGCAACCAAACAATGCTGCTTTCAAGTAGCTCCAAGCCTAACCTACAATCAGGGTTTGTTGGTTTGCTTCTGAGCAAAATTCCCTGTCCCATCTCTCCCTGCCTTATGTCCTCACGTTTTCCCTCAATCCCATTGCAGTCATTATATCGGAGACTACCTGCAAGTCCCAAAGATCCTCAGGAAATAGAAAATGAGGTAGAATTTTTATGAGCCTCCACAAGTCATTACTTGCCAGGACAGTTTACAAATACTTAGTCATTTTGAAGTGCCACTCCTAAACTATTTAGTGCTGTAAACTGAGTTCCCAAAACTGCCAATGGAAAAATACCTGCAGTCAGAGCTTGATCCCTCTTTAACTTCTCACTTTCTTTTTTCAGGCTTACA
This sequence comes from Dromaius novaehollandiae, assembly GCF_036370855.1. Lineage (NCBI taxonomy): Eukaryota > Metazoa > Chordata > Aves > Casuariiformes > Dromaiidae > Dromaius > Dromaius novaehollandiae. The sequence continues at coordinate 7,649,214 of NC_088121.1, read as the reverse complement.
ATTTCTAGGTCTCTTTCAGAGAGAGAATGGCTAAAAACTTGGCTTGAGTCTTTCTGGAGGTTGCTGATCTACAAAACAAAGAAGAACGTACACTCCATTGGATGCAGCTCCAATAAATTTCTGATCTAAGTGCAAAGTGAACGTTCTGTAAGCTTCAAAAAGAGTGAACTGTTTTCTCATTTGCATTAACTTTTCATACCCTCACAGAAAGTCCCAGTTCCTACAGGATCAAAAGCTGACAGTATTTTAGGAGAAACTCCTCTTGCTACAGGGATCAAATGTTCCTCCAGCTTCTGAAACTTTCTCAACTTAAACATTCAGAGAGCAAAGTCCACGTGTTTCTCACTGACTCCACATAGGCAGTGCTGACGGTATTTCTATGAGTAACACAAAAGCTACCTGCCTGTTACAGCCCAGTTCAGAGAGGTACGTCCAGCCCTTCAAGGTCACAGTCTGACTGGGTTACTCTCCAGTGTCTTTGGCTAATTCTCAGAAATAATTGTTTCTGATAGTATCTTCTTAAGTCCTTTTGGCTGTTCACACAGCAAAGCAATGTATCATGCTGTCTGCAATCCTGAGAATATATAGCTCGAGCGGGCTGAAAATGCTAGTGCAGTAACAGTCAGAAACGCCTGTAGATTTGTAGCCCTCAAAGTGCATGCATATTTATTATACAGAAAAGCAGATCTGGAGGTGCTAGTAACTCATGTTTGCATTTCCACTGCAAACATGGTTCTTATGTTCCCTACTGGGTATCAGGAGCAGGGAAGAATCTGTACAATCTACTTCTGCATATCATTGCCACAAAGACAACCAGCAGAAAGTGAAAATAAACTTCCCACTGCTAAAATCACTGCTTTCAGGAACCTCCTGCAAACCAATTATTGGAGAGCCTAAAAAAAGTGAATGCCCTGGTGGAGGAGCCTTTTGTCAGAGACGGGAAAGCTGTCTGGAAGATGCGGAGAGCATAGCATCGCAGCAGTGTAAGAGGCGAGATGCTGGCAGTCCCCCCAGAATTGGATCTCTTTTCTGTCACATGGAACTTGCCTATCAAAAGTTCCTCTTTCTGACACACAGTCAGATGAGCACAAAGCATTTCACAACCTCCTTCAGATCTAGTCTGTATGAAATATGCACCAAAACCAGTCTCCTCATCACCATGTCAGGCAGGTTTGGCTTTGCCACCCCATTTCAACACGAGCACCAGATCTAAGGAAGCCTGGCTGCCAACGCATGTGCGACTCGTATTGGACTGACAGCTTTGATTGAATCTTTTCCCACACTTCAGATATTTAGAAGGACTCAGTCCGTCAGTCTGTCTCTCAAACACATTTTCTGTTGTCCAATAAAACATGGGTGCATGCTGTAACATATCCCTTGACACGACAATTATAAGGTCTCTCTCTTCTATGCAGCCATCTATTTTCACCTGAATGCCGAAGAACTTAATTGCCCTTGGGACTATAACTCCCTCTTCAAATGCAACTGTTGAGTCAGCTCCCGGGGGAAGAGTGGTGAAGGGGAAAGAAGGGGTCATGCAGCCTGATCCAGCATGATCATGCATGCCTTTTTGCCACCACAAGTTGGTTTAAATATATGTTTTCCTTCCTACTGCAGTATCACAGATTTTTCCAAACAAATGGGAAATTTAATTACCAGCTTTTGTAAGGGAAACTCATACAAAGAGCTATCAAATGCGCGATTTACATCACCTTACAGAACTGAAAAAACAGGGTGTTAAACTACACTCCCAAAACGAGGGTGTTAAATTAAAAATTAGTGTACGTTAGAGAGATGTGTGCAATGGATTGTGCCTTTTCAAGCACTCAGTACCTGTTCTTTTAAGGCCTTAATCTCTTCTGTTTTTGCTCCCATTTCTCGGTCAAAGGTTAGTAGCTTCTGAGTCAGCTCCACACTGTTTCTAGCAGCAGCCTGAGCCACGGTCTTTGCCATCGCTGCAATTTCATCCTGAAGATTTGCTATCACTGTATCTTTATGCTTCATTTCGGTTTCAAAACCAGAGAGGCGACTGATTTCCTTTTCCAGGCTCAAAAGCTTTTCATCCTGCATGCAGATTGTATGTCATGTCTTGCAGTCTCCAGCTACAGAGACACCAGAGTCTCCAATAATTACTAAAACTACTTATTTTCATAAAACACATGGACAATTTTAGACAATGACGTTCTTCTATTATTGATAACATACTGCAGACAGACTGAGACATTCATACTTTTCAGATACAACCAATACCTTTTACCTTCTCACCCTGAATTTCACGAGTGCTAAGTCATCCGGTTCCTCGGTTCACCGGGTAGTTCTCATTCGTGGGAGTCGTCCCATTTGAAGTGAGTCACTGCACACTGATGTCACTCTTGCTCAGACACACTAACATTTTGCATGGCATTTCTGCTTCCTTCACCTACCAGCCAGAGCAATCGCTCACAACACACGCCCCCGAGAACAGGACAGTTTCTGTTACCGCATCCCTCACGCATTCCTCATCATCACCTTTTCCTGAAGAAGGAAATCCACGTTATGAATCCCCAGTGAAGGAACTCCTGCCGCACCACTTTGAGCATTTCCTGATACGTTTGTCGAGACTGAAGGAAAACAAACAAAATTGTATCAAAATTCAGTATGAGAACTAATTCTGATTAGGATTAATTCTTCTTTGATGCCTCTCTCCCACTTGTCTAAAACACAAGGCAACTGCTATTTTACAGTCTATGAGCTCAGCCCACAAACAGAAAAAACAAGTATTTTGTAGTAAAAAGACACTCACTAGTGCAAAGGTTCTATACAACACAGAGGAATAACACACCTCTGGGAAACAAAAAAGCCTCAGAGGCAGACAGAGACACAACAGATGAAGGCTCCTCTGAGCTGGCAACATCGCCCTACCTTGCATAAAGAAGCTATAATTTTAAAATTTATTGCATGCGAAGAGTTACATTAACTAGGATTAGCACATGCAGATTCTTTTGGCTCTAGTCCACAAAATTATAAGAGTATGTGCTAACTTGACGCATGTGCTTCACTCCCATCACCTTTGGTGGAATTTCAAGTTATGCACATGCACATGTACTGCTCTTTATGCTACACTGCTGTGACTCCACTGTAATGCCCTTGGGTCTGGAACACTGTGTATTTTGGTGGTTTACTAGTGACTTCATACTGTTTGTCACTGCTGGCAAAAAAAAAAAAAAAAAAAAAAAAAGGCAGGAAAATAACCACACCGTGTATCATGCTATAGCATGCTACATTCACAGCAAAATTCTTATTCTACAAATGTGCAATCCCACAAGTATATCGTACAGTTTTACAAGTGCACAGTGTACTACAATTTGCTAATGTGTCAATTCGCATTTCCAGGCTAGTCTTGGTTAATAAATGGTTTTGTTTCTTCAGTTGTATTTGCACCCCCAAAGCCTTTCCTTTGCTCTGCCACTATTGCATACTTTACTGTCTAAAAAAGATATCAGATATAGCTCTACTTTTAACTTCCTTTATTGAAAGCAGTCAGCAATTGCACATCAAAAGAAGAAAAACACCAGTTCAAACAAGAGACTGTAACAGGTGCATGAGTCATCGGTGAAGATAAAGTCAGTAATCACTGCACAAGGTCACACACAAGGAAAAAGGAAGAGGAAATGTCACCCAGACTAAGGCAATGATATTCCTCATTGTTTGTCAAAGCACATTTCTTAATTTATCCAGCTTTACTTGACAAGGAATAACACCCAACTGCTTATAATGCTTGTCACTTGCCAGCGCAAATCAAAACCGTCTCTGTTCAGATCACCGTAACTCAGTGCAAAGGCGGTCTGAGAGGACAAAAGGCTACAGACCGCTGGGTAAGCATGGGTGAAGAAGGTCAGTCTGCACAGGACCAGTAATTCCTTCCATGCAATATCAGGAATTCTGCAAACATCGGGAAGTACCTTGCCTCGCTGCAGGGGACCTACTGAAAGTATCTAGAGAGAAAGAGGCGGTCACGCTCCCAGCCCAGGCACTCATCGGGCGCTTTCTGAGGGGCGGATGGGGCACGTGTCCGGCTGCTCCGGGGGCCCAGCTGCTCTGCGTGCTGGGGCAATGCTGAGACTGAAGCAGGGGGAGGTGGGGAGGAGTCGAAGGAGCATGAAGTTCGGGCTCTGTAACCAGCTGGAGTTGCCCAGACCACGCTGTGCGACGCTTCACTGGTGGATAGGACAGCTGCAGGGGAGAAAGGACACCACGTTAGCAAGAGTTTCAGAAGTTTTCTAGCCCATGCTGAGTGCACAATATGCAGTACAAACCCCGGCCGCATGTCTGAGCTGAAGTATAACAACACTGAATTAACCAGACGTTCTTTCCAACTTCCAGTGTCTGAGTACTGGATGTAAATCATGATGCACGAATGCTTAGATGGAATAGGAGGATTTGGGGGAGCTGTTGCTTTTTTTTCTCCTCACCCTTTGTCCAGATGTGACTAGCCTAATTCTTTGTGTCACCTGCAAAACCTGTAAGCTTTCATTTCACGCTTCTCCTGAATCACACACAAACGGTCCTGAATGCCAACGTCAGTAACAGCCCCCCAGGTCTCTGCTGACAAATCAAACAGCATTAAGAACGGAAGTCACTTGGTCCACTGGCTTGCTTGAAGTTCAATATAGTCTTTAGTGCTTATCAGAGCCTACTGGAACCCTGAGCTTAACTGAGTCTTGTTAAGGATTCTGCCAGGTTTCGCAAACGTGCAAACACTCAGCTTCTCTTCCTCGCTCACCAGACTACCACAACTATTTTGGACCTCTAGCTAATTATGAAGACGCCCATTGCTGTCATAGGAGCACTGCTGATATGTATCAGTGTTACCACACTTCGGGACTCTTCTGGGAAGCGTGTAAAGTGCGCTGGCTTGCATAATTCTCTTTGTGAATCTGTCATCTTGGTAGACTTTCATTTTGAGACAAAGCGTGCAGAGCCATGCTACGAGACAACGGAAAAGAGAGCTCCTGGCTGCAAACGTCTCAGGATACAGCTACCCAGAGCACAGCCGTCTCACGGCTCACGGGCAGCAGTGCTGTATCCTGGACAGCAGAAGGCAGCTCGTCTTCATTTCTTTCATTCAGTGTAGTGAAACGAAGCTTCTCTTTGCACCCCTGGCTGCGATCCCATTTAGCAGGCCTTACACTGTGCCTGTCAGCCCTGTAATTAGGACACTATATGCTGCTATGCTTATGAGCCTAGCTCTCAAATATTGCAGAGACAAGCCACATTAACATCTCGTGCATTAGCTTATATGTTCCAGAATTAAAAAAACCTGACTGTTATCCTGCAATCTTACTGAAATGGCTCCAGAGACTTCAGCACATGCTCCCTACTACTGTGATGCCTTGCCTTGTCCCAGCCCAGTTTAAGTCCCACCACTTTCTCCATCTCTGGAGGCAACCAGCCCTGCAGCAGAAGGATAACGCCACTGTCAGCAAGCCAGCACGCTGCACAGCGTAGCTGCGGACACAGGGCGAGTCTCACATTTTGGGAGGAGGAAAGCCTGAGCCTGTGCGCTGCACAGTCCATAAACTCTAGGGTTCCCATTAATACGTCCCAGCTTCCCCTGAGAGCGGCAGATCTTTCTTGGCAGTCATTCCCCTTCCAGGCAAAGGTTAGTTATTGCTCCCCGGACTTTTGCTACTCCGCCCACTATCATGCTTTAATACCATTCCTCTTAAGCACGTTCTGCATGGTTGGAGCTTGCTGATTTTCCGAGAAAGGGAGAAAACCGCAGCAAGCCACCAGCTGTGACTAATCTGATGCTACAAGAACACCACCAGCCTCTGTACTGTTCTTGCACAGCTGTTTTTCACCATGGCAGTAAGCAGTCCATACCTGGGCATTTTTCTGTGCTCTGAGACACTGCAGCAATATACCTCCTTTACGTTTTCTCAGGAGCAAGGGGCTTAGGGAGCAAGTCAGCCCATATGCACAGAGCATCCGTCAGCCTTCTCCAGCCTGCAGTAAATACCTGCCAGGGGAGGACTCTCCTCCACACACCCATTCTGAGCCCATTTGACTGAGAACTGAGACTCCTTACAGCAGATCTAAGAAAAGATCATCAGGAATAACCAGAACACCCACGTTTGAAATTTAGAGATATATCCTTAAGCTTTCTCCGAAAACACTAGTCTTTTAGATCTTATTAGATCCAGGAGACAAACTTGAGGCTCATGCGTCAGGATGCTGCTTCTACCGAGTGCTTCGCTCATTAACCTCTGTGGGTGTCTGCAATACTCAGGGCTTGACAAGAGAAGGGAGAGGTTTCCAGTCTGCTTTTAATGTTGTTATACTTTGAGAGCTTCCGATTTATTTTTTTGTAATGGAATACTGTGCTATCTTAGTTCAGTGTTACTCTTCCTTAAAACATATTCATCCTTAATACTACTAAAATGAGAGAGAGAGAGCTCCTTATTTTAAACGCTGTAAACACTTCATGAACTGAAATGCAGAAGTGATTTACTCTCTGCAGTCAGCAGTGTCAGGCTTCAAAGCTAGTATATCAAAGGAGGATCATAAAGCCCAAAGCAATAAAGAGGAACCAACTGTGCTTTTTCTGTGTCACTGTACATAACTGCTTTTTTGTGTGCATAGTACATATATACTTGCTGAAATTAAAACGTTCAGTGTTCCAGTGGGAAAAAACCTTATCTAAATAGCACTGGCACTCTAACCACACTGGCTTATAAAGTGTAGCAATGCATATTTTTCTTCTTGGCCTAAACCTTCTGGAGAAATTTCGATTCCCAAGGTCAGTTTACTAAGCCAGGCTACTTCCTGAGACATCCAAACCCCTGTCTGGATGCACAGCCTTACTCAAGGGAAGTTTTATTTGTACGTAGACTGTGCAAAGAGCAGGCTCTGGGACTCCCATTACTAGACACACTACACTGACAGCTCTCCAGGACTTTTTCTAGGTTCCTTGAGATCTATAGTAATAAAAATAGTAATGGATCTCATCCATCCTTTACAGTGTAATAACCCAAAATCTTGGTGAACATCCCGTGACAGTTCTTTTTCCGCAGACAGGAGATTTCCATGATGTTTTATCAAATTCTTTCCATGTTTACAATCTCTTTGGATTTATATTGTACTCAAAAGTCAGGCTGTGATAGTCTGGCCTTGCTGGGTAGAACAACACTGCATCCCTGGCCATGGTACCGCTGCCAAGTAAAGCACCAATAATAGCTTTACTTTTTTGTTTGGTCTTAAACAAAACCTCTCTGTTGCTTTTACTAATTAGTCTTCTTAAGAAAGGTAACGGTGGGGGTGGCTGAGCACTGGAACAGGTCACCCAGAGGGGCTGTGGAGCTCCTTCCTTGGAGATACTCAATAGCCACCCAGACACAATCCTGGGCAAGGTGCTCTAGGTGACCCTGCTTGAGCAGGGGGTTGGACTAGGTGATCTCCAGAGGGCCTTTCCAACCTCAACCACTCTGTGATTCTGCGTAAAATGGAAATACAGGTAAAGGACGTCTTCCAGTTTGGCTACCCTGTACTTGTAAGCATTGCAGAACCAGGCATGTTTTTATGGTTTCCCACATCCCACATTTTTTTGGAAACCTGTTACATGCTTTTTCCTTTAACCAATTGAAATGCTCGAATTTCTTCAGCAGAGGGAGCTCAAGTTTTTTTTTTTTTTCCCCCTCCCCACTTGCTTCTCGCAAGGCTCCAGCAAAGCTTGCTGCACTTGGGAGGGCACAGACTGCTCCCTCGGAGGCAGCTCGCTGCGTACCGTGATGCTTTTTATGTTTTTTTGTGCTTTTTTTTTTGCATTTCACATGAGCGACCTGACCGAGGCGGCACCCGCGCTTTACCTGGGGAGCACCGTCCACCACGAGCTCGTAGGCGGGCCCCGCCGGCCCGAAGCGCAGCACGTCCCCGGCGCGCACGCTCACCGCCGCGTTCTGGACGTGGCAGCCGTTGACGAAGGTGCCGGGGGCAGAGCTGAGGTCTTGCAGGACGAAGCCGCCTCCCGGGCCGGCGAGCTCGAGCACCGCGTGGCGATCCTCCACACCTGCGGACTGGGGCGGGAGGCCGGCTGGGAAAGCGCCGGAAAGCCGGCCCGGCCTTGCCGCTGCTTCTGACTCGCCAGCAGCGCACGCCCTCGCTACGTTCGCACCTCAATAAAAGCTTTTAGGCGCCGATCTTTGCACGCAGGAGTCTAACGCGCCGTCCTACCTGCTTCCAAATCATCATCCTGCCTGTAACGAACGAGCGGGCTGCCAACACAGCCGTCTCGCCCTCTGATTTTCGGCAGATTTTACACCTAACTTTGACACCGGCCCAGGGACAACGCAGCTGGCAGGAGTTACCTCCAGGACGATGTCTGCGTCCCTGCGTCTCCCTATGGTGGTCGTCCGCGGCTTCAGCGGAAAGCACTCCTCCGAGCTCCGCAGGAAGGCCCTCATCGTCCCGCCGGTTCGCCGGGGAAGCTCGGATTTAGGGAGCGCCGGTCGTTCGGCAGCGCTGGCCCAGCGCGCGCCGCCAGTAGCTTAGGCAACCCCCCGCCCCGGCCGCCATTTCGCGGCGCCCGTCCCCGCGGCCTGCCGGTCGCCGCGGCAACCGGGGCGGCCATGGCGGCTGCTCCCTCCCGCCCGCCCGCCGCCGCTCCCGGCTCCTTTGGGGACGAAACGCGGAAAAGTCGCAACGTGCCACCGGCAGCCCGGGCCCCTGTGCCCGCGGGCCGGCGGGGAGGTGGCTGCCGCCCCGGCGAGGCGGCCGCCCGCCCGCGGGGCCCCGCGTCGCTGCACGCTCGCGGAGCGGAAAAGCTTTTGTCCCGAGGAATTCCCTTCCCAGAAAGCTATTCTGAGCCACTGGGAACGTGGATTTTGAGAAGCAGCTTTTCTTGGGGGTCAGGAAGTTCAGGAAACCTCCCCCCCCCCCGACGCCCACCCGCCGCAGGCGTTTCCTCGCCTGGCACCCGTGTCGCACGCTTCAGCGGTGGCGGGTTTAGGGCCAAAACCTGGCATTTCAGTGATTTTTTTTTTTAAAGTAACAACCTCCACACTTTCTCTGTGGTGCAGTAACAGCTCCACACATCCCCTGAGGTGCCCTCGGACATTCATTACCTTCCAGAGACGCAAAGATACATATCCAATCTCAGCAAGTGCGTAGGAGGGGAGCGAGGCAAACACCCAGTATAAGCACAGATAAACATTACATAAAGCACTCTGAAATCTGGATTAATTGCATCTTCTTTCAGGTGTGCACAGGTTGCGTGGACCACACTCGCCCCCCTTTCTCCCCCGTCATGCTTGCAGGAATAACTGTTCTCTTGCAGCTTGCAATATATTACAAAGCAACCTAAATTTCTCGTGGAGGGGGAGCCATCCCAGCGAAGCGACGGTCACGCTCTGGGCGCGCTCACCCTTCCTCCTCCATCTCCCAAACACTATCAGGAGTTCAGGTAGGAGGAGATATTCATCAGGCATTCAGGCATTTTTGCATTATTACTGCATTGGTCACAGGACATTTCGTTGTGGTCACTGCATTTTACAGCGTTTTTATAGCTCTTTTTGCAGACGAGATCCTTGGAAAGCTTTCCGCTTTTCCCAGCCTCTTTCATTAAGTGGCTGAAAAAGTCCGGCTGAAGAAGCTCCGGGAGGTTTCAGCTTGCAGCTGCTCAGACACGAGACCGCACGCCATTGACCCGAAGTTTACGCAGATTTTACAAGACAACCGTCACGGTTGGGGTTTTCACCCTTCCCACATCACTCTATTTTCACATGTTATTTTCCTTTAGGTTGCATTTTGGACACAGCACGCACACGTTTGGGAACCGGGCTTTGTACGCGCCGCGTCTCTCAACGCCAAGTTACACATCTGCTACGCAGCCGTCGGATGTACAGCTCTGATTTAACCGGCCAAAGCCATCAACCAACAGCATGCATGAACAAAACCACCGAGAGACGACTTCATCTTCACGTTCATATGCTTATCACAGAAAACTGTAGGATCTGCTATTTTGAACACAGTCATACCCTAAGAAAGGACAGCCCAGGAATTAAGGAATTAAGATACTTGTTTCCCTCTTAGAGGCACACACACCCAGGAGAAAACTTCTAAGAGTTGCATTCCCTTTCAAGCCCCTACACAAAAGCAACAACAAAAACAGTGGGGGAAAAAACCCTCATTCTGGCCCACCTTTACTATTTTTTCCTTTATTTCATTAAGGAAGTCCCTTATTAAATGCTGTTATGTCACCCATCTGAGATCACGGTGTCTCTTGGGGCACAGCAAAGCAAAATTCCTGTGATTAAAGTAATGGAAACAATGAGATAGAATATACAATAATCAGCAATAACAAGAGAAACTACTCTAAAGCTTTGGACTGGCCTCTCTTCTTTACCTGTGGTTTGGCTGTTTGAACATATCCTGTACATTTTACTGACTGTACCACCGAGTCAACCGCTGCCGAACAGGCTGCCTCTGCAGAAGCCCCCAGCTGCAGATGGCACCAGCTGTACGGACCGTCACTCGCCGAGCCACATAGCAGCAGATCTGCTGTTCCCACCAGCGCTTGGACTCGGTGACCAAAGACAACTCCTTGCGGTGCTGCAAGAGCCAGCACGGCAGGCGGCTCAAAGTCCCACACCTGCCACATCCACACCGGCAAAGTCCCATCCGCACTGACAGGCCAGAGGCAGAGGGCAGACCGGCCCCGTGTAGCAGGCATCTGCCATGGGCTTAGCAGAGACTCTGCTCCACATCCACCCCTTGACATTCACACCACACAAGGGAAAACGCGGCCGGGGTGCTTGTGAATTTGCAGTCCTTACAGCTCTGCTGGGAGCCCAGGAGCTCATGGAGCAGCACCCACCCGAAAGCAAACAACCGACTGACTTTGTCCTGCTCCTGCTTGAAGCCCATGGGAGCAGCGAGCTATGCGCAAGTGCACACGCACGCAAGCACAACGTACAAAATATTTATTTAGAAAAGGTCTGCTTGCACAGCATATTCAACAGTAGTTTAAACCAGAACATCTTGAACGCCTTTTGGCAGAGGTACACTAATATAGTCACCAACCCACTGAATTTATCGGCTTGCCTCAAACAGACTGTACTTTTGTAACGGGGCACAAAACACCAAAGAGAAAACAACAGAGACAAGAAATACGGTGCTCTTCTGAAGGAGCAGAGCTCTGAGGCCAGCATGAGAGCTGCTAGGTGCCGTGCGATTACCTACGTGTCTGCTCAATTTAAGGGGTCGTTTTGTTCACCGATTCCGCTTTTCGCCAACGAGGAGGAAACGCCGCAGGAATTCAGGCTGGCTTGGTGCCACCACCCCAGCTCCGCTGCTGAGCGGAGCAGAGGAAAGAAAGCTGCAGTGCTAATCTGACCATTTCTTTTTTCTTACTCAGAAAGAAAAGACAAAGATATTTCCCTTTTCCGCTTGTAAAATTCTTGTTTAAATACCAGTTTTGTGGCTTAGAAAATTCCTGTCTGGGACAAGGGAGAGAAGAGATGAGAGGATGTGTTAGGCAGTCCATAATTTAAAACAAAACAACATACATATTCAGTACTTCCAGCCTTCATTTACTTCAGAGTAGCAGACTTATTTGCCTTCAATTTTTTCTCCCCCCGCGGTTTTTTAGGAAAGACCATCCCTGGGAAAGCTTGTCCCGTCCATGCGATACGGACATCAACAGCTATCATTTCCTTCTGATATTTCAGTTTTCAGGGAGTGCTAAATGCTTCTGTGCTGAGAGATCAAGCCTCTCTCAGTGTTTTTAATCAGGAAAATCATAGTTTTTTGGGGTTTTTTTGTTTTTTAAGTCATTTGCTGGCTCTCTGGTTCTTTCTCCTGAATCTCCTCATACTTTGGCGGAGGGGTGAGCGGCTCTATCGTTATAGGGCCCGTGCTGTTCCCGTCGGCGAGGTTTAGCCGGATGTCCTTTAGGTGCAGCTTTTCGGACTTGATCCTCCGGACTTTGAGCGGTTTCAGGCGCTTGTTCACGCGCGAGCTCTGCCGGCTGGGCTGCCGCTCCACGCCGGGCTCCGCGCCGGCAGCACCCGGCATCGGCACGTTCTCGTCGAGCCCCGTTAGCGATTCATAGGAGGGCAACGATACGCTGATCCTGTTGCCCCTGTCCAAGTCTCTGGGCTCGGAATAGCCCGAGTTCATAACTTCCTCGTAGCTGGGGACATAGTACTGCGAAGACACCTCTTCGTCCTCTTCTTGGCTGTAAGGGATAACAGTAAAACTATCAGTGTCTCACGCTACTTTGGCTTCGTTGGTGGAGGGGAGGGGAGCAAGAGATTAAACCAAAAGCAGAAAAAAGGGGTAGAAGTATTTGCCCCTCTCCATTACATACCAGTTCATTTCAGTTGGACAGAACGGATTGCAACCAGTCTGCATGTCTCTGGCGTTAGGACGTTAACTTTTATAATCTGCCAGAGCACAAGAGTCTTCTCTGTGGATCCCAGCACAGAAAAAAACTGCTCTGAAGTTATCCGTGCATGCTCTGCAGCTCTCACCTACTGCATTTCCCAAGCAGAAAGCAGCAGGACTGCCTTCTGCTGCCTCGGGTCCCTTTTATTCTCAATAGCCCCTTCTCTCTCGGGACAGAAAATATGCCACGCGCAGCACTGCGGGGACAGCATATAATCTGCCCCACGTACTGCGCAGATTTTCCATGCTGCTAAGACATTTGGGGGATTTTTCCCATGATCTGTGCTTGAGTGGAAGCTGTTTATTTAGATTGTCCCTCTTACGACAGCAGTCTTTGCCCTGCTCAGTGGAGTTCCCCGAGCAAACAGTCCAATCCCGAAGACTTTCAACAGGTCTAAATTCCATTTTCTGCAGCTGCCGGCCTGACTGTGCTCCTGGGGCTGTAGCTGAAAGGTTGCCTGGCACCTCTGCATGCCCCAAGCGAGAGAGCACATCCTTCCTCTTCTGCCCCAGCAGCACATGCCTTCCTCCTCCCTGCTCCGCTGCAGCAGCGATCCCTCTTCCGCGTTAACCATTAACGACATCTCCTAGCACTCACTCTCAGCATACTGTTTGTATACCAACAAAGCAGGGCGCTTACTGCCTCAGCAGTGCTTCCTTGGCCACGGCTCCTTCCAGACCACAGCTTAAACATAAGCAGTGCTTTCTTCTACCTACTGCTCCATAAATGCAGCTGCATGAAGTCCTTCCTGACCTCTAAAACTTGTTTGAACCCTAAACCAGGAGACGTGCTTGTCTTTATTTTAGCATGCACTACTGTTGGCCTTATCTGTTTGCTCCTCACCAATTTGAGGAGGAAAATAGCTCTTGGTTTTATTTTTACAGTGGATCCCACCCCTTTCCCCCGGAAAAGGCTCACCTGTCCTCCTGGTGCGAGGGCTCTGCAGCTGCTTGGTGCTGGATCCTAGTAATATCTTCGCTTTGCCTCTTCTTGTCCCGGATATTCAAACAGATGGAAAGCAGAAGCAGCAGCACTCCGGCCGCGACCAGCACATAGGCCACGGAGAAGGTCTTGCTCTTCAGGATGCCTCCGCCGCCGCGCTCAGGCTTGCTGCTGTTTCCCGCGGGGGCCGGGAGTTTGTCGGCCTGGCTGAAGCCGGGGACGAGGTTCCACACTGCCATGATGATCCCGAGCACCAGCATCCCCAGCCCTATCGCCGTCAGGGCGTAGTGCGAGCCGTTCGCCCGCGACTGGGCCATGGTGCCCGCTGGCTGCACGGGCCGCGGCCGGCTCACAGCATTTCTCCAGGCGCCGGGCGTGCAATCCTCGTGTCACCCGTGTGGTCCCTCCCGAAGCAGACGGCGAGGTCTGGAAGGAGACCGAAAGTGCCGGTTAGCACACGACCGGACGCAAAAGCTACACGAGCTGCAATTTCAGGGAGCAAGATAACATCGTTTTATTCCACTGACGAACTCTGGAAATCTAATTACACCGTCTCTGCAGAGAGTACCCGAGGACACAGCGTGGCAGCCAGCAGCAGGGTCCTTGCTGCCATCCGCGCTAGGAACTGCAAAGCAGCACCCGTCCCGCACGGGTCGGGCTCCCTCTGCGCCACTTTTTTGGCACGCAGCACAGGAGAGCGGGCAGTGCCAGCGACTGCCTCCTTCCTTCGTCCCACCTTTGCATGAAGCTTTCTTCCGCCTAAAACGCAGCTGGACTCACTGCATTTCGATTCCTCTTCCCAAATTACACAGTGTCACAAATTAAGCATCCCATGCAGGGTGGGGATTCGTGCGGTTCCCACCCAGCCCTTCTTGGACGCTCCTGCAGCACTGTGGAAACTAAGGCAAAGGTTTTAGTAAGCTTGGTCCTAAACTTTTTTCCCACTTACTGAAAAACAGCAGAAATGCAGGATCCTATAACAGAGATACATGAAAGCAGATTTTTTTACCCTTTGCTACCTTCCCAGCTGTAGTACCTGCCTACCTTAGAGCCGAGTTGTTAACATTTGCTAAGCACTGAGATTAACTGTCCTTAGAGGCGCAGTCAGCTACCCGACGTGGTGCTAATTGATCTCTTAACAGCAGGTACCGCACCAAAAAAGCTTTACTGCGAACTAACCCGAAACCACCAGGAAAAAAAATCACACGCTGTACTTCGCCTTTTTTCCTCTTGGAGACTGAGCAGGGCTGGCTGCGGAGCTGGCGGGCTGCCACCCCGAGCCTCTCTGCACAAAGAACAGAAAGCAAAACTGCTGCGCTCCAGCCAAACCAACCGTGCAGCTTTTCCTGGCTGCTCCGGCCGCAAAGACTGCCCCGACAGCAAGGCCTCGCTGAAGCGCACAGCTCTCTTCTGGGAAGCGCTATCTTACTTTTGGAGGATACACGCTGGAGGCAGGTCCCCTGGGTGCATCCAAGAGAACAAATCAGGCTCGGCCCTGTCAGAGCATTTCAAGTTCTGAGCAGCACAAACCCACTGTAGATACTCCACCTACACAGCATAAATTGAATTTCTGCATTTTCTCCATTGCAAGCACCAGACGTACTCGGTCTCCTAAAATGAACACAAGACACCGCATCTTCTGGCAGCCCGTCTCCTTGACCTTAACTTCTGAAGTGGCATCTGAGAGCACAAGCCACTGCTGGAAGCGACGCACGCTGCGGCAAAGCCCCCAGATTTCCGCACCTCGCACCCCTGCTGCAGCGTCATTCGCGGTGTCCCGGGCTTGCATGCCTGCCAAGAGCCGCATGCAGCTGCACAAACATGCCAGTGTGTTTTCTTTTCCTCCCAGGCCCTGGCTATTCCACGCTTGTTTGTGTTAGAAGTCGCCCCTCAGATATGATACCACTGCGTGCTTTTTCCATACACGCCCTTGCTCTTTATCGCGGCAGCCCAATTCAGTGGTACTTAGCTTCATGTTTGCTTGTTTGGTTTGAGAGAAAGCCTAGTTCATTGGGTCAAGGGCCAAAACAAAACAGCATTCCCAGAAAAGAGGCACTTGCAGGAAGAGGCGCACACACAAGCCGGGAAAGGAGCAGGAAGGAAGGATTGCTCTGGCGAGCGCCTAAGCTGCAAAGTCGCTGCGAACTCGCTGCGCTCTGCGGGCTTGTAAAATCAAGCCAGGAGCTTGCATCATGCGACCTCCTCCTCCGCTCGCTCTCGGCGGCGGCAGCCCGCGTTCCCAGCCGTGCCAGCCTTGCCCCAGCCTTTTATAAAGGTCCGCCGATGCCTCCAGACGCTATCGGATGCCACTCGCCCTGCCACCGAGGTGCTGCACGCTCCCGCGCTCGCTCTTACCCCTGGGGCTCCTCCGGCCACAAAGCTCCTTCCTCCCACCCAGGGGTCCCAGCCCGGTCCCCACCAGCAGTGACTCCTGCTGCAGACCCGTGCTGTCGGCTCCCTCCCTCATTTCAGGCAAAACGGGAAGAAAGCTGGGCACCTGCCCAGCAAAGCCTTTTATCACACCGTTCCCCAGCGCGCCACGCAGCCGCATGCCTTGATTACAAGTGAGCCTTAATTCACGTGCACCGAACGGGGGGTCCCCTCCCCTGGGGAAACCCAAAAGGCCCCGGTACAGGACACCTTCTCCCATGCGGCACATCTCCCAGTTCATTGCCAAGGGTGAAATCGCAGTATCAAAAGACTTTGGGACCGTGGCGTTGAGTGGTCCGAGACGGAGTCGCGCTGCAGCAGCAGGATCGCCGGTCCTGGGACGGCTCTCCGCAAAGGCAGAAAAGGAAGGTGGTAGGATCCTGTCTCATCTTACTAACAACGCTCCCTCTCCTGCCTGAGCAACTTACTGCCCACTCTCTTCCAAAAATGCACTAAAAGCTTGGAGCATTTTCTTAAGACAAGGACAAGCAAGCGAATATTGTGTCAGCTTCAATAAATTCCAGCCTGGCCTCTCTGGCCTGACCTTTATCACCACCCCTGCTTCTGATTTTGGGGCTTCTGAAACCCAGATGCAATATACTTTTTTGAAATATATATGTGTGTGTATATATGAATGAGCTCCTGTCTTCAAACTATCAGCAAGGTATTTTACAAACATTTTTTACTTGCAAAAGGCTGTTATGGCTTTGAGGAGGAGAAACTATGCAGGACCCGTGGCAGGCACAGACAGCATGCTGGCCAAGTGACATTCACCCACAGCATCAGCACAGACCAATGCCCAGCACAGACTTAAGCACAGTTTCAGCATAGACTTAAGCACAGACTCAGGACAGACACAAGCTCACAGTCTCCTGGAAATGCTCAGCAAAAGTCAGCGATGCAACACAGATCATGGTCATTTATCTCATGAGCGTGGTGGCCTTTTTTTGGAAGGAAAGTTTTCAAAAGTAACCACTCGTTCAGCCTGTTAAATCTCCCCCCAGATTCCCAGCATCTCCAGCTTCCCTTTGGCATCTCCGGCCTGCTGGAAGCCGACAGGACTCAAGCTCCTAAATCATCCGAGTGCTTACAAGCCTTACGCAGATGCCTTGCCGTGTTGCACTGCAGATGCAGCAAATCCAATCAAACCAGAAGACTCGACATACAAGTCTACTTCTCAATTGAATTATCTCTTATTTTGGCTTACGAGAGAGCACTTCTCTCGCTTGTTTAGCAATACCAGGATGCCGTGACGTCAACTGCGAAAGGCAGGATCTGCTGCACTCCCAGCCCCGGGGCCAGCGGGGTGGGTCCGACATCCCTTGGTGCCGCCTGGAAAAGCAGAGGCAGTTTCGAAGGAGAAGGGTGAACAGACAGCAGGGAGAAAGGACCCAGCACACAACGCCGGGGTTCGGGGAACCACAGAACCACCCCACCGAGGCCACAGTCTCCCTGAGGCTGGCTCCTTATCTCCAACGCTGGCATCTCCTGCTGACATCTGCAGAAAGACTATGAGGAACGCGAGAAATATAATGCAGCCCTCCCATAAAAAAACATTAGTAAACTGGTCCTTGCTCACCTTCCTCAGAGCACGTCACGCTCCTCTCCCCAGTTCTGCCCCTTCTGGGCTCTCGGGCACCCGGAGACGTCCCAGCGCCCCTTCCCTCCGGCCGCGCGGCAAGCCATGCGCCCGGGGCTCCCCGCGGCGAGGGCTACCTTTGCTCCCGGCCCGCGCGCAGCCGCCGGCGCCTGCCCGACGCTGTCAATGATTTACGCCAGGAACTCCGAATCACCGACCTCGGCGGCGTGGCCGCGGCTCCCGCCTAGCCCTGCCTCTCTGCCCCCCGCGCGGATCCCGCCCGAAAGCCGCAGCGGATTCAGGCTCATTCTACTCCTCGCTACACATCCACAGTTTGCAAAAACCAAACGCAAGCGCTTCTTGGCGGCAAGGGCACAACCAAGCCTTTGCTCGGTGCTCCGCAGGGCTTCCCCACGGGCGTCTCCCACACGCTCCCGGCAAGTTTCGGGAGGCCAAGGGGATGCACCTTCTTCTGGGATGCTTTTAAAGAGCTAAGCTGGCACGGGAGGACTTAGGGCTCCTCAAATGCAAGATCGTGATGGCTCTGGGCCATTTTTCAGCCCCCAGCACACCTGCACAGGGCCGCTGGGCACGGAGGTCCGGCGAGGCAACGCAGACCGTGCCGGCTCCCCGGCGGGCAGTGCAGCCCTCCGGCAGGGACGATGCTACGAGCAGGCTGCAACGAAAGCGCCGCGGCCCCGGGGCTGCTCCCCCCGCGTCCCGCAGCGGAGCGGAGCACCCCACGGCCGGCCACTGCTGCAACCCAGCGCGGGATTCCCACAAAGGCAGAAACCACGGGACAAGTCTCACCTAGCAGACAGCCGGATTAATTAGGCAGGGCCGCACACGACAGATAAATTAGCCTTCTGGGCTGATCCGTCAGAAAGCACGGCGGAGGTGCCAGGTAATCCTTTTCCCCCACCTTCGGCGATTGCTAAAGACGAGCTCTGCTCTTGCTGCAACAGCGCATCGCCCTCCTCGGGCCTTGCCTAACTCGTGATTCAGCCGACGTGGAGAGGTGCACGGTGCCTCCTTGCACAGCTGACGACGGGGAGCTTGTCCTGCCCGTGCCTTCCTCCGTCCTCCGAGGCAGGGGAGCTAGAGCCGTTGTACAACTCAAAGCCAAGCCACTGCCGGGGTGAGCCCCGCGGCACGACACACTGCCATCGCGTCCCCTCCTCCCAAACGGCCACGCAGCGGCAGCTGCAGCCTTGCAAGCTGGCAGGAAAAACCGAAAGCTATGTTTGGACATACTCCGAGAAGTGTTTAGAGAGACGCTGCAGTTTTTTATAACAACGCTGAAAGGCTAAGCTGGAGTCTGGTTTTGGAAAACCGGGGAAAACAAAGTACTATCAAAAGCTGGCAAGAGCACGGAGCGCCCTGCACTTGCGCTGCCTGTTAGAGCCACAGCTGGCCTCCCTCCGAGCTGCGCCTAGCAGCGGTGCCTGAGCATCTTCCCCGCCTCAGTTTCCTTTAAAAGCCACAGCCGTAAGGTCCTTTGGCTCCTTTCAAACGCAGTCTTCAACGTGGAGGAGAAACATCCCCTCGCCTTGCAGGCTGGTGGCGGTGAGAAGTGCTGCCACCGGCACGCGCCGCGGAAGAGCTCAAGCGCTTCACCAGCGAAGCCCACCTCAACCACGAGTCTCTCCATCCTGCAGTTAGCGTGACTGTTTTAACCAAGAGGGATGTGATTTCCGACTCCAGCAGTATCTCCCCATCAGAAAGGCAATAAAGCTATTACTCCGCGTTCACTACCTGCTTAGCCAACAGGAGGAAAAGCGGAGTCCAGAGGTTTAAGAGCCGGCTGCATCTTCAACCATTGACCCATTAGCAACGTAGGACCCAGGCAGGCGATCGAGTCACCGTGCATTTCCGAAGCCGCATGGATCACGCAAGCCATAGTAACAATATTTGCAGACCCTTAGCTGTAAATATGGGGCAGACAGCCATTAGCTTCAACTTTTCCATCGAGGCACGGCAAATGGCTTTCCAGTCTCTTTTTCTCCCTATAATTTTATTACAACAATCAGAAGAATGCTTTTTGGAAGCCCGTAATGGGCTCTGACAAGGAGTCCTTTCAAATAAAGGCATTTCCATTTATCCATGCTGATAATTCTGCTGCTGCACTTAACAGAGGGCTTTAAATAAATCATGGGGGAAACATGCATCTTGTCAGGCAGGGATAAGGAGAAATTTTCCTTGCGGCACAGGGGCAGTCTGGTCTGCTTTTCAGGGCCCTCCTCACGCGCAGCTCATATGTTTAGCAAACGCACCAAAATGCACTGCCTCGACGAGCAAAACTTTCCAGGCCAGGCTCTAGGAAACCAGGGAGGTGGGAGTTTGGGGTGTTTGTCTCTCTCAAGGCTAGATAAGCGACCTGAATTTCAAGACTACGCCGTGCCGCAAGGCAATCCCCGTGACTTCTAGGAAACTTTGCACTTGGCAGGGGAAAAAAAGACGGAAGATGTACGAATTCAGCCCAGGAGCCAGCCGAACAAGCCTCCCTGTGCTCCCCGGGCAGCGCGGAGCCTTCAAAGGCAAGATCTGGTGCACAGAGGGACTTGAGCAATTTACGGTTCTGCCCTAAAATGAAAGCAAAGCACGTGCGGAGCGAGTCAAGCTGAGGACACTTGCCCTATGTAGCGGCTGGGACAACGACCTTAAGGCTGGGCCCTTGACAGTAAATAACCGGGGTAGGTTTGGGGGTTGGCTTGCTGGTTTTAACCCACAGGTCCCCCCGACAGCTTCTGAGCACGTGGCACAGAAAAGCTTTGGGGAAACCAGATGAGCCTGGGAAAATCCCAGCGCTGCCTCCGCATCTTCTCCTTCTCTTTCTGCCTTTCCCCACCTCCTTCTCCCTCGCTCGCAGGCTGCAGGAGCAAGCCGAGCCTTATCCGCGCGGCGCAGAGGTGCCCTGCCGCAAGGCACCGACCGCGGGGCCGTGCACGGGCGGGCGGGCGCCTCCTCCTCGCCCCGGGATCTGGAGCACGTCCTTCCCCTGCCCTGCGTCACGGGACAGCGAAAATACGTTTCCCCAACGATGCGCTAATAAAACCTGCTGCAACTGAAGCAAACAGCCAGCTCGGCCGTCGCAAGCCCCGCTCGAAAGCTCCTGCCTGTCGCCGCCCCCGCTGCGCTTGCTCCGGGAGCGCTGCCAAAAAGAGGGAAAAATGTTTTCACGGAGGGAGCAGCCGAGCAGGACTGTGCGTTTAACGGCAGGCCGTGTGCACGAGGCGCGGGAGGGACGAGCTCGGACCAAGGCGCGGGAGGGACGAGCTCGGACCGCCGCCGGCCCCGGGCCCGCGGGAGGGCAGGAGCCGCTCCGGGAGAGGCAGGGCAGGGAGACAAGGGGAAGGAAACAAAAGCGGAGAGAGAGCAAACAGGAGCCGGGGGAGCTCCGGGAAGGAGACACGCAGGCGTCTGGGAAACCCCGCGCCACAATGAGCCACTGTTCGGCGGATGAGCAACAGGTAGCTCCATACCCAGGGCGCTTACTCGGGGATCCGGCTGCTGCGCAGATACCTGCAAAAGTCACGCAGTGTATTCGACTCGCTTCCAGGAGAGGCTGGAGAGCAAAATAAAAGCTAGTTTCTGCATTAAGAACAAAACACTGAAAGCAGAAAACGCATTCAGCAGTGTCGCAGTGACAGACAGGCCCTGACTGCACGTACCCGGGCTGCGGAGGACTCAGCCCGGGGAGCCCTCCCTGCTCCAGGACCTTCCCTCCCTGCTCCAGGACCTTCCCACCCAGCGTGTGGACCTCACGGGCCCTCGGCTCCCCGCGGTCTCCACGGCAGGGGAGCTGCAACCGGGACACGCCAGTGCCTCGAGACGCCGAGCGTGCGCAGAGCGTCACCCAGAGCCAGCGATCTCCAGGGCGAGGATGGTCGGACATGCCTGCTTCCCCGGCCGCTTCCCCTCACGAGAATTTTTCCACCCATGTAATTAAGCTCAGAGCTAAAATCAAAGCAGATAAAAAGCTTCCGACTCATTATGGCTTAAGGGCTGGGTTGCCTATCCCCACACCCACTCGTTCCTCGGGCTATTTCCCTTTCTGGCCGCCGCGCAGGGGTGGGAGGTGGAAACACACGCCCTGCGAGCCTGGCAGGACACTCGGCTGCGTCTTCACCAGCACGTAGAGGGGCAAAACGCGGGCGGATCTGGTGCCGAGGGCCCGAGGTCTGCGCTGAGCGGGTGTTAAGGGGCTGACGACAGCCCCCGTGGCCTCAGCGCCCACCGGCACCTGGAGCACGCGAGGATGAGCCAGGACCGTGTCTTCAGGTGCGGCTTCATCCGAAAGGGACCCGCCTTGCACGCGCTGAGATGCACACCAAGCGCAGTAGGATGGCAGCTAGATCAAAAGCACCCCCCTGCTTTTAACTACAACATCAGCACAGCCGCATCCTTCCTGACCCAACAAAATCAGCCTTCCAGTGCAACCTCTAACTTTCGGGACGTGCCTCCACCAACACGCTCCGGTTTCTGCTCACGGGGCCACGTTTCCCAATGAAACGGGCTACAGGGAGCTCAGAGACAGCCGCCCCGACAGACCTCCCGCCTCCGCATCCCGCTAGCCCTGACACGCGAACGGAGAGACCTTCGCAGAGGCTCCGGACGTCCCCTCCGGGCCCGCGGCGCCTTCCGGGCTGGGTGCTATCCCTGCGGTAGATCCCGGTCTCTCGAACCCCAGGGAGTTTCAGCGGGGCGGTTTCACGCTCGGGGCTTTCCAGGGTTTCTCGCGCGCACGAAGCCGCAGCAGCGAACCGGCCCAGTCTGCCCCGTCACCCAGCGCTGGGCGTAGCACGGCTCCCTGCCACGACAGCCCACTTCTCCAGCCAACGTGGGGCAGGCCCGTGCTTTCACTGCATCCGACACGGACAAACACACGGAGCCGGGCTGGAAGGAGAACGCTCTGCAAGGAAAGCTGTCGGCAGCAGCCCGTAAAACCACCCGGCAGCCGGCGATTGCAGCGCTCGCAGCCGGCGAGACGTTGTGAAAGAGGGCAAGGTCTGCCCTGTCCCTGCGCGAGCCCCCACTGGGGCCCCCCGCGGGGCGAAACTGCAGCCCAGCGCCCGCCGCCCGCTTCCGAGCCAAAGGATACGGCGGTTTTTCCCAGGTCCCTCAACACAACGCAAGAATTAATCGCCGCAGAGATAAGGGTTTCCAAAAACAACTGGGATTGTGATGGGCAACGTCCCTGCCCAAACCACAGACGAGGATGGGGTGTGCCAGCCGGTGCACGCCCAGCACAACTACCACGCACTGGGCTGCGATCGCGCTACCGCTGCCGGCACATTGCCGCGGCTGCCAGGAGCTCGTCCCCGCTGCAGCCCGGTTTTATTCCCGTTCCCGGTTTGCGGCCTCAGACGACGAGGCCGGTCCCCGCCGGGGCAGCAAGCGCGGACACCCGGCTCCCCGCTCTCGCCGAGCGATGTCCGGCGCTTCCCAAACACCCACTGCCGCTGTTTGTGTTAATACAAAGCGCTGAAAATCCACCAACTTTCGCTCGGTGAACGAAACCCCGCGGGACCTGCCGGGGACACGGGCCTGCAAAGGTTTCCTCGTCTTTGCTTTCGAAACGGACCTGCGTGCAGGCACGGCACCGCGACCTGGGGCTGGTGGCACAGAAAACCCCGCTGGCTCGTGCGGGGGGGTTTCTCGCCTCCTCCCCTCCTAACGCGAGCGCTGCTGCATTTACTCTTCCCACCGGGGCGGTTTTCCCCCGCGCCGGTCCTTGCAGACATCCCTGCCCGGGGCCTCACGCCGGCGGCCGCCTCGGGACCCCCGCACCAGGCAGGTCTGGCCCCGGCAAGCTGCCCCCGTGCCTGCTGGGCTGGGGCACCGCGGGGCCGGGCCCGACCGGGTCCCGTTCCCCGCCCCGGGGCTGAGCCCGACCCGGCCCGGTTCTCGGCCCCGGGCACCGCAGGGATAAGCCTGACCCCGTCCGGTTCCCTTCCCCGGGGCCGAGCCCGACCCGGCCCGGTTCCCTGCCCCGGAGCTGAGCCCGACTCAGTCCAGTTCCCGGCCCCGGGCACGCCGGGGCTGAGCCCGACCCGGTCTGGTTCCTGACCCCAGGGCTGAGCCCGACCGGGTCCCGCTCCCGGCTCCGAACACGCCGGGGCCGACCCCGACCCGATCCGGTTCCCGGTCCGGTTCCCTGCCCCGGGGTTGAGCCCGACCCGATCCGGCTCCCTGCCCCGGGCACGCCGGCCCCGAGCCCGACCCGGTCCGGTTCGCAGTCCGGTTCCCGGTCCGGTTCCCGGCGCCGTCCCGGCGCCCCCGGCCGGGCTCCCCTTCTCGTCCCGCCCCGCCCCGCCGCGTCCCGGCGCCCCCCGTACCTCCCTGGCGGCGGCGGCTCGGGCGGCTGGGGCTGCCGGGGCGGCTGGGGCTGCCGGGAGGCCCTCCCCGGGGCGGCGCCTGCCCGCACCGCACCGCACCGCACCGCACCGCACCGCACCGCGGCCCCCGGCCCGGCCCCGGGGAGCGCCCGCAGCCCCGGCCCCGGCGGCCGTGCGCGCTGCGGAGGGGCTGGAGGGGCGGCGGGGGGGTTCAGCCTGCGGCTGGGAGTCCTGGCGATTGCACCGGCGCGGCCAGGGCGATGTTGCAGCTTGGATTCGCCCCGTCTGCGGCTCCGGTTTGGTTTTCTGTGTTATAAAAGTTCTCAGCAGACGAGGGGGAACCGGAAAGGCCGGTTTGGTTCCCCTTCGCTAGACGGTCTGCAGGCCCGGCGATGAAGAACCTGGTCGCGAAGGGCCTGCGACAGCGGGGCCGTCACCGGCGTGCCACCGGCGCCCCTTCCCGCGCCGAGCTGCGAGACCGCGACACCCCCTGCCCGGCCTTCACCCACCTCCCCGCAAAGCCCTCCGCCGGCCGGGGCTGTGACAAAACACGGGGAGATCCTCACGTTTTGCCCAGCCCTCCGTGCATATACATTTTCACTGTATTATTCTCTTCTGCATCGATTTATTAGGGAGTGGGAGAGAAACGAGCTCTGTGCGCTGCCATCCCTGCTGCTGCTTCAGCGCAGGAAGAAACCAGCTGATGCGGTCGCGGGGTTATTTATCCCGGCAAAACAGGGCTGTTAAGTGTCAGACCGAAGGTGTTTGTTGGATACCGCTTAATGAATACCGGCTCCTCTGCAGGGTGGCTCAGGCCCATCGTCCTCGAGCGGGTCCCTGACGACTGCGAGCAAAGGCAGGAGATGTGTAAATGAGCTCCTTGTGCGCCCGGTCTCCCGCCGCGTTTCCATTCTGCGAAGCTGGATATGGGCCAAAACCGGCCGTTTTGGGGGCAGCGGGACGAGGGCGAGCCTGGCTTGCCGCGTTACGGGGGGCGAGCGGCCTCCAGCATAACTTTTGCAGCAGCGAACGAGGAGGAGGGGGTATGGCTGGAAACCCCGCGCCATGCTCCGGTCCTGCCTCCTCCTCCTGACCCCAAACCCCGGCGTGCCGGCAGCGCCTGCGCCTGGCTCGCCGCGGCTGCGGGCGCCCATATGCCCGGGTAAACAGAAGCACAATATTTGCGAGGCGAACCATCTGCCGCGGGCGCGGGCGCCCCGGAGCCATCTGCGCCGGCGCGGCGGCTCAGCGCCTCCGTCTCCCGGCCGTGGCGGCTTGGCAGCGGCGATGCGCGCCAGAGCGCGGCGACCCGCCGGCGTTCGTCCTCCCGGCACCGGCTCCCGCTTCGCTTTTGTCCGGCGACGTTATCGGCGCCGAGCAAACAAGCGCCGGAGCCGGGCCGAGGGCAAACGCGCCGCGGGGCGAAGGCGGCTGCTGCCGCGTTTGTTCGCAGGCTGCTGGGGCACCGGCCGCCGGGCACCCCCTGCGCCCCGACCCCCCCCTTCTCCTGCGCCCCGGGGGTGCCGGGTGCCCCCGCCTGTGCCGTCCCCCTCCCCGCGGAGCCCCCAGCAGCGCTGCTCGCTCGGCGCTGGCACGATGGCAGCAGCACCGCGCCGAGCGGGGCATGCCGTGGGGGGCACCGGGGGGCCGTGGGGGCATTGGGGTGCTGTGGGGTGCAGGGGGGCATGCCGTGGGGTGCAGGGGGGCATGCCCCGAGGTGCAGCAGGGCACGCCGTGGGGTGCCGTGCCCAGGGACAACATGACTAAACGCTTTGGAAAGAGGCGAGGTCCCCCGGCGCTAGGCAAACTCGCCGGGCCCGCGCCGCGCTCGGCGTGCAGGCCGTGAACAAATATTTGCGGAGCGGCGCTCGGAGCGCAGCCCTGCAGGAGCCTGCGCCAGCTTATCTGCGCCGCGCTCCGCAGCCGCCCCTTAATGCGAGGTTTAATGCCCGCCTATGGCGTATGATAACTTCGGCCAACACGGCCAGATAGGCGGCTGGCGGCTGATGCAGCGGTTCGGCGCGGCCGCGGCCGTGGCCTCCCACCCTGTTTGCAGGCGCCGATTCGATGACACCACGCTATGCTCTTAGGTATTTCCCCCTCATATTTTTTCCCCCTTCATCTTGAGCGATGCACCTGCAAAGCGGCTTTGCAGCAGACACGACCCTCCTTGCTGCGGCTTCCCCGGCTGCAAGACGAGCGATAAACCCAAAAACCCCCTCCCGTGGCAGCGGCCGACGCCAGCGCGGCGCGGACAGGCCCGCAGCGATGAAAGCACGTGGGATTCGGGCGTACTTTAAAATAAGCTTTATTTAGATTTTTTATAATTTTATATTTGCATCCATGCCTTCAAGGAATCTCCCCCCCAACTCATGTGGGGAAAAGGTTAAATCTAGTGTTACCCATAATTCATATGCTATTTCTCGAAGTTCTCTGTTTAAATAAATCATCCTCTTAGTAATTTTTTTTAGAATTATTTCCTAATTTACAAAAAAGCGGAAATGAAAAAGAAACTACTCAATAACAAGGCGATTGCTCATCTGTCCTGTCGGTTGATATTTTAAATTATAAAAACACAAGGAGAGGGAAGAAAACAAATGTATAAAAATGCTTCTCTGCAGAGAAAGATGCCACAGGGTCAACGCCCCCCCCGCCGCCCGGCTTGCTTTTCGGCAAGCTCCTTGGCAAAGCGGCGCCGGGACGCGAAGCCGCGTCCCCTCCCCTGCGCCCCGTTCACCGGCGGCTCCTCCACATCATCGCGTTAGGAAGGATACAGAGCGTGGCAGCATCGGGGTTTAGTTTGTAATTTAAGACAAAATATCCCTTTTGAACAGGGCGCACTTAGGAGAATTAAGAAAAAAAAAATACACTATTATAGCATTATTAAATAATCTTAATACATTTTTAAGAGCTTAAAATTATATCGTAAGCATTAAAGCATAAGGTACTTATCTCGTAGTAAGCGGAGAGCGGTGCGTGTTAGTGGAGCGGGAAAGCCGCGGGGAAGCTCGGGGCGTTTCCGAGGGAGCCGGGTGGATTTAGAGGCACCAGCTCCATGTGGGAAAAAACATCCCTCCCGCTCGGGCCGACACGGAGCCGGCAGCAAACGAGCAGCCGGGATTGCAGGAGCGTCGGGCGGCCCGGACGCCCCGAGCGGGCGCCAAGCAGCAAAAATGCCCCAAAAAAGAGGGGGGGGGGGAAAAGAGGCGCTGCCGCTGGGCTGCACCGCCGCGGCCCCCGAAGGGTTTCGGGGCCCCGAGCGCTTCCCCGCCGGGGCAAAAACACGCGTTTCCCGCGCGTTACGGGTTCCTCGAGCTCGGGGAAGGACGCAGCTCTCCGGCCGCGTCGGCCCCTCCAGAGCATCCGAGCCCCGGGCCGAGCCGGGCATCCCAAAAATGGGGATGGCGAGGGCCGGCATCGCTCCGGGGCAGCGGCCGAGCGCAACGCTACAGTACAGAGACCCCCTTCCTCCTCCCCGCCCCCTCCCAACCGACGTGGAAAAATAGAAATTCCAAAATTTACGCAATAATTTAGTTAGAATAGCTCTTCTGGACTTTGTGCAAATAAATTAAACAACAAAATGAAAGTTAAAACAATTATTCCAGACTGGCAGGCAGTAGAAAGAGCCCAGGTTGCCTCCTCCGGTCGTGCCCAGGAAGACAGCATGTGGAATGAGATTTTGTCTTTTTTTTTCTCCTTTTCAAGGTCTCTCCGGACAGGCCGAGCCTGCTGTCGCCGCTCCCCCGGTGGGCCGGTGCGCCCCGCGAAGGGGACGCCGCCTCGCCGAGCGCCGGCCCGGGAACGTGCCGCGTTCACAACGCACCGCCGGGCTGGGCTCGGAGAGCAGCGTTTCGGACAAGAGACGTCACAAGCACAAAGTGCACGATATTTCTGTTATTTACAAATACACAGCAGTCCTTCAAGTTTCAAGTTTTGTAAAAAGAAGGAGGAAAACGACAACGAAAAGGTCGAAACTCCAAAACGAACAAATCGAAGCGACAACGGAGGAAAGAGTTACCGGAACAAAACCAAACCAAAAAAAAGGAAAAACAGAAAAAAACGAAAACCCTACGGAAGAGAGAGAGTTACAACACAACCGCATCGCTCCAAAGACGACAGTGAACGTGTCCACACGGGGCTTGGCGCGTAGTATGTACAGGGGCTGGGGGCGGCGGCGCGGAGCAGCAGGCTCCCGCTGCTTTCCGGGCCGGACACATCCATCCGCACACAGACACTGGGCACACACGCGTGCCGGCAGCCGGAGGCGGGCTGCCGGCCGGGCAGGGGGTCACCAGTCCGCGTCTTCCTCTATGTAGTAGTCGGGGGCCGTACCGTCAAAGAGGCCCGGGTCTAGCGATTTCCGCTGCTTCCCTCGGGCGAATACCCTGGAGATGGAGCCGAAGCCCATCTTCTCTTTCTTCTTTTTCCGTTTTTGGTCTTCGAGGTCCTCTAGAGACTGCGGGAGGGGAGACAACAAACCAGAGTGAGGATGGGGAAGGAGGTGGAGGAGGAGGAGATGGAGAAGAAGGAGACAGAGATGGAGATGGAGAAAGAGGAGGAGGAGGAGGAGGAGAAGGAGAGGAAGGAGGAGGAGGAGGAGAAGGAGACGGAGAACGAGGAGGAAAAGGAGCAGGAGATGAAGGAGGAGAAGGAGAAGGAGAAGGAGAAGAAGGAGAAGGAGAAGAAGGGGGAGAAGGGGGAGAAGGAGGAGAAGGGGGAGAAGGGGGAGAAGGGGGAGAAGGGGAAGGAGGGAAAAAGACATGAGTGTCTCCAGCAAATGAGAAGGGACTGTCACGCTCGGGACCCCGCACCCTTTCCCAAAAAGCGCCAAACCCCACAAAAGCCGCTGGGGACTTTGCCACCAAGTTTTCCAGCTGCCCCCCAGGACGACGGGCAGCAGGATAAAACTCAGTTATTCTGTAAAATCCTTAATCTTTGGTGGCATGAGCAGATCGTGGGGATATATGTTCAGAGTGACTCTGAGCTGCCCCTGCAACCCAGTCGCCAGCAAAATGTCACGTAGTAGGAGGGGGATTCAGAAGGGGAGCAGCTTCCTACCTGTACGATTGGGTTGTGCAAGTTCTTCTGTACCGGTCCAGGACTATCCCCCTACCAGCAGAAGGAGACAGATCAAATTGAAACAGCGTAAGCACAGCGCCGGGTCCCACACCCCTAGAGCAAAAAGCATCCCTCAGGTCAGGACGATTTGGCGCAGAACTCGTGCTTTTTGGGGCAAAGTAGCACGAGACATCACTAAGCTGTTGCCAGTTCTTTCGGGGAGGGGAAACGAAGATTCGGGAGAGGGACAACCACGGTAGGGCAAGCTCTGGTAGCTACATAAAATTAAGTCCACCAAGAAAGAAATTCGTGTTTCCGTGGTTTCAGAAACATGGAAAAAAAAGAATCTTTTTTTCTCTGAGTGATTCAGTTTAGATAAAAACAATAAAATCACCTGGATTTTTATCCTAAACTGAACTCACGCAACTTTCCTCCCATCATAACCTCCCACAAAAAGGCCCTTTAGCCATGCTCAGCTCTACGCTCCTGTACACAGCTGTTTCCCGAGACCTGGGGTCTGCTGCTGCCTTGCCCCACGCGTGGCCACAGCCAGGACACGGGGCAGGTCGAAAGCCAGCGTCGAGGCAGGGCAGCGTGCAGGGAGCTTTGGTCCCACCCGAGCACGTTGGGATCTACAGCGAGGGCCCCAAAAGCCAGCAAGAGCCTTTGCCGGGATGAGCCCTGGGACGAGGGAGGCTCGGTGGTGGCCGGCGCAGGTGGGGAGCTTCGGGAGCGACCGCCGGCCTCGGAGGCGCCTTACGTTGCAGAGCGAGTGCGTCCGATGCCGGGGCGAGTTGATGTCGCTCGGCGTCGACGACCTGTCGCCTTCGGCGGCGGATGCGTCGGAGATGATGGAGGGCTGCCGCGAATGGCAGGGGCTCACTCGGACGGCTGAAACGCAAGCACGCACCGGGCGTCAGGGAGCGGACGCGGACACGGGCGCCGTCTCCCCGCGGGGGCCTCCGTGCCGCCCCGGCTTCCCGGTCCTGGCAGCCCCCCCGAGCATGGCCGAGCCCCGCGGGTGAGGGGGAAGCACCCATGTAATGCGAGCCACACTCCGGTCGCCTGGAAAAACTACGGCTGTGGGAGAATCAACCTGTTGATGCTGCTGCATGGAGGAGAAGGAAGGAAGGAGAAGGAAGGAAGGAGGAGAAAGGAAGGAGGAGAAAGGAAGGAGGAAAAAGGAAGGAGGAGAAAGGAAGGAGGAGAAAGGAAGGAGGAGAAAGGAAGGAGGAGAAAGGAAGGAGGAGAAAGGAAGGAGGAGAAAGGAAGGAGGAGAAAGGAAGGAGGAGAAAGGAAGGAGGAGAAAGGAAGGAGGAGAAAGGAAGGAGAAGAAAGGAAGGAGGAGAAAGGAAGGAGGAGAAAGGAAGGAGGAGAAAGGAAGGAGGAGAGGGCAGGAAGGAGGAGAGGGCAGGAAGGAGGAGAGGGCAGGAAGTAGGCAGGAAGGAGAAGGAAGAAAAAAGGGAGGACTTCACCCCACCGCCCCTGCTGTGAGCAATGCGGGTTTCTGGCATCGCCTCTCTTCCCAACAGGTGACAATTCTGGAGGAAGATGTGGG
The DNA here is from genome assembly GCF_036370855.1 of Dromaius novaehollandiae. NCBI lineage: Eukaryota > Metazoa > Chordata > Aves > Casuariiformes > Dromaiidae > Dromaius > Dromaius novaehollandiae. The sequence continues at coordinate 7,618,885 of NC_088121.1, read as the reverse complement.
GGCTCCAGAGAAGCCCTCGTTTCCAGCCGGGAAGGAGCCTTTGCTATTCAAAGGGCCATTTCAAAGCTTCACACGGAGGTTGGCCCAGCCCGAGATCCGGCCCTCTGCCTCGAAAACACGCAGGCGCCTAAACCTCCGCCTTCTCCCCCGCCAGCGGCGAGCGCCGGCCCCGGGGACGACCCGCCGGGCAGGGCCGAGGCCGAGGCCGAGGCCGAGGCCGGGGGGCTCGCGGGGCTCACCTTGCCGGTCCGCCGAGTGCTGGGGGTGCGAGTGGTAGAGGGTCTGCTGGCTCTGCCGGATGGCGGCCGTCAGCGGCAGGTCGGCTTGCATCACCCACTCCTGGTTGCCGTTGAGCACCGTCTCGCCCGGCATGGCCAGCGAGTGCCGCTTGGGGACGTCCTTGGTCAGCGTGGCGAGCGACTGCTTGGCCTGCGGAGGGGACAGCGGGGGAGAAGCTCAGCGTCTGGGGCGGCCCGGCTCCCGGCTGGCGCCCGCCGGCGCGTAGGAGCACCCGGAGCAGCGGCAGGTCGTGCTCCCCGCCGGGGACGTCCACTCTCCTCTCCCAGCGGCGTTTCGATCCACGAACCTGCTTTCTGCCAACATGCAATAAGCAGCCTTTCCACGCAGCAAAATTTGCGCGGTTTTTGAGCGCTCGGTCGGTCGGGGAAGAGGAATAAAATAGCATCCAAAACGTTAAAAAACATAACCACCCCTGAAGGAGCAGCGGGGCCGGGGCTGCGGCTCACCATGGCCAGCTCGGCCTCCAGCTCCTTCATGCGGTTGTCCTTGAGGTCCAGCTGGGAGCGGAGGGCGCTGGCGTGGTCCGTGGCCTCCTTGGCTTGCCGGCGCAGCTCCCACTTCTCCCGCTCCAGCAGGTCCTTCTCCTTCGCCAGGGCTTTCACCGCGTCCTCGCTCTCCTGCCGGGACCCCCGCGGTTAGTTAGGCATTCGTGACCCCAACCGCGGTGCCCTGTGCAGCAAGCTGGTCTCCCCGGCCCCCCGTGCAGAGCAACGCAGAGCCCGGGGTCCTCACTTCCCTGCAAAGCCTCTCCCAACCCTCCTTAGGCCTCCGCCACGCTGCGGACGCGACCCTCTCGGGGGCCGTCCTGCTACACCGGCGCTAAACGGCAAATGTCACCTTGACGTGCCGCAAGCAGCCCTAGCGAAAGTGCAAGGCGGCAGAGAGGGGCCCGGCCGGCGGCAGCGGGGAGGAAGAACAAAACCCTCCACGGTTCCTAAAATAACCCCAAAGCTGGATGCTTTGGCACGACGCTTTAAAAAGAGCAAATTTCTCCCCTCGCATGGAAAAGAGCCCAGACTCCTTACAGATGCTGGGTTCCCATGGCTGCTCGTTTCCGTGGATGCCTCTGTACGGGCTGATCAGAAAGAAAACAGTAAACTGGGCCTAAAAGCCACCTGAACTTTTTCTCCTCTAAACAGAGCTCAGATGCTGAAAACATGCACAGAAATGCTATTTCTTATTGCAGCGCTTGCCCTAGACCTTGCGGTTTGGGTGTTCCTTGAACAAGCTCTTAACCATCAAATGCGTCCCTGGGAATCAGCTCTCTCAAGGTTTTGGTGCACAGGAAAAGATGGGGCTTATTCTGGTGATGATCTTTCACCCCAGCTGAGCCGGGGCGTGAAGCCATGCCTCCAAACCAAGCTTGGCGCTGATCCTCAGCCCAATCTCCTGCTTTATTTACTCATTATAGGTGGGGCCGTGGGAATATTTTGCCACTTAGGGCCAGCTTGGCTTTGCGCGAGGGGAGCGAAAGCTCTGGGGCAGGGGTTTTTTTGCCCCCAAAGACTCACTTTCCGGTGCTGCTCGTAGTTGCGGATGAAGTCGCGGAGCTGCTCCTCGCGGCTCTCCAGCGTGGCGTAGAGCTGCTGCATCTGGCTCACCAGGTCCGTCTTCTCGGCCTTGAGGCGCTTGCGGTCGGCCTTCATGGCTGCAGGAGAGAGCGGCGACGCTTTAGTTGATTTGATTTGATTTTTAAGTGGGGAAAGGCTGGGGGTCTCGCACCGCTTCGCCCCCCAAGCAGAGGGAACGGTGCTTTCCCGGCGGCTGCAATCAGGCTGCAATGAGGCTTTTCGGGATTTTTTGGGGCTCCCCCACAGGTTTCCAAAAGCCTTGTGCCAACCTTGCACCCTCCCGGGGAGAAAACACCAATACTGATGGACTCTTCAATCTAAAGGCAGTGAAGGGAAGGGTAGGAGCTGGCGCTCGAGAGGGGAGCCGGCACGGCGCGGGTCACCAGCGCCGAGGGCTTCACCACCAGAAAAACCAGCAATGACCATCTCCCACTTCTAACACACATCTCTTAGTCACTGCAGCCAGGGCAGGAGTGAAGTTAGTTGTTATGCAAACAAACGGTTAGGTGTAGAAGCACAACCCTGCTCCCTTCACTGTAAAATACAATAAAACTTCTATATAAAATGCCCTACCTATGTTTATTGGATTAAGAAGAAATCCACCAATAGCATTTTCAATTCGCACTGTGCTTCCTCCACTTCCCTGTAATTAGCCGCTTAATCTGGTGGCTTAAACTGCACAATAGCGAGACGAGACGCGGCCGGGACGAGGACCGGAGCGAGGAATGCACGACAAAGCGTTAGCGTGGCACGCTTAAGAGGAAATTAATTTCCTCAGAGCAATTAACGCTTGGCTTCCCGCCTCTGTTTTTCCCGTTACAGAGGATTTGTGTGGTGAAGTGGGGCTCTGCTCCTCCCTCCCTCCGGCCGGGGTCACGTCTCTCGCTGCCATCCGGCTCGCGTTCCCATTTCCCGGAGAAAAAGGGAAAGAGGCGGAAAGAGCAGCCGAGACCCAGAGCGCTGCGAGTCGGCCTGCCCTCGCCGCACCCGGGGCAGAAAACCCTGCATTGCACATTAAATCCTCCAGCCCCGTCCCCGGGCAAGGGGCAGAAAACCAGGCATCCTCCGGCAGCCCCCGTCAGCGGGACACGCGGGGGATTTGGACACCGGGGGTCCCTGGGGGTCTGTATTTCGGGCGCCGTGGTGCTCTGCGGATGCATCGCACAGCAGGTGCCCAAGCCCGAGTTTAAGCTGCATTTGCCCCAAATGCCCCCGAATCGCAAGCTGAGCTCCCTGCTGCAACCCCAGCACCGCACGTAAATCCTGCCATTTAGCATCATCCCTCAGAGCGGCTTCGCTGGGCCTCTTCTCCTTGAACCACTAGGAATTTCACCGAAAGGCTTAAAAAAGAAAAAAAGATGCATTACTGCGGGGAAGCAACAGGCTTTGCATCTCTCGCCCCCGAAACGGCAGCAGCTGCAGCGCCGCTGGCCAGCAAAACCGCTCCCTAAAGAGCTTTACCTCGTCTCCCTAGTTTTTTTTTTAGCTGTATATAATATATTTCAGTTATCTCAGGCGGCCTATCCCGAGCTCATTATGATGAACAACTCGGAGAGGGATTTATTCAGGTAGGAATTAATTTACGTGCAAAGATCCCACTGTAACCGTTCATTGCAGGTTACAACGCGTGAGAAGACGACTACGTCAGGGTAAAGGCGATGAAGGAGGAAGCAGGCTTGCGGGGCACATCGGGGCCAGCAGTGCCACGGCTTTTATCCTATTTTATTTTATTTTATTTTTCTAGAGGCTTGGCAAGTCACTACGTAGAGCCTCTAAAAATAACCGCCCTAGACAGTAATTAAGGGAGAGCTGGCTAATGAAGCTGTCCCCCTTTGCGGGGGTGACGGCTACTGAAAGTGCTCATTAGATTAAAACCAGGGGCGATTTGACGGGGGCCGGAGCGGCGGCAGGAAAGCCATTTCCCCTGCCTCCCGCGTGCACTTCCACTCCATAAGGAAAAGGGTTTTGCTGGCAGCGCTCGGGCTTTGCACATTTCCCCATTAACAGCCCCGCCGGGAATCCCACAGACACCGCCAGGGACCCGCCGGCATCCGCGAACCGGCTCCTCCCGAGCACCCGCGCGAAGCCCGGCAGGGCCCGACCACACGCCGCGTGCAGCGAAACGCAAAGCACGAAGGCGGCGGCAGCAATTTGCATCCAAATACCTGTTTTTTTTCTTTTCCCCAGTATTTTTCTTCTGCCTCGTTGCATGGTCACACGGGGCTGCAGAAAGCTGCGGCACAGCCGAGCCCAACGCGCTCTGTGAGAGCCGCAAGGAACACTATCCCCACCCCAAAACCACCCGATTTCCAAGCTCTCGAGCGGCTTGTGACAAATATATACATATTTTTCATTTTCTCAAGGATAACGAGAGGCTCCTGGACAAGTTTAAGCTGCATTTGTAACTCTCTGAAGCCAGAGGCAACAAAAGGCTCCTAATGAATTTAATTAAATAGCTGGTTACCCTATAGCAACAACCCGTTTTAATTAGTGGCAGCATTCAGGGTCCTTCAAGATTCACGGAAAATACTCCATCGCTTGCCAAAAAAACCGCTCAGAGGTATTATTAGAAGAGGAGTCTGTAAAGTCTCGGAAGGTTTCATATTTACTGAGCGGCTCAGGCGGAGCGGCTGCAGCACTGTGCAGTGCTGCACGGCCCTGCGAAGCCCATCCGCGGGGCGTCGCGCCGGGCGGCTGCTCCAAGCGCCGGCAGACGCGGCTGCGAGCAAACCGTCGTGTTGCATTAACGTCCGCTTAATTTCTGCTGTTCCTATATTGCGGCCATGAAATCTGATGTTGTCACCGTGACCGACCCAGAAAATCGGCCAGCCCTGCGCGGGAATTACCCGGCTGTGCTTTACTTTGTAATTAAATAGACGGACGCCCCGTCTCCAAGCGTTGTCCCCAACATCTGTGTGTCGCATCCGACCCTGGGAGACCTCAGCTCCGAGCAGCCAAGCCTGGGGCGGTCCCAGCACCCATGCAACACGTCTCCCTTTTTTATTCCAGCACCCCGTGCTGCCGCGGGGGCAACCTGTTTTGTGCCCAGCAAAACAAACCCCAGTGGCTCCTACGGCAGGCCGATAAAAGTCCAATTAAAAAACCAACATGATGTTCCTTAAATGCTGGTGCCTCTCCAGGCAGCCTCACGTCTCCGAGTGCAACGTCCTCTGCGAGAGCGCGCACGACCTCGCAGCAGCTTCTCAGGCTTTTTCTTTTTTATGCAAACATTCTTAAAATAGTTTTCCTCTTGCATATTTAGCATTTTCCAGATGTAAAAAGCAGTGGCGTGTTACCAGCTCTCGGCAGGGGAAGGAGGGGGCGAGCCGCTTTGCTCCTCTACCTGTCTACAATGTTGCTCCTAAACGCACGTGGATAAAAACAGCGTTATTCCACCCGTATTGCCCCAAATTGGGGGTGCACGGGGGCCGTTTTCAGCTGCTCCCTCAGCTTTATTCTGCATTAGCCACAGAGGAATTAGCTGCAACGCTGCAAACAGGCAGCATAAACAAAAGACACCCTAGACCAGGGCCGGATCCTAGCAATTTCTGGATCCTCAGGGCTGTGCACCACCTATAACCACGCGACCAGGCTCAGCTATCGCAGCCCTTAAACGCAGCCCGAATTGCGCTGTGTGAGCTGAGGGCGGCTAAGGGCGAAGCCCCCCCGCGAGCGCAGCCCCCCCCCTTACCCTGCAGGGCCTCCTTGGCTCGCGCCAGCTCCTGCTCCTTCTGCGCCAGCTGCACCTTGAGCTCGGTGGCCGAGAGGACCTCGGTGGACTTGCCGCCGTGCGTCTCCTCCAGGTCTTTCGCCAGCATTTCCTTCATCTGCCGGAGCAGGTGGACCTCCTCCTGCAGCTGGGCCACCTCCTCTCGCAGCAGCCCTGCAGGGAGAGAGCGCAATGCCAGGACACCCGACCGCGTGCTTAAAAAGTAAAAATAATAAAAAAAATTCCAGAACGCCAAGGACAACCTCCCCGTCGGAATCGCTCTGAAAAATTGGAACGGCCGCCTTTAGATTTGGATAATTACCAGCGCTTTCGGCCTGGCCGGGTTTCTGCTCCAGCTGGGCTGTCGCTGCTAACGCACATCTGGGGGAGGGCACGGGGGCAGCGGGCCTGTGCCCCAGCACTTCTTGGGGGCAAATTTCACCCTCTTATTCGGGGACCTGCTGCCCCAGACCCCGAAGCAGCAGTGGCAAGAGCAGGGACGGCGCAGACCTCGCTTCCCACGGACGCGCCTCTTGGTTAACTCCGTATTAAAGTGCTTTTCTGCTATTTCTGCATTGCACCTACCGCCTTTTCCCCTCACAAGCCTCTTCCTGCAAAATATGTTTTGGCCGCGTAAAACTGCTGTCGTCCACTACGCGAGTCCGGCATCACAATGCAAAATTATCAGCACAAACCTGCAAACCGTTCGACTCTGCTCTTCCGCCTCCCGTTGCACAACCGCCCGCTGTTAAAAGACCTGTAGGACAAGAAGTTGCCCCCACGCATCCACGGCTTTCCCCTGTTGCAACACTCTCCACCTGCCCTCTTGTTGCACCACTTCTGCAAGACAGCTCACATTTTTTAGCTCAGATAAGGTGCTTCTGCCATCAAATAAAAAGTGAAAAACAAGTAAAATTGCTGCAACGCTCAGGGCATGGGAAGCGGCCGCATCCCAAAGTGCTGCGATGCTCAAGGAGCAGGAACCGCTGCATCCTGCACGCGCAGGGCTCAGCACCATCCCCTCCTCTCCATCCCTCACTGCAAGGGCCCCGACTGCACTGGGGGACGATTTCTGTTGCATTAAACCCCGCATATCTCCGGGTCCTGCACTTATCCGGTATCTGGACTTGCTCCAAAGATTCCTACCAATTTCCAGGTTTTGACCCATGCCCTTGGATAGCTACAGAACGAAGCAACTGGTTTATTTTCCCTCCCAGATAAGCAAAAACCCGCTGGGCACCGAGGACCGGGAAGGGCAGGAGCGGGAAGCTGCGGCCATGCACTATTGCCCGGCGCTGGGCAGAAAGCATCGCTGAAACACGCTGCCAGCACATCATTTGCTTTCATTAAAAGCAATTTTCTGAGCTTCAGGAATAACCTGCCGGCGAGTCGGGCTGCGCTGGGACGTTTCCCCTCGGTCTCGCACGTCCGCACCTGGCTGCCACCGAAACCACGCGGAAAAGGGTAAAGTTTCAACGTGCTGCTGCAATGGCGAGTGGCGGCGGCTGGCTCAAACGCACCTTTGCTCCGGCGCCGTCCGCAACCGGTCACTCCGGAAAGGGCGGCGCGTACGGGGAAAAGGGAGCAATGTCCAGGGCCCAGGGAGCAACGTCCAGGGCCCGCCGGGATGGCAGTGGCTCGCGGGGCACCGGCCGGCGCCGCGGAGCAGCTGGGGCCAGGGAGACATAAAATACGCGTTGCATACTTGAAATGCCTCGCTCATGAAAACTGGCAAGCGCCCGCTTGGTAAATTATTTAGCCATAAAGTCACTAACTAGGAACATTCGAGCTGCCGGCTGGGGGGATTTCATTAAAGTGCTGCTGAAATCCCAGCAAAAAAAGAGAAACTGGGATAAATATGTTTCCAAGGAGCAAAACGACAGCTCGCTCAGCCCCGGCCAAAGCAACGCTATGATTTCTCAAGGGGCCGGAGAAATTTGGCTTTCCGGCACCAGCATTTGGGAAATTTTGGGGAAAGCCGAGGAGCGAGCAGGCTGCAGTCGCAGCCCGCGCCTGGAGCGCGAGCCCAGGCCCCGGGCCAAGGGGAACAGCTTGTTTCCGCGCCTTTTCCCACGCTGCGCTCGCCCAAAAATTCGCAGCGAGGGACGGCCGGTTGCCTCCAGCAGAAAAGAAAGAAATAAATTATATGCGTGTTTATACGGTTTTGAAAGTTTGCAGATTTATTTGCAGGTCAACGCCAAATGCTGGCCAGATGGTCTTCGGCAAAGTTAGGGCCTGATTTAACACCGCTGTTAATTAATTTTCTGATAATTTGTTTTCACCTGTAATTAGGAGCCGCTTCGTTCGGGAGATAACTGTGAAGTTATTCCTTGGCAAATGATTAACTGGAGCAGAAGGGATGGAGGCAGCAGGGTTTTCGCGACGGCAGCGACCGCGCTCCAAACCCCCGCGGTATTTCCCCGGCGCCGCGGAGGAAGGCGTCTGCGAAGCCCGGGATTGCCGCGGGAACGGGAGCGCTGCCAGCCCCGCGCCGGGATGCCGGCTGCGAGAGCCGGGAACGCTCTCCGGGACATGGGAAGCACCCCAACGGGCCAGTGCGGGAGGTATTTTTGCAATGCCAAACATGCAATTAGAGCTTTCAATATACCGAAAAATGTTGTAGCGCTTGCTCTCTTCCAAACTCCCCGCTGGGGCTATTGCAACGTCTCCGACGCAGAAAGCAGAAAAAGGCTTAAAAGCAGCAAACCTCGCCCAAACCACCGCCTCATGCAACGGATTTGCTGGGAAAAGCCCGCATTTCGGGTAAGAAACTTGCGCCCCGGACACGAGCACGCGGTCGCAACGGGTCGCCAAGTTTCCACCGCGTTCGCACTGCCGTCTCCAGCCGAAGAGGATTGCACGGAGAAGGAGCACTTTATTCGCGTAGAGGACATTAAAAGACTTTCTAGACTTGAGAGGGGGAATTTCAGCTTCATTTTAAAGCGGAGGGGAAAAAATGCTGCAGTGCCAAGTTTTAAGCACCTGAATAAATGATCCGCTTCTCAGAAAGTGCCATTTCCAGGCAGCTCTCGGCAATCATCGCAGAAAAAGCTGAAGTTCCAATAACTGGGAAAACAGGCCAATTATTCAGGAACTGCAGCGCGGCCTCCGTTTCTTCAAAATACAGATTGCTTGGCCAGGATTTCCATATACCTCCTAACAGCATCTACCTTAAAAGACGGCCTCTTTCACTTATTTCTTCCGGCCCCCCCGAAGCGATCAGCCCAGAGCAATGCCGACAGCCCTCCGAGCCCCTTCCAAAACGGGAGCTTCCCGCAGGTTTTGATGGAAAATGCCCCAAACTTTCCCACGTGCAAGTGCTAACGCCGCTCCGCAGACAACCCCAATGCAAAAAACGCCACCAAACTTTTTTTTTTTGGGGCATTTTTTCCCCTTGGCCTTTTCCGCCGCGGGTTCGTCCCCCCACCGCGACGGAGCCCCGCGACTGCAGCAGCCCGAGCGCCCAGCGGCGCCGGAGGGATCTCCGCGTCTCCCGCGGCAGCTTTCAGAAACGTTGCAAACGGGCAGCTACGAAATTAATGCATTTCAAATATTTCCCAGACTAATTGATGAAAACTACAATTCACACTGCAATAATTAGCCGCTAATTATATTGCAGCTGATAGCATTAAACTTCCATGACACTGTCAGATTCTGCAGCCTCCACGCTCTAAGCGCTGAGCAGCGCTAATGGACAATGTAAATAGTGGGGGGGGGGGTTGGTGTTTAAAGCATCTACGATAAATATCCCCCCAGAGCGTTTGGGGCGGATGTTTCCGCTGCGGAGCCGGTAAATCCCGTCCCTGGCTCTCCGTGCTGGAGCAGACCCGCCGGGACGTGCCGCAGGCAGCAGAGCCCGGGCTGCACCAGCCCGTCTCACCGCCCGGCGAACCCCCCCGGCTGCCCCCTCGCAAGGAACCGCGTCGCCCGAGGGGCTACAACGTCTACACGACTTTTCCATCATCCTTGTGTTGCTTTAAATCCGTGCAACGGGGGAAATCCGCGCTGGGCAGAAACAACAGGTCCTCAGCTAAGAAGCCCTGCTCCTTTTTCGCAGCAAGCGGCTCCTACGCAGCGCGAGGTTTAGGTAAACCACAGCTACCAGGGAAAAAGCGATGCAGGAGTCACCACGGAAATTTATGCTCCAATCTCACTTTTGGTGTCGCTTCTGCAAGTTTGCCGGCAGGACGATGCGCGCTAGCAGGAAGGGAGCACACACACACACACACACACACACACACACACACACACACACACACACATGCGTGCAAACAAAGCTGGAACCGGGACAGCGTGCATCTGCCAGGCCCGGTGCCCAAAAGCCTGTGAATTCGCCCCAAGCTGCGCTCACCTGCGAGCTCGCCGCGTCCCCCCCGCGGCGTCGCTCCCCGGCCCCGCGAGCATCACCCCGAGGCCCCCAGGCCCCCGGCACAGCCCTGCCGGAGGGGTCCCGCGGCCGAGCCGGAGCGTTCCCGCAGCCAGGCCGATTCCCGCGGCCTGGCCAGCCGATTCCCGCGGCCGAGCCGGACAGTTCCCGCGGCCCGGCCAGATGGTTCCCGCACCAAGCCGGAGCGTTCCCGCGGCCAAGCCGGAGCATTCCCATGGCCAAGCCGGAGCATTCCCGCGGCCAAGCCGGAGCATTCCCGCGGCCAAGCCGGATGGTTCCCGCGGCCAGGCCGGACGGTTGCCGTGGCCGAGCCGGAGCGTTCCTGCGGCCGAGCAGGCGCGTTCCCGCGGGAGCATCCGCCGGCAGCCCCGAACAATAGGCCGGGCCTGGCGGACAGCCCGGCGCGCAGCGCGGCAGGGGCACGCACGTACCCGGCTTGCTCTCCTCGCGGTCCGATTTCATGGCGGAGCCGGGGGGTGGGAGGGGGGTGTCCAAGCCCCGCCGCCCCCCGAGCGCGGCGCTCCCGCGGAGGGCCGGAGCGGCGGCTCTGTCACCCCGGCTGGCTCCGGCGGCCTCTCCCCTCCCTTCCCTCCGCAGACTCCTCCCCGGCACGGCAGGAAGTGCGGCGGGCGCTACCTGCGCCGGGAATTTGACCCCTCCGCAGGTCGCAGCCGTCCCCGGTCCCAGGCCTTCCCCCCGCCGGCCTCCTCCTGGCTCCGGGTGCCGCGGGAGGCTCCGCGGCAGCATCCCGCAGCGATGCCGGAGCGAGCGGGCACGGCCGAAGGCAGCAGCCCCCCGTTTCGCCGACCGCATCGGTTCAGTGGGAAATAGCCCAATACCACGCTTACTTATTTCTCGATTTTTTTAAACATAGGCCGGCTGTGAATGCATGAGCACCGGCAATCGAAACGGCACGTGGCATCGTCTCACGCGCAGGGAAACTGAGGCACGCCGGGAGGAGCGGCTCGCCGAGGCCAGCACTGAACGCAGGGGCCCCGTTTGCTTGCACGAGCCCCCCGGGCGCACGGGGCTGCGGCACGTCTGCCGACGCGGGTGTCCGAGCGGGGACGCCGGGGCCCGGCTGCCGGGGAAACGCGGGGCCAGAGGAGCTAAATCCTGCAAATCCGCTCGCTTCGTTGCGTTTGCAAGGGGGAGAGAGGGCTGAACCACACCTCTCCTCCAGGACGGGATGAAAAAATAGCAGTACTTACAGAACCAGTTCCACCCGAACGGGAAAATATTCAGCGTTAAATTACGTCAGTGCTTTCCTTAACCCCTGCTTAGTCCTGGCCGCGGGACCCGCGGCTGCAGCCCGTGGGCAGACAAGCCGGGGAGACGGGGGGCCGAGGGGGGCTGCCCCCCACGGCCGAGGCTGGAGGTTTAGGATGAAGAGGTGGTTTCTGACCCGCCGAACGCTGCGTGGGGAGGCCGGTCTCCCCCGGCTGCACCCAACGCTTGCTCATCCCCACCGCGACCTCCGGCCAAGCCACCGAGGTGGCCCCGCGCCGGCAGCACCCAGCCCGACGCCGAAGCTCCCGCCGAGCCGATCCCGGGCGAGCGGCCCAAGCTCCCGGCGCTCCTCCCCGGGAGGGGAGGCACGTGATTAAGCGGGCAGGAAGGTCGGCGCTGGCGTGTCGGCTCTTGCTCACCTACCGTGGACCTCTGCTTGGCCAACCAGCGTTACTCGCGCCTGCAACACCACCCTTCTCGCTCCTTCTCCAACACACGGGTCTTCTTCTGAGACCTCTTCCTGCTCCTAATCCTGGAGCGCAGCAGCTGGCTGGGAAAACGAGCGACCAAGAAGCTCCTGCAAAGATTTATGTATCTCCATCCGTGTTTTCATCCCTTCTGTCTCTAAAAGGGCAGTTTAAGGCGCCGGTGCAGCTCGACATAAGCCCACACAGCTCTGCTTTGGGAGGTGATTGAGCCTGGTCCTAAACCCGCTAGATTTCTTGCACCATAAACTTCAAATTGTCTCCGTTTTCCGCAGGACCAATTATTATTTTTAAGCCCTTATTTTTCTAGTGCTGCCCCTCTTTCCTCCCAAATGTAGTAGTTAAGAACACGAGGACAAAGGTGCCGGACAGAACAGCATTTCCCGCGAAAATAAGATTTCTAAAGGGGAAGGAGGAAAAGAAAGGCTGCTTTTGAGAAAAGCCACCAGCATCTTAAATTGAAAAGCTGCATTTGCATTGCGGTGACAACTGCTTTCATACAGCCCAGCTTGGGCATCGGGTACAAGCACAAAAACAGCTCTAACGACAAGGGGTAGCATGGCCCGGAAACCAGCAGATTTAACCCAAACGACATCCCGGGGCAGAATATGAGCAATTCCAGAAGAAAATACCCCAAAAGGCAGCCACGCGGTGACGGCGCGAGCATAATAACAGCATCCCGCGGCTGAAGAGGAGGCACGGCGACGCTTGAGGCAGGGCCGGTATTTCCCAGGATAAGGGGAAGCGGCCGGCGCTCCTCGCCGACGGGAAGACGACCCGGCCCAGGCCGGCGAGAGGAAGCTGGGGATGAACGAGTGTATTTTTGCCCGTTGAGTCACTTCCGGCGGACCCGGCTCGGCGCTCGCGTTGCCGCGCGTTTCGCCTCGGAGAGGTCGCGGCTGCTCCGGGACGCATCCGTCCAGCCCGCGGCCGGCTCGGGAAGGCGGCGGGGCGGCTTGGACGGCCGCACGGGACCTACCCCCTGCCACCTCCACGCTCACACCACCTCTGTCACCGCGGGCCAGCAGCCGCAGCCAGCTCGGTGCCGCGAGTACGGCCGCGCCGGTCCTGCGTTTTCCTCGCTTCCCATTTCGCTCGTGTTTTTCCCAAGTTAAAGCGAGCCGGCGCAGCTGCCTTTCGCGCGCGGGGCTCCCCGGCTGCCCTCCAGCCAGAGGAGACCTCAGTTCACACGGCAATTAGACGATTTGCAGGAGAAAAAGCCACCCAGGGCAATTAGACGTGAAAAACTCCCGTTTGCAGGAGGCTGGTGCCTGCGACAGCAGATGGCCAGAGCGCCGGTGCCGGGAGGAAAAGCCTCGCTCGTGCCCTTGCTCGGTGCCTTTCCTTAGGCACCTGCTGCGGCTTGTTTCCGAAGAGCCCCGACGAGCCTTTGCAGAGGGTCAGCATCGCACCCGGGCACCGCTCGCGCCTCGCTGGGGCCGGTCCTTTCCAAGCTGGATCCGCTCTCCAGAACAGAGCTAGGCATAAAAAACAAATTGCTGCAAGCCACTAACAAATATCCATCGCCTGGAACAAGAAAATGAGGAGACCTCTTAAAAGCAAGGCACACGTGCCCCTTACCCTCTGCTTTATTGAAACTACAAATACACGTTTTCGCTTGCTTTTTGCTATAGAACATTTCTTCTCCTGAGATGGAAAAGCAACACGAGATGGAAAAGCAACAGCATTACCCTGACACTGCATCAAGGGCAGCAGCGACCTTTAAAAACAACGCGAGCGTCATATCTGAAAGGAGACCCTCGAGGCCAAGGACACCGTTCCCTCGCTCTGCAGGAGCGCCCGGACCCCCTGAAAGGGGAGAAATCATTCAAGAGGCTACGTCAGGAAAATATGATGCTAAAAAGCTAAAAAAGCAAACAAAAAAAATAGACTGCAGCACGCCGGTTTTAAGGTAATAACGTGAATCAACTCACGGCCGCCCCGGCAAGGCCCAGGGTGGGCACCGTGGTGGGAAAGCTGCCTCCGGCCCCGGCTCCTTCCCCGCTCTGACTGCGCTGCAAAACGAAGCGAGAAGCCGTTTCAGAGCAGAGCCGGTTCCTTCCTTCAGCTCCTCGTTCAAAACAAACTTTTCTTCAAATTGACACATTTTTGTCAAACACTTCACTTTTGACAAATTGGTGTTAGCGCGAGAAAAGCGCTCGGCTGGGGAATTTCCAAGCACTCTGGGAAGCATCAGTCTCGTTTTACAGACGTGGAAAAAAACCCCCAAAAGTGTGACAGCGGCGAGGTCGCACGCCTCCCACCCCGCCGCAACGCCGGGCGATGGGAGACCCTGAGCTCCAAGGGCTCGGTGCCACCCCGGCGCTCAACTGCCCCTGTTTCTCCACCAAAAGGGTGCTGCTCCTGCTTTATACCACGGCGAAGAGGTCTCAGAAGAGAGGGAATTTGGTTAAAAAGAGAAAACAAATAAAAATTATCCTAATCAGCATTCAAAGACAGTCACTGGAAAAAAGGAAAGGGAGGGAGCACGTGATGCATGGCTGGGCGTCATTGTGGAGCGCTTCGTCTTTATCTCCTAAGGATAAAAATCCACCACCAAGTTCAAGAGGGGACGTAAAGATACTGCAGTGCCAGAGCTCAGGGGCTGCTATGAAAGCAACACGACGACTCACATATTTAATAAAAGATGTCAGATTTAGGCTTCAAATGTGTACGACGGTGCCCTGGTCCGGAGAATAATTTAAGTTTCACGTTAATAATACGAAAGGTCCCAACTAGTTTCGTGTTGTTTAAGTGCTTTTTTCTCAGCAGTCACGAGTGCCGGATCTTCAGGCGGCATAAATCAGGACGGCTCTTTCGCCTGAGGGCAGCTATCCTGATTTACACAGGCCAAAGGCCTGCTGTAAGAGGATGGGAAAAAAACGTATTTTAAATGGAGCTCAGTCCACTTGTGCCAGCAAAATATGTGTTTGTGTTAGCTACATATTTCTTTTCTTCCCCGGGGAAAATCTAAATAAATAAAGCACTGGAAAGAACTGGCAATCAAATCATACCAAATGAATCCATCCTCATGAAAAACAAGCGAGCAAAGCAGGATAATGTTACCCAAGCTCACTTTAGAAATGATTTGTTCGTTTTATTTGTAGGCATTTCCGTAGCTGCTCATCACCATAACGCCTGAGCAGAAAAGGCAGCAGCCGCTTTTGTCGTTGTCCAGATACTTAATCTCGAGAGTCTATTTGCACGGATTTTGTGTTTCCAGGCTGTTCATACCATCTTGCTCAATGTCCACCCTCCAGCTGACATCAGCGGAGAGCAAGGGACTTTTTAGTGGGTAGAAAGGGATTGCACGGAAAGGGAAGCCAAGCACCAAACCTTTGGGGAAGTTCAGCCCCCTCCACGCAACACCGGCACAGCAGAGGTGTAGGAAGAGTTTCAACCAGCAAAGAGCGGAAAAGGCAACAAGAAGCTGTCCCACCAGCGCACGAGCAAACGCGAAGCAGTTGCTTCGGTCTTTGCAACGAGGTATTAATTACACAGCAATCAGAACGCAAATGGAGACTGGAGCGGTCACTTGGGACACGTCTGTCTCTCCACGAGCCACCGCGAGCTCACACGGTGGTTGCCCTCCATGGAAAACTGCATCCGTTTCACACTGCGCCTATATTTAGGTGCAGTTCCCAAGGGCTCCTTCTCCACGGCCAAGACAAGCAGCAAAACGAACCAGCCCAAGAGCACACCAGAAGAGAGAGAGCAGACAAATCCTGGAGCCAAGTGTCCGAATGCCACCCCACCAGGTGCCTGCCTGGGAAAAAACGGAGCAAAGGAGGGAGACGAAACAGAAAAGCTTGGATCAGAGAAGCATCAGGACCATGCAATGCTCTTCAGTGTCAGTTCACTCCTGGCAACGCTCCTCCGTGTTGAGTCCACCCGAGTCTCCTCTACTTGAGCTTGCAGAAGAATCCACAGTCTAAGTAAAAGGCTTGCTCTTGTTTCATCTAGTTTAATACAGTAGCATCGACTGACCCAGATACACTTGAAAACGTAAGGAATAATTTTATTAACCAGGTTTGAATTTCAGCTGATTTCTACTGCGTGTTGGTTTTGCTCTCAGTGTAATTCTTCCACGATTGCAATCCTACACCTCCATCCATCGGGATTTAATTTCGAGGAGGCAAAGGTAAGCGCAGACACAGCTGCACCGTTTACACTGGGACTGCCAAATAACGAAGCCGAGGGTAGGAGACGTCTGGATCTGTGATGCTTGCTCGGTCCCAACCGATTCACAGATCACTGGACCAGCAACATTCGTCATTGCCCTGAGACTCACCCGAAAGCCTGCAACGTGCAGGGGAACGGGACAAGGTGCTCAGCACGGCCAGCGGCGAGCTTTACAATATTGATGAGGGACTCAGAAACGTGGGCACTCTTCGAGGACTTTGAACTTCTAAACCCCATCAGAATCAATATTTTTCCTCTTAAAAAACGCTGCGAGAAAAGTACATCTAATAGAGATTCAGTGTTATTCTGCATTTTACATTATTCATTGAATCTCATCCTATGTCATGCTGCAGCGCATATATTACCATACGTGATGACAAAGAAATTACACTACTGCAAATACACGATAAAGCAGCAGCCTTGGCTACTAACTGCACACCAAACTGCCAAACTCTAATTAGTAATATGTAATTAAGCTCACATACACGGAGGTTGTGCCAGTGGCTTTACAGAAGCCCCAGGACCAGGCTCAGGACCGGCCTCATTTTCCAGGCAAGCGACAGCGCAACGAAGCAAGAGGATACCTATACATACAATTAAATGTATACATCGAATATTGCAGCACTATCATTAATTACAAAAAATTCTCACTTCTTCTGAATCCCACCCATCTTGGCCTCAGCAAATACGTTGCCCCAAGGAGGTTTCCTTTCGAAGGGAAGGAGGGAAGGTCGTCCCTGGCACGCTGCCCCGATGGAAATACCCAAAAAGAAGAAAGCCTACCAGGAAAGGCTAATAATTTATATACATGCATACGTTATATATGTAAAACTGTGCTTCTGTTTCTAAAATCAAACTAATTTGCATCCTCAATAACATGCATGGTGTGAATGGGGTTGAAGGCAGGCAAGAATTTGGACACACTTTACTAACCAGACGCTAGTGCCTCTTTTTGAAGCCGCACTTGAGCTTTCACCGAGAGTTTCAAATAGGCAATTCTAATGATCCCTCTTCATTAACGACCCGGTTCCCTCTGCAGTTGAATGCACGTTGAAAAAATCCAGGGTAGAAAATGTCCTTTTACAATATCAACTTTGAAAAGGCGCAATTTGCCATTTGCCTGCTTTTCTGGCCATCTAAAAACCGCAAACTGATCCTAGCGAAAGTTAACCATAATCTCGATTTAATAGTGCAATCCTATGGCTGCTCTAGGGCAGAATTCAGCCAAATGAAGGTAAACGCGTGGACGGACGCAACAAGCCACTACCACGATACTACTTGAGGCTGTGAAAAGCAACAGGGTTTGCGGGTGTGCACAAGTGAAGATGGCAAGCGGCAATGCAGAACGATGCGAGAAGATGGTTTCTGGTTGTTTATGGGAATCACAAAAAAGACAAAAATGGCTGAAAAAGCCTCCGAGGCAGGGTGGGGAAGCCCTGCAGCCCGGGTTGCTCGCGGGCCACCGCTGGGGAGGGGACATCGGAGCCGATGGGCGCCCGAAGCACGGCAGCTGGACGGACGGACCTGTGACCGGCACGCCACGGCGGAGCCCGTCCTCCTACTGTCTGCCTAGAAAACAGGCTATAAATGCCTCAACGCCCTCCAAAATCCATCCCTACTAACTTAGGGGACAGGTTTCATCGTCCAAAGCAACACAGTAAAAATCATTACTAAGTGACTAAGAGCTGCAATTTCTGAAGCTTTTCTCTCCTACAAGCCTGCAAGGACCAAGTGCCGGACGAGCGCCCCAGGTCCAGGTGTTCGACCTCTCCGGGCACGACTACAAAACCGCGAGATATCTTCGAACGTATCAACTTAAATCACATTTTGAAAAGGGAACTCGGGCCCTTAGGTCACTTCACACTTTGGATGGTTTTATCTCCCATTCCTGCAAAACCCAGATGACTCTGCGCGCGGGCCGGAGAGCCAGCACCGCTCCCTTCCGTGACGGCCCGGAGAAACGCCTTTGCGGGAGCCATCCGTCATCTTCGGGCGCTTTTGTTCCTCTAAGTGCTTCGATTCACATTCGCACTTCGCTCCACCATCCATAATCAGGAGCTTTCGGCCTCAATTGCGCCGCCAAAACCTGCAGAAGCATTCAGTCCTACGAAAGGGGTTTTCAACGCCTACAAACTCCCTCTCTCCGTTCGCTGTCAGCTTGTTTGCAGAAACTCGGTGCCATTAGGTTTCCTGACGGTACAGAAGAGCTATCGAGAAAAAGCTACGGAAAAAATGGTTTTATGCAGAACTGGCACAGGGGAGAAAGCCCTGGCCGTGGGCTGCTTCTCCTGTTTCTTCACCACCACCGCAGCTTTATTCCCGCGCTGCCGTACGCGTACAACGTCACAGCGGCTGCTTCTGCAGGACGGAGCGGGCCGTTTCCCCGCACCTCTGCTCCGAAGGTGAAGCTTATGGTTTTCAGCTTTCGACTTCACGATCTCTGTAGCTGAATGCCCATTTTTGAATAGCTAATAGTGGAAAAAGTAAACAGTAGCAATCCTAGGAGACAGGTACCTCAGAAGCAATCATTTCACCTGAAAACTAAATGTGATCAAGAATCACTTAAGCGATTCGTCAGCACCGCTCCGCAGCAGGACTCGCCGGCGCTGCTTCCCTGGCTGCGGGCCAGCTTTCTTTGGGAAAGCACGGAAAGATGTATTTTTAACGTTTCATAAAGTGGTTTTGTCTTCCCCTAGATGGATGGAACAGGAAAGGGGAAAAAAAGGCACTTTGTAATTGTAACACTAAATCTGCTTCTATCAGAGCCCGGATCGGCGTGCCGGGGCTCTGAGCTGATTTATGGCCCTGCTTCAGGAGGGGGAAGCAGGGAAAGAAAAAAGAAAAGAAAAAGATCAAGCGCTGATCCAGACTCCACCTTGGCTCCAGTTGCCACTTATTTAACATTTCACACTTCCCGGGTAGAAGTAATAACGCCAGGAAACCCCCCAATATTTTTCTTCATTCTCCTCCCTGCTCTATGTACTGCTCCCAGAAGACCTCACAGACTCGAAACTCTTCAGAGCTATTTTTCGCCTTAGGAAACCAGGGAGGTTTTCAGCATTTCAGATGTTACGTCCTTTGCCTTAGACGCGCTGGGACAGCTCCTGACGTCCCGCGGGGCTTCGGCAGAGCCGCCCGCTCAGGGCCACCGGCAGCCCTGGGTTTCAGCCAGCGACAGCCAGCAGGACTTCAGAGCATGCAGGTCCAGGCAGCGATACGATGAACGAACGGCTCGATAAGATAAACCCCCCCCTTCCTGTGGAAGCGCGGTTCGCCCTCGCCCCTCCAGGATCACCAACATTTGATGCCATCTGAAAGCAAACAAAACCGTCCCGGAGCGACGGTCGAGACGGAAACACTCTGGGCTTCTGCCGAGGAGTTCAGCCCTTGCAATCTGCCCCGTAATTCGGCTTGCCATTCCTGGCACCTTCAGGAAACGGGCTGGATTTTGAAATAACCTTACCGAACATCAACTCGGCGCTATTGAAATGCAGAGCGCGGCGAAGACTGATGATCTCGGGCAGCTCCGGAGACAACAACCCGATCGCCCAACGCACGGGTATTCATTACCGCTAATTCTCTCTTATTGGAGAAGAAGGAGGAAAAGAAAAGCGAGCGGTCAACAAGGAAACAAAGCCCTCTTTAGCAGCCCAGCTTGCCAAGCCGCGTCCGATAAGAGCGGTCCAGAAAGCGGGCAGAAAGCGAGGACCGCCAGCCGGCCGGCAGTGACCCGGCGGGCAAAGCTCGCTGCAGCCGCCTGCCAAGAGGCGCCCGCGGCCAGGAGCGAGGCAGCCGCCCAGCAGCCTGCAAGGCAGCCGCGGCAAAAAACCAGCCTGGGAACACCAGAATAAGTCAGTGCAGGGCTGACCCGGGAGCCAGCGCTGCTGGCACCCAAAGCTTCGCTCCTGCCCCAACGCCGCGCTTGCAGAGCTGCCCGGGGACCATTTGAGAGCAAACAAGCAGAACGCACCACTACTTACACACGCATTTTTTTTTAAACACCTGTAGTCAAATATAAGCTTCATTTTATACCAATTAATCCTATAGCCAGCGATTTTCTTCTGCTGCTCTTCAGCTACTTGGGAAATCCTCCCGAAAGAGCGCTCGGGGTTAAACGGGGATTACGTTGTTTAGCGAGGCAGTTATACTGCCTCCGATAAGAGGATCTAATCCTGAATGGAGAAGCGTCAGCTCTACGGATATTTGCAAGCAAAAATTAAAATGCTGATAGCGTCCGGCGCGTGCCTTATCCCGAAGGAGCGGAAGAGAGGTATTTGATCTGACTCTGTCTGAGGAAGGAGAGCGGGGCTCCGTGGTCGAAGGCAGCATCGCCTGGTACCCAGGAGCAAGCCGAAACGCGTTGGCTTCCTTCAGAGCCTGGGAGTTTCTCCTACCACCTGGATGAGGCCCGCAGCCGCGGAGATGACGCCGACGTCCCATCACGGCCAGCTCCAGCTCCAGGCTTTATACCGGCACCACCGGCTCCCCTGATGCTGGGGCGAGATGCAGGTCGGACGCCGCGTTTCCCGGTGCCCCTCAGTTTTCCAAGGCCACTCTTTCCTGAATAATTTATCATCACTTAATGGCAGCTTTTATACACGCAAGTCTTTTTAATTTGCATTGTTTGATTTGCAATCAAAGCCATGTTTTGCAGAACAAGGTGGCAGGGAGCAAAAAATATCTGCAAGAGATTATCAAAACCAAATATATTCGGTTATCTCCCTTTCTCCCCGTTCCCTTCTTATCTAACCCCAAATATCCTTCAAGATGCAGTTAAGCAGGCGCTTAACTCTCCCCTGCGGCACTAAAGGTGCAAGCCCTGGGTTTCTGCCTGTCCAACACCGCCCTTGGGTTTATCCGTGCTGCTGAAGCGCGAGCAGCCCGCGTGCCTGCACAGCTTTTGATTTTTTATTTTTTTAACCTTTCTGCAAATTTGCCCTCCGAGCTCAGCTCCGCATCTTGGAAATAACAAGGACAGAGTTTAATCGCAAGCTGCTTTTCAGCTAACAGCCTGCTTTACTTCCCTATGACAGCATCGCCGCTGCAGAACACCCTTAAAATGCCGCCGTGCTCTGAAAACTGGCATTTGTGGTTCCACAAGTGGTTTTCTTCCCCCTTCTGCCGCATCAAAATACACAAAATAAACACAATCTCACGATTCCAGCCACTCTCCAAATCCCCAACTGTATAACCTCGCAGCTCAAAAAAAAAAAAAAATATATATATATATATATCCATAATTACTTAATCGAAAGAGAGTGCTTGCAGTGAAAACAGGCGGGTGAATGTCCTCCGAATGGTAAAGGTTATCAAAATATCAGGGCTCGGACAAGCGGGGCTGTGGGAGCATCTCCCTCTAATAACCAGCAGCGAAGCAATCCCTTCCAGGGCAACGGGGAGGAGATAAAGAATTTCTTCCTCCGGTGGCAATAAATCAAAGGGCTCCGTTTAGCTGATGGAAATTGATTTTTCTCCCTTTCTTTGCACTTAGGAAAAAAAAAGCAGGACCACGGGAAGAGTCTCCAGACATGACCGAGCCAAAGCAACACTGGAGAAGAAAATCGCCGGGACTTCAGCGCAGACCGGCGACACACGGTCCCTGTTGGACTGCTCTGGACCATCTTTTTTATTTATTTATTTTTTTAAATGTGCACGGAGCCCAGGGAAGCGGCTCATACGTGAAGGAGATCGATTCTTCTCCCACTCACCGAACTCTTCATGAAGAGTTATTCAAATCCAATGATTTTTCTTCCCTTTTTGTATTTAGCATATTGCAGCCACAGGATGGCGGAAAATAAAAAACCCATCAGATTGATTTGGCCTCATTTTAAATCCCGACGATACTCTGAGGCTGCCTGATGTATAGCCGGTGGTCTGGCTTAACAGGTTAGAAACTTCCCCCCGTTTTCTCACTATTGACTTTTACAGCAGAGCGTAACATTTTTAATGACAAATAAATTGATAGAGATGCATCACTGCGAAGAAACCGTGACCTACTCATCTGCGAGCTGCAGAGGCTTCTTCTCCTGGAAGGGGCTGTTTTGGATGAAACCCTGCCTTTCCGCGGGATTTCATCCCCCCGTTCGGAGCGGTGGATAATGCACACGCTTTGCAGAAGCGAAATGCAGACGTGCCCTTTGCGCGACGCTGCTGCGGAGGCAGCGCTGGCTCGGCTCTGCCTCCCTCCCACGCACCTCCCCTGCTGCGGTCCCCGCCGCCGCTAACCGCTGCTCTCCGGTTCCCAGGAGAAATCGGCTCGATTTACCTGGAAATGTTTTCTTTAAAAAAAAAAAAAAAAAAAAAAAAAAAAAAAAAAAAAAAAAAAAAAAAAAATCAACTCCCTGCTTGCAGCCGCTCCGACCAAAGCTCCCGCTAAAGCGCGCCGGGCCGAGCGACCTCCCTGCGTCCCAGGCGGCCGCCCCGACCCCGGCTGTCGCTGCAGACACGAGGCTGGCAGCAAAGTGGCAGGTTTCCTCGGTACCACAGTAATTAGCAAGAATAAATCAATCTCTCTCCTTTTCCCCCCTCCTTCTTCAGCTTTTGCATTGACAATTAGGGTGGGAAAAAAAAAAAAGGAGTTTCTGCATTACTGAGGCTACATCCAAGGAACTGAGGGCAAATGTGGGCCACTGCACATCTGAAGGAGGGGGAGATAACGTCAGCTATCGGAAAGCATCTCTGGAGGGCAATTACTGTGCTTGGAAAATAATAAAAAGATCTTTACTGTCTTCCAAGTCGCCTCTGGCCCAAAGGGCGCAGCAGGATCCAGTTCCAGCGGACCTAAAAAACGACCTGACGGCACCAAAGCCAACTTTCCAGGCATCTCGGATCAGAGGAAAGGAAGAAAAATCCCGCAAGAAAGGACCTGTCTCCTTCGCCCAGTGCTGACCGAACTGCATCGCGCTGATGAATGCGCAGCATTTCCAAGCGACGCGCAGCAGAACCCCCCCCCAAACCGCAGCCTCGCCCTCCCCAAAGCCCCTGCCTCCCTCTTTAACAACTCATTATCGCATTAGGAAGCACAAGCACACCGGATTATGGTATTTAGCAACATTATGGTGGATTTGAGCCAGCCTTCCAGAAAGCCTTCTGCCTTCCTGCTCCGACCTGGCCCGGGGGGGCTCCGGCCCCAGCCGCAGGCGTTGCGTGCCGGGGCACTAGCAAATATCCCTAGCTGTACATCAGTAAATATATATATATAAATATATGTATATTTGTGTGTCTATATAGTATATTTAGTAAATATTATATATATATATATGTTTAGCAGACACACACAAACGCATATATATATAACACCGCAAACTGGGAATTTCAGACCACGGGATTCGCTGGCTGCTTTCACTCAGCCAAGTAGATTATAAAATCCTGCAGCAGCAAAATAAACAGCTTACAGCAAACAACAGGCTTAGCGCGGCGGTACTTACACTCTCTGGCTACGGCTCGGGCCGGGCATCGCCCAGGCCGCCCGCCCCGGCCCCGTGCCCACGCCAGCGGCACCGCAGCCGAGGATGCTCCTCTGCTCGGTCCCATCCCACCAAGCCACCCCCAGGCTCTAGGACGGGCTTTAAGTGCTCCCAGATGTCACGCCCGTCTCCAAGGCCCCCTGCTAAGAGGAAAATTGAATACTTGGTGGAGAAAGCAGCGCTGGCTCCATACCCAAAACTGGTGAACGCACAAAAAACTCAAAATGAAAAATATGCTTTCCTCCACCTCTTCTCAATTATAGCTGCAGCTGAGGTTTCATGCCAACAGAATTAAAAAGAAATGAGAGCAGAAGCATCCTTTTAAAGTGAAACAAGATTCAGTATTTTTTAAATAAGTGCATGAGAGAGAAAAGTTGCATTTTATGCTTTTCCTCCAGCATTTTCACACTGACCTCCTCTCAGCCACATTGAATTAGAGATGTCCAGCTCCATCACGGCTTACTTCGTCTAAACAGGATTTGGGGTCCCAAAGGGCCGCTGCAGAATATCACGTTTAAAGGGAGATGTTAAGCAAGACGTCAGGAACGATCCTGGACGCGTTAATGCGCCAAGGAGCAGGCTGCTTCGCCGCCCCGCTCTTCTTTGGGGACACAATCCTGCAGACTTAAGAACCACATCAAAACCAGAAGGCCCACTCGCTTGCTCAACTTAACTTCATACAACCTGTCCCCATAGTTTCCCACTGGGAACTATTGCCAGGAAACCTAGGATGCTATTTCCTAGCTGGAAATGAAGTACCGGCCCGGAGGACCAGGACCAGGAGCTCCTGACGGGCTCCAGTCCCACCTCACAAGCCCTCGGCCCCTTCACCAGCCCAGCGCTACCCCAGGGGTAGGAACAACACCTCTAGGAACGAACTGGAGAAATCTGAACAGCGAGATAACCCCAAAGATGGGCAAAACCCAGCGTGGAGGGTCGCCCCAAGGCCATGGAGGAGGTCTCCTCCCCGAGCCACGCTGCCCAGACCCAGGCGCTTCTCGGCCTTTTCTGCTCGACCCCTCGCCAGTCGGCGAGAAATATTTCAGGCTTAAACGAGGCTCCGAGATGCCTCGAGATCGCATCCGCGTGCCTGCGCGGTGCTTATACGCTGTAATGTGCTTCCCCTCCGATTCAAGGCTCCTCGTGCGGGAAGGGCTCCCAGGGAAAGCAGCGGGAGGCTCTTAATTGCCGCTGTTGCAATCAATACAAACAACGCTGCGCAATGCCGACTGCTGCAGGAAACCCGGGACGGCAGGATTTCAGCATTTTCCACCGCAAAATAAGTTACTCAATGTCCTAAATCATGCTCAGAAGATGCTGCAGGTCGTGCACAGCTCTGCAGGACCTGCAAAGACACTCACCAAACGCACTAAAAGAAAGCGGACTCTACCACGGACGTGACTCTTCCCAGCAAGCAACGTGCA
Organism: Dromaius novaehollandiae; assembly: GCF_036370855.1. Lineage (NCBI taxonomy): Eukaryota > Metazoa > Chordata > Aves > Casuariiformes > Dromaiidae > Dromaius > Dromaius novaehollandiae. The sequence goes on along the minus strand of NC_088121.1, from coordinate 7,594,131 downwards.
CTGAGCTCCTGCCTCTTCCATTCGCCCCTTGGAGGGGCCTTGGGGACCTCTGAGGCTCCACCAGACCAGCAAACTCATCACTGGGATGCAGGAAATATTTGGGGTTCTGCTGAGAGTCAACCAAACCCGGCCAGACCCCTGGCGAGGACTCAGCTCCACACCTGAGCAGAGGTTTGCACCGCTGCCCGCGGCACCCGAACCGGGACGCCCACCACCGGCAATGGCTCAGTTACACGTCCGAGAGAGTTAACTCACATATATACGTGAATATACATATATATATATACACACACACACGTGCGCATCCTCAGCCGCTCTTAGAAAAGAAAGCCCTCCGAGCTACTCTGTCAGCTGGGATCCGCAGGACGCGAGTCAGCCCTGCCCTTAAATGAACCGCGGCCGCTGACAAACGAAAGCCCGGAGAGCCAACCGCAGCTATGCTGATTTAATGCCATCTGCAAACCATCTCCATCCGTGCTCGGCGCGAGCAGCAGCGGCTGGGATTTCCGAAGGCGCCAGGGGAATTCGAGCTCCCAGCTCTGCCAGATCCTTGGGACATTTCGGAGTCAGTCTCGAGGCTGCTTAACTCAAACAAAGCGCGCTCACCACATCAGAAAGCCCTATTTAGAAACCCCCCAGGAGACCAGAAACCAGCGTAAGTCTGAAAAGGCCTGGGCAGGTCGTGCTAGCCCCTTCTTGAAGATGCCACCACCTTCAGCTCACGCGAGCGCTGCGGCATGTAAAACGTGCTAATTAACAGGGTTTCGCCGAGTTTATTGAGCCGTTTGCCTGTTCTCGTTGCAAACGAGGCCTCGGTCCCGCGAGACTGCGCAGGTCTTCCAGGGGCGACTGCAGCAAGGGCTGCAGACGGGGAAACACTTCTGAAAACACGTAGATGCAAAACGGCGAGATTACAGGCTCGTGCACACAGAATGATAAGAGCGCAAGCGGAGGCTGGACGACGATTGCGGAGGATATTGGAGAAGAAACGCTCCAGCCACACGAGCAATAAAAGGTCAGGGAAAGGAGGCGGTGACATCTCTAAGAAATCGCACAAGCAGTTTCCTGACAAAAGTATTGACAGAGGGGACAGATAGGTAAAATTAATTCAGCCCTTGCCCCCGTGTTCGCGGAGGATATAGGGGACGGAGAGCACAAAGAGACAAGGATCTTCTGAAATGGGAAGAAGCCAGAAAAAATAAAAATAGAAAAAATGAAGCAGGGTATCTGAACTGGTCATTGCAGTAAAGAATCGAGATATCACTTGGGGCAGGCAAGCCACCCAAGCAGGACACCTCTCTCCTCAGAAACATATATATTCTAAATGACAGCAATAACTAACGTTATTGCCATTGCGAGAGTTTTATTTTGGAGCCCTGCCTGCTGTGATAGCCCCAGAAAAAGAATTAAAGTCTGCTTTCGCTCCTGAAATTTAGATTTATAGGAAAAGCCATTTACTTAACTCCAGAATTACGATTCTCCTTCCCCATCAACACTCTTTTGTCCTTCTAAAAGCCCCGTTTGCAGCGTCGGTTCACCAGCCCCTCTGCTACGCCGGGTTAAATCACTAGTGACAAGGCAGCCAAACTGGAGGCACTCCTTTTGCTCCTAAAAAGCCAGGTGGCAGCTGCTCCCCCCCAGCGTCACTGCGGCGGGTTTTATTTTTTTAACATCCCAGCCTGGCTCCTCATCGATAGTCTTTAAATATTCAGAACGACCTCTGCTTGTCTTGACCGTGCACCTTCGTCCCCAGCGGGCAGCGCGGCCACGGAGGTGGCATCTGCCCGCCTTGGCCCAGCTGCTTCCCAGCGATCCCGCAATTCCCGGGAAACGGCGGCGCTGGCGGCCAGCTGCTCCGTGGTCACCGTGCCGGCCGTCCCGCCGCCCCACGCGGCCCCCTGCTTCGCCCGGGGAGCTCCAGAGCGACAACGCGCCGTGCCCTGCAGCCCCGCTCCCAGCATCGCGCCTTTAATTATTAATATCATTTAGACAGCGCCATCAGGGAGCAAGGGCTTCGGAGAAACGTAAGAAAAAAGGGTTTTATCCGGCACCGCATGCAATGTCCAGCCCAGTTCTCGAACAGCTCCAACATGGTATCGCTCCTCCCGTTTATTCGCGTGATGGTGATGTCCAGCAGCTTCGCAAAGCAGTGACAACAGGCTGGGACCGCGGGTTCACCTTTTAGAGAAGAGAAGCAATATTCAACCAAAACCGCACCCGAGCCTGGATGCGGCTCCTCGCTGGTCTTCAGGAGATGCTGTGCCGGCACGAGCTCCACGTCCGGAGCGTCTCCGGCACCGGAGCAGCGCCCCTCGGGCAGCCCCACGCTCGCCCATCTGCCACAGCACAAAGCTCAGCCCAGTGCTGGGCACCAGCCAGCATCTGGCCAACATCTGGCCTGCTTGGTTCTCCTCGCTCTTCGTGTCCGTAAATACCTGGCCCCAAAGAGGACATCTGAAGAGCAGAGCCACTGCCACGTTCAGAGGTTTATCCACCCCCAGGCCCTGGCGCTTTCGGCGACGGCTGCTGATCCCACCCAGGCTTCTTCCTTCCAACTGTTCGGCTCTTCCTTCCCCCAAATTCCAGACTTTTATCTTCCTGCTTGAGAACAGCTTTGTTCTTGGCGTAATAACAGGTGATTTAGCAACTGTCACGTCCTGGGCCCGGAGCGAGCTGAAGGCAACCTTGTTAACTCAAACGTGCCCCAGGAGTCCCTCCGGCTGTCGCATCCGCGAGGCCCAGAAGAAAACGCGGACGAGCACGAAACTCACTGGCTTCACCCAGCGGCAGAAGGACTCCGCGGTCCACGAAGTCGCCTTGGACAGAAAGTCTCTTCTGCGCCCAGGCGCAGCCGTGTCGCCCTGCTGCAGGCTCTCCCCCGGCCCTGCACAAGACCCCCGGCGGGAAGCCCACCGCCAGCCCCCAGCTCCTCCCGCCGGCCAGGCCTTTGCAGCTCCTGCTCCGTCGGCCTCGTAATAAGGATTTTGCACACGGGCAAAACACACTTCAAGAATCACAACAGGGTCTGCCGCGAGCCCAGAATATAGGTTGTTCTGTGATCAGCTGCACCGGCAGATGCAAATGGGAAACTCTCCCATCACCAACCTACGAGAGCCTAGAAGCAGCCGAGAGATAACTCAGCGGCTGCGGGCTAGCTCCCATCAGTGAGACGGGGCAGGAATTAATGCACCGTCAGGCTTGCGCTCACGTGCAGTACCTAGCTGCAATGATAAAAATATTCAGGCAGGTTTTTTTCTCCCCTCCAGACTCACTCCTTGGGTCCCCCCCCACCCCCTTCTCGTCATCTCTGCAGCTCAGTCCTTCCCACAGCCCTGGACTCTCATTTTCTTCTTTTCTTTTAAATCCAGCAAAGACAAACACATGCATTTAATGACCGCCCGTATCGAACGCGACAATGAGATCAGAAGGGAACAAAAGAGCCAACCTTGCTCCTCCATCGCTCAGGGACCGACAGCGACCCGCGCAGACAAAGGACCATCTGCTGCCGGGCGCGACCGGCCCCGGTGCCGGGGGGCTCCGGCACGTCGACGGCGGGGCCGGGCACTCGCGCGCGTCTCTGCTCTCCTGCCAGCAAGCGCACAGGCCGCTCGCGCAGGCGGAGGTGGGCACGTGTGTGCACGCTCCCACAGCCCGCGGAGAGACAGCGGCATCTCCGCGACCGGCTTCATCTGCTCTGCTTTGGGGGCTGCGGGGTTCTTTGGGCAAACGACCCACTCCCGCCACGAGCGCGCTCGCAAAGCCCGCGGGAGACGAGCTGAACCCAGCCTTCCCAAAAGCAAGCCCCAGTCCTCATCATCAGCGCGTCCTCCAGCTCAGGGACTTCTCGCTCCATGCGCCCAGATCGACAACCGGCTTCATGCCGCATTACAGACACCCCGCGACTCGGCAGCACAAGCCGTCCCTGAAAACCCCTGCTCACATTCCTGCTCTTCTGCGCTTAATTTGCACTCGCAAGGCAGCCCAGATCGGCTCTCTGCATGCAGCTCCCGCAGCACCCAGCTAATTTACTGCAGATGCTTAGGCAAAATTATTACTCTAATATTTTCTCAGCTAAAATACTAAAGCAGCGCAAAAACTCAAGGAATGCCTGAATCATTTTTAGCCAGATGCTAAATTGCAGTAAAACGACGCTGTGCGGCTACGGCCAGACCTGGTGGAGGGTGAAGCATTCAAACTAACCCTCCCGGCGTGACGTGCTGGCGGAGGAACGCGCCCTCAGCAGGCCTCCGGCTGCCGCCCCACGCTACCCGGCCCCGGATTTAAGCCTTTGCTCCAGCCGCTTTCCAAAGAGTGAAGGATAACGGCGACAGACGTCCCGTTTCTAACCCAGCTGGTGCAATTCTGCACGCCGCCTCTGAATTTATTTACCTTTTATCAGCAAACTCCCACCTCGGGTCCGGCTCCCGATCCAGGGCGCTGGGCGCCGGTTTCCAGCAGGGCAGCAGAGCCGGCGGCTGCAGAGGGCACGGACCAAGGGGAAGGGATTTTTTCCCCGCAGCGGGAAACATGCGAGCAAGATGAGCGAAAGAAAACCCCGGCTCTTAGGAATGCCAACTGGAAGAAATAACCCCCCGGCTAATGAAACGCAGGCTGGATCCGCGCGGGGAGAAGCTGCTCCAGCTCTGCCGGAGTCGCTGGCTCCAGCTGAGGGCTATCCCTGTACCCGCACGCAGCCGAGCGCCCCGCTCGCACGCCAAGCCCGCGTTTCGCCGCTCTGCAGACGATGCCAACGGCGGTCGCGCTGCCCTCCCGACCGCAGCACGGGCGGCCGAACCTGCAGCTTCCGACAGCACGTGGTGCCGGAGCCTGCGGTCATGCTGCCTTGCACCGCGGGACGAGCAGGACCCCTGGTTAGTCTTGGCTGATGAGCTTGGTTAATGAGTCAAAACGAAAGCAAGAGACTTGGCTTGGAAGAGGCAGCAATACCAGATGCATCAGGGCACCGGCCACGTTTGGCTGCGGTTGGCAGCTCCTTCGTGCTGCCCCGGGACCAAGGTGCTGATGAGGGTGACAGCTACCGAGCGGGGACTCCTCCTCCTGGGGGGTTTGGGGAGGGGAGAGCGACCGCACCACGTCTGAGCAGGTGTTAAACCAACACGAGGAGCCAACGCGAAAGCGCTGCGGGGCATCGCGCTATAAAACCACACGGAAAATAGAGGAACACTAGGAGAGCAAACACGCAAAGTGCTATTACGCTTCTCCCTGTTTGCCGTGCAGAAGTGGACACTTCACGGCCTCTTTGGACTTTGCGCCACTTTTCACTCGTATACACGACTAAATTGGCATCCGGGGCGAGCGCTGGTGAGCACCAGCTGGAAAACGTGCAAAGCCCAGCAGCCGCCCAGGGATACCGTGCAAAGCCCAGCGGCCGCCCGGGCAGGTTTCCCCTCTTCAGCTCCTATTTCCAGGCACCGGTATCTCAAAGGCAGTTCAGTAGCAGCTCTTAATCTCTGCGCCTGCTCTCCGAATCACCTTATTTGCCAAATGACTATGCGAACTTGGAAAGAGAAATAATAAATCAGGATTAGGAATTAATAAACTGGGATCAAAACACCTTCATAAATCAGCTTATGCTCCCGACTTGTGGGTGGGCGTAACTATTAGAAAAGAATAAAAATAAAAAAGAGAGAGTGAGCACGATAAATGTCATTTAGGTCACAGCAATTGCCACTCTTAGGAGAAAAACACCCGTGATTGATGGATTACGAGTATTAGCTATAGAAAGAAGTCGGGAGGTTTTCAGGTTTAGCATCCCGCGGATGATGCAAACCTGAGTACGCTGCATTTACGGGGAAGGTAAAGAAAACTGTTCTTTTCATCACACAGCTTGTGTGCAAAATAAACTGTCCCAGCGCCCAGGAAGAGCAACTAATCTCCAAACAGCACAAATAAGCCCTGCTAAAAGAAAGGGGAAGGACGAATGGAGCCAGGGCTGCCAAGGCCACTGGGGTTTTGTTTTACCTCGGGCGATGCTCGGTTGGGGCATCGCCCGTCGGCCACTGCGGGCCACATCCCTCCGCAAAGCGCTGCACGAGGACGGGCAAGCACGCGGGGCGCGGGAGGAGACAGCCCCCAGCCCAAGCGCTGCGGGCAGTGGGTGAGCTTCTTGCAGGCTCCTACGGCGCCGGGGGAAAAAGCTGCAGGAGGCCGAGGGCAGGACTCTGCGTTTTCTCCCCTCAAAACGCCTCCTCCCCAGAGGCAGAGCAGATGCCACGCAAGGGCACCATCCAACCACCGGATAAATTAGCTGAAAAACACCCCGAGCGTTGCCCCTGCAAACTCCGCTTCCCCGAGGAGTTTAAGCTCTTGGAACAGCGGTACCTTCTCCGGGAAAACGGGCCCTTCGGCAGGGCCGGCTGCAGCCGCCACGGGGACGCAGGTTTGAAGCCGCTTGTTATGCAAATGGCTCGTTTCTTGCTGCTGAGCCCAAGCAGGAATTCGAGGCATGCAAACAAACCCAGCGCGCAGGGAGGGCGGGAGGGCGGGCAGCCGCTGTGCAGACACGCAGCGCGTGGCATCCGATCCATCCTACATGATTCGGAGCTGGGAAAGGAGGCAAAAACCCAAAATTTCCATGCAAGCATGCAGGGAAAAAAAAAATCCATGCAAGCAGGAACATTTAGGCAGGACCAGCCCAGGAAGCGGCTGCCTCCCCGCGGCTTGCGTTCGGCGCTGGGAAGCGCATCCCACCCACCGCGGACCCGTCCTCACATCTCCGAGCTAGCGCGGGTTCGAGTCCTGGAAACAGCCTGGCAAGGGGTATCAGTGCCCATGAAAAACGGGAAATAATAAACAGTTTGTTTTAAAAAACAGAGCAGAAACGGCGAACTGAGCGCTCTTCCTGGAGCACCACCCCTCCAGCTCCCGCACCGGCAGAACCGCGACCCCGAGCCACCAACGCCAGCACTCAAGGTCAAAGGGAAAAAGCAATCTCTGTAGATCTGCCTTAAACCATCTACTGCCAGCACCATTATGTTAATAGCATTAGTGCGGATTCATTATGGAAATGTTGGTTTTGAAGCAGCTTTGATGGAGGAGAAAAGCAAAACCAGCCTGTGCTGAGCGGTGCTGAGCATCCTGGAGGGCTGGCTATGTCGGGAGGTCCCTGGGTGCCCTCAGGACCAGCCGGGCACACGCCACCGTACAGGACACCACTGCATCGCCCCTCGCTCCTTCTGCTGTACTCCACCTCCCCGGGAGCCCCGGAGCTGGTCCGGCACCGGGGTCTGCAGCCCCATCCGACGCCCAGGCTTCCCTGCCCGAGCAGCCAAGCTCAGCCACGTCAGCGTGAACCTACCTGGGCTACAACATCACAGCAACGGCTGTATCGCACTTTCTTTAAAAAAATTGCTTCTGGAGAGCCTGCTGTCTAGCGTTTTTCTTCCAAAGATGTTAAGGTCAAGGAAAAAAATCAACTTAACTCGCAGGTGCTGCAACAGGCCAAAAAGTTCTCTCCAAAAAGGTGCCAGGACTACCCAAACCGTGGCCCCCGCCGCAGCTTCGCGGCCCTCCCCGGCCAACCCGGCACCCGGACGCTGCCACGGACCGCCCAGCGAGGCGTCCTCGGCCCAAAATACCTTGCAGGGTGTTTTGAGCGCCTTGCGTGCACAAGGCGAGGAAACGGCTGTCGAGGCCTCGATCCCCTTCTAGCTGAAATCACTGGCAAAGTTCCCACCGGCTGCAAGAATAGGGCTCTAAGGATTTGCGATAACAAATTCCTGTGAAAACTAAGGCTAAAAGGGCTTAGCAGGCATGAAAATTAGGCAATTGCAGAATGCGTTATTCTCCATCATCTCATGCAAAGCCAGGTAAAGCAACCCAACGCAGCCGCATCAATGCCGTCCTACTCCATGCCGCCGTTGTGATTCCTGTCACCTATTCTGGGCACGATTCTGCACTTTACAGCTCACCTCCAGCATTAATGACAACTCTCATTTCCAGACTAGCAGCCAAAACCTCCAAACCTGAGATATGTTTAAATTACAGAAACTGATGGCCAATTCTGGTCTTTACTACGGTATTCCTGTGTACCTATGCTATTACTCATAAAGGTAAAACAAAACAAAACAAACCTACCGAGACATGCAGCAACTGAACAGAGTGCTTGCTACATTTTATTCCTCTTATTCCTTCCTTAATCTAAACATATAGTCATAAGAGTAAGATATTTGCTATGAGGAAATGAGCTGTCAAGTGATTTACAGTCGTGCTCAGTCTCCACTGCCACAGCTCCAAGTCTTCTACACGGCCTATTTTTAGCAAGCTGTAAATTAGTGGCAATAAGGAACAGGGTAGGAGCCAGGATTTTAGAAATTTATAGAGCAAACTTATCTATTCCTCCATTTTCCTAATACACCTATAATTGCAGTACCTAGGTACCATATGTACAGTTACAGCCAACACTAAACAGCTTATCCCATTTAAAGTTGCCTTCTTGCCAAAAGGGCTCAGCCTGTGGGTACAAAGAAGAACCCGCTCGGTGTATAAATGACAGAGGAGACCCAAATCAGCTGAAACAGAGGTCTGCTTTCTTTTTTCAGGAAGGTTCAAATGAAAATCGATACCTCACACCCGTTTGTCATATCCCTGAATCCCCTAGCTGCCCAAACACAAACGGACAGGACTGGTTGCCTTACTCCTGTTTTATTGCACATTCCAGCCAAAATTATTGCAACCCATAGAGACGAGGCCCTCCAACAAAAACTATGGTCCTATAGTGCAGAAACTTCTATTTCCCGTGCCTTTTCTGCAAATGATTGCAATAATTATTCCAACTCCCATATAGCATTTTCTATACAAGAGCTTTAAGAGCTGTAACAATGGAAAGTTATTACCAGAGCTTTAACAATAGCAGCTATTACCGGCATCCTTATTTGTGAGAACGAGCCGCAGAAAGATCAAATGAATTGCTGAAGATCATTCAGCAACTCACAGGCAAAGTCAGGAACAGAACCGTAATCTCCTTGACCCTCCATCCGGTGCTTCCTTGGACAGAAAAAAAAAAGATCCTTGAAGCACATATGAAAAGGGATAGGTTTATTTTTAAAAGTGCTGAAAAATGAGCTTTTTTTGGATTGCTGTCGTGGGGAACTGGATATAACAAGCACGAATGCAACTTTTGGCCTCTGTTTCCATTAGGCAAACCAGGCAGGTACCCCCACAATCACGTGGGCTTCTTCACCCTGCGCCGTGCGGGACATCACACTTAAGGATTATAACGCTTTCCTCTCCCTCTTCGCTCGTCTTCGCTTTTTGGCTCCTGAACTACGAAAATTGAAGTGCCCAAAATCAACAGTGAATTTTGAACATCTTGGCCAGCGTAATTTGCTCAGAAGTACTGAACGCATGCCAGGACTCCACGAAGCTCTCCCCTCTCCGAAGTATTTTATGAGACAATTTATTTAGGAGAAAGAACAGACCTTAATCAGCAGAAGGACCATGAAGAAACAGAATATTTATACAAAGCCGTGTCCTGTTACCAAACAAGACGAAATTCTCCAAGGAGGCTATTAAGGAGATTGCCCAGCGGAAAGGAAATTCAGCAAACCAGATTATCTGTAACAGGCTTATCCACTGGAAAAAAAATCATCCGAGCAGCGATGAGATAGTTTGGAAAGACAATTAATGAAAGGTAGGGGAGAGGGGAAATTGTAACAGGGCAACGAATAGAGTGAGAATCCATAAAACACAGATTGTCACAGCTGATCAGACTTAAGGACGTTACACGACCCATCAGATCGCTGGAGAAGGAAAAGGATGCAAAGCTGTTCACAGCGCCTCGCTCCTGCGGCCTCCCCAGCAGCATAACTGCTTTTATCCTTTTTTTAATACTGGAAGAAGAAGAATTCCCACGGTAGTTCGGTTGATAGCTGTTAGGTTTAAATGAACTGGATCAAAAGACAGCTTCCGCCAGCAGCTATGCCTTCTCCTTACAGCACAGCTCTGCTGCCGTTATTCCTGTCCACGGCTACGTTCAACAGCAGAAGGAGCCTCTTCAGAGGTGCTCGACGGCAAACCTCCAACAAACTCATACTGGCCACAGGAACAAAGCTGGGAAGGATGGTCTTGGACTAGGAGCCAGGAGATCTGGTAAAGCTCTTCCCACTGCCGCCAGGGTCCTGGAGGTCCTTCTGCCCCCTCCCCAGCCACCTCTTTGGTGTTACCCTGACACGTTCCTCAGCTTCAGCTCCGGCTGCAGACTGGACAAGCGGAGACACAGACAGATTAAGGGATTTGCCCGAGCTAACGACATGGACATCTCTCCACTGACTTCACTAGGCTTTGGACCAAATTCCTGTATAAAGAGCCACACTCAAGAGCGATCAAGGAGTTTAATTCATTAGCACTTTTTAAGTACTTCTAGATCCTTGAATGAAAGAGGCTATCAAAGTGCAAAGTCATTTCATTAATGATAACCGTGCAAGAACTGCAAGTTGAATCCTTTGGTCTAAAGCCTTATGGCACAAATGAGTTTGTAATATGAAGACGCCAGCATATTCCTAAGGGGTCTTAAAACTTCCCTTCAAGGACTTTTACTAGACACTACTGTTTTAAGATTCCCTTTAACTCAGTGCCTGGAAGTCTTACACTTCCATGCAGTAGGGTGGACCCAAACCCACCTTGGGAGAGCAAGCTGCAGTCCCTGAAAGGCTCTCACTGGAGTCAGAAGACTTTGTCGTGCTTGCTAATATGTCGTGCCAGAACATCTGAGCACCGCGATGGACCACGTGGCACCTCTGCAGCAACGAACTCCTCCTGTAACCTCTGGAAGCAGAGAAGGAAGCCGTCCCAGCTTTCTGCATGCGGTCCTCCAAAGTGGCATAACGAAATGGCAAAGGCAGCGGGAGGGGACACAGAAGCCTGGCACAGCCCCACGCGGGCCTTACGCGGGTTTGCTTTGCTTCTCTCCTGCAAAAAACATCCAAGTCTGCGCAAGCGCTGGCAGCAGGCGCTGGAAGACGCTCGGTGGGCTCCTCTCTCCTGCCGCTGGTGGAATAGGCTTCATCCTGTTTCCTTTGGCCCTCGATCAAGCAGGCTCCTCGCAGGAATTTTCCGTTATCCGGTGGCAAACACACCAGGGCAATCCAGCCGTTTAACTGACTTACACTCTGACCCCCTTCAGAGGCAGCGAGAGTACGCATAAAGCACCAGCTATTTCTCATAAAACACCCCGATGACGAGTAACATCGCGGTCCCCAGATGAGGGACAGCTGGAAATCACAGGCGGCCCTACCAGCCTGCGGTGGGGGGACGGAGAGGACTGAGGCGACCGGTCCGTCCTGCTCCACCTCCATCATCGCAGCAGAGCCACCCTGATGCGAGCCCGGAGCTCACCTGTGCCTTCTTCCACGCCACGTGGGTTTGCTCGGGAAAATCCTCTGGCACCCTAACCGCCAGCGCCCGGCCCTCGCCCCGTCCCCAGCACCGCTCCCACCTTCACCAGCGCCAGCAGCAGACGGACCCCGGGCTTGGTTGTCTCTGGGGCCATCTGCTAAACCAGGGAGTGGAAAACCATCCGCAACAGAAACGAGCTGCTGGGAGGGCTGTAATTTATCTGGAAGGAATGACCAAGTGACAAAAACACTCATTTTCCTTCCTCTTTCCAGAGATCTGGTCCTGAATAACGCGATGGCTCAGCTCCAACTAAAAAAATCTCTTCTAGCAGCACGGCGTGTAGCATCTCAGAGAAGATAGAAGACTACAGGTCCAAACACACAGGCTTAATGAAGTCGCAGAAGTGAATCTTCAAGCAGTTTTGGTATCTCAGCCTAGACATTTAGTTTAAAACAGTATTATCTAACTGATATAAACAGGAATTAAAGAAAAAAAGGTGTTCCTCAGGAATTCAGAACTTTCTCATTTTGCCCCTCAGAAATAAGTATGCCAAAGATGCAATGTTTGTGAGCCAATTTAAATAAACTGGATGCAACATATATTTGCTAGTATTTTTCTAACATTGGGGAGCATAGTTAATTTTCTGGAGGAACAGGCCCTGAATCCCTCTCGGCTCTCGCCAGCCGGCCCCTGCCTCTGCCGGCACCTCCCCGAAGCCAGGGCTGCAGCACCCGCCCGCCCCGTTCACAGCCAAAACAGCGGGCGCCCGCCGCCCTGCAAACACCCATCGGGACTCACCAGCCCATCCGCGCCGGCAAAAATAACTCGGCTAATCATCAGGACACAACCACTTAAATAACGAATTAGATGTCTTATTAAAAAGTATAACAACAGATCAGGGGATGTGCAATAATTGCAATTAGTAAAACAAAAAACCACCAGAAAACAAACAGAAAAAAGCCCTGCAAGTGTGGTCTGAACTGTATCAACTGATCTTACGAAACAACACGTTTAGGCACATCAAACGGCGAGAACAGTCCGCGATTAATCACCACGCGGCAAACACAATCTGCCGCAAACCAACTTAACCTCCTTTCAAGATCCCAGCTGCTCCAGGTGCTGCTCTCTCCGGGCTCCCGCAGCCCGTCTCCCTCGTGCACGTCCCCCCTCTGCACGCCAAACGCCTCCACGCCAAAAGCAGTCACACAGCTCCTCCACGAAGCGGGGATGTTCCTATTCCCTCCGTCCTGCTTGCTGGCGTTTCTGCTTAGGATTCAAGTTCTTCAAAGCGAACAGCTTCCTCGGCATCAGGGAAGCTCGGAGTCTGCTGTGTCTCCAAGTACCGAGATGCTGGTGCAAGCGATGCAGGTGCCCTGCGAGTGATGCACGCGCCCCGCGAGCAACATCTCCCTTCCGAGGGCGTTAACGCTTGCTCCAGCCCTGGCACTACTCAAATGCAGGACGGGGGCACACATGGGTAAAGAGATCTTCACACAGCACGAAAAGAAAAAAAAAAAATCACAGACAAAAAGAGAGACAACAGCCAAGCGCAAAATTATGTAGAAATAAATAAAAGAAATCCCAAGCACCGCGCATCTTGGAGGTTGCGTAATAGGAACTGAACAGCAGCAATCGATCTTTAAAATAACATCCTTCTTCCGACCAAGAGGAACCGTAACGAGCTAATGCGGTAATTCTTCACGTTAAAACAGCCTGTTAATAGCACGAGCGTGGCTCCCGCGCGTGGGGTGAGGACAAGGACGAGCCGATCCCCACCAGCACCCCCAGCTCCGTTTGCTGGAGTGCAAACACCGCACTTCCATGGCTATAACCCACCCACCTTATCCATGTCCTCGAAAACTGCTCCTTGGGCAAGCTGCCGCCTTGGATGACCCACACCAGCTCAGAGGGCGGATGAAGAATAAGAGGCTTCCAGTTAAAGCACCCTTGCGTTGGTCGCTATATGCATCATCCACAGTTGGTTTTGCTACGGTTTTCCTCCTTACGGAAAATGCACGGGTTACATTTACTAAAACGAAGCATTTTGGTTTCTTGACTGGACACGCCAGTAACTTTGCAGCAGATTCTGATGGCCATTTAACAGCGACCTGGCTGCTCCTCACAAGCTGGGACAACGCTGAGCATTACTTTTAACATTTCTGTTACATGAACAGACCGTATCGACACGGAGAAACAGGCAAAACGCACTTCGCGCATCGCTTCCCGGTCTCCTTTCACTCATGCGGCCACAGCGGCAACGCGGACTTTTGCTCCATAAAAATCCATGCAAAAGGCAGTACCGGTGTTTGCTTTACAAGGAGGCTGCAGGCTCGAGAAGAGGATGAGGGGGCCACTGACACGCACGAGGCTGCGTCCTGAGGAGGAGGGACGGACCTCGTCTGATCTCCAAACGAGCCGGAGACGCCAAGACACTCGTGCCCTAGCTCATCCCAGCGCTGATAAGGCCCTCGTTGCTTTTTATCGGCTCACCAAGACATCCCCAACGAGGGGCACCTTCGCCCTCAAGCCTGGCCCATGCAAACAGGCTCAAAGGAAACGCCAAAGGCGAGCTTAAAGTCCAGGGCAGCTAGACGGTGCAGCAAAAACCCTACCTGTGCTACCATTTTCGGACCATAATAATAAAATAACTATATATATTCATTAGTTCATCAAAAGCAGCTCATCTCCCCTGCTCGCCATCATTTATAAGAAGCGAAATCACTAACGAAGCAAGTTTGCGCTTGCCTGGATAAACGGGCAGGAAGGAAATCGCCTGCCGTAAGCAGATTCCGACATGTCGGAGCAACGTGCCGAGAGCGCAGCGAGCGAGCCGCCCCGCATGCTGAAGTTCGGGCAGCGTTTGATGCTGCTGGCCGGGACAGCCGGCACGAGCACGCCGATAAAACCGCTGTGCACGCTCTCCGAACGACACACACAGCTTCGCGATGAGATCGGAGCGGCTCTGCTAACCCAGGATAAACCCGGTGCGCTACAGAGGGTTATACTTTTTATTAAGGCTCTCTTGTTGGTCTAATTAATGGTATTACCCTCTGAACTGTGCACACACACTTAAAGAAATTTAAGATATGCAGAAAACATGCCCCAGGGGAGCCAGAGAAGGTTTAATGATTTCCTACCGGTTATCTCGGGCACCGACGCCGATTCATGCCACCCGTTCGTATCTGGCCACACCTCACCACCCTTCTGCATCGAGCTACTCTGACAAAGTGGTATTTAAAAAAAAAGGAATGAAATTGAGTGCGTCGTTCCAAATTTCCCACTTCTGCTCCTCACCAGGCTGGCACAAAGCTATCGACGCTCATCTGCTGGTCCGAGGCCAGGAGAAAGGCGAAGAATCGCGTTACTGCAAAATAAGCGCATCCGGCACCTCCACTAACGACCAAAAACGAATTAGCAAATGAGAGCGACCGCGCAAAAACTGCAGTTAAGCAAAACATTCCCCATTTGGTGCCTTTGCACCCGGCCGTGAGGTGAAAGGACCAGCATAAATCACAGCAAATCCTCAAGGCTCAGCGACACTTTTCCTTCTCTGGGAGAAACCAAAAGCTCGGCTGCTTCCAGCCAGGAGGACGCTGGAGAACCCGACATCGATACCCTCAGCAACGCCGGGGGGATCCCCGGCCCCCGCCGCCTCCGCGGGCTTCGCACCACTTGGATCATCGCTTCACACTGCCGGGAAGCGGAGCCGCTGCGTTATCCGCACGCGATGTTTTGATCCCGCAGGGTGGTCGTTATCACGTCGCTGCTGGACTAATTAGCAGGCAGAGCTCCCGGAGCCTTTTCTTAAAGGCGTGCTTTCTCCCACCCCCTCGCAAGTGAGACAAAAAATATATATACACACAGTAAGGGCAGGCTGCCAGCCCGAGCGCAGGTGCGGCGTCAGGTGGCTTTGCCGGCGAGGGGCTCGGGACTGCGGCGGCTCTCCGGAGCGGGGAGCCACGTGCTCGTCCCCAAACCATGGCGGCATCAAATAAGCCTCATAAAACCTCACCCCCAGCTAATGCACTTCCACTTAAATGAAAAAGGCAAAGAAACCCTAAGAAAGCCACGAGGTAGTCGCGTTAGGGAAGCGCTCTCTGTCCATCCCGCGGCACACGGACTGCTGAATCACAGATGTTTTGCTGCTGCAGAACAAATGCAGCTATTGGAGCAATTGCACCAAAAACGGATGCACTCAGAGACCGCGGCGAGGAACGGGGCGTAGAAGACGTGTTAGATTAGATCATTTACTGAAATGCCCTGGAAATGACAAATTTGGACAAAGCCATTTCACAGCTCTGGACGCACTAGCCAGGATGCAAAAATTCACGCAATTAACTACGAATTTGCAAGCAAGCACAGCAACACTTTCGCCCCGGCAGATAACGCATTCACCGACAAAGATAAAAGCAAATAATTGGGTGTAGTTAAGGCTAGTGAAAACAACGATGCAGAGCATGCACAGGGAGGGGATATTTCGCCGTTACCGCATGGAGGATCCGTTCTCCGAACGTGCCACCGTCGTACGAAGTCACAACGCCACGTTGCTCAGGGAGCATCCGCTGCCAGGAGGTTTTGCCCGGCGTTTATCAGCGCTGGAGACGGTCTGGAGCCGTGGAAAGCCGCCGGTCGCAGCTCTTCGGTTTTCCACACCAAGAGGGAAGCAGGACACCGAGGCAGCCCAGCGGCTTTGCAGCACTCCCACGCTTTTCCCGGGGTGCCAGAAATCGGGTGCGAAACAGCTCGGGGGAGAGGCAGGCTGGGAGGAAGCCCTTGGGGAGCGCTCAGGCCAAAATCACGGCAAAAAAGGATTTTTTTTTCCCAGGTGATTTCAAGGGGAGCATGATGGACAATTTGCTTAAAAATAATGGGCTGGAGCGCGCTGCTGCGCCGCGAGCACTCCCCGACCGCAATCCCACGATCAGGAAAAGAAAGACGTGCCGATGTCAGCAAACTCCACGTCTTGCAAGAATAAAAATGCAACTGGGAGCTGTGGCCCCAGGACCCTCCCCGTCCGCAAGCTCGGGCCCTGGACACGGACCTCAACGCAGCCCGGAGGGGACGCGAGCGCCCGCGGCCGCGCGAGCAGCGTGCTGAGTCTGCAAGCCGCTGCGTCACTATCAAATTCCCTTATCTCATGCTTCGCTGTCAACAGGAGATTAGAGCTGCATTTTAATAAGCCGAGGGCTGAAGCGCTGCCGTATATCACGCTAGCGCTGAAGTTTAGTGCATGAATTAACGCAACATGACTCTGGAGCGGAGAGGAAAGCAGGGATGAACTGAGGGAAGAACTGCAGCATTTGGCCTCGATGTTGGGGAATATACCTGCAACGCTGATGCAAGCGTCAGCCACCAGCAAACCACCAGCACCTGGGAAACATTTTGGAGGGGGTATTAAAAAAAAGCAATGCTATTTCATTTTTATCAATTACTCCACCTGCCCACACTGCTGGGTAATGTAACTGGTCAGGCCTTAAAGGAAAGATCATCCAAACGTGATTACAAATGTTATAGTAGCCATTCCAAACGAGCTTTCTGGTTACGAAAAGTTCATCAGCCAACGTAAATGAGATTTTTTTTTTTAATTAAAATCGTCAGAAACGACAACGTAATGGGGACCTGAAGTGCTATCTGCAACCGGCTCATCAAGTCCGAGACGACCATGCGAGTATTACCCGGCACAAATTGATTTCCCACCGCATGTGGCTGTTTCAGAGCAGGAAACTAATTAGTGCCTCACCCCGCGGACTACACAGGACAGAGCTAAACAACTAGGATACAAAAATAATTATAAAAAATCCTGCCCTGCGCAGAAGTTGTGAGACCTCGAGCTTGCGCTGAGCTGGGTGTGCTCTGGCCTTTGCCGCTCCTCAGGCTCCTCCGACACCAGCTCTCAAGCTCTGGAAGAACGAACAGCATGCAAGATTTCCCGAAAGATGAAAACGGCACGTTACAACAGCCCGACGCGGTTACTCGCAAAACAGCAACCGCGCGGAGGTGGCCGACGGCCTCCTGGGCAGAAGTCAACCTCTCTCCATCGCAGCGATGAGAGTGTGCAGGGACCAGAGAGGGATGGAGAAGACTCTGCTGTCAGCTGTCGCCAGCGTAAAGGTGCTCCCGGCCCTGCGGCAGCCCCAGCCGCTACCGAGAGCTTCCTTACCCGGCCGTGCCGCGGGGATTTGCCCGTGCCTGCGCCGCGCACCTGCACCGCGGCAAGCTCCAGCCGCGTCTGAACACCTCGAGCGATGCCCGTCCGCGGCCTTCACCCACCTCCCTCGCAGGGAGCGCGAGCGACCACGGCAAAAGCCTGCGCGCTGCTGGACCTAAGCCCGGGGATTTGGACCCAGACCGCAGGGCGCATTTCTCACTTGGGATTAATGCAACTGCCGCTCGGAAGAGATGGAGGCGCAAGCGCCGGACGCTCGTGCCAAGGACCGCACGAGCACCCGCGGTCCTCGGAGCGGAGCAGCTCCCCTGCGAGGGGCCGCGCTACCAGCGGCTGCGGGTTACGAGGAGAAACGCAGCTGCTAAATAACGCGCAACCGTCGCGCAGAGATGCTCACGGCAACGAGTAAATAGGGTCTATCAGCGTTTTTATCGCAGAGGTGTAAATTCTGTGCAATTATAGCTCTCCCAAGGAAGGGGAGGGCTTACACTATTTTTGATCTGACATAAAGACTGTTCCGGGGTGAATTATCTGACAAGCCTGTAATTATCTGTTAAATATATATATTCTTATTTAAATGTTTCTAAACTAGCGGCAGCCGAAGCGGTGCTCCGGTTAGGAAGCGACGCGCTGCAGCCGGGCGAGAGGACAGGGCTCCCGCGCGCTGTCGAGAGCGGGAGCAGTTTGCAACTCACTCGTGAGCCTTCGCGCGAAGCCGAGACCGCCGGCCGCTGCCTCCGGGCTCCGCGCCCCGCTCGCAGGTCCGTCCGCTGCCGGAGACGCGCGGCGGCACGGCCGGTCCCATCGCGGCCAAGCGCATCGCCCGGCGGGACCGCGGCGCCCGGCCCGGCGGTAACATGGCTGCTCCGCACCGGGTTACGACGGCGGCTCCGCACCGGGGCGCGGGCACCGGGGAGCCCCCGCGGACGGGGATTTGGCCTGGAAGCGGCCAGATTTGCTAAGGGAGGAGGGAAAAATGGGGGGGGGGGGGCAGCACCTCCGGCTGCGGGTATTTAAAGGGAGCCGCGGCTGGTGTCAGGATTGCTCCGGGGTGGTGAGGGAGAGGATGGCGAGCTGCCCCGCCGCACCCGGGCACGGGGGGGCCCCGCGGCTCTCCACCCCCCCGGGGCTCTCCACCCCCCCGACATCCCGAGGAAAAAAAAAAAAAAAAAAAAAGGAAGAGCACCGACCCCCCCCCCCCCCCACGCCGCACCGAGCGGGCGGAGCAGCGCGCCCGGCCGCCGCCCCCCGCGCCCCGCCGCAGCACGCAGCCGCCCCCCGCGCCGGGCCGCCCCGAACCGAAGCGAACCGATCCGAACCGAAGCACCGAAGCGAAGCGGGCCGGGCCGGGCCGGACGCACCTGGCGGGCCGGGCTCCATGCCGCCGGCGTCGGCGCCCAGCTCGGCGAGGCGGCGGGCGGTGGCGGCCAGCTCGGCGCGCAGCGCCGTCACCTCCTGGCCGGCCGCCTGCAGCGCCCCGTCGATGCGCAGCGCCAGCTGCTTGTTGTCGTCCATCATGTGCAGGATTTTGGCCTGGGGGAGGGAGGAAGAGGAGGAGAGAGAGGTGAGAGCGGGCGGGAGCGGCGGGCGCCGCCGCCGGCTGCGGGGGGGGGGGCGAGGGGGGTGGCCTAGGCGAGGGGGCGTGCAAAGGGGGGGTGCCAGGGGGGGACCGCGCAAGCCGGCTGCAAGGGGGGGGCGGCAGGGGGGGGCTTGCAAGGGGGCGTGCAAAGGGGGGGGGGGACCGCGCAAGCTGGCTGCGAGCGGGGGGTGGAAGGGGGCGTGCAAAGGGGGGGGTGCGAGGGGGGGCTGTGCGAGCCGGCTGCAAGGGGAGGGGGGTGCGAGGGAGTGTCTGCGCAAAGCGGGGTGCCGGGGGGGCCACGCGAGCCGGCTGCAAGCGGGGGGTGCAAGGGGGCGTGCAAAGAGGGGGGTGCGGGGGGGGGCTGTGCAAGGAGGCTGTGCAAAGGGGGTGGAAGGGGGGGGCCGTGCAAGCCGGCTGCAAGGGGGTGTGTGCAAAGCGGGGGGGGGGGGGCGTGCAAGCCGGCTGCAGGGGGGGGCATGCAGGGGGGGCCGCAGCGGCTCGCCCCTACCTGTTGCCGGGCGGCGAGCGCGGCCAAGGGCGCCCGCGGGGGGGTCCGGGGCGAGCGGCCGCTTCACCCCGCCGCAGCCCCGGGCATCCCCGCCGCCTCCGGCGGTGCCTGCGGGCAGCGGCCGGGCCCGGGGCCGCCGCAGCGCCGGGCAGGGCAGCGCCGCAGCCGCCCCGGCCCCCGAGCCCGCTGTGCCCTCCCCCGGGCTGTCGCCGCCCCCGCCCCCGCGGGAGCCGCAGAGATGACCGCACCTGGAGAGCCTCGGACCGCGGGGAGCCTCGAGCTGATGTACGGGCGAGCCCGCCGCACCCCAATAAACCACCGCAGCGCATAGCCGCCGGGGGAGGGAGGCCGAGCCCGGGGTGACCCTCGGGGGACGCAAAAGTTCGGGGCAGCTGGGAGTGCATGAACCTGGACCGAGCTAACCCCAGAGCCCTGGAGGTAACTCTGCAGTTAGCAGAGCCGCAGCTGGTTAAAACCACCAGCAAACCCCGCTCCGAGGCACAAATTGCTGAGGACGTTGTAGCTGCAGCGAGTTACGCTGATGAAATATTTTATCCTAGGAAGGGAATGAGCTAAAGGAGAAGGAGCCTGGGAACACTAACCACCGCCATCCGCTGCACCAGCACCGCTCCCAGGAGCGGAGAGGACCAAGTCCTTTTTAAGTGACACCTCAACTTCGTAAGCTGAGCAAACGTTCGGTAAAAGAAAGAAAAGCCGGTATTCGGATACATGGCACAATGGCTTTTTCCAAGGGAAAGTTATTTTTGATGGAGAGTTTCCAGCAGTGCCTGCGACTCGCGTGCGAGCACCGAGCTGGTGCACTTGAAATGCAAGTGAAGCAGAGGCAGAGAGGTCTGTTTGCCTTAATGAATTCCCAAAGGGTGGGAAAAACAACCTGCCTGGGAAATGAATGCAATTTTTGAAACTCTCTTTCCGTCATCTCTGCAGCTCTCCCTGAAAGAGGTAAAGTTATTTAAGCATACATAGAAGCGGATTTCTAATCAAGATAAATACCCAGTTTCATGCCTGATTTGCATGAGTATTTGCTCTAAACTGCTCTTGCAAATGAGAGAATTATGTATGGAACTAGATAACCTGAATGTGCAATCGTGGTAGCGTATATGCAAGAACCTAGTCATTTACCTGAATAAAACGTAAGCTTCCTCGGAAAGGAACTCAACTCTAAGGTGCAGGCACACGATTTTTATCATAAAAGTCAGGTTAAAACTGATTTCAGCCTTCCGAGAACATATTCAGCTATTGAAGCAAAGTCGAGATTATGCTTCTTACTCAATCTAACCTTAATAATAGACTAGTTGAGTTACTGTAGTGGTAGTGCTGGAACCTTTTTAAATTAGAAATGTAAGAATTTCTGCTTCAGTGTGTGCTATTTAAAAATGTTTCTTAAACTTGGCTGAGGACTCATCCATAAATTAATAACCTAGCTTTAAAAATCTCCCTTATTACTTTAAATCCTTCTGAGATTCCCCTGAAGATATCTTGAAAGACTTTTCTCCCCTTTTCCATGCCTCCTCCCTCCTTGCTGGGGCACAGCTGGCTCTATTTAAAATTGATTTTGATCTCTCAAAATCATATCATCGGGTATCTTGACGGAACAAGAAGCATTCAGCACCCAGGAACAGCAATGATCCTTCCCAAACAGCTCTGAGTGCAGGCAGGAGGGCCTGCATCGGGCAAAGCCACTGCTCCGGCTAGGACGCGCCTGAGAAATCCTCCCTCGGACCCGGCAGAGGCAGAAGGTGAAGATCTGGGTGCACACGGATAACCCACAAGCCCCCCCCCAAAAGCCACAATTCTACTGTTTTGAACATGGAAATCCTCATTCGTGCTGACTTAGCATTACTTTTTAGAAGAAACAAGGAAGTAGTTAAAAATGGGGGCAATAACACATTACTGTGGCATCCAAGTACATTACGTGAAGACTGCGTGGGGTTGCACTGGTTCCCATTCAGAAGGCCAAGCCCTTGCTTAAATCCTCCAAACAGTGATGAAATGCAGAAACGAACTGGGCCTTGTTCCCTTTATTCTGTTAGCTTTGAATTAACAAAAAATTCAATTAAAAACTAATTAACTTGTTAAAATTAGAAACATACTATTTCCTCAAATTGCTTTGCTTTTTTTGGTTTCTAGCTTTTACCAAGAGCTCGACAGCTGTGCAGTAAATGCATATAAGAAATGGGATCCCCTCGTCTTAAAGATGAGGAACAGAGAGGTGGCATAAGTGTGTAGACAGGAGAAAGCTCTGGAATACCAGCCATCCTGTTCGCTCTTACTTCGCACTAAGGAGATGTTCGGTGAAGGGAATGGGAGGTGGTTAGGAGATGACAAGGCGTTGAGTTGCAAGCAGGTACCACCCAAGCCTTCCAAGCACCCTCTGTTTTGCTGTTCGGATTCCCCTTTTTGTGGCTCGGTATGCATGGCATGCGAAGGAACCTGCTTAGCTAAATGGGAAATGCCGTGTGTGTTAAGAACGACCATAATCTAATATGGCCCTTTGGCTCGATTCAATTAAATCCTTTCTTTTCCAATTAAATAAGCAGCCAGAGTTTAATAAAAATGAATTTCAGTGTGTCGTCTTCCAGCGCAATGACCTCCGAGATGGGGAAGGCTTATGTAAATTCTGCTGATTGTTTTTTTATCTGCTCATGTGTCACTTCCACAAAAAAAAAAAAAATCACCGTCTGTTGCTGTATTTACATTATATTCTTATCTGCTCAATGTATCTGTTTACAGTAATTTTTCCCAGCTGAAAAGGCTGCAAGGATCACTAGCTTCTTTCCACATCCCCTAAAATTGACGTTCTACAATTGGAAGAAAGAGCACGGCAGCTAGGACTTGACGCGCTCCTCTATCTTCTCCGTTTGGTTATGCCCTCGAATGCCACCCAGCAAACAGCAATGACGTGGCCTGTTCCAAATATCAGTAGAGGCAGCCGCAGCGCTGTTCATTAGCAGAGAAAGCACACCAAAAAAAACCCTCATCCCAGAGACGAGTAAACTTGGACAGCAATCACCAGCAAAAGCACAGCAGGCCTTCAGCTAAACAAGCCTCCTGCAGCACCTCTCCACTGAGTCATTTTTAAGTTACAATAGCCGCTAATATCTATGGAAGATTGTTCTCTACAGAGGTCACATTTTAATTTTTATATGTATAACTGCATTTGACACCCTCCCTTCTTACTCTTAAAATATTGAGCTACTCTTTTCTTCCTTAGCTGGGGTATAGAGCAGCAGAGCCGTCTTGCTGCCGTGTTACTGCTGTACCGTGGCTGAAGTGGTAGCATTTTAGTTAATCAGTTACAAAAAATGAAGTTGGAATGGTGTTAAATAGGGCAAAAGACAGGGAGGTTTGGATTTTTTTTTTCCTCCAGAAAACCCATTCTGCATTACTAGGAAGGAGATTTCTCGACCCCTTGAAAACCGGCGGCTTCCGCAGCAAACCACGCGGCTGAGCACGTCCACGGCGCTAGCCTGTATATGCCGCTCCATTAACCCCCTATTTGTTCAATGAATCACAGCAATCCAATGGATCTGTATACCTTCGGCATGTATTTAACTTTCACGCGGAAGATGCCAGCCACCAGCTTTTCCAAAAGCAGGTATCCGCGTTGGCGATGAGCTCTCGCTGCAAAGTACTCAGAACTTCTGCCGTTTTTTGTTTCTGCTTGATGAAATGGCTGGTACTGGTCCCGGTGGGGTTAGGGACCGGCAAACACTGAGACACGAGCGCTTTTCTCATCCTTTAGAGGTACACTTCCTGTTCAGATTAGCCCCATCTTCCAGTCATGATAGGGCAATCTCATTTTTTAGCTTTATAATGGGCAAAATTAATTTTGCACCATTTATCGGGAAGATGTGACCACTTACGGTTCAGGCTAGCCTCATACAGGACCCTGTAGCCACACTGGAATAACACAACGGCAGTTTCAGACCTGCATCTGCTGTCCCGTTACAACTTCCCACCACTATAACCACGTGCCTTGAGAGCAGAGTTTTGTAAAATTATAAGCACAGCCCAAAAACTAGCCAGGACTTCCAGAGCCTCTCCTTAGAGTATCAAACTATTCCGATTCAGTGCAAATTTGGGTTTTTTCCTCCCTGCTGAGCCATACCTGTTGCCCGACCCCGATGCACGTAAACCCTCACGCGTCTCCCACTCGATCGGCAGTCAAGGAAACCACAAACGCAGCCACGCGTTACAAAACAGCTTAATCGCACGCGGCAGGAGCACAAGTTTTGCGCTTACGCAAGGGGAGCACACGTGCGGATCAAAGTCTGCATGCCCAAATATCTATACGCTTGGCAGCAATGCCAAAATTTATGTGCTAATTTCCTAAAAGCAGTCTGAACTTCAAAAATATCTTTCCGTAAAGAGAGAAATAGGGAGCAAATACAATCAACTTTACATAAAGTCTGTATGAAATGCCTTTTCCCCTTCCTTTCCCAGTCATTAATTAGAGGGGAAAAAAACCATGATTAGGTATTGCAAGGGCACGGGGCGATTTAGGAGACAGAGTCCTACTGACTTCCTGAAAGAAATCATCTATCCTGTCGGGAGGGAAAGAACAGAGGACCCTAATTTACCCGTTGTTCAGACAGTATCATAAGGATCATACAAAAACTTAGATGAATAGAGAGACTCTGAAACACTTAGATAGCAGCATAATAGATGCTATAAAAATCCTGTGATCAATCAGCAGACAAATATATACTTAAATGAGGTGTTAGTGCGACGGATGCAAGAAGGGTGATTACGGGTTGCCTCCATTTCCTTTGGAAACGGTGACGCCACGCCGGGACAGGTCAGCACACCCTATCATTAATACGACATCAGCATTCGCCTGACGGTGCCTTTGTCCTGTACAGTCAAATCCTGCGAAGGTTTGACATGAGCGAGAGGCAGAGCGAAATTCAGGCGCCTTTGAATTTTCGTGACCCTTTAAGACACTTAACCCCCTTTTGACTGGGGGATTTCAGGCAAGACCAACACACCTACTGCATTGAGGCTTTTGGCTCTTAACAAGCTACTGCAGCATATAAAACATAGCAAGCGCTTCTAGTTAATGATCAATTCCTCCATCTCTTGCCTAATAAATCTGCAGTGTCACTAAGTCATCCATGCTCTCCTACGGTGCCGCACTCGGAGGTGTTAATCCTCCTTTGACGGGGGTTTGTGGTATGCTCCAGCATTAATGTGACTGAGGTCCAGAGTTAAAACCCAGGGAATGCAAAGTTTTAGCCATGCGGGCATTGCAGCTGCTTCTGTCTTGACTCAGACAAACTGGCTCAGCATTTTTCCTACTTTATTGCCGTGCTAAGAGAAGAAAATACTTTTTAGGCACTGCACTTTTTTTTTTCCAGCTAAACAGGAGTTTATAATGAAATCTGCCGGAGGTTGATTGCCCAAACATAACACCCAGCTATGAAGGGTAGGGAGTTTGCTTCTTCTAAGAAAGCCTGTTTAGCTTTTGACATCAGGTACATTTCTTTAAAAAAAAAAAATGTGATAAAGTATCTTAGTATAAAATCAATACCGAGCAGATTAGCAGCCTCAGAAGAAGTCTGGCTGGGTTTCTCCTCTGAGTCGGTTTATGGCAGAGATCAAGTGGAGGTGCTATCAGCTCGCTTGGGCATTTCACTTTACTCCTGACACACAGTTAAAATCCATCTGAAGTTACTCCCATTTCTGCATTCTTTCTCCCTTTTCCCATGCAGCCCCAGCACGTGCCTTCAGAGCACTGCACGCTCCCGTCTGACCTACTGTCCCATTTTTCATTGCCCCCAAAGCCAACTGCCTTAGGAGCAATCCCCATCCACAGAGCAGCCCACTTCCAGGGATAATTTTTCCTTGCTTCCTCATTTAGGGCACTGGTTTAGGCCTGGAAGGGAGAACTTCATGTCCCTGCACAAAGTGCCGGTGCAAGCTCTGCTTTTAGCACGTCCCGAAATACAAACAAGATTATGCGACCTGATCCTTCACTGTTTTTCTCCTTTCTTCCCCTCCCCATCTGCCGGCTCTTGCACCACTCAAGGAAGCGCTTTATTCCGCCAAAATCTCCTGAGCTGTCAAGACTTTCTTATCAGTTCCTCCACTTTTGGGAAAAACTCAAGATAAGTCAGCCCAGCTGTGAGCTGCCACAGCCAGAGCAAGATGCCTCAGCCTGATCCCCCGTCGGTGAATAATCCGCTGGCCTAAATCGATGGTCCTGGTCATCAGCTGGGACATCAAGAGAAGCTCAGTCCCCTATTAAAAAAGAAGAAAGACTGAGCTGTTATCTAGCCCTTCAGCTACCTCGGGTGAAAGTTATTTCCAAGAGAGCTAGAAAACACCGAGAATAGCGAGGAAGTCTCACTGGTCTCACTGAAGGGGAGCCCGAGAAAGTCAGCGATATCGTTAATAGCTTTGCACAAAACCTGGGAAGTTTTCCGCACGTCTAGGGTGTTGGAGCCAAAGGCAAACATCCTCAAATGAAGGCTTGATGAAACAAGTGGGATCCGAAGGAAAGCGGATATTCCTGTGCCACGAATATCCGGTGGAGAGGGAACGCTACCAGGGATCTCCTAGAAGGCCACCAAGCTCCAGCGCGTACAGAGGTCCCAGGGGTACCAGCACGTTCGTCACCCCAAAGGTCCTTCGGACAAGGCCCAGATGGGCGGGCTGGAAGGACTGCCAGCAGAGGGGTTTTAGGGAAACACATAAAACCCCTCAATGGCAATGAAACATAGCAGGACAACCGCCAAGGTCTCGCGTTTGCTTCCTGTCAGTAGGTTTTATAGATATCTATTTACAAAGCTATTTGAGTGCATTTAATTTTTCCAGTAGCCATGTCCCGTGGCTTGTGCAATGCTGCTGTGTTTATTCTACAAAGTTAGTGACTTCGTAGCACAGTACTCAGAGCTTCAGGGCATTTCTTCTATTATTAACTTTCCTCCAGTGCATATAGAAATACAAAACCTCGAGAGTTAAGATGTTCACAATTAAGAAACAGTTTTCACTCTCTTTGAGGAAGGGATAATTAAAAGAAATTTTAAGTGATAAAGTCTTTATGTTCCCAGACTAAATTTTAGGCCAGACTTTGGCCTAACCCCCCTACGACATAACAGGTTGTTCCACCCCTTACACCCAATATTATCCAAAAAGGTGAGGACAAGCACTAGAAATGACGTATGATTTGGGGCTGTTCGGCTAATTTTCTTGCTTTGTGATGACACTCCATTAAAACTAATGGTTAATAGTCTGCAACAGTCCAACTTGCCTCAAGATTAAGATCTGCCTCATTTGCAGTTACATAATTAGCAATTACCCTAATTTCACTTATATTAAATTACACTTTTTTTTTTAAATAAACATTATCTCTTCCAAGGAAAAAAAAAAGAAGTGGCATGAGTCTACTTCAGAGTATTTTACAGAGAGCTGCAGCATCATTATCTTATTCTTAGATATCATGTCTAGATACTTTTAATGAAAATATTCATTATTGTTAATTTGCATCTCTTTCAATTCTAGGACAGAATTCAAATGAAGATGTCAAAACAGTGCTACCTCTGTCAGAGGGGAAAAAAGCAGACGCGGTGACCCCCAAATCCTCCCGTCAGCCTCGTTACACGTGAAGAAAAAGCACTCAAAGCACCCGAGCTCTCCATCACTCTCATAATTAAGGGCAGCACTGGATGAGAGACGAGCACAGAAAATGAGAGGAAAATCACGGATTGTTAAAATCTGAATCCAAAATCTACAGCTTTAGTTGCGGGGGGAATGGAAAGCCGTGCAAGGAGCAGAGCTAGCCTGGAAACCCACCTCAGATGGGTTTGCGCTGGTGACGCCGCCGAGGCAGAGCAGGTTGGAGGCTTTCCGTGGGCAGCAGGTTGATGGGCCGGACTTTCCGCTCTGGGAAACGCGTTGGGAAAAGCACCAAGGAGACGAACAGAGGGAATGTGAAAGCTGGACGTGGACCAGGAATAACACGTGCCATACTCCGAGATTAGGGCAAGGACAGAGTCGGAGGGTGACAGGCTGGTGGGGCCAAAATCAAATGGGATTTTGTCACCGATTTGCGATGGGCCGGGAGTTCACCTTCTGCATTTAAAATTGGGGTTTTTAAAGGAGCCAAAGGAAAATTGCTTCTGACCCCTCTCCACAAATTCTAGTGGGAGTTGAGCTCTTAAGTCCCTTAGGCTTATTTGAAAAATCCCAGCCTTAAACTGCAAGATATGTTGAAATACAAATGTTAATCAGGATGATGACTTACTTTGGTCCAGCGGGGACTCCTTCTGAAGATAAGTACGTTTTAAATGCGTTTCCTTACTTGCTAGTAACAAAACTTCCCATTAGTCCAAGGAAGTATTTTTATACCTCCGAAATGCATGCTTCACTGAGCTCAGAGTGAAGCTAAAATAATCTTTTTATAGCAAATATGGATGAATACTTAAAAATAATAAAAACTCTGAATATTCATTTGAACTCTTAAGCAAATTTGCCCTTGTCATATTTGCATCTCTCTTGTGTTCCCTCTCTGTGCAATGGAGTTATTAGCATGAACATGCACAGAAACAGGATTTGAAGCTTCAATACCCGTGGGAAATGAATTTTAATTTCACTTGCTATGTGCAGTCACCCAAGAAACTTTATCATAATTGTTTATTATACTTAAATATTTATATTGTGGGAGCACTTGTTAGATAAAAAGGCCGAGATGCTACGGTGCCGGGTGCTGTACCCACACAGCGCCAGGCTCACCAAAGTTACCTCCACCACGGTCACGTCAGACAAGTGTCCTTGGGGGACAGCGGGGACCTCAGGGCAGAAGACACTTGGCCAAACGAGCTGTAGGTATAGGAGAGCTTTTTGGCTCTTTTTGGCAAGGACAGACAGCACTTTCTGCAGCGCGGGACCTCTTTTTGCTCCATCATGTAGATTCCCACAAGTCATCTCCGTCCCAGAGACTTCACCTCAAAGCACAGGTTGCCTCCGGTTAAGACAGCACAAACTGCACACTGGAATTTAAAAAAATTATATATATTTTTTATATATATTCAAACAAAATCTAAGATCAACAGCGTTGCTATTAATTTCCCACTAAGAAACAGGAGGAATTCCAGCCTATCCACCCAAAACCTTTCCCAAGCCTCCAGCGCACGCACGCGTGGGGGCCGCGGTTGTCTCCCAGCCGCGATCCACCTTTCCCAGCGGGAACAGCGACTGGGAAACCAGCCAGCCCGCTCACCCCGGCGCTGCCGGAACGCGGCCGCGGCGTTGCCCTGACAACTGCCACAGCCTGGCACTCGAGCTGTGCCACAGGTCCGTGAGCGTTTCGGCACCAGACACGCAAACATCTCCGTTAGGGGAGGGGGAGGCCTGCTGAGAGCATCTTCTGGGACCAATCCCCCCGCCAAGATTAGGGAGAAATAGCTGGGAGTTCACGTCCCCGGCAGGGCATGCCATGCCCTTCCATATAAATAGGTTTTATCGGCAACGTGACTGCACACTATGAATAATCATCAATCTGAACTACCCCAAAGATGCTTCCAACCAAAGCAGACGCGGTATTTCATGGTATTTCAACAGAACATAGGCCACAGAGTCCTGTTGCTTCAGAGACAGCCGAGTCCAGAGAAAGCCAAAGTCTCCTATGGCTTGAAGCGGTTAACTATACGGCTTCTTTAAGCAAGCAAATTAATGACGCTGAACTTCGCAACACCACAAAAAAAATTGAAGGCACCCCAAAGAATGTCCTCTTAATTGTAGCAACCTGCTACATTAAAGCTGCAATAGGAAAATTCATTTACAATTCAGCTATTAAATTGCAAACCATTACCACTGCTTTTATGGCTTTATATTCCTCTAACAAATTTATTATGTAATTACTCCGCCTAACAGCATCATCTCCAGCAAGTAAAGTTGAAATAAGGCACCTATATCAAAATCCCAACAATCCCACGTTTTCCAGAAACCATTTATATGAGAAGAAAACCCGTTATGGTGCAGCTTTCTTCCTGGGACTCCCTGATATTTAAGCACAGATTCTGGAGTTTTGGTCATTATGTGACTTACAATTAGCAAGTTGCACTGGAGAAAATCTATGTTATTTACTTAATTCCATGTAGCCTTGATCCACGGCCGGAGCAGACACCTCCGCGGGTCAGGCTACGTGCCCGCAAACGTGGCCTCATCCCTCCCGTAACGGCACATCCAGCCCCGACCCATGCCAATGCTAAAAAAGAAACAGCATTTTCTGCCTCTCTTTCTCAACCTCTGCAAAATAAATATGTCAGCAAATAAATACTTGGGCCTGACACAGAAACCCCACAGAAAGGGGCATTAAGCAGGACACACATTTCCTGCGCAGAATGACTGGATTATTGTTAGGAGATGCAAATAAATTCACATCATGTGCCTTTTTTTGTGCCACGCTCATCAAAAGGAGCGAGATACCGTTGGTCTCCGATGCTAGCCGAAGCCTGAGGAGTCTCTTGAGCAGATTAAAGAGCCAATTATGCTGGATTTGGAGAAGCTGCCTACTGTCCAGCCCGAATCCTTCGTGCTTTATAAAAGCAGATTAGACACTTGCCAGGAGACCGAAGCATCACACAATCCACCGGCACCTGCACGGCCATGCCACAGCCATGCAAGCCAGCTTTTGGGAGCAACTGCGTTATTTTACAGTGTTTCCTTCTAGCCTGACCGGTGGCTTTTCCTCATCCCGCTTTGCAGTACCTTCAAGCGAACCTCGCAGCATCCTGCAGGCACACGGCCCTCAGGGATGCACTGAAACAAGCACTGCAGGGCCAGCCCCACGGGAGCTCAAAAGCACGGGCAGTAAGTGAGCGTGACACCAGATTTTCTCACCATTAAGCTCCCCCCCCTTTTTCTTTTTTAAAGGAGGCTCCCGATTTGGGGAGTCCTGGGGATTGGTAACTCCAGCAGACGCCGGCACCCAGCTCCAGCCTTAAGGCACCTCGCTGCAGCCCTGTGAATCCTAATGGCCCAGTGGAGGCGGTTATTTATGCAGGAGGCATCTCCCTCCGCTCGCCCCGATGAATCGCTGCTCAGACAGGCTGAATGGCCCCAGCCTCCCCCTCTCACGCTCAATGCGCGGCCGCGGAGCCGCTCGCCTGCGGCTGCCAGCGCCCGCGGGCTCCCGCTCTGCTGAGCGAGTTCGTGTTTATTGACGAGCTCTGCTGCGGGTAGAGAGACACAATCAGAGGCCGAAGCCGACGTGGCTGCCTAAGCACCAAAAATCCCCTCCCCACCAAAAAATAAAGTAAAATCTCTGCAAAGAGTCAGAGGGAAATAAAGCGACGAGCTGGGGTGATTTATTCTGCCGAGCGCGGCGCCTGCCAACGCAGCGCAGTCCGGCGTGGGAGATGCGCTGGAGAAACCCGCCTGGTATTTGCAGAGAGCGGGAGGAGCCTAAGTAAATTAGATCCCCAAATCTCATCAAATTCAGCAGGAACTGGCTATCCCAAAAGCCCTGGACTATTTTCATTCTCAGGGCTGTCTGTCAGCTTACACGCCACTAAATAATGCAGACAGATCAATATATTTCCATTAAGCGTGCAGGAAAGAGGGTTAAGCAAAAAGGGGTTTTCAGGTAAAACTTAGTGGGTGATAACAGGAAAGATACGGGGCGGGGGGAGGGAATTAAGTTTCCCACAGAAATGCAACTTGCATTTTCACATGCCACACAACACCCTTTACGTAGCCTTGTCTCTGTTAACCCACCTCCCTCCCCAACTTTCAGTGAGAACTGGCAGTTTTCTGACACACGGTGATGGTTCAGCACAGCTCAGGCAGCGAGTGCCCCCAGGCCAGGCCAGCGGGACCTCCAGCTCCTGGGGCTTCCCAGGTGGGTAAAAGCTGGTACGTTACCATTTTTTAAACTATCTTTTCTCACAGTGGAGACAGGAGAAGCAAGACTTCAAAGGAAAACTGCTTTCTAGCTTTCTGCTGTCCCTTCCTTTTCCGTCACTTTAAAATAAATCTTTACTATAGCTAATAGCAGTATTTTTATGGAAAGGCGCTATTAAAAAAATTCAGATGTTACCTTCTTTCTGGCTGACAAACAAGACCACTTTGGTCTCCTTCTCGCTCCACCCCACCACTGCCCCAAAGAGGAGGAAGAGATGTTTGCTGTCACGTCCCAGGTGTGCAGGCTGGCCAGTTCAGTTACACACCACTGTTTCCTGATGCAGAAGTAAGGCAGTTGGACTTTTAAAAACAAAAGCCCTTAATCACGGGGATTTTGCCAGCAGCTGCCAATCACTACTGGAGAGAGGGGCATGCTACGCAGATCAGACCTCTAAAGGCAGAGGCGTCTCGGCCGTGGCGCGTTGCTGATGCGCTCCGGACTTTGTGGAGCATCGCCAGGATGCATCCAGCAAGAGTTTGCAAAACGCCCAGGTACCACGTTGACGAAGCTACACAAAAGCCCCCAGGGAACAACGCCGGCTTTGTTCGGGGATGCTGCCGGCAGACTCGCTGTGCCGTAACTCGGGACATGCGGCTTAAAGAGCGCTCTGCAGCTGCGCGCCGGCCCCGCTGACTTCGGGGACGATGTTGTAAGGTGGAATGGCGTCTTTTAATGGACTACACAACACGAGCGGGATGCATCGGCATACGCCGAGCAGATGCTAAAACAATTAGCAACAATTTCCCTGCCTCGCCCAAGACAGCCAAAGAGGGAAGGGGAGCAACCAACAGAGGATGGGGATGCGGCGCATAAAGCACATTAACAGCGCTAACTTCTCTGAGCATCTCATTTACTGAAGTCCAGCAATCCATGTATCATTGTGCTCCCAGCTGATGCCTCTTTGGCCACTGCTGCATCCCCTTGGCCAGCCTCTCCCCGTGCATCCACGGCAGAGGAGCTCGGTGCCTTCTTCCCACACCAAAACCTCTGCTACTCTAAAAGCTTTTTAACAAACCACCTGATTTTCTGCTAAAAACTGATGAGATCAAATAGACCAATTTAACATATCCCCTACTGCCACACTGTAAAATTTGCTAGGCTCAAGGGCTGAGAAGCGGCTGGTGCTTCAGCTCGAGGAGTGTTTTTCCTCCTTCAGATAGGGAGCTAGCTACACACGGCTGTTTGAAGGTGCTCGGCTCCCTACGTTTGCCGTAGGAAGCCACACACACCACCGAGGTTGCGGTTGCTATGGTGACTTACAGCGGAGATTTTCTTAAACTCCTGGAAGAAGAAAAAAGGAGAGAGAAGGCCCAAGAAACCAAAGGAATAACCGCTCCCTTGCAGGGAGATTTTAGAGCCATGTAGGTGTTGGATGACACCCAAGCCCCCAAGATACCAACTCTGAACTCAGTATCACCTCAGGCTGAGCGAGCTCTTCCTTTTGGATAGACTCACACTTGCACCTTGCTGGCTGCTGCTGTGCTGTGGCCAGGATCACTCACTGGGTCTTTGCTGGCTTGACTTAAGGGCCTGCGAGACGCCAGCCTTATTCCAGCAATTACATTTACTGCAGCAGTCTCCAGGGACTGTCTGAAGATGAAGCCCCTCCTTCAGAAGAAATGGTGTTTAATTGCAGCACATCTGGCAGGCGAGGAACCTTCCTGCCCTGCAGACATACATTTTATGCACGAACAGCTTGTGAGATGGGCAGTCCAGGAGCAGAGTCCTCCCACCGCTCAGACTATGGCCCAGCGGGTGGGCCAAGGAAGCATCAGCCTCCTCCGCGCTGCTCTTCCTCAGAGGCCGCAGTATGGTGGGATTTGGAGCAAATATGCCAAATCTGGTCAGTCTCTAGGCTCAGCTGATGTCTGGCTGGATGCAAAGGACTTCTCAGCAGGTGAAGTTCTGCATTAATGCGGCAGCAGTGACCGCTCCCCCATCCTTGCCAACAGCCCAAGGAAAGCCGCCAACCGGTGATGGGCTGCAGCACGGTCCCAGCAAAACAGCAGCCGAAAGGAGCAACACCCCCCTAGGCGGTACCCAAATTCAACCCCATCCCCAGGGTATTTTGTCCCTCCCAAGCCTGTGAAAAAACCCACTCTAAGCCAGCAACCCTATTGATTTTAACAGTGGATTTATGCTGCACCAGAATTCGTAGGTGCCACTCCGCGATGATTTGTATGCACGCTAGCAGGGCCTTTTATAGAGGGATTCAAATGAAGTGGCTGGCAAAATCCCAGGCGAATATTTAGTTAGGGTAAAAAACATATAGAAACACAGCTTCTGAAGGCATCTCAAGCAACTTTTGTTTCCATGGTAACTAATGTTTATGTTTATGTCTATTCAGAGTGTTTCTATCAGATTTTGCTTCATGGAACAGCTGTTACAAGTCACTTCACCAAGACAGATGATCCTGATAAGGAGCAAAGTTTCCATTCTAGACAAATGCACATTTATTTAATAAAACCCAAATAACACAAACCCGGAAAAGATCTGTGCTTCAAAAAAAAATTGATTATCAATGCAGCAGCATGATGCAAAGAGATTGAAAGCAGTCATGGCATAGCAGCTGCCTAATAAGAGGATGATAAAAAACAATAGAAAATAAATAAAACAACTTGGGAAACACTACTAGCGCTATTAAATTGGGTCATGATCTTTTTACACTTGGACTTTACTCACAAGCATTATGCCTAAAAACGACCTCCTGCGGCTCGCGATGGGCCTGTCGACAAGGAGGGCAGAGGGGCTCAGAGCCTCCTGCCTCCTCCAGCTGCCTGCACCACCTCGTGCATCTGAAAAGCAGCCGAGAGCGGCTGGAGGAGCTGCAGACAGGCTAAATTGCATTCAGACCTAATCTTCATTCCTCAAGTATCCCATTACTGTAGCTTTTCTGTAATGGGCAATTTCCATTTCAACTTGAATACTGAAAAAAGTTAAGGATGATTCACATTTACCATTTTTGAACAATATTTGAGGTATATTTTATCCTCTTCATTAATGCAGTCTAAGGCCAAGGACTCGCAGTATGAGCCCTCTGGCTGGATCAAGCCTTGGATTAAGCCTCCACAGAGGCTTTGGGGGATCTGCAGCTTTCTCTGGACTGATCTTGTATTAACCAGGAAAGCTGGTGCCACAGTGGCCTCTGGCATCTTACTCCCATGTTTAATTATGAATACAGTAAACCCGAAGGGTGGTGTTTTTTTTCCTGGCTGGTATTTAGCTCACCCTTTAACTCCAGATCATGACCTTGCCCTGCCTGCAGCCGCTACCTGAACATCCCCTTTCCTCCCGCTGCGTTGCCAGCATGGCCTCCCTCGCCGACCCACTTAAACCTCAGCCCTCTGCATCCACTTCGTACGGATCTGCCTCTCCAAGCCATTCGGCAGGAGCCTCCTCCTCCCACCCCACGGTGCTTTAATGCATCTGCTTATCCCCTTTGGAAAGGACAAGGCCTGCAGCCGGCGCGCCGTGGTTTCCACCACTGGTGCCTGCGGAGCCCCTGGAGACGGACCACCCGCTTTCAGCGCCGGTGCCAGCGTTGCGCTGGTGCCTGTCTCCCTCCTGTGGCTGGGTGATGCCATAGGCAGGTCCTCGGGTCAAGCGGTCGGAGGGTGCACTTGCAGACACACAGCCCCTGGGCTTGGTCTACCAGAGGGACCCGGCAGTCAGGGTTGAGCTCCAATCCAGTCTGAAGTTACATGGTTAAATGCTGCTCACACAGCATGGATAGTGCCTCCATGCCAATGCTAGCTTTGCAGAACCAGGACCTGCTTCCACAGGCTGACGCTCCAACCCTGCAAACAGTTTTTCCGATTTTTCTCATAACCCTCACCAAAATCCACAAAGCAAGTCGCCAAAGCAGGGCCTAAACCAGCAGCAGTTGCCTGCTGAAGCAACACATCCTGCTCTCCAAGCACATGTTGCCACAAAGAGCCAGAGTGCATGAGGATAGGCAAAAAGTACGGAGTTGCTTATCGTTTTTATCACCTCTAAATCCTGGCTCATACACTGGAGAACTAGAAACCTAAGGCCATTATTTTCATTGTTAGCCTCCTCCTTAATTTGGAGACTTTCTGCAAGTAATTGAAATCCCTGCTCTGCGAAAGCAAGAGTCTTATCTACTGCTTTGTTTAGTCAAATTAAGAAAGAGGGGACTTGACTCTAGTTCACATTTGCTAAATATTTTCCCCTGCTTTTAGAAACACTTATTACATTTTGCATTGCGCAAACTGCTTCAGCCTCCTGCTGGAACACGTTGAATTATTTTAATCAGAAACAAGAATTATGTTGAATGCAACCGCACCGCAGCACAATAGGAAACCTGGTCTTTCAGAGCAATGATTTAAGCCTTCCTCTTCTCCCTTTGTGAATATCAAGCAAACTCTAAAAATAAAGTCAGATATACAAAATTATCCTGCCATCAGCGCCTGAAAGTGTTTCAGTTAAGCATCTTTCAGTGCTTCCATTACGCATCTTAATTTCCCAGGTTCTGTCTCAGCTGCACCAGGTTGAAGTTTGGCTTGCACACTACAGATGGTACCGTAACAGTTTGCCTAACAGCAGTTTTTAATATTCCTGCAGCCAAAACAGCACAGGCAGGATGTATTTCTTAGTCTGCCAGACCCAGTGATTCAAACAGACCAACCACCTGCAGCTCCTGTGGCTTTCGGTCAAAGCCAGCGCTGCCTTCGGCGCTTCATGCAACCAGGCCACGTGCTCTGCCAGCTCTGCTCGAGTTTCAGCCTTCCTTGAAGGGTCACAGATGCAAAAGCTGCTTTTTGCTATGTGCTGTTGAGATGCTGGAGCAAACTGCTGGCAAAGTCCCTGCTGATGCACAGGCAGGCAGTGGGGAAGAGACCGGGGTGCAACACCCAAATGCATTTTTCCCCCCACACAACATTTCAGCAGGCTCCCGTGACTTCTGCACCTCTTTCCAGACTAATACCCAAACGGGCCCATCCCCTCTCATTTTCTCCTCCCCAGCTTTGCTCCTGCCACCGCAGTGCCAGTCAGTCCCGGAGCAGCCGGCTCCAACATTTACTAGAAGCGCACATGGCAACAGAGCCTATTTCTCTTCATTCAGAGAAAGCAGCCTTTCCTTGAACTAGCCAGACCAGAAAAAGCCATGACCACAGATGCTTGAGACAAGCTACCGGGATGGGAGATCCTTCCCAAGAGTCCTCAGGACTCACCTCCTGCGCACCAGGGACATTGGGCAGGACCAACTAGCAATGAAGACATCCGTTTCTTGCTCCTTTTTGCACCTATCACTCACAAGCAGGGTGTTTTGTAAATGCTGACGTGACCTAAAGAGTGACGTAGGGGCTGGGTGGTGGGACACGTCACACAAGCGCCTGTGAATCCCTGCAACTCCTGGGTACTTGGTTTCACCGCTTTCCATCAGCCCATTACAGAAAAAGGGCCATCTCTGAAATTCAGATTCAGATCTCCTTGAAGATTGCAAAATATTTTTATTCCCCCCCTAAAAAAATTGTGATTTGGGAAGTCACCTTAAGCCCGTCCCAGCAGCAGCACGCTCTTTGCTGCATCCCCGCAGGAGTGGGAAGAGCCTGGCAAGCCGGCTGCCCGGGGTCCCTGGCCAGCCAAGGCTGAAAGCATCATCCCCATCACCACGTGGCTGGGGCGAACATCCCGCCCACAGGGGGGGGGGGGGAAAAAAAAAAAAAAAAAAAAAAAAAAAAAAAAAAAAAAGCCCTTTCGCTCCCTTTTTCTCACTCCTTAAAACATAAGGCCTTTGATGGAGCAGACCTTGTCACCTATTTATTTTATTTCTATATAAAATATATATAATAGATAATATATATGTATAGACACCACCTCAAAGGAAGAGGCTTTGGATTTTAGCATTTCAGAAATATCTAATCCTTCTCTCCAAGATTAAAACCAATGAAATAAGGGAGATCGAAACATGTATGAAACAAGAGCAAGAGCAGGATTAAGCCCTGTGTTTCAAAATAGTGTTTAATTTACAGTCTCTCAGTATGTGGAGTATTAAGAAAGAAAAATACCTATTGCTTCCCAAATGTCACTGTATCCCCCTGACTTTCTTGAATATTTGAATGGATTTACTGGTGCCAGGGGCAATCTCATTTTCTAGAAAACCTGTTTTACTGCCTAATATTCCAACCAAGTCTATGGCTGATCACTTAAATAGACTTTTACCAGGCAACACAGACTGTACATCTCATTTCCTTCAGATACCCTGCAGCCGACTGTGTGCACGTGCATGGGTGGGGAGAGGGCAAAAATCATAGTGAACAAAGTATAATCATTTTATGTCAAATTAGAATTGTGATTTCCAAATTAGCACTGTTTGCTGAGATATTTTTAAAGTATCCCACCCAAACTGTTAATTCCAATAATTACAGTGGGCCTGAATTTTGATGGAAAGAGAAACATCGTATTTTTTCCTATTGCTGCCCGGTGCCGGTAAGCAAGCCAGGAGGGTGGCCAGGGCGCTCGGACCAGCAGCGTGGCGATGGCTTTGCTGCGCTGCTCAGATAAGCGCTGGTGCACGGGCTGTGGAAGAGGAAACAAAAGACTCCGGGAGCTGACAAGGCTGGAGAAACATCCCTCTACACTCCTCATCCTCATCTGCGTCGTCCTTGGACACAGACACCCAGGGCTGGGCAGAAGGGCCAAGCCATTTTACAGGATAAAATATCTGAAGCAGCTAAAGACCTGCTAATGAAAAGCTGTCCTGGACATTTCAGTGCCTAATCAATAGTTTGAGTGTTTACTGATGAAGGAATGATAAAACCTTTGATTTATCCCTGCAGCTCTGAGATACCTTTAACACCACTACAGGAACTGTATACTTGGATTTATTGCAACACACCTCATCTGTATGCCCGAGCACACAACAGAAAAGGTCAAGCCTTCGGTATTTATACAGTACATTGATTCCTTTGGTTTGATTTGCCACATGTTAACCCACCCAGAATATCAGCACGCACATTTTGCCCTGATACGGCTCTGTCGGAAAGAAACAAATAAGATCGAGGCCTGATCCTGCCAATCTTACTCAAGAGTCATCCACCAAGAGCGAGCTTAATCTGCTCCGTTTAGCCCAGGAAGACCAAGCCCCTGGAACGCTGCTTATAAGGACTTTCGCAGGGAATAAGCTTGGGGCACCAAAGGGCTTTTTGATCTAACAAAAAAGGCACATCCCGAACCAACGGACGGATGCTGAAACCACCTGGCTGTAAGGCACAAACTCACTCCTGGGCATCTCCAAGCACACGTGCAAGAGAGGCAAACAGGAGAGGGCTTCGAGGACTTCATTCGACACACACAGACAGGTATGACCATGCCACAGCTTCCTCCCGTGACAGTACTGATGAGCCCGTGGCACATGTCCCATTTTTCCCCAGGACAGATCATCTTTAATATTGTTTATTAACATCCACAGACATCCAACAAGCAGGCTGGCTTATTACCAAGTAACAGAGATAACTTTGTTAGGGGTTTGACATCCTGAGAGCTAACAGCTCCAAGTCAGCAAAACCAGGGTGGTTATTTTGGCTATTAAGTGGTTTTGCATGCAGCCCGCCAACTACAGGACAGCAATCCAAGGGAGTGCTGCGCTCCCGAAGCGTATTTAATTAAATAAAGGTTCACCTTAGATTTTATCAATGCTTAGATATGACATTTAGTAAATCATCTATTACTACACAGAGAAGAAAGCTGTGCCACACTAAATGGTGATGAAAGTTAGCCTCAAACCTGAGGAAATTGTGAGCTTATGGTAGGGCAAGGGGATTGCCATGAATAAAATCAATAGTTGTAACCATGCCTCGGGGCAGAGAAATACTGGATGCAGTAAATAAGGCTGCAAATGGCTGCAGGCCAATCCCAAGGAGATATCCCAGGGGAACTGGGGTTCACAGAGAAACACAAACTAAGTGCATGGCTGCAGCTCATGGGAAGAGGAATAATCCACCACCGTCATAACTGGCCCAGCATCCCCATGAGCCTGCTGCCAGTACAGAAGTCCTGGGTCCACCGCTCCAAATTTGGCACCTGCAAAATGAAGAAAGGCAGCTTTTTCTGTGTGCTCACAGAGCCCAGGAAAATGCATACGTTGCACTGCTGGGGCAATGAGGCCATGATGGACTTTGGACAGCTTTGGACCCAAGTTACTCTACACAGCTCAGACTCCTAGCACTAATAGTTTGCAGGTGGTTTTTTTTTTTTTTTTTTTTTACACTTGCAGGTGTTTCCCCCCCCACCTTTAATGGTGTTTTAACAGTTTAGGAATAATCCAAGGGGCTTTTTTAATCATAAAAACCCTTCTTCAAATCTGTAAGTCTACTCTACTCAGTATTTTCACATGCATTTTTTGTGCCAGCATATAAATATCTTGAAGCATGTAATTGGACCAAATTATTTACTTGGTAGAACAGTAACAACTCCAGAGATAAGATCGAACACACAAACATATAGGAACATTTTCAGAGCTTTGTTTTGCCCCATTAGATTGACTCTCTTGTGGTCCACAATGTCAATAAGTACTTAGAGGCTATTAAGTCAGAGTAGTTGCATAGCATAGGAATTTTTTTTTTCTTCCTTCTAAAGGTCTTTAGTTCATTAGAATCTTTAAGTTTCATTACCAAAGCATTCTTAAACTATAGGATCCGACATGCTTGGAAACAGTGATTTTTGTACTTAAACTTTAAATCAATAGGATTTGTTTCACTAATCTAAGGAAAAAAGAAAGCCTCCCAGCGAGATGAGACCTGTCAAAAAGATGAGACCTGTAGCACTTTGTAACTGCTTCCTAGTTGTTATAAGAGCATCCATTTTGCGTAGCAAGCACTTAGAGAAGCGGCCACCAGAGGAGAGGCCACGGCTCTGGGGACCTCCCACAAAGCAGCCACCAGAGAGCTGCAGAGACAGGTCTGGGGAAAGACTTGGCCAGACCGGGGCATCCCGAGCAGGAAATGCCACCAGCACCGTAGGCCAGCACAACAGTACTGAGAAAGTCTCCAGCATCGCTGAAAGCCTGTATTCATCAGCGTGGGGCTTCCTGTTGGAAGGCCTCCTAGTATAAGCAGGCATTAGCAACACTGTTATCTCCATTTACTCATGAAGAGCTGGGGCAAAAACTCCTGAAAACTCAGAGGAACTGCACATTTCACTCTGCTGCTCTAAGTCAGGCTGTAGAAAGGAAAAGGAGGAAATAATTTGAAGAATACAGCTAACAGTGACAACAAAGTGGATGGAGATGAAATGATGGAGAAAGATCAGTTTCTATTAAAAGGAGAAAACCTGACTTTATAGAAGAGATTTACAGATCATTTTCTGGTGAGAAAACAGCAAAAAGAAAAGCATAACCTATAAACACAGCACAAGGTGCAGTGCTTGCTGTTGCCCTTCCCCTGCTTTTTGCTCCAACCCCAAGTCAGGGGCTCCTAAAGAGCAATTGTGAACTATTCTGTTTCGCTTTGCCCCAAGATGTTGTTCTACAGAGCCCAAGTCCAGCTCTAGCCTGGAGCAGCAAATCAGGAGCAACGCAAGTAGCACACGCGAGATGAAGACCTGGCAGCCTTCTGCATTGTTTCACCTTGTTCCTACTACCTCTTTCCCATTAATTAAACTGATTACTGTTCTGCGTTCCCTGAGGAGTTGATACAGAACAAGGGCAAGCAAAGAATTAGAGGGAACACACGAAGCCCTCAATAAGCATATGATTAAAACCTATCTGTATATGCTCTATCCCCACCTCTCCCAAGCTTCCTCCACATCTGCTTCATCAGGACATTTCAATTATCAAACAGGAGTTTAAAAGGAGGTGGAGATAAGAGGAATCCAAACTGCTTTCCACCTTCCTCCCAGGCTGCCCATCGAGTGTTTTGTGCGTTTTGCTCCCAGGTCCTGCATTAACACCTCAAGCTTCTGGCTTGAGGCATGTGTGTTCATTCATATCCATGGAAAAAATGGCAAAGGGAGCTCTGCTAGTGGAGACCCAAGGCCAGAGAGGAGAGCTTGTCCCAGCATGGGCTGACCTCAAGGAGAAGCAGGCTGGCTCTTCTTCTGCTGACGTCTGGCAGCCTAATGAGGACATCCAGGGCAAGCTTTTCTGTTATTAATTGTGGCAACTTCCTTAGTAACTCTGCTTTGTCAATCTACAGGCCGTCTTCCACAGCATTTATGTCCATGAGATCTATGAACTACATCAGGAAGCTACCATTAAACATACCAGATGTTGTGCTTGCCTGTCCAGAATCTCTTATTTTAATGCTAATTTTCTAAGCAGAGTTGTGTAAATTCCTCTGCCCCATTTTACTCTTTTTCATTTTGTTCCTATGCACTGCTTTTTATGTGCTTCCTGTGTTTTGAATCCAGATGAGCATGTGAATCCATATTGGCCTCTGCGGGTTTCTTTTTCCATGCGGCTTGTCTCAATTACCGGTGATGAATTTCTCTGTGCTCCGTTCTACATCATGTACGCTGCCCAATAAAGGTGAATAACAGCAAGATCTTTTACAGCTTCCTTCCTCGCCTTCTTTAAATTCTACCCACACTTCCAGCCAAAGGAAAGAGCCCATCTTTGTGCTCACCAGTCTCCCAAGTCAAATCTCAAATTAATGAAAATGACTGATCAGAGGGATCAACTGCTTCCGAAGGCAGAGCTCAGCTTTTGGACAAGCGCTAGTGGATTGCAGCAGTCGGACTTCAACATTAAGTTGCCGCGAGGCCCTCTTGCCTGATAGCAGCATGACGCTGCAAGCAGCTTAGGTCAGGGAAGAACGAAGCAAAGCCGAGCAGCTGGATGCCGTGACTGCTCTCACGCAGATGAGGGCACCCAGAATGGTGCCTTACAAGTCATTATAGTGTCACAGACGCGTATTAGAAAATAGGTGCAATTGGCCTGGCAGAAAATTAGGTGTTTAGAGAAAATTGCACTTCAGTCAGATCCTCCTAGAGTGATTTCCCCCCCCCCCGCCCCATGCAGCAGCATACAGGCGGGGAACCCTGAGGATGGGAGCTAATGAGCTGCATGCTGCAGGTTTCAGCACTGCAGAGAGCAGGCTGGCTTCCTTTGGGCTCGTTAG
Source organism: Dromaius novaehollandiae (assembly GCF_036370855.1). Lineage (NCBI taxonomy): Eukaryota > Metazoa > Chordata > Aves > Casuariiformes > Dromaiidae > Dromaius > Dromaius novaehollandiae. The sequence goes on along the minus strand of NC_088121.1, from coordinate 7,551,513 downwards.
GAACCTGCCTGGTATTGGAGCCACTCCTTCCTAACCGCCTTATCCACTCCTAAGTAGAGTTTAAAAACTGCATTGTAACATCACCTCCGTGATTATTAGCCAGGCTGATCACGCCGATGCCTAGAAAGCACCTTCCTGCCGGCTGCACGCGGTACATGCAGAACGGAGCGGACGGCCCCTGCCTCAGCCGGGAATCCAGCGGGGTGGGAAGAGTTCAGCAGTCAGAAGCTGTAAGCAGCATCCTACCAGCGAAGACCTGGTACATCCACGAAAGCCAAAAGCACCCTGGCATTTTGGAGTTCAAGCGCCAAATGATGCAAGCTCCCCTTTCATTTAAGTGCACAAATTTCTTCCACCAACTTTGACATGCTGATTTGCAAAAGCTCTGCCTCCAGCTCACTGGAGGAGCAGACTTTTCTCCCTGCTTTGGCACGGACGAGGCATGGAAAAGGATGCCCTTCTCTGTGCAAGAGGAGCACAGTGCAGGGGAGCGCCTGAATGCCGCTGCCATGAAATAACACACCCCTAAAAAGGCAATGCCAGTAGCTTTGTGAAAAATATTGAATGTAATGAGTCATTTGGAAGAGTAGAGCCTGGAAGCGAGGAATGCAAGATACCTCTGCGTGGCAAGGACATCCCACGCCATCTTTCAGAGCCGATTAATTCTGTAATCGCCCTTAGTCAGGGCACTGGAGAACACCACAGCCCATACAGCTGTAGGATCAATTCAAATGAATCCAAAGCCTTTGCTGTCCCCCTGCCACAACCAGAGCTGGGAGCAGACCATTCCCACTTCAGATGGGTTGGGGGACACCTGATTTCAAATCAAACAACTTCGCTCCTCTGCCTCAAGATGCTCCTCATTAATTGATGTTTCTTAAGAGACCCTTAACCCAGGAACAGATCAGTAGCCAGAGCTTATTTAGCAAGCGCTGGGAGATGCGAGGGCTATTTTGGCAGCTCGCCCCGTTATCTGGCAGCCCAGAACTGCCCCCAGGAGCTGCTACTTGCAGCATCAGGGACCCGGCCTGGAGGGAGGACATTTGTTGTTGTCCTGGTTACTACAAGCAGTCTTTATTCTTTTCCTGCCTTGCATTCAGAGGCCAGCGTTTCCAATAAGGCAGCTTTTCAGACTGTTAAACCAGTTTCTTCCTCAGCAAATACGTATCTATTTATTTACTTATCCCTCCATCCCTCCCTGTGAAGCCGGGGTTGTTTGCCTTGAGAAGATACCCACATGCCACGGCAGCAACCTGACTTCATTTCAGAATATGACAATAGTTGACCATAGTAACTCTGCATAAAACACGCATTGAACATTCAGCCTGCTGAACACTGCATTTCTTTGGAGCCGTTTGCTCCAAGGGGGGACGTATGGATTGCCTCCGTTCCTCTGCCGCCCCGGGGAGATGCAAGCAGCCCGAAACAGCGGCGAGGGGGCAGCCAGGCGCCCGCGTGCACGCCTGAGGAATACAGTCTCGAACAACAGCTTTAAGGGCAAAGCAGAAACTTTAAGCCTGTGCTTTTTGTCAGCTTTGCTTCAGAAAAATCGCTGTCATTGCGGCAGCTGGGGCCGAGTCTCAGGAGAGGGGGAAATCGAATCGCGGCGAGCGCCGGCTTTGCAGAGTCACCCGGACAGGCCGCGAGCAGGAGGCTGCTTCCCCCGGGCTGAGCGCAGCAGTAATTCCTGCCTCGCCAGCCAGCGTGGCAGTAACTCAAAAAGACACGCTGTTTTCTGACGTGCCTCACCAATGCGCTAAGCCTGAGTAGGACGGAGCTGCCTGCAGCACAAACAGAACTGCAGGCGGATCTCGTTGCTCTTCGTGCAGTCAGCCAGAAGCACCAAAAGCTCCGAGTGGGAACAGGGCTCCTCTCCGGGAGGAGAAATCCCACAGCTCTTATCTGCAGGAGACCAGGGTGCCTGGCGCGCTCAGGAGGAGCCCTTCCAGCAGAGCTCATTGCCGCAGAGCTCGAGGTATTAAAGGCTCTTTGCAGAGGATTTTTCTCATACACGTATTTGTGTACATCACACACATCCAGAACCCCAAATCTGCACATCTTGCAAGGTTTGCTACCTGCTACACCATCTCAGGCCAACAGCCCACCAACCCCAGCACAAAGTCTGCTGCAATCAGTACACGATCACACAAGGTGCAATGAGCACAGGAACGCCAAGGAACACATCCCCTTGGGATGCACCAGCTTTCTCGGGTGCTCATCTCCCCCAGCTCGCGTACGGGAACTTGAGGGCATTTTCCTCAAGCTTTTTTGGTTGCACAGAAAACATTGCTTTTGGCCTTTCTGCAGAGCAGCCATCAGCATATGACCAGAAGGAAGAACAGAGACTTTTCATCTTGCATGCCCATCCTCATCAAAAGAAAGTTAATGAAATGTGCAATTTGCCATGCAATGTCTGCATTGCAGCCAGAATCCCAATTCTGATTATATCTCTATCCTTGACAATTCTCGGAAAATCTCTGAGGAATCAATGCTTATTATCCAAAGAGCCACAGTCCCTAAATTTAAAGTACAAGTTCCTTTCTGAGCAACATAACTCGGTAGGTGTTACTTCTACCAAGGTGAGGACCTTTGACAACCATTAATGGCTCCCAGGAGAGTACTAATCATCTTCTACATGTCCTTATCTGCTTAATCCCATTAGGAAGATTTGTAGCATGAAAGCCTACTGCTCATAATCCTGAATTTCAGTGGAAAGCTGGAATAACAGGCAACAGACATCTGGGAGGAGAGAGAGGGGCATTTTGTTCGCAATGCCTGCACTCCTGCTACTGCCTTTGCAGAAAGGATACAAACAAGGGAACGTAACTGAGTTATCTCCAGGCAATGACGCTCATTTGTTGCCAGCACAGTCAGAGCAATAGATATCACCCAAGAAACTCACCCAGAAAGGCTTTGGTTACATATTGCCTACAATATGCTGGCTGTAATATAGCTTCATGCACTATATTATGTTACCAGGCTCAACTATACCATCTTTGCACACACAAACAAAAGAAAAACACATGTTTATTCTCAATATTCTTATTTCACCCAGTAAAGCATTCTGATGATGGCACTTGGAAATCATCCTGACATCTGAGCAGCAGAACAGAGTGGAGATGGGCAGGTGCTGATATACCCATTTCGCAGACAGAGAGCTGCTTGCCTAATGACACAGCAAGAGACCAAATTCAAGACTCCCGACTGCCAGGGTTTGCCTCTAACTATCCGAATTGAGTTAAAGGGTGCTCTGCTAACAGCTTATTCAATGGAAATCTCATTATGAAGAGCTCTGCCAAGAATTTATTCAAAAGAAAGCCTTCGCAAGGATCCTTGCCAGCAGTGCACTGAAAGGAAATCTGCTATGGATTCAGATAATATTTCATCCCAGTGGAAACCTAGAAAAGATGAACTTTGCCAATAATTGGGGAAAAAAGTCCCCTGGTCATTCCTGTCTTGAGGAAATGAGAACGCTATAAAGCCTTAAGCTAAAAAATGCCTTAAAAGCTGTCTGACATGTGTATTAGCCACTACTCACCTCATGAAATTAGTGTTTGCATATCCCAAGCAAGGCAGTTAAACTCCTCAAAATAAGTTCTAAATACATATGAGGGTCGAAAGTAAAGGCTTGCAACCTTTTCTTCAATTTGCAGACCTCCACAATTTTCCATCAGCACCCTTCCATACAGTCTTCCCATAGGATCTGGGAAGTTTAATGGCGCTAATCCTCAGCCCCGATCGCTACAATAACCAAGAGAAGCTTTACCTAACATCACTCTTGGTTTTCAGATGAGACTGGATCTTTCAATTGGCCCTTTAAACATGTTTCATTACAAAAAGCAGAAAGCTAAGGAACAATAAAGAGAAATGATGGCATCCAACAGAAGAAAAAAAATTCATAAATAACTTACAGGCAACTCCAGAAACTTGTCAATAGGATGCTCCAGCAGACTTACATTAACCTTTCGATTCTGTAATTGCCTTACTTTTTTTTGCAAATGCAGGTCTCCACTGAGGCCATCCGACTCCAGCCTTTAATTACTCTTACACTATGGTTCCTACCTGATAACAGAGTGAAACAGGCAGGATGCCCAGGAAGGCACATGCATTAGGACAAGGCTAAGAGGTGTTCATTTTTCAAAAGCTTGGATTACTTGAGTTTAAGCTGAATAAAAGTGTAGGTAACAGGACTAGGGCAGAACTTCAGAGAAAGTTTTGATTTTGCTTTACTGCTAATAAATATAAGATAGATCTGATTTTGATGGGGGGGGGGGGAGGTTAGGGTTAGCCCTGATGAATACTGACTGAATCTGTTCTCTCAAAGCCCAGCAAAAGAGATCCTACAGCCTCTGTAGGTAGCAAATCTCTGTGCCCCACTATCCCCACAGCCATCTCATTTCCCCCTAAAAAGCCACCTAGATGCATCTTGTGACAAACAACACCAAGTAGTTACCTTCCACACAACATTCCTCTTGCTCTCCCAGAAGTGTTTTTTTTGCTTTTTCTGTTAGCAACCACAGTGCATTGCTGAGCCATATTGTTACTGCAATCCATGACAAACCACAAATATTTTTATTACGCACTTCTGCCAGACTAGCTATTCCCCATTCTGTAGATTTAATATTTCTATTCCTAAGAGAAAGGCTTTGCTAGCCTTTATACTGAATTTCACCTTGCGCAAACCAGCAAGGCAATTAGTCAAGATCAATCCGACTTGCAGTCCTGCTTTCCGGAGCACTTACAACCTCTACTATCTCCTATCATTCACAAGTGCTGTAACTATGTCACCTGTTACATCATCCAAGTCATTAATGAAAATAAATGGTGAAGAGGAGAGAATCCTGGAGAGACCCATTCAAAACCTAGGCTGAGCATGAGCAATAACAACCTGCTTGTGTTTCTAGTAATAACATCTCCTGTGACTACCATAGCATCCAACACACTCCCAAGTAGCCCAGGATCAGAGAAACAGGATTATACTTCTCATTTTACTAAGAGAAAATAGGCTGTTCAGCCAGATGAGAAAACTGCAGTCATTTCACTTAACCCAGCAACCCCAACACAAAAAATTAGGGCAGGTCCCCAGAAAGGTAAAGCAGCTTCCAACAAACCTTACAATAGAGCCCAAGCAACTCAACCACCAGTATCTCATCAAGACCTTCAGTAAGTGTGGCCTGGATTGCACCAAAATCCCAGAGATGTGCTGCCTCCTGCACTTTCATGGAAAAGCCTTTCCTGCCATCTCCCGGGAGCAGCTGCAGGCCATTCCTGCAGTTCCCAGCTGGAAATGTGGCTCACCTGCTGCCCAGGAAGGGCTGCACCATCAGCCAGGACAGTTCCCATTAAGCTAGACTGAAACCACTTAGGTAGCCTGACCACAACCCTACAATACTGAGATGAAACACTACCAGCGGTAACATCAGGAAAGTCACTGACGCCAATATTTTCCACGGTGGGAGCAGAAGGAGCCTCACAAGTCTAAAAATGGAGGAGGGAATATAAAAGAGGGACTGGTTTTCAAAGGATTCAGGACTGAATTTCAGCAGCTTGGATGGCCTCACCACATTTGAAAACCTTCACCTGCTGGACCTGAATGCCTTAGCTTTCCCTGGGCTGCCATCTCCCTATATGTACACATATATAATAAAGGGCTGCTAACACCAACCTTTCTTGCCAAAGTTTTCATTATTAAAGCTAATAAAGCACTTTGAAAGCAGCTGCTCGGATTTGCTCTGTGCTCCAGAAGAGCTGCAGCTTCAATCCTTGCTAACGCTCACTCGCTGCACACCACTGCTTGTAAGGGGCTGCCCTGCCTCTGCTCCCGGCAGCACCATCACGCCTCAGCCAAGCGGCCGCCTCTCCCATAAGGGGCAGAGGATGAAAAGCCTGTTCTTCTTGTGGCAGACATTCGCAGCACGTTTCCTCACCAAAGGGACTCCAGAACACCTTTAAAATGAATAAACTCTTCTCCTTCCCCCTGCTGCCTTCTCATGTGAAAATCCCTCGTTGTACAAGGCTGGAGAGATCAGCAAAGCCTACTGTAAGACGTCAATGAATATTCATAACCTAAGTTTTTAACTTGAGGGAAAACTGGGCTGACTTTCAATGTCAAGGCCAGAGAGGTGATCTGAAATCCAAATCAAAATTGAAGATATGATTCTGCACGAGGAAAAGAGCAGGTACTCGAAGCACCCAGGTGGGGCATGCAGCCGAATACCATACATCCAGCTGCATTCCCGTGTCTGCGCTGCATCCTTCTGCTCCACCGGGCCTCTCCTTTGAGGGTTTCTCAAGCTAGGAGACCGCAGCCACCCTTCCTTTTGCACCGTGCAAAAGGGGAGCAGGTCTCGGAGGGGCTGAAGCACGGAGGAGAAAGCACGGTTCCAGCAAAAATCCCTTGAGTGACACGAGATGATTGCATTCGTTAATGCACTTTGAGTGCTACAAACTCTCTGGGGAGAGGTTGCTATAGAAGTACCAAGATATTTCCAAAGGTGCATTTAAAGAAAAACCAACAGGCTGCTCATTTTTCAGCAATTCCTTGCTGGCTGGTGCAGACTAACATCCACCGGGCTATGGATGATCTTCCAAGGACATATACACACTTTACTATTGAAATGTATGTGTAACAGAGGATTTAACACAGTCTAATCCCAAACGTGTCCTTGCTATAAGCGCATATGTGATAGGGATGGTCAAAACCATCTTGTTTCTGGCTCTGATCTCTGGCCCCTGTAGCGAGGTGACCAACTTCATGATGGATCAGGAGCGCATTGAAATCACAGGAGAAAATGCTCCCTGTCCTTCGTTGTCCTTCTAGTCCCTGCACGGTTGTGGGTATCGGAGAACTTCACCTCCAAAAGATACTGCAGCTTCACAGTCACAGCTGACGACTTCACAACACAGGTGACATCGGGCTGTCAGGCGGTAGAGGGAGGCAGACGACAAGCACAAGAGTAAATTTCCCCACCGAAACTGCAGCCGGAGCTTTGGGACTAGCAATGAAGTCTTTAAATAGTTTATTAAAAATACCCGCGATGATATCAAAATTACTGGCAGGCAAATTGGGGCTTGTCTCTTCCAAAGCCTGTCTCCTGGCTGCACGATGGGAGTCTGGGAGAGACTCCCACCTCCTTGCTGTCTGCACACCAGCGAGCTTCGCGCCGGCAAAGGCTTTGTAAAGGTTCTTCTATTAGCAGCTCAGCAACACCTGTGACAGCAATAGAGCCTAAAAATAGGATTTTATTCCTGGTTCGATGAAAACATTCACGGGAGAATAAGAAGATGAACAAACTATTTGAATTTTCATAAACCAAAGACCTATCAACACAGCCAGAAATCCTCGGAGAAGCCCAGATAACAGACTGTGGTGAATGCCGAGCTGCTCTTGTACATGACATCAGTACTTTCATACCCCATTCAGAGTCTGCTAGCAGAGGGAAGATTTTCTGGGTTTGATCTATAATGACGAAAACAGGAAAAAAAAATGTTTTCAGACTACTTAGCATCATAATAGAGCCACGCAGGCCAAAAATATCTCACGCTGCAAAGAGGCAGAATTAAAAATTCTCCTCACAACTCCTCAATGAAGCGTCTCTCTTAGTGATTTCCGATGCTACTGAAAATGGATTAGGAAACGCTTTGTATGCTCTTTTTCCAATGTAATATCACATATAGCATACAGCAAGGGGCTAAAAGCACAGGTTTTGTACCAAGATGAATTAACCATGGAGGACGAAGCATCTGGAAGAACTGAGGCTCCGGTCATGGGTTTTGATTCAGCTGAGATCAACCGCGACTGGAAGCTGCCGTTACCCGTCTCAGACATGGAAAGCAAGTCTCTGCTCCCAGGAGACTGCCGGCCACCTCACTTCAGGAGAAAATACGAAGAAGTTAGACAAATACTGAATGGGTCCTGCGCCAACTGCTTTCTCTTCCCATGGCATGTTGCCTTTCTAGACGCTTTGCTCTGGTAGCATGAGGAAATGCACAATTTTGCTACCGTTTTGGACAAAAGTAACAGCAGTTCTAAAGAGCTACTAACCTGGGCTCTTTCACAGACTTTAAGGAAGCTCTAGGCAGATCCCCTGGTTACTGGAAAAGGCCAAGGTGCCGACAGACACACGGCTAAGGCACACGAAGAGATAAAGCTAACCAGCTTTGTGCTCCTTGCTCCTGGGACCGGGTGCCATTCAGGATGCTCAAACTTCCAGGTATAAAAATTTCAGCTAGAAACAGATGAAACTCAAGACCCACAGACTCCGTCTGACAAAGCATCTAAACAACTTGAAGTCTTATGCAGAGTTCATTAGAGTAGATCAACTTCTCCTGCCCATTGATTTGGCCAAGAAGCTTCAAGTGGAACGAGTTTCTTCCAAGACTGCAAGGTCTGCAACAGGCAAAATCAGAACAGCATTCGGTGTGGCAGCTCTCCTCACCCCAGAAGTACCCAAGCGGTATGAAAACAGGAGCTTACGGGAGATGCAGGTAACCAGATTTAATCATTCTTACTTTGTTTTCAACGCAAGTTTTGGATAAAGTGGTGCTACGCTTCCTAATTCACTCTCTCCTGGATCTAATTTTGACATTTTCAAGCAAGCAGCATCCCTGCTGGCAGCGCTCAGCTTCCCTGAGGATTTGCTCTGGGAAGAGTGCAAGTTTACAGATTTTTTTTCCGAAAAAGCCAATGAAAATTTGTTAAACTGCAGTGGGAGGTTAGCGCTTAATCTCTTAGGGAAAAACTCCAGACATAAACCTAATTCTTGCACCTTTACAAAGATCTTTGGGACTTTCGGCCACCCCTGACTGGGTGACGTGAGTCGCAGCGACTTGACGTCTTTCTCCGAGAGAGGTTTTGCTGGCTTTGGAGAGGGGGGCTACTCTGCGGGACGTGAAGGACTCAGCTGAGGGCATGTGGGTAGCATGAGCTGCTGCACTGAGCACCTCATCGGACCTTATCAAGCCTGGTTTTACTTCCCAACCCCCCCCAAGCCATGGGATGACCTGAGCTGGCCAAGCTGCTCCTCGTTTTCCATATACTTGAAAGGAGAATAACTCCATTTCCCTCATTGGTAAAGTGATTTAGCTACCTGAAGAAACCTTAAAAGTGGTCTAATTATTGTTAATATCTGCATAGCCAGGCGTGGAAACGAAAGACTGAAATGATTAAAGAGGAAGAGAAAAACAACCGAAATTGCCTTAGAAAATATGTTGACTTGGGAACGCAGCAGCCCAAAAAGAGGGGCAGGTTTTTTGGGAATATGGAGCATTTTGTCTCGGTTTCACACCCGTTTCGCAGGGTATGTGGCTGGGAAACAAGCTGGAAATCCTCTCGTGTATCAGCGCGCTGGGTTACTTTTCCCGTGTGACCTCTAACTACCTGCGTCTTCGAAGGACTGCAGTAGTTCCTGTGCCTTATTCGCTGGTGGGAAGAGACATCTCACTTTCTGAGTATGGATTTATGGCTAGATGGTGGCCTGCCTGTAAATGCAGCCTGCTGAATAAGTGCATCTTGGGTATCTGATAACCTTAAACCTGCCAAGTCTTTCTTTATCTGTGGCTGGTCAAACTTTTCCATCTGTATCTATTGTGGTGCATACGTGTGAAAACACATATCCACCTAATATTAATGTACATTAGTGAACATGTAATAGTATGTACCCATGGACCACTGATCTGATCGTTAGCTGGTGTAAACCAAGCCAAACTCCGCTGCCATCCGTCAAGGTAGGCAATTTGCTCCTGATGGGCCATACATGCCAACAGCTTTGAGCGAGAGCAGCACCAGCTGAGGGTGGAGGAGAAAAATTGAGGTCACAAAAGGTTATAAAACACACCAAGAAAAATAGATGCATGCCCTGGAGCTTCTGAGTGTTATCTAGGAAAAAGTGAGCTATGGGGACAATAAATAAATAAACAACGAATGGCAGCGGGTGCAGGAGCAGGGATATGCAGAAATAATCATCGTTGAGGAAGAAGCAGGGGTGGCTATAAAACACCGTGGTATTTGCTAAGAAAGATGGGCAAGAGAGAGGTGGAAACTGCCACCCCACAGGGGCGGGAGAAAGGAATAAACTCCACCGCGAGGAACAAAATGCATAGTGTCATTTAGCATATAAAATCTGTTAGCAAAGTCGTTGCCCTTGCCACAGCAGCGAGTTGTCTGAAATGGCAAATCTGGAATTATTAAGTAAGACAAGGGTGGCAAAAGTGAAAAAGTCATATTCTTAGCGTGCCAAGAGGGAGCAGCGCCGGGGAGCAGAGCCGGACCATCGCGCCGCTTCCCAGAGAAGCGGGATGGGGAGAGCTTTGGAGAGCAGAGCTCTCTGCAGACTGCACCTGCCACTAGACAGAACTGCAGCAGAGACTTGCTTCAGCTTTTCTTTCTTTTTAATTATTATTATTTTTCTTTTTCTTTTTGGTCTAACAGCTGTTTCTGTAGGGTATGCTGGCAGCACACATCTGAAAATAGCTGCGGGCTGCTGTGCTCTTCCTGCCAGGCCCAGCACTCCTCCGAGCACAAATGCATTCGATCAGCACATTTTTCTGAATGGAGAAAGATTCATCTCAAGGGCTCTCAGATCACAAGATATTCACACTCCTCAGAACAAATCTTGTCTGGGTTGACTTACAGAGCATAGTCACTTTATTTATTATTATACTTTTCTAAAGAATTCCTCTCTAAGTTTTACCCTGGCAAGTTAAGAAAAGGGAAGGTATGACAGGAAAAGCACAAATGAGGGACTGGAAAGAGGATGGATGGAGACAAAAAAGGGAAATGAAGATCAGAAATAAAAAGAAAAAGAAAAAACCCTTCTCTAAGCTCAGGAAATGAGCTGGCTTCTCAGCAATATTAATACAAGAAAAGAGCTGAGACAGATATGGATGACTTAGGAAATCACAAAGCCTATCAGTGCAAATAAGGTTTCTGACACTTGAGGCATCCTGAAACGTGAAGGGCAACAAAGGGAGCATGAATCACACCCAAAAGGGTAGAGAAAACAGGTCAGCATGCACGCGGAAAACACGATTTTCTGGTGTACGGATATAAAACGTTAAAGCAGAGGCTGTGGCCAGGCACTCGAATCAGCTGAGTTTTGCTCCTACCTGTGCCGCGGACTGTGTGTGCAAGTAGACCCGGGTCTCCCTTCCCGCTGGCAGTGGCTCCAGGCCCCCCGCTCTCCCCGCACGCCGATGGCTCAAGGCCCTGAACACCCGACGTCCCGAGGGCACCTGGCTCCCCCAGGTATGCGCCTGCTTATGGCATTATTTGCAAAATGGAATAAAATCACGCTTTTTAGCCTGTTTTTCCCACGGAAATCTGGTGCCTGTGGGCATGTCTGCCACTCACCAGCCTTCAAGAGCACGCAGGGAGCGTCCTCACCGCTTGGCAGGAGGTCTCTAATGGATGCGCTGTGTTGCACTGTGGATAGAAAGAGTGGGAACCCCCCCAAACTTTCCCAGGCCAAGATTTCAAGCTTCAAAGCATCACGTACAGTCATTTTCCTGCCAGCTGGAAAAGACAGGGGCCAGATCCAGAAAGCGGTCAGAAACAGCGTACTTCAACATCTCCATCGGCGTAACCAAGGTAAGGGCACGTCCCGCTCTCCTCCGCTTCGGCAGGTTTGTTCACGTTAGCAATAAGCAGCAACCAGAGAAGAACTGCTCCTTCCTTGCAAACACAGGACACCAGAAACTCACCGCAAGGCTGCTTCTGTTAATCAAATTAACTCCTTATCGCGGCGCAGACACCCAGCTGAAAGGTGCAAAGTGAAAGCAGTGCTCAGCAATCTTTCCTGTGCCCTCTCCTTGCCCTTAAATGGAAAGGAATGAATCAGATATATAATCGTTTAACGCGCAGGCTGCACTGTATACATTTTCAAATTCGCTGTTAAATCCCTCTTTTGGGAGATTGGACTTCTATTTGATGCTGTATCAAGAAGTAGCTCTCCAGCAACAGTCTTGATATCAAAGCAGAATCCATCACAGCCCAACCAGCTTTGCAAGCGCGTTGAGAATGCGAATGCAAATAAATTACATTACGGTGGGATGCCAGGCAGGATGATTCATGAGCAAAGGGCAATTATAACACTATAATTTTGTCCAGGGGACTCCATGGAGGCATCCAGGGAACCCCAGCTCTCTATCCACTGCTCTTCCCTCAGGCACCGAGCTGTTTAGGATACCGTGTCCCGGTTTCACAAGAGGGGAAGCAATGTTTGCCCTCATAACCGCTGCAATTCCCTGTGCCAAATTCAACTTAGAAAGGCAGAGCTCAGGACAGGAAGAATTGTGATCATTTTGGAAAAAGTGATTCCGCCACTTGGGGAGGAAGCGCAGCCGGGCGGAGCGGCGTAGCTCCTGGATGGACACGTCATGCCAGCTGCCTAGTTAGATAACTGGTGGAGAAAAACCTGCTGCTGCTTTTTCATTATTTCTCTGCCAGTTGATGAGGTGAAGATCATTTTCTTCTGATCCTGGATGCCCAGCATTCACATTTTGGCGACAGCGATTACTATTTTCCGTGTTGTCAAAGGTGCCCTGCAAGGCTCTCCGTTCTGTTGTTATGATTTTGCTAAAAGAGCTAGATGAGCAAGCAGAGATGCAATTTGGGGCACATTTGTGCAAAATTATGCTATCCTGCAATGCAGGTCTTCCGCGTTCAGTGTTGTTTTCGAAACCAATGTTCCAGAATTGCAGAAATGGTCCCTGAAATACTCCTGCTGTGTTTATCCTGAACTCCTATTGCAGCCGGTGCTACGACTCGGTGACCTCCCGCTGCCTTGCACACACTATTGCCACTCCAGCTGAGTCCTGTGCAGTTATTCGGGTTTTGCAGGGGCATTAAACTGAGACCAGAAATTGAAACAAATTCAGAGCCCTTCCCTTGGTCTCCCTGCCCTCCAAAACCTAAAGAAAACCAGAACATAACATCGGGGAAATTGTAGCTATTACGACATAGATACTTTGCTCCAGCGAGGGCTTGCTGGGGACCAAGCCCCGTAGGCTTGCAACGGTATCACAGGACGTGTGTGATTTCACGCGATCATTTACGGAGCACGGCAGAGCAGATTAAACCCGTGAGGAACACCCACCTGAGACCTCTGCACTGGTTCAGGTACAATTAGTGTGACCTACCTCAAACTGGGGGGCCAAAGCCGGCTCTTCGCCACCGCAGTGCAAAAGCCAGAGCAATTCCCGCGCTGTCGGCAGCGTCACTCACGAAGCGACAGATGGGAGGGAATAACATGACTCCTTGCTTAGCCAATTTAAACACCATTTTTTAACCAGTAGAGGCTATTTAAAAGTTATACAGCAAACTCAATTAAACTACGCAAAGGGAAGAAACACTGGTTTTGAAAAGAACACGAAAAACTCCATAATTTGCACTGGTTTTATTGGCAGGTGTAGAAGTTCGCCCTCCAATTGTGGTAAAAGAAATCATGTAGTTCGCTTGGTCTAGACATCCAAGAGCTTCCACTGTGGTGACACCATTCGTACAGGCTGAATAGAAATAGCTGCATAGACATTCCTATAAATGTATATAATTCCTGGTTTAGATGCTTCGTAAATCATACTCTTTATCCCTTGGGCATCCTACCAACTTCTATTATCACATTCTTATTCTAATAGGCACAATCTCCGTACAGCAAATCCCCCATTTTCCACAGCTTTCAATCACAAGTAAAGAGTACAGATGAAAAAAATCTGCATTTCAAATCACTGTTTGTTGTTATGACAACATCGTACAAACTGGTTCCTTGCTGCAGCTCTTGCAGTCTCAGGCTCCAGAGCATTTCTGAAGTTTTTATGAAGACACAGCATTTGCAAGACATGCACACTGCAAAGCCAGAAAGGTTACCTTAACGTGATGCAAAACATCAGGAGACTCCTCCCGGAACATAATTCCCAAGAAAATGATCCCGGAAGGCTCAGCAGCAACTTCTCCTTCCTGGACACTTCCCCATAACATGTTGAATATTCGCTTGCCCAGCTACAACCTCAGTTCCCACCAGCACTAAAAGACTCAGGAAGGGCCTGTCAAAACGAGAGCGGACAGTGGTGGCCCTTCCTTCCACTCCACAGGAGTTTGTGGCACATGGGATTGTTCAGTAGGAGTACAAGTCGCAGGCTTTGCTCTATAAAGAATGTGGATACACAGGAACCCATAAAAAGATAAAATAAGTAGACAGTTGTGACCTTTAGACCCAACAAACTGCAATGTCATAACGCACATGATTGGCATCTTCACAGCTTTGGGGGCCAAAATGGACCATGGTGACTGCCTGAAGCAGAACACAGACCAGAGATTTCGCCTAAGGATTTCTGCGAATCCAGCTTAATACGTTGCAAAGGAAAACCAGCATATATTATATGAAGTCTAGAATTAAAGATTTTCCACAGTCTCAATAAAACACACACACAGGGCTACATGTTAAATCACCATCTCCCACCCCTGCCATGATGACTCTTGCCGTCCTGCACTGCCATGCTAACCCCCTAAAATAGTTTCATATGGACAAAATAGGGACATTATTTGGCTAAAGTCCTGTTTTGTACAGGCACATTTTGACGTATGTTATTAATTTTGTTGCTGTTACTGATTATTTTAAAATATTAAACTAGGAGGAGGCTTAGAAATCCAATTTACCCTTGCTAATCATGTGAACTTCAGTCTTTCAGGCAATGAGAAGACTGTACTCAGCCCGGTTCCCAGCCGTGCAACCAGCACAGCATTGCAACAGCGCTGCTGGAAAAACCACCGGAAAATACGCACATCCAAATAACTGCCTTTGCCATTTCTTAAAAACACAATAATCAAACCATGTTTACTACATGCAGTTCAGAAAAGAGATCTTAGCCTTATACTGACCCTGAGCGGAGAAGGCAGAAACCTATGCACAATAATTTTATTAAATATATGCATGCACACAGGCTACGAGGCTGGACGGTGCGCAGACACGCGGGGAGGCAGCTCGTGTCACCCGTGCGTGCTTGCGCCCCGGCTCAGAGCAACGGGAGACGGGAGGAGGAGACTTGCTCGAGGCTGCCCAGTGGGTCACTAAGGGGAGACAGTGGCCGCCTCTCCCAAAACAGGGGTTTGTTGACAAAATAACACATGGGATGGTGTTCCAAGCAAGCCATGCTTATGTCTTACACCACCGATTTTATGTTAAGGCACGTCAAAATAACATTGAAATGGAGAAGTAATCCATACTACAATTAATAATTAACTAAAAATACTCACATTAGTGAAAGCAGATACAGCTCAAATGCAGCCACTTTGAGAGAGGGCAGGGATATCCCTTACAGTACTACGGGAAATTAATTTTGAAGACATCTTTCGTTACTTTTTAGTAACAAAATGCAGGGCAAGCGATCCTACGCTTACCAGGCAAAATAAAGGAGATGCTCCTCTTTTCCCCTCCTAGCTAACACTGGAAATATTTATTTATTTTAAATTACTTGGTGCCAGCCCAGCTCTGCAAATTTCCGTCGTCTGTACATGTTGCAGCAGTTCACCCGGAGGTGAGATGAGCGCAATTATTTTTCATCACGTCCCTTTTAAGCACAGAGCACAGCTCTATTGCCACGCAACGCTCGCTGCAGACAAACCAGGATGACGGCAAACGCGGTGCCTAGAAATACAAATGCGTAGTAAATTCTGGGCCACCGATATGCATTGCCTGCTGGAAAGCAAGGGTTTTTCTATGGAAAGAGGACATTGCACAAAACAAAGGCTCCCCAAAGCTAGTGTTCAGCCTACGAGCTTATCCCGCAAGCGCCCCGTGCTCCAAGCCAATCTGGAGGTGGCCAAAGCCACGCTGGCTGCTGTGGACCTCTCCGGTCTCAGGCAACTCGGGGCAGTGGCATCCTGCCCCGTGTCTCCAAAACGCCGGCAGCGCAGGGCCCGTCGGGCGAGTTTGGGGCTGCACGAACACTCCCCTGATTACACAGCTTTTCAGTCACCAGTGAAGAAGCGAAGGCGCCGAAAGCCTGCTGCACGCGCGGCGGTGCAGAGGGCGAGCGCTCGCTTAGCGCTCGCTTAACGAGCAGCCGCCCCAGCCCACGCAGCCGACTGCTCCGCCGCTCGCACGGTGCCGCCGCTCCCTCGCCGGCAACACACTCTGCCGCAGGGGGACGAGGGAGCTCGCGTCAAACCCGGCCTCCGTTCTTCCTTCTCCCTCCTTTTGAGCTGCTCCGCTCATTCTGCGAATGCTCATTTCAGAATCGCTAAATTCTGCCTCTGTGCAACGGTGCCCAAGCACGAGTTCGGGACTGAGAGCAGCAAGGCACCGACGGGTCTCTCAGCCTGGCAGGGGTCCCAGCATCGAGGGGGCTTTCCTCGCGGCACTAAGCGGGAACTATCTGCTGGGACCAAGAGAGTCTATCCCAGGCCGCCAGCTCCCCGAGTCTGCAAAGACAGCGACGTTCAACCCTTTCTGCCACCTCTTTCTGAGCTGGTGCAGCTCTTGGAGGCGCTGGTCCATGAGCTCCATCCTCACGAGCGCGGACGTCTCGCGAGCACGTATTAAACTCAATAGACAACAGAGGTTGGTCCAGCCCTGACGAGATGAAGCTTAAGGACATTGCAGGTGGACAAGGCCAGTGGAGAGCAGAGGAGGACGGATCTGCACGGCCCGGGGGGCGAGGAAGAGCGCGGCTGCTGTCCCTGGGGGGAGCACGCTGCAGCAAAGCTGAGCATTGCTATCTAACTGAAGCAAAAACTGTGAAGAAATCTGTAATGGTTTTACTGCATTAAAAAAACCCACTTGAATTAAACTATTGCCATCTGTCTTTATTTTGCTGACTTGCCGAATGTGTAGCCACACACTGATGGCAATTTATAAATAGATTGAGAGCCTTATTAAAGGTTAGTAAAATCGTCCTGACTCCTTCTCTCTTCTCTCATTGAAATGAATAGCTGCCATTCACTCTGGAGGGACAATTTTGCTGGTACTGCATCAGAAAAGACCCCAACACACAAGCTACACTTTTTATGACGTATTCGCCGCATTAGTGCAGTTATTCAGCTACAGATGGCTGTTCCAGCGCTAGCCAAGACTGCAACTTTCCTTAGCCCAGCCAATTCCTATTGCTCAGTGTATTTTCCCCTAAGTGATGGATTCTGAAATCTTCTCTCATCTGAGACCTGGTATTCACAGCCAAAAGGAGCATCTCCAGGAGAAATAAGCAGCTGGAGGTGCTGAGGGAGGAAAAGGCCCTTGAGTTTAACAAGAAGATATAGCAGACAAGGACATCACTGTCACCTTTCCCCCTTGCTTGGAAGTGACTTCATCGGGTTTGCCTCATCGCCAGTCCAAAAGGCACCAACATTGCTGTGTTTCATCTTACTATAACACACACACACACACACGCATTAGTCACCCTGAAGTAGTGTACCTCCTTAATTAGGCAGGAAAAGTCATTTTAAAAAATCCACGTAATATTCCTTTGTACTTCATTTCTTTCAGAACAGCAGGCTCCTAAGTCCCAACCTCGCATTGCAGCCACTGACCTACAAGGGAGGCCGGCGCAGGCATTAATTGCCTACAAGTGGGAGGTATCACACACTAAGTATCTGCACGCTCAGCTGGGTGCTCAAATTTTCCTGCCGTAAGATGCATAAAATGTCAAGCAAAAGCAGCTTTATAAGATTTTACAGATATCCACCAAGTATATTTCATATGAGAGTCAATCAAAAGAAGAAAAAGGCACTCCAATTTCACAGCAAGCTAAATGTATATATATTTAGAATACATATTTTTAGAAGAAAGCCTTCACAATGATATTTCAATCAGTCTAGGAATGGGATTATATCAGAAACAGCCACATGCTGAGTTTTCATTAGCATGTAGCATGAGAAAGATTTCATCACCCTAATAATTTTTCAAGCTTCCCTAATATTCATGATTGCCCATTAGTTCCTCTGGCTCAAAGTGACCCCGTATGTTTTTGTTATTAACCAAAAAGACAGAAAACAAAATGAGATGCAACCTGGAAAATACAAGCTAATGACATCTGGGAGAAATTAATTGGAAACAGAGATTCAAGGGGGAAAAGATGCCTTGGAGCCACAGTAAAAGTGACTTAATTTCAGTGGTGGACAATAAATAAGATATGAGTTTGCAGCATGAGGTATGTGCATAAACTGCCAGTGGGTTTTCAAGCTGCATAATAACAGGTTCCCACTGCAAATCAGGGAGGATGTCATCTTCTTCTTAAATGATCCTAGAATAAGCTCGCCGTCACCTCATGGAGGAGAAAAGCAGCCAAAAACATCCTGTCACTGAAACACTGAACGACAATAAAAGTTAAAAAAAGACCCCTAATACGTACAGCATAGAGAACTGACAAATACATAGGGAGGCAAGGCCAAACGTATGGAAAACGTGCCGTACCCAGCTTGGAGAACAGGGATATGACTAGAAATAAAGGAATGAAATACAGCAAGCTACAATTCAGGCTGTGGAGAGGCAACTATATTCTCAAGTGATAACCCCACAAATACATATATATGTATGTATATATTCATATGTATATACGAGCTCCTAGAAGAATAAACTCTGGAAGACAGTAAAAATGCCATGGTTTTGACTTGTACAAACGCAGACTGTGCATAGTGGTAGGATGGGATCGGCGGCAAGTTTGGGGGCTTATGAGGGAGACGCCTTGAACTTCTTTTTCCCCGACCTCCTGTCCCGAACGCAACGAGGGGCCGGGCCATTCCCGGGCCGAGGCCCCCACCTCCTCCCGGCAACGTTAACACCTAAAATCCCAGTCTCTTGGGGCTTTCTCAGCAGGAACATATTTCCTTTTCTTCTCACAGGAAAAAGTCAACACCGGAAAATGGCTGCACGTGAGACACCAGTGTGTTTTTCTGTACTGGATTTACTTTAGCCAGGAGTATACTCAGAAAAGAAACCCTCGCAGGCGGGGAGGAGGAGGCCAGGAGCTGCTTTTGGATGGTGCGTGTCTCTGCCAGAGGCTCCCCAAGCCTCGAAAACAGCTTTCAGGAAAAAAAAAAAAACGAGTATGAGCACCAAAAAGTGGAAAGTGCAAATACTGACTCTCCTGAAGCACTAGAAAAACTCCTGGTATTTAGGTAAAACCAGGACGGGACCAGGGTTACCATGAAAAGGTAAGCTCAGAGATGCCAAGTGCTTTTCTTATTACAGCATGCTTTGTTAACATAAACTGTTTAGGGTTCTGGAAACCCTATACCTTTCTATACACCTGCTGCACCGCCAGCCAATTCCTTCCTAATAATAATAATAATAATAAATCTGCAACACCTGGCATCTCTTCCAGATGCATTTACACTTCTGGAGCCACTGGTTTACTGTTGGAGTATAGCAAAACCGCGGTTTAAAATGTAAACCGCCAAAAATCCGTGAGTTTTCGTGAAGAAAAAGAAGATGATAGATTTTTTTCCCCTGAAATACACACGTGTTCATTAAGGCTGTCTCCTAGGCCATTACAGCTGTTCACATTTGAGAAAATAAACACACCCACCTAATATTTACAAGAGGAAGTTAGAGACAGAGTGTGCTCAAGTAAACTTTGCTTAGAAATGTTTTGGCAATAAAATGTATTTATTAAACTTTATGTATCCTCTCAAGTAACCAGGAAAATGCAGGCAGCTTGGTTTTGATGATGTAGGAAAGGACAAAGTGGCCTGATCGGGGGAAGAATGAAATATTCTGTTACTAATTTTGCCTACTTTTCTGTTCTCAGTTTGATCACAAATAGGTTCTTTTGATACGACTCTTATTCACATTAGTTTTAGAGTTAGGGGGTCAAGGTGAGACCTCTTTTTTCATGACTTATTCATTATAAGAACTGAACACTGAAAAATTAGGCTGATTTTTGGAACTGCCAGTTTCACATCCTTTTGCCCATGCTGGTTTCCGATGGTACAAGCTTTCCTGGTGCAAAGATTCACAATAACGTTTGGGTGAGTTTAAAAAATTTTAAACATTTCTACTAAAATATTAGAACACCTTTCAGGTGATTTTGCTGTGTTTAATCAGTTCATGATGGCCTTGAAATACATTTCTTTTATTCTGATCGTAATTTCAAGAGGTCGCATACTCACAAGTAGACTTTTTCCATCTCCATTTCCAGCCTTACCCTGTCTTGCACAGCTTCATGATTTTTCACTTCAGACAGACTATTCACTCCCCAGCGAAACTACCGAACTTAATGTTATGCAGATAATGAAAACTTCCAGAGATGAATTAGAAAAACAGCAATTTTTAAGCTTTCACGATTCAGGGACTAAGCATAACATTAACTGGTTGCAGGTAGGATGATGCTTCTTATGAGGCAAATCATGCCAGTGGTTTATGAGGCTGACTTCCTTTTCGAGACGTTCATAGCCAAATTGTCCATGGAAATGCAACTCCGAAGCCCTGGGTGCTGGCGCAAAACGTTCATTAATAAGAAATCTGTTGCTCTTAATGAGTTATAATCACTGGTTTTGGAATACACGATTAAGGGAGCAAAATATAGGCCTGCCGCCTGCCATTTACCATTCCTGGCATCTACCCATCTACCAAAGAGTGAATAAATCCTGCCCAGGGATGAGTGCAGTCAGAGGAGCTCACGGTGATCGTTTTCCGACCAGGTAGGTGACACGACGGCTGCAGCATGGCTGACAGACCGCAGCCGGTATGAAAACACACATATCCGAGGGTCTCATTAGGCATAACGCTCCCGAGAGCGAAATCCAGCCTCGGGTTAAAGACGACGGCCCTCGCTTGCCGCCGACCTGTAAAACTGAATTAAATCAATGGAGCGCTACCACTTTACGCAAGCCCGTACTCAGCCCTGCTCGTCCCCACGCGTATTAACGCACGGCGTTTCTTGCCACGCTGCTGCAGAGGCCAGGCAGAGCGCGTAAACCTGTGTGCAGGTGAGGTCTGGAAAACAGCTTCCCTATCCACAGGGATGAAGGGGAGGAAGCAGGAGACAAATGCCTAATTCTTCTCCAGTCACTTTTTCACCTAGCATTTAAAGAGGTGCAAAGAGTCAGCAGAAACTTTGGTTTTCCAAATCAGCTTTCAAGCACTGTCCAAGCAATGAAGCCAGTTAATTGCATGAGTCGTGTTTCTGCACTCACCTAACGAGCTTCCCCAGTGGTCTGATCATTTCGTTGGCTTAGGAAAGATGGGGGAAAGTGATAAAATTATGTTTTATTTTTAGCCTGGATTATTTCACTGAGCTCTGCACAAAGCTGTCTCAGAAGGCAGTTTTTGCCCCAAAGCACCCCCATGGGTCTCTGCGGCAGCACCGGGATTTTGGGAGGCACTGGAGGCAGCAGGCTGCACATTTTGGGGTTCCCCATTCCCTCGCTGGTTGCTGAGAGGGCTGCCAAGCCTTTTGCAGACAAGCTGTGGTCTACACGACTAACCCTGCCTGCCCCTGAGCTGCTAATGAGCTTGCACAGTGATTTTTCCTGTGGCCCATCTCCTCCTTTCTCAGAAAACGCTAATCTGTCTTCTCAAAAGCTTTGAGATCTGGAAGTGAATTACGTGATTTGCATCGGTAAGGGTCACTAAACACACACTTCTCATTCTAGCTATGCCAGAAAATTCTCCTTTGCCTCCCAAACAGTTTCGATTCTTTTTAAGCACACGCCCATCTGTTGCATGGTATTCCCTTACTAAATTTTTGTTTGTAAATTAAACATAATCTACATAGTAATTAAATAAGAGGTGGTGAAATCCAGTCTGCACAGAAAGCTCCACTGGAAGAATATCGAGGTTGGGAAGTTCCTCGTGACACAAGGGACAGGAATAGCCCGCAGTGAGCTCACGCTCGCGTCCACGTCCATGCCCGGAGAAAACAACTGCCGTTACTCACTGAGTGTGCAAGCTAGCACTCACGGAGCTTGGAGGAAGACTGGGGCTAAGAGACCGAGAAGAAGCACTGCCAGCTGCTCGCTCTCGCGCTGGAAGCTACAAAGCCGGCATTTCGGCAAGGCAGCCTGCCTGCAGTGACCTCTCATTGTAATTGCCGAGTGCAGCACTGCAATTACGCGTCTGTAATTAGAACCATATGACTGAGGAACCAGTCATTACTGTGGACAAAAGGGCAGCTGGCCATGCAGGAAACCTCCCCGTATTTAAAGGAAATCTCGCCAGGGCCGTGGGATTGAGAAGCTGCAGCTTTTGCATGCACAAGCTCCTAGCAAACCACGTGGAGCTCCTGGGCTCAGGATCCTGTCAAACGGCACAAAATACCCTACTCACAACGAGCATCTTTCTCCCTCACATCTAACTTGTCTTGCTCACCTCCACTTTGCTTCTCAGTCCCATCCCTGGAGTCCCATCCCTGGATGGCAGCTTAGTGCTTTAAATGGAAAGTGCTTAAGAGCGCTTGGCCGTGATGCACCTCTTCCTTTAAGGCCTTTGCTATAGGAACTTGCCATGGCAGTAAACGCCCAAATGCACGGCCGCCAGACGCATCGGAGAAGCATCATCTGGCAGAGATGGAGCAGCACAGCTGTCCCCAGATGTGCTACAGACATTGCTCATTCCCCCATTTTCTCCCTCTCTTGTTAAAATGCCATTTACTTTTATAAAATCCTCTGAGATCAGGGGCACAGCTAGCGGAGCGGGGCATCAGGCCTTTACAAACTACATGGAAAAAATCAAGAAACCCCTCGACTATCCTGACTTACTTGCAGAGCTTTTCTTCTGCGTTGGCTGTTCTCCTACAGTATTACCAACCTGCAGACTCCCAAAAGACTCCAACTAGTGTAAAACTTCTAAGGCGTGCACAATAGAAAATTCTATGGTTTTTTTATTTGTCTTACATTTTTCTTTAAGGTTCTGTCTTTTTCCAACTGTTTTTCAGCATCTCAGAGGACACAAGCCTTTATTTTTAACTGAATAATTCAATTCTAATGTGATCAATTGACAGTCAAAGCTGGAATGTTATGAAAAAAAACACTAAATACCAAGAGAGTTGGATAAATTCACAAAAGTCAGCAAGACTTTAAATAGGAACGGATGAAATATGACACTTCCTAGAGTTTGCCCTAGATACCAGATGCAAATCCAAGTTAAATGGGCTCTGAAACTTGAAGTACACACAGTTCCCCACTGATTTTATCTGGAGTGGTGGGTGCTCAAAAATCTCATGCAAGATATTTAGTGTCTTCAGTAAAAATGAGGACCCAAGGGTCTACTATCAAACAGAAATCCTGTGCAATGAATCCCCGAGCTCTGAAAGCATATGCACAGCCAAATTGGAGCTAAGAAGCCAATCTGGAGACCACCTGAAACCAAGTTTATGAGCAAAACTGGCCGAGCGACGCCTAAGTGGACCGGCACCCTCAGCGACCCATGCAGACAAGCTTCATCCCAACGGGCGAAGCGAGGGGGGACTGAGTTGTCCGAGATGCAGGAACAGATGCTGCCTGAGGAGGCTTCTTGCAGCTAGAGCTTCTCATCATGTTCGTTGCTCGAATGGATTTTTAGATGAATAACCACATGACATATTTTTCTGGTGAAGTGTATTTTTTTTTCCCTTGCAGAGCTCTTGTTCGTGGAGAGCACCTGATACCAAAGTGATCTGTGGGCACAGCACAAGGACCATGTCTGACCGAGGGCTGGTTGAGCATGACATTGAATATTACCAGCTTTGGAAGACACACTCACAGCATTTGGGTTTTCCTAAATAGCTTGAATTTGATTATCCGAAGGCCAAAAAAAAAAAAAAGGTTTATTGTGGATGTAGTTCTGCACAGACAAGCATGAGGAACATCATTTCTACCTCCACATGTCAAGCCTTCTGACTTCTCTGACTGAGACCTGCCAACACCGGAGAGTTTGCTTTAGCAGTGGTATTGCTTCCTTTTCCCAGATGGTTTGCTAGTAGGAAAGGTGATTAGAAGAGCTGCTAATGCAAAATAAAAGCTGATCTGGATATTTTTGTAACTCGTGAGCGCTAAGCAGGAGTGTCCGAGCCCATTTTTGGCCTATAGATGTTACGGGAGAATAGCGGTCCCCCTGAAGGGATGCTCTGCCGGCGCGCAGGAGCAGGCACCACCAGGCAGCACGCACGGTGTGCGCGCGTGCTGGCACAACACAGGTTTCCCAGGCAGGGAGCTGGGTTATTTAAAGAGTGTGAAGAACAGTTTCTCCACGTGCTACTATATAATGAGCCTCGCTATCCAATGGTACAAAGATGAAGACTTAGTTTCCTAGGGCGGAAAGCACTCTAAGCATCCGATGCAAATTTTCATAAATAATCCCCTTTCTTTGCTTCTAGTTCTTTCTGTAACCAGGAGAAACCTGCGGTGTTACAGGAATATCCCAATAATCTGGTCAAACGGGAACATCTGAAAGCCCGGTGCAGTGTGGGCTTTGCAATTAGCTATTAATTTCCTGGGAAACAAAGAGTGACTTGAGGGTTGTTTAATCCTTGTGCCAGGCTGAACACAATGGCCTGCAGATACATCAAGGCTCCTACCCCCAGGCACGCTTCGTTAAGATAACAGCCATGTACCAATTATACTTAATAGTATTCATATTTATAAAAGCAAACTTTCCATTGTGGGCATTAGCTGTCTTTGCCCTAATTTAAAGAGATGAATAATATGAAATGAAACCAGCAGTGTCTCTATTACCTAGAAAATAACCAGCAAGAGATGATAATGAAATGCAAACCACAGAGGAACCGGAGCTTTTCCTCGTGTTTTTCCTGCGAACCCCCCACCTGGCCGGCAGCCCGCAGTGCTGCTCGGAGCTGCCCGGCATTTCCCTTTCGCCACCTGAAAAGGCCACTGCCGCACGTGCAGATGATGCTCCAGACCTGATTTTCACTCGGCCCTGCACAAACCTACCGAAAAATACATTGCACAAATCCACTTGGTTTGGCCCCCCTCACCTCACTATTTCTACGCCCTCAGCGCTGTAAAGCGCTTACTTTCCCGGTGCCCCTCGGCAGTGCTGTTTTCCACGTCCCACAAATGGAGAAACGGATTTATTGAGGGAGGGAATATTTTTCCCGGAATTAGACCTGCTGTTAAAAACAAAAAAGAGTACAGCACCACTATCACTAGTGATAATCCTTACGGATTTCACCTTCCTCCCCATCCAGGCACAGCCCTAATGAGGGCTCGAAGCGCTGCAGCAGGCACCTCGGTAACCTCCTCCTGAGCCACCACGAACGCCCCAAAAAGCATCAGGACCCGCTTTGCACCCGCTCATGGAGCGACCGGGCTGCGAGCCAGCACACAGCCCTTCACGTGCCGACAGATAAATCAATCCTCTGACATTTTTCCACGCGGTGGCATTATCCCATCCCTACGTTTTGTCACCAGAAAGCCCTCCCGGTACTCTGTTCCTTCAAGCTTTTCATCTTGTTTCTTTGCTGCTGATGGCCCTGCTCTTTCAACCACAAAGGTGCAAAATAACCTGTCAATTACCCTATATCCCTTCGAGAAAGAGCTGCCTTTCCTACAAAAACAAGCAGAACCGCTTGGGCTCACCACCATGGTTTAACATCGCGAGGAGCGACTCCTTCTCCAAAGCTAGCCTCACCTGGGACCAAGGGATCCCCATTCGCACCAACGACGGCCACCAGGTTCCCTGGCCAGATTCCCAGTCCCCTTTTATCCATGTTTTCTGGATGCAAGCGAGGCAGGGACTGTCTTATCATGAACTTCCACATTCCCCTTGCCGGTGCGGGAACGAGGTGGCTGCAGATGGGCTAGCGCTCTGCAGAGGTCTGCGCGGGCTCATCACACGAAACACGCTCAGCAGCCGGGGAATCTTCCTCCTGCCTTCGAGGTCCTTCTCGTCTTTGAAAAAATTACGGGAGGCACTCTTCGAAAACGAAGGCAGCAAAATCCATTCACAAATTAAACAAGGCAGCTACTCTCCAAACACTGTGAATTGCACCACCAGCCTTAATTAGATCTTGCAGCCTGGCTGTGAAAATTAGAGCCTTTAATTTGTGAGTTGTGGTGACTTGCTAGCGTTTATTAACCTAGCGTGTTCAAATTCTAGGTTTCATAGTGCTGTATATCATCATCCGGATTCCTACTGGAGAGCTTTACAGAAGCGGTGGTTTCCGTAAATTCCTGCGCCTCCAAGAGAAATCGGAAATGGCTAATGATATCTGTCTGTTGAAAATATGTGTTGTCAGTGGTTCTCAGGATCATCTGACATATAATCAATGGCGATGGGGGTCCCGGTACATGCAACACAAATGCTTTGTTAACCCCACCGATTGCCACTGCTGCACTCGTGCCCTGAAAGCTGTGTCTCAGCTAGGCGTTTCCCTCGAATGGGCTCTCTGCAGTAAGGTACGTCTTCCCTTCAGTGACGGGACTTCCATAAACACACTGCTTTCACAACCCCACAGCTTATATTTGTATTTATACTTTGCATTATAACCCCGGGACTGCCTGCACTAACCTGACATCGGCCACGCCACAAAGAAGGAGAAGGCTGGTGGGCAAATACAAAGCAGTCTTGCTGCAGATTCAAAAAAAAAGGGCATTTGGCAATGGTTGTTTCTTAGTTTCTAACCCCCACTGCTTCTCTTTTTAATTATCAAAGAGCTTTCTGTACACGAAACCTGAATGAAAAGTGCAGTAACTGCCTTAAACGCTAAAGCTTGGGGGAATCCAGGCTCCTACCACTGGATCACTCTTCCCCTCATTCGGAGAAAACAGCGGCTGTGTTATAGCACAAAAATAGTATGCTTTTGTTACAGGCCTCCTCCCAGATGATTTGACCTCTGATGCTGGACATCACGTCTGCAATTTTGGGCTGGGGGCAAAAAGAGCCTGTGCTGGAGGCACCACGTCGCAGATAGGCCTGAGGCCGCCCGGGCCACAAGGCTGCACCGCGCAGCGCAGCAGCAATGCCGTCCTACCGAAGGGTCTGCAGGGAGGAGGAAAAGTTTCCGCGGGGGGGAATATCTTTGCTAGGCCAGCTGGTATAATTGGAAAAAAAAGTGGAAAAGCTTTTGGGTTCACAGTGCCTGTGTCAAAGCTGACGGGCATTAGAAGTTAAACATGCGCTTGAGTGCTTGGCTGAATTAGGGCCCTGCATCAGTTCAAGGCCACTGCTCTTCAATTTCTCCCTTAATTTTTTTTTGTTATTTGCTCCCTTCTCCAGGTGCTGACTGTGCTAAAGAAGGATGAAGAGCCCTACTGGATGCAATATGTGGTTATCTGGAAGAGTGCTTCCCCTTTAAACCATAAAGAAACAATTTCCTCCGAATACGGCCAGCTGACGACTACCGCAAGACTTTGGACACACGGTGAATAGAAAGCTTGGGCGGCGGAAATCAAATATGTTGGCTTACGTTAGTTAAACATAATCATGTTTAACTAGAGTAAGTACATCATTTAATACTTCATCATTGCATACTGAAACATATATATTGATTCAGTGGTAATTCTAAACCTACCTGTTATAGATTTTACTTTTGCTTTTTTCTGATGCAGAATGTGACTACTGTTTCAGATTCAACACCTGGAATAGGCAAGCTGTTAAAAACGACAGCAGGGTACAGATAAACTCTTGAACACATGCAAATCAGAAATTAGAAATCAAGACCCTTTTGCAGGGTCAAAGCACCACACTGGGGCCTAGGCTATAAGGATGGATTTGACTTTGGAAACCTGAACGCTACTTCTGCCTCTGCAATTGCTTTAAATAAACTAGGAAATTTACTTAAGTTTTTGGAATTTCCTTTTCCCATCAGCAAAAGAGAACCAGAATATTTAACCATTCTCTTAGTGTGGTTGGAGATACCACAGTAAAAACTGCTGTATAACTAAAGAGACCTTTTCCTTCATATGGATTTTTATGAAGTGTTGCTTAAGTGATCATACCCATCTCATATTTACAGCTGCCCCCACTATTTCAAAACGGTTGAACCTTTCCCATTCAAAATGTTAAGCCAAGCACGCTTGCGATACTGTTTCTACCGTCAGCTGAGCCTCGGACATTCAGAAAGCTGCCTGGATTTGTGTTCCCATTGGAAAATTTCTTGCTTTGTTTCTAAATCCAGATTTGGTTTTGCAGCTTAGGCTCATCGCCAGTGACAATGTACTGCTATCAAATCAAAGCAAATGAAGTTAAGCTAATACATTTTCCAGCCCCCATTAAAAGCTTAGTTTGCCCAATTATCTTCTCTAATTGCATTATGCATTGACAGATGAATAGATGACCCCCTGACATTTTAGTTTGCCACCTATAAATCTGCAAAAGAGACCCCATTCTTGTTTAGTTCATTTGATTTGGGTTTTCCTTGAGTTTCTCCAGTGAATGATTTCTTTAAAAATTAACTGTTAATGTGCTAAACCAAATTCATTTTCTTGATGCCAACAGGGGAAGAGATAGAAAAGGTCACTACCCAGATACTCTGAAGGTGACAGAGCAAGATAAGATAACAGATCCTTGAGCAATAAAATGATGCAAGAGAAGGAAATGGGCTACATAGATTGAAATCAATAGAAGCTGCCAAGCAGAAACCTTTAGTCATTTCTGATCAGAGCATGCACTGGAAGTGCATGGGCAGTCACACCACGCTTGGCCTTGCAAAGGCCTTCACCCCTCTCTCATTTACGTCTCTTCTCCTACCAGCGTTAACCAGTGACCTCCGTGTAGCTATTCCTGCCGGCAGCAAGGGCAGGGAAAGGAGAGCGGGTCCACCCACCCAGGGCCTGATTATTTCTTTATCCAGAGGTCCCTCCTGAAAGGAGGTAGTGACCATTTTCACAGGTGCTCGGGGACCTAAGCAATGCAACGCGAGACACCACGGCATCCTCAAACATTTATTTCCTATGCCCAGGCTGAAGCCTTCGGGCCAGCAAGGGGCAGCCCGTATAAGTAAACATCTCTGCTCCTGGAAATATTGGCAGCGGCTTCACAGATCGGTGAAGACAGAGAGCTCTGCAGGGAAGAAATCATTTTCATTTGGCTAAAGAAGATTAATGTTGCCACTTGCTACATTTTATCCTGTCAAATCAGGCCATCTACAGTGCTTATCAGGCAAAGCAATATACCTGCTAGATGAAGAGCAGACTTTCCAAATGTGCTCAGAACGGTGTAATATCACTGTACCACTTCACCCGCCCTCCACCCCCTTCCTCTGCAAGCATTTTTGGAACTGAGAAACAAAGTCGATTTTTAGCCAGCACGGAAATGCCATCATTCCTTCCTTCATTTCGGCTGGGACTTTCGAGGCACAACCAGTTGCTCAGTGAGATTTAGCCAGAGCCGTAAAGTTATTTAAGTCATTACTTTCTGCCGTATTATTCTAAAGCAATTAAAGATAGATTAGAGCAGTGCATCGTCAGCGACGAGCTTTCCTGCCGAGATCTGGGCAGCCTCCAACCTCACCGGGAGCTTGGACTGCCAAACCCACCGCGCAAAGCTTGTACACGTTCTCCCCGACTTCCCACCTCATGGTGCTTCGCTGCTCAAGCAAGTCTTAAAACACCCCAATTAGAACAGGAAAAAATATATATATGTAGATATCTATTCGACAAACACAGTCTGGAGTTTGCAAGCAGAAAGATATTCGGGCTGATGCTGCTTTTAAACTAATAGGATTTGTAGCTCTCCCAGGTCATGAAAGAGCCAACTGCTGTGATGAAGAGACAGAGGAAGCCACATTAGCCAATGCACTGCAGGGATTTCTGTATTAGAGCATCAGAGTAAAAATAATGCACTAGCAAATGCTGTTTTGCAGTAGATTGGATGGCACAGTTTCCTGGCATGCTGCTGGATCAAAGCTGAAGTCTATAGCATTACTTATTCAAAAACCAGTGAGATATATTTTGCTAGTTACAGCAAAGAAAAATAATAACCAGATCAGTGTCATTATACTGTGAAGACACCAAATAGATTTTGTGCAAATAATTCAATTCGTTTGTGCAGTCAACCTGCAGGAACATTTCACTTAAATTTGGAAATTATTGCATCAGTTTTATCAAATGTGAGAAAACGTAAAGCTCACACGCAATGCCATGTCAGACATGATTGACTGTCCTTAAGTGATTTTTTGCTTTTCATAGCTTACCTGATTGGCAGACTTCAGCCATTAGCATATATCTATATGTCTATATCTATATCTACACATATAATACATATATATAGTGTTCTGGTCACATTTGAGAGACAAGAGGAAAACAGAGCCATTTTTCTGTGGCAAAACTTAGTTGAAACAGTAGCAAATGGGGAGATTCAGGTAGAAAACCCCCCAATTCATCTTCACACAGTAGAAGTGTAGCCCAGGCTGCAATACCGCCCATGAGGACCTTGGCTGGGGCAATGCGAAGTAAGGGCTCCTGCTGCCTGCCACCGCATGCACTGCTCCCCACGTTATTTTTGGAGAACTCTCACCCCAAATGTCACCCCCTTTTCTGCCTCAGGCCATTTTTTTCCGACAGTATTTTGGATTCTCTATAAAACTCACATTTGGAGCTCTGTCCACTTCCATAAGCTTCATTCCAGTGCCGAGACTTCCTTTGCTTGTCAAATTTTAATTGCTTTGTCAGAAGATAATTATGACTCTTTCACAGTTCTGTCTGCTTTCTGGGTTTTTTCATCCCAGATCCAACTCCCAGTTCAGTTTCTTACCAAAGGCTCAGAAACCCTCAAAAAATTTCAAGCTAGTTCCTCAGCCTGGGATCATTCACAAATACCTCCAGCTGTCCCCTTGCTGGGGGGTTTTGTTTAAAAACACATTACTCAGATCTCTCTTTTTTTATAGGGAATGCAACGCTCAGATTTCTGTCCTAGGATTCACGGTTAACCTCCTTTGCCTGAGGCAACTGGAAGCTGTTACAGCACCAAGTGCCTCACAACCAGCTTGTGCCAGAAACCAGGCTGCCTTCTGGCTGCCCTCTCGTCTTGACACCTATGGAGCAAAGCATTGTTTGAAGCCTTCGCTGTTGTCCGGGATATATCCAGGAGGTTTCTTTCTAACGCGGCTTTTTACTGATCCTGTCTTCTGCTATTTACTCCCGGTTAGCGACGGTGCTCGGCAGTCGCAGAGTGTCACGGGAAGACGTGGCTTTGTCCAGTGCTGCTTTGCTCACCAGCTACAAGCGGAGCCATCGCGTGACAGTAATCAGTTTTCAGCTGGCTTACACCAAAGGTCCAGCCGCATGGCAGAACTGAACACGTGCCAGCGAGAGCCGGGGACCGGGGGGTCCCACACGCAACTGCCTCTTCCAGCCACTGTAAAGGATCGCCCAAAGCCTGAGAGATTTGTCCTTCCTTTGAGAAGTTCTGCTCACTCCCTTGCTACCTTTCGCTACAAGCCCCTGCTTGCAGCAAAATCCAAACTCGTGAATTGTTTACGGCAGCCTTTAACGTCTGCAAATGCAAGGGGGACTTGGGTCTTTAACACTGCTATATTGATATGTAAATACTATTATGAAAAAATGTTTCTATAAAAATAGTATCTACATGCTGCAAATGTTCAAGCTCACATTTTCCAAAATGCCATCTCTTAAAAAAAAGCTGTAAGCATCCCAAAGCTATTAACTGCAGCTTTGACCCAGGGACATGCCAGGCCTCCGTGCTATTTCTATACTGCAACAGTACCTGACCACCAAGCCTACTGCACCGCTACATTTTTTCTTGAAGTTACCAGTGTCAACAGTGTAAAATGGCAAGAACACTGTCGACACACTTTAGGCAATAAATGAGGTCTCAAGAGCTTTGGTTTCTCAGAGGAAGGGTGCTTACTGAAGAGCATCCTTTGCAGAACGGACACGCACGGGAAAGCAGGGTATAACGAACCCCATGGGCAAACGCGGCACCCAGCTCAAATACTAGGGAAATGCCACAGGGCTCAGCACGGCCACCTCACCGCCGACCGCAACCACGGCCTCCACAGCCAGAAACGTAATTCTGCAAAGTTATTTCCCTCCTTCTCTTTTTATTGATCCCTGTACAACAGAAAACTGACATTTGGATCCTGTTCCGCCCTGGCTCCGCTCGCCATCCTGGACAGACGGCGCACAGCTGGGGACAAGCCAAGCACGCAGGATCCTTCTTTTCCAGAAATTCCCCTCAATCCTGCCAGCTCTGTGCACGGCTCCACTTTGCCTTCCCACCTCTTCCCTGCGGCACAGACTTGCAGGCTCTGAATTGTCTCCCTGCTTCCTACCATTTGAAAGACCACGCGGGACACATCAACTGCTATTCACAACTGAACCTGTTCCCCTGTGCGGTTCCTTCTCCGCCGGGTCACGCAACAGGCTCCATCCCGCAGAAGGGACGCGTGCAGGTCCTGGAGGCCGCTCTCTGCCCCCGCCGCGGCTCGAAAAGCCATTAATCATCCCACGCTCCGTGTCCCAGTGCAACGCCGCCTCAGAGCATGCAATACATTATTTCACTAGGCCGCCACAAGAGATCACTTGGAAAAATACTCTAATTCATGAGCTGACATAGGTGTACGCTATTTATATTATAACCCACAGCTTTCATAATATTGGATTAGTCCCCAGTATTTGGGAGTTGATTTTCAGTTTTGCTTTCCATGCATGTTTGCATTCCTTGGGAGTGCTTGTGTTCCTGAAAAAACACACACGCCAAAGCAAAAAATATGTACACGTATCTTTCTGAAGGTTCAAATGCTTCACAGAGGCTTCCAGACAAAAAAGCGTGGACTTAAAACATGTGTCCATGAGACAGGGAGAAGACAGAATAGAAAATAAACCTCCTCAATCCCAGAATGTTTGGTTTTAAATAAAGTCCTCCTCGGCGGGACACTGCATGGAAGAGAGTGTGTGGCACATCGGAAATTAAATGCTGCACCACAAAGGGCAAGGAAAGACACTCGCAGGAGCAGAAACGGCACTATGCACAAGATAGAAATCTCAGTTATGCACAAGAGATAAAATTCCCCAAAGTTTCAGCGACTTAGTCTCTTGAAGTTATTCAGAAAATGTGGTTTGGCATTTACGGACCCATATCAGTTTTCAACTTCTGAATATCTTATCCAGATCTTCCTTCCTCTCTGCCACCAGGAGAATACAAAATCTTTTCAATACAGTAGTCCTTGCTACTAGCAACAGCCAGGAAATCACCCCTCCGTGCATACACAGCAACATCAGCATCTGCAAATCTGCTGTAGGTATGAAGTTACTTTTTGAAAAATACATTTTTGAAAATAATCAGCATTTTGCAAAATTTATTTATCCACAAAAAATGGACTTCCTATTAAAGCCAAGCTATTAAATACCCTGAGCTGTTTATCATTTCTTTTCTATGACCTTCATCTAACTTCGGCTTTCACGCACAGAGTAGGAATGAGTTATTTTGATTAATGATGATTGCTTCCTTGTCAGACCTGTAAATCAACTAAAATAAGAATCTCATACCTTGAAAGATTTGCAGGAGTTGTTGCCAACTATTTTTATATGGTCTTTTTTCCCTCTCCATTGTACACTCTGCTCTAAAATATGCCAAAATAAAATTCTTTGCACTATCAATTCCCCTTCCCCCTTTTGCAAACATTGCATTTTCCTGTGTGGCCAGTGGAGCAGATACATTAATATAGCTGTTGGACTGGTTTATATCCGTGTTTGTGCAGAGTCATCACTGATGATATGAGTAATGTAAGGGCAGTGGTGAGAATCGGGTTAGCCAATAATTTTGGATTTGACAGGGAGGATTATGTTAACAGGATGAGTGGGAAGTGCATAGTTATTCTGCGCAGCTTTTCATTGTAAACCATATTAGAAAAACCTTATTTTATAAATATATACCTATATACATCCATTCTAAAAGGAGGAGAAGGTTTCAAGCCCTCATTCTGCTTTCATTTCGCTTATGAAAATAATTCCATTATTTTTTAAAAAGCAGCTTAATGGTGTTAATCGCTGAACGCATGCTGATTAAAAAAAAAAGAGCAGTCCAACAGGTGAGCAGAGAGCAAATCAGCAGCCTCGGGTTCGATCTCCTGATTCACCGCAGGCTCCCTGCGGAAAGCTGGGCACAGCTACTCACGCTAGCATGGCTACAGCTATGCCTCTCTGTACCGCCCCGCTCACTGAAAGCAAGGCTGATGTGCTCACGTAGGAGCCCTCCGTCAGGCTGTACCTCTTTCCCGACCACAGTCTGGGGAGTCACTGCTGCTTCTCCCAGCGCGCAGAAGAGATGATGAAGCATCTGGCCAGTTTGGCAAGGCACCATCCTCGGGGAAAGGAACTGCAGAGCCGGTCCGCAGCGCGGCTGCGAGCGCAACGTCCAGCGATTGCAACGAGCCCGTGGGAAGCTTCGGCTTTATTTCCGTGCTTAAACCGAGCAATCAGGAAGAATTTGGCTCCTTTTACTGCGCCAGGTATAAGAGGATGGCAAGGCAGCGTTATTTGTTGCCTGGTTTTTTTTTGAAGCAGTCTGTAACCAGAGGAAACAATTCCCTCATATCTTAACTGCCCCTGGAAGGAGCTCAGCGCACCATTACACTTCTGATTTCAGCCCGAACCGCATCTGTGTGAATGCAGCTTCGTGTGCTAAAGCGCCGTGTTACGAAAATTTGGAGACCACATTTCGAAAATTTGGCCCAAGTTCGGCCTACGGGTGAAGAATTTTGGCTGAATTTTTTTCCAAACAGCATTGAAGTAAAGATGCCAAGGTCGGTACACCTGGAAAACGCTGCTCCGCTGCTCAGAGGCCGCTCCCGGTGTCTCAGGGCCCCGTTGCAGAGCTCCAGCCCGGCCGCTGCCGGCGAGGACGGGGCGCCTTGGACACCGGCCAGCCCCGCGGCAGCAATGGTCCTGCTTTAAAGGTGAGATCTCGGGTCTGAGTCTTGGGAACTTGCTTGTCGGGAACAAGTCAAAACTGAGCTATCTTTGATGCCAGCGCTTCCAGCAGTCTGGAGTGCCGTAGGTCAAGATTTCGCAGACGGAGATGGATCAAACCACTGGCTTACGCTGGCGAAGCAGTGCAAAAGCACCAGCTTGCTTCCTGGCCTCTTTGCATGCAGCTGCACGTAAGCACGGGGACGGGGATCGCAGGGGCTTGCCAGGTTAGGTAACACCTTAACGCTGTGTTTGCTCACGGCCTAACTGCAATGTTTGCAGTATTAATAACCTCCAAAGAGGGAAGTAATAGATAAGACATTTTCTATCATTTTGTTTTAGATTTTTTGCAATGTAAGGCAAAACCAGAAAGATTTAAAAAAATCCTTAGTTGAGCAAAGACTGTTAAGAACACAGAAACGAGAGGAAGAGAAAAGCTTTTTAGAAAAACAGACATTCTTCTTGCTACCATTATGCCAAAAATAATGGAGACTGACACCATTTGGAAGGGAAAGGGAAACAACTGGGGAACGTTATGTGAGAGACACACATCACGCAGCGATTTTGAATTCCACTGCGTAAGGGGACCGTGGAAGGAAAAGGCTGTATATCTGCACAGCCGCTGGCAGTCCGTGGCCAGAAGGGGAAGGCAAAAATGCAGCAGAAGTTAAGCCCTGTGTCAGCTGACGTAAATCTTCCAGGGGGCAGCACGTCACTGCTTTTTGGGGCCGCATTGCCTATTTGTACCTTTTCTTTAATTGGGAGATTCAGAGATTTTTCACTTCCCCCAGACTACCTGTGTGTTCACAAATTGTCCCTTTTACAACTGCAGGTGCTTCTACCTGTTAACCTAGTTGCCAGCATTTTATCAAATATATCACTCTCCTAGAGCAAACATCTTTTTAAGCCACTGCAGGAAAGAATGGAGATTGGAAGGGTATTTCAAAAAGAAAAATCTTACTTTTCTGGCCTTCGTATTGTACAGGTATTCTCTTCCCCTAAAGCCATTTCTAGGTGCCTTCCATGGAGATCTCCCATGTGTAAATAAGTGTTAACCACTAATTCAGTCACCTGGAAGGTATTATTTTAAGAAGAAACAAGAAAGGTGGCCACAAGGGCCGGAGTAAATCACAAGCCATTTGTATGGGACTGTTGTTACTTTCTGCATATGAAGAACCAGTAAAAAGAAATCATTTCAACCGCCCTGCACACCAGCCAGCCTCCCCTCCCTCATGCAAATCCCCCGTCAAATCCCAGCGTGCTAAACAGGCACGCTGGGAGCAGACAACAAGGTGAAGACAACGTGTCAGTGCGTGGAGATGCAGCACGCGGACATGGTAACGACTCGCCGAGTTATTTTGCCTTGCTTGATCGCTTCTCCTACGACAGCGCCCTCGGCAATGGCAAGGTGCTGCATGCCCGCTTCCGCAAACCGGGGCAGCTGTGCAGAAGCTTGCAACAGCCCCCTTTAAGAGTGAACTAGACATTGAAATGCGTACGGGTTTTGGGGGAGAATTAAAAGGACGTAGGCTCCTAAGCACCCAGGGCTCCTAGGTGTGCAGGAACGGAGCGATCCAGCTCTTCTTCAACAACTCCCCCGTGTGGCACCGTCAATGTTGACAGCGCTCGCGCTCCTCGTGCGGTACGCTCTGTACCGGCAAAGGGGAAGAGGGTTTCCAGAGTATCTGCTAGGGAGGAAGCGGTTCGCTGCAAATTCACCCCTTGCTGGGCACCACCTTCCTTGAGCGTTAATTTGCATGGTCCAGCTTCGCAGGGTCTTTTCCCTTCTCTCCACCCTACGCATCATTCTTGGGTTCAGCACTTCAGCCTTCCTTAGGAATAGCGTTGCGTGTCCCAGCAGAGGACTACCAAGATCTTTGAAGGAGCAGGTAGTTTCTGTATGTGAGTTTGTTACTTATGCAGGAAACATACTCAGACCCTCTGTGCTCCGGAGTGTAACTGCTGTGCGTTTGCAAGCTAATAAAAGTTTGAGTTGGGTGACTGAGCAGCAAATTATTGGATTTTCCGTAATAGCCAGCCTCCACACGCCAGAGTGGAATTAAGCAGAGAGAACAGGTCGAAAACGATCAACGTTTCAGCAAAATATTTCATTAAAATTCAAATATCCAAAGGAAAAAAAAAGCACATTTTGCTTATAAATAAATTGTTCGTGTAGTGTTTAATTTGCAGAAAGGATGGGCAGTTCCACTTATGTTAATACTAAACTAGCAGAGCTGTGCTTTTAACCTAATCACTAGGCAACCAGGTGAGCAGAACGCAGGCTGTTGAGCAGCGATCAAACACGTGCGTCTGGGGCTTAACTCCGACACCGCACCAGTAAAATCCACAGAGGTTTTGCCAAGACTCCAATGACAGGCGAATCAAGGGTATAAAAACCGACACATCATTACATGTTAATTGGTCCCAATCCCATTCCTGGTTCCAGTCCCACTCAAGGCCTTTTAATTTGTGGAAGAGTTGGACAGAAATGATAGCGCTAATTATTGCTAAGGAGTACCAAGGTGCATTACTTGATATTTATTATTAACAGCAGCTTCTAAAGCAGTTTTCATCCTGAGGATCTCCAAGCATTTTACAAATATTAATTAATGAAGAGTCTCACGTGATCACTGTGAATAAATAAGTAGAGGAAGACAAGAATTAAATGACTTCCCTAAATTTACACAGCAAATAAAACACACCGTTTTCCCTATGCTGGTTCTACAAAGTGGAAACCATGTTAAGTGATGAGAAGGTCTTATCATCAGGGAGTGAGTCTCCTTGGGTGGAAAATTTGAGTCCGGAGAAAAACTACGGAGATTGCCAGAGCTCGGTGCAAATGAAAGCAGACAGAGCACGCTTACGAGGAATACTGCCATGGGAGAGCAGCTCGGCCTGCTGCGTGGAAAGAGTTAAAACAGTGCAACATCTGGAGGGGATCTGCTGCCTGGGTTAACGTGCATGCCTCTTTGAGTATTTTTGCCTTTTCTCAGTATCGATTGCAGACCCGTGCTCTCTTTGAAAAACCAGCTCGAAAGAGCTTTCGCTTGCAAAATTAGCTCCCGACCCAGCATCTGAAGCACGAATTCCACAAAATATCTTCATTTTCCTAAGGAACTGCTTAAAGCAACCATTGATACATGGGGAAAGGACACAGACGTCCTTTCCCTCTCACACAGCCATTAAATATTAATTAGTCTTTCGGCGATAACAACGCAAACGCAAAGCCCAGTCGGCCCGCACGTCCGCGACACGCCGACCCCGGAGCCTGTGGGGCGCGCGGCAAGTCTGCTGCTCCACGTCGGAGCAACGCAATCGCAGCATCTCTGCCGCTTCTGCATCGAACGGGCTCTCGCGGGGCCGCGCGCGTCTTGGGGAAGACAAGCATGACGACGCCTTATCGCCGCCGGCAGGGTCGTTCTTATCTTCGCCTTTGTAGAGACCTCTCATTCTGAACTACCAAACCATATTCAGAAAGAATAAAACACATTTTCCTGAGTTTTCATTCCCTAGGCTGATGCAGGAAACGCTTCCCAGTACAGTGTGGCAGACGTGATACTAAGCAGAATTTTCTGTTTCGTTTACTTGCTGCACAATCGGTGTTTCCTCTTCTTATTAGCTGCAAATCTGCATTGCTGGTAAACTGCTGCGACAGCAGATACACTCTAGTCCCCCCTAATTACTCCTTGCACATTTATGAAGATACTTCTCATTTATCTTTCGTGAACTCTAATTAAAGCTTGAGGAGGTTTTACACATGCACACACAGCCCTTCGCTCATGAATATATATCATTTTTTAAGTTGCTGAAGAAGTGACAGAAAATTGTCCTCTTCTTCTCTTCAGTATTTACCAGGACTCTGCACTGCCCAAGGTCTGCCTTGGACCACATGCGCAGAGGCACAAAAGCATTTTGTGAGCAAAGGGGCAGGATAAAACCGGAGTTCTGAAATTATCTGGGTATGAGCTTGATTTGCAACATCTGCTATCTGAAGAAATCCTGGCTTCTTTAGGAATTTTCTCTTTTAATCAGCCTTGGCTCCCCTCCGCCTTAAAGAAAAGTGCCTATCTTGTTTGCTCAACTGCTAAACTCTTTATATATACTCATATACATATATTTTTCCCTCTCCCTCTGAAGCACAGTCCTGGACTGCTATGCAGAGTCCAGCCTCGACCTTACTGCTGGCAGGACCATTCTCTCTTACTGACCTCCATAGAGTAATGAAAATATTAAATGTCTGTATTAATTTATAAGCAATGAAATGAACTCTTGACAATCTCACTCCTGTGCCCTTTAAACAGCAGTTTATATTCTCCAGTTTGTAGAGGGGATTTTTTTTTTGAGTCTTCTACTATTGCAGGGTTGCACATAGATGAAGAAAAGCAGGTGAGAAAAAGACAGAATGAAATCCCAACCAACCCCATGTCACTGCGCTGAAGCATCTTTTACCTAATGCATTATCATCATCTTCTGTCTTACAGAAGGTGGGTGATGGCAGACATAACGTTCTTGCTCAGTAGTGTTACCTAGCGATATAAAATTTTTTGTAACAGTGACGGAAGGCAAGAGAAGAAGGCATCCTTTGCGTGGCAGTAACACTCAGAGGGTAAGAAGAAAACGAGAGCCAAGTCCCTGCCTTATGGTCCCAAGTCGAAACCTCAGTGAAAATTTATCCAAACTTAGAAGAAAAAAAAAAGAAAAGAAAAAACTGTGCCTGTTTCATAAGAGCCAGAAAATCAACACAAGGAAGACACAGAAGAGTGAACTGCAGGGTGGGACGAGGTTGCCCCTCCCTGCTCTCTGCTTCCCTCCCCCTTTGCAACAGGGCAGGATTTTGGCTCCCATTTTTCATCTTCGCTCCCATCCTGTTTGCAAGTCTGAGCTGCGCTGGTCTCTCCCCGGATCCCTCCCCAGTTTTCGCGATCCCCCTGCACTCTGCTTCCCAGCTCAGGCCTGTCCCTCAGCGTGACAGTGTTTTCTGCCCCCTCCTTAATCCTCAATTCCTGGAAGAGGTTGGATACCCTGGCCCCCCCACCCCATCCTAGGTCCTTCCCCTCCGCTCTGCGGCTCCCCGGGCACTCGGCCCCGCAGTGCAAAGCGACGGGTCTCCTCCCTGCCTGGGAAATTGCTGCTTTTCGCCGCCCCCAGCGCAGTTCGGCGAGAACAGCGCAAACCGTATTGGAAACTGCGGCACGTACCGTATCGCCCAGGCAAGAAACAAATTGAGACACGACGCCGTGATGAAGGGATGGCAGGAGCCTTAGTAACAACAAGCATCCCCGTATCACGAACCAGCTGCATTTAGATTCCCTTCGTGATGCCGAGAGTCATGTTTTGTACGGATAAGGATTTAACAAATTCAAAATGTCTTTTTCTCGCACGTCTCCGGGGAGCGGCGGCGCCGAGGCCGGCAGAGCGCTGTACCTGGTGCAGCAGCAGCTTGATGACCGCGGCAGCCCCCAGATGACAACCCTGCCAAGCAGAGACAGAGAGAAATGCACCACGACAACTACTCTTACTTGGCAGCGCTGCACGAGGCTGATCAAACAGATCGGTGTCAGGAGGAATAAAACACTGGGTGAACTCGCTCTGTCTGCGCGAGCCGAGCGATAGGAGCTGCTCTGGCGTGAGGGACCCCATTCAGCGCGGGACGGGGGGGAAGGACGGAGCTGGCAGGACAAACGGATCGACGGAGGTGACACTCCAACAGCACAGCAGGACCAGCTTTCCCTTCCCTGGCAAATGGCAGCAGAGATGGACGGGTCTGAGCTGCACAGGGCTTTCAGCCTCCTCGATCACCTATGAAGAGTTGTGCAAACCCTATTCTTCCCTCCATTCAGCCACAGTAAGGAAATCTCTCTCATTTAACTCCAGACTAAATGGCGTCACACGTCTTGCAAAGTCCCTTCCTTACACTGAAAATGAAGGACGGAGAACGTCAGCCTGCAAAACCCCCACATGCATCAATAAGTTACGGGTAGCCAAAACCAGGTGATGAATAACAAGTGAACCCACCACGTACAGTGTTCAAAAGGATCATCATCCTGACCCTGCGCTGCGTCGGGGAGGACGGGAGCCTCCACGCTGCAGCCCAGCTAGCGCTTCTGGGGCAGCTTTGATCACCGTTCATTATACAGCACATCAGTCTCCAAATAAACTGAACTAACAGAAGCAGTCCACAAATCAATTTTCCCTCTCCCCGACCATGGAAAGCAGCGGTGGGTTGTCAGGTACGCTTTTAGGGAAAGGCTCTGCAAACCACGGTCGTGCAACACATGCTAATGATGTCATTAGGCACAACGCGGCCCTTGATGAAACTTGCTAGCTTCTGTGTTTTATCTTCTTCTTCTTCAACAGAAATGAGAGGCTTTTGTGCTCTGTTTCTGACTAGACCTAGCAGGATCATTAGAATATGAACCGCTGGCCTGGAAGTGCCTAGGAATATTTCTTCATATGGAAATGGGATGACAAGATTAATGTAAAAAATGCAATGTGTATGGAGCAGCAAGTTTCTTTTTCAGGTTTTGCACTAAACAACTAATCCTATCTGATGTCATTTTCCAAGATGAACCAACCTCCAAAATGTGAAAACTGATGTGTGAATGCCAGTTAAAAACAGTATTTTGATAATATTTCATAACCAAAAATTAGCGTTGTATCTGCTCCTGTGTCCTTTGAAACACATTAGTGTGGCGAGGAGCCTTTCAGAACTCAAACAATGGCAGTTTATTGAAACAGAGAGCAAACCCTCCCTTCGCTTTTCCTCCTGTTGATACCAATATGACCCACTCGCAGGAAGATAAAGGTCATGGTGTTTTGCTTTGCTCCTAAAGCTCTGCCTGCTCCAAGTCTGAGAAGCAGATGGTGGTGTGTACTGAACTCATGAGCAGAATATTGCAACAACATGGTCAGCTTTAAACAATAGATCTCTGTAGAAAATAAGAATTATTTTTAAAGGTCAGTTGATGAAATAGCACTACTCTGCTGCTAGTTCTGCAGCTACCATCACAGCTGCTTCAGTAAGAGCCTGCCTTGGAAAGAAGAAAGAGACTACTGAAGAAAAGATTATAATACAAAAGACCTTATATTGACCTTATATCATTTGTTGTCAAACACTCATGGGAGGATGTGGGTTCTTTCCCCCCTTCCCCCATATAATTTCTGCACAACACCCATGCTGTTTTGTGAACAGAATGCAGGCTGGCAGCACTGCCAGCTTTATTTTCTTTCCTTACCTAGAAAAGAAATTAACCCCTCAGCAGAGAACCAATTGAATATCCTTAAGGTCTCCAAATCATGCATAGTCAACTACTGAAATCCAATTATATTTAAGCCAAGTGCTCCACAAGGTTACTAAGCTAATCTTATTCTTTTGTATCATGTATTTTATGACCGTATCTGAAAAGCACAGTCATCATATGAGGACTTGATTGTAACAAAAAAATTGGCTCTCTAACTCTGTATTTCTTTTACAACAGCACCTAAGTGGCTCCAGTGATAATCACAACACCATTGTGAAAGAAATGGAATAAAAAGAGAGTACTTCTCCCAGAGAACTTAAAATCTACTTGAAGTCAATTAAACACTTTATGGAAGTAACTAGACATTCAGAACTTCCTGAAAGTTTGGCATTTAAGGTCAGGCATGTGGGAAAGAAGCCTTTTATTTTACATGTGTTCTTTCATATAAGAGAAAATATTAACCTACTTCCTGGCTGATGCTGCGAGCCTGGATGCACCTTTGCAATTCATTAGACAAACTGCTTTGGCAAACTGCTAGATTAGATCTGCCGCATATGACTCAGCCTTTAGATGTTAGGTACCTTCTGTTCCACGCCAGTTAAGTCTCTCACAATAGCAATTAGAAACCGAGAGAAGTCAAGTAAAAAGCAAAAAAAAAAGTAGTTTAGGCAAAACTGGAGGGAGATTTAAAGTTTGAAGGTATAATGGATTCAAGTCATGTGTGTCTCAAAAGCAATAAATCCTGCTTAGGGAAATGTCAGAGCAAAAAAACACTGCTAGGCTATAAAATTCCACCTCTGAGGATTATAAAACAACATGCACAGAGCAAACATCCCTTCCAAGCATAATAGGACTGTCAGAAATGATTGACAACGATGACCATCTATCATACAATGCCATATCCACGTGACAGCATCTTGCATTGGACTGTCTTAGCAGATATGAAATTGTTTATTCATTCTCATACTAAACGGAGGATGGAAAGTGTCACACAGAAAAAAATGCACCTTTGTTTTTGATCTGCTTTCGTGCACTGGTTTTATCTAAGAGCAGCTTTTAAGTTCATATAACACTATTTCAATTTCCTCTTGGATTGCTCCCTCCTTTCAGGTCTACTACGCAGATGATTACTTGTTAAGCCTTGTTTAGGGGAACGTAATGCCTTTACGCTTTCTGACTGACGTCATAAGGTTGCTGAAAACCTGAAACAAAGATGAGAATGGAGCAATCGGAAAGCAAAGCTTCAGCCCTTACTTGGAGGAATTACCAAAGCCCTTGGAAATGCACTGCTGAGCCTGGCGGCAAGCGCGTGGGTCAGTGAGCAGTCCTTGCAAGAGGGTATTTTTGCAATGAGGAAATCCTGTCCACGGGGTAATGGCTGGAGACCACCAGGGTCAAGAGAGCCAAGATCAAGATATTCCAAATGGCTTGCAGATTGGAAAGACTGTCACTAAATCACTGGCTTCCAATCATTAATTGTTTTTTTGTGATTCATGTAAAGCCAAAAAAGCCACTCAAGACCAAGGTTAGAACTGGAGGATCTCAAGCCTTTACTTCAGCCGTGCCTCCAGCCTGCTGGCATCCCAGGCAGAGTTACTAAAATTTGTAAAAATTCTCTCTGTACCAGAAACTCAGCAGCCTTTAGATGGTCATTGTCACAGACTGTCTTTTTAAACCAGCTTTAAAAGCAGATAATAGCATCAGAGAAATGAGAAATGCCCATTGTCCATCCCCGCGGAATTCAGAAGATCAGTCACTCTGGCAGTTGAGCAATCCAGCTTGTTACTGCCCAAAAATTCAGGCCGGATAGCCTCTCTTCAAGCTCCTGCCAGCCAAAATCAGGCCGACGCCAAGATGCTGAGGAAGAACAGGAGGAGATGGGCCAAACACAAGATTATAGTTTATCTTAGTACAGAGCCTAGCACAATAACTCTTACTTAGACATGCAGGGCTCCATCATCCCATAAAAAAGCACTTGCTGGAAAGAAGTGAGATCAGCTGAAAGAAAAGGAAATTATTGCATTAGTGATATTTTCCCCTCCCTTGTAATTAGAGCTATAGGGCACTCTGAAATCACGGTGAATACGTACTTTATATGCACACACTAGTGGCGATATTCCTGTTTAGGTAGCTTGCCGCCAACCTCATGTTTCTTTCATTCCTCAGAGGATTTATTTGATTGGTTTTTTGTACTTGATGTTGTCACCTGCTCGGTTCCAGCCTTTTACTCATCACTACCACTTCCCACCTTGTCATCCTTCCAGCTCAGAAAACCCAGGCAAGAGCTGGCCTGTGCTGCCTGGGAAGAGCTCCAGATGCATCAGGAGGACACAGAGGCACTTGACATTTCCCCATTGTTATTAGCATCTCCTTAATCAGTCACTCTATCACAGACAGCACTTAATATGTATTCAGGACAACTGATAAGTAGTAAAGCAATTCTCAGGTGCTAAGAAAAGAATTCCTGCGTAAGTGGATTATTAATGGGTACTTTTTGCCCCATATTTATTTTATCTGCAACATGCAGCTGCCTCTGGAGCATCTGCCTATTCCCAGCCCTCTACGCCTGACTCCCCTAGAGGTATTTCCACCTGCAGCACAACCTTTATATGCAAATCCAAAAGCACGATTTAACCCTTCATATTCTCCATTTCTTCACACCCGTGCCTCAACCTTTGATCTGAGACAAGCGATTTGGCTGAAGACATATAAAAGTGACCTGAGCACTGCAACCATAGAGACAAAACCCTGCGCAGAGGTGTCAGGTTGGTTCCCTGTGCCCTGCCTGGGTGGGGTCTGCTAGGACATCTCCTGCCACTGTGCTGAGGGACCCTGGGGAGCTGCCACGTGTGCAACGGTCTCTGCCGTGAAGCTAAATCTACCTTTGAGGCAGCA
Organism: Dromaius novaehollandiae; assembly: GCF_036370855.1. NCBI lineage: Eukaryota > Metazoa > Chordata > Aves > Casuariiformes > Dromaiidae > Dromaius > Dromaius novaehollandiae. Next base: position 7,506,579 of record NC_088121.1, on the reverse strand, counting down.
GAGCAGAATGAGCCCACCGTAACTACCTGCAGAAAAAACAGCTGCCTGTTTGTCTGATGAGTAGTCATTTGCATCTTGGCATTTTTTGAAACTATACCTTGGAGGATTTTTTTTGCTTTGCTGAAGCATCTTCTGAGTTAAAAAGAAAAAAATGCCTTTTTTAACACCAAATAAGAGATCCATAAGGTTCTCTCTGATAAATTCTTCACAGTTTTGCAACACTGCCATGAGCAGCCATGGCTATACTGTGTACGATTTTGTGCAAAATGAGATGTGTGTAGCTTCAGGCTGATTATCTCTAATCCACACGTCGGGAAGGACTGGCAGCGGGTCAAGACGGGAAGGCTCATTCAAAGGCTACAGGCAAGTTTTAGCAACCGGCTGAAGACTTCTGCTAGATTCAGTCATCCATCCTTCTCACTTGACTCCAAGCACTGAGCATCCGAAAACTTTGGCATATGACTAAATACAGTTGCCTCGCTCTACACACGACAATACCCACCATTAAAATACAGCTGTCACTAATACCAGCCATTCCCAGCTCACTTCTTGCATGTGACAAAAGCTCTATTAGCTAAACTAATCAAGACCAAAAGGCTTTGAAAGTGAGAGAAAGAGGTAAGTTTGCTCAGATAACCACCAGACTCCACGTGAGAATTTGTGGGAATAAAACATGAAAATGTGTAGCTTTCTCTGTTTAAGTTTTCCATGAAGGTACTTGTACGATGCTGGGAACAAATCACGGGAAACTGGGCCCCGGGGAGCATTGGGGTAAGTGTGCTGTTTGGTTAACAGGGGTCTGGGAAATCACAGTTTTATACTATCTGCACCAGTCCATGTCGGTCCTCCCAATGGCAAGACGGGGTTAGCACGGAATGAAGATGAGGAAAAAGCCCTGGACAAGATGATTTTGCAGACAGCATGGCTAATCCTTACAGGAGTAATTCCCTCCTCTTTTATTTTCTTATTAGGTTTTTAATGAGAGGCAATGGGCAAACATGGCAATAAGGGAAATACCAACTAGATAATCAGAAAATAATGTTCACCATGAGAGTGGTCAAAGCAGAGAACAGGGGCCCAGAGAGGCTGTGGGATCTCCACCCTTGGAGAGCCTGAAAACTGGCCTGGACTCAGCCCTGAGCAACGCAACCTAAGCTGAAGCAGATGACCTTCAGACACCCCATGAATCTAATACGCATCTCCATTTCTTGTTAGCAAGGCGGCAAAGAGCCAGAGTCACCCGTTACGAGTCGGAGAGCAAGGGCTCGTGTGTGGAAATGGAAGGATCTGCGTAACTTGGGTGCTTGTACTGCCCCAGCAATATTAATGCAGAGAGTTTAGCACGTTACGAGCAAGAAGAGTATGACAAGTGCTCGGGACAGTCCGAGACTGCCTTTGCAGGAGGCAGAAGGAAGAGACCTCCCTGTTTTCCAAAAAATCTTCCAATGCAAGGTGCCATTTTCCACCTAAGCTTTACAAATAAAGACTAAAAGGGAATATAAAAAAGATAAATATACCGAATGTTTCAAAGGGTTTTTTTACGGTCTGAAGGAATTGCACTGTAACATAGTAAACCTACAGAGACAGATTTTACGTAAAAGCAGCGAAGGCACAAAGAAACACCTGCACATGAATTCATGACTTTTAACTGGCATTTTGGAGCATGGTTAAACCAAACAGTTCAGTTACGTGTCTGGCACTCAGCACAGTTGCTTAGTGGCAAAAAGATTTTCTTTTGCTAGAACTGATGCTACATTCCCATCAACCAATATATTACTACTTTTTCTTCTGTAACTTCAAAGAAGTTTTCAACCCTAAATCTAACATACAGGCCTATCAAAACTCTGCGTGCCAAGATGCCCTTTCCACAGCCATGAATTTCAGAAGCTAGAGTCAGTTTTAAACAAGTGTCAGGGTCTAATGTTTCTTTTGCAGCTAAAATCAACCGTAAAAATGAAGTGTTGCCTCTGGATATGTGCAAGGAGCATTCTGCATGTCTCAACAGAGGTGGGTTTATTGATTTCATACCTGTGCGTCCCGTAGGAGGTGCCTCATCAGCATCATGGAGCTCCTCAGAGATTCCTTCTCACTGGGCAGAAAAGCATCGTCGTCTTCATCCAGCGCTTTTGACTTGTTCACGATAAAATGAGAGATCTGGTCGTTTAAGGAGTGCAATGACTCTACAGCTGGGGAGACAAAGAGGGGAGACAAAACTAGGAATGAAACCGTGCTGGAGGGAGAGCTGGTGTCATTTTCTCCCCATGCTGCCCCGGGACTGGGCTTCAGCCCAGCCTTGGGAGACCCCTTCTAAAAGCACAGCTGGAAATTGCTTCTCACTACCTCCCCGGCTTCTCTGCCGAGAGGGCCAGCAAAGGCATAAAAAACAATAGTGGCGACTGTAAAGTCAAATGCTGACAGAGAACCGCAGCAGTAACACGGTAACGTAGTCCGAATTAACACCATGGTATTAACTTTTAGTTACTGCCAGATAGGAACAAGATTCAGCCACAAGCTAAACACCAAAATCTCATTGTACCCCTTATCAAATCACATGCAGTCTATTTTCCCTATGTAATAAGCATTTGCAGCACCAAAATTGTATTATTTTTAATATTAAGTGCATACTGCAACAGACATGAGGGCTGCAAAAGTATTGAGCTATTGCAATAAGATCCTATAATTAAAACCTATATACATGTGTGTGCATATATACACACACACACAAATATATAAAAGGTGACTCATCTAAGGTTAGGTTTAAGGTTACACCACAGCAGCTAGGGCAATACATGGACTGGAACAAGATACACTTAAACACTTTGACACAGAGTTAACAAGAGTTAAAAATACTACTTTTCAAAAATTTGTCTGATATTAGCATTTATAAAATCCAGCTGAAATGGAGGATCCTTCTGGTTAAGAAATGAGTCCGCACGGCTAATCGCCCAGGAGCTGACAAATCTAACCAGCAGCACTGCGTAGCCACGAAGTAAGCCAAGTGCCCAAGGTCAAATAACAGGTCGTTGCCGGAATAAAAATTGCAGTCTGGTCCCCGATGCCCGGTCCAGAGCCCGGCTCTCTGCGATGTGCCAGGCCCCGGCACCTCAGACAAACAGGGAGGGCACAAAGACAAGAAATTGGCTTTTTATGAGCCAGGGTTGGGCAGAAGGAGCAAGTCCAATGATTGAAATCATGTTTATTTTCTTTCTTCACAACCATTGGTACTTGAAACACTGATAGTCTTTTATGTTCCCCTCATAGGGTCAAAACCTGGAGTTATATGAGAGGTTCTGCTCCCGCTCATGCAAGACGACAGCAGAAATTACCACATTCGTGACCCGCAGAAGTGCAGCTTCAGGCGCTTCATGATGCTGCGATTTATACGGACCACAATGACACTAACTAATGATCAAATTTGTTCCTACACAATAAAAACCTTTGCATTCCCGCAGACTTGAAAAATCCATGCCGCAATTTTCTTTTAAGCCATCACAAGCTTTGCGTTTTCATTTTTATTGTAGGCTCATTGAACAAATGAGGCTCCAGCAATGCTGCAGTGTATTTTTTTGTTGCCGCTTCATGCAGTAAAACCCTTTGATAAGCTTGTGGCTCGTAGTAACACATCACTGTCACACTCCGAGCTGTGCTTCGCTGGTACATATGGCAAACCCTGATCTGCTTAGGCTGTTTATGAATAAGGCAATGTGTTATTTAGGACTCTGACAAGTGGATTTTAAGAGCACCAGGCAATTGAAATATACTTGACCTAGTTCTGTCCAAATAAGATCTTACTCCAAGATTCAAAGTAGCAAAGATTAGCCTGAAACCGTACTCATTAAGGAGCAAATTTTCCCCTGCTCTCTAGTAACAAAGGATTGGTAACAAGGAACAGGGATTTTTCCAAAATGCAAGAGTGAAGGAAGAGAATCTTCCTTTCCAACAGCGCTTATTTGGGATGAAAACTCTGTGCCTTAAAAAGCCTTGAACAGAGTCAGTCCAGGAGGATTAGGAGAATTATATGGTTTTGGGGGTATTCATGTACGTAACCGCTCATGAAAAAAGTCTTTGAGGCTCACCATGATGGATGGGCCCATTTTAAACTGTAATATAAATCATATGCAAGATGAGGACTTTGGAATAACTAATTGAATCAATCCCATTTTTCACAAGTGTGCCATATAATGGGCTGGGGGATTTTCACCGGCCTAGGAAAGCTGTTGCGTTTTTACTGCAAGGCTCTCAAATATCTTCCAGTCCCGTATTTTAGGGAGCAAGGGGCACGGGTACGTTCCTGGCCTCTTGCCCCGAACACGAACACAGCACGGGAACACGGGCACGCAGCCATGCCAACGCAGGCCAGGCCAAGCCCGTGCCCCCACGCAGGGTCTTGTACTTCATCCACCTGGATGCCGGTACTCTGGCTTTACGAGTCATCACTCCTCGCCAGGAAGCATAAATTCTGCGCATCTGTTAAAGAGGTTCACAGCAATCCTAACATCCAAGAAAAGTGATGAAACCTATGGGGAATGCAGGGGAATGGGGCTAGTTTGAAGCCAAAGATGAAGTTCGCTCCAGTTTTGGAGCCCGCTGCGAATGGACGCGGCAGAGCCCTCCTGCAGTAAGGCACGAGGCTGCTGAAAGCCTGGCAGCAGAAGTCCACGCACTGGGCAGCCGCTTATCTTACTCCCTGCGTTGCACAGAGCAAGTACTGGGTCCGGGCAGGAGGTGCAGCAGACAGTTTTGATAAACCTGCCGTGCAAAGGCAAATAATATAAATAATAAATAATATAATACCACCATATTTCCAAAAGCAACATATTTCGCTGTGATGCACTGAGCAGTCCTAAAACATAAAGCTTCCCGCTTGTTCCTCACTGCACACATCCAGTGGCCCTCTCGGTGCCACAGAGAGATGACAGACCAAATGCCTATTAGTTGTATTTTTCTCCTCCCACACACTCCCCTTCCCATCCCAATTTATAAATATATCTTTCTTGCTTTGCTACTCGGAGGCTAAACTAGGCAAGACCCGGCTAGATAAAGAGGCGCACAGAGGTGTTACGGGCAATTTTATAAGCTCTGCCGCTACCCTGGATGTTTTTGTTTTATTCATTATGTCAATACCTCATTTACAGCTGAACTGAAGGAGAAGATGAAGGACCCTCGAGAAACGCTGCCCTGAGCCAAAACATTTCAGCGCTTCTCTCCAGAGCAACATTTAATGGTGACGCTGAGCACCAATATGCGCTTACAGGCACATATGAATTTCCACCCAAAAAGCAAAGCCCGGCGGCAGGAGGCCGAGCTCCCCGGCAGCCGACGCGGCATCACTGCAGACGAAGCCTGCTCTGCCTGCAAATGCACCAACCGCCAACACAGACCGAGTCAAAAGAGGGGGATTTGGGGCTGTGGGCTCATGTTTTTAACAAATGCATAAAAATGCAATAAGGGTTTGCAGTTTTTAAAGTGAGCTTTATGCATTGCCCATCATCTCTGGATGATGTTCTGGTCTGCTGCATGTATAAACACCAGCGATTTGCCTACCTGGGCTGTGCGGTGTGTCCCTGTGTCGTGCTCCTGCCTCACAGAAGTGGATTGTTCCCACAACACACGCGTTTTGCCCCAACACCAGTGACCACATCTTTAGTTTTCTGACCACAGCCCTCTGGAACTGCTCTGTTTGCCTTTCCTGTGCTCAGCCATCCCAAGCTTCAAGCATTTTCTCTTTTCCAAGGCTCATTACCGTGGCTTTGTTCACACCGTTATAAATTAGGGTCTGTCAGCATTTCTATTGTAAATCTCTGCAAGTCAGGCAGAAGGATTCATTTCAGCAAAGAGTGCAGCACTGAAGCGATTTTTTTTTTCATTTGATGGAATTGGAAGTGAGAAAATAAAAGCCACACAGAGCTTTTGCAGTCCTCAAGCAGTTAGCTTATTTCTTAAAAGAAAGAAAACCAGGGCATAGCATACCTCCATTCACACGCAACCAGGATTTCTTTTCTATTGGATACGTCAGCCCCAAGAGCCACCTTCCCAGTGTGAGGGCTCCTCAGTGCTCCATCCCACCCATTTTGACCCATGAAGAATGGAGGATGGATAATCTGGAAGCGGTTTATGCTCCAGAAGGTTGGCTTGCCCTAGGAGACCACGTTCTGCCTTCGGTAAAGGGACTTGTATCAGAGGTCTTCTCTCCAAGTTGATGACTTCAGCCCAGATTTACGCTGTCACCAGAAATCAGTGCATGGAGCAATTGTAAACAAACAAAATGGTATTTTCTTGAATTATCCTAACCTCCTTATCTGAAGCAACAGCTCCATATCCTCCCAATATCTCCTCTTTCACCCTTTGGGAGCCTTCGTATTGCTTGAGCAACATGTGGTCCGTTAAGCTACGGGGGGCAAACGCTGCTCTCATTTGTAATTCTCTTCATTTACAGAGATGCCACCGAAAGCAGAAGAAACGCTTTCGGTAGGAGCGTGGAAGCACAGACCTGTATTTGACTCTTGCTGACGCAGAGGAATCTGCCTTGCGTCGTGCTGGACCTTGGCTTCCCAAAACAAGTCTTTTTCCACGGGGACACTGGAAACTCTATTTGAAACTAAAACTGCCCCAGTCTTCTTCGTGAAAGTAAAACAGGGATTTCTGAACCTCTGGCCAACAGACAAAGCAAAAACAAAGAAAGCCTAAAAAATAAATTGATTTATCACACTGATTTTATGGATGTCCTATCTCACAGTCTGCAACTCAGTTTCCGAAGGACCCTCGTAACCAGCAAAAGATATTTATTGCTTCACATTTAAACAAATCAAGGGGAATTCCTGCCTTGTGCACACTAGAAACCCAAGGGAGAAGGATAAGGAGGCCAACCCTCCACCCCTCTCGCCATTAAGCCTTAAACATTTCTGTTGAGCTGCACTTTAGCAGAGCTAGCAATTTCTGTGCAGTTTAAACATTATCTAAAGAGAGAGACAGGCAGCATAAGAGGAGAGATAATTAGGGTCCTCAGATATAAACACAGGTATATTCAGCTCAGACTGAAAGATGCTTTCTGATCCCTAAAGCAGAAAAACAAGGACAATTTTTCCTTTCCACTCCAGCCCTCTTGGCAATATATACACCAGTAACACTGCGAGCGAGGCCAGCAGCTAAGGAAAAATTTCAGCTCTCAAAGCCCCACAATTCCAGCTTTTCCCATGCCAACTTCCCCATTTTCTCAGCATAAGGAACAATTTTGCGGGGTGAACAAGCCCATCAGGGCTTCGACACCACCCCGGAGACGAGAGCAGATGCCGTGTTTGGGCAGCCCCGGCCATGGTGCCACCTCGGGTGAGGAGCACTTGGCCACCTCCAGAAGCGGGAACAGGTCAACAAGGTTGTCCTTTTCTGCCAGGCGCTTCCTGGGGAGAAAGGAAACTGCTTTCTGTCTCTGCAGAAAAATGCACTCGTGCCAAAGCCCACCGCAGGGGAGAGGCCGGAGCAATAACGCCGCTCCAGGAGAGCCCACTTTATCCTCTCCAGCCACTGCCCAGGTGAAGACCAAATCAAATAAACTGCAGATAATACATCCCGAGATCTGCTGACAAAAGCCAGCAGAGTCTAAAATTAATTTTAGCTGGTAGGGCTGACTAAATGAAAGAGGACATACAGTGTAATAATTTTAACCAGGGACACAGGACCAGCATTCCTGGGTTCTTTGGCTGACTTTGTTGCAAAAAATCAGAGCAGACATTTAAGTTAGACCTTCCTGTAACCAGGCAGCAGGTGCCACCAAGACTGGAGATTTGATCCCTCCGGCTGAGCTTTCCCCCATTTTTGCTGTTGGAGAATATATCCAGCATCATCCGCCCCGTCCATTTGCTGGTGCTGGCCACCGCCTTCGTGACACAGCCGTACGCTCCTGCAAAAACATCGGGAAGATCCAGATTTGAAACCCTCCATCAGGATTTTCTCCCCTAACTGCAGAGCCCCTATAGCTTTGTCTTTCCTTTGTAGTCTTTAACTTGTTTCAGAGGAGGCTTTCAATGAGCCCCCTCGCCGGAATAATTTACCACGCCATTAACTGAGGAAAAAATATCTGCTATCTGCATTAGGGGCTCAATCACCTTTCAGCAAAACACTGTGAAGAACTCATTACGGTAATTACTAACGAGCTGGCCTCTTTGGGCTGTAAATGTTTTGCATGTAACGGGCAAAGAGCTGCATTCAGAGCTTCCCAAACGCGAAGGAAACCCATCAGACCAATAAATGGCAGCACAGTTCCCAAGGAAAACATGCTCAGAAATGAAGCTGGTCTTTTTTTTCCCAGCTTATTAGTTTCTCCTTACCCACCTGACCTTTCTGAAAATAAAAAATGACATTAAGAAGTGGGGCTTTGTAGAATTGTGACAGTTCTTTAATAATCAAATTTTTTCACTGACACTTTTTTTTCTTTTAGATGCTGAGGCAGCTTCTGTCAAAGTTGGATTTTTAACTATTTCCATTAAAATGTCAGTTTTAGCCTGTTCTTAAAATATGGACACATTCTGAATTCCAGCAACCTGGAAACAAGTTTTGTGGTTTCTCGTGACGTTCCCTCTCTATCAAAAAACATACAGCTTAGTAGAAAGTAGAAAGAAGGCGGGGTTTTTCAGAACCATGGCACAAGGACAGATGTCCATAACTTCCCTGGAGAAAAAAAAGGCCAGTTTTACACTAGATTCTACCAGACTTTGATGTTCTGAATATAGTTGTTTACAGAAATATTTCAGATGCTTAATTACTTTTTATTCCCCGGAGGACTACCCGCTGCTAGGCCAGGAACGATGGCAGATTTAGAAAAACACCGAAGGCATGCCAAACTGGTAAATCTAATTTCTGGAAGAGAAACTAATTTTAAATGTGCAGGAACTGAAAACGCCTTTCTGAAGAAGAACCAGATGTGGTGGCACCCAGCTTTGCAGCTGCTGCTTTCTTGTTTCTGTCAGGTAACCATTTATTTGTCATTTTTTCGCTAATTAGGAAAATATATTTCATAAACAATAGCTACTTTATTTAGACAAAAAGGAAGCGAGCAACAAAAACTGTGTGCACCAACACAAAGACAGCACGGGCCAGATATCTAGCTGTTAATATCCAGCTGTTATGAACTGACTTTAGGGGACCGGTGCCCATCTGTGCTTGCAGGGAGGATGGTGGTAGGGTAGTGCAAGATTTTGGATGGGGCATCCCAAGGTCTTTAAGCCTTGACATCACAGCCAACTTCGCATTTTATTTCTAGATGATGCATGCTGCATTTGTACACATTTGCTGGTGACATTTATTTCAGTGAGCGGAGAGAAGGAGAAAACCAAATATCCCCTTCAAGCTTGTAGACAGGGGTAGTATATACTGCACTAATCTCCTTTCCTCATTTTCACTTGTAGCTTTTTCAGAAAAATTGCTTGGCAAGGCAATGAAATAAAACTTATATAAAGGGTGAGAGGAACAACTATGATCAGGATGAAGCTGCCTTTGGAGAACTGTAACCTGGGGAAGCTGCATTTTGTGAGCAAAGCTTAGAGGAACTGAGATTTTCCATCAAATGTGTTCCTGTGCCAAGTCCCAGTAAAAGTCTGGGATCCCGGCCAGGCACTGGGAGAGATGAGATCATTGCAATACCTAAGAGGTGGCCAAAGCAGGTAAAACCAGAACCAGCAGAGGAACAGGAGAGAAATAAAAAATGCTCTCTGCTCCTCAGTAACAGAGCGTGTTAGGTTAATAGAAAAGGTTTTGATGAAAACGTTTACAAATTCTTAAGTGATTCAGACACTTTCGTTCAAAAGCGCCCGAGGTGCTTGGGCTCCTGAGCCTTGGACTATCATCAGCATTTTGGTGTCCACCTCCCTTCTGAGGACAGAGCTCAACTGCTTCTGAACGTGCAGCCTTTGGGCACCTATCCAGAGCTCTGCCCTTCCCTCCCCGTGCGAGAATCTCCTCGGGCTGCCAAGAAGGACGACTTCCAGCGTCGGAGCACCTTCGCCTTCCCGAGGCCCCTGCACACGCCTGAACAACAGCATCAATGCTAAAAGCTACTCGGCCCCACAAATAGCACAGTCAGTCACTCCGCGTTGGCCCTCGGCAGCTGCCTCGGGGAATGGACGGTTTCTCCGGCAGAGGCGTTTTGATGGATGAGGAGCAAGCGTTTCATCCTGACGCCTGACTGACAGAGAGCGTCCCTGCTAATTATAACCAAAAAGGCAGAAAAGAAAGAGAGGGAAAATGATAGCACAGCTCCACAAACTAATGTTGGTGTCGTATTTTGGGGGTTCTTGGAAGATGCAGAAAGCGACCTAATACCTGCATGCTGGGAGCGGTTTATTTATTCTGCTTCTCATAAAGCCAGGGTGAGATCAGCATCAAACCTGCTAGAGTTCAATAGCAACATGCATGAGGATAATACTGAGAAAACACCTCTCTGATAGCTCCAGCTGCGTAACACTGTCACTAAAGCAATGCCCATAGCGTTTGATGGGGTTCATGCTCATCTGTAGCGGTACAACACCAAACACTGTCTCCTCTCTGCGCTTTGCTCAGTATCTCGCAACCGTTTCGGATTTGCAGAAGTCCCCGGCCGATGAAGGCAGGGTGAGCAATGACCCAGCCAGACCGCTGCATGCGGGATACCCAGGGAGCCAGTGCGGCAGCTCAGGGAAGGGGACGGAAAAGCCCCTGGGAAACCTTAGCTCCTCCTTTCCTCCAGCTTTTAAAGTCCAAAGTTTGTCTTCCACCCACACGATACCCGAAATTGCTTCAGACAGGCAGACCTCCACATTTTGGTTCATGTGGAAACCGAGAGCCAGGGAAACTCAGCTGCTTGCCCGGTGCCAGACAGCATACCCATAGCACGGACAAAAACGTCCCTTAAAACACTAAATAAGCGGTGGTTCCCTCCAGCGGGATACAGCCAGCTCTGTGCCGCGGCTCAAGGAGACTCCCGCGACAGAGGCCTCTGCTCTCATTCACGTGGATCTCAGCACCACATTAAAAAAAAAAAATACAAACTATATATATCTATATATTTTATATCCCCCCGCAGAGGCAGTGCTCTCACCTGAACAGCTGCCTATGTGCTCTGCTTTCCAGCTTTGCCATGGCAACCGGACTACTGCGCAGCCCGGGTGTAAAATGGACGGGTTGTGCTTTTAGACCGTCCTGCTGCCTCGAGCTGGGTTAGGAAATTCCCCAGGCGCGAGGCACGCGGGACGGCAGCGCGCAGGCTTCAGGGAAGAGCCGGCTCTGCAAAAAAGCCGTAGGACCGCAGACCCCGCGCTGCAGACGCCTAGGCAGCTGCAGGCTCCTGTGGCTGGCGGAGAGGAGTTTGGGGACTCCGGCATCGGAGAGGCAGGGACGCGGGCCAGCCGCCAGCGAAGTGTGCCCTGCGTCGGGCGAAGCAGAGGCGGCGAGCCCGGGAGGATGCTGCAGAGGCAGCCAGGGTTTCTTAGCAACGCGGGTCCATAGGGGTGCCTCAACGCCAAATTCCGGCACTAGCCAACCTTCAGCAACGAAAACCTTCAGCCATTTATTGATAGCAACCCAACGCACGCGTTTTGCTCAGTCTGAGAGAAGGGAAAGGCGGCAGTTGGAAAGCAAAGCCCAAACATGACTCATGTCCCTGGCATTACCCCCAATTTACCCACCAGCATGGCAGGCGGAGCAAAGGACAGGGCCAGGCCAGGCGGTCGTGAGGGTCCTCCTCTCACTTTTTTTTTTTTTTTTTTAAACAACCTTTAGCAATACCTTTGTCCGGATTATAGCTGGCAGCTGGTGTGACTTTATTTCACACCTCGGCAGCGCTGCATTTTTGCAGAGCCCCCGTCTTGGAAGCGCACGGCGGCTGCGGTATCTCAGCTCCCTTTTTGGAAAGCTACACCCTAGGCGTAGCTGAGCACAGACTGCAAATGACATGCTAAAAAAGAGAAATTAAAGTGTGCATTTTAAACACGTCTCAAAGACGGTTTTCAGACATGCTCAGAGAAGTGGGAGACGGATGCTGTTTGAGCTGTCACAATATTTGAGGGCCTGGAGCTGCTTTTACATATAGCCTGAAAACATGCAGGATACCTGTGTCCTGGATTTTACGCAGCACATCTTAATGGCCTGTTCAGACTGAACATGCTCTTTATGTTTCTCATTGAAACAGCCCTTTTAGTGATGATCATTAAGTTATCATTGGGGTTGCGAAGTTGACTTGAGAAATAGGCAAGAGAAGTACATTTATAGGCCGTATCGGCGCACTGACGAGGCTGCTCCTTCGGAAAGGTCAGCGCATTTCGCACTGGCCATTTGCATAATTGCTCAGCAGCCAACTGCTGCTTTTCTTCTGGTATCAGCTGCAAACCCCTATCAGGTACAGTTGTCATAGCTGCAGTTATACAGAGGTACTGGTTCTATACTGAGACAAACATAACCACCTTTTACTAAAATCCACTCTGGTTTTGACATATTTTACACTGCCATGAGGTTCATCAAGCGTTAGCTATTAAGCTCAGACAACATTAGGCTCGTGAAAAGCAAAACCCACCTCCCTCCCCTCAAAAGTCACTGCTCCTCAGCCTGAGAAATGGTTGCAGCAAGGAGGATGCCAGGCACCTTCGCCTAGTTATTGCTCCCAGCGGGATGCGGCACGGAGCTGCGCCGGCACTGGAAAACAGACCTTCGGTATAGGACTGCCGGGTCCTGGTGCAGCACCGGTGCAGCGCCGCGAGCGTTTTCCCCTTGGAAGCAGCACATCTCACCCTCGGCAGGGATTTTCTGGCTTTCTCCACCACATCCTCCTGGTGCTCTTCCTAATGGCTTTTCTTTAGGTGCTAAAGGAAATAAAGGAGCAGCTACACACATACAGCTTTTATTTTATTTTTTTGTCATGTCTAAGTCCTCACCTAGCTACAGTCCTAGACGGAGGCTTCATTACCGTGCCTTTCCATACCGAGATGAAAGACAGACGAGACGCTAAAGCCTTCCCATGGAAAAGCAAAGGATCTCAAGCTGTTAATATGTCATTATGTGTCTGTTCATTAGCTTCTCTGGAAGCTGACAAATATGTTTTTAATGCCTTTTTTTTTCCCCCCGTAAGTGCTGTTTAAAGTACTTTCCCCTTACCGCTGTGCTAATAAGGTGTAAAGGCCTTGTCCTGGAAGTATACACACCATACTGCAGCTCCCACCCTGCTGCAGCTTTAATGGGAATATTTTCTCGCAGCTGCAACAGCAAATTAAACAAATTATTTACTGGCACACAGAAGCAGACTCATTAACATGCTAAAACTTTCCACAATCTATTTAGTGGAGATTCCGTATCCCAGGTGGTTTAGAGGAAAGCGTATAGGAGATTTTTAGGAATAACATACGAATTCTCCTTGGCCCCAGGTAGAACTTTTCATCACCACGACTCAGCTGGTAAAAGCTTTGACATACGTGCGACCGCACCGACTTCAGCATGGTGCTCCAGGTTGCGTCCAGATTGAGGCAAATGTGATCAAATGCAGTCAAAGATTACGGCACATGGGCGTCTATAGGCTACAAAATTAAAGGTTTTTTGGTTTTAAAGGGAACGTTTTTCTACTTAATACGTTTTCTTCTGCATTTGTTTGCAAAAGACAAAAGATGAATCAAGAGCTCTTTGAAAGTATCCATCAATACTGTGATTCCCCCTGTCGTTCTCTGACAAATCATTGACTCCTTGAAATGCAATAAATCTTTTCATATGGTTTAGATGTTTTTTGTAATTCAGAGCCAGATTTCAGTAGGAAAGACTTGTGTCACTGCGACACAGTCTATGGACGATAGATGTGAGCACAATGTCAAATTTAACCAGGAATGACACACTGCCTTTATTTGATTCTACTTATTAAATTCATTCACCTCAGACTGTATTTTTTGCAAAATGCGGCAAGATGGGAACATTTTTCAGTAATATTGGTAAAGGAAAAGTATGATTAGCGCACAGCTTTCCCCACCTCCAGACCATCTAAGCACTTGCTTATTTTAATTCTTCAGAAGTACAGCACTTTAAAGCACATTTAAAGTGTTGTTTTGAAGTGGGTTCTGGATAGCGATAAATGAATCATTACTGGGACAATTATCCCAACTGGGTCACAATCGACCGTGCCATGCAAACGCTAAGTGTGAAGTGGGAAAGCAGCCTGTGACTCATCTAGCGGTAACAGGAAAGAGACTGATTAGCAGAAATGAATCCAAAGGGCAAATGTGAAGTTATTCTGAACATAATTCGAAGAGTTCACAGCTCTCGCTGACCTCGCACGAGGTCTTAAAATGATTTGAAGAAAACTAGTAAAAGCAAAGATCAGCGATCTCCATTTTGCCAAGTCTGTACGTGTTTATAGCACACACGGGAGCACATAATGGGCGGTGACACTGGGATGCAGCACTTTACCCAGGAGTATAGCATGGAACATGGTGTTTACTTGGGGCTGAAGCACAGGCATTTGTAGGAATAATGCCGATTATAATAAAAACAAGCGCTCCTCACCCAGAACGTGAGCTGCTGGGGCGCACGTCCTGTCCTGTAGGTCTTTAAGCACAACTTGGGGAACTAAAAGTACCAATACCAAACACATGCAGATGCTCCTTACGCCGCTTATTTGCATGGCCTAAATCATCATAAAAAGAGGACATTCAGACAAACAGTAGTTCATGAAGAAGTGATTAATGCTGTTGTACAGTGTGCAGGATAGACTGTATTGCCCCTTCCTTTAATGCATGTACTTTTGGCCATCCATAGAGGCAGAAGAGTGAACACGAGGGACCGCTGCCCTGCTCCCGTATGGAAATCTCCATGCCTGTTGGCTACCTTTGGCAGATGCTCAGAGGGAGACCATAGAAACACGAGCTTTAACAGCACAAGCATCTACTCCTCCCCGTTCAGTCCCTTGGCCACGGTAACCCTTCTTCTGCAACTTTGAAAGAGAAACAGAAGAAAACCATCATCATGTCCACCGAGGTTTGAGACCGGTGGGTTTGACGTCTGCCTGGTGGGCAAGGGGCCTTTTTGGCTTAGCATGAAGCACAGATGTGCACCGAGCTCTGCATCTGACTGTCATTTATGGAAAGCGAGGTTTGGAAGAGCTTTGGAAGAGCCCTGACTGTCTGAGGGAGGAGGATGCTGTCACAAAACCCTTAGCGATAAAACAGAGAAGCAACGCCAGAGACAAACCCTTTCATCCCTGCCCTCCCCTACTCACACGCGTAGATGATGCAGAGCTTCAGAGGGATGAATTAATTATACGCTCAGCCCAGCTTTATTTAACATGGCCATTGCTTTCTGTCGATAAGGAGCTCACAATGAGATTTCTCTGTTCTCGAGAAAGCCTCCAGCCTGTTTTCCTTCAGTTACTCCTACACATTGCTTTTCCTGTAACACAAGTATCTGACATTTTTCTCCTTGATGGGGTAAAATAATAAACACGAGATGAAAAGGGAGAGGGGCACCCTTTTGGCTGGAAATCTGAGACCACGGCTTCCTTCTGCTTCCAATCACATCTTCTAAAGTTGCCTCAAATGAGGAAAAATAAAGCAGAAGGAGTCATGAAGCCATAAAAGGCGCTACAATGGCCTTGGCCAAAACCAGATTGCAATCACTTTTATGCACAGTCTCAATGATTTCTGGTATTTTCAGTAAATTGGTTTCATAGCAGATACATCAATTCCTGTATGGCTTAATTAAATACTGCCACTGCCAAGTGCTATTGAGATAAGAAATAAAACACAATCGGCCAAATTCTCCTCTTGGTTACAATGGCAGAAGCCCAGAGTAACTCTGTACAAGTCAACGTGTTCTTGCTTGCGTGCAACTGTAAAAGACAAGCTCCGGAGTTTTCCAATATTCCCTTCAGAAATTCCATCCTAGCAATTGTCACTGAATTACCAACACACACACGCGCTTGCGAATGAAGCGTGATTGCGCTGTGACACTGTGATGCTGACAGTGAAATGTGTGTCCAGCCTTTGCTCCGCTGTCACTCTTTCTTTACTGAGTTTTGAGTTGTGAGCCTCTTTTTGAAGTAATGCTTGCAAACCTCCTCCAAAGCTCAACAGCCACCTTTCCTTAACCTCAACTATTAGTTTTGTTATAGCATTATAAGTATGCATGCAGTTCTGCAGGCATTCTGCTACATGCACACTTACAGTGAGTGCACTGATTAACACAGCCCTTAACATAGCAGTTAGCAATTCTCAACCGGTGGGTTACGGTTTTCTAGGACGCGCAGCAGGGCTGCAAGGTGTGGAACACTGAATTACAATTTCGGGGAAACAAAACCTAATTCGTACATCTTTCAAGGTCAAACATTCTCTTTCAGCAGCTCAAATAACATAAGAACATACGATTGCCTTATCATCAATGCATTTTTATGCATTGGAACTAAAGAGAATTAGGGACTTTCTTTAAAAAAAAAAAAAAAAAAAAAAAGAAAGAAAGAGAGAGAAGAAAAAAAAAAAGGGCCTGCCAACCTGAAAAAAAAAAAAAGAGAAATTCAGCTCTAAATTAACATTTGGATAGGCCAACAGATGACCTCTTCATCTGTTAAGTCCCAAATGCAGGACGCTGCATGTGACAATGAGTGATGCATACGCGTGCACGTACAAATGAATTATTTATACAAGGATCTTTAATGTTGCGGGGATGCCTTTCTCCGCTTTCCAGCTTTTTGCTTTGATCATTAGGTTTCAAAAAAATTAAAAAAATGAAAAAGGGAGAAGAGTACAAATTTAGACTATGGATTGGCAACCCCTCAGTGATGTTTGGGGATTAGTTCACTGATTTTCACCATCACTCTGGAGTCAGTAGGACTAAGCCACTCCCACGTCCAAGCACGCAAGCTGTCCCCAGCACAAGCAGAAGCAGTTCAGAAGTAGGTATTTCTCCATTAAACTACCTGTGCAAGCGCTCAGCGTTGCAAAGGTATTTATATCGGAGCCTGTGACATACTGAAGCTGCTCCTGAGGCTGGAATCTCTCAGATTCCCTTTCTGCAAAAGACGATCTGGCCTTTGTGTTGATATATCGGGAACGGGCTCTCCATCGCTCTGCCGCTTGCAATGTCATCTGCCGGCAGGTGAGATGCACCGGCCGTCACAGGCAATGCCACTTCTCCCTTTCTGCACCGTTGTGGTTTTATTTCTTCCCCCCCACCATGGATTTACCCCCTGTATGCACTTCTCCCCTCGGAAAGAAAAAAGAAACCAAACTGTCAAATTCTCAACAATCCTCCAGACAAGAATTAGAGAAAAGAAGACTTTTATCCAGAAGGGTGTTTTTCTTGGCCTAGTTGCTCATCTATAGGGATTTTTTAATGCCCAACCATGTTATTTAGCTAATGTTTTCCTTGCAGAAGTTGGTGAGTTTTGCCTCAAGTCACACTTTCTGTTAATTTCTCTCACAAACATTTCTGCTTACTGCATTTTGGCAGCTTTCTACCATAAATCATGTTCATTAAAGAACAGCAAAAAAGCAACCTACTTTAAGTCCCTAAATACTTCTTTTCTAAAAGCGAGAGCAAGCAGACGCCCAGACTCGTTTCTCTTCTTTTGCAAACCACATACCAAGGGCCTTACACCTTTTTACAGCCCCGGCGTAACATCCTTCACTTCCCTCAAGGAGTGACTTCACTCCAGAGCTATGGCGGGACGCTGCGCGATGCACGGGGCACAAGGTCTAGACAGTGCGTTAGGAGAGGTGGTATTCCCCCGGCTGTGATTTACCGTCCATCACTTAGAGCCAAGCACCACGCTTAATTATCCTCTCCTTTCCAGCTATTCCTGTGGCTGGGAGATGAGAAAAGCAGATTTTCTGTGCCCACCTGGAAAGCCGCTGCCTTTCCGAAGGGAACCTCCCAGGCAGCGCGCGGGGGCTCGGCCCTACCTGGCACCCGGGCGCGGGAGACGGCCCCGGCAGGCATCTCCCTCCCGACACGCTGCCAAGGCCCGCGGAGAGCCGCAGCAAAGTCTTCCAGCCTTCTGCCATCACCAGGCATTTGCACGGCAATATGGGCCTTTTCAAAGGCGAGAGCGCCAAAATCTGCACATTCACAGAGATTACTAGCCAGTTCTGAGACTCCCTACAGGAAACACCAAAAACAGCTTCACGTTTGGATTCTGCTCATGTCTGACACGTAACGCGCTGCTTTTAAGGCATCGCACTCTGCAGCTTTTAAATCAGATAGAAATACTGTGTGCACTGCCAGGGTGCTACTTGAAACTTTAATGTTCTTCAGCCATATGGATTTTCAGTTAACAACTATAGATACGACATTGCTAACACTGTACAGATCAAATAAACACATATCCAGCGTGAGCAGAAAGTAATTAATTGTACAGATGATGGCTCTATTAGTCAATTATAGGGCTGTTATTTACAGATTTGCACCCAAAAAACATTTCTGGCCTGTCTTGTGAATGTCCGTGATAAATCATACAGCTCTGTTTCCAGCGACCTTTTCAGCCCCTCGCCTTCTCTAGACATTTTATTGTCTTCAGATTTTTCGACACTCACACAATTACGACCGTATATCATTAATTTACCATTTCTTATGTATTGATTTAGTCTCACTACTAGATTACTTGACTTTTTTGTTTGTTTAATCCTCACAATATTGGAATTTTTAAGGCTGGCAGCCAAATAAATCATTTGGAAACTTATGACATATATATTAAAAATCTCACTGTCCATTAAGGGTATGAATTATACGGCCAAATCTGAATAGCAGCTCATTCCAGATGGCACATATTGGCATCACAGTATTTTGCAAGAGACTCATACTCCTATCTTCTTGGGTGAAATTTAAAATTCTGGGCAGCATAACTACAAAGGGGGATTACATTACCTGGGATTTGTATTTTTAATTCTATTAAAACTACAAGTTTGCACAAGAAAGTAATTGTATGCATTTGATTAGGATCTTAATTATACGATTGCATATTGGTATATCTGTTTAACAACCTAAATGAGCATGCTGTCCCTCAGGAAGATTTGGAAAACAAGATACTTGTTATCCTAGTGCTCCATTTGTACCGAGCAGTTTAAATACACAAGCGGACGCAAAGGTGAATAGCGGGATCCTGACACGAAGACAGCACTTGGCCACATCTCTCAGCATTTTACCAGAGCCCTACTGAAAAATACTTAACCGTTACAAGCTGAGAGCACGGCTGACCTCTGAGGTTTTGTGCTGGTCAGTTTAATTAGCCCATTAAAAATTAGGTATTAATATCTGTTTGAGTAAGTTCACACCTCTTTATGTCTATAAGATAAAGAGAGGTGTTGCATCTGAAAGCATGCTGTGATGCCGCAGTTTCCCACAATAAATAGCTGTTGACCTGGCAGGCTGATCTGCTCTATTACTTAGAGGCTATTATTAGCCTTAGAGGGTATCTTGGGGCTGCTTAACTGGCAAATCATTGACCCAGCAGAGGATCGCTCTTCAGCACAGAGCTGTGTACACGCTACTCCATAAGCGAACCTAATTGGAAACCTGGGATACGTTAACTCCCTTCTTCCATTATTTTGACCCCACTTGGATGCTTTTGGTTCAAAAGTGCATCCGAAAGTTTTTGGGGTTGTGCCCCCAAGATATCAGGGAGGATTAATCAATATAGGAGATAGGAGAAAAAAAATGCTTTGAGACCTAAAATACTGCAAACTCAGCACACCGGACATCCCTGACACACAGCCAGCTCAGTCGGGGATTTAACTGGCTGAAGACTAAGACAGGGGGAAGCAGAAGGTCTGTTCGCTCTTACGTCTTTCAAAACCCCAAACCTCGGGCAAATCTGAGTTTGCAAAACCTCAGGAAGCAAGTCCATCACTACCCAAAGCCCTTATCGCAGGCTTTCAGCACTGGGGAAACCGCAACGATGCCGGTAACGCACAGATCATCAACGCTGTACCTCGTATATTCAAAGGAGCTGTTATGGCAACGGTTCACATTCAGAAAATACTTAGCTTATGGATCATCAGTTTAAGATGAAACATTGAGAGGCGATTACCAAAACGCAAGCTGTGGAACGGTTAGATAAGCATCCAGAGTGGCAGATAGACATGTAAAGCTCAGTCTCTATTTCTAGGACATTTTCAGAAAAATGCTACAGACTAGTTCAGCCTTAATTGGAGGAAAGCTCTGTCCACACCAGCCCTGTCACCTCCGAGTGCTCTGCTCTTCACTGCCCTTCTGCCCTTCTCAGATGATCCCCAAACTCCTTTTTTTTCCATTCTAATTTCTGAGACAGAGAAAGAAAATCTAAATAAACAAATGTAGGTTTTTCCAACCTTAGCAGAGGTTCAGGATCACTCCCCAGCCTGTGCAGGTATATCAGTCATCCAACTTTAGTAACTCAGATTCCAGAGCAGACAGTACATAAAGAGAAACCCAACAAACTCTCAAGCTCACCGTTACATTTGCCCAAAGCGTAGAAGGCTTTGCTTGTAACACAGCATCGGCAAGGAAAACAGCGTCCTCTATCCCGCTGCATCTCCAGACTGGTTTATAATTGACGTCAGAGCTGCTCAGAAGAGGACAGTCGTCTTCATAAGCAATCCATACAAAGAAACTACAAAGTGCAGCAGGTTTCCATCTACTCGCCATGAGCACGGGAGGGACTGAGGACACACCGCTTGCCCCGCCGGCAAAGAAGAGGGACCAAAGACAAGCAGGGATCTAATGAGCACGCAACCTGGAGCTCTAGCACCAATTTTAAGAGGATTAAGTAAAGCTCTGTCCTCCAGTGACTTTGACAGGAACTTTCCCAGGTTGGAGAGATACAGTATGAAAAGTAATTTAATTTCTTCCTTGGCATTTATAAACCGATGAGAGCAGCCCTGGGCAGTTTCCAAAACTAATCGTTGGGTCCTGCAAGACACCTGACCTTTAGGTAAGGCCGGAGATGGGATCTTCAGCCTCATCTTGAACACTACCTGGCTATCAGCTGGGCTCTGCCCAGAGCCTTAATGAGCCAGAGCCCTTTTTGTCCTGAATCTATTCTCCATCTTTACCTGTTCCTCCTTTTCCTCTCTTTCTTCTCCTCTTTTCTCCTCTCCTTCTTTTCCTCCTTCTCTATTTATTTGCAAGCAGAGCTCTGCTGCTGCAGCTCCCAGCCCGCAGGTTTAATAGCCAGATTCGGTGGCTGAGTCGCTGACAGCCTGAAGGAGTCATATCTATGCCCAGAACAGTAAGAGAGGACTGAAACTAGAAATTGGCTCTACCAAATGAGGGGGCTTCAGAAGCCTGCTGACATATTAATTCAAACGAAGCTTCTCTATCCCACAAAAAACCCAAGACTGGTTTTGGCTTCACTAAAGACATTATAGTGTCTCACTTGGAGGACTATCTAATGAAACACGGAGTTAAACCAGCTGTGATTTGAAAAGATCAATTTGCAATCATGCCTGTGTTGACTGCTCCCAGACAAAATCCCATTAATGAAATGTTCAAATGAACAATTTTTATGATTAGTCCAGGCACAGGAAAGATTTGAAAAATAGAGGGACAACTCAAGAACATAAAGGAGAGAGAAACAGATTTAAAAAACCCTACAGTGCTGTTCATTACAGTGGGCAAGCAGTTCTGCAAGCAGATCCCAGGGGGAAGGTGAGTTTTAATGCATGAATTCACTATAGAGCGGGTGCTGCATGTTTGGAAACATCTTCGTTCAAAGCCAAACAAAAAAGAATTGCAACAGCTCTTAATTTGGCTTTGCATCCTGCCCCAGTGTTTGCAGCGTTTTTCGCTACGTGGCTCTTGTCCTGAGGAGCCCCCCGCACGCACCGCACTGCTGTACGGCGGCCTCGGCCCCGAGGGCACGGCCACAACCCAGCCCCACGGCAGGACTCGCCAGCGACACATCCCGCTGCGACGCTCTCCTTCCAGGGCATTTTTAACAGAGCCGTCAACACAAAAGCTGGCCACCACCATTACTGAAAACACACTTGCAAAATGAGTAGCATTTCATTAGCCCTCCCGCTTCCTACAGAAGGGATGAAAGCAGCAAGACGGACCTAATCTCTTAGCACCCAGACGTCTGATGGCTTTAACGAGCTAATTACAGCTACAATGAGCAATAGTTGAGAAGCTCCACAGTTGGCAGGTACATTTATTCAGCTATTACTATTAGTTTTTAAATCTGTTTTATTCCACGGATTACTGCAAAGTTTAAAAGAATTAGACATCCAATTAATAGGAAAAATACTGAAATTCATCCTTTAAACAAGGGCAGTTGCTTCTACAATTACAACTGGTCCAGGATTCAAAAAAAAAAAAAAAAGAAAGAAAGAAAAAAAAAAAACTTCTTACGTACGACCAACATGAAACTCAGGTGTTTGTCTCTGCTTCCTGACTGTATTTCTGCTGTTCTTCACAAGAACACGGCCCTGTTATACCAGCTACTGCATGTAAGATAGTTCCTCTTTCGCAGTGCTTATATTGCAAGGATGCAAAAGCCAAGGATGCAGGAGATGAATTACAGAAAGGAATTTGAATCACAGGGAAAAAGCAATGTGCTCAGCGGCACATGGGAAGTCTTTGGCAGAACGAGTTACGGAAAGTCGGCAAGTGGGAAACATCTGCCTTTATTTGCGCTTTTGGGGGAAGAAGAAGAAAAGCAATTTGCAGGCCTCCTTTCACTGCGCTCAGACAGAAATCTTGCTGCGCTGTTTATTTAACTTCAGACGCCCTTATTCCAAATTTGCTGTTGGGTGGGTTTTTCCAAGGCACGGCGAATCTGCTTAGCTCTGTTCCCACTGAAGAGATAAGCCAGCATGGAGCGCTCCTGAAACACCGCCTTAGGCAAAAATATCTGACACTCCGGCTGTCATTTATTGTATTGCAATGACAGGAACCACCAGGCACTGCCGTTACACAGATGTTTTTTTTTCCCCCATCCCTCCGTCAGGAAGCAAAGTTCAATTTGAAAAATTGCTGCATTGTCATTTTGAAATTGTTTCTTCCAGAGCGCCGTGGTGCACATAGCAAAGGCGACTTCCAGGGTGTTAATAAGTACAGTCGATTCCAGAAGGAAATTTGATGGGAGCTGGGAAGGATAACTGGGCGGGGGGGAAGGGGGTATTACCTGCATGCTCATCGGAAGACTTTGGTCCAGTGGGACTAGATTCGCTCCATCCCTCTCTCTTCTGCTGGCCTCGAGGAGGACAACAAACTCGTGCTGAGCCTGGCACTGCGCAGCACCAGCGCAGCAAACGGAGAAAAAGTATTGCTGCGATATACAGGATAGGTACCCCCCCCCCCCTCATTATTTATTACATACCGAAAGAAAGCACTTGAAAGTATCTGGATGTTAAACAAATGCCAGAGAAAGTTCATTAAAATAGAAACTGAAGTTAATTAACTAACTGATGGACTCCAGTGTCCATTTGCATTACAACTATACACATCCTTCCCTTGCTTACCAACTGGCTTTATTCAGTTCCAGTTAGTATATCAAAGTGATGTATTCTGCTTACCGATTCAAGGCAAAGCACATTTATCTATTACAGGAGGAGAATGGATTTACATTTAAATGGCGTTCTTCATGTATCTAATAACTCAGTTCAGTAATCAAAGCAGTACAACCTAAGCAGGAGCATCTCTAGCCTTAATACAGCCCCTCGCTTCGTTCCGCGCACACCTCCCAGCTTATTTATTTCTTTTGCAGGTGAAGAGGAACAAAATGGAAATGTTTGCATTCCCCAGCTACCATCAGCCAGCAACGTTGCCAGCTAGGAATTAAAAGACTGCTTGCAAGGCTTACGTTTCAGCTAAAAATTCAGACTCAACAGGAAAGCACGAAATCGCCATGGTGCATGAACTCTCACTCCTTAAAGGAGTAAACAAACAAATAATGCTTCAAAGGCTCCAAGGGAAGTTTGGCAACAAAACTGTTACCAATCCAAGAGCAACAGGTCGTCTCAGGTTCACTGTATTCAGGGAAAAATTGCCAAGGATTGCACTAGCCTGGACAAAGCAAAACAACTTGTAGAGTGAAATAGCTTAATCCAGCAGTTCTCATAACCCTCCTTATGAAGGGCTCTGAAAGTGCAGAATTTGCTGCTAAGCTTTGTTTTATAGTAATCTCTATGGCAACTCAAACCCATGTCTGGCAGAACCTATCAGAGGCCGGGTCGAAGATGAGCGACACGGAGGAAAAGGCATGTATTTTAACGGGCCAAGAACAAAGCAAGCTCACGCGGCAGACGTGCTTGCAGGCGACAGCCTCGACGAAGCTGCTCCCTTACCTCGCAGGGGCACGTGAAGTCCCGGCGAGGCAGAGGAAGGTCCGCTCTCCCGTGCTGGCTGCCTATCCGCACGCTTTTCAGTGCGGGGAGAGGTTGCGCAGTGGAGGAGGAACGAGGAAGCGTGCATATTGGAAGAGTTTGCATGTCAGCTTGTACCTACTGCTGTTTGACTGCAGGGACTATGCCGCTTCCCACCATGGAGAAGGCATATGGTCTAAACAAGGCTAATAAAAATACATTAATGTCTCTGCTGCCTTCCTTGTAAATAAAGTTTCCCTGTGGGGTACAAATTTATCAGTCAGTTTCTCTACCGTTTATGGCCACAGATCAGAAAAGTGGGTATAAAATGTTCAGGTCAGCTGCATACGTACACCATCTCTTCCTCCTCTTTCTTTGGGCTAACGCTGGGCACACGCATCCCACCACAACTACTCCAATTTAAGATTTCTGCATTTTAGGAGAAGCCGATCACAATATGACCATCATGTGCAAACCTCACCGATGGGCTCATTTGCTGCTGAGCTCTCAGAAAGCTTAGATTTAGAAACAACACTTCGCTAATCTTACTTACAGCCTTTTACGAAGCATCGGTTAGAATTTATGAATATTTCCTTACGTCTCCACTGCTGGTCGGATGCTCCCAAACAAAGTCCAGGAAATGGGCGCAAGGCAGTCCTGCACCATTTGCCCACCCCTGTGCCAAGGGATGCTCTTCATTCGCTTGACACTACCCGCAAATTCATCTCTCCCTTTTATTACTCTAATGCAAAACAGCAATACTGGGAGGAACCCAAACTTCCTACTTCCACAGCAGAAAACCAGAGCAAAGCATGGCGATGCCGACCAAAGCCGAGCAGCAAAGTCGAGCCTAACGTGCTGAACAAACCAGTCCCGTTCTCAGCTTCACTCCTCACCTGCAATTACAGCACATTTCCACAGAACACTTTTTCCTGGAAACCAAAACAGTTTTGTTACTGCTTAAATATCTGACAAGACAGCTGACTATGGGCTTGTGAAAAGCAATTATTTTGGACGCTGATTGCTTCCCGTGCAGGCAGCGAGCACTGTAACGGCAGATAGCGGGGGAAGACTGCGGCTTTATGTGACGGACTGCGGGATCTGGAGGAGTTAATTAATGTTGTGGGGTGACGAGGAAGAGAGAAACTCTGCAAACATCCAGCTTAACATTCAAATTAATTGACATGAAATAACTTCATGTGTTTAATTTAAATGTGATTAATTTATTGGGGGAAAAAAACCTGGGCGAGGGACAGCTCGCTGGTGCATCTGGTGTAACAGCGAGAGGAACATCACGTTACCATAGCAACATATTTGTTAGAAACAAGGCAAACAGTTTTAGGATGAGGCATTTTTGTTTTGAATCCACCAGAGCAACGATGACTGCACCAACAGGATGCAAAATAGTGCAAAGAAACCAAAGAGATTAGGAACAGGGAGGAAGACTTCTATGGAGGTGAACCTGGAAACGCCATGGCTAGTGCAGGTAATGCCGCAAATCACCCGGCAGCGCATCGCACCAACGCCGGTACCCATGCCCCAGCCTGCCCACACACGGGTCTGGGCAGCTCAGTGGTATCCTTACCAAATGACTGAAAATTGCTAAAAAAAGGAGGAATCCTAGTGCTTAGGAGCTCACATGACAAGTTATTCAAAGAAAAATGCGTGCAGATTTTGTTTCCTAAACCCTGGCAGATACCATGCTTTTTTTTTTTTTTTTTTTTTTTTTTTTTTTTTTTGCTTTTCCTGGGGTTCTCTTAGCATCTCAAATCATTAATACATTTTACCCCTACAGTACTACTGTACTGAATTATCAGCATTTTCTTGATTGGGAACTGGGCCACAGGCTGGCTTAAAAGACTTGCCCAAAGTCACAGAGGAGGCGCAAGGCCAAGAGAAGAGCTAGCATATGCCTTAGCCACTGCCTGCCTGCCTGCCTGTCTGTCAGTGTAACTTAAAAATCCTACATGCAAAAATAATTAAAGTATGCTCAAATGTCCCCCCGCCCCCAAACATCTTGTAAAGAAAAGGTGCATTTGTAACACATCCTTGTTCTTTTAAGGAGGGGGTGCATTTTCCTGGTGTTTTCACCAGACGCATTTCCTCCACTAGTGCATGGATATTTGGGGCGGGGGGGGGGGAAGGACTGACAATTCTGGCAAACAGCGTGAAGGATTTGAGCAGTTTAGATAAGACTGGGTTTAACCGCACCATTTTGTAACTTGATAATAAATAATTATTATGCAGGGATTAAAGGATGTGCTGGGAAGAAACTAATTGCTTTTGAGAAACAAACAAACCCCCATAACTTTATAACATACTTGGATCACGACCCCTCTTGTGCATTTTGTTATCCAGTGACACATGGGATTGACTAGAAGAGCTAAAAATCATTTTTATACTCTGTGGGTGTGCATGCACCCACTCACGCACAACAGTACACACACAAGCTCATACCCCTCTCATTTGCAAAAATATAAACAAACAAACATATACACACGTTTTGCTTTTAGTCAGATAAGGTTTAAAGATGGAAACGCTGGTTTTCAGATAAGCAGAAAGCTGTTTATCATTATACGGTACAAAATTCCCAAGCCCCAGTCCTGCCGCTGTTAAATACCCTTAAATTCTCATATTTGCATAATACCACTAGCATCAAATAGGATTACAGTTATTCATCCATCATTAACACCTCATCCTGCCCCTGCTTTTCACGCATGAGGCAGAAGGCATACGGCCGGTCCCTGACCTAAGCTGGGCTGTTTCACTTCGTACTCTCCAGGCTGCAGTGCCGTTTCCACCATTATAAAGCACAAATGCAGAATTTCTTCCCTGGGATTATCCAACGAGCCCCTTCTCCCTCACTCTCTGCCTTTTCCTAACCTGTTTTCATCCATTCTAGAAAAATGACCCAAATCCATCTTTCATCCTCAAGACATGGCACTCTCTTCCGGGACCCCGTCATGACTTCTGCTGCGTCATCTTATTCCAAATGTTTCGTGCAGATGAAGCAGTAGAAGTTGTTTCATCAGCTTCTTTCCCCAGCACTCTGCTGCCCCTAAGATGATGTTTAGGAAATGGTTTCTAAAAATATCAATTTGGGAGATTCTTGCTAATCACGTTCAAATTTCACAGCTCACAGAGATTTTCAAACACTATACTCGATCTGCCTGGCCTGATTTTTTACACTATACTTACAGCCCACCAGGACTAGCAGTTACAATACCTGGACTATTTTGCTGAGAAAAGCTAGGCCTGCATTAAGCATTTGTAGCAGAAAATTCTAATCACTGGAAGTGGGGGAAAATACAAAAAGCGCTGGAAGGCATGTAAAATTTTCAAGCTCTTCAAACATACTGAAATTATCTTATACCCGAGACTTGAAATGTGCTTGTAACAATTTTAGTTTTTAAGTGACTGCCCCTTTACACTAACTCCCCAACTACAGAAAGTATTTTTTTTTTTTTTACATGTAATACACACATTAGCCATTAGCTTCCAGCAGGGAAATGTAATTACCATAATAAGATTTCTTAAAACTTGGCTTTTATGTTGTCAACTGCATTAAAATTTAAATCTTGTGCCAAGTTCAGAAAACAGCTCTAAAAATATTAAAAAAAAATACAGCAAAATCAATATTATTAAGAGCAAAATGGACTATACTGGAGGCAATCGAACCTTTCATTTCATATGAAAAATACTGTAAAATTATAATAAATTACTTTCATTTTATCATTTGGTAAAGTGCTACAATATTGGTGTCAATGTAGCAGCATTGCTCTCACCAAAGGAGCACTTTACTGCTTCAAGTATTGTACGAACCTGACAATATATTAGCATTTTTTGACAAAATATCTTCTTAACCCATATACTACAGCATCAGTGTATGCAAGCTTCTTTTTCAAGCCTCTCTTGTGATGTTTTTTTCTGGTATCAGTTATTATTTAAACACTCACCCACTTCTTCCTAAATCTTCAGGCTGCTCCATCTCGGAACACACAAAATCCCATCGCCCCAGCGCTTTTATACACCGTTTCAAACGCAAATTCAGAAAAACATGGGTGGGCCTATTGTCTTTTAAAACGGCTTCACCACGTGCCGTTGTGATGATATCAACTTGATTTGTCAACAGTTTATCAGGACACATCCAGGGAAGGATGAAAAGTAAGGCACGTGGACACACTAGCAAGTTTTAGGGCTGGCTTTCGGCCCGTTTGCAGTTAAACCATGCAGAGCACGGCGCACGTGTTCATGAGCAAAACTCCCTCCACCCCATTGCAAACTCATGCAACAGCTGTAGTCTTGTTCTTTTCTTGACC
Source organism: Dromaius novaehollandiae (assembly GCF_036370855.1). Lineage (NCBI taxonomy): Eukaryota > Metazoa > Chordata > Aves > Casuariiformes > Dromaiidae > Dromaius > Dromaius novaehollandiae. The sequence goes on along the minus strand of NC_088121.1, from coordinate 7,477,988 downwards.
CATCGCAACAGTACTGGCGCATGCGCTGGTGGCTGCTGCCGGGCTCGGGTTAAACCAGCGTTTAACAGCGCTGCATTTCGGGGATTCTGGCCAAAACCCCCTCAGCCCCATTCACCGGGAGGTGGGCGACCACAGGGAACCGAGCTCAAGAGGTGACGCGCCAGCTCCCCCCTTCCCGGGGACAAGTCCCTCCCGGCACCACCGCCCTGCCTCACCTCTCCTGGTAAATACAGTGCCCTCCCAACCCTCCCAGGTTTAGCTTTGGAAACAGGAGACCATTAATTCCTTCCAAAAATCTTAGCCAGTTCTATCCTAAATCAAGATGTTTCGGTTAACCCTAAAAGCGTGCCTCCAGCAACCGCCTCTGCTGACTACCCAACGATCACTCCCAAACACGACAGGTCAGCTGCAGAGGGACCAGTACGGAGACTCAGTCCTCAAAACCACCAAACCAAACCAAGGAACCACAAGAAAGGGACTGAATTATTTTCACCCCTACAGAAAACTACCAGGAGTCCGTGAGCACCCAGACAAGCTTCTTTGCAGCCCTGTTTAGGTGAAGCTGCCTTTCACTGATGCACACGCTCTGCGTGGTGGAGAAACACACGCAGCGTATCGTCCCACTGATGGGCAAAAGAGAAGTTCATCTTAGGTAATTTATTGCATTTACTCCTTCCTCAAGCAACAGTGGCACTCTGTTAATTAACAGGAGAGCAAACTTAAGTTAACATTGCAGCTTTATTATTGAGCAAAACTCCTGCGTTATGTCCAACTCCTCCAGCAACAACCCTCCAGAGGCCAGGCTGCAATCCCTGCGCAAACCGAGCGCTGCTAATAGCGTGCTCAGACTCAAAACCCTAGCCAACAAGGCGTTTTATTTCTTCTAATATTGTTCTTCCTGCTGTACATTGCACAGACCCAGGCCTCTTTTTTTTCCCTCCTCCTTTTCTTAAAAAGCAAAACTTTTTTCCAACTGTGCTCTGCTGTCAGAGCTCTTCTGTGACACTCTACCATAGCAAGCAGCGCTTCCCAGATATTAATGAATTTAGTTTTTCCACCAGGCTTCCTGAAGATGAGACAATATAGTTATCCCTCTTTTCCCCACAGGATACTGATACGTGGGGAGACAGAGGTAAGAAAAAAAAATCATTATTTTAGGCTATATTTGGAAAACATCTCACTCCTTGAGACGATTAGGACTAGTGTTTTCAAAGGACTTCAGATTGGAGGGAATGTTAACTTACTTTCAGGACACAACTGCAAGTAGCTTCAGCTGTAGCTGCAGATTTCTCAGCACTTCTGCAAATAAAGTGTGCTTTGAGAGCGCCTGCTCGTCACGCGCGGATGGCACCGAGAGCCGGGTGCAGAAACTCAACGCAAGAGTTTCCTTCTAGCAGCTCCCCTGAATCCGGCCCCCCATTACAGGCACGGGGCAGTCGAAGCTTTTAAGCCTTTTCCTAAAGGCTTCTGGAAAATAAAGCGATATGAGAATTCATAGCTGCTGGCATTTTGTCCCCTAACAAATCTGCTTAAAAAACCAGAAAATACTTAAGTGACAAACTTGCATTGTACTTTCAGTCAGATGCAGAGAAACAGAAATAAATTGATGTTCTGACCTTTCTCTGGGGGACGAGACCGAGTGATTTCTTTTCCCCTTTAAATGCCATTAAGGGGATGTGACACTCAGTCAAGATCACGTTGACAGGAGAATATTCCCCACGCGATTACCGGCTCCTTTCACGCAGCCGCTCCCTGGGAACGGGGATAACGGCAAACTGGGACGCATGAAATGCTTCACTTGTGTTTAACTACCAAATAACAGTGCTACACCACTTTTCACATTCCAGTTGTATCACAAATCCTGTCAGTTCACTCCCCTGTTTTGAGAAGTACGAGCACTTGTGTTCACTACAAACACAGTTTTAAAGGAAATCTTCATCTTTGTGGTGTGCTTGCTCCTTAACTATTTACCAGCTCACAGAAAATATGACAGCATGGATTGCAATTCAGTAATTAAGGCCGATTTGTATTTTGCACTTAAGCAGATATCTGTATACTTTGTACACCCCCCCTCCCCATTTTATAGTATTTCCCCTTTGTATTTTATAAAAATTTGCTAGCGTTTTGAAGAGTTGTTTCTAAGTCTGGGTCCTTCCCTGAGTACAGCATCCATCAGACAGCTGTTTCTCAGGCTGCATGATTTCAGTAAAAGATTAACACAGAACCTGACATGAAGGTTTTACTGAAAAATGGAGTTGTTCTTAAGCTACTATTGTTTCATTTAATGGTTATGATTATCTGCTGTGCGAATGCCTCTATATCACATTGCTACAGTCTCTGGAGATTGATACCGAAGAGAGATAAAAGGCCAGAGGGTAATTATAGTGCTTTTCATTTCCACTGATCTCAAAGTATTGTGTAAAAGACATAAATACCTCCTACACACAAGCCTCAGATCTAAAGGATTACCTAGTAAATACAGAAAGAAGTATGTTTGGTTATTTTTCAAGGCTTCATAATAAAAAAAAAAATCCTTTTATCTTCTTCTAAAATATTTTTCTTTTGCGGCTCACCTATTTGCTTAGATGAACAGGCATTCGATAGCAGATACAAGTACCTCTCCTTAAAGTATAGCTACGTTCAGAAGTATGACGAAAATTATGATGGTTATTTTTGCATACGTGTCCAAATGAGGAAGCCCTATCTATACATACGCACGCATATGCACACAGATCTCCACGTAGTTTTAGCACATCACCCAAACGATATCTGTTATTGTCTATAATACCATAATGGCCATAATGTTTTAATTTGTAGTCATGCAGATATGATTCAGCCTTCTTCCAGCTGTTCCAGGTGCAACTCAGAATCACTAATCAGCTCCTTAAAATAAAGTGCTGTTACAGAGTGGGGGGGGGAGGGCAAGAAAAGAATACTGCATCTTTCAAAAGAAATGGAAGCTGATCAGCTTTGCAACCAGGGATCACAATTTTTTTTCTATTTTTCTATTTTTTTATATAATCATTCTTTTACTGGGATGGCTGGAGGAAATAATCGATAGGAGAAGAACATTTCTCTTTTGTGATTACTTTACTATATGGAGCAATTTTTCCTTGACATGAAGGGTATTTCATCTGATAAACTTTTGAACATGCGTTCACTTCTTTAGCAGCAAAGGACAAACTGAGTTATTAAAAATTTTACATTTCTGATATTTACTAGTTGACGTCTCACTTGTTTCTTTCTAAAACCAAGGCATGAATACACTTAAGAAGTCTCTTCAGGAAGACTAAAAGGTTAGACTGAAAGGTGTATATTCTTGATTGGAAAATAATTCCAGATCTTTATTTCCTTTTATAACTATGTCTGTTATAGGCCTATTTATGAACATGCCCAGCATGTTTCTGTTGGTGTTATATAGAACTAAATGCAAGCCAAATTAAGAATTCAAATTTGGGACAGGTAAAAAGAAGAAAAAAAATCAGAGTTATTCAAATGATCTAGAGTTCTTCAGCTGGCAAAATATACATTTGCAGTTCTTTGTTGCAATATTTCAATTTTTTCCCCTTCTGGTATGTCTAGAATTAGTAGAAATGTGGGTTTAGATTTTCCCTTTCAGTCAAATGCCCTTCACAAACATGCTAGAGCCCCTGTGGTATTACTAAACATAAAATGAACAGCAGCCGCTAATCCCCCTTACACAAAGGAGGGGAGGAGGAGAATGAAAAAGTGAAAAGTAACAACCGTGAAAGTCAATTTTGAGTTCGGTTGTGTTGAGTTTGTGTTGTTTAAGAAAAAATGGGAGGGCTAGTTGGTTTACTGATTTTTATTCTAGTCATTATTATGTGAAATGATCTGGTGAATTAAGCAAAAAAACCACTGGAAGGCAAAATGTGTATTGTGGGGGGTGGACCACACAATAGCAGAAGAATCACTGTTCAGCATCATCTTTCATTGACTTCTGATCGGGAAAGGGTACTTATCCACTCCAAGGGCCCTGAAAAACGCACATTTTCCATCAGCTGCTTTAACTCTGCTATTGACCGTGGCCCTTAGTGAGCCAGTGAGATCCATGTTTCACAACTGGAGAACCTACAGGAACGTCAAGGGATTTTCAGAAGTATTAGAGAGAGGTTAGGAGTCGCGGAGCCTCTGCAAATAAAACTCAGTAACTGGATGTGCAAAAGAAAAAAGACACCATCTTCGAGTTTCCTCCTTCTATTCTTTAAAACCGGAGTTTTAGCACTGTTTAAAAACCTCTGTGCCAGAAAGATCTATTAAATCATGTTTGAGAATTATTACCTACATGCTATTAACACCACCATCTCTACCTTCTTTTTTGTCTGAGCAATATGTTGAAAGATGGATTTAGATTCACACTACCAAATTCGATTTGAATTTCCAATCAAATATGCTGCCAAACTTCCCGTAGTTTTACTGTTAGGCATTCAAGCGTTTCTAACATTATGTGGGTTTTAGACATTCTGGGGAGCAAGAGTGAAGAGTAATGAAATGAAATACTTTGCTGCAGTTCAGATGTTTCAGAGCTTCTTGCTCGAACAGCTTCCAAAATGTAGAAGGCTTGACTTTTCTTAAAATAGGGGAAAAAAACATTTTAAATAAGCTCTTGAACTATCCAGCTCACAGAGTTTGCGCACAGAGTAGCCTAAAATAAATTAATCCTGAAACTGTCACCACAAGCAACCAGAACCAACGGCAAGGAGCTGCCCTGGGGCCACGCGTGAGGCTCCATGCTTTGCACCTTCTCTTCATCCATGCTTCAAAGAGGACACGCTACTCAGAAGGCCAGCATACGTATATTAAACACTTAAGGAAAGCTGTGAGAGCGCGTGGAGCCACACGTGGATCTTCCACATCTCAAGCAGCTATCACTGAGCTCGTACATCAGTGTAGGCAGTAACAAATATAGACATCTGCTTCGCTGCAGATACCAGCAAGCAGAGGACTGAACAGGACCTACGGCATACTTATCCCACCGGCATGGATGGTATCTCCAAGAGCTGCTTCATTTCCAGGCAGCTTGTTTCCAGAGCATCGCTATAAAAGCAACAGTGCACGTTTCTCTAAGGAGCAAAGAGCTGCTCCTTCTGGAGTGCCCATTTTTCATGTCATCCAACAAATAACGTCTCCGCTGCCTCCCTCCCGGCACCCCGCAGGACCTGTTCCCATAACAACACAGGAGACTGCTCCAGAGATGCTCTTTCCCCACTAGTTATTCATTTAACACCTAAGTGGTGGAGAGCATCCAGATCTGCTAAAACGCTTGCAGGATCTTCCAGGATGGGATCCGTCCTCAACAACGCGGCCTCACCACAGTGAGATAAATCGTCAGAACTCTTACATTTATCCCATAGCCATTCAAGGGCTTATTTGTATATGGATGAAAATATAAGCTTATAAAAGACATAAACATAAACTATAAGTAAAAAGCTGGAAAAAAAGATCTAGAGGCCAAAAACTTTAAAACAACCTAAGTCTTTTTGCCCTTAATTTCATCTGAATCACAGTGACGCAATGAAGCCTGAAGCATTCTATGGAAGGACACAAAACACCACCATGAACCGTAGGGATGAGACATAGGATGTCTGTAAATAAATACAAACAAAACAAACCTAGCAAAGGTTATGGGAAATTTAACAAAGAAAGCAGTTAACTTTAAAACTAATACTTGCTTTAAAAAAAAAAAAAACTTACTCTTTCATGAAGATTTGAGATTTCATCAAATGGCTAATATGAATGTCTTGACAAATGCGCTGCCCAATTTTGTCATAGGTCCACAGACTGAAGAGCTAATTATGCATAGTTTTATGTAATTATTCCTCTATTTAATAACCACACAAGCCTTAGAAAAATACGGTGAGTGCTTTCTTTAGACACATTACTGTTTATCATGATGCAACAACCCTAGCAGGTTCTTTCCCATTTTGTGTTTACTTCTATTTATTAAAGGAAATAAATATACCTGGCACCACAGAATACACTTGAAAAACATATTCCATGAAGTATGCAAAAATATATCCTAAAGGAAAGTATCTTACAGTGGACACGCATCCCTCCATGTAGTAAAGCCAGTGAAAGGTGCCATCCATCAGCCTGACAGCCCCCTCCGGCATCCAAGGAAGTCCGGGGGATTACAGGTCTGAGGCTGTAACAAAAGCGACTTCCAATAAATTTCTACCATTCCTCATTTTTGTTGCAGTCTGTCACCAGGGTAGATGCATACTGTGCCCTATTGCCGGCTTTGATACAGGCGCACGGATGCCCAAGGGCAGCGCAGGCCGTTCTTAGCAAAAGGGCCATAAAAACGCCGTCGGGTCTCGGCAGCAAGAACAGAGAGATCTGAGCAGACCATCAAGCCACGAAAAAAATCTCCATCTAAATGATGCATTAAAATGCTAACGGTTCAGACTTGTAAAGGGGAAAAAAATGGTAGCATAAGCAGAAAAGGGCACGTGAAGTTTATTGCCTAACAAGAAGTGTCATAACTAATTCTCAGCCTGCTTATGGGAAAAGGTTAGCCTTGCCTCGGGTGCATTTTCTGATCAAAAAAGGAAAAGAAGCGTCCGCTGATGGGCTTTCTTGGTTCTCCAGCTGAGCCTTCCTGCTGCCGGCCAAGACTTTTGCACCAAGCCGGGACAGCACGAAGCCCCACACCTCGCAGCCCGCCCCGATATGCATCTCTGGAGCCGGCCTGCTGCCATTTTAAGGAACAGCCCAGCGATTGGGACCTTTCCTGGCTTTGGAGATGCTCCCAAGAGCACCACCGCTCCACTCCCCGCCAAGGAGGCCAAGGCCTCCTCACGCGCAAGAGTCACCCCTTCCCTAACCTTCTTCCAAAAAATCAAGGCAGCTATAGCTGCTTCTACTCTTCTATTTAAAATGCAGAAAAGAGACACATAGGAAAAAAGCAAACTTTTCCAAGTGTGAAAAGCAATGCATAATTTTTGGATCAAAGTTTAGTTTAATTGTTCCCTTTGAAAATTTTAATGAATAATTCTGCAAAACTATCTGCTTGCATTTTAATTTATATAGAAAAAACAAAGCTGAATAACCCATTTGCCAGACCACGAATCTCACTGAATTGGTACGAGGCTGCTGGTTACTCCATTTGAATCAGAATCCCGTTTTCTGTTATTTAGACCTTAAAGCCTCAGGTTTGCCATGTGTAAATTAGGAATAAATAAATAACATTTCACCAAAAGAAGAATGTTGCAATATTTATTAATCCCTCATGTTAGTTGAGCTAATCAATAATATAAGAGTTGCTGAGAGCAAACCCCCAACAGGATTATCACTGAATTATGAGAGTAATTGTTCACAATAACTTTATTTAGCTAAAACCTCTCCTCTGGCAAGAAATTGTGTGTACAGCTTGGCCAAAGCCGCAGTCACATAATTACTTTCAGGGGAGTTATTTCTGACCTGGGTAACTCCCTGCTTCCTCAGGACACTGCAGGCAAAGCCAAACACTTAATGCCATTTCTCTTAAGCGCTGTAGGCTTGCCGTGACACCGAGGCTTTGTGCTTCACGCGATCGCACCGTCCCAGCGCCGATCTAAAACACGCACCAGAGATTCCGGTCGTTAGCACAGGACATTTACGCTGGGTCATTTTAAGATCATCTGCTGTAATCTGAAGCTAAATTAAAGCAAACTGATGGAGTCCAGAAGAACTTAAGATTGCCCAGGGCTTCAAGTAAAACTTTTACGCAGGGAACAAGGACATTAAGTCTTACAGTTCATTTTGACTTGGACTGATCCCCAAACTATCAGAAGATAGGACTAATAATAGCTACAGCTTTTCAAAATATTTTTAATTTCTTTGAGATGTCTTTTTTAAAGCAAAAAGGCAGATAACAGATCCTCGCCAAGAGAAGACTACTCTTCCTGCTTGAATCTTGCTGTTCAGGTAGGGAGGCTTTGTCACGGGGCTTTTGCTCCAGCAGGGCTAAACTGAGCTCCTCTCACTAGAGCCCTGTCTTAAATACTCCTACAGGAGCTGAGGCAGAGACATGACCGCAGATTCAGGACTTGCATCCCTGCCCAACGCTATTCAATTGATTAGAAAAAGTAGCTTTTTTATCCCCTGAAAAAAAATCAAAACCAAAATGTAGCAAACAACATAAAAATAATAAGTCGTCGCTGGAATAGCAAGTAAGGGGGAAAAAAATCTGCAAGACATGAAAGCAGCTGGGCAGAAGTTGCAAAGAGATGAAAGCTTAATCACAAAAATCAGTAACTCTGTTCTTTGTGAAAATGTGGTCTCTACAGCCAAAAATCTGTGCAGTGCCTGCTCACATATCACAGGAGGTTTCTGCATGATTACCAGATTTAGGCAAGAATCATAAAACACCAAAGCTCTGATTTTCCAATTTTTATTTCTATTTTTTCTCCAACTCTTTTGTTTTGTTTTTGTTTTTTTTTTTAACTGCAGGTGCAATCCCCACTACCTGATGTGCACAACTCAACATTTCTTGGAATTAAATTCCCTGGAAGGACACATTGATTTATACCAAATTTGGTTTAATCTGATAAACCAAATGCTGATGACTGTAACTACCAAATTACTTTAAATTAACCTAATTAACATGAAATTAGCCTCAAACTGTATAGATTAGCTAACCTGAAACAGCTAACACCTCATGGCATTAGATTTCAGCCTAGGATCTGCCCTACTCCTTTTGCACACTATAATGACCCCCCACCAATTTTTAGGGTTAATCCTGAGTGATCAGGCAATGAGAATTTGGCTTTAATAGGTATGCAATTAAGATTACTGTAGATTGAATGAGTGGATGGGAATTAACCTGCGGACATAGGGCTCATCTAACCAAGCCGTGCACGTGCAGAGGTACAGCGGTCTCCAGGATGCTACATTCCCACACTGATTTTTCAGCAAGCAAGTGGAAAAAAGAGGAGAAAGATCTTTTCAATTTTGCTCTCACTGAAGGAAGGCTGCGAGCGGCCTCAACCCTTGTTAGATGCCACACAGGAGGGAGAATTTATGAATTCCTCAGCCGCAGATCAACATCAGTTTATTTTGTAAATGAGGGAGCACCAACAGCAGGCGGTTTGTACTGCAAATCTGTTAATGGCCGCATGCACATGTAGCTCTATGAGCTCCGCTTTTCAGTGTACTCTGCCTCCATCTCCTGGCCTATTCCCAGGCATTGCATAAATCCAAAACTTTGGTACACAAAATCCCAGTTAAGCAAAAGCAACATTAGCCAGACAAGGATATGGTTCAGCTAAGATGCCCAAAGCCTATAGACGACTGCGGTGGAGCCCTGGGGAAATCCTCTCTGCCATTAACCTGCCGACCCTGCGCTGGGGATTGCAACGTGAGACTTGGCCGGGCACGGGCGGCTGTAGGAAATGCCCTTGCCTATACGACAACAAGATAACAGGCAAGCCAAAATGCCAATAATCCACGTTTCAGATCACAAGCAGGTGTATCGAAGCCTAACGATTTTGACTCAGCCTTTATTAAAAGAAACTATCACAAGTGGCAGAAGCCACGCTTTCTCATTCACTTACTACAAAATGCACTCCCAAAGGGAGCAGGGGGACCATGTATCTTAAGCCAAGATTTCCTAATTCAATCAACAAGAACTAACACACTGGACCTCAAGAGAAATACTATCAAGCACAATAAGAGTTAAGCATAACAAAATCCCTCTCGCTGGGCAAACCACATTTACAGCCCATTTCTTCCTCCAGAAGGACTTGGGCTGGCTGCATCTCCTGGCCTCCAGCTTCAGGTGACGTGGGAATAAGAAAGGAAAGGGGGGAAAAGGGGGAAAACTGGGGAGATGAATGGAGTTTCCTCCACTTCTTTTTCTTCTAGCAATTTCAGAAAGCCTTTTTCAACCCTATTTATGCATTACAGCTTGTTGATGGCGACTGGGTCCCATGCTAGCTGTTACCAAATAGTTTGCACAGAAAAACTCTAAATAGAGTCAGCTGGATTATACAAGCTAAAAGGGAAGGAAAAAAACATTGGAAAAACACGTTCCACTTACAAGACAAAGCAGCAGCTGCAACCTGCATTACTCAGTTACTTTTCCCCAAATGAAGCTGCTCGCTGCAATTTAAAGGGCAGGCTCCGAGGAGTAATTGCCTGAGGAGCATCGACTACCTATGGCTGTAAGAGCAACCGCTCTGATTTATAGCAAAGCCAGTCCCAGATTTGCAGATTGCAAATTTCCAGTCATAATCCAGACACTTCAGGAAAAGCTCTCTTGCAACTGCAAAGCCTTTCCTAGGGTAGCTACATTTGTATTAATCTTCACAGGAGTAAATCCAGTTTAACCAATTGTCAATGCCAAATTGCATTTGTTGTTCATTTGCAGTTTGCCTTGGAGATAAAAGCCTTTCTGTACCTGCAAAAGGAGAAGCATTTTGCTGTTTACAGAAAACAAATACTAACTTGTCAGTTCGGGCAGCTGACATTGATAAGCGTTGATGTACTTTCTGGTTTTCTCAAGTCCCAGCTCTTGAAACAATACATTTACATGAAAACTGAAAATATCAGCTTCAGTTAAGAATTTTTTTTTGAACAACCAGCTCAGTTGGGGCTGCCAATACCGTTAGTCTGACTCTGCCACGGGAATTTGGTATGATCGTTCAGCTGTTTTCAAGTCAGTATGTTATCAGCATGTTAACAGACACAGCAGATTGAACGATAAGTTCATGAAAAGAAAAACATACATTCTCAGTTTTCCAATAACCCATTGGAAATATATTCCCCACACTGAATCACTGAGGCCAACAGCCAATGTCAGCTGCAAAAAAAAAAAAAAAAAAAAAAAAAAAAAAAAAAAGCAAGGTTTGTGTGTCTTTGAGAACTTTTGTACTGTTTCTCAGGGTATATTCCAAGAAACAGAATTTCTACCTAAAACGTCTCTTACTTGAGAACAGATGCTTGGTAAGAAATCAGCATTCGTACACAGACTGCTCACTGGGCTATTCTCCTTTCCTCCCGGGTTGCCCTGCAAAAGGGACGAACAGCACTGCTAATGTACGTGAGCGCTGGGGGTCAGCACCTCGCCACCGCAATGAGAATTATTTTTAAAATCCCAGCTTTTCTGGAAAGCAGGATTATTCAGACTGTGGACACTGGCCGGAGCCACATATAGATTTCTGAGGAGAGCTGTGCCCAAGAGAGCGGCTGGACTGTTTTAAACCATGGCTAAGCAGGTGAGAAAGAGCTATTTAAAATTTTTCCTTTGCTGAAATCACCTGCCCTCAAGTGAAAGAGAGGGGAAAGCCTAATTCCTTTGAAATCAGAAGAATGATGTATTGATTTAACCTATTGCTTGAGGCATAACTAGAATTTCCCAGGCAAAATGGATGCTTTTAAAGACACTGTGCTGGAGACGGTGAACAGAATAGCAACTCTTAGCAATATGCCAAAGTAATGCCCAGGAAAGCCCAAAACCGCCTTAAACAGCTGCTGGAGGGACCCTCGCCCCACGGAGCAGTGAAAGCCATTGAAGACAACACGAAGAGAAAGATAAGAAACAGCCTGAAAAGGGTTCACTATCTCCAAATTAGGACCAGCAGCACAGCAAAATCTTTGCAAACGGCAAAGAAAGCCGCAAGCAGCACGTGCAGCTGCAGGCAGAGGAGGGCTTCGTTCAGGCAAGGAAAAATCCCGCAATCCCTGCACACCACCGCCAGCACAAGCAAAAGATCCCTGCATCGTGTTGGAGCACTTCTGGCACAAATTGCCAGTGACCACCGGCTTGGAAGACGGAGGCAGGGTTTAAGCGGTACACAGGATTTGTCCTGCCTTGCTATGCATGGACAAACCGCCCCAGGAACATACAGCTGCCATCTGTAGCGCTCAGCCCGCTAGACGCGGCTGCTGTGTTTGGCTCAAGCATTACAGAAAATAACAACTAACTGGGTTCTGGAGCGGCAGCATGCAAAAATAAAATAAATCCATGAAAGGCATGGAAGAGATGCAGAAGAGTGTATGTATGTAAAATAATTCATATTAATTCTGCATGTATATTCTTTATTAGATACAAGTCAAGCAGGGTGCACAGCAGCAGCAGGAGAGAGATGAGTTTTTCTTCTCCTCTTTGCTGATTGTAAAGAGCAATTTTTCTGGAAAAACACCAGGATGGCCTGACTACTCTGCAAGCTTTTCCACCAGCCCCTCTCACTGCTTAACCTTTCCGAGAGGCATCACGGTCAGCCTGCACCGGCAACTAGGAAACTGGAGTTTATTTTTGGCAAAACCAAGGCTGGGCTGTGCGATATTGCAGAGTCACTGAAACACTCTGTACCTTTGTTTTGGCATTTACAAAAATCAAGCTGCTAATAAGCACAACTGTAAAATCATCTGAACAGCTCAGGTGAGGGACAAAGCATTTCCATCCATCTGGCATGCAGAAAGATGCTGCAGGAAGGATGAAACTTCTTTTGCTACGAATTCTAGGTCTTTGCCAGGTCTTTACAGATCCCCTGACTTAGATTTCGGGTACCACCGCTTGGAGCTCAATGTCTTTCAAAAACTCCACATCTGCCTGCAATTTTACCATTTAGATGAGTGCAGTAACTGGCTTCTATGGTTTGTATCTTGCAGTGGATCATGGCACCTAAAGACACTCATAATTTCCCAATTAAAATATTTATGGCCTGAATATGTTCCAGTAAAATATTTTTCATTACTCCAAATCAGAATTAGGCAACTGAGAAACATCCAATATCTGCAAATAAAATTCTCAATTAGCTGTACCAAAAATCACCACATTCCATAAAATAGGAAAAGGCCATAGTAAGGGCTCAAATCAAATACCTTACTCGAAAGCTAGCTTTTCGTTTCACTGTCCTCGTTACTATGTGTGGCCATTAAAATTGCCTCAAATACCTCAAAAGAAAAAGAAAGGATGACATTCTCATTTGTAGTTGCAAATCTCATCATACTCATGTCCTCAGTTCATTATTTTAGTGTCATAAAAAGCTGGTGTCTACTTTCAGTTTCAATGGATTATTATTTCCTTAGACTTTGCTGTTCATGAGCATTAAGTGACAAAAATCAATTTCTTCCATCGGGAATGGAGATGAATGCTTCTCGTAATTTAATCAGGAGCAAATCAGCTGGCCAGCGGTTAGCACACAGATGCTGCGACAGTTGAGTCTCCCTAGCGAGATGACAGTGAATTTTTTTTGTTGCAATTATGCACAGAAAAATACTTTTGTCTTTCCTTTCTTCCCATTTTTGTCTTATTTCAGTATGAATATCCACCTTATTTGATTATTTCTTTTACCTTAAAAAAGCCAGTGTGGGAACCACACGCACATGAACAGGAAAGTTAGGAAATAGCTTGAGTTTCATAAAATACCCTTGTGCAGAGAGAACTGTGCGTCTGCAATACCTCAGTTGCTGCAGCCACTTTGGGAAGCAGCTCCCCGCGAGTCAGAGCAGGGTGTCTATGGCAATCCTGACGTTTTGGAATAGCTCTCCTCCCCTTTTCCTGAGGGATAAGCATCTTTTGCTTCACGCACGCTGAGCACGTTCTGCAAAGTCACCAGGAACCGCTGGGCAATGTCGGCTTGGGGTTTGCCAAAGTCGTCACTCAACGGTACTGAGTGACGACACTGATTGATTACTGCAGGCTCCCAGAGAAGCACCTATGTTACCCGTTCCCATGTATTATCACCTGCACCACTTTTATTTTTTTTTAATATATATATATTTTTATAATTATTAGTACACCCACAGTCACTGCACCCTCCTCCCTCCAGCAGCAACGCTGTGCTGGTCTGTTTTTAAAACATGTTGTGAAGCAGACTAACTGCGTCCAGCGACGGCACGCGTGCCCACCAGGATGGCGTGATGGAAAGGAGAACCCTGCAAAGCAGTAAAACGTACAAATGGCAGACGAACTCCGTCCAAAAGGAGGCACGCACCACTTTTTTCTTGCTGGGCGGCACAGTGCTACATAATGAAGAAATAGATAAATGTCTTTTTTTTTTTAATCTTTAGTAACAGCTCATTCCACAGGGTGGAATAGAAAAATACTAGTGATCTTTACATGTCATTTTTACAGTGCTTTAATCTACTCAGCTCAGGCAGGAGGACGTCATCTATCAGGGAGGTTTTAAATATTGCTGCTCTGGAGAGAGGAGAATGATTTTTCCCCTTAGTGCTGGAACTGGCCCTGGAGAGAACCAGATTATCCCTTTCTCTTCTAAAATACAAAACTCAAAAGGCATTTGGAGTATGTTTCTGAGCATTTCTTGTGATCTCAAAAATTAAAAATAAAAAAGGATTTTACTTTTGATTAAAATTAAGTTTCTACAACCTTATTTAGTATGACAATACCATGCCCAGAAATGCAGGGGTCTCGTCTACCTGATTTCAAGCACGACAGGGATAACGCAGAGGTTTATGCTAGTTATTTGCAAACTACTGAAACTTGCTGTAATACCAGGACATAAACCCGGATGATAGCTCCATCCTGAGGGAAACAAAAAAGAAAAAAACCCTTTAAGGGCAGGAGGATTTAGTAAAAGTCAAAAAAGCAACAGTCCCACAAACATGCCATCTTCTCCTGGGACAGCAAATGAAACAACTTGTTACCACAAGAAATTATTACTGATTCACGTGCATAGGAAACTTGATGCGCTGAAGAACACATTTCCAACCCTCGGAGGAAGGTGAAACCATGTCACTTATGCTCCAAGCCAGCTCCAGGCAAAAGGTTTGAAACTAGATCCTGTTTGGCTGGCGACTAATTAAAATCAAGTACTAACACAAAAGAGATTAAAGGACAGAAACAAAATGAGAACACGGATGGCAAATCTTCATCTCCTCAGCCTTATTCTGCTACGCTACAGACCTTCTTGTTCATTCATGTCACATCAGGAACAGAGATCCTTACTGCACAACCAGCAGAAAATTAGTTGGCAAGATACTTTAAAAAAATAAAAAAACCCAAACAAACAAATCAGAGGTATCTGTGAGCCAAAGAATTAATGGGAAATGGCAATTAATCTAATGGAGCATTGAGTCAGGGACCAGACTGGAAAACTGCTGTGTGCTGAACAAGTTACTTGGAATTTGCCCATGTATAAAGAAAGTGGCTTCTCTGATAATCTTAATTCTTCAGGAGAGCCCTCAGCTCTCCTTCAGATTGGATAGCCCGCTGTGCTTTCACTGCTGCACGCGGGGGGAGAAATTCCCCAAATCCTCCAAAAATCCAAATTCTGCCTCTCATTTTCAAGTGTTTCATAGCGCCAGTCAGAAATTATTTAAACCAAAAGTTTATTTTTATCTAAAACTGCCAAGTGGGGGGGGGGGGGAAACCTTTTATGACAACATATTTTGGTTTTAGCAAAATTTATAGCATGAAATTTTCTCCGACTGATGTTCAAACAAGAAAGATCCTCCAGCCTTGTTGTCTGGACAGGACATTCAGCTGCGAAGGGAAGGATTTGTGAATGGGTTATGAAGTCGGCCTCTTTCTCAGTTACTCCTTTTGGAAGTAATCAGCACTGTACTTAGTTAGGTTGGGCCAGGTGAAAAACCAACCAACCTGTTCACCTGGTTCTTGTGTGAATACCTTGCCCATGGAATGGAAACTTATTCTCCTCTTTTGAAATTTCGCTCTTTTGCATTTGACCATGGCCCTGGCTGCCGCTAACAGCTCTTTGCTGCATCAGACACATTTAACGCATGCAACGTGTGCGGTACAGTAGGGTACACTAGAAAGATAGGATGTTCTTTTCTAATTTAATTTTCTGCATAGTGAAATAAACAGTGTTTCAGAGGCTAAGTAAAGATCAAGCTCTCGTACAAAGGACCAAACAGCTTTGGAGTAGGGCTCCCTTATGACAACATGCTGTTTAGACTAATATTATGATTACCATAGGACATCCAACAGCATTACGCAAATCTACGCATGAATAATCAGCCAATTATGCAGAATGAGCTGCATAAAAAACTTTTCAAGCCTTCTATCAGCAAGAAAGTAGCGATTTTTATTTTTGGGGGGGAAGCAATAGATCCTCCTTTTTTAGCATTCTGGCTCGCTACTTGCTGTCTAGTGAAGGGAGAAGCCATAGAAAACATGGGCTCTTTTCAGATGATATATAAAAGTTGTGCTGCTAAATTTGTGACTTATTTAGAGTTCAGCATTTCCTCAGGCACAGAGTTTGCCATTTAATCAAGGCCAGAAAATTATCATTTAAGTACATCACAATGTTATTAAAAAAGCCCAAGTGTCCCCAACTGCAGCAATGTGGTACAGGGTATCCGCAAGTCTTGCTCGTAAAATTTGGGCTGTACAGGCCAAAATTTACACCCACACAGCTCCTTAGAAATCAACGTTGCAAAGGAATCACTGAAGGCAAGATCTGTTTTTATGATTGCTAAGGGCACTTAGATGGTCCTAAATAATGCAGAGCCCTTTTACGGCACTAACCCAAAGCCATTTGTTCAGGGTCATACAACATAATTAAGTAATTGAAGTTTGGTGTCCCAAACCTATATCCACTCCTTTTTCCTGAGGGTCGCCTTGGCTATCCACACCGGAACCCTGCGATACAGTGACAGCCTGCCTAGCCAGGTTTTGCAAGACGCTATAAACACAGAGTTATCCACAAACATATTACCCAGAGTCCTGCTCTCAGGTACGTTAGGTGCGTGTTGCTACTGCCTTGAAAGTAGGAAGCTCGCATAGACATAAATCAATACAGAATTGCTTTTTGGGGGGGGGGGGCAGTTTTAATTGCCAGCATCACAGTAAAACTCTGAGTGCCTCAGATGTGTGGAACTGTGAAATTAGAAAGGGCTATGTAGTGTTTGCTCATTTGTTGCAAGAGCTAGACATAACATATCATAAGCCTACGAAGGCAGCCAATAAATAATCTGGCTGTGACGAAATGCATTACTGAACACGCGCGCTCTACTCGTTCCTCCTTGAACGTTAGTGACGTTTACGGCCAGCCACCCTTGCATTGCGTTTCACCTTGTCTTCTCAGGTATGTTCGACCTTCAGCTGTGTCTCACAAACCAGTGATCCATCAGAAAAGAGAAAATCTTGGGGTCGAGTTACTGAAGCGGGATTCGAAAGCCCTAGAATCACAGGCCTCCTCTGTGCCATTGCCCCATCAAGAAAGGAAAAGGAAAAGCAAGCAAAGCCACAATTGCCACCTGTGTTTCCCCACCTGCCTGGTCTCACTCTTGGGGTACACAAACCACATGCACAGGACCAGGACTCTCGCACCTCTTTCCTTTGTGCAGCATCTGACACAGCGGAGCCCCAGCCCCAGCACTGATCACATACCCTATAACATGCAAGGACGTGTGCCAAACTCGCTTGGAAAACCTCCCAACGCTTCCTCGGAGGCAGCCATATGATCACAGGCTTGATTAACTGGGCTAGTTGTCAGCTAACGAGTCATTCTCCTAACTTCATCTGTGAAAATACTACCAGACTCACAACAGGAGTCACGCACCAATCTGCAGCAAAGCCCTATCGCATAGTATTTTAGATCTTACCACATCTGTAGAATAATAATAATAATAATCCAAACATCGTTAGATACAGAATTGCTAGGGAGAGGAGAGAGAAAAGGGGAGAGTAAAAGATGGGACAGGACACTTCCGTGCATATATCTTAGAAAAGACCTTCTCCATCCCAGGCAGAAAGTGCCAGTCCATCTGAATAAAATGAGTACTAGAAATTCACAGCAGGAGCTATGGTAGCACTGAAACAAACAAACAAACAAAAAAAATAGACCACAACAACTCTCTCCATAGCCGTAAGAGCTATAAGGAAGCTCTCAGAGCTTCCTCTAAGCAAGGATGGTAAAAGAGAGCAAGTCTTGTAAAATCTGTTATGCTAAAGGAACAGGGCTTCTAGGTGCTATGGCAACAAAAACAGTAAGAGAAAGGGAAGGAAAAACCCAAACACTCAGCCTGACACAGAACTGAACACCAAAGCAGAGATCCGCACATCTGGCAATGCCCTATAGTGTAATGGGCACTCTCGAGTGCAGCAAATCAGCTTCCAGTTTGAATCTCATTATTAGGAATTCATTTCTATACTAGTATTTGAGAAGTTGCTATATCTGCTGTGTACAGGTCCAAACAAAGCGGTAACTTCCAGTATCAGGCTAAGAGCAGCTTGTTCCAGCCCATGTTAATCCAAAATGCACAATCATCCCAACTCTCGCCTCAATTTTGTAGCTATATGGATGTTTAACCAGTGCCAGGAGAAGCTGAGGCAGGTTTGTAAACCCACCAGGAGCTGAGCTGATCGCTCCAACTTTCGTTTTCAAAAACACCAGGTTTGGGAAGAGTGTGGGAAATGGGGTGGGGGAGGAGGGAAGGGATGCAGATCGGTGCTGACCGAGATGACATGGAAGAAGTTTAGATTATATCACACGCGTCCCGCTCTCTTACCTGCTTCCATGAGCTGGCACTGCTGCCCAAACACCTGGGAGAAGGTAACGGGGCCTGCCGCCGCACTGGGGGCTGCCGGTGAGGGGTCCATCATGCCCTTTGGGTCCTTGGCGTTGGTCATGGGGCAGAGCTCAGCAGCCGCGACGAAGCCCCCCGCTGCCCCTACGTGGGCAGGGGGAGAAGGACCCCGCTTGGCAACGCCACCTCTCCTCCAGCTCGGGGTCTTCTCATGGGCCTGGTGCTACGCCTGCCTGGGTTCAGCCATCTCTCTGTCTCTCCATCGCTCCAGCTTTGAGTCCAAGCTTCACAGCAGGAGATCACGGAAGGAAGCAGTCCTTCCAGCTGCTGAGAATGACACCGGAGGAGCACTACCGGAGCCCGCTGCGGTGTCCCCAAGACGGTCCGCGTCTCTGCTAGCTGCTCCGGCTCAGTCCCTCCTTCCAAACCCAAGCAGCCATCTGCAGCCGGCACCTCTGCTTGCAGGGACCGAATCAGCTCTTGGCGTCAGCCCCCCAGTTTACTCCTTCCTTACAAGCCTCTCTCCCTCTCCCCCAGCAAAACCGGCAAGTGGGAGGGGACTGGAGCCACGGTTAAATAACATTTCCTCTGACCTGCTGCAGCGGCTCTGCCTGCCTCCCGGCCCCCCTCCCGCTCCCTCAGAGCTCTTCTGGAGGCACATGGAAGTGCTAACTCAGCCAGGCAGGAGAAAGCTGCTTGCTTTAACCCCCTCCTGCCTGCAGGCTTAGACGCTCAAGAGAAAGAGGAGATGCTGAGGGCTGGTATCTAAACCTGCATATTCAATTCTGACTGCTTTGCCTGGCGCAGCATCACAGCGGCTGCCCTGTCGTGACTATTTCGGTGTAAACATCAGCCAGGCTTGCTTTGGTGGAGGAAGGACCAGGAGTTAACTCCCAGGAAAGTCTGACACAGCTGATTCATCTCTATTTTAAAAACTCCATCTGTCAACGCAAGGGATGCTGACTTCGGGAGCTCTGCATAATTTTATCCTCCGACGAGTCATCAGTGCTTTCTCTGGCAATTAACGCACCACTACGAAAACACGCACCATGACCTAGAAATATAAAAATTGCCAGATTATAGCAACAGAAAGCCTGAGGGAAGAGCATGCAAGTCATCTGCTCAAAATCTCTTAGACAGGGGTTATCAGCCCCTTGCTGCAGACAGGGAACTGAGGCAGGGAAAGGCTAAGGGATGTGCCCAGGGAGAGTTTTGTAGGATGGGGGATTGAAGCCAGGTCTCCCAATCCGTGCTGCAGGCGGTGCAGCTTCCCTCCCACAATGCCATCGCACAGGGTGCAATGAGCTGCTGTGTCAGCCAGCACATCCCGGCTTCGCCTCTTTGCTGTATCTACTCCCTCTTCCTGCTAGTCTGAAAAAGCTGGTAGATTAAGCCGTTTAACAGCTGCTAAACTGCTTCTGTGCTATGCAGGCTATTGCCTACCACTGGACTGCTCCTTCCTACAGCAATTAAAATGTTTTCTGGCCCAGCTCTATTGTGGTAAATTCCAAGCAAACAAAACATACACATCTTTGCACACTTCATTGCTAAAGATGCTGGGGCAATTTCTGTCCTCGCAAGCAGAGATATAAATAGCTCGACCTTCTTGCCAATTACATGCAGAAAAGCAAAAACTGGCCCATTCCATGCCTGCAACATTTATACATGTATTTTTGCAGCTATTTCCCTCCCTTCCTGACCTGCGGACTTCAAAGGCTTTTTTTTTTTTTTTAACTACAATTTCCAAAGCAGTACAAGCAAAGCCACTCCGACGTGTGCTGGGATGTGGAAGAATTACAGAGGGAATTTCTTGAGGTTCAGTTATATTAAGCGAGCTGCAGGTTCCTTTTAATGCTACTATCCAATTTACTTAATTCCAGACAGCCTTCTTTAAGAAAAACAGGAGGGTTCAAGATTTAGTTCAACAAGATCCAAACTGCATATTGCACTTTGTAAAGCATTTTTGTTCCATATATCTCAAAGTGGGGAATGATTATTACATCCCTTTTACAGAAGGGAAAACTGGGGCACAGTAAAGACATTTGCAAGGTCAGACAAAAAACAAGTGGCAGAGCAAGATGATAGAAGTTATTTTATGAGTCCTTAAGAAATGTCAGATATTCTCGTTCTTAGAGAAGAAAAGGGGATGATGGTGGGGAAGAAGAAGGGGATAGGCTCTCGGTTCGGTCCTTGTTCTTCCACAACTGAGGACAGTAATTTGGGGCAAGCTCCTTCACCTCTCTGCTCCCTGTTTCCTTGCTCTGATGATGCCCAGCTGCCCAGGGGGGAATGTTATTTGGGCAAAGTCTGTTGATATTTGGAGCCTGCAACAGCAAGATCTAGAACTATGCAAAACGTCAGAAAAGGCTGAAATAAGAAAGAAGGGCATTCAGTTGGGTGGAAAGGGGTAAGTTTAAAGAAAATTACAAAGGAGATTACTTGAAAGTCCCTTCCCCCTATTTCTTAACTTTTCCAGCTCTTCAAGATTTCAGGAGTTTAGTATTACAGAGCAATTAAAAAAATGTATTTTCCTTCCTGCTCAATTCCACTACGCATCAGGGTCAGGCACTGAAGGCATAAAAGTGTTAAAACTGGTTTGCTGTTTGGTTTCCAGAGCATGCCTTGCAGCTGCAGTAACGGGGAAGGCAGCAGGCCAGCCACCCCACTCTGCTCGCTGCGGTGCTCCCCGCGGGAGCAGAGTTTAATGGTTATATATGGGGCGCTGCGTGCACAGCACAGTGCGCCGCAGTGACTGCACAACTGCCCGGTCTGCACACGCCAACCGGCCACACTTCATTTAATACCGGTGTTCACCGCTTGCGGCTATTGCATCAAGTCAGTACATGTCCCAAAAGCAACAGAAAGGAAGGAAACAAGCTCTTGTTTGGGCTGATCTGGAAGCTGTGCACCCACCCAGCATCGATCACCTCCTCACAGAGCCAGCCACTGGGGGCAAACCTTAAATTTCACTCCCAAGCAGCAGTGCATATTATTTAATGCAGCACCACCAGCTTGGACTGTGCTCTCAGTCACATACACATTTATTTCATCTGACAGCTTTGCTCCCCAGAATCATAAAAGCCAAACGAAGAGCCTGCCCCTTCAAATGGTAAATCCTACTCGAAGACAGTGGTATGATTTCCCTTATGCCTGTATTACTCTCAGTCGGTCCCCGATGAGAGCTATAAAGCCTATTGTGTTATACATCAGCTCATCCTGGCCTCTGCTATAGATACATTGCTCTCAATTCAGGACATAAGATATATGCTCTCAATTTAGGACAACTTTGCTTGTTTAGCTTAATTCTGAATCTGTTTACAGAAGGAGGATTCCGGGTTTCGAGTGTTAAAAATCAGGATTGCTAGGGACACATTGCATTGGGGCCTTTGAAAGAGACTGAAAATGAGAAAAAGATACTAAACGAAATAGGGGAGAAAAATGGGCCAAAAAGGGAAGGAGTTTTCCAGCGCAGAGGAGCATGATGAGCAACCTAGCCATCATTAAGAGCAGCAGGATGTATATTTGCGGAGAAGACGACTAGTAAACTCCCCAAGAGACCACAAAGTCCTGTGGTCAAGTCAGTGCAGATGCTTTTATCACGCAATGCCCCTGTGGTTATGAGAACGACTTGCTTCGGCTAACTGTGGATAAACCACCTTCCTTCACCTTACCTCTGTGATTTCTTTCACTTTATTCATACATCTGCCACCAGGATAGCACATAAGTCTCCCCCACCTTGCCTCCAAAATAGTAAGCATATTCAGCCAACTATTAGCCAATTTATTAGCACTTGGTCTGGAACAACTAGCATCTTTGTTGTCAAGGTTCCTGCTGTCATTTTATGAGGATGTAGCAACTTATTTTCTCCTCGCTGATGAGTGGCTGGTCTGACAGGGGGTTCAGGAGTCCCGAACGGCAAAGAGCAGCTCTGTGCAACTCCAGCAAAGAGCCCAGAGCAACAGCAGAGCAGAAGCAGTTCATGTTAGGACAAAAGAGCCTTGATAAATGCCAGCTTAACACGTACCTGTTTCTCTTCCATATCTAATTATCTCACTGAACAGACAACAATGTACCACACGGATATGTACGAAAAGGAGAAATGAAACTCAATTAAATTTATTACATTAGTAGAAGAGGTGTTTCATTACGGTGATATTTAACATCTCTATAAATATCCTGTGCAAGAAATGGGGACTAGTCACAACAATATTCTTGGTAGTGAAAGACTCTGGAACAGAAGAGTATTCAAGACAGAACATATCAAAATTCAGACATGATCTTTAATGAGAGCTCACAGTGAATCTGAAACAATGCACTAAAGTTTTGGCACTGGAGACTGTAATAGCTTAAATATATTTATCCCTTCTTTCAGATACACCTCTATCTGTTCTTGGCTGAAAGAGAATTTTGTTTGGTTGGACTTTCTTTCTTTCCAAAAAGAAAAGCTGGAACGGTAAAGAAGAGAATGACCTAAGTGATGCAGAGGGAAAATGTCCTCTTTAAGAGACTTAAAGAATTGTAAGTAGTTTATCAAATGCAAGACTGAGGTATGGCTTAGTTAACTTATAAATACACTTGTACAAAAGAAATACCAAGTATGAAAGGACTCTAATTAGTCAGTGATAGGCACAAGCAGCTGAATTTAGACATATTCACTATTAGCACTGAGGACTAACAAAAGTGGTCTGGATTTTTCACTTCTCAAAGGTAAAATAATATGCATCCCTCAAAGATACACCTTGGCTAGTCACTGGAGAAACAGAGTGAAGTTCAGGGAGTCTGTCAGATAAGCACTCAGGCTGGAGGAAGACGTATAGTGTATAAAAGAGTAAAGATATCTGGTAGATGAGTTACTGTTATAATGTATCTTACAGCACAAATATTCTGATGTAACACTGAGGAGGCACCTGGAGAAAACTGCCTATTGCCCTGTTCTTTGCAAAGCCACTGATGCTGGCAAAAGCAAGGGCAAGGAAAATGTAAGTTCTTTTGAAATAAAATCAGTAATACTTGCATTCACTTTCCAAAGGCCGTATCAGCCACTGCAATACTCTGTAGAGCTAATATCCCTATTGAAATCTTACACTGACTTGGTTCATTTCTAAAATCACTCCAAGAGAAGGGATCTTTTTGCCCTATTACTTAGAAACAAGTAGTGAGTTTAGCACTAGAAGCCCTCCAGAGGGGCACACAGAGCACAGTAACAGAACCATAAATACCATATTCTCCCCTACTCTTCATTGACATTTATATAAAAATAATTTAAATGGGGCAAAAGGCTTAGTCACCCAGGCAAAAGTCAATTTGAATTGTAAATAAGGACAACAAAGACACTTTCAGAAAAATGACAAAAGGGCCTCACACACCTCGTTTGATAGTAAATATAACATTACTGAGGCGCGCAAAAGAAATGAACAAAAATCACTGCTAAGCCCTGAGATAGTCAAGGTGACCCATGCTTAGTAAAGCAGTAAAAAGGGGGGAAAATACTTGTTTTAGCATCTCATATTTAAGGTTATATTTCCAGAGTAATCTAAGCTTCAACAACTGCCTGTTCCTCTTCCCAAGCAGCTGCAGAGCAAGTCATAAAACAAATGCAGCACAGCTTGACTCTTAAATCCCCTCCCCTACAAATTCTCTCCTAACTCCCAATGACCTTGGCTCGAAGCAAGCCAATGACCCAGAGATGAAAGGCTCCATTACTCATAACCCAGGGAAACATTACTCAGCAGGGCTTGACTTACGTTTCTCTTCCTATTGCTCTTCCATAGGTGGCCCATGTCACATATGAGATGGCAAGCTGTCAGGAATCCCAGATGGGGCGTGCAAATGTCTTCCAGGTCTACTAAGTATTTTTGTCTTGAACGTACACATGATACTCTGCATGCATTACAGCCTTGAAGACTACTTTCAGTTGGCACTGGCATCAAAGATAAAAATGGCCTAACAAGTTATCTCTCTTCCTCTGAACATCAGCACGTAACTGAGACTTTGTTAGGGGATTCTGCCTTTAGCAGTCTCTTGTTGCCTGCATCCTTTGGTCTCCTGGCAGCTGCAAGCAGCTAGATATATATATATATGGCGGCAGGAGGAAATGGTATTAAGGCAGTAGCATTACTTTGAGAAAGCTCTTTCTCCTTATCTGTTTTTGAAGGCAGTCTCCTTTTAAAAAGCCATAGCTCCTGTAAAAAAGGAGGAATTAGTGCTACTTCATGTGACAGCTCAGACAGATGAAAAACATTTAACTATTTAGTTAAAGAATATTTCAGAAGATTCTCATGCAGAGAGAGATTTACACTTCAGAAAAATTTGACTGCTCAAAAAGCTAACCAGCACTAGTTGCCATTTAATAACAATCAAGTAGGCTGCAACAGTGTGAGGAAGTTCACTGTTAGGCAGCACAAACAAGGTAACAGTGTGAAACAGTGACAACACACTGACTTTTTATTAACAGATCAGACTTCGCGTGTAAGGAATCTTCAGATTTTCTGGGGTGAAAAAGCCACTTTTAGCCTATGTTAAATTATATCTATACCTATCCTTAGCTATTCCTGAACCTTTTTGTTTTATCTGCTATTGTTTTCAAAGAACTCAGCTGAATTAATACACCAGTAATAAATAGCAGCCTACTCACCAAAGCAATGCCCTTAACAAAAGTGGTAAGCTCCACAGCCCTACACAACTCAGACAAGGTATAAGATTTCCCATTCAGGTTCACCCTTCAAGTCCTGCTCAAACTTTTACCTGCCTAGAGAGGACAACAAACCAGGCTCTTGAATTTCATTGCATTGCATTGCTTCCTCAAGTGTTGTAACACCTTCCTGGGAGAGAAATAAGCGTTAGTGAGAGGTTTGGCTTTGAACGAAGAGTCCAAACTACAAAGGGATTAGGTGCTGCTTATCCGAGCACACAGACCTAGAGTCTCAAGCTGTCGGAGAAGGAGAGCTCCTCTGCAGTAATTACTGTTGGCATGGGGGAGCTTGGAAGACCAAGATGACATTCCCATCTTCTTCCTCCCCTCCTGTCACCCACAAAAAAAAAAAAAAAAAAAAAAAAAAAAAAACACCACACACACCCAACAACAAAACCCAAATCATTTGACCATTTCAGAGTTACAACATACTGGATCACCACTTTGAAGGCTTCCTTTGCTGAAATAATGTATTTCCACGATACAGTTTGTCACATTAATTTATTGTTGTTCTTTTTCTTTACATGGCAGACAGACAACAGAGCTTCCAGTCTTCCAGAGCGATGTTCAGAATCCAAGCACCAACCTGTTAATACCACATCATCACACAGTTTATTTTTAATAAACTTCTCAATATCAGCGTCATGAGAGCACTGCAGAGCTACCACTGTCAGTCTCGCAAATTCCTACATGCAAAACCTGAGCTTTTCCCCCACCCTCTCCTTGAATTTTCACAAGAATTTGTGATATTAGTCAATGGCAAAATTTCACGTTTCATCAGCAGGCACGGGGGAGGTTAAAAATGTGCTGGAAAACTGTGAAATTCTGCCTTGCAAAACAATGGCATACTTTCCTGAATTTACTGTGAAGAAAATATCCTCATCATTATAGAGAAATGACACCATTTGGAACTGATTCTTTTTTTCTGCAGGAAAAATTAATTCCCCCACCCTCCCCAAAAATCCTGCATTTGTTATCTGAGGGAAAATGATGAAAAGTCTGGTGCAATAATGGGTTATTTCTTGTCAGTGGCGTGGATATTTTTCTACCACAGCTTAGACTGTAATTGATCCTTCAAATAGACCAGTACAATATAAAGCTGTGTGCTGTGATCTCTTGGTTGAGTAACATACATTATAAAACTTTAAAAACGGAGCATTTACAACCAGGGACATAAAGACGTGCTTTTAAAATTGTAGATACATATTTACAGGTTCATGTAATAAACCAGAATTTTTCTGGGAAAAATGTTCATATATCACAACAATTTACACACTTCTCTCCTTGAGTTTGTCAGTTGTTATGGTTAATATCACTCTAAAAAAAAAGCAGCAAAAATAAATTGCACAAAAGTGAACTCTAATAACCTCATTGGTATGCCTTAAAGGCACTAAACTCAGCAGCATCCATGCCAGAAACTTTGTACTTAATTCAACTTACTGTCACTGGAAGTTGAGAGGGTTTCTCCAAAGAACTGATCATTTAAAGGAGGACTGGGGCTGTACGGCAAGAAAGCTCTTCCTCAGCAACAATCCTCAAATAACCAGTGAAGAATTAACTATATACTAAGTGTGATCTTTGACAAAATGTCTAACAAAGCTGCACTGGGAAAGTCAAGGGCATATCGAAGTGGTGTTTTGGGACAGAGTTTATTGGAGCTGGTTCCTATTAACACTGTATAATCGTTTTTCCAATGATCTAGGTGCTGTCCAGACACACAGGAAGATAATTCCTGCTGTGAAGAACAGGGTTTACCATACTAATACTAGATGGTGAAAGGAAGGAGAAAATGTATACAGAAAAGGAAAGATAACATGCAAAACTGAAGACAGCGGAACTGATACAGAGAGCTATATGTGCAGGCCAGCTTCTTTGAGACATATATAAGGCCAGGAAACTATTATTTTCTGTGCTATTTGAGCGAGATTTACCAAGCTGTCTAGCAGATTTGGGTCTCACTTTCTATTAGCTTGAATGAATAATGGGAATCTCAGTCTTCTAGGCTGCTGTGAAAAATTGCAGCCTTAGACTGGCATTAGTATATCATATATTTTAAGAGGAAATTATTGCTAGCAAAAAACTCTGAAGGGAACAAATCCTACAGACTCTGAACTCTAGGAAAGACAGAGAGCAGCCAGCAATGGCACAAACTCTCCCTGCAAAGCCTGAATCTCAGTGGTCTCACAGTCTTGAACTGGAAGCATCACTTCCAAAAATGGGAGGGGATGTAGCTTTTTTATGGCTCATCTAGTTCTCAGCATCTCAACCTTCCCCCATACCACAATTGCACTTAGAAAGCCTCCAACACGGGTTATCCAAAAAGCCTCTATCTAAATATTACAAGATCCTCAAGACCTTTTCTTTCCAGCTAAACAACATCTAGCTAAAACATTTTTATGCTGAAAAAAATGGTATTTTTTGTTTAAAGCTTTTGTATTAATTTTGAAATTTTTGATTTTCATAAAAGTAACTGTTTTCAGCAATTTTACACATATATATGTAATATATAAACATACATATGTGCATCTGTGTGTATATATATATATATAAAAATTGATCCTTTTTTGACCTTTTCAAGGTGGTGGTGGGAAGGTGTATCAACTGGGCACTTGCTTTTTCACAACTAATGTGTGTGCATACATAGACGTGTGTTTACCAGTGGAGTGCAAAGACAAGGAGAGGAATGTCTTGACTGAAGCAAGGGGGAAACATGGCAATCTACTCCCTTGGCCTCACTGAAAAATTCTTGGACGCTACATTAGCAGGGATCCTGTAAACTCCTGTCCTGACAGAAGGAATACCTCAACTCAGAGGAGAAATTTGCAGATGCCAGAAGGAGAACATCCTCGCCAGATGATATACCTGTGTGTGATTGTCACCATTTTGGAGCAAGATTTAAGAGACCTCCTTGCACTGCACTTTCCTAATGACATATATGTTTCTGCAACTTGTCTTTACTGGCTGCCAGCTACCTCCATGGATGCCTCCTCTACAGGACCACTGAAAATAAGCATGCTTGTACTGAGGGTCACAAAGACAAAGCTCCACATTCAGAGGAAAGTGCTGCTTGAGACTGCACAGCAATGTGCATGTTGATACTCTCATTAAGTAATTAAATCCTGACCACAACAGGAGTACCAGATTGGCAACAAATGTAATGGGGGCTTTTGAGAAGTGGATGTATGTCCTTTTATGAAATTGGGCTATTCAGTGCATTTTACAGAGATCACTTAACAGGTGGTATTTAAAAAAAAAAAAAAAAAGTAGGTCCTGACACACTTCAAAAGCAATGGCATCATGCCTTTTAAAGCTAATGGTACAAAGTCAAGAGACTGGGGTACGCACAAATTTGAGATGTGGAAACCTCATCAAATTCCACCACTCCTCAGTGGCTTTTTGTGAGATGCCCAGTTCTTTACCCGTTAGCATGTAAAGTAGAAACTAAAATGATGTAACAGTCTTTTCGGATATTAATTGCATAGTATGTTAAACCCCTCCCTGTTCTCCTAGCAAGAGGAGACACATCCAAATCTATTACCCTCTGAACATGGTTAATCTGCCTGCAATTGTCTGAACACTTCTCCATGCTATTCCACTGGCTGTTGATGCATGGACTTCACGCTGCAGAGGACTGTGAAATCACCCTCTCACCAGCATCCACAGTTCATCATTCTCTTGAAGGCAGGAGCCCTGCACTGCGCTCTCTCCCTCTCCCTCTGGAAGGAAGGACAATATGACAGAAGCGTGACACTGCTCCCAGCAGAAGAAACCGCTGTCCCTTTCATCTACTGAGGAACTGGTCTCACCTCATCTGAGAAAAAGCAGGAGAGGATAATGCTTGAGGATTACTTCACCTCACCTTTTCCAGTCAAAAGTTTCTAGTACCTGCAAATACACATACAGAGTTGCATTTAATCAGAATCAACTTTAAGGTTAAGTAATCAGAGTAACTACTTGGCATCTCCAGGCAATGAGGCCCTGCTGTACTGAGCAGGAAGCAGGACAAGTCGTTCAGTGAGCACTGCAGGGGAGAAAGGCCCATGCTTTGTCCTTTGCTTGGGTTTCCCACAAGCCTATAATGGACTCTGCATAAAACAGCCATGGGCTCCATAGAAAAATAATCGGTTATCCACAATTAAGTGGCGTATGTCATAGTTTCCTCTAGCATAATGCAAGGAAGTAACTAAAGAATCTCAGACAGAACAGTCTCAGAAATGTTATCTCATTAGCAACCACTTTCATTATTCAGGAAATAGGGAAGTTTTCAATTTTACTAACATTTTCCCACAATGTTATTTTTTGAACATATTAAACACTTTCAATAATGAATAGATTTCGGGCTGCTAGATTTTGCTAGCACTTATTTTCACCTTTAGCTTCATACAAGTAAGTATAATGTTCCTTAGCTATTATATCAGTATAAAGGAGGTGATTATCCGCACGTTAAAGATGGAGAAACTATGAAACGGAAGACAAAGTGACTTGCTTGAAGTCAACCAACAGGAAACCAGTTCACCAGTAACACTGGACCAGATCACTATAATTTGTCTAAGTTCATATAGCTCCATTACACCAGCTTATCTTGCCACAACCCCAACTAATGTTTTTATATTTTATCATGGCACTACACTTCGTATTGTAATCCTGGTCTTTGAGCTTCCGATATTCAACCGAAGCAGCCAATAATACAGGCTTCTAGGTATTTGTTTTTATAAGAGGTAAATTCGTTCAGCATTTAGCCCACTCAGCCTAAGAGATATCAAAGCACTTTACCCACTACTAATATCAGAGACAAAGAGCACTCCCTCTGAGATAGGAACAAAACTCCATCCTTACAAAAATCGGCACCATCTTCAGTCTCCCCACAAGATCCAGAGGAGCAACACCTCAGGTCTTAAAAGCTCATAAATGAAAGAAAACATTGTTTGCATTTTCCACGAGCATAAAGAGCTGACTCTACCCTGACAGATCCTTTTGGTCTAGACGATGTAAGAACCGCACATCACTAGACAAGGCTGATATTAAACCTTTGTCTCTTAAATTTGATGCAACTGAGTGAGAGGCCCAACTTATGACTTACGGCACGTTCCTCTCTCTTCACGTCTGTTTTCTTATCAGCAGCCAGTTACAACAAGAACAACTATGCTGCCCATTTTCTGAGGCAGAAATTTAGATTTCTTGGATGGTATTTGTAAAGTGCTTTGCAATCCTTGCCCACAGAAACACAAGACATCACAAGTTCTGTGCATTCTCCGTGAGCAGCGTGTGACTGCATTGCTGTACCTGTTTTGGTTTGACATGCAGAAGGGTCTATTCCTTGAAGAAGTGGGCTGCAGTGCAGTTGGATTTCTTGCATTGCCTCGTGCTGGTGTTATGCGAAGAGGAGGAGGGACATCTAGAGGCCATGCGGAGCCTGTAACTGTATAAAGAGGCAGGAGAAACTCACACACATGCATCAGCGTACCGAAAGAAAAGCAGACATGCCTTAGGGGCTTCAGTAGGTTACAAGTAAAAATGCTACAGTCCATCCTGCAAGTACTGAGAGCCACTTATGAAAGTAAGAGGGTTTTCTCCGTTGTTCTGAACTTATCCTATTAATTTATTTAGGTAGGAAGTAAAAAGACGCAACTGGAAGCAGTGTCCAGCCTCCCGTACAGCGTCCCAGTTGGAAAACCCTCCAACCAAGACAAATAGATCAGGAGCTATGTAGAGAACAAGTAAAAGAGTCAGGGGTATTTTCTCATGGCAGTTCATAACTTTTGTTTTTCAATCTGCATCTATGAAAAAGGAATTTTACCTTAACAAACATAATACCAAACCTGGTCATTTTTTCCAGAGTCAAAGTCTGCAGCACACTTTCGCCATTATAGCTCTCGCAGACTACACAGTGAGGCATACAGGTAGCCACAGCCAACGCTACCATGTTGCCTTTGTTGCAGATGATGCACTATTCCACTCCAAACTTCAGACTAACTCAGAAAACCCCAACTTTCTTACAAAGCAGAAGTGAAACTTAGAGCTTTTACTTGAAGGTAAAACATCTCTATGAATTGGGATTCCAAGAAAAAGCCTGAAATATGAGTGAAGGCAGGAGAAAATACAAGGTTTAAGATATAATCTCAGTTCAAATACATACCCAAGCTAAACTTTCTTTAACTAAAAGATTAAAAATAAATCCCCCCCCCTCTGTTTTTAAATTCTGCATCTCTTGAGACACATCCAGGATTTTGAGCAGTTTGGATTGTCAGTCAATGACCATGCACAGGCTCATACCTAATTCATGTACACAGGTGTATGTGTGCTCTACCACACCTGTGCACCCTCCCATACTTGTAATTACGTACTTACCCTGTATATGCAAATTCTTCAAAAGTGTGACCAAAACCAACCGCTTACATTCTTTGAAGAAGACATCTTTTGAAGTATAATTTTATTACATAATAACATGCCTAGAAGTTTAAAAAGCTAGGTTTTTCTCCAGGGTATCTTTAGAGTTCAACATATGCTCTTTAAAGGACATTTTAATTAATGTTAGCCCTTACATACAGCTTTTGTAGTAAGGTGTAACTGCATATCAGAATTAAATGTGTGGAAAATTCTCATGAAAACTATCAACTACAGCAGAAAAATAAAAGCACAAAAATTTTTGAAAAGTAAACACTTTAATCATTTCCAAACTAAGACTTGCGGCTAAAATACTCTGCCAAAGTTTTGTTACTGTTATATGTAAATCATACTCTTCAGCCTTTGCAAATTTAACACTCAAGCATTAGTATAGTATGTAAGAATGAGAACGCAAAAATGAGGAAATGAATAAAAGCCAAATTTTATCATCCCAGATAAAGACTCTTACCAGGGGAAACAGCACAATATTAAAAATAAGTTTAGTTCACTTCGTTTCAGCTCTTTACTATTACTGGAAGAGAGAAAGAAATTCTCTTTCTTTTTATTTAGAATATTCCTATTTAAAGTAATCATTACTGTCAAAAAATGAATTATGATGTGTAAAAGTTTTCATACAATAAGTGACATTCATGTGTTATTGTGTGCAATGAGCCAATGTCTAGATTCTATGTAAAACTTCAAACAAACAAAAAGCTTCAAATATAAAGAGGCAAAATATCTGAGAAAATCAGACCTGCATTTTCAAATGCACTCCCTCATCCCCCCCAAAACCAACATGCTAAACAAATTTTTTCCCCTACTTTCATCTAGCTTTAAAGCTAATAGATCATTGGCTTATTCTTTGGAGAGAGGGGATTAGAGAAAGAAGATAAAGAGGGATTGTTTTTCAGATGGTCTAGATAACAATTCAATTCCAGTTTCTAACAGTCTTACTGGCTCCGTTTTGTTTTGGCCTCGATTAATTGAACGAACTGAACACGTGGAAACTGTAAGACAAAAACTGACTGCTGGTAGCCTGTACAACTAGGTAGGGCAGTGATGTTTGCTCTAAGGAAGTAGACAGGAAATCAGTGCCTTCCTCTGTACTGACATTTCTCAGGCTACATCACAAGGTCTAGTATCCTTAAGTAAAACAACTTTTGAACAGAAGTGTACTAAAACTTCTATTTAGAAAAAGCCTGTTTAAAGAAATGCACAGAAGTCTTGATGGCTAAGAGTAACTTCCTGGGTTAGCAAAACCAGGCTGGCTAATCTCAGAGGGGGAGGGAGAGCTGAAATACCCCCATCTCATACAGAAACAGTTATCTAGATTGCTATTTTTAGTACTGTCACTTTGCACCTGCTTTCGCCATCACCCGTGCTGGGGTAACTGTAGACAGGCAAAAGAAAAGGAATTCTTAGACGTCCTATGTAGATGCAGCCTGGCAATAAAGACTTTTTCGGGAAGGGTTGAGGGGGCTGCAACCCAGCCTAACTGCACCATTCAGCACAGTCCACACCATGATTCGGACCAGAGGAGGCAGACAGCACACCCTATGCAATATCCAGGAGGAACAATCCTAGCTGCAAAAAAAAGGAATTGCATCAGGAAAGATACTAAATATGCAAGGAAAATGGCACAGAAAGCAGATGTTTGGTAGCAGGAAGGACTTGTCTACACTGAGTTTTCTCTGTAAACTATGAAGTTTAAATCAGAAGAAATAGTTTTGGCAAATATACTGTTTTTACCATAAATAAGAGCCACACTAAATGTCACTTCTTAAACTGAAAGTCTCTACACAGAGATTGCATCATATTAATTAAATTGGTTTAAAAAGTAATTGCAGTTAAATGATGCTTTTTTTTTTTTTCCCATGTAGACAGGGCCTAAAGCTCTCTCCTTTAAAATGAAAGCACACTCAACCTAAACAGGAGAGCCAAATCACTTATCTAGCAAGAGCTGCTACAATAAAAATACAGTAAGTCCTAGCTCTTAGGATCTTCCATTTTTAGATCTTAAAGCATTTTGTGGCAGAAGTCAGTATTATAAGCCTCATCTTTCAGATGCAGGAGCGAGGGGAAATCAATTTGCCAAGGTCATCCAGAATCTCGGTAATCTTAACGTAGAGCCAGGAAAAAAGGCAAAAGCTCCTACCACTCCACATTATTATTCCCTAAATCAAATTGTCTCCAGATACCTTAATGGTTTCAACTTACTTTCCTAAATAAAATTCCTGCTTTTATATACCTTCTGAGCCACTGAGCCTTGGAAGTAACAGCACACAAACTAGAAGGCTAGTTAAAACATTGGATTCTGGCACACACCCTTCCTTCGAGCATTCTCGAAATACATTTGGTATTTCTTATGCAAATTACCCTGTCTTCTACCTCACTTGTGCAATTAACATTCCTCCAAGTTGCTAGTTTACTTCACTAAAAAAGTCCTAGAAGAATTAGCCATGTTACTTCTGAGACTGAAGCCTCAGAGTGATTTGATAGGGTTGCTAGTCGCACCAGAGAAACTCAATGAACAGAGCAAAATAGTTGTAGTATGGGATTCAAAGACTTTTTTTTTTTTTTTTTAAATTGGGGAATTTTAGGCTCCTATTTTTACTTCAGTTAAAGTGTATTTTTGTTGCAGGGCTTACACTTCTAACCCCCTAGTTTAAAAACAACATGAATACAGTCAGAAGTTTCAGACATACATACACCCCCTCCAACTTATCTCCCAACAAGAGATGTGTCAGGGACATATTCTGTCAAAAGAGCTTATTATCCTTAAGTAAAACAACTTTAGATATCGCTGCACAGCAGCTTAAAGTTAAGAGTATGATACAAAAATACAAAGGACGTTTACATTTTTGGATTTATGAAATCAGGCTGGACAATTGCGGGGGGGGGAGGGCAGGTAAGGGGGGGTGATAAGTAATACTCCGGGGCTTTCTATTTCCAGTGATCATGTTGCTAACCTAATTAGCATGTACTCTCTTGCACTACCACATGGCTTAATGGGAAAAGAAATACATAAAACAAGGACTTGGAAAAACATCAACCATCAATTACATCAACTGTAATGATTTTTTTTTTTCAGTGAAACAAAGATCTATTGGGACAAAGTTTTGTGAAGGAATTCTGTTAAGAAAGACATCTCTTTTTCTGCAGAATAGTCTTGCCTCTGTGTACAAAAACAGGGGAGGACAAGAGAACAGAAAGTATCTCCATGTGCTGTACCGCAGATATTTTTGAGACTTATGTGTATTTATTTGTGAAAATGACAAAAAAAGTTGGATCACATGTCAGGATTTTATCTTGCAATCACATGACATGAGAGAGTATAACATGAATAATATGATTTAACAGTCAGGTCTCTCATGAATCTAAGCTGGAAAAACCTGTTATTGAGATCCTGGCATTCTCAACTTTCAAAAAAGTACATAGCAGCAGTCTCTAACCAGAGTGGTTCACAGGACGTAATACCTTTACAGCAGCATCGCTCCCTCACAGTAACTCAAAAATTGCTTTTGTTGTTCTACATATGTGCTCTAGAAGTGGGATTTCAAGTTTCTTCATTGTTGACTTAATTCTACTCCCACTGAAATCCTGCTTCAGACCACTACTAACTTCAGTGATGAAGAGCAAATCAACATTGAGTACTACTGAAAAATATTTCAAACTGTGCATAGAATTCACCTGGAAACCTACCTAAAATTAATGCAACAATGTCATTTTAGTTAAACTTGACAAGATTTTCAAAAGCAACTAGTGATCTGAAGTGGCTGCTTTAAAGAGATTCAGCACTCAGGATGGCCACTCAGCTCTTTTGAAAAATCTGACTCCTTGAGGGGATTTCAAATTGAGCTCAAAACAATTATTAGTCACTTTAAGAAATCTTGGTCTAGGTCTATAAATTTAGATGAACAGTATCATTTCAGCAATTTATCTTCCTGCCCTTTTAAAGAAGGGCAGAGCATTGTGCAAGCCAAAAGGTGAAGAACGTTGGATTAAAAATAGCCATACTCAAATACATCTTCTATACTGCCATGTAAACTAATCTGATAATTTGATAAAAAGCCTTTCTATCTACTGAACCACATTCAAGACAAAGGAAAAGAAAGAGAAAAAATTATCACACCTGGTTGATTTTTATTTAGCTTTATACAGAGATTTTTCCTCCAAGTGAGTTCTAAAAAGATTACTGAAGGTTAGTGGAATGGTTTAGCAGAACTAGTATGACCCTTCAGTTTTGCACATCTCATTACATAATTTGCTTTAGACAAGGCAACACGTGTGTAAGAAACCACAAAACAAAACCTGCTTTTGATTTAAAAGACACTGATGAGAAAAAGAATGGGGAATGCAACTTCAGTCAAGTTACAGTGACAGTGCAGTTTGAGTGTGTAGCTCTTCAAAGCAGCTCAATGGTGGAAGCAGAATTCATAATCTCTTCTTACCTCCTTTCACGCTGCAACATTTCGTAGAAAAAGCAGTACCTAAATGAAATGTTGAATAAATTCTTCCATCAAGTCACAGTTGGAATACGACAGAACATTGAAATTGGCTAACTGCTGCTATGGTCTGCACAAGAGAGTGAGTTTGCTCAGTCTGCCTGAGCCCTTCCAAAGTAAATTCCCTCCAAGGGGAGCAAGGAAGCACCGTCATTGCTCGTACTTCAACCCCAAACTGTAGCAAGGATACTACGTAAACATAGACTCAGCTCCTTCCTGTTGCCACGTCTGTTGCCAGGCCTTCAAAGACCCCTTCCAGGTAGCAGCATATCCTCTGTGCCCCAGCAGAATCACTGCCTTGTAAGAAAGGGCTCACATTTACTTCTACTGTAGGCATTTAACTTTGCTGAGCAACACTGGCTAAATCGCAGAAAGAACTGAGACAGGCTCTGCTAAAACTGGCCCAGATACCAGGTTATTCTTCACTTTTTTTTAAACTGATACAAGACATTATGAGTAGTACAAGTCTCAGTTTTGCCATTCAGCTGAAACGCAGCACACCTCCAACAATATAATGCCACATTGCACCATATAGGCTGAATGCTGAGCTTACAATTCTGAAAACTGGAACATCACCCGCTGAGTAATCAAAGCCGCTTCTCACAACCCTTTGGCAGTTTCTGGGAGTAACGTCATCCAAAACATGACTCAGACGACCCTGTCTGGCTTGTGAAACATAAAAGGCTTGCAAAGAATAAGCAGCTAACAACATATTGAAGCACTTGTTACTGACTTCTATACTATGTTCCACAAACCACCCTAGTTCTGAATATGTTAGGAAGATGAAACAGCTACCTATCTCCTAACAAAAAGCTTCCATCCAATTTGGTGCCTGCTCAAGCATCCCTGAGTTCAGTGATGTTTTGCTGCCTTTTTATCTGAAAAGTATTTTAGTATTTCAGTGCTCTTCCTCAAATGCATGCTTTCGAAATTACACTCTACCAAAAGCATGCATGCATCACACTGCATACACACAGAAGAAACAAACTATGGACTTTCTAATGCAGTCTGAATTCCAGCTCAAAAAAAATATATATATATATCTTTTGAGCATTTGAATTTGTACTTTCTTCTCAAATGTCTTCTAAGCCATCTCTTTTAAGTAGCCTTTAGCTCTTAGCCCAGAAGATCTTGCAATCACCATCCACACGTAAGTTTCACACAGTTGAAGCAATTCACCTTAAAAATTATTTCAAATTATTGTGGCTGTGTAGGTGAAGCTTTATAAGCTCCCAGTAAACTTCTGTAAGATTTGGGTATCCAACGCTTCTGAAAGTTCCAGCTACAGGTTGAACACAATCTGGTATTAAAATATTCTATGGGTAATCTTTTAAATACTATACAGACAGTCCAAAATCAGTTTTAGTGTAATACTCTATTACTATAAAGAAAATATTTTCAGTTCTACTATATAATGTCACATTAGCCCCACAATTTTCATTCTAATTCTTTACCAGTTTAATACAAGATGTAAATATTTACCTTTTTTCACAATTCACTTACCACAAAAGCTCAGATCCACAACAGCATGCACTTGTCATTCAGAACCTATCCTCTACCTCATTTGGGGAATGAAGTCATAAATCTAAACAAGTGAAAATAGTTAGTATTCTAACTTCCATGCTACTGAAAAAGCTGAAGTTCAATAATTCTTGATGTTGGGCTTCTGCACAGCAGCACCTTGTTCTAATGCTACTACTGGTGATCTGACAATGCTATCGTGCTTTTTTTTTTTCCTCCCCATTTCTTAAGAATGGAGAAAGGATGCTTGACACTTGGATTCTAGCTCTCACGCCAACCGCAGTGCCTCCCTTTCCTATTTTACTATCCCTTACCCCGGTTTGTCATACTATAAATTCTTCAGGGCATTGTTTATCACTTACTCTGCAGAGGTACAGCAACTTCTCACCTTGACTCTTCAAACAATGTTATAGCACGTGGATTTTAAGAAATGCTGTGTGCACAATACCCTTTAGTCACTTTAGAAGTGAAGAGACAACTCCCATTAAAGGACATGAGCCTAGTGGATTTTCTGACTCTTATGGTACTTAGGTGCAGTAAAACATGACAAGGAAATCAGCATGGAAAAAGACTCACCCGAGCTATCTTTCAACACTAAATTCTTCATGTTATTCTAAATGGATGAACTGAACATGCGTTGTTTTTTCCGTCTTACAACAAAAAGGGTAAAGTTTAAGGTCACGCAATGCTGCATTACTGCTCTGTGATTATTCATGGTGAGGAGTCTACCAATTGTAGATGCTGACATTAACAACACTAGGTTTAAAAAAAAAGAATATATGACTAAGACTATATATGCCAAACACAGCACTTTCTTTGACAAACAAGAACAGTAATGTTAACCTTGTAAAATTACTTAATGTTTTAGGGACTCTTAGGCTTTGAACAGGGATACACTTTCTTGAAAAAGATTCCATGCTACTAATAGGCAATCAGTACATGCAATTCAGTATGACCTTGCAGAACCCACTGAATTCTCTGAATTGCAACTGGACTGGATAATTCTTAAACATCACTTTGTTATCCTTTCTAGGCAAAATTCACCACTGTGTAGCAGGAATAATGCATAATGATCCACAGTAATGCTAAATGCTCATATTAATATTAGGCCTACAAACACAGATAGGTGAATTTCAGTCTGCCAGTAATATTTGCCACCTAGGAGATCAGTATGGCTGTCATACTGCACTTAAATTCCTTAAAACTGCCTTGTGATTAGATCCACTACCTGTCACATCTCAGTTAATCTTCTGCAACTATTCCATCAGTGAAACAGAAGCTTCTTTAAAGATGCTATTATAAGCTTCAGAGAATTCAAACCTTTTTTTTTTTTTTAAACAGATTTGTACAATTGGTCTTTAAAAAAAAAAAAAACACATAACATTTTATCTATAAAGGGGATGGAGAAAACAGTTTATGTATGCCTGCCATGCTGCAGAATCAACTCATGTCCTCAATTGTGATCTGAGCTTATAGTTGAGCCAGACATACTACTGCATGTTAAAAATGAATACTAAATGTTTTGCTCCATGTCATCCAAAAATGATCCTTGGAGGGCAAAAAGGTTCTATAAAAAGAATCCATTATACAGGATTTTTATGTATTTGTACATCTCCATAGTATCTGAACATTTATAAATGTGAAAATACAAAAAGAACAACCTCACACTGAACAAAAATGAAATTCATGAAAAAATAATGTGGAAAGGAGGTTTTTTTTTTTTTAAAATTTTAAACTACACGTGGAGACCAATTTTAAATGCATCAGCTAGAAGTATGCATCAGCATCAGAAGCATAACCCTAAAACAGAGATCCTAACAAATGTTTAAGCAAGTATAAAATAAGCAAGAAAATGTTATTCATTCCTACGGTTTAAATTGAAAATGTATACATAAAATTGCCAGGGTCTAGTCTTCTATGACAACTCTCTAAAGAAAATAATCAGAAACTAATGAGTATTTTAAAAAGTTTTTAAATAAAGTATTTTTTAAAAGTCTAAAAATTAAACACTTCAAAGAAAAGGCTTGCAATATAAAATGCTGACAAAGCATAGCACCAGAAATATGCTCACCTAAATCAATTAATTTATAAGTAACTCACAGAAATGCTGCTGTTTCCATTCAGCATGGGACTGGGAATACAATATGCAGGAGACTTGACTGCATTACTTGGATTGTAATGTCTAGACTGAACATAGTGCAATGCATTTTCTCATAGAAGCTGGTTTTAACTCCTCCTAGCATGCTAGATAGTAGAAAAAAGGTAAACAATTCGTTAGATCTCCTATCTCCGCACACACTTCAGTGTTACTGTTTTTATTACACTGATGCCACATTTGATCCTGGCCAACAGGTCAGTTACAGTCTCCGTAAACCGGTGAAGTTTTAATTGTTTTCCTTGCCTGCTTGGATGTATTTCAAGAAATGTCAGCGTTTTGTGGGCATTGTTACAGCTTTATTGTTGTAGCATTCAGGTAATAAAAAGACAGTAATAAAAGCCATAGAAATTCAATTATGCAAACGAGATGCAACAGTAATGGCAGCCATAAAAGCTGTACATTTCCTATCTGTGACGAATAGCCTGTTTAGAAATGACATTCCTTCCCTGAAGACTACATCTCACAGATCCCCATCATATGGCACTTCTCACTTTGGCACTGTTGCATATGAACTTGTGCAAACAAGGTCAGAGTAGCAGCATCACCAGACACAGAACAGATTTATTATCACAAAAGAGATAAACAGTAAAGAAGATGGCAACAGAAACTGTGCCATAGCATCAAGCAATGAGGGAAGGAAGATGGCTTGTTTATGATCAGTTTGCTGTTAGATATCACTAATAAATGTTGACAACATCATCAAAACACAGTATTAAGACCAAACATCTGACGGTATTTTAGTTGACAATAACATAAGCAAGATGTGAAATTACTTATTTAAGAATAAGATTATGACCCATCGCCAATAATTTCAAAACTATAGGACAGTTTCTACTTTTTTTTCATGTTTTCTAATTATCGAAAAATATCCAAATACAACTATGGGTATGTAAAACAGAAAATGTTTTCTCTGAGGTAAATATAGCAAAATCTAAACAACACTAAAACCTTTTACTGTGGCTGTCCTGCCAATTAACTGATATATAATTGCTACTGTAATATAGACTAAGAATTCATCTCTTATTATTTATTCTGTCACTGGAAATACCAAACTACAGTGTACATTATCACAATGTAATTGTACCTGCAAAAAACAATCAGTACTAGAATTTCTGCATCATTTTACCTTTCAGTTAAACTTTAGGGACAACTCTGTTACGGTCAAGGTGACGACATCTTCAAGGAACAACTTACCACATTAGGAAGTAAACAGGGAGTTCTTGCCAAACAATCTTATTCAAGCAAAAGTATTAATTTGGATAACTATGTAAAATATTAATTTGGTCATCCTAGATTAGTAGTGAATATTCCAATCTCTCTATGAAATAGGTTACTGTAATATTGTCAGTCTTAATAATATTACATTAATCCATTCAATTGCTACACTAACACAGACAGCTCCACTGCAGGAGGATGCCACGCATGCCACCCTAAGTCCTTTTGGTGCTGGAATGCAACATTCTAAAATTCTGAACAGATCCAAAGCTCTTAAAATGTGTTTTTCAATTAAACTGCTTCAGAAGTATCAAGCACATAAAAATTGAATATTGTAGTATCAGAAAAAAACTGAAAAATACTTCATTTTAACCATTTAAACTGGATAAATTAACTATGCCTACAATAAAAAATCAAAGAATAACTTAGTGTCAAATTGTATAAATTTATTTCAGTGAGCAGGGTGTAGACAACTAAAGGATGCAAGCATACTTAATTCCTTCTAGATGTACACTGCTTTATTTTTCCTTGTACATTTGGTTTCTGTACAAAAGGCAAGTCTTCCACAAGTTTTAAAAAAGTTAACTTTATTGTTTATATAAAATGCATCATGATAGTTCCATCTAGTTGGTCATTAAGTGCTTGCAACACCACAGAGACACTTTAATACACCTGACAAACTTGCATGATGTATTGCATGCTGGAGAAGAAAAATCCCTCTTGATTTGCTTACCTGCATTTAAAGTATCTTCAGAAAGGCTACAATGTTCAAAAGCAATGACAACCCCATTTGTATGTCAAATTGTAATTTTTAATGTTTTCATTAGAATAGTCTTTATATCACTCTCCAATAAAAGAAACAATATAACTAACAGCAAACTTTAATACAGGAACACGCTCCAGATTAACAACCCAAAATGAAAACAAAATGAAATTAATGTAAAATGTAAATCACATATAGTACAATTGAAGTGTCCAAAACAATTTAAATAATTTTAAATATTTTATTTTTTTAAACTTGCTACAAATGCTTTTTATACAATATTTCAACATAAAGTCCCCATAACAGAAATGTAACAAAATGGGAATGATAGTGAAAGTGAAAGTTAAAGTGGCACAAATTCACCAAACAAGTATTAAACTACAAATTTTAAGAGGTAGATTACTTTTTAAGTCAAGAACAAAAAATAAAAGGGGTGGGTGTATAATGAAATTAGTCACTTTCCATCAACTCCATCATTCATCTTGAAAGCTATATGAACACATGAGAAATGATATTTCCATAAAAGCTGTTTAAGAACAACAGATCAATTTGTTGTTTTAAGTTATTAGATAGAGGTGTAAGACCTTTTAGAGTAATTATATATTTAACTTTCAAAATATACAGGTATGTAGCCCTGTTCTACCCTTTTTATCAATAAAAAGATACACTGCATTCATTATATATTGTATTTAGAAATTGGTATTTCATTGCTATATAAAGTTTTATTTGAATGTATAAATAGGAACTTGGAAAATTCATAAAACATCCAAATCAGGCTTTTTCCCATTATACGTTGGCCATCTAAAAGACTCAAAGAGTGAGAGAAGGTGGGAAGAAAAGGAAATTCTGTCACGCTAGGTTCCTCTCTACTGATTCATTTAAAAGAAAGGCTGTCAGAGACTTAATACATGACAAAAATACTTTGCGTGTAGCAACATTTGTTATCCCTGAATCTACACAACTATTGATAAACAGGGAACCGGCTTTGCAGTTTACAACTGAACTGTTTGTATGCATGCCATTCATGAAGGTACGGGCGCCATTCATGAAGGTATGGACAAACCCAGGAATCTAAGCATTCAGTCGAACAGCAGGTTTGGTTATTTCC
This sequence comes from Dromaius novaehollandiae, assembly GCF_036370855.1. Lineage (NCBI taxonomy): Eukaryota > Metazoa > Chordata > Aves > Casuariiformes > Dromaiidae > Dromaius > Dromaius novaehollandiae. The sequence goes on along the minus strand of NC_088121.1, from coordinate 7,435,181 downwards.
TCTGTTTCCTTTGATGTTTTTGTGTGAATTTTTTTTTTTTTTTAATAGTACCCTTCTTTTTTTATCTGAATCATCCTGTAGCCCAGCATGTGTGTCAGGTACCAAATAAGAAAATCTACACCTGGCACCAAATACTAGCAAGAAGCCGGCAGGCAATTTTATGACTGTGAGTCAGCTTCAGCTGGTTTCGCAAGCTTGGTGGATTTCACATCCATTGTCGTAGTGCTTATCCTAAGTTGAGCATGCAACAGCTCTACCATGTCATTAAGGGATTTTTATTTGTTTTGTTTTTACAGGAGATTCCTAGAAAATAAAAAACAAAAACTGAATATAAATGACAAAACAAACTATTTGTGAACGGAGTATGTTTGCACAGAAACTGGAAGGTAAAAAACAAATTTGGAGACAATTATTACATGAAGCAAATGGCCTTAAAAGAATAGTAAGAATCAAGACTTCCAAAAAAAAAAAAAAAAAAAAAAAGTCTATATAGAGTAGAACCAAAGTTAGCCTGTGATGACGTTTGCCTGTGATGACATTAATTAGTGCATGAAGGCAAAAAACCCAATTCTTCATTCTTGATATAAAAAAAGAGATACAGTGATAAACTGTTTATGAACATTATTTCTGACACAAAAAGCAAAAATCTTTCTAGCATAACTTTTCATTAAACCAGTAAAGACTGCAAGCTGCCAAAGTAAATGTACAGTATCTGAAACGGGGAACTCTTACCCCTACGTAAAACTTTATTTATCCCAAATTCTATTAAGCAACTTCCACATGCACAAATTTAGAAGCACTCACTCTTTTTGCTTAAGGTCAAATGCTTAATTTAGATGGAAAGATGTGTCATTCTGGCTTCAAATTCTACTGAGCTGTTGTGGCATCATGTAAAAGATAGTTTAGCACATAACACCACTAAGTAAGCAAATGATCAGAATTAAGTAACACAAAGATACTGATGTCCTGAGAACAAGCATGGCTGACTTTTCATGTTCTTTAAAGGCGTCTTCTACGCCATAAGCCTCCAAATCCCAGTAACGTATCTTTTTCCTTTAAAACTTCCTGATTTGGGTATTAACGATTTTAAGTCAAACTCCCCTCTAGCTCCTTGAAATGATTCTGCTATGTTGAACCTTTACTGTACGTGAAGTATTTCCTCAGAACTACTACCTAAAAGGTCTTCACCATAAGACGCAGAAGCTGCATGTAGTTTGGGTTTTGATGCTTCTTGACAAATCGAGTTCGGGAACACCTGGTCTGAGAGGTTACCATTCCCCTCCCCACCCCCCAATTAACTGTTTTGATAAAAGATACTACCTTTCACCATAAATCTTGTGATAATCACAGCCATGGACTACCATTAGAAAAAATAAGACAGCTCTTAATTACCAGAGAGTTTTGTGAAAGTTACCGGGGCAATTCAGATGCCTATTCCAAGAACGACATAGCAGGAGCCTGCTGATAGAAATTCCAAATGGTCTTCAAACTATCCTATTGATTTGAGAGACTACATGATAACTCTAAATGGGACTCAGGCACATAGATTAAGAAAGTTTTCTTTCTTTTTTTTTTCCTTTTAAATATTACCCTTTCTTGTGATTAAAAGAATACTTCATCTCAAAAAGAAATATAGCGGCACTTTAGTTATAAAATTTGCTTATACTAAAACATAAGGGCATAATACTTCTCACAAAAAATTGCACATTCATTCTTACATATCTATTGCTCCTACACAGAGGTAAGTATTTAGTGATCTGACTCAAGTAGTTTGTACATAGGGTTTTTGTGAAGTACTTAGGGTTTTTTTTTAATATGATACACAGAGAATATTTTTTATTAAAGACCAAAAATCCAAGTTATTTTAGTAAACAGGTAAAAATGCAGTCACGGTTTTTAGCTTAATGAACACCCATAAACTGAGAATTGTCATCTTCAAGGACGTTACATCTAATGACATAAGGTTTACTTGCACTCAGGCACTGATATTTTTCCCAGCATTTTCAATTCAATTCATAAAGACATTTTCTGTACAAATTATGTAATATTTCCTGACAGTGTGACAAAATGCATTATGTACATCATACCTCAGCATGACTGAGCTGCTCACCATATGTTGTAGAAACTGCAACCTTTCTCTACTCTAAATTTGAGAAACTTGAAAAAGACCAAGAAAATTGGAAAAGCAGCAGGCAAAGTGTTCCTGTTTTGTTTGAACTTCAAATTAAAAGCTTACCTGAAATCTTTTAGTTCTTGCTTTGTACTGCTTTCATCTCTTTTGTTTTCTGCTGCCTCTGCATTAGCCGCCTGCTGTAAGCTTCGTGTAATAGGTCCTCCAATCCTTTCTCTAGATTTTACACTGAACCTGTCTGCTTTTTTCTTACTTGCCATAGTAGACTTACTTGGCAAAACAGCCTTACTATTCCTTTGTATTCTGACATGCAATTTCCGTGATGCTTTGCTTGAGATTACAGAGGAACTGTTCTTAGCTACCACTTTAGTTTTTTTCCCTTCAACATGAGTCATTTTGGACACTCTTACAGGACTAGAGTTCCTCAATGATGAAGATGAATTTGGCTTTTTAGATCGAATTGGAGGTACAAATCTAACATTTTGCTTTGATTTGAAGGATGCAGAGGGCAGTTGAATTTGCGCAGGTCCTGAGGTTCGTGCTCTCGTCTTGCCCAAGTGAGCCTGCATGCTTTGCATTTTGATTTCTGCATCCGCTGTTCGCCTACGCTGGTTGTTGCCTTTTTCAGTGCTTGCAGGCAATGAAGAACTTGCACTTTTTTTTGACGAATTTTTTTTAGAGGATGGAGAGATGGGTTTCTTGGGACAGCTATATGATGCATGTTTGTTCAAACTTCCAATATACGTAAACTCTCTATTACAGTAGGGGCAGATGTGAGAGTCTGAATCAGATGGATTATTTTTCAATTCTGCCTTCTGCTGCGCGGACTTCTTTTTTTGCAAGATAGCTTTCTGAACAAGCTGGTTTTTCTTTTTCAATGCACTTATTTTTAGTTTATTTGAGGACATTTTGCTTATCTCAACATTGAAATTAAGTCTTTTAGGCTGACCCATTCTTCTGAAGGCATTCTTTCCAGGGCCAGTTATAACAACCATGCCATTTTTAGGCTGCACTGTCTGTTTCAGTGGTACTGGATTTTTTTTGGGTGTGTATCTCTTTTTATCACTGGCAGACGCACATGCCAATATATGTTTGTGTAACTCCGGCATATTATCAACACTTTTTCCACATTTTGTACAACGAATGGCAGTAGTAAAGGTCTGTGGGATATTGTGGGTAGTGAAATTTGTTGCAGTAACTCCAATACCCATAGGATTACGATGGTGATACTGAAATGGAGGTGGTTTAAAGCTCGGATAGTGTTGATTGAGACCCATGCGAACATCCGGATCTTTAGATTTTACCCCAGAAGCCATTATTTTTATAGTGGTATACAGTTCTTCAGAGGAATCATTTAGATCTTCATCTTCCTCCTCTTTAGAAGGGTCTAAAGAATCTTCTGGGAGGCTCTGCATGTGTTCTACATTTGCCTTGCTGGGGTCAGTGAAATTCTGGGGTCTCAAAGTCCCACTTTCAAACTCATGATGCGTGCATTCTTTGTCTGGATGGAGATCTCGCTGATGCTGTTGCAAATTGCACAAAAAAGCAAATTCCTTTTTACAGACTGAACAAACAAAGATATTTCCTACTCCATGAAGCAGAAAGCGATGTTCTGACAAGTCTGTTTTATCCCTAAAAAGCTGTACACAGAATTCACATTTGAAGGGCCATTCTTCAGCATGAACAGATAAATGCTTAGTTAGGTCTTTAATAGAAAGAAAAGGTGATTCACAAACATTGCACACAAAGCTTTTATTGAACGTTTCCTGCACTAGTCCTGATTCACTTGAAGTTTGAGGATCTTCTCTTGCCTTTTGTTCATTATCACTTTCTTCCTGCTTTATTATCGGGAGAGTATTTTCCATAGTATCAGTAGAGGAAACAACAGAAGAAACCACTGAAAGAGGAGGAGGAGATGGAGATGATGACGATGAAGAGAAGGAGGAAGAAGAGGAGGAAGAAGAGGAAGAGGAGAGAGTAGGAGGACCAGGTGAGACAGCAGGTTCAACAGAAGGAACAGGAGATGGAGAAGGAGAAACTGTAGGTGAAAGAACAGGTAGTGGGGACTGGGCAGTAGTGTTAGAGAGCGGTGATGGGCAAGACGACGTGTTAGTGGCACTGGCAGACACATCTGGAATTGGTAACGGTATTGTGGGAAGAAGGGGAGGAGGTGATGTAGCAACTGTTAACACAGGTGGGCAGGGTGGTGGGGAAGGAGGATTTGTGGGTGTCAACAAAGGAGGCAGCTGGCACACGGAAGGTACAGATGTCTGTGGCACAGGGGAAACAGAGGAACTAAGGGTCCGAGCATCAACAGAAGATGCAAATAGACCAGGATCTGTGTCAGGTTCTGCCTGAGGTTCTGATGATTTGCTTGGGCTTCTGTTTGCAATGGGGGTGCTGTCCACAGCTGCATCCATTCCATTATACTCATTCAGTAGAACCTTTTGTAACATGCAAGTCGTTGGTTTCTTCTTTTTAATACCACTACAGGTTGGCTGTATGGAATTATTTTCTTTATACTCCCTAATTTCAGCATCACTACAAGGCTTCTTATGCACACTTAAATCTAATACAGACTCCCAAGGAACCTGATTCTTATTTTTGACATCGGATCTTTGTTTTACACCACTAGATAAATCCAGTGGCTGCTGGTTGCACACGTTGCCAAAAGTCGGAGCTACTGTCCAGTCTTTAGATACCTTATAGTCTTCGAAGCAAAGAGGGCTCATAGTCTCTCTTTCTTCCCTTCCAGTCAAGCTCCATGCAGGTGAGTTGCTGTGGCTTTCTAACTTTGGCATTTTTGAACTCCTAATACTATCATTCCACACAGTTTTTCCCTCACCTGATTTGACAAAATCTCGAAGTACTGGACTATGCTGTGGAGAGCTGGGAGGAGAGCTGGTCCTTCTTTTGAATCTACTAGATACTGGAGGCAAAATAGGTGGTGATGTAACAGAAGGTCCTAGTTTAGGGATTTCACTTGATGGAGTTATCTTCTTAGTATCCTGTGTCTGAAGAAGCTGTTTTAATTTTGATGACAAATAAATACTCTTTTCTTTATGAAAAGTTAAGTTCTCTGTTGAAATGCTAAGAGGAAGATTTAAAGAACTAGTAGGAGTTATAGGTTCTGGGTCTATTTCAGTTTTTATTTTTGGTACAAGAGGAGGGCTAGCCGTTCTCCTCTTTTTGGACTCATTGCTCCCACTGCTGGAGGGCTCCTTAGGAGGTTCATTCACATGCATCTGCGTAACCTTTACATTTTGGGAAATTTCCACTGTGACTGGACTGATTATACAATTTAGTCCATACAAGTCTGCAGAGTTAGACTCCATCTGAATCACATCACAATTGCTAGTGCTGCTGTTGGACTGAATTTTACCATCAATGTAATAATTTAAGTTTTCGGAGATATTGCTGGAAATATCCATAATATAAACATCATCCACTTCACCTTCCTCTTCTATTTCTGTGCTTGCTATGTACACACTCTGGACTGGTGGAGCCTGCTCAGTTTGAAGTTGTGGCTCTTCAGGAAAGAATCCTTTTCTTCTGACACCTTTGGGAATAAGATGACGCTCATGAACCCTACGCTGATGCCTCCGCATATTGGTATGAGTTCCAAAAACCTTTTTGCAGTATTTGCACGGATGCAATTCTTTGGGTTCCTTATTTTCTTCAGCAAAAGCAGAGTTTGAAATTTCTTGGGAGACTTTCTCAGAATCCAAGACTATGGAATCTTGCACAAGACTGGAAACGTTCAAGTCATCTTTAAGACCATCATCCACAATTACTTGGTTATCACCAACATTATCTAGGTGTTGCGATGACGTTAGTGTTAAGAACGGTTTCCTTTTCGGCCCTGCCTCATGACGCCGTTCATGTCTTCGCCTGTTAATTTGCGTACCAAAAGCCTTCCCACAATACCGACATTTGAAAGCATGGTTAACAGTAGATATATGGATGTGCATGTGGCGTTCAAGTCCTTGCTTTGTTGTAAACTTCCTCTCACAATGCTGACAAGGAAACATGAATGTTTCCTGGACATCACCATTTGAATCATCTTTTGCTTTTGGAATTTTCACAACAAGTTTTTTCTTTGGAGAGCTTTCTGGAGATTCTTCTGACATACTCCTTTGCTCTTCCATAGAGTCCAACTTTTCTTCACATATCAAAGGCATTTCAGCATTCTCTTTAGGCATACTGGCATCTTCTATCTCCTCTTCATCTTCCTCATCTTCATCCTCCTCCTCCTCCTCCTCCTCCAGATAGTCAGATCCACAGTTTATTGCTGATCCTTGGGTGTCTTCAGTTACCATTTGTGACTCACTGGTGGGACTGGGGATCGTCAACTTTGGAAGTACATCCTGATTTACCATTTCCTGAATCACAGCCGTTTGTTCCAGGGACAGCACAGCAGAAACAGAAGGTTTTTCATCTTCCTCCTTATGTCCTAATAAAGTATGAAAAGTATGAGCCATTTTAACAAACACTCCAAAACATGCTACTTCTACCTTGTCCTCTAACACAATATAGTCAACATTTATGACCCAAACTATTTATCATTGTTGTGATTTGGTACTGAGAATAAAACCATACTCAAGTTTATTTTCTGGGACTTCAGCAAAACATAGGCAATTGTTTATACTTAATACAGCAAGAAACTTAGGAATGAACATCATGACCAAAAAGCACAAAACAGTCTGAAGAGTACTGGAACATTTCAATGTAGACTTCAGAACATTTCAATAATCCTCAAAAAGATCTTCATCGACTTTGAATGACATGGACTTTCATTGATATTGAAAAGCAGTATAGAAATATCTTAATACCTATAGATAAAATACTTAGGAAGTATTCTTCCCTAGAAGAGTAGCAGAGTAATGATTGCATAACTAAGTTCCAAAGACATTATTTTAGAATAAGGACTTTTCTCTGGTTTTATGTTTTGAGGAATTTAGATTTATGTCCAAGCTTTATAGTACATTAGTTTTTCCATATTGTCAGAGTTGCATGCTTAAGGACATACTTCTGACATCACATTAATAATAAAAAAGTTTGGCACACAATACAAATATGTTCACTTTGCTGTTCTGCTTAATATATCTGATGTGACAGGTGTCCTCCTTCAATTTAAAAAGACAGAAGAAAAGTTAGATACTTGAGAGCTCTCACCCTCTTTAGAATCCCTCATATCTGCAGAAGTAGAATCCAAATCAGACTTTTTCTGCTTTGTATCTGTTGCCTTCTTTCCCTTTTTACCCTCTTGAGTCTTTTTCTTGCCTGAGAGGAAAAAAAACATGTTTATCATTCCTGTTCAGCAATTTTTATTTTTCGTATCCGAGTGACAGAAGTTAAAAAAAGGAAAAAACCAATCCCACATGCCAAAAGTGCTAGAGTCCAAAGAGTAAAACAAAGGAAGCAAAAAAAGGATGATTTAGAAATTATACATAAACACATTTAATTTTCATGTCTGTTCTGTGATTAAAAATTGATGCAGCAATAAGTCTTAGGGCCTAGAAGAAATGAAAAATAATGACAATGAGTTTCTAAAACCCAGAAGATTCTGAAAGAGCAAGCACACTTTATGGAAATGTATTGTCTGAAGTTAACCAGCTTATCTCATACAGTTACACAATCCCTTCACACAGCTACTAGATTAATCTGTCTAATACTAGTATACAGGTAATACGAAATTGGTTTATATACTATTCATCTTTAAGGTCAATTGGAAGACCGTAAGTGGAATCCTACAGAGGCTTCTACGCTTGTTGCGAACGTTCTGAACAATGACTTGAAGACAGTTACATTAAAAGCAATGAAGCATAAACATTACAAGACAACTAAAAGCAGCATGATCTAGACCAAAAAGGCAAAGGCAGTAAAAACAAATTAGATGGAAGAGGATAATAGTAGTGAGGTATTTTATCATGTCCACAGACACAAACAAGTTTGCTAACACTTTTTTTGCAAAATTAAGAAGTATTTAAGAGTTGCACAGGATGATGAACACAGTGAAGATTAGGGCAAAATGGCACTATGCAAAGACCTACTCAGTGATGCAAGGCGTAAAGACACTAAAAATTTCATTTACCATTGAACTAAAGGCGTAGTGCTATTTTTTTTCCCATGAACTTAAAGATTCAGTCCTATATCTGGAAACAATGGCAATGAATGTAATAACAGATGAAACAAACATCTTCATACTGAAGTCATTGCAAATACTCTATTTCCCTACACACTGTTATCTTACATATAACCCTGCAGCTGAGACACCAGTTTCTTCTGAAACTTCACACTTCCACACTCCCACCCCTTAAGAACGAGAATTCTCCAGAAGCAGCAATCCAAATTCCTCCTTTGCCCCCTCTAACATAGAAAACACTTCTCTACTGACCCTTCCCTCTACTCAGAGGTGTGAATCACAGCCCTAAATCCATGTCTCATTTAAAAGCACATTCTTCCAACTCATAATCCTGTCAACAAGTTCCTCCTTTTTTCTTAAAAATATTTTTCACATCTTGTGCCAAGAATTTATAAAAGCCTTTAAAGAAAGTGCTCCTCTACTCAAACAGGAATTTTCAAAGTATGTGCCCCCTCCTATAGAACAGATCAGAGATAGGTCAGCTTTAAGAAGAACACTCTTGTTTTTATTTGAACATTCTATATTATCTAAATCATCTGCATTTATCTCCCAAGGAGCTCAAGTTTAACAGGCTCTCCCTGAATTCCACAGTGTGCTTCAGTTTTGTGTCTAATTATCCAATTTTTCATATTCCAGTTTAAGAGCTTTTAGTCTGAAGCTGATAATACAATAAACATTAGGAATATTTTTTCATCTTTGGAACACACACACACACAGCCTTCCTTAACTAAACTAGCAATTATCTCATAATATCCTCAAATATTACAACAATCACTATCTTTAAACTTTTCTTAATGAATGACCTCCAGCTGACTTGACAGTACAGTATAAGGCTTACAATACCAAACGCTGGCAAGTTGCCACAAGTTTCAGTGTACATTTCAGTGCTCACACAGGCATAAGGAGTTTAAATGCTTCTTTACCTGACAGGCTACTTAATATTCAATTTGAACATAACTCAATAAGCACCTCTAATGTTCCTAACAACAATATGTAGTATCAAGATCTGAGCAAGAAGAATGTCAAATACATTTCCAGATGTACTTGAGCCACCTGAAATCTCATGAAATGCACAGTAACACAGACAGCTCCATTCCTAGGAACTAGGCCCAACTGTAAAATCTCAGTACATTTTCTAGGGAATCAGACATGCATCACAATACACATTAGGAGCAAAGTAACAAAACACAGTCTAGCTGTTAGACTCTAACAGCAATTAACTTCTTGCAGACTGCTTCTCACTTGAAGACCAGTATCAGTATCTTGACTTAAAAGGCGAAGTTCTAGGTGCATGCCTCACCTTTGCAGATGAGGCTGGAAACAAGAAGGACAAGAATGGTCCACAGATTGCAAATACTACTGCTGCACCCTTCCTCCTCTCCCAGTGCCTTTCCCCCCAGAGAAGGATAAAATTTATCAGAAGAAAGGAGCACCAACAAATGGAGCCTCCCTGGCCCTCATATCTGTGCCAAACTTAGTAGTGGTTAGACACATTTTACTACATGGTGCAGCATGTGATGGTATGACAGATGCAATCACTGGGGCACTTCTACATCTGCCTTCAAACTGTAACCCAAGTAATTCTTTCTTACAGCAAGATTAGAAATACATCACATTAATAAGTGAGATAATATATGTAAAAAAAAAATCACTTAAGCCCTAAAGAGAACATAGGTTCTCCAAAGTGCCATCAATTTGCAGAACACACTACAGTATCCCAAATCTGATTTTAACCTGTGAAATCACTAGGATAGCAGAATTTATAACCAAAATTGAGTAACGTAAGTCACCTCCTTGCTCAATGCAACCTGCTCACAGAGCTGGAAATTTTTCAAGTTCTTGGCCTTTAAGTATAAACACATTCAAAGAGAAGATTCATCTAGCACCCAGCCCTGACTCAGAATAGCAAGCAAAGTTACTTGCATACATACATAATTTTAGATGTGTCAGATCAATTTGTGACAAGCATCAACTAGAGATACCAACTGCTTTTCAATGTTTTCCTTGGATCAGCTTTAGCTTGGTCATTTTCTAGGTTGCTGTTCTCCTTATAAAGATTAGAAGAATTCTCTGTAGTCAAGCATGGCAGTGACTGTCCCAGATGCACCTATTTCAATGTCCTAGGTGTGATAAAGACCAATAGCAGATGCCCAGGAAAGAGAACTTAAGAGCAAAGTACTGAAAGTGATACTTCCCCAGTATACTTTCCCAGCTTTCACCTATCCGCAATTCAGAAACTTTAAAAGATAATTATCTAACAGTCCTTAATGGAGTTTCCCTCGTGAGTTCACAAAGCACTTTTTAAATCCATGTAAGCTTGAAAGATTTGCGTCATTTTTTTCCCCTGCATGTTTCCAATGAAAGCCAGCATCTGCAATTTTGATATAAAGGATATCAATGAATAACCCATGATATCTGTCTCTTAATTTTCTTACAGTTTAAGATGTCAAGAACTAATAGAAGCCCGCAGAAGGGAGAAAAAAATCCTTGTGGTACAGAACCTGGTGGAAGCCTGAGTATAAGTACACACGTGCACTTACCATCAGGTTCCTGAAGGGTCCTACATGGCTGCTACTGCCAGCTGGATCCTCCACTTGGTCTAAACAAGAAAGACACAGGAATGAAACACAGGGAAAGTGAAATGGAAACAATGACAAAAGAATAAATGAAGGGCAGAAATCAATATATGTGTATGTGTACTAAAAGAACTGCAAAAGAAAGATGCAAAGGAAACGGAATGAAAGAAACAGATGGAAAATAGCTACTTGCCTACAGTGACAAAGACCAAAAGAGGAATAAATCAAATTTTTCTCTTGCCACATAATTGTTAAATATGGTTCCTTTTTCCTCCCTTTCCTTCATTTACATGTTGTAGATAGGTCAGCAAAAGCATTATCTGGCTGTTATATCCCTAAAATACCTGCATAACCTATGTTAGCACAAGCACTGCCATAGGCACAGGGAATCTCATGTTAGTGCCAACATCCAGATAATCAGCCAATACCAATGCTATAGCCCTGCGTATTTCAGAGGAGTTCAGATGTCAACCAAGTAAGAAAAAAATAACCCAAGAAAGTAATCTTTATTCATCCACATTTAAGAAGAATTTGAGTCTTACTGATCAAACCAAAGCATCTCAAATAACCTATAGTATTTGTGCTGACAATTTTGTTGTTAACCAAAATGCAAGTGCAACTGTAAAACAACTGGCAATGACTTCTTTTGAGATAGCATTTCCTTACATTTGGACTTGAATCCTATCATTAAATATTGCTAAATTGCACAGGACACTATTAGCTCTAATAACTTTAAATGTGACAAACATGTTCACAGTTAAGACTATAAAGTAAGATGGGAAATCTCACATCTGATCTCAAACAATGCTTTGATCATTTACAAGAAATGTGGCAAACATGTTTGTTTCCCCCAAAACCTTGGGCTAGTAAGAAAAGAATCACTGGTATTTGAGGTATTCCTCTGAAATCTGTAGTCAACACAACTAGCTAGCTAACACATCTACCCCATACTCATTACTAAAAAGCACTGTAGGTAACAGCTGCTGAAATCTCAAGTCCCCTGAAAAAGAAGGGAGAAGCTATTGCATTGACCTCTTGAAAAGCATCCTTAGATCACAGATGAGCAGGGCAACCTTGGAAGACTATGGTTAAAGGTAGAGGACAAGTTTGCATATGTAAATACTCTGACAGTGATCACCACACAGTTCCATGATGTGAATTATAGTGTAAGAGCATAAAATTGCTGGTCATGTCCCTTTGGGACTCATTCAGATTCGGATCTTTGAGGTTTTCTCCTATTGAAAATGAGTATTTTGGCATTGGAGAGAATGAAATAAAAACTGAATGTATACACAAGCTAAAGTATTCTTACAGAAACATCAGCAGAAACTGCAACTGCACAAGCATTTCCATATTATTCTAACTAATGATTTCTAAAATATTGCTGCAACTTCTAATTTGAGAAGCAGTTTGTTGCACAGCAGAGGAATTTCTCCTATATCCAGAACACTGGTAGATAGGTCATGCTTTTCAAAGTAAATTACTTAAACCTCCAAATATCTACAAAAATCAGACTAGTTCCTTGTTCTGGAAGATAAGCTAGAAAAAAATGAAAGCCTTTTGCACACAATAAAAAGCCATATCCAAAATAAGAGGAGAAATTGTTCCAAAAAAGTTAAATCCAGATTGTTAGCTGAAGCAGCACAAAAATATAGACAAAAACATGTTGCAGTGACCACTTAATCTTCTCCATTATGAATGTCACAGCATATCAATCTGTTTAAAGAAAGATCTTACATGTTTAATGAATGGAATTGATTAAACAGAGTAAGGTAACTAAGCATCAAAAGGAAAAAACGCTATTTACTACAAAATGCCAGTTAAAAAGATGTGAACACTAAGGCTGGTCCTTTAACATACTTTCTCTGTTAACATTTAAGTGCCCCAATTCTGCTTTTTGAATTTTTTTGTTCTACCATTAGCCACAGTTCATTACATATAAAAATCATGTTTACAAAACCTTTCATTATCACCTATCAACAGCTGCTCAGATGGCAAAGCCAAATCACGAACCTCTTGGCTGATAAGACAGCAACATACCTGTGCATTCAGAGCTGCTTCCAGCCACTAACACCAAGAACAATTCAGATTTCTTAACAGTTAGGGAAAACAGGTATGACATACCTTATACATAAGTAGATTTGTATAATTGCAGGGACTAGAGAAATTGCTGAAAACATGACCTCAACCCCACAAGGTTCTGCAAACACTTTAAAGATCTAAGCCAACAGCCACATTTCATTGTATGCGCTACGGGCTGTGTTTTTACTCAGTTTTGAAGAGGGGCTGCATGTTTAGGCACTGCAGAGTTATCTCCATCGTATTACCAAATCAAAGAATATTTGACTATTTAAAGAGCATCCACCGTTTCACAGCATATGGTAATCAAACCAACTCTGAACCGCTATCCAAAGTTTTCAGTGATTTGGTATAGGCCAGGTTATTCTCCTGCGTTGTTCAAGACGCCCCACTGCAAGTTCTTGAAAAAAGAGGAAGCTGAAGTCAAAGTAGAAGGCATAAGTTCCAGAGATAATAAGTATTAGACTAGGAAAAGAAAACATGACAACCTCAAAAGAAAAAAGCCTAAGAAATTCTGCTTTACTGAAAAAAAACACTGGAATATGACGATACCAATTCCAATATTTCTCATATAATATTACTGTTAATAAAACAACGTACAAAAGCTGTTCTTAACTACTTGCATTTGAAGTACTGCTTTGAAACTTATTTGATTAGAGGAAACTCAGCTGAAACACTCAAGTGTATTTTTGAACATACATTATTAGCTAGGGAGGGACCATCTTTTGAACTCAGATCTTCAAACTTAAAACAAAACATGAAACCACTGACTAGCAAGTGCTCTGGGGGAAAATACTCTTGCACTAGCAAGAAAAATTACTACAGAAATCAGCAAGATGCAGAGGCTTACACCTCTCCAGAACCCCAAGGCTCAGATATTCAAATGCTGCCACAGAACCACTTTGGTGGTATATTTTATTCACATACTAAATTGGCATGACTCAAGACAGAAAGAGGGTGGGGTTTTTGTTTGCTTGTTTTGTTATTTTTCTCTTTTTGCTAATGTAAGATATGCTATACTAGGTGCATTTTCCAGCTTCGGCGTAAAGATGTATCCCATTTCTTTGGCGTACACATGCACACAAAACCCTCTGACCAAATTACCACCCTAGGTAGAAAGGTATCTATTGGATTCAAATAGACAGAGCAAGTATAACGTTAACTGACCTTTCCCCTTTTCAGACTAAAGCCTTCGAAAACTGAACATAAAAAAAGATGTAAAAGGATGCAAAAGCAGCACATTTGTGTTCATATTCCAGTGATTTTACAGATGAAATTCAAGGCTTATATAACAGGCACAGCTCAATTTTTTGAAACAAATATCTAATTACACCATATGTCAATTAAATCTGAATGGCTATATAAACCATATCATTAAAAGGTCTATTTTAACAGTGCTGTCAAGCACATATGAAACATACAGAAAATGTCAACATTTAAATGTCAGTGACCTTTTTTTCCTCAATATATCACTGTTACAAATAATTGGTGAGCCACAATCATATACAAATAAACGTGAATCTTTCTTGCAATACCATTATAAAGTTATCAGGATACAACTAGTTTGTATAGGCATAACTTTAGGCACCATTAAGCAAATGAAATGCAAACACTGCTAAACAGCTCATGTTGATTTTAGTGTACAAAAATTCTCAAAGTGCAATGTAATTTTAACTCACGATTTCTGAGAATCCTAACAATAATTTAGAGCTAGAGAAGATCGTAGCTTTGTGTTGCCCATCTTCCCAACTCCTAACATATCAAATGATTCTAAAAGCTGACAGCCATAACAGATATAACTATGTATTTCAGAAAAATCTGGAAGATCCTGGGAGTTGTGTCAGAGGTCCCAACACTGTCGTACAGAACCGGACATTCAACTGGATGTCAGCACAATCTCCTTATGGCGGCCTCACCGTTCTCTGCTGGATTGTTTCCTCTCACAGCTGGAGGTTCAGATTATCCATCCGGCCTTAGGCCTAGCACAACCCTGCCACTGTTCACATGACAAAGACTCAGCAGGGAACTGTACTTGAACTGCTCATGATCCATGTAATTCAGATGCCGGAGGCTGACCACCCTCGTCTTAGTTCGGCTCTCCATATCCTTTCTTTACAGGCTGGTAGGACAAGCAAGTAGTGCATACGCAGTGTTAGCCTGTCCAGCAACAGCTTCACTTATATCAAGCAATACCAAAGGTCTCCAGAACAGAGCTCGGCTATCTTTCAAAAGCCAAAGGTATGAAAATAAGGTCTTTGAAGAGAAGCTACATGCCCCCTTATTCTAGATAGCACAGTTTCACTTGCTATAATTCAAAACTTAACAACCAGTACAACTTCTGCTGGTTGAAGACCAAACAGCAGCACAAGACAAAGTCATTTAACATAAGGAGTAAAAGCAATGTTAGCAATCATTTTTTCCCATGCTTTTTTCCACCACAACTTGCATCTCCTCTTCCATAAGATGCATTCAAGCTTACAAAGTGGTAGCAGGAGAAAGAGGGATAGTATAAGCACAGAAGACATAAGAAACTTAATAGTAATGCTACTACTATCAAACTGATTCTTTAAAATTACTTCCCCCATCAAAAAAACATTTTTTTCATATTATAAATGCAGACTGCTATAGACAAACCATCACTTCACATGTACAGAGTGATGTTTTAATCACAGCATCATCCATCCAGATTATAAAAATCACAATAAAGTCTCACTTTGGAAAGGTATTTCAATATACCTGAAGACAAATGCTTATACAACAACATATATCAAAATATATTTGTACTAAGCACTAAATATCAGTTCTGCACAGGAGAGAGTGAGCTATGCATTTACAGAAACTGTTAACATGACATTTGCTTAATAGATGAACTTGTTGCCATGGAAAGCATAAGAAAATTCTGAGCTGGGGCTATTTAAAACACCGATTTCTGCAAAAAATTGGCAAAGTTGTCACTTTAATGACAGTACTGAAGATAAAGTTACTATGTCTCACCACAAACTTCTTAAATTATATAATCATCAGTACAAGACAAATGTTAGCAAGGGACTGCATAGCATGGCTTGCCAAAACAAGAAAAATGACACAAAGATTTGCAAGCAGCAAAAAGGAGCATACTGCCATTAATGGAGTTCTTCATAAACCCAGAGAAGTTCAGCTGAAGGTATTCACAACATTCAGATAAACAGATAAAAACATTTAGGCTGAAGAGTCATACGAGCAGGAAGCACATCTTATGCATGGTATTATATCAGTCAGCAAGAATTGTTGCTGGAAATTGTCTTCAGTCTCTCTCATACACTTACTGTATTGAATTTATGTATCACCACCCTCTGTAACAAAAACAGGAGCAAAACCAACTAATTTGCAATAATATGCTTACCCACATCTGCAGCACCTCATTCAAGTCCTTAAACATATTGTACCTTCACAGACTAACCTAAGTATAACATCATAGGTAGTCTGACATTTACAGACTACTCAGCACTTACTCATCCATAATGATTTAAATAGTACAGAATATCATCTAGCAACTATTAAACATGGCTAATAAACACCCATAGAGTTTAATTCTATGCAAGTTTTAACCCACACAAGAGCTGTGCTGAACAATTAAATGCAAGTAATTAAACATACAGCTTCTGTCTTCATAAGATCAAAAATGTTATTTCTGCATCTACTGCAGCATTTATAAAACTGGAACAGCAGATACAGAGTACACAGATACAGAGACTCCGATCAGCTCTAAAATCTTGCAACCACTAAATGTAGTTGTGTACTTCTGTCTCCTACCTTCCTTAATAACAATGTCCCACAATTCACTACAAGTTCCTAGCAAGTTACTTGATAGCTAACCATAGCTACTACTGACACAGTCAACCTGTTTCAGAAAATAAGATACACATTTCTGCTCTGTGGTTATATTCCATCACTTTTGTTTTAATACTTGAAAAGTTAGCTAAAGAAGGAAAAGCAGCAACAGCTGGAATACAAATACATAACAGATTTTCTAGAAATAACTGTTCTATACATTTAGCCTGTCTTCATGTGTGATTTTGTTAAGATGTATTAAGTATCAAAACTTTGTATTTAAATACAAAAAAGTAATCAAAAGGTAAATTTCCACTGAAATGAATGAGATTTTACTTCTGCATTCACTACAGCTCTCCCTAAAACACTTTTCTGACACTGAAATGAGCCTACACTCAGATAATTAAGAAATGAGTTTTAATATGATCATTTGGAAGATAATGCCAATGCAAAACTTTACAGGGTTACTTGCACCTCACAAAGGTTACATGACATGTATTAGAACAGTTGGCCTTTACACTAAACCTGAACATTTGTCATGGTCCTGTTTGGACCACTGAGCATCTGGGGGGTTTAGATCAAGAATATGCAGTTTTCTTCAAAGATATTTTTCAGTAAAAGAGACTTCAGCTGTCATTTTATTCTACTGTTTGATAAACTGGATAAATTCAAATCCAGTAACTGCCATATTAATAAGTGACTTTTTAAAAAAAATATATATAGGATTGCTGAGTCTACATGCTGACCTCAAAAGCTAATGCCCTTAATATACTACTACTAAAGGTATTCTGCTGCTGCTAAGTCATTTTTGCTGCATCATCTCAAACCAAACTCTCAAAAGGCTAGCACAAACCTGTGACTGCATGGAAGTCAGAAAAAGAAAGGAGTTTACCCAAACATTTGTGTTCAAACATGGGCTAATGGCTTTATTCGGAGATTGCAGCAGTACAATGGCTACAACTTCCAGGAAACAGGACTGCCTTTGTGTCTAACCAGAGCACTGGGATTACAGTAATAGGAGTCTGCTTACCACCAAGGAAACAAGTCCAAAGCCCTTTTCAGATGTAGGATCTGGACAGTACTGCTACTACCAGATTAGATCTCCCACATATAAAATTAACCCCTTCAAAACTGCTACTAAATAACACTAACTTTTATGTTCACTCAAATTTGTCATTATCCATTTGTTACCCAGCTAAATCCTTTTGTTTCCCACAGCTCTGACATGTCACTTGTTACAAGTGTCCCTTCACCAAAACAGTAAGAGATTCTCAGTAAGACCAGGACCAGGCCCCTCCAACACTATTTCATCTTCCTGTAGCATACATCTCCAGTTTTCTCTCTTTAAGCCTCCTTATTCTTGTTTTTAGCACTTCTTACTAAAATTCCAGACAACTTGCACATATAATCCTTACTCTGTGGGATTCAATGGGGAAAAAACCATGAAGCACATATTTGATGAGAACCATTTTTTAATGTTGTCAACAGCAATCAAGTACATGTGTAATACTTTTCTATTTTGAAGTGCAAGGTATTAATCTGGACAGAGGATTCAACAGCATTTTCTATAGCACACTGCCTCATTGCCAGCTCTTACTGGTACCTGAAATCCAGCACACTACAAAGCACCAGGCCATCTGTTTTGGCCTGTACTGCAAGCTTAGTTTAAAGAAATTTCTTTAGCCTGTATATAGTTTTAAAGGCTATTTACTACAAGCATAGCATCGATTCCCCTGAGCTTTTTGGTCAGACACTAACACCACCATGTAACAGAATCGAAAATAGTGTATAGAAGAGTGTCCTATGATACATACTCACATTTGTACAAAAGGGAAAATTACTAGAAATTTAAGCAGTCATGATAAAAATGGAACTACCTACCTTTTCTAGTGCACACAGATGTTTACAGCTTGTTTCCATTAGTTCCTATTAAAAAACATGACAGCATTTTATGAACTATGGCCTCCAATCTAACAATGTTCCAAAACCATCTTTAATTGCTAATAAGCAGCTACTGTCAAGAGTCTCAGTTGCAGGCATGAAAGCTTTGCTTCTCTGCATCTGTTAAATTTGGAAAGTCTTGTCTCCTTCCAACTTCAGAGCGACAATCCAAGGTCATAAGGCAGAGGATCACTGCAGGTCCTTTCTTATATGTAAAAACAGATGAAGGAGGAAGGTAAACTGTAAACAGTATACAAACTCTTTCAGTGTACAATATAGTCTGAATGAATCATTTATCTGCTGAAAAATTCTGAAAGATCTGCTTAGCATTCTCTCTGAAACCAAGTGCCTCACTCCAGCTGCAGCCCCATGATTTTTTCTCTGAGAAATGCATTTCAGCCTCCTCTGAGGATATAGGATTTACTCTATCTCCCAAAGAAATCTTTAACTGTAATGCTCCAGTTGCTCAATCGGTGCCTTTCTCAACTGGCAGAAGAGAGTACTGCAGACAATAGTTGTCAGTTCTGTCAACCAGAGCACCAACAGAAGTTACTGAATGTATAGTTAGCCCCAAACCAAAGCAAACTGATGGCTGCTTAATTTATGAAACCAAAAAATGGCAATAAGCTCATAAAGTCACTACAGGGAATGGCAACTTCATTACAAAATATTGTGCCCAGTCAGTTTGCCTGCTGGTCAGTTAACCTGTTTGGATTAAATTGGCCTTTAAACATGTAAAATTTTTGTACACATCTTTTGATACCATAAAAAGTCAACTGAAACAGAATACAAAATTACAAACCTCACCAAAAGGTAACTTGGACATTTTCATTTACAGGCAATGAACCAGACAAAAACATAGCTTTGGTATATGGGAGTGGAAAGACTAGAAACTGACGCTTAACAGTTAAGAATGTGGTAGTCATGAATGAAGTTTCAGCACAAAGTCCACTTTCCTTTTGCAATCCCTGACTAGGGTCCATAAGAGTTGAAACACTGAACTTTTTGCTCTTTACCTGCAACTTGAAACAAAAACTTCACAAGAAGTTTTTTTTTTTTTTTTTTTTTTTTTTTTTTTTTTTTTTTTTTTTTACTCAACTGGCTAAAACTTAGTATGAGCTACTCCTCTCTAAAACCCCAGAGGATTCTAATAACAGCAACAGTATCATTCAAGTTTCCTTTTAACAGTATGAATTTAAAGCAAGCTTGTGCACTTTGATACAAACTTACTCTTAAAGAGGTCAGCTATCATTACTATTGAACTACTTTACACCAGTAACAAAAAACCGTACTAACTTGATAACTAACTTCTGATTTCAACAACAGTAGTATGAAAAAGATTGTTGTATTTGGCTTCAAATAGTGGCAACACATGAGAAAATTTACCTTAATTTATATGAATTAAGCCACTTTCACAAAGACTAGATCTTTCCCATTCAACAATCTAATCATCACTAAGGGACTGGCAACAAAGAAGATTCATGTTTGAATGGACTCAAACAAGCTTGGCATCTGGCTCTCAATGCTAGCTAGAATAGATGTATAGCTGACTAACCATTTCTGTGTCATTTTGCAGTAATGATAATCAAGAAGATAGAGTCTCAGCTATTATAATACTCTCACTAGAGGAAATTTATGTCAATCATCACATTAATAATACTGTCTCTTCAAAGCTCTAAAGCATTAATCATAGTCTATCAAATGCTCCTGCAGAACTCCATACGAAGTGTGACAACACAACCCACTCTTAACCGCAATGCTGGCACGCTCTGAAGCGCTCCTGAAGATTTCGTCCTAACACACACATACTGGTGATCAAAATAAAGATTGCACTTGCTTAAGTCAATCCAGGGGATAAAGTTTATAAAAGCCAAGCTAGTGTTCACTAATGAATACTTGATGCCCAGAAGATACCTAACTTCACAGCTACAAATTTTAGAATACCAGAGTATTATTTCAGTAACCATTAAACCAGGTAAAACTTAAGAGACTGCTACAACCCCTCCTTTAGGACTTTGACACAGCAAGCGCAGGCCAGTAAGAATTCTTCAGAACAAACTCATACCTGTCAATCCTTGTAAGGCTTGTGGCAGGAATAAAGAACTAATTCCAAGTTTTGACAGATTAAAAATTAAATACACTCTAGTCTGAAGATAAATGCTTTTCCTTTTTGTTGATTTGGAAAATGTACTGAAAAGTTAGCTACGTTGAATATAAAATTATTTTGTTATTTTGTAATGTCATAATACAGTAACAGAAAAATCTTCAGAAAGACTTTAAAAACATCAATTATCTTACAAAATAAGGACAGATTTCACAGGTAAAGAAAATAGTTCTCCTCCATACACACAGAAATGGAGTCTACATCTCTTCCCATAAACCAGTTTTAACGGGATGTCGTACGGACAGACCTGGAGTTACAGTGAACATACCATTTTACATTACATACTAAATTAGATGGAGCATCTGTAGACACGCCCTTAGTCAATTAAAAAAAAATAAGAGGCTCGTATAAATAATTCAAATATAAACAGTCAATGCATAATTATGGTAAGCTGTAACAGAAGCCAGCACTAAACTTCAGCACCATGAATGATACAGAATAGTGTATGAATAGTATTATTCAAACAGTATTAAGAAGAGTTTTGAAAAGATGAAGCATAAGAAGAGGTCTAGAAGGCGGCAATAAAAACAATTAAGAGGTATAGGAGATCCTTTTTACAAGGAGAACTTAAAGCCTCCACTAAATTAAGGCATGATTTAATAATAACAAGAAGTTAGAGGTAAATAAAACAAGAAAACTCTGAAAGTCAATCACCAACTACAGTCTAACTACCATAAAAGCCCCAAAGTCTCCAATTAACTTAAATAACAAATGCTGGGAGAGCATGCAGGAGTGCAAGAAAACCACAGGAAGTTTTAAGTGTTTAATAAACCCTTGACTTTAAATGCGACAAGAACACAAAGGAAGTCAAGAAAGGTTACTGATGTGAATAAAAGTCATCCAGGTAAATTACTTGGAATAAAGTTTGAGACAACAAACCCAAACTCTTTAACATAGCTAAGGCAATCAATGACTGCATGCAAGAAAAAACGCTTTGTTCACATATATGTTGCAAGTAATGGGACAATTCTAAAACACAACGTAAGTCAGTATTAAGAGGATTAAAAAGGAAAACCACTGGTTTAATCCTGGAAAACTATGTCTGTCCTCATACTCTGCAGAAATTCATCCACTTTCTATATTTGAATACAACCTCAGAATCTGTTTACCTCAAAATTAAAGCTCTATCCTAAAACAGTCCTCCCCAAATTTTCTCAGTATCTTATAAACAGCATTTAAACTGCTCTGTGATTCATAAAAGAATATTCTAATAAAGTTCTGGACAATTCTAAAATATACTTGAAAAGAATAGTGTTTGGAGTATTAGCAACATTTAGCTTATTTTTAGGACAAGGAAAAAGTATTCCTCCCCCACCCTCCCCAATTAAAAAAAGACAATTTCAAAATAGACAGGCTTAATTAAAAAGTTAGCAATGGAATAGTAAGCTCTTTTCCTTCCAAGTCACTGTTCCAAAGCTAACCTTGGTCCGTAGAAAAAAAATTGATTAATACTAGAAAGCTGTCCAATGCCTCAATTCCACTTCCCACTGCAGGTTACATAACTGTAGACAGCATTAGCAAATTTGCTTAGACATACTGCAACTGTGATCTAAACATTTATTTTATTATTTAACTTCAAAAAAACAAATGGTATATGAAAGGGTGGTGGAATAGAACTAACAAATAAAGGAAAACAGCTTAGAACCTATGATTTGAACAACCAAATCATCCAAGAAGAAAATCTTTACTATATTACACAAATACATACATATGCTCTAACCAAAAATAAACTAGTACCTAAAAACATTAGCTTGTTATGATCATGAACACCATATTGTTATTTGCAGTTAAGGACAAACACGTACCAAGATAAAGTAAGATCAAGAGCATGCAGGATGTTTGTACTACCTGTTTTAATGAGGAGTGAGCACCTGTCAGAAGATCTGATAACCAGCACCAAATCCTTCCAGTGCATTCCTGAGCACCTTCCGGCCCTTTCCTAAATCCTTCTTTAGTTCTTAAGCAAGTTCTGCTTTTAGTGGCATCACCAGTCAGATTCTTGTGTAGGCAAAGCTGGGTGCCACCAAATTAGGAACATCAAGTTGTCTAACGATACCTGGAGCACAACTATATGCCACGATACACTGGTGACAGCACAGGTCCCACACTGACAGCGCTCACCCATACCTGCGGTGTATTTCCATTACCAGCTGCCCATTTAGGAAGTTTTGGAGGGAGTGTATACAAAATAGTACATGCAAGGCTTCTGAACATAAAACAAACCTTACAGCCTTCCCTAACCTTATAATTACAGCACATAAGCAAACACGTTTCCCAATGTTCACATAAATATGATATAACCTGACTAAAGCAGAAATATTGGTGTTTCTCAGTAATTTAAAAAACATTATCTGAATGTGCTAAATCCTCATACTTCCAAGAGTTTATACTCAGAAATGTGGAGTTTTGAAAGGGATCAATACATGCAATTTAATGCCAAAACATTTCTTCAAATACAAATAATTTATTTTTACCTCCAAAATGAAGTCTTATCTTCTCCTATTCTTAAACCCGTAGGCAGGAACGAAGCTGGAATGAATCATACCAATCTCACTCTGCTCTGAGAAAGCTCAGAGCAGCAGCTATCATAGGAACTGAAGGCGTTTACTATAGAAGCGAAGATGGAAATTTAAAGTAATACAACTTCTCCATTCAAAAAGCCTCATTTCTGAGGAACAAAAAGAATTTCTATTGGTTAGAAAACCTAAGTTATTAGATGTTCACCAGACAGAAGCTGCCATGAGCAATGCCGTTCCCCTGACATACCAAAAGCAGTTTTTTAACTGAACTTGTATCATTCTTGTAAATCAGCCTGAATTTAGGAAAATAAAGTAGTTTTCATTCTGTGGCTTTGTTCCAGGTTTTCTTGGTGACCTTCTCCTTCCTCCTTTGTCTCTAACTAGTCTTTGGCTAGTAAGTTTTGAAGCCTTGATTCTGTATCGTTTTCAAAAAGTTTTTCAATAAATCTGTTCAAAATACAGCCTAGGTAAGAATGTCATTTCTTTGAGAAATACCATTATTACAAAGGTACAACTTTCAGAACTTCAACATTTTTCTGTAAGCTGCATTCCAATCAATGTGCATAACCATTTTTCTCAGGCAGTATCTTCTCTATTTGGAAATAACTTTTCAACTTATTCCAAGTAAATAACTATAAACTAATCAACCCACATAACTTCAAAAAATATGGACAATCAGGGCATCATCTGGCCATGATTTCCATTTGTGATGACATCCAGATGGAAATCCAAGGCCTACCACTTGTAAACAGGATTTTATGTATTTATGTGACTCTTGAGTACAGGTAATTATTTGGAACTATGTGAAAGATCCTATGAAAATATTAACAGGAGAACTGCAAAAGTTCTGCTATGCAGAATTCAACCTGCTCAGTTAATCTTTACATTTCATTTCTGTGCAGCAGCAAGTTGACACTATTTCAGTAACAGCCATTCTTATACTATAACTTTTATTTTGACAGTATTTTTCTGGAAGCTCTGAAGCAGAAGCCTAAAGTTGCACTTTGCATTCAGCCTTATATAAAAAACACACAACAATCATGTAAACTGATTCATAATTCACCCACTTTCACACTAGCTCTGGGGCATTATTTACTGAGAGTTATCCTGTACTTCAAACCCTCCCTGAAATCTGGTAAGAACTACAGCAAATATCAACATCACGCAGTAGGACCGTTTATGGTACTGAAGTTCTAATACAGATTTATCAGCAATAGTTCAAGACTATACCACTATAAACAATCACCTGGGACTGTCCAAGATATACATAGCCCTGATTCAGGTGTTTTGCCTACAATACAACAGAGGACTATATTTTAAAAAGTCTCACAACAGGATCTTCTAGAAGAGACAGGTCATTCGGTTCCATGACTTCCATTCAAGTCTCACCTTACACAGCATGTATTTTTGTTAAAACAAAGTTGCATACTTTCCCTCTTGACAGCCTGACTTTGCACAGAAAGATACGAAATGGAGGCACATATGGTATTCACTCCAAACAATAGTATAAATTATGCCACTGGGGTTTGTTGCCTAGATAAAGCGCTAAGCAGAACACAGTAAAGACACAAATACAGCTAAACAGCACAGAAGCACTACCACAAGGTTATAAATAAGCACTGGAGAAGTACATCCTCCTCTTCTTCCCCCCAAAAAAGTTACACAAGTATTTTTCGCAAACATGTATCAAATTAAAATCTGATCTGATGTAGATGACAATGTCTTTCTTCCTCCAAGATCAGACTTTTGATATGCCATATAATCCATAACAGATTATTTTGGTATATTTTGGTTACATTTCAGGGCCTACTTAGCACCTTAAAAGAAGATTATAGCCTGATAAGACCATTGGATATATTTTTATATCTAACATACAACAACCCTTTAAGATACTCTTAAACTTGGTTAGTGAAACATGACTTTTGGAAGGAAAACATATAGAGAAGCAGAGACTCCAAAAATGTGGTGCTGAGTAAGTGTATCCTTGCTTCATGTGCACAAACAAGAAAAAAAACAACTGTAACAGTCTAAAAAGGGGAGACACTGCAGAAAAAACTGATATTTCCTATTATTACTTTTAGTATACTGTCCTGCATTCAGGAAGAAACACCAGTTATCAAAAGTGTCAAAAAGTATCAAAAGAGACAAACTTCTATACTACTCCTCTAGCAGAGATGTCAACTTATTAACTGTAAAATAAAGGGCAGGCTGTTTCTTTTTTTCTTAGCAAAGGTAATTAATGCTAATGCATTTGATTTGAGAAAAGTTTCCTACAAGCTTTGTTAGCAGGACAGAAGCCTATCAACGACAAACTGGGAGAAATGAATGACAGCGGTAGGAAAGCTCAACTATTAAATGAAATTTCAGAATATGCAAAAGCAACAAAGCAATGTTTTAAATCACTTTTCTGCTACTGGTTGGCTAAGAAAAAATCTTCTCATGTACAGCAGCTGTTGGCTCTTACCAACATAGTAATCATGTCAAAGATAATGGGGGTGGGGAGGGGTTCTGATAAAAATCAGAGATGTTACCCAAGAAAGTTCAACAGGTTGTTTTTGTTTTGCTTTTAATTACACTCTTACCCTAACTTTCTTTCTAGATCTCAAACACATACATTAGCAACATGTTTACTCTCAATGTTTCAATGCAGAAAAATAAGTAAGTAAGAATTCTGACTTTTCCTAATGACTCCTAAACTGTTGTGCATGCTAAAAGGAAAATGCAAAGGATTTACTACAGCTATGAAGACCTAGAACAAAATCAGGCTGTAACTGTCTGCATCGAGACCAAAAAGTTGCAAAGTATTCTGATGGTAGACTGTAAGAAGTGATATGCATGATCAGATTTAACCGGTGAAGAAGTTACACAAGTAAAGAGCAAGCAAGTTTTGAGAAATATGACCAAGGCATAACCAAGATCCTGCCTTCTGCAAATGTGTTAGAGGAGACTGGTAAATAGAGGGGAATGTCAGGTGCCATCATAAATATGCTCTAAAGGAGATTATGAACCTAGTGTCAGTAATCACTTGCAAACACAGGTCAGATCAAGGTCAAGCAGAACATACTATTCCAGTCTACATTTTGTGTCTACCCTAGACTTGGTCAGCTGCTGATTCTTGAATGCCATCTCAATTTCACAAATTACTCAGGCCTACCTCTCATGGTAAGAAAGTCTGAATTAACACCTTGTGAGGATTTATTCAGAAATAAGAGTCTTCCTACATGAGCATGGAAGAAGTTCTACAGTAATTACAGCCTTGATTAACTGGGCAGAAACACACCGCTTTAAAGCTTTAATAGCTGTAAAAGTCACCTCTTCTGACATAATCAGAGTTCATTAAATGAACTGCAGCAACAAGACTATTCGCCAGAAGTTAAATATTTTTAGATGTCCAAGGACAAAGCCTAAAACACGTGAAAAAAATCAAAAAGGATGCTTGTTTTACTGAAGATTGGTAGCTATTTAATAACTGCATGTTTTGAAAAACTACATGCTAATATACTTCTCAAATAAGGTCTTGTCCAGTCATCAGTAAGACTTTAAACTGTCAATTTTCTTTTGAGAAAAGCACATTTCTAAAGGATGCATTCATTCACACTTGATCAAACTTGGCACTTCTTATTCATTGCTATTTCTCCTCCAAACTATAAGACAAAATCTGCAAGTAGACTAAAATAAAGTTTATGAAGAGGAACTAATCTGCTCAGGTAGCTAATAAATTCAAATTTGACAACACTCTTGAGAAGCTACTCTCTAACAAGTTTATAAAGTTGGTAATTAATCTATAAAATTCCCTTGTACTAAGATTTTTTCACCTGCAAAAACTAAAACCAAAACATTTTTCTCCCCCTTCCCCTCTCCCCACACCTTTTACAGCACAGTCAGAATTAATTCAAAAGAGAACATTGCTTTTTACCCCTGCTGAACTCATAGTTCATCACAATTTCCTTTACTTTCCTACAAAACCTCAACCTCAGAGCTAAGATCAAGTATGGAAACTTTCATATCCAAGAGATGCAGCTGTATCTGCAAAAGAGTTATGAATGGAAACCATTTTGGAATCTCAGTTGCTACCAATTTAGCAAAAATATTACATTTCTTACAGACAAATTGAAATGAATTGCAAATATTAGCAGATACTATTACAAATACTAAAAATAACTGAGAATAAATGTACAGGAATAAACACAATCCAACGCACTGTGCTAAAAAAAGGGCTAAAAATTTCAATATACACATTAGAAAAGAACAAAGAACATATTAAGAATCAGCTTGTCTTTTACATGGATGATAAAGCCTTAATCATAACAAATCAAAGCAACCAAATACTATGAATATGGTCTTTTTGCTTAATGCTACAAGAGAGTAATTCCACAGATAATTTACTTCTTGCCTGTACTTAAATATCTTATCTATATTGTGCTTTGGATGCTTTTTTTGTATATATGTATATAATTTATGAAAATCTGTGAGCCCTGGGTAGGAGTTTGTTTATAAAGAACAGGAAGACCTATTGTTCCAAGTGATTCCAATTTGAAATCTGTATAATTCATAACTGTTAGAACTCCAAAAATAGCATTAAAAAGAACTACCAAATTAGTTTATTAATATTCTCTCTGTAACTGTCTGAATGCAAAAAAAACTTATGAAAAATTACCTTAGAAAAGATTGTCTGGCTTTTCTGATTTATAATATAATCAAATTCTTTTAAGTTGTTTTTCTAGCCATTCAAGTAAATCACAGGCACACAAATTTTATTTGCTAAGATAAGGCACATTTAAGAAAAAGCATACCACCACCTCTAATTTACCAAGAGCTACTCATCTATGTCCTAAATGTGTTTTATGACAGATGACAATAAAAATCAATGCTCGAATTTCAGACTTTGTAACAACCTCACCTACAAATCTGTGTTTAAACAAATAACCAATTGTGTCCCATCATTTCTTGCCCCCAGCCCCCTCTTCAATCTCTAAAACAAACAGAACTTACTTAAAAACCTGTTTTTCTAAATATTTGATCTTGGTCCCAATGAGAGTTCCACAGTCAACTGCAGTGCAAATAAAATCAGGCCCTAGATTACCATTTTAAAACATGTACAACGAGGCCATTTTAAATATTATCTCCTTGCCTTATTTGGTCCATCAGACACCTTCAGCGAATTGAGGTGCACACATTCACCTCCCGCAGGAGCAGACACCCTCCTGCTACAACCGTAAATATTTCCTTTAGCTACCCCTGCGATGGCGTCATAAAGTGTGATTTTGGCCTAGAACACTAGTCGAAATACCTGTTATATAAGGCCATGTCTGGAGGCACATGCACTCTAGAAAAAATATCACTGCTGAATTATTCATGGAAAAAATAATGGATGTTTTCTTGGGTATAGTTATAAGGAGTAACGTGCGTATTCCCCCCCCCCCCACACACACACACAAAATCCTCCTCCCATCCTTCCTCCTCTGCCAAACTCAGCCAGAAGTAGACGTCCACGGTGCCTGCGAAATTGCACGCACAGGATCGCTAACACCTTAAAAACAACAACGAACAGGAGCCCTGCAGAGAAATAAAGCCTCCATTTTTCATCTGTACCAACGCAGAGTTAAAGAATAATTTTTTTTTTGGGGGGGGGGGGGGGAGATCGCTCGGCGGCACTTCGCTCCCTGCCCGCGGATAATTTTAGCCGCCCCCCGCCCACACGAGAAGTTGGCGGTCTGAGGACGGCTGACACCGTTGCGCAAACAGATATTCCCGTATTGGTAAAAACTTTCCGACCCCCCCTCCCCCTACCCCTCCCCCCCCCCCCCGCGGCGGCCGCGGGAAGTTGCGGCGCGGCGCAGCGGGCCGGCGCGGGGCGGCGGGGCCCGGCGCGGGGCGGCGGCGGCGGGCGGGTCCTACCTTTCTTGGCTTTCGGGGAGTGCCGGCGGCTGCGGGCGCTGGCGGCTCGCTCTTCCTCAATAGCGGCGGCTATCTCCGGGTCGTCCTCCCCATTGTACCACACCAACAGCTCCTCGCCCGGCGCGATTGGCTGGCGGGAGAGAAGAGACACGCGCGGCACCAATCAGGCGGCGGCTTGTTGGCGGCGGGCCGCCGGGCGGGGGAGCGGCGGCGGCGCCGACGGCTGTGCCCCGCGGCGCCCCGCGGCAAGGGCGCCGCCGCCGCGCGCCCGCGACCCCTGCCGGCCGGAGGGCCGCGCCGCCGCGTGCAGCGCCGAGCCCCGGGCGCGGCGGCTAAAAGTCATTAGCAGCAACACGAAGACTAATTACTACGTGTTTCAGGAGACCCAGCGCTGCCGCCAGCCTGATCAACGCCAAATGGGCGGTTTCTCCCGTTTTTCCACACCCTCCTTAAAACAGTTCCAGAATCGTACACTAGGAAGTCTCCAACTCCATAGGCTAAGACATAGTTTGATCGATTTTTTAAATCTCGATTTTTTCTCCATTCCCTGCACAATTCTATCCAAAGACAAAACCCCAAACCCACATGCCTTCCCTTGGCTCAGCTGCAATACCCCCTTTTCCCCCAGGGTTAAAGGACATTGGGATGCTGGAAATAAGATACTATTTTAAAAGTCATTACATGAGAGCAAAGGGTATCCTAAGACTTGTATTTCAAGTCTGAAACCAAAGGGAACTTTTCCATACGAAATGATAGTAATATCTGTTTCTTATGAAGCATTTTTCTTGTAGGTCGCACAGCACTTGACAAAGGTGATAGGTATTGTTATACCCTCTGACACTGGAACAAGAGGCACAAGATCCCAACAAATATGCCAAATGTTTAAGTTTCAATATAAGCAAAACCTACTCTTTGGCTTCCTTTACAGTTCTAGATGCCCGATGGATAAGTAGTGGTAACAATATTTGCACAGTCCCATTCTGCAGCTGCTTAGCAGTGAGGAATGAAGAGAAGTTGCTTGCTGCAAACAACTTACCAATACATAAACTCCAAGAAGGAGTTGGCATAAAAAGGCAATGGGGCCACACAGTGACAGTGAGCACACAGCCTGTTAGCCTCACATCTGGAACTAAGAGTCAGCTTGGTGAACTTAGTTTTGGAGCAGCTACTCTGTAATCTCAGTGGAGCCCTCTAACCTAGTACCTTTAAGGCACAATGCAGCAACAGATCTAAAATCAGGCAATTAAAACAGCTCCCTCAGTAGCAATACTGGTGAGGAGAGGACTACCCTGACGAAGTGCCATTTGTAGAGCTACTCTGCTACTACAGAGTACACAGCCCCCTTACTGACGCCACCCTCCAACATCACCTCCAGCAACCAACCTCCTCAAAGCCGTTATCTATGGGTTGCTCATGTAGTAGTGGCAGGTCAGGATAGTTTAGTTGAAGAGGGGAATTATGGACAGGCTCACTGGGCTGAAATTGTAGCTGTCACATGCTTTCTTGTGCATTGTGCTTTAACTGCAACATTTCTTCAATCTGGAGATTTTCTTTTCAAAAGGTTTCCTTTGAAGTAGTTTTGAAATTTCTTTTCTAAAGTAACATCCAAAGTTAACATAGATCATATGACGCTATTCATTGTACACATACAAACATCACAACATGCTGCACTGACTGAGACATACAGTTACCTGTTTGACCTTACAACAGCATACACTTTTCACCAATTTTCTACAGTCTTTCACCAAAAGATAGCACTTCTGCACATGGATGTGGCTCACCTCCCCTCAAACGTGACCACAGCACTTTGTGGACCCATGTGGTAGTACTTGTGTGTATTTTTCCACACCTATTCTATTGGTTGACTAACATTGCATTCCTATGTAACAAGTAATTGTTACATATTATTAGAGTTATTATAAACCTGTTTGACAAAACCTTCTTCCATAAGCAAATTAATTTCACCTTAAAAATCAAGGACAGTCTCACAGTCAAGCTGATTTAGAAGACTTTTTGAAACCACGTTTTCACTGCAATTTATTATTATAATTTTTAATTCTTGAAGAAAAGGCATTGAGACCAGTACTATGTGCAGAACACTGTTAAAGTGGCTCATCCCATTTGGAGAGGCAAGGAAGAGCTTCTGAAATCCCCATAATGAGTTTAAGCTGTTTCAATAAAATATCACAAATCTCATATGTATATTGGGGAAAGTATATGCAAAGCAGCCTATAAAGATCCTTCAGTAAAGAGGAAGAGAAGATGGAAGAGAACTGTATTTGCCTGTGCTTGCTTAAAAATTCTATGCTAGACCTGATTCGAAGTCCCCAGCATGGAATTTTTCTATTCATTTACAGCAGAGAAGAGGGAAATGAAAGCTCTGTGCAGTTTTTAGGTTCTTTTACACCAAGCAAATTCAGACTTTGCTTATCTTAGCAAGGCAGCTTGGAAATCAGCTTATTTAACTTACAAATTAGAAATGCAGAAAAAGCTAAAGAAAAACTTGGGAAAAAATTAATAGCTATGACAGCATTTTAAATGGCACCAGGTAAAGTAGAGCAAAATGACATACAAGCCAGCAAATTCTCTTTTGGGGGCAAGTAAGAACTTTGTTTGGGTATCACCAAATAGAAATCCTCCAATTTATGAATTATGATAAAGATCAGGAAAGAACCATGTGTACCTGCACTTGTAAAATAAAAATTGGTTTGAAATGGCAGCACATGCATCATAACATATTACATGCAGGAGAAGGACATTTAAAATATTTGTAAACTTATGTTAACTGCAAGACTGGTCAATCTAGAGCAGAAAGCATTTCAACTATCTGATAGCATTTACAGAACAGCTTTTACATGCCACTAAAAGTTAGGGCAAAAATATCTACCCCACCTAATCTACAGTCTACAGAACTCAAAAAAATTATGTTTACGTGCCTACATCCATTAACTACTTGCAGAAATATTTTATCAAAGAACACAAGTATGTACACTGTTACTTATTAAATGCTTTTTTTAGTCTCAGTGGTCAGGAAAGAGTGATGTCAATCTAAGGCAGATACAGGCCATATAAGAACTAAGTCATCCTTGGCACAGAAGGCCAGACAAATAAGCATTTAAGTTAGAGAGACATACAACTGTAAGCACTTTGTAAAGCAGAAATGGCACGATATTTTTTCCAGGTATGACTCTTCTCTGCAGTTTCTAAATTATTGGATAGTGAGAAATGATACAAGACATTTAAATGCTTTAATGCAGTAATTTGCCCTTGAGACCACAAATTTGAGATTTCCTACATTATACTTTTTCATCCTATGCTGTCTCTTGCAGCTCTGTTTGCAAGTTGCTCCAAACTATATAAGAAATCTGGTTACTACAAATTCGTGGTCACTTCAAGTAGTTAAAACAAGTCTATAAAATGCTAGATAAAACAAGCTTTCTTAATGCTCTCCTTTGTTTTTTATATCCACAGAATGGACAAGGAACACTAAACAATGTTGGACTAAAAATACTCCTATTAAACTACAAGAATTGTCCATTTGCTCAATTAAAAACCTGAGATGTGACTAAATCTTGACTTACAGTATGCTGACTCAATGCTGAAAATTTAACGATTGTGAAAACTGTTGGATGTCATGTAGAACTTTTACTTTAAAAATCATGACAGATTAGCAAGATCAGAATTTTCCTTACATATCATTTTAAAAAGGTGGAAGAGTAAAATACATTGAAATAGATGGTTTTAAAAAAATAGAGAACCTAGGCTTGCACTTCCAGTAAACATTCATTACTAGAAACTCTGCAATGCAACGCATCTAGGACCAGGTTGGTCCTGGAAACAGTTTGGTCTCTTCTGAGCAGCATGAAGCTGGAATTACTAACACAAGAGCTCAACCTGGCTCCTACAGAGCTAGTTCAGGTTTGTCTGCATTGCATTGCATTCCTGGAATGAAGAACCCAGGGCACAAACAACTCAGTGGCTCTACCTACGTCAGCTCAGGTCCGGGAGCTCCTGCTTTGTGCCAGACCCAAAACCAAAACCATCCAGAGCTGCTGCTTCTGCACTGAGCCTTTTAAGAGGCTTAGTATGTCAGGCACAGCAGCAAGCCTATGTGCAGAAGCAGTCTGGAGGTAACAGTCTGACATATCACTCCCTCCAACTAGCATACAGTGGAGACACCAACATGACTTTCTAGAAGCTAGCCTGCCACTGGCATTGCTAACACTAAATTGATGCTAACAAGCCAAGAGCACAGTGGAAACATATCCAATAGATGCTGCAGGGGTAAATAAACCCCACTGAACTCAAAACTGCTTTCTGAAGAACCCCATTCACATCCCAGACAAACTCAAAATCTCACCACACTGCAACAAGTCCCAGACACATTTTGAAACCAATAAAACTGGTCCTTATTGGCTGCTCCAGAAGAAAGAAAAAACTTTCAGAGAAAGTTGCTCAACAGCATGATCTTGTTGGCAAGACTTAGTAGGATAAAATTCATCAGGTCACAAAAGGAGAAGATAGTCAAGAAGACAGGGAACAAAAGACATTTCAGATACTGAAGCAAGGTGTGTTATTTTGTCAGCATCGCTCAGCCTCTTTTAGCAGTACAGTGAGTTTCCAAAGTGTGATATTCTCCATGAGAAAAATTTGAAATGTGAATGCCTATCTTTACCAGGACTAAAATCATTGCAGATTCAGTAAGAGGAATTTACAATTTCAGAGTAACTCCAAAAGCACAGTGAAAGTACACTTCCATTAACAAACTACCGTGATTATGGGCAAGGGAGGAGGTAACCCAGGATAAAATGTCTAAGAAAAAAAGGTAGCTATGGATTCACACCCAGAGCCTGCCCTCACTGAATAAACACCAAAAGAGATGTCACTAGTCTGGCTGGCAACAGGGAAGCTCTACTTGAATGCTATCTCAAAGCTATTAGGAAATTCAGAAAATATTTAATGTTTTTTCCATCTAGTTTAAGTGACCTAAAATTCAGTAGCACAATATAAGTTTTACATATGGTCATCTTGCCCTACCAACTTCAAAACTGCACAACAACAACTTACTCTTTTTGTTATCTATAAATGTTGTACACCTTACAAGGAAATAAAGGGGCATGGACTAAAAACAAGACTTTATATACCCCCAAAAAACTTTATTAAAAAAACCAAAGTTGAGCAATGTATACCCACTGCTAGTAGATTCACAGTTCTCAAAGATTCAAGTAACTGTAATAGCTACAATATTCTAACACTAACATACTTTACCATTACTTACAAGCTAACCATTTTTTTCCTTGATATAGGAGAAAATTCCCCACAAATTACACCCTTTATTTCCCCCCTCGCTCCCTAAACAAAGCTGGATGTGAATAAAATTAAGAAAGTTTGTTTCATGAAGCTCCCTATAAGTGTCTTGGCAACCAATCTTTGTATGATGCAAACACCATAAAAACAACTGATTTCTGAAAAAAGTCTCAAACAGATCCTCAGTTTGAAGTGCTTTCAGTATCTACAGGAACTTAAAAATATTTAAGTGATCTGCTATAGCTTTTCATCCCCATTTGTATCAAAATCAATGCTACATCATATCATCAGCAAACAAAAAAGATGGAATCTTCATCCATATCCTTGTTTTTAAAAGTACCTTGTAATATCAACTGTATTGACAGGGAAGAACTTCGACCAACGAAACTATGCCTTTGCAATATTTTAATTGTATTTCATAAAATGCTTCAAAATCAATTTAACAGAAATGGTAGAAAAAAGATTTGGAAAAAGGGGAATAAAAGGTGTTGAAAAACTAATAACTGATTCTTCATAGACATTGCTACCTTTAAGCTTTTGTAGTAAATGGTCCTGTTGATCTCCAGAGGAAACAGATTTTGCTCCTTCCCTGAACGAGCCCAGTTTATATACCGCAGCCAGTTCCCTTTCTTGGGATCAGTTGCATCAACGCACATCCATCCCAGGTTTGGGTAATATACCTAAGAAAGAAAAATGACATTTATCCCAAGCAAATGGAAAACTGTATTAATGTTGAAGTGTAAATACACTAAAACAGAACACATTTTAAAGCTGTATAAAGTAGTAATCATCATCTAAGGAAAGAAATGAGGCAAAGACTACAATCTGAGGCACAGGTTTGTTGGGGGGGGTGCTATTTTGTTGTCTTTTTAGAGAAACTGATATGATCAGAAAAAAGGAAGAACTTTTTGGCCTGTAAACCCTTCTGTCTGAAGATTTTTAGTTGAAAAGTCAAATTACTTAGCATTCTATGCTTTGTCTTCAGTTTTGAAAACAGAAAATGATTAACATCTGTATTTAGTAAAGACCTGATTTAAACATATAAACACAACACAAACACATAAACAAGAAGTTTAATTTTACTATCTGACAAATTGGGAAGAGTAAATAAAAGTTAGCAGTATTTGCTTTATTTGGAAAGATAAGGGAAAGCATAATATACATTTAATCTTGCTTCAGGGGATTAAAGAGCATGTTAACCATTCAGAAGTTGTGATCACTTTGAAAAATATTTGACCCATCTATAAACTTCTGTATGGTCCAAGACACTATGTAAATTCTTTTGTTTCCATTTATGGAAAAATGTTTTGAAAGTCTGCTCATTTTACATTTCAAGACAGCTTGTAATAAAACAAAGTTACTGACAAGTCTTCAGTATTTTCAGCTGAGTTGCAATTCTGTTTCTCTTCCAAGATGTGTTATGCATCTCCCACATTTCTTTATAATCTAAGCTAGATGCCAATAAGAAAAGCTTTCAGTGGATGCTATATATTTGCCAAACCAAAGAACACACCACTGTTCAGCAACTAGAGCTATCATTTTTCTGTTATTTAAAAATATTTTCTGTCTCAGGACACAGGCATACCGACAGGTACACAGTGCCTCAGAAGTACTGGGCAGCTCAGAATTTCAGAAAAAACAACACTGGAAAAGTATGTGTAATTTGATTAAATTATGTGCTTTTTCCTTTTGGTTAGGTCTATAAATATCAGCTTCTACCTACAAGAAATCTCTTCGCAAAGCCCGGCCTCCCTAGCTCATCTCCTGCAACATTTGCTTAGCACCAGTGTAGATAAAAGGAATAAAGTAAAATTCAGACCTCATCATAACTTTCTGATTATGCTACACAATGTTACAACTTTTTAAATTATTTCTCATAGTTTACAAAGAATTCTAAGTCTTTTCCAAAGATTTTATGTTTTCATTTTAAAGTATTCTTCTACAGTAGCTTAAAAATAAGAACCATTTAGTAAAGTTCATTTCTTTTGTGCCAATATCCTGCTGATTTAATAAGACAGAATTTTATCAATTGAGAATTTTATAAAATGTTTCAATAGACAAGCCAAAATCTTCTGTCTCTTTCCAAGCAAGAAACAAAAAGGAAACATCTCCCTTACTTAAACTATTCCAGCATGGATTTCATCAGCTGACTTTTGAAAGAATGCTCATCAGCACACCCAGCCCTTGCAATATGAGAAAGTAAACAGCCTCACAGATCAAGATTGTAAAAGTAATCCCTTTGGTTAAAATGGAAGAAAAGAACAGCCAAACAACACTGTGGAAGAGTTAGTAAACGGGAGATGTGTGGCAAAACATAATACCTGATTACTTTTCAGTCAAAGCTTCTGATTTACTGAATTTTGTTTAAAGAGCTTGTGCACTGTGGGAAAGGAAATAGTTTTAACTCCTCTGTATAATATTGTGACTTTAAATGATTCCTGTAAAGCAGGATCAAGATCATTCAGTGCAGTTGTGCCGTTCATTCTGAACTCATCAGCAGGTGGCATTTCCCTCACAGTTTTCAATCACTTGCCATCATTTTCCTGTCAGTGGCTTTTCTTGACAGAAAAGGAAAATATGCTCAATTTATATATTTTTCCCTTCAGCTACAGCAAGCAGATATTGGCACACAAAACCCATCTTATTCAAAACAGTCATGTAGCATGACAGTTTGAAATTTTTAACTTTGAGCTAGCATCCCCAATTGGTTCTCAGGAGCCCTAATTTTTCTTCAGATTAACTTCACTAAAAAAATAAGTGAGATTCTCAGCAAAAAGGCTGTTCTCTTTGAGAGAAAGGTCCTCATACAGGACTACTTCCAAACACTACCATCCTTTTACAAATTACATTTTCTAACAGTTAAGCTGCTGAAGTGGTTTCAGATATCAGCATATGGGGCCAACTGTTGCAGTCTCATTTCAGCTGACTTTTTTTTCCAATTCCAAAACCAGTATTAAAGCAACAAGCAGCTACTTTGAAATCCAGTAAAGGACCCTCCTCATTCCCTGCCTTGCAAACTATGAAACTTTGTAACAGGATGTCTGTGACTGTAGTTTTCAACACAAATTTCAAGAATATTAAGACATCCAGTAAGAACACTCATAATCCAGCACTGAGAAGTGCAAGGTCAATAATTTACAGGACTGATTTAATCTTACTCACTGTTCTTTTACTGGATCAAAATTAGAGATACTTTATATATGTAGCAGAGTTTCTGAAAGCAGTAGCTCAACACAAACCTTCTACTTCAACACTTACTTTACTGATGGTGAATTTGCATTTATAGGAAACTGTTCTAGATCCATTTCTCTGATAGGGATTAACATTTTGTTTTGTACGTATATCCAGTGTTTCATGCAGTTTTATTTTAGCAAGCTAGTGGCCAAAAACACATGACTGCTATCAATATTTCATCCTAAAAATTTGTAAACTAGAAAGTATCAGTTCCTCCCATCCTCCACCTTGACTATTTACTTTTTAAAGCCACTGGCTGCATGTGCCTTAAAGACTGAAGTCTTTAGGAGTAGTTATGAACTGTCTTATTTAAAGATGCTGTGGATGGGATTCAACTCCAGATTAGAAAACTACATTTTGCAGTTTACATAACAAGATACAAGCCTTATGACTATCAGTGGAGCTCAGAGCTATTCAGCTGTCCAAACAGTATGTATTCGCTCTAAGGCAAGCCCAAATACAAGAATTTCTCCTACTGTGCAAGACTTCAGAGGAACACAAGAAATACTACAACAGTTGAGAACTCAAACACTTAAGCACAAAAGCCACTCAAATTAAAAATAACTGCTCTAACTACTCTAGTATTACTCTAAAACTACTTGTCTAAAAACATGTTTGTAGTGGAAATCATAGATGGTGATAATTCTGTATAACATCTACACCTAGAGTCTCTGGAAAAAATAAGGGGCAAACAAAATAGACTGATACTTTTTCCATTTACAAGGTGTTTCTTACCTCCCACATGTACACATTGCTCTTAACTTGAGATCTTTTTTTCTTGTCACCAACAAATGGACCAAACTTCTTGCCTTTTAAAATTGATTTTGTTGCCCAGACACCTGAAAAGATACATATCAGTAACTGCAATGAATCTACCCAACTTCAAGCAAATATTCTACACAATTCAGATTTCCTAAAATCATTAAATAGGTATCTGTGTCAGTTAGGAAGCATTCCGTAATATTAAAATCACAAGTAAATTGAAGTTTACTGAAGTGAATTCACAAAAACATCTCTCTACGCCCCACACCTCACTCCAATCATAAAAGGCTTAAGCATTTCTCTGGTTTTATTCTTTGTTCACAGGCTACTGAAGGTCTAAAGACAAAAAATGACCTCTGATTTCTCCTGTACCTCAGGTGATACTCAAAATACCATGAAAGAGTTACCCTTACAGGTTTTACAGTGCCAAGCCCCACATTTCAGCTGCTTTACTGAGTGAACATGTTATTAAAACAAAAACCTACTTGCCTGCTATGAAACAATGCCAGGTAAATAAAGCTCCCACAGAAGCTGTGAAACTAATACTACATTTAGAAGGAAACCACACAAGTTTGGTGAAAATGTGCATCTGCCTGTAAGTTTATCAATAAGATTTAAATGAACTGAAAATCTGGACAAGTACATTTCACTTGTTATAACAAAATGACTAAAACCAGATTTCTCCAATATTTAAGACAAGTCTGTGGAAAACCACCAATGAATTTCATGCAGGTATGTAACAGGTCTATATAGAAAACATTTGATTTCAACTACTTTGACACTGACTTTGTGAAGTGAAAAAATATTCTGAAGGTATCTCACTTTCAGAGTTATAAAAACATTGTTAGTAAAAGTTTTCTAGAATGTTTGCTCCTTATACCTGACTTCATTCAAACAAACCATTTCCATTCAGACCATACTAGATCAGGCTCATACTAGAAAAGATTAACCTTGCTGCAAAGAGTTTATAACCTGTTACTAATAATAACGCATCCACAGTCAGGCTTATTCATCAAACTCCTAGCTTAAAATAAACTAGCAAGCCCATAACTATCTTCCATCAAAATTCTGATTAAAACTGTTAAAACACCAAGCATTCTTGCCTACATTACAGAAACAATACTTTGCCTCGTATAGCACCTTTCAAGTCTGCCCTGAAGCTGTCCTTCTAAACTTAACTTTTTAATACTGATCAGGCAGGGAGATGTGGAATTCTAAGAG
The DNA here is from genome assembly GCF_036370855.1 of Dromaius novaehollandiae. Lineage (NCBI taxonomy): Eukaryota > Metazoa > Chordata > Aves > Casuariiformes > Dromaiidae > Dromaius > Dromaius novaehollandiae. The sequence continues at coordinate 7,395,394 of NC_088121.1, read as the reverse complement.
GGACAACAGTAAGGTGACTGTAAAAAACAAAACTAGAAAAGGTGAAAGTGCTTTAAGTGAATCAGCAAAGAATTTTCAGTAATTTCATAACCTAATCTATTTGCATCTTGGTCTACCTTCAACCCAGATCCTGATGTTCTGGAACCTGAGCTTGGGCTCTGGGAGAAACTGAGACAGAAGCAGACCACTCTTTCCAACATAATCATTTCAAATTAACATACCAGAGATTCACGGCTACCCAGCAGAAGGCAGCATCATATTTTCACAGCAACTGAGTAATTTGTGAGAGCTAGTGTAAAAATCTCCATTCTCTTTTCACAGTTGTAGCACTCACCAAGCCTCGTCTTGTCAACAGCAGATGGGAAGAGCTTCACATCCTCAGGAAGCCCTCGAAGCACATGCTCAGGTACATCAGCTAAGGTCTCCACAGTGCCAATAGGCTCAGTTGTGCTCTACAAGTCAAACAAACAGAAGGACCACAACTATTAGCAAACACAACACAACAGATGATCCACCCATAGAAGCAACAAAAACTTCTAAGTAAAATTTTCTAACATAGAAGCATCTTTTTTAATCAGAACATTAAAGTTTTCACTATCATTTTCATTAATAGCTGCTAATGCTTTAATGCAGAGTTCTAATACCACAAAGATCTTTGAGATGCATGTAGAACACCAATAACTGAAGTTTTTGTTACTATTCTTCTGCTTTAGTTAATGCATGCATTTTGACTACGAGCAGTATATGGCAAATAAATCTAACTGAAGCTGTGTATTCAGCACACACAATTCTAGGTATTTTCTATTTTCTACATATTTTTAAAGAATCCCTTAATTCTTTTAAGCGAAACCTGAGATGTTTTGCAGTTTTCCTGGGTACACACTAGTCTGATATTTGTGTTCATAAGGAAAGCTAACTGGTATTTCACCTTAGAGTATACAGAGATTCTGAAGTTTCAAAACAAAGGGTAATTCCAGCTCCAGAGCGCTTACAGGCTGAGGGTCGAGTCCTGCTTGTACAGCCTTCCCATTTAGTTTTGTCAATCATTTCCTAAACTTACACATAAAAGTTCCAAACAAAACAAGTGTGTATGCCACTTTGCATAAAGGAAAGAATGAAGCACAGTTTCAGTAAGAGGACTAACTTGCCCAGAAACACCAAGTGATGATTTTGGAAACAGTGCAAAGCCAGAACATCAGCTACCCTCAGCCATGCTGAGCATAATTTCAAATATATTAGCAGTTTATTTCCCCCCCCCCCCCTTTTCAAATGATTACCTCTAGGGATACCCAAAGAAAAATCAAATCAGTCTCAAGAAACAACCTGAAAGAGTTTCTGGTATTGCACCAATCCTGCAGTTTCTATGCCATACTGAGAATTCAGTAGCACTGCCTTTACTTGAAACTGTGTCTCATGAGAAAGATCAAACAAATTTAAGGAGAAAAGCTGTACGCACAGTTCTGAAGTGCATATAGCTCAGCTCACAAAGGAGTCATTTATTTCATCGGTTGAATCTAGGATATTGGTGCAAGTGAATGACTACAATGTTTACTAGCATGTGAACTTGGGATACATCATCTACCCTGCCAGGAATATAGATGAACGTACTCTGTACTACCCAACACTAGAAGCCAAGGGGTCAGAGACAAACCACCTTGCATTTATTGGAGATTAATAACATTCATGCAGACTGCTATGGCAGAGTAGCTGACATGCAGAAGTTCCTATTCAAACGTACTTTGCAGCAGCCAGCTCACACCCCAAACTACTAATACCTGTAAGAACAATTAAATTCAAGCAAGTCTTAACTAAATGGTCTCTCTACATGCAGCACACAGAAGCAATCACAGACACTTTCTTCCCCCCTTCCCTTTACCCTGCTATTCATTTTACTCCAAGTGCACTGCAGGCTACAAAACAAAGCTTAATATGTTATGAAGGTACCCTGATTCCAACAAGGGGCAATGAATCAGGCCAGCAAGAACGTATCTAAGAGGTGGGCTTTCAGCCAGAAATTTCTGAAGTGTCAAAATATGCAGCACCTCTGCAGAAATTCTAAACAAGCTATTGGGGCCTGTTGCTATCTTTCTACTACCCCATTTACAACCTATAAACATGCCATACCACTCCGAAGATCAACATTAGAGTATTTGCATGTCAAGTTTACTGCTCTGCTTTGCAACAAACAGATTAAGCTAAAAGGTAGGTTTTAGAGAAATCAATGGGTTTTAAATATTGTCTTCAAAGTTAGTACTTCAGTATCCTAAACATTAGCTATAATTCCCTAATAAATCGGCAATGTGGACTCCCCAGCCAGTAGGCAATAATACAAAAGGTGATCAATCTATTTTTCTACTAAAGCTAGAAAGGCAATAGAAAGCTAATAAATGATTTGTAAATGTTTTATTAAGTGATTCGTTCAATGTCACTTTTTAGAAAATTAGCAGCCTGCGGAACCTGTTAGTATTTGTACTATTGTTCATATAGTATATAGTAGTAAATACTAGTCACTCACTTTTCATAAGCCTAAAATAATTAGCTGTTCATTAGCTAATTATAATTAACAAAATATTTGTTCCTGATAAAAATGACTAGAATTTCAAAGTCAAGCACGCACAATTCCCCATAAAATCACCCACATTATACAAGAGCAGTGCCTGGTGAAAACTAGGCATATGTTGAACACTGTCTAACAGGCCTAAAAATAATAACCTGCCTTTTGATATCTAACATTGATCATTCTGGTCAGGAACAAGTTATAGTGCTGAGAACAGTAACTATTTATGCTCTGAAGAAGCTGTAGCTGGTGTTAAATAATAATTTGAGCCAACTATCCAAGCAAATCCTGACTTTCTGGAAATTATGCTAGCCGTTACATATAACTACAAAGCAGAGATGCAATAGTAGTTTATATATACTGAACAACAGCATTCAAAGCATTTTTCATTGAGCATTTAAGTATATTATGCTGAAAGTTGACTGGAAACATTTGTATCTGCATATGCAATGAAATTTAAGATTTTTATCTCTAAAGAAAAATGGATCAAGCTTCACAGCCTCTTCTTAGCATCCATTCTTTGTGAGGATGCTGAATATGGCAATTATTGTCCTTCACATTTCTGAATGCAACTTGCTGAGTGTTAAGTTTAAGTTACCAGAATACTTCTGCTTCTCCCAGCTTTCTTCAGCAACAGAGAGAAAAATGATAAAACCAGTCACAGCAATGTTATTCTATTGCTGCCTTGGTAAGCCTCAACAGCTGCAGAGACAAATCCTAGAGAGCTATTTGTAGGGGAGAAAGACCCCCAAATTGGAAACTATGGAAGGCACAGAATGCCAGAAATCCCTTCCCATCCACACCAGTGAAGAGACTGGGAAAAAACATTCTTTACTTATAATAGCTGAAGGTGTATTCGAAGCAGAAGAAAGTTTTAATTTGCTCTTCCAAAATCAGAAAGGAAAAATAATGCTGAAAGACAACTGCATGTTAACCTTAAACTGATATGCAAGAAGCCATGTCTCAGCAAACAAAAACCCTCGGTCTTTGCAGCATACTGAACTACAAAGCCTAAATCTTTCCAGTACATTACCCCATGACTTCATCAGGGCAACCCCAACCTTATTTTTCACAGTGGTTTCTAACTAACAAATTATACATAGGCTGATAAGGGAGATAGCTGTTTTGCTCACTGTCTGCAATCAGAACAATATAATTTAAGTTTCAATCTAACAAGCATTCTTTACAACCATAATTAGATAAGTAATTAAAAATCTCAAGCCCACAAAATCTGATTTATCACATTTTTACAAAATAAAGTTAAATAAAATCAGAATCAATTTAGACAGAAGTATATACTGTATCATACATTTTGATGCATCAGACATATTCCTTAATAGTCATACCTCCCTTTGGCCTAAAAAAATTCCCAAACTGTTGTTATTTAAGAGAAGCTTATTTGCATGTAGTAGCAATCAGAACTTAATTTTTCATCTACCTACATAAACCAAAGATTAGCAACTACATTCAGAGAACACAGCACTACAACCCTTTCCAAACCTGCTATATTAATTTCACAAGTACCAGAAAACTGGAAACGGCCTTGCATACAACACAATACATTTCACACCTCAAACAAATGTTAATAAGTAACCAAATACTATTCAATAAAATAAACAATTTAGTTCAAAGCAGTGCAATCTCATTCTATTTGCAATTTAAATGTAGTTATTTAAATGATTTTCCAGATCAGAATTTGTCCCCAAGGAAAGTCTGTCTACCAAATGAAATACTATAAGTTCAGTCACTTTCATCAACATTGAACAATCATTTAAATTGACTTTTCTGTTAAAAAAAATTAGTTTACTTCTTGATAAGGGTAGTGTGCTACAGTCAAATTTTGCATCTATGTAAAGTTCTAATATTTTTTCACTCACTCCAATACTGCAATTTTGAATACAAGAGCACCTGAACTTCCTTTTACTTTCAAACTTGTTGCTCTGAAGCTCATCACAAAAATCACACTGTTAGCATTCAAACTTGCAAGGGTGAAGCGACTTAAAAAAAGAATGCAAAAAAAAAAATCATTTGAAGGCTGCAGGGGTACCCTAACTGAAACTCTGCATAAATTTAGAGTCCATGCACTTTGATAGTAACTTTCAACACATTTATTTTGCAATTTTGTAATAATTCAGCAATTATCAGCAGTTTTGTATACCACAATCAATGAAATTACAGCAATCACAAATTAGACTCCAATATTACAAGCAATGTATAAGCAGAGTAAAACAGTACCTGCTACAATGAGTTTAGAGGTGATACAGAGACTGGAGCAAAAGACAAAAATCATGCCAAACGAACGTGATGAATGGCAAATATTCAGTTAGTATCATGTTTTGGTGAAGACAGGTTTTTAATAACAAATGAAAATATAAATGGAAGGATGCCAAGAAGAAAGAAGGACATGGCTGAGGTTAGAAGGGGTAGTTGTATTGTGAAATAGAGATGAAGAGACCAAGGAAGATTGCTGACGCAAACAGCCAGCTAGCATGAGACAGGTCAGTCAGAAGCAGAAAGTTCTCTGCTTGTCCAAAAACCTTATCTGGCCACTCCTCCTGGCAGCAATTTTAGTGTGCATGCTTGAAGATTACAGATATGCTATAAATATTTGAAATCTTGAACAAAAGTAAAAAATTCAGAAGGGAATGAAGGGGGGGGGTTACAACAAGTATAGCCATAATTTGCTAATTTACACCTCCACCATTTTTTAATAACCATGCAATTTTCCAGGTAACCTTGCAAACTTCCTCCTACTTAATCTTAATGCAGTTTGAGACACAGCAGATGTTACTGATGAAAAATCCATCTTTGCTTGCTTTTTTAAAATAAATTATCCAGACTTTTCTAATGAAGCAGTTTAAATATCAAAGGAATATTTTTTAAAAATACTAAGAAAATGCAAGCCATCTCTGAGACAGCAATTTTCCAAGAAACCCAGCAATATTAGTTCCAATAAAAAATGCACTTTTTTTAAAACCCTTTTTCTCCTTACTACAAGGTAGAGGCCATATCAAAGTATTTATGAAGTGGTTTTCTTTAAGAATACTATGGAATGAACAACAAAACTAACAATCTTTTCATATAAACCAATTAACAAACGCCCAATTAGTTGCATGGTCACTGAAGTCACACCAAAAGCAGAGATAAGCAGAATGAAAGAAATATGAGAAGACAACAGTTGAAAGATTGTTTGACATGAGGCAAAGACATTTCTTATACAGACCTGGCACTACAACTTGTCAGTGAATGAAATGACAAGGGCACTGCAAGAAAAAACACCACAGGGTTGATGCTAAATACACACTTAACATGAATGGTAACTAAACAATAAAAAGCCATATAAGCTCCATACACCTTGGAAACTAAGTGTGAAAGCCAGAGATGCCAAGAAAGACTCAAAGCTATTGTAACCATTCCCTGAGGCAGGGTCATCTCATTATTTAACTGCAAGATGACATACATCACAGCACTGCATAAGCAATATTAGCAGTCCAGTAAGAATGATGGAGACTTAGTTTCACACAGCAGAGAAGTCTTAACTCTAGAAATAGATCAGTGATGGGGGAAGAAAAAGAAAAACCCACACAAATGGGAAGGAAACAGAGCCACTGATAACAATTACTAAAGATCAGAGTCTAGAGCTTTCAGAATTTTAGCAGAGCCCAAAGTTTATCAGAACAACCAGCAGAGCAGAGTTACTACTCTAGCATAGAGCAATAAGCTGTTTGCTTTATTCCCTTGAGCACATTCAAAACAAACCTTAAAAGTGAAAAGGTTTGAAGTCTCAATATACAAATTGTGACACTGTCCTAGCTATCACAAACCAGACTACTGCTGCTTCAAAGCATGCTAATACAAATGTTAACATGCATACTTCGCAACACCTATGTATTTCAAGACTATGATAGAGATCATACTATTTTTTAAATATACATGTATATATTTAAGGCCACTTTTCACTTTAAATTAGAGGAAAAAAGCAACAGGAGACATCCCATCAACCAATTCCACACCATAGCTAGTTGCACTTACTCTTCTACAGCAGTAGTGATAGAGTGCACTTCAGCAAAGTGCTAACTATATTGTATGCTAATGATGATCAATTATATTGTTCCTAAGTGACATGTCTGGAGCATAAGGGCAATAAAAGCACTCAGAAACAGACATCAGTGAGAAAGGTGTACAAAGTATTTTACTTCACTGTGTACTGTGGTTGTTTTTGGCTAAGAAAACAAGAAGCTTCTATTCAAAGTCAGCTTTTTTAACAAATAAAAAAAGGTATTCCCTCAGTTTAATATCCTGTGTTCATATTCCCTTGCCAAAAGGACTTTGTTACATCCTCATATTTATAGGAAAAATTAAGGCTCATATCTTTAACAACACTGTGTGCAATAGACAGAAATTTTTACTTGGATAGAGAAATAGAAAATAAAATCATGTACACTTGGCAGTGATTAGAACAGCCTCTAGAATATTCAAGATATTATTCTTGTGTCTATATAGTAGACTACTGCACCATAAAGGAAATGCACCTTCCAAGTCTTAACTTGATTCTAGACAAACGTTTAGGTTCTTGAAAAGTGAGAAACTTTCTGTTGAATCAATTTCCATGACAGATTCTCCCTCTATGCACATTTGAATTGGTACAACGGTGGGGCATGGGGTGGGAAGTCTTCAATTTTCAAGTCATTCTCATAAGCAGCTGCTTATCAAAAGCCTTAGAAGAAAATACATTTCTTGGACAGGTGTTTTTCTAAGAGGTGCCAGCCACCATATCTTACATGTGACTGAAGGGAATTCACACAGAAAATGAAATAAATTTCACAAACACAATGTCAAGAGGAGGATTATGGAATTTAATGGAACTGAAGATTTTAGACAACATTTTTAGTGGATGATTTACTTTTCTTATTGAGAATTAGCTGGTCTAACATCTAGGTGAAGTATTTTGATAAAGTCTTACATTTAAACTCACCTGGTTCATTTTGAATTCCTGTTGTGTTCTGAAAAGATACACACAACAAAGAAACTCCTTTGATTACATGAGCCCTAAAAAGAAAAACAGACAATTGTAACACGTACCTACCTAAAAATTTACAGTGAATTGAAAGTACACATACAGACCTGTAGAGTTTCTCCTCTTAAAAGGATTTTTCACACAGCAGCATATTGCTTTATACAAAATCTGCTCCAGGGTATAGTTTTGTCATTATAGCTCAAACGTACTTGAATAATCTAAAGAGGGTTATCTATCATTAATTTTTGTCTCAGTTTTAAACAAAGATGAAACAGAAATGTACTTGACGAGGACTGTTTCATTTGTTTTTAAAAACAAGTTAGGCTGCTTGGCATTGAGTAATTTTAGAAAACTTTAATAGTCAAACTACTTTAGTATTTAGTATCAAAGCAGTATGAAAGACTAAGTGCACTTTTGAATTTAACAAGATGCATGCAATTGAGTCCCCACTCTCCACTATTCCTTTCGGGATGCACTATCACAGCTTTCTAACCTACCCCAGCACATCTGCAAATTTGATTCAGTTTCTAGAGATGATGCATCCCAAACACTTGATTTTCAAAAAAACTTCTAACATTGAGCCAACACCAAAAAAGTACCAGAAAAGTAGAGAATGCTCAAGGGCTTTCATTACTATTTACAGTCACTTCTGAGATTCTATTAAATCCTGCCATGGCAATAATGTCCCTTTGTCTCCAAACTTCTTATGTGTTAGCACACAGTTGCTTCTCAGACATCTTCCACATACCATTTACTTCCCTCACCCTTGACACCTTAACTCATTCTCCCCTCTTGACAAATACAATTTCTACTTCAGACATTTTTACTCGAATGCTTTAGACAAATGGTTCCTGAAATATGATCCATAGACTGCCTGTCATCTGCTGAAAGTTGCCCTAGCACATGGAAGTGGGGATTAAATGAAAAGCAAAAGTCGGAGTCATTATGAACTTTTGCACTTGAGATGAGGCCTGAATTACAAAGAAAAAAAATCAATTTTTATTCACTGTCCATTTGGACTATATCTGCACAAAGTCAATTTATAAATGAAATTATACAGATACAAGAAGCATCAAAACATTTCCTAGTGTGAAAAACAACTTATTTTTAGTAACACAAATGTCTTGTTTTTCTATACTTGGCTTTAAAACAAAAACGATTATTCATGTAAAGAAAACAAAAGCAAGAAAGTTTTATATTAACATGATTTTACAGCATAGTCCAATGAACTCTCCCAGCTGCAGCACATGAGTTTAAGCAGTTATTGTCTCCAGCTATTTCCACCTTTTCTCCTCCCTCTCACTGAAGATAATCAGTCCCTCAAAGATGACAGTTTTCTATCGTGGTTCTGGAAAGTGATTTAGAAAACTTACTATGAGAAGTGCAAATATATTACATTGTGGTAAATGACATCATAGTCTTGAAGTATAATGATTTTCAGCATTGAATGTACAAGGAAGATATTTAACCTAGAACCCTAGGTATACAAAGACAAGTAAGAAGGATTTAAAACACACTTACAGAGGCACACATACAACAGCATCACTACTCAGCCACTAAATGGAAACTACAAGAGACAACCAGTAAGTATACAAGTGATGGGTTGAAGAGGTAAATGCAAAAGAAAAGTTCTGTCAAGCAGAAATATTTTCCCTCTAAGCTGAGCTTTTTTACTTGTGTTGCCACAGAAATAATACAAACTATTAAAACAATCAATAAATAATAATTTAATAAATGCAAATTAATGTTTTTAATCAACTTTTACAGAACTGGTTATTTCCAAACCACTTGATGGTACTTCTAGCAGGAAAAGATGACAAACCTTAACATATTGCTGTATTTAAGTGTATACACAATACCATTTAGATGAATTTCCTAAAGGACTACACTACTCTCTACTCTTTTAGCTATCAGCTACCAGAGGAACCACTGTGTCATAAAATAAAAGTAGACAATAAATAAAGTATAGCAAACCAAAAGCCACAATGAGTTTTTAATAGAGCTATTAATGTAAAACGCATTTCATCTTAAAATTTTGTATCTGCAGTTGTGATAAGTTACACACATGAGCTCTCTAACCACAAAATGATTTCAAGATATTTCTCCATTTTACCTTTCCCCACATTATCTATTTTGTTAACAATGAACCCAATTGTGCAGAAAGATTAATCATACTGGGGAAAAATTTGAAAACAATTAAGACCATGGATACTTTTTAGACATTCACTAGCTTTCTTTATAACTAAATGAAAAATAACATCAGAACAGAAGACAAAGCACTTGTAACACTTCATTTGTTTAACTTTTAGTGCACAAAGGTCAACAAAAACTGAAAACAGGAATCAGATTCTGCAACTGCTGTGCAAGACTTAGCTCCCCATATGATCAATGACTACCCACAACTTATCTACTCCTTTCACGGCAAACAGAAATAGGCCTTCAACTTCATACACTGATAAAATGATTTAATAGCTACACATCCAATTAAGTCTACCACTAGATTTCCCAAAAAAGCCTCAAAGAAAATTATACTGCATTGATTTGTAATCACAGGAATCGTGGTATATTAGGTTTAAAGTGAGAATGACCACATTAAACTTGTTATTTTACATCAACAATAGACCACAACTGTATTAGTGCTTTGAAAAAGCCACATCAGTAGCTACACCAAATAGAGGTAAAATACTTTTATCTGACCTCTTCACCAAGTTCAACAGCAACATACAGTTTTATCTACCAAAGACCAGAATACTCAGTTACTGCTCTCCCAGCTCTTTACAAGGTCTATCACAATAAGCCTCAAAGATCCACTCAAGATGACCTTAATAAAAGGTAAATAAAGGTTGTAATGCCAAGCATTTTCCATGAAGTACACTCACCAGTACAATAACCTCTGAATTCTTCAGATTAATTTCCAGAAAGCATTGCCAAGACATTTATTTCAAACTATTACCTACTACCTATATTCCATGAGTACAAAATTCCCAGGTAGGTTCAGAAGATATTAAAGCGATAGGAGAACAAATGCAAGGGGAAGATGATTTACCGCATCATATAATCTTGGAGTGTCAAAAAAGCCCATTTAGAAAGGCAACAACTTATATTTATTTAGAGGAGACTATACACAGCATTCTTAGTGGAGGAAACACTACTCATGCTAAAACAAAACACTGAAAAACAAAGATAGTTTGACCTTGCTCTGAATTCTACACTTAAGGATTTTTAAATATTCCTTAAAAATATATATACACACACAATTTACTTGGAATGAAGTAAGCAAACAAAAGCAGATAACTTATTACAAAAGCAGCATTACAGATCTTTAAAACTCTACGACATGGTACTTTTAGCGGACATTCTAGGTTATACTAAACAGGCTATATTCTGCCTTTGTAAGCAATATTTATCATCTCCACATGTGTAATGTTTTTTATTCCAGAATCAAAAAACATTTTGAAAGAATGTTACCAGCAATTCAGAGAAAGGAAAAAAAACCAAAAAAGTATCAATCCTATTTTGGAAACAGAAAATGACACATTACATCACTGCCCAAGTACAAAAAAGTTCATGACAAAACCTGGGACAAAACTTAAAGTCTCAACATTCAACTTCACTAATGAACAGTGGTTTCAGCTGGGATATTGCAGGGCTTTGGGGACTGTCTTTTTCTTTGTTTTGGCTTTTAATTGCAGCACATGAAAAGGTTTTTTTTTTTTAATACCAGGATGTTCTTTTTTTTGCAATTCAGTAATGAAATATTCTATACACAAATTTTGAATTTATTATGTGAAACAAAGCATGCAAGAATCTTTTAAATTCATGTTAACCCTCAAAGATTAAAAACAGGTATTTCAAAGACACACACAACAAGCACTGTCTACAGGCAGTTAATTGCAGAGATATTCTCAGTTACCTAAGACTACCAGGGAAAAAAAAATGGAGAAAAATGGAATGCAAAAATAAATGAGACAATGAATTTCTGGACACTAATTAAATCCTGTTGTCTATCATCCATTAAAGAAAAGAATCTTTGCTTACTGCTATGTAACCAAATGGTATACCTTAAAAAGGTTTACACAGTTATCCACACTAAGAAATCACCAATGCTAAAATAAAACCTGTTTCCCACCTAGCACACAGTTTTCTAAAAAACCATTTCTTCCTCATTGCAAAAACAGGCTGTAACCAGTCGAGAAAAATAAGTCTCTAAAAACTGTAAATATACAGAAATACCATTCCAATCTTCAGACATAAGTACACTTTTTAAATTAAATTCTACTTGCAATGATAGTAATTTTTAATTAAAATCTTCTTGGGGAAGTACATTGCTGATTTATTAGCACACAAAATATACTCCATTTCAGTCATTTCTTTTTTACAGTACAGATTCAGCCTCCCTTCTTTTGCTTATATGCATGTTTTCCATGGAGGTAGAAAAAAATTTTGCTGCTAAGAACATAATCAGAGAAAGTACATACTGGTGAAATTAAATAATTTGGGGAGTTTTGGCTAATTATCAAGATCATGCCTGCCTTTTTGCATGCTAACAAATTCAACAGGAAATGTATTGCAGTACCTTAAGAATCTCTTGATATTCATCAAGGCTATGTGTACTTCAAAGAAACCTTATAACAGTCCAATTAAAGTTGAAATGAACAAATCCAAGATTAAGAGCACTACACTGAAACAGGTATCTTTCCAAGACATTACGGCATACTACGCCCATCGATAATGCTAGAGAATTACCACATTCACACTGAAAGATTGCCAAATATGAATAATTAGTGCACTAGGGATTTCATGAAAGCAAGATACTCAAACATGTATTTTGAAGGTACATCCAATATAATGATGTACAGGACTAAATCTGGGGTTGTTACAGAACACTAAAATTTATGAAACAGTAAATGAGAAAGGACTAACATATAATGCCATTTCATATCTGAAAGAATTAAGATAACCATGCTAACTACAAAGATCGAAGGAAATATGAAGGAAAGACTATGTCCAGCACAGATGTTCAAGTTTCAACACACATGAATTCACAAACTCCAGCTGCTTATAAATCCTTGACAGAAAACATGGAAGTAGTAGTCTCCAGTCTTCACCAGTAAAGCAAATAACTCATGGACAAGGTACTGTACTATTGCCATACGTCATAGCATAAGCTTTCTTTTCTGGTTGAGATGCTCACTGGAAGGTCTTGCAAGACATACTGCCAGTTAACCACTGTCAGGAGATTATGGATACAATAAAATATTACCACACTTGCCATCTCTAACAATCTCTCTGAACTGTTCTGACTTCAATAGATAGACACCTAGCAAGGAACAATATTTAGATCTTTCTATATGCTACCACTTTTTTACCCCTAGGGATAAAGGCATTTGTATAAAACATTGACATGCAGACATCACTGCACTGGAGGATGGACTTCAAGAGCCTTTTTAAAGATCTCAGTTCACCTCAACTTTCTGCTACAGCTCCCTTCCCTTTGCAAGCAAGGATTCATGTAGAAAAATAAAATGAGTGGGTTACACAAACGTACATAAATACTTTAGCACCCTCCCATCGTCCTCCACACTATTCTGGAAGAAGGTTCTTCTTCCGACCCCCACACCTGCAGTAAACAGACATCTAATGAAGAATCTCCAAACAGCACATCCATCACAGCATTTGCATCAAAGATATATTACCCAAAATGATCACTCTGCCTTTTGATTTTTAAGCTACCTGTAGTTTCACGAAAGTGAAATTTGGCCACATTTTTATGAATGCCATGGGTAAACAGGCTGTTGAGACATCTGTGTCCTAGCAAATCCCAGGACAACAATACTGAGCCATACTGAAATCCCACAGGTATAAGTTTCTCATAGCCATCTCTACTTCTCAAGTCTGACAGGTCTTCTGTTCCTTAAAGGTCACTCTCCCCCCACATCTATCAATAATGCAGTTCTATTTGTAGAAACAATGGTGGGAATACTATCACTAATCCTTTGTCACCGGTTTTAACAATTTTCCTTAACTGACTAGGAGTAATTTTCAAGACCGCAGGGTTTGAAGGGCCAGAGGTTTCTCTGCCCATATCAAAGAAAGAACGCCTGAATTCTTAGCATGCATATCATGTTTATGTGGCATAATATGTGGCAAGCATCAAAAGACAACAGGACATTATATAGATACCACACTGCTGTACATGTCCAGTTTTTCTAATCTACTTAATACAGGGGAAAAGGACTTGGCATCAGAATAACATGCTTAAACAAGGTCAAGAGCATAGGCTGGAAGGAGCAAACTGGAGTGATACCAGAAATGCAAGCAGTTCTATTGTCTTCAAGAATTGTCTGCTGTACATCACTCAAATGCAAAATATGAAAAGGATTTCTTTTGTCACTGAATGCTTCAACAGCAGATGTGACTAAGTCACCTTTCCTTCTTCCATCAGCAATTGGAAAAAGCTTAAAGTTTTCTTTAGCATTTCAAAATGAAACTTTTGCAGCTTCATACAGAATTTCAAACCATTAGAAGCTTTAGTGAAGACTGTCTACACACTCGTGAGACAGTTATCAACTACGCTGCACGTGCTGTACTGGCTTAAATGACCAAAAATGTCATTGAAGACACTGCTTTCCATCTGCCCAAAAGGTTTTGTCAGCAAAGTTACTCTCTTGCCCTAAACATTCTTCCCCAAGATACCACTGCACTACTGCAAAGAAATCTGTTTTAAGTGGCATGTTTTAAGAAGGGTGTTTAAACTAAGGAATCTGATTTAGGAATTAATTTCTCCCACTCCCCTCTCACCCAGTTTGGCACAGACTTGATCTGAAGCCAGCTTTAAGGCTTGTGAGTTGCCGAAACTTTTGAAGACAGCATATTACAAACCGTTCGGATGATCAAAGCTATTGTCTCGCAAGGTCAAACTGGCAGCACTTGTAAAGCGCTGCCTGGCTTTTCAGACGGTATCTCACACACCCCGCACCGAGGTATCAACCTCTGAGGCAACGCTGCAGGTGAGAACACCTGAAAACGGCTCTCAGGAGGAAGCTGCTGCTTCCAAAGGGTCTCTGCCACGCCCCTAACCTCTTAGGGCCAGCTCCCCGCCCCAACTCCACACGCATCACCCCACGGTGACCTCCCCGCCCCGACTTCGCACCTCACAGCAAGCTCCCCATCCCGACCCCACACACATCACCCCACGGTGACCTCCCCGCCCCGACTTCACGCCTCACAGCAAGCTCCCCATCCCGACCCCACACACATCGCCCCACGGTGACCTCCCCGCCCCGACTTCACGCCTCACAGCAAGCTCCCCATCCCGACCCCACACACATCGCCCCACGGTGACCTCCCCGCCCCGACTTCACGCCTCACAGCAAGCTCCCCATCCCGACCCCACACACATCGCCCCACGGTGACCTCCCCGCCCCGACTTCACGCCTCACAGCAAGCTCCCCATCCCGACCCCACACACATCGCCCCACGGTGACCTCCCCGCCCCGACTTCACGCCTCACAACAAGCTCCCCATCCCGACCCCACACACATCGCCCCACGGTGACCTCCCCGCCCCGACTTCACGCCTCACAAGCAAGCTCCCCATCCCGACCCCACACACATCGCGCCATGGCAAGCTCTCTGCCTCGACTGCGCCCCACAGCGAGCTCCCTGCCTCGACCCCACACACTGCCCCAAAACGAGCTCCCAACCCCACACACATTGCCCCATGGCGAGTCCCCCCCCCCCCCCGACCGTGTGGCCGACAGCGAGCTCCCCGCCCCGACCCCACACACACTCCCCCACACACATCGCCCCACGGCGAGCTCCCCGCCCCGACCCCACACACGTCGCCCCACGGCGAGCTCCCCGCCCCCGTGCCCCCTGCCCCACAGCGAGCTCCCCGCCCCAACCCCGCGCCGGTCCCTCACCCCCGCCCCACGCCGCCCCTCCGCGGGACCCCCCGGGCCGGCTCCTCCTCCGCGAAGGAGGGTCCCGGGCGCGGCCCTGCCCTGCCCGCCACCGCCCTCCTCCCTCGCCGCGGCCCCGCGGCGGCTCTGTCCACCGCCCCGTCCGTCCCTCCCGCCCTGCCTCCGCGGCAGCCGCGGGCCCCGCTGCCTCCCTCGTACCTGCGGCGCCGCCGCCCGTGGCCCGGCTCTACGCGGCGCGCAGCGGCCTCGGGCTCCGGCTCCCTCCGGACGCCATTTTGTCTCCAGCCTCGGAAGTGACGTTGGGGGGGGGGGGAGGCCGCGGGCAGGGCCCCCCCCTCACGCCAGGACCCCCGCCCGGGCGGGGCCGCCCCCCCCCGCCCCCTCCCCACAGGGCCGCCCGAGGCCGCCGCAGCTCATCGCACCTGCCGGCGCCGGCCTCCACCGTGCCGCCGCCATCCGCCGCCGCGCGCCCCGGCGGGGGCTGTCTGTGGAGAGACAGAGCAGGTTCTCGTTGCCTTTTCTCTTTCTTCCCCCCTTCGCGGTGACGCAGCTCCGCGAGGCAGCTCCCTTTTCCCGCCTCGGACTGAGAAATGAGGAGGAAAAAAAAAAAGTCGGTTTCTGTGGGGAAATAACATGAATAACCGGAGATGGTGCCCAGGGGCACAGACCTGGGCAGGTCCTCGCCCCTGAGGGGGAGACGTGGGCGATCGCTCCCGATTTTAACGTCCCGCCTGGTTCAGACCCATTTTGGGGATCATACTCAGGATTTAAAACCTCACATAAACCGTGCTGCCCAGTGAAAGGCTTCTTAGTGTAATTTCTGACCAACTACCTGATGGGAAGAAGAAAAAAAGCAAAGTTATCTCCTGAGAAATATATGTTTGTACTATAGGGCATAAAAACATCTCTATCCCTTTGTTTAGTTGGCACAGTAAAATGATTTTGACCCTCATTTGAAGCTTATATCCATAATACTGTGACAGAAATGTAGTCTTGTGGGAAGAAATTGGGAACTCTCCTACATCAAAGCGTGGAGAATTTGCCCTCCACACACAGGAAAAAAAGCTTTAACTTAACCCCAGTAGGCAATGGGACACATTAAACTAATACAGTTATTATAGATTAAAGTTCTAAGGTCCAGAAATGTTTTAGAATTATTTACTTTTCATATTCATTGTGCATGCAGATCAAGGCACAAGGTTAAAACTGATGATAAGCATGGACACACCAAGCGCTCATACAGTACCGGGACAGAAAAACCCTGTTCCATGAGGTAAGCTGGAAGGTTTCCTTAGTAAATAAGCAAGAAAATTACCTAGCTATCCATTCTTGTCAAATCAAAGCTTTCTAAAACAACCCACCGCATTTCCAACCAATGTGGGATAACCTTCCAAGTATAAGGAAAACACAGGCTATAAAGCCAGAGAGCTTTAATGTCTCAACTTGCATGCATAGCTTCAGCAAGCAACAGCAGGCTGCAAGTAAGGACACAGTCATCCTCCTACCTGGAACACTCAGGACATTTTTATAGGTTAAAATATTGTTTAAGGACACCAAAACCAGTTTTGAATCCTGTGGTTTTGGTAGTGACAAATCCTCACATAAGCATACTTAAAGTACTTTGATTTATTAGGCTAGATTAACTTGATTATAATTAATCTGAATTAACATTTATACCTTATAAATGATCTAGACTAATTCCACCTGTGCAAGTTTTTTTTTTTTTTAAATACAAACCAAGCCAAACAGTTGACAAATTAGAGTCTTATTATACTGATAACAGAGAAGGCAAAAACCAGAAGAAAATACATACTATACCAGCTAGAGTATAAACTTTTTTTTACCTTTAAAAACATTAAGGTTTTTTGAAGTTATCACCAAAAACTCTAATACAAGTTACAACATTTCTTCTACTTAACATATTTATAGCTCTAGAAAAAGTTTTAAAAAATGCCCCCAGAACATCTCTTCTTTGAAAATAAACTAGCTTATTCTCTTTTATTTGACTGTATTTTTTGATGCCTAGAATTATTGTTAGCATTCCAATTGCAAATTAGGCAGGAAAGTATTAACAACCTATCATACACAACTTAAGAGTACTAATTGCCAAAAATTAATACTGTTAACATTTCATTATAACTTAACTGTTTTACTTTGATTTTCTAGTCTCATCTAACTTTAATTCTATTATTTACTCACTTTTTAGGGCTGAAATAAATAAAGACTTACTGAAGTACTAGGGCTCTACCTCTTCCTGTTTAAAGCTATCCTGAGCCATTAGAGGCCTAATTTTAAAGGCTCACCTGGCTGCTGATTGAAGGATGCCTGTTTAAAAGCCATGGGAGGAGATGTGGTTTGTGTTTGAGAGCTGGAGCATAGGGGTGAGCTAGTGGTTGGGGTTGTTTTGCCTTTTATGTATTTTTTTTTTAAAGCTTGTGTTTTTTTGTTTGCCTTTGTTGTAACAGGAGATTTGTGCAGCTAAAATGAATCCCTTGTTTTAGATTATGCTGTAGAAGTCTTCTTCTTTGTGTGATTTTATTTTCAATAGTTATTATTAAGCAGTTTTCTGGTAGGGGGTATCTAAGCCTTTTGCTATCTCTATTTGTTCAAGACTACCCCTTTGTTCTTTATTACCTAGATGTATAATGCAAAAATATTATAGTATTTTGTCTCTATAAATATTCATAGATGTTATCTATTTTTGTGTTGTTCTAAGTACTTGCTTCTTGTTCTATTAATATTACTCTTACCCTTCTGCTTCATGCTGTGTTATAGATTAAACAGAAGGAATTCTTCTGAATTCAATTCTGAAAAACTGAAGTATCAAACTAAGTGCAAAAGGCTTTTTTGGTAGCTTATTTTAACTTTGTATTTCATGAATGTAACTGCTATTAATATATGATCATGATAATAAAGCTGCTATTTTCAGAATAGTTTTTCATTAAAATTTATTTCTTAGAAGGAAAGCTTATGCTATTTTAAGTGACAAAAAAGTTTTGAATAATAATGAGAAGCTAAAATATTTCAAGTTTTCATTTTTAAGTTTGTTAGTTAAGAAGACTTTAATTAGACTGTAAGGGAATAACTAAGTAAAAACACAAAATTAGAATCTAGATGTTGAAAGCTCCACTAGTCATTCTAGCTAAAGTGGGCTCTTGGATTGCTTTTCCTTAATTACTCATACTGAGGGATTTTCCTTTGCAGGTGTTCTAAATGAGTATTTGTTCTTAATATATTTAAAATATTCAAAGTAGAAGCATCAGTGTTCTTTCAGTATCTGTATAAAGTGCAGTTGTCACAAGCACATATGTATGCTTACAAAAGTGGAAAAATTCTTAATGTAAGGTCTTTGGTGCTGTCATTCCATAAGTAATTTTGATAATTAACACCCCTAATATCTCTGTAGAATGAGCTGTGTATGGTTCTGGCCTTCCAGTAGTTGTTCCTAAGTTGTTCCTCTTTAGCAGTAAATGTGCCATTGTAGTAGTATCCTATTTATCTACTGGTAGTCTGTTCTTTTTCACAAGTGGGTACACAGTCTCTGAGCTTGATGACTTTTCAAACAAACAAAAAAAAAATTGAAAACTTCTACACCCTTTCAATGAATGAGAGGATACACAGCCTTCATTAAAGAAGTCACTTCTGACATAAATGTCTACTTAAGCTGTCATAGAATCACTGCTACACAAAATAAAAGATCCTCACTTACTAGCCTATAATAAAGGTCTTTTATTTGTTTTACTGCAGGGTTCTTTATTTCCAAAGTTTGGGGAGGGCAGAAGAAATACTAAGAAAAGCTGAAGCATGAAAGAAAAGTGAGAAGAAAGAGGTAGGGCAGCTCTATGTGCTAGAGATCAACCAAATGTTTCTAAAATATTGCACTGACTCTTTTTAAATCTGTTGAAATGGTCATCTCTATGGCTGGTACTATCTTTGAAAATGGATCAAGGAAAATGAAACTTGTATTATCTGGCTGGCTCAGATTGGAAGCATGTAATGTACTTGAGATGAGGGGGGTTACAGTTGTAATTAAAACCCTAATTTCAAAGTAGCCAAGGCTGTAATGTGTTCTTCTGTGGCATGGTAGTGCTATATGGGGGGGGGGGGACAAATGCTTGTCAAACTTCGAGCTGTGTTATGACTTTTTCAATTTGAGATAAGTAAAATTGAGTGTTAAACTACAGGGGTTCCAGTCGTTCTCGTAGGGGCCTCGTTGTTAGTTTCTCAGCCTATGTATTCTGTTTTATCCCATCATTCTTGCTTGAAGTAGCTGTGCTTTGCTCAAATATTAATAGGCATTTATTATCCTCTAACTAGCTGTCCTTTAACCAGCTTCTATATATTTAGGTCTGTATGTCTGGAGAAATTAGTATGGGTAAAATACCTCTTCAGTACAGCTTTTCCAGAAGCTTCTAACATAGTGAGACCCACAATCCTGTGTGTCGAGCAACGTTTCCCCTGTAATCTTGTTGCTGATTATCCAGCTTCCAGATCACTTCTGGCTTGTGTGCTGCTGTGATAGCCTTCAATATGGGGGAGACCCTTTATCAAAATTCAAAGCCATACTACTTTTTGGAAATAATTAGTATTTATGTTATAACTGATGACAAGGGTATTTGACACTGCACAGATGGAGTTATGTGGTCATAAGGACTTACTTAGGAGTGTCGTTGTAAGTGGCCCTTTTAAAGAGTAAAAGGGCTGCTGGGGGGAAATACTGTTTTATCTCTTGCCTGGAATTAATATCACTAGCTGGGAGTTATTACATATTAGAAACACATCAATTATAAATATTTTAGCAGCTCGCTCTTAGTGTAAGAGTCTTCAATGTAAGAATCTTAGGGCTCCCAAGCTGCTCATTTAAATTATAAATTACAAAGTGTGTTGAAAAATTCTGCCTCACCTGAATAAGAAATGCTCCAGAAAACTACTCTGATCTCGTCTTAAGAGGTATCCCAAACCTGTGAGATCAACAGATTGGCAGTGTTAAGAGGCAGGGGAGGGATATTTTTGGCTAAATGTCAGGGTGCATGAAGGAGTCATCCCTTTTGCATTGAAAATGAAGCTTCCTGTATCAATCTGTTCTCAAACCCTCTCTGTAGTTCTGTAATTCAGCCTCTTCCTTGCACTAATCTTCCCTCCTGCATCAGGGTACAGCAGTGACTCTAATGCTGTTTTTGCAGAACTGATCATTCAACCACACTGCAGGAGCAAGCTGTCTGATTTTTTTGGCATAGTCTGTGTTGAACTTGGTGCCTTTTTTGCCCCTGTTTATTGACAGATAGAATCTACTACTTGCTTTGTTTTGAAGGTTTTGTTTGTCTTATGTTGTGTAGTCTTACTTCTGCTTGAAGTTTAGGTGAATTGGCCAATGTGTACAAGAAATTCACCTTTGCTTTCCCCTCATTTACTTTAATGTACACCACCTGGTGGTGTTCCAGTGGACTTGCACTTCAATTTACATTTTATTCTTGATGGTCAGAAAAGCCTACAAATCTTTAGCTGATTAAGCTTAAGGTTTTTGTTAAAATTTCAATATTGCCATGCTTGTGCTTTCTAACATAACTTACCTTTTCCTGTTGCATAACTGTGCTTTAACACACATGCAGGCACATAATATACAGTACACAGTAAAGAAAAGGGTAATAGTGAGAGCTTTTTCAGAAATCTGACCAAATATATTCAGGATGACTTAAAAGATGACTCCTATTTAATTAGAGGTAGGTAAGTTCCTAGTGTCAAAGCCTTAGTGAGCCACAGCAGAAAAATGAAGTGTTACCAAAAGATTTTTGTCACTGGAGGGTCTGAAGTGACCTTGAGCAGCTTGACTGAAGTGATGCCAATATGCTCAGTTCTTCTCTCCTTAATTGAAACAAGGTCTGTCTTATCAAAACTTTCTGTGCTATTCTAGTTTGTCCTTATAAACACAAGAGCCAGTGTGCTGAGTGTTGTGGCTTATATCATGGTTTCTCAGGGGAGTGATACAATTCAACAGTTCAGGTTCTGGATTGCTTAAATGCAGTGCAGTCCAGAGCTATTTTAAGTAATACTACCTGTTTTTCTGAAAGAGCATTTTTTTTTTTGAATAGTAAGGTGGAAGAATTGGCTGAACTACTGAGATATGTAGGTAACTTGTGCATCAAATGCCCTGGGGAATAAGGCTGACTTTAAAAACCTCAAGTATTTCAGGTATTTCTTCTCCTTTCACTTCTTTCTGATGGTCCTTTCTAACTTAGCCTCAAAGATCCTTTGCAGTCCCTATGTTTTATCCCTACTTTCTGTAGTCTTAGTAACAGGTTTTATTTAAAATCTGACCTTTTGTAGCAACTTAAGGTAGCATCCAAGCTTATCAATGGGTTTCATTAACACTAAATATTACATGGCTTGCTTGTAGTTCTCATCCAAGTTCTGTGATTGCCTGTCCTGTACTTAAGGAGTCTCTCATCTGCCAGCCAGTTTTCCTACAGAGTTGTTCCTTTTGGGGAACACCTTGTGGAACTGATACTGTCATAACTAGTTAAGTCTCAGATATTCAGCTTCCATGTAGTCTGTCCAAATGTCTTTCTCACAGTGCCAGTAAGATTCTTTGGTAGAAAAAATGTAACCAGTGTACCTGTCAGGGCAGGGTAGTTATTTGAAAAGTCAGTGACATCAGTTCAGAGCCTCTTGAGCACAGGCCATGGAACAGAAGACTTGAAGTACTTTCTTCATTTTACAGAATAGAAGACTTCAGTCTGAGACTGAACAGACATGCTTGTCTTGAGCTGAGGAACACATGTAACAGCAGCACTGCCATCTCCAGAACTTGTGACAGCTGCTGAGGTCTTCAGTCCATGAGGTAAGTTATGTAGGACTTGGTAGAAGCAGTTGCTCAAGTGATGATTGGTAACTTGTGGTTTAAAAAAATCTATTACACAAACAATGGCACAGGGATAAAATCTAGGTCCACTTAAATTTGTAGTATTGACAGCCATGGGGTGGTATGCATTGACAAAGCAGACTACAGGTTTTGGGACTGCCTCTTGAAATGGATTCAAATGCAGTAGGAGTGGGTGCAGAAACTGGCCTGAGGTCCTTGGCTAGATTCATCATGATTATTTCTTGTGTTTAAGTTGAGGTTATGTTGAGTGTGTGCTGGTAATAGTCAGTGGAAGCACTATAAGAATACAGAATTTAACTTTATTTTGGCTAATTAGCTGCTACTTGTGTAGTGACAAGCTAGCACTGAGAAGATGAAGTAGTAGTGAATATGGAGAAAGTAACTGTTTCTTGTCTATACTACTGCTTCCAACTTCTCCCAGCAACTGAATTATGATTTAAAATGTTTGAGATGTTATATATAGTTTAGGTGTACTCTGTGAAACCATGACATGGTTTTGGTTTTGAAAGTATTTTAAAAATGAATAGGCTTAACATCTGCAAGATTGCATGTGATCTGAAGCTTTTCTATTATCCACAAATTCCTTACTTTTCCTATTAAAAATGCCTTAATTAATTCTTGCCACTAGCTGGTGCTAGGATACAGTTTACTGAATGTTCAGTCACAGTGAATAATCTGCATTGTTAGCCTGCAGTAAGGAGTCCTTCCCTCTTAGTATTGTTTGTTTCTTTAGCCATTGATTCTTGTCTGGTATATCAAATCTTAAGTCATTCTTGTGTCTCTTACCCATTTTTTGCATGCAGTGCAAGTATGCTTTGCCTTTTCTGAGATACTTCTGTTACTTTCCACTCAGGTAATCAAGCATACTTATTGTGGAAGTAAGCTAATTATTAATCATGACAAAATGAGCTAGAGAAATACATCAGGAAAGCTATTTTCAAGGTGTAACTTCACAATTATAGTTAAACATTTCCTAAACCCAACACTTCTAGGTTTGAATGAACAGATGGCAGGTTTTGCCTCCCCATGGATTGTAGTTAATAGCAATGAATGTTTTCATGATCTCATTAATATTTTGGCTCCTACGAAGAGCCAGATCTTATTGCCAAGCATAGTTTCCTTAGGGTAAGTCCAGCTCTGAATCACCAAGCTAACTTTATGCAGCATTTCACATTATCTAAATGCTTTTGCTGCTGTACTAATGAAGTAGGGGCTGTGTCTGTTAAAAATATGAAATGTTTTATATAATTTATCTTTTAAGGGCTGTTTCTGGATCCTATGTTTCCTATAACACCAAACTCTAAAGCTGTGTCTAAATTGTGGGAAGTAGGTGTTCTTTCCTTAGTTTCTCTTGTTAGTTGGATGAATCAAGTGTTGTGTGTCTGTTCTCGTGGGTTCATTGCTACCATTTTCAGATTTTTTGTTAACCTCTATTGCTCAAATGAGAACCTGAAAGAAGTGAAACCACTGTAGTAGATTTGGGCTGACATACTGTGAAGTACAATATTGCTACCTGAACATTCACAGCCCTAAAATTAAAGCTAAATTTTACTTACTACCGCATGGCTGAGTATTGCAGGGATTTAAAGTCTCTTCAGCAGTTTTTATGCCAATGTCCAACAGGAATGTAGAACTCTATCTTAAGTTGAAATGATGTATGAGCAATAAAGTAAGACTTTTCCAGGACCCATTAAAATCTACATGTCTGCTCTTGTCTTTCCAGCAAAATATGCAAAAGCTTGCAGATACTCTTTAAAACACAGCTTTTCCAGGTGTCCTCTCCTATCTCATTGTGGAGGGCTACTGTAATGTCTAGTTTTTGTCTAAGTGATAGGGCCCTATAAATATAGTGCTTAATGTGTGCAAGAGAAATACTATAATGTAAATGGGCAGCGTAGCTGCAGAATCAGTTGGGTATAGGCAGGAAAATGCTGAAAAAGGTTCTCTGTAAACGTCTGTTCTTTATTTTTCAGCAAATAGCATCCATGGTAAGTGCACGGGGGGAAAAACAAATTTCACCAAGACAGAAGCTAGTGTGCTATATTGTTCCCAGTTCATGTGCTGACTGCTTGTTCAGCTCCTGCCTGCCTTTTTCCAAAATGGCAGATAGGAAATGAGGAAGAACTGACATTCCTGTCTCTCTTCCCCTGAGTATACCTGCTGAACCTGCTAATTCCTTCCCTGTTTCCTGCATGGTATGATGACTCAAATGTTATGAGGCAAAATATCCACAGGACTCAAGTGTGACATTTGAGGATAATGCAGTTCCTGATAGCAGGAAATGAAATTGCTTCCTAACTCAAATGAGACATACAGTACAATTTCCCAAGAATAAGATAAGCATCAGTACACTTGAAATTGCTTTGTTAGAAAATGTTTAGCCTGCCCACAGGGAAGGGGGAGGTGTTAAAAAGTTAGGTTTGTCCATTTCTAGTTGATTTAATGCAATTGCAGGTCAGTGTTGCCTTTAAGTTGTTACCAGATGGAAATGTTATTTTGTAGAAAAAAGTTAAAGGACTTACTCAGGAGAAGAATCTATCTCCTAGAACATTGGTACCTTCTGGTTCTGTGCAGAGAAAAGAAGGTTTCTTCATGAAGAATAGGACTGATTATTCCTGTAGCAGGTTTTTATACCATTTGTTCTCAAAATCCAGAAGTAGCTTTTATTTTTTTTACCCAGGTTTTATAGGACTGGTGGCTGTATTGCATCACTATCACTCTTGCCTTGCTCTCTTTCCCAGTGGAAGATATGGTCGCAATTACTCTGTTACTGCAGCCTCTTCCTGGATTACCTTCCATCTGGGAAACTAAGCTGGTTTATGCCAGTGTTGCTATACCATCTCTGAAGGAAAATGTCCAGTTGTGAATAAGATCCAGAACATGAAAGATTCAAATCCATTTGATATGATGACTGGATAATTAATGATACTTTTGAAAAGATGTGAGCCATGAAAACACCTCTCTTCCTTTTAGCTTTCCTAAGGCACAATTTCCCATTGGATTGGGGAAGAGGATGTGCCAAAACACTTGCTGTAAAGTCCATCTTTATTGAATCAAAGAGTTTCATTTGTGGAGAAGTGCATGCTAGGATTTTATGCAACTATTAGAGCAAGGAGGAAGTCTGTATACAGCAGCAGTAGGTCCATGATGAGACATTACACAAAGCACATTTAATTCTGGTCTGTACTCCCTGTTAAAATCCAGAAAATATTTAGCAGAAATCATCATTTAATGTGACTGAATTCCTACATGTTACTGAAGTTTTCAAAGCTGGCTGCCTAGTTTGAGGGCCCTGTTTTGTATTGATGTAAGTGCTAGATTAGAATTCGTTGGTAAGAGTTTGGTACCCTTGTTATTTAACCACTGTATCCAGGGCTGAGGTTTGGAAAACAGGATTGTAGCATAAATATGTCAGAAAACTGAGCCTAGATAGGATCATATAATAAAAGATGAAAAAAAAGAGAAGCTCAGAGGGTCTTTGTTAAAAGATGCTTCTTGCAAGTCCATTGCTTCATTTTTAAATCAATCAGGAATAGCAACTGAAAATGAAATTTTAGTGAGAATTTCAGTTTTCTTCTCCCTACTGTCTTCCACATCTTTTTTTTTTTTTTTTTCCTCTGGATGGTACTACTTGGTTTTAAAATCGAAATCATCCTTGCCAACTGCTTTTTGGAAACAGAACACAACCTTGAAAATGCATGGAATGTGCAGCACTCCTTGCCTGTTAAGACACTAGCCAATTTAGCATTTACAGGAGTCTGAAAATCTGCCTTTTCCAGCCTGGAAGAGCCTAACAAGCTACTTGATTGAATGGGGATCTTTGTGTTGTAGTCCAGCTGTTTGTTGCAGAGTGGTGGGGGCTGTGGGTTTGGTCTGATGCCTAAATCCACAAGGCCTTGACAAAGACACATGGCTAGTGTGATGCTGGGTTTATTTATACATAAATGGCTCCATACTGCAGCTGTGAGATGTACAAAGCCATAATTCAAACTTCTTATTATGGCACCCAGTGTCAAGTTACACATCCACTACTACCTTCTATGTCCATCAGTAGCCTTCTAACAAAACTAGATGCTGTGAACTTGAATGTGATTAAGTTTAGACAATCTAGAAAAGGATAGTGATGGTTAATCTATTGGTTTGTCTAGTTACACAGATGAATCTGAATAGTGATAATGTCTTCAGGCATGATGTAGGCCAGTTAAAGCTAAAGCTTTAAATACTAATGTTTTAATGGTATCTACACTACAAAACTTCAGATGGCTGAAGTGTCTTAAATGGGCAGTGGCTCTTCATAGGATTAACATTAATTATGAGAGCGTATTTCTCACCTAAGTGTTCTTGGCAGATTCAGTAAGTTGCTTTCTTCCTGTATCATTTGTTGCTACCTGTATGTACCATATTAAAGAATATAAAGACTTATATTACCAATAAAACTTATTGGGAAATCATTTCATCTGAAATAATATGGTGCTGTGACAGGAATAATGTTTAAGGCTTCCTGGGTTGATGGCTTTTTCCCTTACTCATGACATAACCCTGGGCAAGTCACTTAATCTGTGTATTATACTCTTTCTGAACTGGAGGTAGTACTTGCTGTTCTCAGTTGGATGATATGTCAGTGCTCTTGAGCTATTTGAGGAATTTATGAAAAGTGGTGATGTGTCAAATTGGACTTTCTCTTTTGTACTGTACATCTTAATATGCAGTTAGAGAACACTTGCGATATCATACTACAGGTACTTAAAAGAAAATTATTGGCATTGAAAATAGCAATTGCTGGGCATTTTAATTTGTATTTAAATATTAATAACACTTCTCAAATTTATAGAAGTAATTTGAGATTTTCTTGTGAATACTTCATAATTATTGCTAGATTCATTGAATTATTCATTTTTGACATTTCCAGTTTTCACAGCAAGTTCTTTTCAGTTCTTATGGTGAAAACATCCCTTATGATGAACACTTAAGAATCATTGTATTGATACTTAAAAGTGTCAAAAATATTGATGCATCAAGTTGATATTGCTTTAATGGTATGGTACTTCCATACGTTCCCTTCACAGACAAATAAGGGGACTACTATGTTTATGGTTTTTTAGTGACATCTGACTTTCTCACAGGAAGCCTGGTGCCGGCTTGTCTGTTGGTGAGAGCCACATTCATGACTCAAAGCCAAGCTGCAAAGGGAACATGACTGTTACAAACTGTAAAGGAATGAGCATGATCAGGAATAAGAATTCCAAGTTAGCAGCAGCAAGTGTTGATGTGTTGAATGCTATTCCCTGTGAGTAAAACTTAACCTGGCCATCTGGTCAAAGCAGGGTGCTGTCATTTCCTGATGTGCTCTAATTTATAGGAAATCTCCTGACCTTGGGGCCAGATTCTGCAAGCGTGTATACTGTTCATAATTTCAGCTACAGCAGTATTTGTCCAAGCCAGTGTGCTGCTTGACTTGCACTAAAGCAGAAAAGATCCAGTCTTGCATCTAAACTCCCCTCAAAACATGTAGTTTGTGTATTAAACTTTATCTCCGAAGTTCTGAATGAGTAATGAATGACTAGTTTTCTAGAGCCTTTTTATTCAAGTCAGTGAAAGCTAAATTGCAGAACACTGCTGTAGTTCACACAGGGAATATAGATGTCCTCATACATTCTTAGAGGTTATTTCTATAACTCTTGTATCATGAAGTTAAAAAGCTGCATTAGGAATTCTTCAGTAGCATAAAAATACATTAAAAAAAAAAAAGCTTTTCATGGAGAAGTCGTTTCTTGATGTTTATTTGAAGCTAAGTTGAATGTTCTACAGCTGAGATTTCTAAGCACTGAGGCAGTATGAATTGTCAGAATATCAAATGTACCAGTGCAGAAGCAGGAGTTGTCTTGGTGTAGACAGAATAATCAAAATAGAGGTGTTCTGATTCTTCAGAGCTGTCACTTTCTCTAGCCATATACTGAACATCCAGCACTCCAGCTGGTAATCAGAAGGGGATTTGTATCTTCACACTTCCACAAATTCAGATTTAGTAAATGTAAGTTGTGGCCAGTTTCAGATGCAAGGTCTACATCCTCAGGGCTTGATAACTGGAGTCAGAGTTGCCTAACCTAAGTTTTTTGTATCATCTTTTAAAATAATAGAATTCCTGAAGTTTCTTGCCACTGGTGTTTCTGGTGCCAGTACTTGTTCTTTCCTGAACTTCACTTGCAGAAGTTTTCCTAGTACACAAATCAAGATAAAGACTGTAGCTAACAGTGCCAAAGTTGTTGAGGGATAGATTATGGAATTTCTCTAACACCTGCAACAATGTCAGCAATGATCTTGTCATTGAAATGTACTTTATTTTGCTAACTGTCCATGTAGTAGATCAGAATTCAGTGCTTGATTATTGTTGTCAGATCTTAAAAGGAAAAGACAACCATCAATTAAGTGGACAAATACTGACAATGTCTAATTAGGTATTTCAAGTTTAAATGTTTTCTTTTCCATCGGAGTATGGCACAAAACTTGCACTGAAGCCACCAAAACTGGAAGCTTCCCAAGCCATATTTTAATGAAGCATGGGCCATCTGCTGAGGGGCTGACTTCACCTAAGACTAATAAGTTTCTTTAACTGTGCTTTTAGACTGCCCTTTAATTCCAGGAAACTTAGGTAGTTGGTGTGTCAAGTTAGAATAGCTCTTAATGAGAAATTCTAGTATAATAGCAAAATGCAGCTTATTTGAGACAAATGCAGGTTGGCTGTGTTCTGTGAATGATCCAGGAAAACACAGCTTCACAAAAAGGTTGTCTGCTGTAATGCCTTGCATATTTCAAATAGGGTCTTGTTACTTTTGGCTTAACCAGTATTTCTCCATGTGGAAAGTCTGGTTCAGAACTGGCACAAGAAGGGTTTTATGGTTTTTGTTATTTGCAGGTTAGCAGTGACTGAGCTGGTGCAGAGGAAACTGGTGACATCTGTGCTATTCCCTAGAATGGTTGAATAATTCATAATTCCACATAGCATACATTTGATTAGGCATGAAGTGCATCTTACAGGGTAGTCTTTAGTACAGAAGATATTGTTAAATCTGAAGTAACCAATTACTGTTCTTATTGCCACAGTAAGAAAAAGCTGTAGTCTTGCTGATTTCACATGAGTTTACATGAATTTTAGCTAGTTCATGACTGCTATGACACTTGCTTGTATGACTGAAATTGTCATAATAATCTCTTTCAAAAAAACAATGGTATGTATGGACATTAGCCAAAGTAATCTCGTCCCCTTAAAGACAGTAACATATAAGTACAGAGTAAAATAAAGAATGCTAGTGGGGAAAGTTAAATGATAAACTATTTCTAGTTCAGACAGAAAAATGCCTTCAACTGAACTGAGTCAAAGAAATAGGAAAGTGTGTCAAGGCCTGTATACCTTATTTCAGGGGTGGGACCTCATGTGAGGCTGCAGTCTTACAAGTGAGCACTTTGAAAGATAACAGCTTCAGTGTACCAGAACTTTCAGAGAAGTTTGGGTAAACTGCCTGACTTGCTAATATGAGTAATGCTACAGAATGTAATGAATCACAGGTTTAAAAACTGTACTGACACTTAAGTTAAATGACTTAAAAGTAAATTAAACTGAGGTCCCATAGATAAAGCTCAGACTTCAATAAAGGTAGTTTAAAAACTTGGAGCCTGCTTGCATCCTACTTCAAGGGCAAAAACCTGGCCCCTGTAGTTCAAAAATGCCTAATACCAATTTAGCATTACTTGGTAAAGAACTGGCTTAAAATATGCACTAGGCCTAAACTAGTGTTAGAGATAGTACATGGTTTGTACAGTAGTATCATTAATTTTTCCTTCAACTTGGTTTTATTTATTAAACTTTGAGTGTAAGCAAGACAAATGAAATTATGCTAGAGGTGACACATGAATGCCTTCAGTTTATTCCATGGTGTTATATTACTGTCAACAAATGCTAGGATACATGCTTTGGTCTGAGTTGTACTGCATCAGACTGCTGCTTAACCCCAAACATCTGACCAAAATTCCTTAATGCTGGTGTCATCCATGTGTGGATAACAACATACTGCGTAGTTTCACTCTAGAGTAACAATCTGAATCGTGATGAAAAATGTGCAGACTCCCAAAATAGACTAAGGTATATTTCCATTTCATTATAGACTAGCTGCTCAGGATATGGTGAGAAAAGATTATTCTAGAGGAAAGTCAAAAGTTCTTACTTAATCTTCCTTTGGTAAGGAGGAGTGGCATTCCTGGTTAAAGATTCCTTCCAGTAACTGGAGATGGCTATACTTAGTGAGCTACAAACCAAATCCAAATATGTCTGAGTTCTGATATTAACAGTCTAAATCCATCCTTTGGAAAATTAGATTCTCTTTTATAGATGGGACAGGAAAAAGCACATCTAGATACCTCAGCCTTCAGATCCAGACTAGAATCATTCTCAGCATGGGCCAGTCTGAAGACAGAAAAGCTTGTGGATGTTCAAGTTAACAAGATCCAGATGGAGGCTTTCAACCTAAATGTTGCGCAGTTGCAATATTTACTAATTGCTCAACTTGTTTTCTACTCTTGTTCCTTTATATGAACTCATCAGAATTGCTACAGACTAGTGCCCTACTGCCTGAGCTTGAGATGTGCAACCAACAGGCTTCTAAGTTTTTTCTTGTGTGTTTAGTTTTGACCATTGAGATTAAAGTTTCATTTCTTATCAAAGAAATGTATCAAATATTTAAGTCACAGAATGGGAGAATCTAAGACAAAGGTAACAAAATACTCAAAAGTTAAAGGAAGTTTAAAAATAGCATGTAAAATGCTTCTTTTTAAACACTAAAATATTACATAACTTTTATTACCAAAGCTCAGACTGATGTAATAGTTCATGGCACAGAAAATGGAAGAGCAAATATAAATTGACTTGTTTATTACTCATTGACAATGTGAATTATAGTGATTTCATACCAAACACGAGTGCCTTAAGTTTAGAAAACATGATACACTGTAGCCACTTGGCACAGCCATTTCTTTGAACTCTGTACACTTATGTAGTGCTGCGTTAAATATGCCATAATGAAAAGCTATAGAGTCCAGAGACACATACTTCATTAACATGTTCTGACCTAGTGTTGTACAATGTGTGATCAAACAAGTCTCCTCTGCACTTAGAAAATGAGGCAGTTATAAAGAAAAGTGCATGTTAATTGAAGAGCTTCTACACATCAGAAGTAACTGGTTAGTGACCCATCAAAAGTGGGTATATTCCAAGCACCCTTTAATTCAGGATGTGTGTTTCAATCCCTATGCGTCTCTGCAACAAGAGAAGACAGGAAGTTCTTAGTGTAACAGTGGGATGAGCAAGCTTTTAGTTGGTAGGTCAGTTCCAGCTGGGTCTACCACACCTTGGCACGTAAGTATCAAAAGCAGAAAATCAGTATTGATAGTGGAAAGACTTAGGTTCTGATATGTAATTTGTTTATGGAATGTGAAGATAATTGAGTCTCTCTGAAGCTCATTCCTTCTTGTCAGTAAGAAGTTTCGTATCTTGCTAAACTCTAGGTTAGGTAGATGAACGTGCTGCAAGCACTTAAGCTCACTGAGTAGTCAAGATAGCCATATCCTTCAGTGTTCTGAAGAGAAAAGAATCTGGGTATGTGGTTTCTTTTTTTAGAGAGAAATAGGTAAAATACAATGTAAGATAATTCTTTGCCTGCAGTGTTTAAAATCAAGCTAGCATATGTTACCTGCAAATCACACTTTGGATGTATATCTCTTTGCTTCTGTGTTTTTTTTCTTTTTCCTACTACATAATTTTCATTTCCTCTAATATATTCCTGGTTAGTGAAATCCTATGAAGTGTTCCATGTTCAGTAAGTCTGTAAAAATAGTCACTTGGAGAGTCGTGTGGGATCCCCATAGACCTGAAGTTCTTCATGCTTTCCATGGATCATCTTCTCACACAAATACAAGAATAGTCTCTAGTGCTTATAAAATAAGAAGCACTTGTATTTACTGGCATAAAACGGCATGATCGCTTGTTTCAACCATTTTTAAGGCCTGTCAAAACAAATAGAAAAATAGGAAGACATTACTTTTGTGGTTCTTACAGTTAGCCAAATGTTAGTTATGTGATCTTTCCTCCCCCCGTCTTTCCTGTTGCCTCTTTACTTCTCTTCCCAGTTCATTTTTTCTTCTTTCTCCTATCCCAGTTACTGTAAGTACAACTTGTTTGCTGCCCATTGGCTAATGCTGGGTGAATAGTAGTTATTAAATGTAGTGTGGGGTTATTTCCTTCTGAGCTTGCAGAAGCACTTAGTCTGTGAGTGGACTAGTCAATCCTGCTGGTGGTAAAATAGCTTCCAGAATGATTCAAAGCAAAATAAAGACCACTTGTCAGTGTTCATAGTTTCTAGCACTTTCAGAACTTGGTCTTACAATACTTTGTAGTGAATTTCCACTCTATGGAGTAGACTAACCCAACACCTGTGCGTATTATGAGGGCATGCACACAGTATCTGTGAGACTTCAAAGTGCATGAGGGCGCTTTAGGGGATGCGTCATACTAGCAGCTTTTGCTGAATCAAGAGGCACTGTAAAACAAAAACAGGTATGTCTCATTTTGTCAAATGAAGTATTAAGAATTTTGAGTGATACCTGTGACCTTGACCAGAGAATGATGCTTGTTTGATTTTAATGGAGAGACTCAAATGGCTATTGAATCCAAACAATTTAGCTTGTCTACTGCTAGAATTACTAGAACTGTAAGGACTTGCTTGTCTTCAGCTACACCCAAAAAAGCCTGATTAGTAATTTACTTACGAGTACCTGCCTGACATTTTCCTTACAACAGCAATTATGATTCCTGCAAGGATTCCAACTGCTAGTATGATTCCAGTAATGATTCCAGCAAGTGCAATTGTTTCCAGACCACCTGAGCAAGGAAATGAACACTGTTAGCATGTCGTGCATGGAAAACAGTGGCTGCTGATAGTACAGATGCTTATCTATTGCATCCCAGTCCTTGGGGAAAACTTCCTTTATCTTGAGAACTCTCAAGCAGGTTTTGTAGTTTGGTATGGTTTTTTTATTCCTAGCCTTTGTGCTAGACTGAAAATTTGCTGCAGTCACTGGGCAAGCCTATACAGCATACTGAGACTTGCAAAGCCATTCTCACGTTAAAATGCATTATCTGTATAGAGTACAGGCCTGCATATATGCCTTTGTCCTGGAGGGCTCCCTTTAGATGTGCCTGTGGAGACTGCTCTTGTTAGGTAACCAGGTGAACAGGGGGTGGCACATCAGGGAGCCTGTCATGGCTCCTCCCAAAATTCCTCTCCAAAAGTAGCATGGATATAACTAGTGGCTTCTGGAAGTGTTACCACCTGGCAGTTAAGCTCTCTTGCCCTTATCAGTTCTTTTGTTTAATACCTTTCTCAGTTGTCTCTTGTTCTCTACCTGGTCCACCTGTAAAGCAAGAAACAAAATAATTATTTAGACCCCCTTGTTTCATATCCCAATTCACACTGCTAAATCCTAGGTAAGCTTTTACCTACATCACAGTGATATGAGGGCCATGTGATAAGAGGCTGTTTCTCTGATAGAGTGAGCAAATGAAATTCAGAATCATAGTGAGAAGCGCTCTGAAATAGTAAAGATGAACTAAGATGTAAGAGTGATTGTGACCTGTATCTACTAGTGAAACTTCAGTCTGGCCACATTAAGATCAATAAGAATATACCTGGTATAATCTTAAATTAGAAATCAGGTTTTAATTGCCCAAGGAATAGTTTTACAGTAATAAGTTTTGCCCTATTCTCAATGTATTTGGTAAACTGTTCTTCATCCATTTAGAAAGGTTTTTTGTCTGTAAAAGTTTCTCAGGTTCCTTATGCAGTTTCTTGTGTATGGAAAACTTGTACAAAATCTGTTCAGTACACTTCTCCAACCAGAGTCAATAAATTTGTAGCTGAGTTCCCAACACAGATGAAATACAAAGGTCCTCTTACTTTATTAGTAGTACCTCATCCCAAATGTTTTGCGTATCCTTTAGAAGAAGTCTGAAAATTCTGCCTGTAGAATTCAAATCTAATAACCATAACTTCTGTTTAACAGTAAGCAAAGATAAGAGGCCCACACTCTTGGCAGACAAGCAAAATAAAATAAAAGCACATACACTTTTAAACTCGCTTGATCTATTGAGGGATATGAAGAGCATGGAAACTTCATTAAGAAGCTAGCCAAAGAAAGAGAAGTGTTTGTGCATAACTGTAGAGCTAATTGGTTTGGGTTGCTTGGGGGACTTTAGGACTTCATAGAAATACATCTGCCACCAGGTTTGATTTTTCCGGTTTTGGAGGAAAGCCTGCATGCCAAAAGCAAACTGACTTGGAACTTGGCATTCATGTGGCTTAATTTCAAAGTCACTAATGAATTCTGATAGGTGAATTTGACAAATCTGAGCTGTACAGAGCTTTTCAGTGTGGCTTGTGGTCTGAGTTTTGTTTGTTCTTGAGGTAAGCACACTGAGGATCTGTTGGTAATAGCTACTACTGTTAACTTTGAATCAGAAGAGCCATGCTTCATTTACTTAGATGCTGCAATAAATTTGGAATTAGCTATAAGAAATTTGATTCCTAGATAAATTAGATCTAGAAGGTGATCAGTTGATTCCTATATAGTTTGAATCCAGGAAGTGACCAGAAAGAATAAACATAGGAAGGCAATATCATATATATAGTGACTCCTTTAATCATTTTAATGCAAGATTGATTAAACTTGCATCCAGTCATTGATATTGTTACAGGACTGAACTACCAGAGTAGAAATGATGTGTTTGCACTCTTACTATTTATTGGTGTACATGCAAGAGTGAATCGATAAGAGCAACTCTGGTTCAAAAGGTGCCCTGTAGAGCGTGCACACTTTATTGTGCCCAAGAATTCTCCTGTTTACAATCAGGCACAACTGTGTTGGTACTCAGCAAGCTATCTGCAATACAGCTAAGCAGGCATAAGGTAAACAGGTCAGAAAGTGTCTCATGAACCTTTTGCACCAATCCATTACTCATTGACTCATTACTGTATTAATATAGGTCCAATTCTCCTTGTTTGTGCGTTAGAATTTGTGTATCTCCAGGGAAGCTAAGACATAACCTGGCAAAAAATCCAGAGGGGAACCAGGTGGTTGGTTCTCTGCATTTGAGGATATTTCAGTTTGGGCTAGCCAGTAGAATTTTATGGTAGCTTGTATTACCTGAAGAGCTGTCTCTGATTTTACACAAATCATCGTAAAAAGTGAAGGCTTCCGAGGGCTACTGACCTGTCTTGAATTAAAACTGGCAGTGTAGTGATTAACTACATGGTTTGGTTTTTGGTTCCTTGTGTTAGCACACATCTGTTGTTAACATGTTAAGTGATTATGAAGAAGTATTTTTAAGTCTTTCCCTTTCAAAAAAAAAAAAAAAAAAAAAGCCAACCTTGAGAAGCTTAAACTTGGCGTTTGAAATTCCCAGGTACTCTAGGTGCTAGTCACATCATGATAAGATAACTTACGGTATATTAAAATAGAAAATGATTTTTTTTTACCTTCATTTTCAGTGGTAGCTTCGTAATCAGTGGAATTCTCACTGTCTTCATTTGAGACTGTACCTTCTGTGGTCATCAGTTCTCCAAACTCCAAGAAATTTGTTACACTGTGTAGTTTTGTTGGCAGCTGAAAGGATTGGGGAAAAAAAGCAGAGGGGAGGGAAAAAACTCAGTATTTTCAAAGTAAGCATTTGAATTTCTTGGTCTGCTAGGTGCCCTGTGGTTTGATTGTTTTTTTGTTTTGTTTTGTTTTGCCTGTCATCTTTGTGCTGCTTGTGCTGAATGACCAAGAAATCAGTGAGCTGTTTTGTCTTCCTTGCTATAGAAATTTTTTAGAACTCAGTTATCCTTTATAATTCATTGTTAAAATCACAGGGATCATTTGACATCTAAGCCACAAGATAATACTAGGAATATAATTTCAGGATAATCTAAAGGAGCCTTGATTTAGAATGATACTCACCAGGGTTGGTAATTCTTCAAAATCTGTGTCATTTCTGTCTCTAAAATCAATTGTTGCGCTTTCTTCTCCTTCGAGAACTGAGCTTGCTGAATAAAATTTAAAAAAAGTTAGGATTTTATTTGATAATCCCATGTTCTGACTACTTTAACCTCTAAATTATGTTAAACATGAGCTATCTGTTTAGTGTTCAGTCTGCCTGTCTGCCTGCTTAGGTGTGCAGAATTCTTCAGATTAGCTTTCCGGTTCTGCTATACTTGTACAAAGCTGTAAGGCAAAGAGCTTAAGTACATATCACTTAGAATATTTAACAGTTGTGCCACACTTTAACTAGGGTTGAATAATAAACACTTTTTCAAGAAAAGAATTTTCTTGGAGAAGAGTCGTCTTCTCCTTTTAGATGAATGTGGCTACTCCATATTTCAAGTTAAGCACTATGTTATGCTACTTCAGGCTTCTTTTATTTTCTAAAATAGAGCTTTTCCCCTCTTTCAACTCAGTACTGGCTGTGTAACTTTTTTTTTTGAACTACCATTATTGTTTATAGGGTATATATGTTTATATAACTATAGTTTGGAAAATTATTCACACACACATCTAAGATGCTTTCTCTAATGCTGCAAACCTAATTTGCCATACTTGTGATTTTAAATAACAATGTAAGGTCTCATTTTCTCATTCTAGACCTAAGTATGTCATCCCTGCTCCTTGGTCCAACAAGCACTTAAAATTTTGGCCTGCGCAATCCTTTGGTTTTCTTCATAAGTATGGGCAAACTTCATCAATAGGGAAAATGAGATGGAATGATGTAAAACATGAAAAGTATATGTATGTGAAGATAACTAGCAGTTATGGAGAAACTGTTGAAAACATAAGTATAATTTGATTAAGTTTCATGCTGATATCAAACTGACCACCCATTGTGTGATACTAATGTAGTATGATTTTTCTTGAGTTTCTAAATTGTCATGATTATAAAGCTAGGTGAGATTGCTAGTTACTTTGTAGGGTGGGGCATAAATTCTGCTAATTCCACATACTAGTGTTTAAATTTAAGCTAAGTGCTAATAATAGACGCAGACCTGAGCAAAAACTTCATGCATAAAACCCTGAAACTCCTGGAAAGTTCTTACCTGGACTCAAACTTAACACCTGACTTCTATTTATTTCAACAATCTGAGCAAAAGTTTGTCCAAACTCTTCTTGAAATCCAACATAGCAGTTCAGTTTCTAGCACAGTACTAAGTTACTATAAGGAAACATTGCATTGATACTCACAGGTATTGTTAATGAAAGCCGTGCTTGTTCCCTTCAAATAACAGATTTTTAGGGGTTTGGGGGAAAACCTCGGATGCTCATGTATCACTTACCCATTGACCTATGATTTATGTAAGCTAACAATTGTCAGCTGCTCATTGATTAGTTATTAGATAGTCAATAGTTATTAGACCACAATACCTGATTTCTTTTTTCCCTTTGCAAGGTAGTTTGTTCCATAGCAGTTCTCTATTTAATGCTAATGAATATAGTTTTTTTGATTCAATAGCCTTTGTATTTCTGACTTGGAAAAGATTAAGTGGTAAATTGGTGGTGCTGTGCAGTGATCTTGATAAGAACAGCTATTCACATGAGTTATTAAAAACAGGGTCTTATCCTTTATATAAGGGAAATAATATGCATGTCCAGTGTAATCGTTTATTAAATATCAGACACTATTGATTTCACCTGTCTTATTTAATGACACAAACATTCTCGCCTCTTCTGTATTTGAATTTAATATTTCTATTCTGATCTCTTGTCAGAAAATAGACTTAATATTCATACCTCTAAACACACTCCGCTTGCATTGCATATCATTTAGAGGCAGGTAAGCAGAATTTTTGGTTCTGAGACTGAAAAATTAGGAAAAAGTTCTAGTAGATTTTTGAAAATGAAAAACAGGTTAGAATCACTTTGGATCAGCTGTGCATACATCACTCTTTAAATGCCTATTTTTAGTGAAAAATGTTATTTCAATCCAAAAAACAAATGTTTAATTTTAAAAGGAGTAAAAACATTTGTAAAGGAAACTTTTCATTCAGAGGAGGAATGATTTGACATTTTAAATACAACTCCATTTTTGCTTGAAACTCTCCACTGAATTTAACTTGCAAATATTTTTTTGTTGTTCCCAAAACTCATTTCTGAGCCAAATTTAATTTTCTCATCTAACAACATAAGGCTGAGATCTTTCCCTTCTCTTAGAAACCAAAGACCAATAATCTAAACTTAGATTTCTGACTCCATGTTTATTCAAGTAAATAGAATTTTTAAAATGGGATTTTATATTTATATATCTTTATAAGCCTGAATATAGATACTTTCTATTTAAGAGCAAAAAGAAGGGTGTGGAAGTTGCACTTTAGGCACTAACAGATGAAGAAAGTGTATTCATGTGGTGCCAACATGAGGCCTAATATAGCTACCTTAATCTTGAGGGCTGCAAAGTCAGTGACAAAATTCTCAGCTTTGGTTTCTAAAGTAATGCCTTTAAATTGTAGTATTTTGATTATAGTATGTATATGTTAATTGTAAAGAAAATTGCATTAGAGCTCAACATGAATTTTAAGGATCAGTTAAGTTTGATAATCCCTATCAAAACTGAAAAAACATTGCTTATTCTGTGACTAGTGAATAAAAACAGATGGAGAAAACCAATTATCAGAGGAAAAACCCCCAAATGGAAAGTGAAGTAAGTTTAGCATATGAACAACTAGCAACTCATTCAAGGAGGCTAATCATACTGTTAGCATGGCAGTAGTTTTCGGCCCTGAAGAATTACTGATAGTAAAGGCATGAAAGGAAATGGTGTCACAGAGCAGAAGTGTAGAGAATTAGTGAACATCACAAAAACGTGAGGGAGAGTGAAATAGTTATTCTTTGTGGGGTAAAGATATCAAAGATCCTTGGCAACACGTGACGTGTAGAGGATCTGTTTTGGTGTGTTGCCTTTAGTTTACAGTGAATGGCAAAAGGCCACAGCCCACATTTATCTTGCCTAATTCTAGGTTCTTAATGGAAGTGCCTAGGTAAGGCCTATACTTGATCACATCTCCCTTTATCGTCAGGAGAGAAAGATAAATACTTCCAGAGTATACTAATGCTGTATCGCGATACAGCCTGCAGAGAAAAATTATAAGAAAAAAATGCTCTGGGAAAAGGCATCTAATGTAAGCTTCAAACTTCCTAGGTTTTAAATCAGCTCGAAATATTGAAGAAACTTAAGAGGGAAGCTACTGTATATAGCATGTCTTTCCTCATTTCCAGTACAAGTCTATCACCACTGAAGTCACCAAAGAGAACGTAAGTGGGACATAAGGCTACATGTACTTTGGCCTCTGATTTCATCTGATGTGACCCAAATGTAGAAAGAACCATAGGGTTAAGTAGCACTTTTGCATATGTTTTTAATATTACCTCAGAGGAGTCTATAAATAAAAGCATTGCCTCACAGTGCCATGATTGTCTCCAGCTAGTACTACCACCTTTTCTGTTTGCTGTTATACATTGCTGCAGATGTGAATTAATCATTGCATTTCTCTCTGCCAAAATTCCAGCTGGGTACATTTCAGTTCAAAGTCC
This sequence comes from Dromaius novaehollandiae, assembly GCF_036370855.1. NCBI lineage: Eukaryota > Metazoa > Chordata > Aves > Casuariiformes > Dromaiidae > Dromaius > Dromaius novaehollandiae. The sequence goes on along the minus strand of NC_088121.1, from coordinate 7,355,355 downwards.
CCAGCTGCTATCAGACTGCAACTTCTCACACCAGGAGAAAATTTGATGTCTGTAAAAGTTTAATATTGCTTTGAAAACATTGAGTGGTTAAGCATCCCATGACCCACTTGTGGAAAGATGAGCTCACTAGTCATTGTTATTCATGGAGTGACAGTTTACTAGAAAAACCTCTTAGGGCTGCTTTCAAAGCACAGTGGTTGTGTTGGGCAGGGGAGTGAGTTGTAAAACTGTTGGCCATTAGCATTTCTTTCAGGTGTCTCCAAAAACAACAAAGATGCTTTTGAAAATGAAAAATGTTAGAGGATCTTCTTTCTTTCTCAGCAGTCTGAATGATCCCAGACACCAGTGGGCAAAGGCAGCCTTATATCCATGTTTCAGCTTATCCTTGAAGCAGAAAGCCTTCAAAATGAAATGAGTTTCAGTCCCTGAGATGAGATGAGTAGGTGAAAACTGCTAACCATAAAGACTTCTCTAGAACAGCAAGAGAACAGCAAGATAACAGCGTTTAGTGGGACTGGTGACTTGGGAGACATCACTGTTTCCCTTGAGATGATATTAAGCTACCATTAATCTGTTAGATTTGACTGATCAGGGTTTTTCACAAAGTCTGTTTCTTGAACTATTACAGACAAAGTGGCAGTACTTGAAGGACTGTGTGTGTACATGCATGTGCTAGCCATGCTGTTTGGGCCGTATTTTATTCAGGATTTATGTTTTGATACAAGAATTCCCTTTCTGAGGAAGCATGCTTCACTTCTTGACCTTAATTTGTTTGTGAGCAAAGTGAGTCTTGCAGCCTGTCTCTTATTAGAATCTTGTTCAGACTCAGTTTGGTAATTTGTGCTGGGAAGTATAACAAACGTGTGACTTGATAAGATAGCTGCCTTTCAAATACATAATTTCTCAGCAGCAGCTCTCTAGTTTTAAAATACAATATTGTTGTCTGTAACTTGGCTTCATCCTCAATTTAAATGTACTCCAGAGTCAGGCCCACAACCTCTTTCATCAGCTTACTTCTATCTGAAGGAGCAGCTATCTGTTTTTTTTCCTATTATGACAATTGCTTAAGCATTTTTAGGAATCAAAAATGAGTGCCTTTTCCTGTGAATTGGTTCTTCGACACTGCCAAATCCAGGCACTCAAATGTGAATAAAGCTACAAAATTTATCAGGCTAACTTTGAAAATTTAAGTTTGAGGAAGAACATATACTGGCTCTTTACTTACATTCTGGATTTTGAGCCTTTGGACAATTATATTTCAGACTCTTCAAAGGCTCGGAATAGTTTCTTAAAACAAGGACTGAAATTCTCATTTCTGCCTATGGCTCCTGCAAAATTCATGACACTTGCAGTATCCTGAGAATGATTGGTCTGTTCGAGGCCACAGTATTGGCCTTCTCCCTTTTTTATTTTTTATTTTTGTTAATTCTTTTGGGGAGTTGGGGTAGTATATCATGCCATGGGATATTAACTGCCCAGACTTTGTGTTGTCCGGAAGAAAGTACATATTGCCATCTGAATCTTGAAGTGCCTACTGCATGTTCTGTGTATGAAGATTGACAGACTTTGTATAGTGAAGGAAGCTAAATGACAAAATACCATGAACTTGGGGAAGTATCTACCTTATTCAGAGTGTGACTGACTTTGTTGTTCAGCTACTCTGTAGCTCATGATGACAACATCTTGCTGAATTGTCAGAAACATTTCCTGTGGTCACCACACCCTATTGCAGATGGTTTCTATTGCTGTGGCTGGCTTAGCCAAAGGAATAAAGCCAGGATTTAAATCTACAGTGCTGAGTGGCAAAGAACTACTCAGCTGTTTCTAAAGTAATTGCATGTCTTCTGAATGTTTCAACGTTATATTTACTAATGCCCATACATAGGATACCCGCAGAAAAATGAAACATTTTAACTGGGGCAGATGTAGAGAAAAATCTGCAGTTCAGGAGCTTATGCTCATGACCAATAGGCAAAGGTATGAAACAAAGCCACAGGAGAGAATGGCGATAACTCGCTAAGCTTTTTCTATTATGCAGGATAAAAATCAGTCACAGAACCGTGGATATTCAGGAAAGGCTAACTCAATTACGTGATGTTCATTTGCAAAGAATTCCATGTAGAGCTAGGGATAAGTCTTCTCAGGTTTATGCTTTTAATGTTGCTGTGTAAATCTGAGATTTCTTGTCTAAGTACGCTGGCCTCAGAGTTGCTATCCCATGCATCTGTCTGAAAAAGTATTCCTAATGATGAATTTTGCTACCCTGTGACCACAGTGTGCCTCCGTTTGTGGTCTTATTAGCAATACCTTGTCTTCTCTGTGCAGTAAGGGTTTGAGTGGGGCAATAAGATTGGAGATAATGTGATCAAGGTGCGAGTCTCTTGCGTTGTTCTGTTAGTGACACCCAAAGCAGCAGCACTACAATGCTTTGTGTTTATCATTGTGGCTGGAAAGGAAGGAGTGTTGGAGCTCAAGACACTTCAAATGAGCTCAGTTTCACAGGGAGAGAAGTACAAAACAATTTTGTGCAATGGACAATCTGTGTACAAATACAGGGATGTGTGAATACAGATGAAAGGAATTAAGAAATGACCTGTTATTGTAACGAAAGAAGCTTTTCCCTGAATCACTTCCTTCCCAAAACTGAGGCTGTAGACACATGTCCTTTTACAGCTGTCAGCTTGAAGAGGTTGCTTCCTGTGGCGGCTTATCACTACCTTCTTGATGAAGGTTACTATCCCCTTATGTCTGCGAGAGGAACTGTGCACGATCATTTCGTAACTCATTTGTTTGAAGCATGCATGCTAAACACTACACCTGGAAACTGGTTAAGCTTTAATTTTGTTCACATTTTTCACTACTTGCTGGATATTGCCACACAGCAAGGCAGACGCATTCAAATACATTTAGTCTGACATTCGTATTTTTAGCTAATAACATACTAGCTAATATTCGGATATATTTGAGTCATGAAAATGTTTTAATAGGCACTTGGAATGAAGTGTATCCCCTTCAGAGATTTAGCAGTAGCTTATATATTACTCAGGTCCCCCTGAGAGTACACATTGGTCCGAAATAGTACACACAGCTGAATTGTGCCTTTGTAAAGGATTTTTCTAATGTAATTTATGCCAAATGTTCTAATATTTGTAATCAACAAATAGGAAGATGGAAAAACATGAGGCAACCATAAAGCAACATGAGAATGTGCACAGTGTCATAGCTTCTATTTCCTTTGAGAGTCTTTGGCCAGGCTTCTGAGACAGTGAGTTGGAAATAAATAGTAAATTTTTGTTTCTTCTTTTTTCTCATTTGTTTGTCTCTAGCACTTCCCAACATTCCTTTGCTCTCAGTCCTACATCTTGTTGTGAAATGGTGTGTACTGAGCTGTGCACCACATGGCTCTGAGTTTTGCTGCAGCATTAATGTAAACTGAGGGTATGGTATGTGTGCGCACGAATCTGCGGAGGCCCTTTCAGAGGCTGCCTATTTGCAGCATGGGTCTGGGATGTTTCCATCCAGTAGTCCTCCCAACCGCATGCAGACAAAAAGCAAACAAACCACCAAAGCAGGCATGCAACTGAGACGCACCGTGTGTTACAGATGGGCAAACAGTAGTCCTTGTGATACACATGTATGTGTGGTTTGCCTCAGGGACAAGAAAGAAACTGTACACTGTTGCATGCTGTGAATTAGTTTTCTGTAATAATTTTTGATTATCTACCCTTTAGGTAGATTTATTCTTTTATCTCATTAGAGTGTCAGCTGCATATCTCTGCAGCTGATTTCCAAGAGCTAGATCTTCAGGGGTTAATGCATGGGCTCGGTGGAAATGGATTTACAGGAGCTGAGAATCTGGCTTCGCTGTTTGCAGTTTTCACTATGCAACCTGAGTTAATAAAAGGTGCACTTGTGAGTTTTTAAATGTGGAGGTTTCTTTCACTTGTAAAATTACATAGATTCAAAAACTTGCTTTTAACTCCCAGATTTTAAGTGGATGGGCAAGCCTCTCTCCCTTCCCATTTAAGGGATCAAAACAAATTACATCTGTATCATCTAGTGTAGTCCTGTCTCATTTTGAGACTTGCTTAAAGAGATATTACCTAATACTTGCATCTGGTTAAGAGCAAGCACATGGAGAGTTACTATAGCTCAACTGACATGTGGTAACTTGTTAACAATCGCATTAATTTTTGTTTATGTTATGTGACAGCTAGTAGAATAATCTCATCTGCAATGATGATCGTACTCGCACCATAGGTAAGGCTTCAAATTATGAAGTGTTTTGCCTCTGTAGAGCACTCGAATGCTTGCGCTTTTCATTGTTTGATTAATGCTGCTCTGGAAAAACTTCAGGCCAACTTCCATTTCGACTCATTTGAGCTGGCTCTTTGTGCTAAGATTTGCTTGAGGTTTTTGTATGCTGAACAGGATCACAGAGGGATGAATGTGTTCATTAATCACTTCAGCAGGAAATACTTTAGTCTAAAAAGTCGTCAGGTTATATGTAGAATGCTCAGGGCTGTCATTGGGTGGTAAATGTGATGGGATACTTTGCTATTTTGGTGAGCCTTTAAGCCATGAATGGTTAACACAAATAGTGTGTACGCCAATTTATTTTTGAGTAAACAGTGGTGTAAAATTTGTTACTGCTTTCTGGTTTTTGCTAGGTTCTGCCATTAATTTTGTTTGGAAATTCACTTGGAAAGAAGGAAATGAATTCAAGTCAATTATCTTCTCCACATCAGTATTGTATTTTGGGCTTTTACAGCTTTGTTCTGTACATGGTCCAATTAATACAGCATTTATCCTTTCCAGGAAAGCAGGTTGCTGACTATGGCACTGAAAATTCTTAAGATTAATGCAAAAACAATAAGAGACTTTAACAAAAGTCTTCATTTTCAGTTAACTGATTTGGATGTAATTTGCGATGCTGTTTAGGCATTACTGACTTTTCCCTTAAGATTCATAGGTTTTCATTAAAATGCTATTTGTAAGTTGGCTGATAGTTCCCACTCTTGGGACTATTATTCAGTTGTCTTTCTGGCTCACAGTTGTCCTGAAACAGTTTCTGCACCTCTGGCTTTCATAAAGTTGCAGCGACTTGGATGCCACAGATACTAACGCTAGTCAAACTGTGGTTTATTATCTTCAAGGGGAAGAACGCTGTGCTCAACTAGGATCAACGACTGAATTCACTGTTTGTTTGGCAATTCAAAGAGGAAGAGTTTGGAACAAATAATCCTGTTGGAACTGTCCTCTATCAAAACCTGCTTTTTTAGATTCAGTCTTGACCAGAAACTAGAGTGCCCAAATATAACACAAGGGTAGCTGCAGATTTATTTCTAGCATGATCAGAAGTAAAAGGTATCAGAATCTGATTAGGAGACTCTTTCTCAAAACCATCCAGGCCAAATTGTCTATCCCAGAAGTTCAGGTATCTGTACATACCCACTCTACCTAGTACTGTGCAAGAGAAAGTTGCTTTGTCTCACTGGCCAGTGCAGTTACTGAGTGACAATGGTGGCGTTGTCTATTCTAGGGCTGTTCTAACTCATAATTTCTGATGGTTATCAGCAGAGTGGAACGTGCATGGGGTATATTGGAGACTTGTATATATTATATACAGAGTCTCCTTTCCTGGGGTACCCATAGGAAATTATCCTAATGGTTGGCCCCACTTCAAGAAAAATCATAAAACCTAGCTGGAGAGAGACAGGCAGCTAGAGAGCCTTAAATACTGTAAGCCAAGTTCTGGATCAGTCCATGCAGTTCAATGCAAGCTACACGGGCCATAAAACCTAGTTAGTCTTGCAAGCAGGAAGTATTTTAACACTTTTCTGGCTAACAGGGTTTCAACCTGATCATTGCTGGGCTCCCTACCTCAGCAATCAGGGGAAATGTGCTTTGAAATTCCCCCAAAGCCTATAGATGAAAAGAATCTTTTTCCTGTGTTCTGATATCCTATAAACTCAATAAGACAATTATATAAAATGTCTTTCTGCCTCCTTTTTAATGGTTGGAAACTTTGGTATGTTAAATACTGGTGCTTTTTTAAGGGTATACTAGCTGGGAAACAGTGGTTTGAGCCCTAAGTGTTTATCGTAGAAAGCCCAGAAAGCAATGCTTGAAGTGTTTGCCTACCATCTATTGATTTTTAGATTGCTGTGAAGTTTTGGAGCAAAACTCTTTAAGCCTGATATTCTCACATACGGAAGACCAAGAATTCTAGTTAAAGTTCCAGCCAATATCCACACGTAGAGGGAATTGGCATAGCTCTGGTATTTCTAACAGAATGATGTTGTCACCACACCACATGTTTCACTTAGGGTCTGAAAACCCAAATCAGTCCACTAGACTTTTGGTTCAGAAAACTGATGGGTTGAGTTTCATGTTGTTATTTTCAGAAAATTATTACTTGCAACAGGCAATGCCAATGTTCTGCAGCAACAGTTGCTGTATTCCACTATTGCAGGCATACTGAGTCCATTGCCTGCTGCCAGTTCATTCATATTGATTCAAATATTATTCCAGGACCATCACAATCAAATTCAGTCTTTCTGTATAAAGTGCTGTTCAGGGTAATTCTGTTGATCAACCATATTCTTTCCCTTTTTTTTAGATACACTTTTAGGGATAACGTTAAGTGTTTTATTTTTCTTATAATATTTAACAGAAATAGTTTGCCAAATAAACTTTTCCTGAGTAGGTACCTAACATGTTTCAAATCTGCCTTAAGTAATAATTCTTCCTGTTTAATGGTTTCCCTCGCATGTTTTGCTTATGACTTAGTATTAGGAAAACCATGGATAGGGCTTGAGCTCTAAGTTGTTGTAATGCCTCAAAGTACGGAAACTAACCTCTTGAATGGAAAGTCTGCTTGCAAAGATTTATGTGACTTTCATAGCAGAGTTTCACCATCTAAATGTCAGCTACAACTAAATTACAGCTTGCAGTGGTCTGCATGTATTAGATAGCAAAACTAAAGACACTTTCAAGAGCTGCTGATGTAATGGCTTTACTGACTTCTCGTAAACTACTCCGTCCCTTGCACAGATGCATGGAGAAAGTCTTTTTAATAGAGCATAACCCTACCAATCTGAAAGCTTTTGACATCTCTCTCCCGATACAACCATAGTAGATGCTCAGTGGCTTGTGAATTCAAAAAGTTTATGAACAGGACAGAGCAGTTATATTGCATATATGAGCAAGCACAAAAACTGTTAATCATATGGAATCACCGGGAATAATTTTAATCAAAGCTTTTTCTTACCTTCTTCAGCAAGTGCTATGAAAGGCACGCTCCCCAGCACGAAGATGGCGATCTGAATTTTAATAAACATCATTGCTATGGTTAGATTAGCTTTCCAGTCCTGAGACCAGATGGATTCAATTTTTTAGAGGCAGCGGAGAGTTGAGTTCATAGAAAGTTGTCACTGCAAAAAAATACTTTGGTATTTGAAATATTCCTTTAACGGCAGGAAAGCTTTTCCCAAATGATAACTATAGAGCTAAAGAAAAGTAACGGAGTGGAGTCAGCATTTTTTTCTTTAGCTAAGGGGTGGGAGCATGTCTAAGGTGGTCTCAAAAAGAAGAGCCGGGCCCGCCCTCTGCACTCTGTTTGGCCAGTACTAAAATTATGATCTCAGCCCAGGTTTAAAGTTACAGGAGCTGTTATGCATTTCAGAAGACTCTTATTTAGCAAAGGGGGAAAGGGTGTTTAGGCAGAGCAAGATGTTCAGGGAGTTCCCTTAAAAATATTTAAGGAGCAACACTAAGGACATCTTTTTTCCCCTGTTATTTCCAGCTGTGAACTGAAGTATTTTTCGTTTCAAAGTGAGCCCCCTTGTTTATGTGAATAAATGTGCATTTAGGGATACTGAAATAGTTTTAGAACAGAGCATTTAATTCTCTGGTAAATACTGTCTGAATTTTTCTGTGCGTACGCCTCAGCTTGTATGTCCTCAAGTGACACCCTACCTGTACTCTAGCATCTATCGCTGCCCACAGACTTGCAAGCACTGACGTGCTAACTTCACCTTATGGTGATGGAGGATTTTTCCTTGCCATGTGTAACTGTGTAGTACAGTTGTACAATTGTCTGTGCAGTAGCAGGTTTTTCTTGTATACATTTCTGTGGATCATCAAGTAGCGTGTATGCAAAGCTAGACTAACACTTTCTGCCAGTGTCTGAAACAAAAAGAAACCTTATGCTCTCAAATAAGGTCATAACATACAGGTTGGGGGTAAAGCAGGGCTCTAGGAGCAATGACTTTTATTAACCCTTTTCTGAATCTGCCCTTATCTCAGGCAAGTAATTTACTGATCCCCACTTACTATTTAAGGATATTATGAGGTTTAATCAGCCCTAACGTGAACTAACTACACCAGTGTTGTGTGGTGTTCAGTAAGCTTAAACTATACCATAACACAACTGAAAGCCCACAGTAAAATCTATGTAAGAGCAGTTACTCCTCTTTCAAATGCTCCCAAGAGGTCTTCTCCAGAAAAGGAAGCTGGAGCACAAAGTGACAGGCTGGTGTCCTCTGGCTTGGTGCAAGTTGTCAGTTGCTGACAAAGGAAGACCATTGCCTGCCTACTCCAGCCTCATGGTAGAGTGGAGGAAATCTGCGGCCTCTGATCTTCTGCTCCCATGATTTTTGTGCCTTAAGTCTTGCAGTGCTAGAAAAACAGACTTTGAAGCAGAGCAGCTGAAGTATAATTTGTTCCCTTTTTGCTGACCATTTTGGAGGAGGTAACCTCTGCAGAAGGTAGGAGAGGTTGTCTATATATATATATATGTATGTATGCCTAGGTTGTTTTGCTCAGGAGGTATGAGTCAGAGCTTTCATTAAGACCCCACAACACTTTGGGATGCAAAGCAAGTCTAAATGTAAGCAGTGATACAGTCATAAAGAGGAGTGCGAATGGAAAGTGTGACACCTTCCATAGGGCTTTGGTTTACTACTTAAGCTAGTATGTGCCAAAGGAATTTGTTAGCCATCCATTTAAATTATGGTGCTGTAACTGTGTTTTTTGTATCTAGGATCATGAGGAGACCAGAATGAAAACATGAAAAGTCAATGTTAATGCAAAGAGGTAACAGGCATTATTGGCTTATCTGCAGATAACCAATAAAACAAACGTTCCTGTTGCTAAATTTCAGCCTGCCTTGAATCCTCTAAAAATCTGGGATTAATTATTCCTGGATAATGCTGCTTCAAATTTATTTAAAAGAATGCTTATTGGGAAATGCCATTCCTCTGAAACTAAAATTTGTGATGGGGATAGGTCAGCTTTAATGAAATGTATTTTCAAAAACCAAAACAAATCATTCTTAACCTTATCAGAAGGGAATGTTTGGATTTCTGTAAGTATTTTTGGAATGAAAAGAGAACATGGTACACTATGAAAGACAAACTGGAACAGACCCATGACTGTTCTTCAGGTTTAGTTCAACAAATACTCAAGAACAAAAAGAGGATTTCAACCCATTCTTCTCCAAGCTACTGTGAGGACCTGTCATCCTTATGCTCATTCATATACCCAAATTTGTTTCATAGACTTACAAATAACTTTTTTAAAGGAGGGCAAGCTATTAGCTGGATTAAATTTCTTCATTTAAACTGCACTGCATTCTAGGTGTAGAACTAAAGCTCTTGAGCTTTCAGGAATTAGAGGCATCCAAGTACCAGTGGTAATTTCAATATTTTCTTATCGTTTTTATTGTTCTTGCCAATAACGAATAGTTCTTCCTGTTTCACACTGTTCCGCATGAGAAACCCTTCAGAAAGTTTGATAAAACTATAAAGAGTTTAATAAAATCAGCTTATGTCATAGTATCAAAGTACAACCAAGGGAAAAATTTGCCTAAAGATGCAAAACAAGCAAGTGAAAAAGCTAGGAATGGGTCTTAACCGTTGTCTTCTGGAGGTGAAATTGTCACTAAGGACTCGGACCTTTCTTTGATTCTTGGGAATAACTTAGAAATGAAAGTTACAGGAACTTGTCTTCCACTGAGGACAATGTGTTACTGAATAAGAGGATTAAAACTGCAAGCCATTGCTGAAGCCCCTCTGATCTGAAAAAAAGTCTTTTGGGAAGGCAAATCTAACCTTGGGAGGTCATATAGACCCAGACAGATGAAGCAATTTTCCCTTAACTCCGCCAAACTGAGGACTTTAATAAAACTGTAGTTCATTACATAACACTCTGTTAAGCCAATAGTTTTTCTGAAAATAAATGAAGTATTCTAAGGTCATAATTCAACAATAGGTCTTTGTTTAAAGAAGCACTTAATCACAAGCTTTATTTCAAAAGGGAAGATAAGCACATACCTATATTCAAGTATGTGCCATTGGTGATGAGTTTAGGCATGTACTCAAGTGCTTTAGTGAACTGAAGTTTAGATCTATACAGAGGTGTTGTAAGAGGTGTCTCTTGCTTCTGCTAGTGTGCTATGATAATTCCCATGAAGTCTTTCAGCCAGCTCTTTCCAATTGGAGAGTGCCAGGACATGAGTATACAGGTCCTCTTTGGGGTGTGTGGGGGGGAAGGCTGCTCTGTGTGTTTTTTATCGCAGTGGTTTAAGGGAGGTGGTAGAAAGGCCCTGGAGTGCAAACAGCCCTTTTATTTTTCATTTCATAATCTGTTCTTTCCTTCCAACCCTATCAGTCATTTACACAGCCTCCTGAGAGGCCTTGGCTGTCTCTCTAGCTAGCTGGATGTGGAGAAAGAACAGAGAATAAATCCTGCAGTGTTATGTTTCAGCAACAACTCAACCTTCAGTAACTCAAGGCCTGAACTTTTGGGAGCAGTATTAGTGGAAATGGTTTCTGATTTTTGTGTGTAACCTCTAGAAATCCTTTGAGGACACCTCTTCCCCAGGACTAATGCTCAGGAGTGCTGAGCATGCAGAGCTTCTGTAAAATTCATCTGAGCCTGTGCGTGCTTGACCCTTCTGCAACCCCAATGCCCTAATGTCTCAAACTGCACAGAAAATAGTCTTTAAAATTTTGGGTTACATCTGAATAGAAGAGCCTGCCTAAATGTCTGTCATGAAAAATATAAGCTATGAATAGAATTCATTTTTTATTCACACTTCCAGAAGAGTTTGTTTTGTGAGCACTATTCTGTTCAGGACTTAGGCAAAGTTTTCTAAAAAGAGTAGGTCTGTTACATAAATGATTCAAGAATTGAGATGGGCAATTCTATATAACATGATTTGCTGAGAGGTTTCTTCACAGTAAAGCAAAGTTGCCTTGTTGAAAGCAGGTAATGAATAACTGTTGCTATCATTCTGGGTCTCCTCCTCTTTTGAGTACTAGGATGTTTCCTCAAATGTAAATCAGGGGTTTCATATTTCAATACCTGCCAAAAGGGGTGGTTTTGGCCACAGAGGGAAAACAGGAAATGACTTGAAAATTAGTAAAGCTTGAAGAAAACAGCTTTTATGTTTCTGACCCAATATTGTAGGGCCCACAGCTGCCCTGGGGTGCAGAAACAGGAAATTTGGCAACAAAGATATCTTTCTAGTTATAGAACAGCTTTGTAAAGGATATCAAATTGAAGGCATTTGCACTTTTTGAGTGCATTTTCACTGAAAGCATTGGGAGGGGAAATACAGGTTTACTCTCTATCTACTGGAGACACTGTAAGCTGTGAGGTTTTCACTTGCACTGGGACCGTATCTATAGAAAATGAAAATCTAGCAGCAGATGGAGCCGCACATTCATGAAAAACTAGTATGCCAGACAGCAATCAGGACACTTAAATCTACCATGCTACAATCTGACAACTTAGGAACTTTGTAGGATATTAGGGGGCTGATTTGGATCCTCATCTTTCAAGAGATGAGTCAACATTTTTGTGTGGCCTTACAGACATATGCATGTGAGTATATTAAAGTATCTATGTATGTACCCACACAGACACATGCAGGTCTATGTAGTGGACTTCAGATCGATAGTATATTTGATTATATTCCCACCTTAGTTATTTACATGGAAGTTGAAGGGGGTTTTGCAGAAACAGAGCCTTGCACTTAGAAGTGGCTTTTACCTTCCCTTATTCACAAATTGTTAAAGTTGAAGTTCATCAGATCTCTTTGATTTCTATGGGCTTTAAATGGCTATGGTTTTGTGCTAGCCTTTTTTTGTCACTGTGCAACCGATTTCTAATTTCTGAAAAAGCATTTGGTATGTAAGGTACAAGAATACATAAAACCAGCCCCTGCTATGTCCTAAAACATTTGGTTTACATTTGTTCTGGTGGCTACAAAAGTGCCGGGTATTACAAGTGTAAACCAAACCTCATTGAAATCTATTGGAAGTCTTGTCTTTGACTTGCACCTTCCGTATCTTCACCAGCGTTGTTTGTCAACTATCTTTTTTTGTGTATATATTCAAATTGTTCCAGAGCATTTTCTCACATAAGGTAAGCAGTCAAAAAATTGGTTAGTGTACATTGCTTCGTATTAGTCTTTATGTAGCTTTTAAAATGCCAACCCAGAACTTTTCAGTCAGGCAGGTGTTAGGGTAGGGGAGAACCTGGAGGATGCTGCTTTTACCCTATTTACATTTCAAGCAGCCTTTCCCAACTGACAGGCACACAGCACTTCTAAAGTGAACCCAGACTTGAGCAAATATAAAACAGAAGAATTCACTGATTGAAAAGTGAAATGTGTCCTTTAGGAAGGAAATGGTAATTCTTAACTCTTCATAAGTATTGACATAAGTTCATAAATATTCACATTATGCAACAATTTTTTAAGATAAACAACTATAAATCAAATCAGACTCCTTGAATCTTTATACACCTGACTGTAAAATATAATATGCACAGATCTGTCTGAGCAACACTAGCTGTCAGTTTTAAAGGAGAGAGATTATCAAATCAGAAAACTAAATCAGTGCTTGAACTTGGAGATCTTAAACTAGAATAGTAAATGATGTTTTTCAGTCACTGCTAGAGATGTGGCCAAATCTTCAACCAATACAACTCAACATAGCTTCACCAAAATTAATGTATACCAGTTTCCACAAACTGGGCTTCTAGTCTATGGGTCATAGAGGTAAGCTAAAGCATTTTTATCATCTGGTAGTTGGGTGCCTTGAGTCAGTGTAGTCTGTTTTGTTTTGTTTTCTTCCAAAAAGGAATATCAGAATAAACATGCTCACAGGCAGTAATGAAAAGCTACAACAGAGGTCAGTCCTGTCTTGTAGGACCTTAATCTAGATGCATAACGCACTTTTCCATTTTGTGTTAAATGAGTAGAGATTCCTCTAAATGTACAAATTCCTCTGCGAGGTGTCAGTATATCTGTGATAGTTCTTAGGCCTCTAGTAGTTGCAGGAAGATCATCCTCTCCTCTTGACTTCTCCATTTGGCTGTGTTTTGTTGCTAAGGCCTTCCTTGCCTTCAGCTATTACAATAGGCAAAAAGGGGGGCCTTTTAATGTGCTCTGAAAATAGCCAGATTCAGGTGTAAATCCTTTCAGGTGCTATTCCATGGTCACAAGGCCTTCAATCCCGAGAGTATGCAGTGTTTTCTGAGAGTCCAGTCTGAGCACAGATAAATGCGTTGCCCCTGGAAAGTGCGGTAGTCTGGAGGGAAAGAGCAACTCTGAAGTAGCCAGATCCCAACCTAGCCAGGAAATCCAGAGGTAGTTTTTAAGGGCAGAGTACTAAGCATCTACAAGTGCAATAGCTTCATTTTTAGCTGTATGGGTGATTGTTCTTTGTACAAGTGGCTTTTCTCTGTAATGCCACTTCAGTCTGTCCTGAAAAGACTCAGTTAAGATGAGTTGGGAGAGGGAAAGAAAAGAGGGGTCTGCACAATAGTTTTATGCAACAGTAAGTTGATCTGTATAAAATGTCAAGACTTCTCTATAATGTTTCAAAGTCTATGATTTGACATTGGAGTGACTTTATTTTCCTCTTACTTCAAAACTGAAGTTTTCTTGTTCATGCAGTATGGCTCTTCATTAGAAGCAGATGAATTTGGGCCTTGTAACACCAAAGCATAAATTGCAGCCTTTTTGAATTAAGAGCAACTCTGCTGCCTACAAAACCAAATACTGGCATGAAGAGGGGGAGTAGGGGACACACTCTGTGGGCAGTTTATACTACCTTTCTTAGGCATGTAGATTGTCTTGTCATTCATAGTCCCATTTAGCTGATTGGGAAAAAATATTCCACGGTGCCGTCTTGATGAAGCTTTCTCCTGAGAGAGTAAAGTGGTCTGGGGGTGCTGTCCTGCAAAGACAAGTTTCATTGAATGCAACAGGACGCATTTGGTGAGAGCCAATTGTAGGGAGGGGGCATGTTACGGAGGATGCGCTGGTATTGTGATTTCTGTTACTAAGTACTTGTTTCAGCAAAAGTCTTTCCAAAATTTGCCAGCAGTTGGCTCTACGTGACATACAATGGAGTGACTCAGAATTAAATATGGAATGCCCACTCTTTACTACTTTTAAACCTGTGGATGACCACCATGTATTTAACCAAAAATTATAAGGTTGACATAGGTTTTCTTAGGTCAGGAGTGTTCATTTAACTAGGACAGTCAAATAAGGAAAGGAACAGAGCAGTGGAACCAAAAAGAACTTAAAAAAAAAAAAACAAAACAAAAAACCCACCATGCACACATGTACTGTGTACTCAGTCTCATCATACTGGTTATGTACAGAATAGCTCTATATGAGTTCATTTTTTAGTAGTTTCAGAGCCTATCACTGCTTTACAGTGAGTTTATACAGATAAAGCAGATGTCTGTCATTAGGAATTTACATTTCCTAATTTTTGCTGTTCATTGTATTTGCTGAGTGCTGAAAGTGCACCAAGAAAACATTTTAACCATAACGTTGTGGCTGAAACCACACCTGTCTGGAATTTGAGCAGAGCCCAGCACGAAGTCCCGGTAGTACTTGAAGCCATTCGGTGTCCTAGCAGCCAGGATGTCTGCCAGTGAGTCTTCTGCATGGGGCAGGATTTGCCTGGGTTTGAGGGAGAGGCATGGACTAAGGCAGAAACAGTGTATGGGTGCAACCAGTTTCTTTTTGCAGATGAATAAGTAATGGTCTGTTTAACAAATAACCTTGCATGTCTTGTAGAAGTGAGATGTGCGTGCATGAGATACTCCACCATTAAGGTCCATGGCAAAACTCTCATTTCAGCCTCTGTTCTTAGGAAGGAATCTTTTTCTTCTTGTATACAAAGCATGGTCTGAGAAATAAGCAACTTCATGAAGCAAGTGCAAAGATGAACAAAAGCTTATGGAAAGGAAATGGTTACATGTAAAATGCATTTCAAGTAAGCATCGGGGGCAGAAAAGCAGGCTGCATGCAGGGATGAAGATGCTTGTGAATGTGGGGAAGGGATGAGTAGAGATGTGTTTTGCAATTGTTTTTCCTGATTCTGTGACATGCTTCACGTAACTGGGATTTATTTGAGAATAATATTATAAATGAATAGCAGAAAGAGCATCTGATTAGTACTCTGTGGCCGCCAGAGGGAGCGAGATATTCACCAATATTGGCTTGTTTAAAATGCACTCGCTGCCAGGCTGTCTTCCACCACTTCCCCAGTCCCCATGAGGAAATTGAGCAGACAAACACACTCCAGACAAGGTTTTGGGCCACGATTTCTTTGCCACATCTTCAAGCAGCAGTGTTTTTTTCCACCCTGGGTACGTGTCCAAATAGGTATGAAAATATATGCTTCAGTGAAGGGTTCGGTGAAAGATAGAGGACAGTGATCTTCCAGCAGTAGGTAGAAACCATTGGTTTTCTTGAAATGACAGCTGTTGTAGTGACCCCACCTCACCTTCTGGCTGGCAACCAAATTCAACAGTTAGCAGCAATGTGAATTCTTTAAGGAGCAAACCATGCCTCAAATCAAGACCAAACTAAACACTGAAATAAAAACCATGGATGTTTTAGTTGTTTTGCAAAATCTGGTTTCTCATTCACATATTATTCCCCTGACACGTAGCTGAATAATATACTATGTTCTTTTAAAATGAAGGACCATACCACTTAAGGGACTGGTCTCTGCTCTGACTCCTAACACATTGTCTAGGAGCAGTATTAGACTAAAAGCATGGCTTTAAAAATATTTTTGACAAATAATTCCTGTTTACAGTATTCATTGACATGTTCAGGAGACTAATCCAATAGGTATAATAGCAAAGGAAATAATAACAAAGAACCCCAAACAAATGTAATGAATGTTCATCATAACTAAAACAGTTACTAGGTTCAGAGTTTGATTATTCTCTGAACTGCGCTACAAATAATGATTCATGTCTGGATGACATTAAATGATGACTTGAGAAGGTTCAGAGACTGGAGACCCAGTCTGAATATAGAGGGTGGATCTAAAGGAATGCAGTTAAACTGGAAATCACAAAGCGAGACCTTATCTTTACATTGCTCAAATCATTGGCTGACATCACTTTTTGTGATAAGAGCTTGTCTGTAATAACTCGAGGGAGCGATGGGAAGGCAGTTCAAGTGCCTTCAGACTTTTCTATCAAAGGGGTAATTTAATTCAGGCTTTAAATTAGGGAATAAGTGTTTTATTCTTTGCTTTGTATTTGCATTAAATCAGTTCTGGGCACAAAGGTGAATTAGTTGCTCTCCTGGAGACCTGCTCACCACTTTAATAGCCCCAAGTCACCTACACTTGTCTTAAGATTGAGGTATTACTGCATTGTTAAAATGTAAATATTTAAAAGCTTGTGCCTTTTAAAATGGAAATGCTGAAGGCTTTTGAGGTGAATATCTTGTAACTTTAAACCTCTATCCTGTTGCTTGTTCTATTTCCATGTTAAACAGTGGGAAACTGAGGCACGGAGTGAAATGACTTTTCCAGGGTTACACAGTAGACCAGGAGCGGAGATAGGAAATGCAATTCTCCCTCCAGTGCGGGTAATATCTCTCTTCTATAAATCATTTCATTAAATGTGAGTAGTGGTTTAAGAGCTTTTATTTACTGCATAGTTAATCTTTTGGTTTCACTGCAGGAAACTGAATTAGAGGATCATGATTCATATATCTGTAGGCGTAGGCAGCTGTACACCAAGTACAACACAAAGAATATTAACAATTTTAATTGCCTGCAAGCAGTCCTGATTGTACAGCACCTTTCAGAGCAAATAGGAAATTTTTCTTCAGAATGAGGACCCTTTGCAACTTATCAGGAAAATGATTACCCTTAAAATAATAAGGGATTTAGAGCTGTGTGTCTTATGTCCTGTATATCTCCTAAGATTTACAGTAGTTTTATCCTTTCTGCTGTTAAAAAGGGAAACACAAGCACTGAGGTATTATGCCATAAGTGTGAGTATAAGCAAAATAGTTTTAGATGGGTATTTTGTTTCAGGACATGTATAGTTCAAATTCTGTGGATATTTTACTAACATAGAATATTTTTTTTGCATAAAACTGTGCAGATCTTCCAGAGGGTTCATCAGGAATTGTGGGCTGTACTCTTAGGCTCAACAGTTGTGACCCTGCATCATTAGTCCTTATACTCTTAAATCAAGTTCTAAGTCACTTTCATATCCTATAGCTTTTGAGAATACCGAGGCTTACAAAGGTCATCTTTAACACCCTCCTTCTCCCCCCCCCCCGCAAAAAACCCACCAACAATAACAAAAAAAAAAAAAAACACTCAGGCACCTGGAGAATTTCCAGATTTAACATCCAAAAATGCAATCGATTCATTCTGCTTTTCGCCCTCTGTCACTTAAAAAGGTAATCATTAAGACGTGCCACAAGTCAGCAGGCATGCTCTTTAAAAGCAGTATGGTACTACTTTGTAAAAGAACAGTAAAATGTCTGCTCTACTGAATGATGCCCAGTAGCCATGCTATCAGTGACAATATTTCAGTATACTATATTATCTGGAAAATGACAAGTCTGAAAACAAGCTAAAACTCAGTAGGCCTTTCTTGAACACTTGTATTAATTTATCTTTTGTAGGTTGAGTGAATTTTTTGCTCTTGTTTCTAAGAGCATCAGAAATGCATCTAGAGTGATTTTTTTCTTACTCCAGAAGTAGTTATTTAAGCACTTCAGTGGTACAGTGTGTAACTATTTTCATTTTACCATCTCACAGAATAGCATGCAATACCTGGTAACTATCATGAGGCCTTCCAGTTGATGTTGGAGGCCCAAATATCTTTAAAATGATTGGTTATTTTGGTCTTGAAAAGTATCTTTTGGTATCTTGAAAGTCTCTGAGATACCCTGAAATGAGCCTGCATTTTCCAGGGTGCTACTCAAAATGAATGATTGCATTGCTATTTGGAGACCTAAACATAGATGTATAAAGCAGAGTCCCAAGATAGCCCTTATTTCTATTAGGCTTCATATAACAATCCACTGTCACCTGTTTGCTACTATCCTGTTTTATCAAAGAGTGCAAACGGATTTAGGTTCAGCCAGTATCTGGAAAGGTGGCGTCCTGGTAGCACGTAGGAAAAATAGCACTTACTTTGCAGTAGAATACTCTGTTCCATTAGAAAAAAATTATCATATTGTGTTCACGAACACAGAGGTGTCGGAGAAGCTGTCACCTGAAGGTGAGACTTACACTGGTTTCAGGTAGGACAGCAGAAACAGGGTTAAAGCAGGATAATTGTGGAGACAAAGTGATCAGAAAATTCCTTTTGGAAGACATGACAAGTCTGCAAGTTGGAATAGTAGCCTGAGGGGACTAACATGCAACTTCTCTTGTCGTTTTGGAGAAAACACATCTCCCTTTTGGGGGCCCAACAATAGCAATATAACAAAATATTGCAAGAAGCCATTTTAAACTGTGCCCTTCCCACCACCATCAGAAACTCTCTGGTAGTTCCAAACATAAGTTATGGTTTCCTGGAGGGTAACTCCTAAGGAGGACTGCCCAGCTGGCTTGCCAGTGCCTTGATGCCTGTTCCATGGTACCTGCACAAATGTTTGACACTGATACAGCACTGTTTCTGCTGGCTTTGAATAACTGGACTGCTTATGCACCTTCTGAGAAGTTAACTTCAAATCATCTTCATCTTTTCAACACAAATAAAACTGTTGAAAAAGTAGGAAGCTAGACCTATACATGTACATATACAGGAGAAGCAATTTGTATAAGTGACCATGCCAGAAAATAAATCAAAGCCTTTTGTTTTCTACTTAGATGGTAAGATAATTCTGAGCTTCAGTTTTAGGAAACAACTTTTTGGAAAACTCAGAAGGTACTATCATCCCGAGAAAAATTATGTGGAAAATGTAAAAAAAAAAAATTAACAATTGAAATTTCTTGTTAAAAATGTTTTCAGTTTTTAACGAGAAAACAAATCAGTTGAAATTTTTCTTTAATTTTTCCATTTAATTGTTAGAAAATGTTTTAGTGGACATGTTTGGCTTGTCTATTTTAATGTACAGCTGTTTCATGGTCCCTAAAAAAATACATTTTTGCTTATAGCACAGCCTGAGAAAATGGAGAATATGATACATTTCCCATGTTACCACATGAATATTTTTACTACGTTCATCTTCTCTGATACTTGCTTCCTGAAAAATTTGTAAGAGCTGTAAACAAATCTCCTTTTTCTGCTGGATTCCCTTCAAATCTAAGAGATTTAAGAAACTTAATTTATTCCATTTTTGTGTGAGATCTGGTTTACTCTTGACATTGCCTGTGAAAAATTTGACACAGAACAGTCTGAGATGCAACTGTGATAGCTGTGACCTGCAGTCTGGCTGCTACTGGCACTAATGTCCGTTAGCTTCACTAATTTTCCTCAGGGGGGAAACTTTGAGCTTCTCTTTTTTGCTGATGTTTCTCAGCTTTAAAATCTCTGAAGAGTGACAGCCACTCTTCCTCACAAATTGCAAATGAATGAATGGTTAAGATTGTGTGTGCAAGTATACACACATGTATATATGTACATATATATGCACATGTATATGTGTATATATGCTGCCTGAGAGGAAATACTGAGCTACCCTGGCGCAGTAGCACCGTGTAGCAGTGTGGTACAACTAGTAAATGCTAGAACTGTGCAACCAAAAACCAATACACTTCCACCTCCCAGAATGAAGAGTGCTACCAAAGTTGTAGCATTTAAAGCTACTGCATACCACTGCACTATCAACATGTAGGCTGAAAGAAGTTGTGTTAAACGTTAGAGCAGCAGTGCTAGCGGTTACTGATGTACCTGTGCAAAGTGTAAGTGTAATAAAATTCCAGAGGTTGTGTCTAATGTCACTGAGTACCAGAGGAGTATCCCCAAATCCTTGTTACTGAGACAAGTAATTTCTGAAGCAATTATGAAAGCTAGTCATTGTAATAATTAGCATTGGTTATCAACATTTTTAAAAAGCAAATCTAGAGGCAGTATTACAAGGCCCCAAATATTTCCTTTTTGGGGATAGCTGCACTCATTGATTTAATTTCACCTGACATTTCACCCATCTTATTAACAAGGCGAGTGAGATGTCAGAAGATGTTAAGTCAAAATATGCTGCCTTCCCTAAGGGGCACTATACTTTTGTATAGCCAGAGAAACTTGTAAGAGGATAGAAACATCATTTTAGAGTGAAGACGTGTGAATGACCAGCATCACTCATCACGAACAGGACTGTAGATACTTCAGTTATATCAAGATGTTGATCACTGAACTGAATTTGCAGGTCATTCTGTAAATATATTTTTTTTGCATACTGTAAAATGTATAGGCCTTTTCAGCATTTATTTCATACTTAAAAGGTGAAAAAAGCCCTTTGCCGTAGGATTCCATCCCTTTGGCTCTGGGATCTTTGTCACCATTGTGCTTGGTTTTGTTCATTGTGTGGACGTAAAAGAAGAATTAGGTATTCCTCGCATTTACAAAGGAGGTGTAGGTTTTCTTAATGCAGTAGTAAAAAGGTTAGCAGATCTGTTGATTAAAAAGAGCTCTACAAAGCATACAAGCCTATTTTTCAGTTGTTTCCACTAGATTGCCCATTCTGGACACCTGTATTTGATTTTTTTTTTTTTTTGAAGAAAAGGGGGTGAAGGGGAACTGCACATATACTCATTCGCAAATCAACACACGTGTATTTGCACACCCTTTTTCTGTCAGTGTATTTTCGTTTGAATATAATATAAGTTTCTGGTGTTCCTTTTTCACTTTCAGCCTGAAACTAGTGTTTCATTGTTCTTTGGCAGTGATAGATGTGTTTTCATGGAGAAATTACTTTGTAGAAAGCTGGTTGTTCAGAAATAACCTGTAAGACATGGAATTGCATGCTTGTGGGGATGGTGCACATAATTTAATGTGTGCAATGCACTTGAAAAGGTAGTTTTCAAGCCATATTTTGAAAGTACAGTCTGAGGTTTTAAGCACTTAGTTATGATTTTGTAAAGCATCTGCATGGTGAAGGGCAACATAGGTTTATAATCTTTTTCATTGTCACTCATCTGATGCTTGGAATTCCCACTAACACAAATGTTTTCTGTGTATTTACACCAGTGAGGAATATGCAGTAGTGGTCAGCATGGGAGAAGGGCAGTAAGTACATCTGACTGTCTTGTACAGGAAAAAAAAATCAAGCCTTTTTTTCCCCTATTGTGATTAGGTTGTTTCACATTAAATAATCTAATTTAATATAGCCAATCAAGGCAGCTTGCAATGTCTTTGTTAATGAAGTTCCTTTATGAAAGCAGTCTGAGGAGTCATCAGAAGGACCTTGGCCTCCAATTGAGTTAGCTGTACCTTTGTTTATAAATGGAACTGTTTTCTTGCTGGGTGTATAATTTAGCATGAATTTGTTTAAAAGGAAAAACACAAATGCACCTTCAGTCTCAAAAGGACATTCAGCCCATTAAAATTATAATTTTAATAGCACCATATGTTTTTTTACTCCCTGTTGTACTATGCAGATTTAAAGAGCTGATGGGTTTTTAATAGTTAAAAAAAAAAAAAGCATATTTGTATAAACATTAACCATCAGCCGTTTCAGTTGTTGCAAAGTTATTTGTTAGAACAAAGAGAGCTCTCCAAATGGTTTCCTAGGTGGCACAGAATGCAAATAAACACTATCTCCTGCTAGAGCAATAGAGATTTGTTTCCCAGATATTCCCGAATTGTTTCTTGTTTACCTTCCTCTAAGACCTTGTTTTCTGCCTCTGCTTGCCAGAACGTATACCGTTTGTCATGCTTTATTACCCTCTGCTCAGCCAGCTTGCAGAGTGGCACGTTCAGCCTCAGAATGCTTTGATAAAGTATTTAGCAGTAGTTCTCTGTAGAAGAGTTGGAATGAATCTGGAGCACACGATTTACATTTGGAGGAAATTCCCCAGAGTTATTTGTTTCCTGTATTTTGAGCAAATGCTATAATTATAATGGCATCTATGGGTTAAAAATCACATTCTACTTAACTTTTCATAAGAGTGGGATTAAGCTTGGTAAGATGGGGCTTTGAGGATTTGCTCAGACTTCTTCTGTTTAGTTTCACTGCTTGAAACTTAAGAGCAGGTTGAAACAAGTTTCAGCTATGAAAGTTATGTTCAACTCAAATTGCTGCTTTAAAGTCAGTGACTTTCATGAATTTTCCTCAAAAAATTTCATGCTGGAATTCTATTTAGAAACTTGAGTTTCCAGAGAGTCTCAGCTCTCTGGTCTCCCCTGGGTTTTTCAGATCTTTCAGTCCCATTGGTAAATCTGACTAGATATGTGGGGTTTGTGAAGAAACCTGAGACCAACTTTACATGTAATTTTGTAATGTATAAAAGTAGTTATTCTGGCTCATGCCAAAGATCCATCTAGCCCTAAATCTGTCTCAATCTTAGCTGGCAGAGGAGACACCATGATTAGGAGGATGGTTTTCCTGTAATGAGGATCCCGCCTTTTGCTCCGGGTGAGTTGACCCATCCGTTTTCCCAAGTGTGGGAAATCTCCGAGCAGCAGATACACGCAGTCACGTCTCTGCTCAGTGACTTAGGAGCAATGGAAAAGTTTTCATTCTTAGCTGCCTTTAATTTGCTCTGAAGCTGTGATAATACTGGCTCAGTATGTAAACTATGTAGAGGGCAAGCAGTCGACTCCATTGCAGCAGTTGGTTTACAAGCTCCTTCCTGGGGGGAGAAAGGAAACACATGATTTACGGTCTTCCTTCTCTTATGAATGACTGTACCGATTGTAAGTGGTCTGCTAATAAGATAGTGACCGTGTGTCTGCGTAACCCACATTTTCTCTAGAGCAGATGATGGAAGTGTTTTGATGGGGTTTGGCTGGACTTATTTGGCTGCTGAACTGCAGTGTCTAAAGTTCTCAAATTCAATCATTGTTGCTGTCACATTGATTAATTTTGATGTAATTTCCCTGCCAGTGGCATAGCAGCAGCAGTGAAGGATTGGGCAGGTGTAATACAAGCTTCAGTTCACTTCACAGTTTCTACCATTTCTTCATAAATCATAAGAGACAAAGAAAGATTGCCTCTTTCTCTCTTTTGCTTTTTCAGTCTTTCTTAGATGCGAGATCAAAGGGAAAAGTGCCCAAAGGTGCCCCTTGGCTGTATTTGTAAAACCATGTCTGGTCATAGCAAGGGAAGATATTTCTCAGAAGAATAGTGTGCAAAAGCCAAAATGCTAAATATCTAAAGAAAAATGGGATTTCTGTTCAGAGATGCTGTTAAGCACTTGACTTCAGTATTTAATTAATTTGATTAGCTTGATGTTAGCCATTCATATTTGAGCATTGGTTCCCATGACACATTGCTAATGTATGATAATAAAGAAGAAAACCCTTTGCAATCATTAAGTGTACCTGGTACAGCAGCCTGGGACATAACATGTACCTTAATTCAGTGAAGCATAAGCCTGAAATAATAACTTCCTTCATAGAAAAATGTGCTCAATTAACTGTTCACACATATGAGTGAGGATGGACAGTTTTCAGTTTCAGTCTCTTGTAAGTAATGATTTCTTGGATGAGATACTGTCATTCATGTATGTCTGCACTAATTGTTTGTTCTTTTTTCTTCTATTACTTAAATTGTTTTGGGAAGTTTCTGAGCACTTTTAAGTGGGGGGCTAACTAAAAGTTTCTAAAGAAAAGAAGAAACCTCTGCCATTCTTATCCAAAACTATATATTCCTATACTAGGCAATGAAATGAATGTGTTATTTGTTACTTTGCTACAGATTACTGTGGAAGGTGCTCCAATTAGTAGGTACTGGCAGCAATCTGAAGTTCTGGGATCAGTGTGGCACATCACTCCCTATTTTATTTTAGAGATTACTTTTAGTGGTATCTCAAATGGAAAGCTAACTTGTAGCCAGATGCTTATGTTGTCTTAATCCAAAGCCTGTTACTGCACTGACAAGTGAGAGGGGAATGGAGGGAATGAGGAATTCTTTTTGCTTCCCCATCCTCTGCAAAAGGATTTGGCATATAAAAACTCCTTGCTTATTTTGTAGGGTTAAATGAGCTAGCCTGTTTTTTTCATGTGCATTTTATGATATAATTGTACTGTAACTTTGCCTGGTAGCTTCTGTCAGGTTTGGGACACTGCAGTGTCCTAGATGTTGTAAAAAAGGATAAATTAAGGCTGCTCCCTAATTCTGAGAGTTCATTACACAGTACTTTGACTAGGAAATTGTTACCCTGTTTGTTTTACAAGCACATTTTTAAGTCCATCTTGCCCCTCTTGCCTTGGGGAATCCTGGAAGCAAAGATGATAACTAAATGGGCTGATAGTTGAGATTTCATCTCTTTGGGATCCCATCTATGTGAAGAGAAGTATCCGTGTATTTTGTTTGGCATCAATTTCTAATTGAGAAGCTTATGCTTTTTCAAAATTATAAGAACTAAAATTTAGTACTGCAAATATTTTTGGATGATAAGAGATAAAGCTATGAGGGCTTTGCTGGGGAGTACTGAAGGGGCATGTGATAGAAACAGATCTTTATTTCTGAGAATACTTACTGATGGAGCAATTCTGTATTTTAGCTTATTGTCACTGGAGGCCAAAGACAAAATTCTGAAGTTGTGCATTATCTACTTTGTGCTTTAATGTTCCCTCTCCCCAAATTCCTTTTTTTTTTTTCAAAAATGGTTGACTGTCTATGGTCTAGTGTCCCCATTACTGCAGCAAATAGTAGCCAAAAGGTTTTACAGAACTATGCACATGGAGTGAAATTCAAACTTCAGAGGAGTTGCAACGCGTAGTAGGTTTGCAGCTTGGCTCCTCAGGCTTAGAGACAGTGTTGCAATTGGGGACGTTTCCTTATTCATTGCCTTAGCTTCCCTTCCAGCGCTGATTTGTGCATTGGTTAGGCTTGCTCTGTGACAGAGCTGCTATCTTGGTAGTCACCCCTCTAAAAACAGCACTTCAGAAGAGAAAACCACCTAGATCATATCTTTTATTTTTCTGCATGGAGTAATCAGGGTTTCTTTAGGACACTATTGGAAGAGGAAGAAATGAGGCTCAGAGTATGGATAAACTGTAGGAGTACAGTAAAACTTGCTAACAGCTTATCATAAGCTGTGGAAAGGCCAGTGTCCTATAGGGCACAAGAGGGTGCTATGCACTCAGCAGATAGGAGACTAAATCCTTTATATAGTATCACAGGTTACTCTATCTTAGTGATGCAAATAAAAGATTAAACAAGTAAAGCTTTAATATCTTACTAGATAGAAAGCTTTGCAGAATCTCCTTTCTGCTATACAAAATTGCCTGAAATGTCTGGAAAGGGAATGATGCTTCAAAAAGATTAAAGAGAATTTCTGTTCTATGAGGAAAACAGATGAGGTAAAAAAAAAAGCAATAACCAAGGAATGAATAGAGCAAAACAGAGAAAACTGAAGCAGGAAACGTTATACAGAGAAAAGAGGTCACGAAGAAGCTCTCAGAAATGAAAGACAGCACAAGAAAGGTGTCAGACAATGGCAGGCAGCCTGTGATGGCAAGTGCTCCAGCTGGTCCTGTGTAGCTGGAGATCAGCGCTGTTACACATTGTCGGTGAAACCGTGGTGTTTGGCTGGATGCTCTGGGAGTGGGGCCAGCGTTTGACAAACCTGCAGGATACCTAGTCCAAAAGATGCAGAGCTTGATAGTAATCACTAGTTGCCTGCCAGCCCTCCACGCTCATCCATGTCTTAGGAAATGTCCACAGATTCTGAGGAGAAATTGCAAGCTGCATTTATGAGAATGCAAAATAAGCTGAGATGTTGTGGTGTTAACCAGCACCTCCCCTACAGGGTAATGAATATACCTTAGCAATTGAGCAATAGAAAGGTTGGTTCTGTCCTTCAAAGAGGGAGCAGTAGTTAGAGCAAGGGCTGAAATTTAGGAAAGCCAGATCCCATTCCAGCCTCTGCCACTGCCATGAACTTGGATCTTTCACAAATTGTGGTTTATTGTCTGTAGTCTCCTATCTGTGAAATAGGCATCATAACGCTAAGGCATCTTTGAACAGAAAATTTCAGACTCTGATTCTTTGTTTGATAGAAAAAGATGGGCCTGCATGTGAGGAGTCACATGGACCCTTAAATCCTGTGTTCTTATAACTTCACTGAATAGAGAACCATCTCGCTGTTTAAGTGAAGTATATCAGTACTGCAGGATAACAAGTCAATTCTGCTTTCCTTACTTAAAGATGATAGGAATAGTTTTATCTCTGACCTAAAATCTTAATCCAGTTAGAGAAACAGTAAATGACAACAGGAGCAAGAATTTGCATAAGCTTAAAAGCCATCAATTTTGCACAAGAAATATCAGTTGGAGTTACTCGATGATGCTCATATATTTAATGAATCCCAACCAGATGAGATATTGCAGTTTGTTTGTTCAGAGATAACCTAACAAGTTACCACTTCCTCTGTAATTTAAAGGTGAATATTTAAAATCATCATCCCAATAGTTTAACCGGACTTCTCTTTACCCTAGTGACGTAGGCAGCTGTACCCATTTATTCCTGGGTGATGTTTTAAGAGTAATTCAAGGTAATTCAAGACATGGCAGATGCTCGAAGCTGGGATATTTATGGGAGGGGGCTGTAGGCTGGTTCAAGGTGGTTTGCCCAAAAGACCTATGAATTAGTAAGAAGGTGTGTAGCAAGGTGTGACAGAGAGGTGTTCAAAGGCATAACCTTTCCTGGCATGTTCTTTCCCTCCTAGCAGTTCTCTGCCTCTTTCCTTGTGGCCCTCAGTTGCGTTATCTTCTTGAACATGCTCCTGCTGTTACTGAGTCCCATGCACAGGGAGCTGCCTTGCCCCTGTTTACTGGAATTGGAGGAGGTCACTATGACCCTGAGAACGGGTTGCAGCAGCCTTGAGGAATACCCATAATTACACTCCAGCTGCAACGTCCATTAGAAGGGATTACAGAAGTGGTGCCATGATGTTGGAAGGTTTTGATCATTTTTTCCTGCCACACTTGGGAGTTGCATGGAGCCTGGCACTGAGCTAAGCTGGTCTTGTGCCTGCAGGAAGATGTTCCCTAGGCAGGGCTTTTTCAGGCAGTCCTGTGTGTGTGAACCCACGCGTATCTTGTACAGCCCGGTTGCACGTGTTATCTTGGCTTCGACAGCACCAGTGATGACTGTTCCCTCTTTGTGCCTGCCCTGGCCGCCTTCTCTGAGATCCCTTTTGCCAGCTGGATTTCGTCCCTTGCCCTACGCTGGGCTGGTACTCGCAGCTCCTGTTGTGCACCTTTGGCACCACAGTTATCAAAGTACTGGGATTAACGAGAAAGTCTGCAGACAGGAAAAAAAAACTTCTGCAGACCTGTGAAGGGGTGTGTTTGCTGTGTTCATAGCACTGTAAAACGTAACCCAAAGCAAAATTCTTCTGCAGTGTGATGTAGGTGGAATGAGAAAATGAATGCTATGGTGGCATTTCACTCAGCACTATTACAGAGGTAAGAGACAAAATAACATAGTGACACAGAATGCATGGTGCAGTCCCACTTCCAGATCGTTACATACGGAAAAGGGTCCTTATTGAATAAAAAGAAGGTGTGTGGGGGGGTCCTGTTTCTACAAAACAGGATCACATACTGAAGGAGAGGCTGATACTGCTGTCAGTATTCAAATTTAACTCCAGATATCTTGGGAGGATAGGCTATCTCAGAAGGAAAATTCCATACCCTGTCCTAGATGAAAGATACTCTCAATTCAGTTATAAAATATGTCCCTAAATCAAGATTACTGGCCTGCCTTTGACCTAAGAATGAGCTTCCAAAGGTATTTGAGTTTCTTGGCTCTAATCCTCAGGAATTAGGTACCCAAATACTATTTGTATCTTTAGAAAATCCTCTGTCATAGTCCATGTGTGGCCCAAGCACTAGTCCCAAAGGGACTAGAGTCCCATTCCTGTCTGTTTACAGGATGTGCACAAAGAGGAGGGATGGAGTTGGAAGTTAAGCTTGCAGCTGGCAGAGAGCACTTCTTTCTGGGTGTGGATTTGGGGATGTGTCACAAACAGATGCCATGTTGCAAAATCATCTCTGCTGTGCCAGGGGAGGCAGGCAGATTGGTTTTCAAGTATTTCAAAGCCCTGAAGATGAGGTAAATCTGTTCAGTTTAATCTAGCTGAAGATCTGACCCACAATTCATGCTTTCAGCTGGGGCTGCAGACATTACCAGTGCCCTATTAGAAAGTAGCTGTTTGGGTCATTAAACCAGAAATCTGCTCACCTTTGAGACCATATCCCTTGTTGCTACAGTAGGTTATACTACTTAAGAAATAATAAGTGTCATATTTAAACAGTGCGAATGTGCTTGTCGCTAAAAGCTGAGAAGGCATCCCGAAACAGCACAGATCAGTGCTCCTTGTCTTTGGTTCCCCCCTTGCTGCTCTTCTGCTCCCTGTTTTTAAAATGAGGGAGAAAACAGTTCTTAGCACTCTAACCGGGTCCCTGCCCCTCACCTGCTTTCCTGTAGGGCAGTGGTCGCTTTGATGTAGGTACATGCCAGGGCATGAGAAGATACAAAATAACTGATTTCATCAGGGTTCGTTACCTGAAGGGCTTTTGAAGCACAAGCTGTTGCTGTCAGAGTCACAGGATTAGGTGTGATTTCCCATTTGCTGGAATATACAGCAAATATGCAAACAGGCTCTCAGCTTTTTTTAGCTCACAAAAACAAGGGAGTCCTTTGAAAGGCCCTCCGCTTGCCCAATCATCGCTCTTTCCCTTACGCTTTACAGTATTATACTTCTCTGACAGTGTAAATCCTCGCATTTGCCTCCCTCCCTTTTTCCTTCAGTCATCCTCTCCCTCCCCCCTCTCCAGGCTGCTGCTATCGGATCTGTGATGATATGTGATCTCCTGGATACAGCCACACACACACAAGTACTAGGCACTGCTACTCAGCTGAGCAAAATGTCCTTCTCTTAGAAGTGGTGCTCATCACAGCTTTCAAATCCTTGACGATGTTGCCATGCTTTCCTTTCTGCCTCCTGCCTTTTGCTGTCTTTGTCTGCCTGCTTTTCTTACCCGTGGGCCATTTTTGCCCTGCTGTCTGTAGCTGTATGGACTACCACACTATAGATTGCCGGGATCAAGGACTCCCCAGTGTTCCTAATCCATTTCCATTGGATGTACGGAAACTTCTTATAGCTGATAACAACATTCAGGCAATACCAGCTGATTTCTTTATATTTTATGGAGATCTAGTCTATTTGGACTTCAGGAATAACTCCCTCACCTCTTTAGAAGAGGGCACTTTTAGCAGTTCTACCAAACTGGTGTATTTAGACTTAAGCTACAATAATTTAACACAGCTTGATGCTGGGATATTCAAATCAGCAGAGAAACTGATAAAATTGAGCCTTGGGAACAATAACCTGGCGGATGTGGATGAGGCTGCTTTTGAGAACCTGGAACAGCTCCAAGTGTTAGAATTGAATGACAATAACTTGCAAAGCCTAAACGTGGCTGCCCTAGAAGCACTTCCCTCCCTGCGGACTATACGCTTGGAGGGCAACCCCTGGGTCTGTGACTGTGACTTTGCCAATCTTTTCAGCTGGATACAGGAGAATGCATCCAAGCTCCAGAAAGGTAAAACTCCGTGGCTTACAGTGCAGTATGTGTGTTTCTTTGTACGTGTGTCTCGGAGGGAAAGAGTCAATTGGTCAAATTGTCCGGGTGTGCTGCCTGCAGTGACCCAAACGGCGTTCTGGTCAAATTGTAATTACAGGCTTTAAACCCGTGAGTCTGTTAAAATGATCTTGGTTGCTTTATAGCAGCGCTGTCCTCCTCCCAGTTAAGAAATAAAATTTAAAAATTAAAAAATTAAGCCCTGGTAATTTTGAATTATAGACTAAACTTACATAGACAGTGAAGGGAGCTTTTTCAAATTTGAGCTCAGAACTGATTCTCTTCCAGGTTTTGGTTTCTCTCTGGTAAATATATTTC
This sequence comes from Dromaius novaehollandiae, assembly GCF_036370855.1. NCBI lineage: Eukaryota > Metazoa > Chordata > Aves > Casuariiformes > Dromaiidae > Dromaius > Dromaius novaehollandiae. The sequence goes on along the minus strand of NC_088121.1, from coordinate 7,324,965 downwards.
CTATAGTAAGCCCTTTGAACAGCTGGATATTCTGTGCCAGCTCCTTAAGAGGACTGATTTTTCTCATTTCATTCATCTTCTGTAAAGCTGCAGGGAAGAGTTAACTCCCCATTCCCTATTTTATACAAATGTGGCTGTCAGTCCTTCCCTAGAACTGTTTTGTTGTGATAGTTTGTGCTTGAAACTTTTTTCCAATGCTTGTTTATGGCTTTTTTTAAATTGAAATAACACTGCTTCCAATTTTGGGAATCAATTAAAATGGCTCTGGAAAAGCCCCAGATGCAGGATGTCTTATCCTGATATTTGGGCCAGTAATTTTCAGATGAGCTTTGAAAAAAAATATTAAACCCGCCATGTGTAAGGAATCCAGACTCTCGCTCCACGCTTCCCACCCGACCCAAAGCCGCTCTTAATCCAGCTTTAGCTGGAGATCACCTCACAGTTCATGCACCCCATAGCACTAGGGCATAAACTCATGCTATTGAGCCACCCAGCTGCTAGCAGAAGGCAAACTGCTTGGAGGTTTGTAAGGGCTCCAGAGGGTATACAAAGCATCACCCGATGTGAAATCACTGTCTGGGCTGTGTCTGAGAAGATTGTCTCTGCAAAGGTGAGAAGCAAAAGGCTGAGCAAGAAGAGCTCAGGAGAACAGGATGAGGTCAAGGCACTGTGTGTTTACTTGAATTCAGATACAAAGGGAGAAAAACACAGCGAGTCCAGAAAGAGATTTTAGGGATTTTTTTTCCTCCTTTCTTGATTACCACAGAGTCTATAATCACTTATTTAAGCTCTTCCTATGCTCATGACCTTGGGTGGCATTTTTTTAATACACTAATCTAGGCTGCCCTAAATATTCTTAGCTGCAAAAAAACATGCTGGTTTAAGGAAGGAAGAAATCATTAGAGGATTTTTTTTGTCTGCCTCAGCTGTAACTTTCGTCTTTACTATTCCTAAACCAAACCCAGACCTGTTCTCCTGCTTTCCCCAGTGCTCTAGCTAAAGTTTGTTTTGTCTGAACTAAGTATTTGCCCATCTCTCATGCTAGCTCTGACACAAACATCAATTCAGTTTCCCCATGCTTTCACACCAAATTCCTTTTTACCTCTTTGACCTCTTGTTCCATTTGTTTTTTAACTCCTTGCTCCCCAAGCTTTCTGCAAGCAAAAACTCTGATCATATTCTCTTCCTTCTCTGACCCTTGACTCTACCTTGCTTTCCATCCCTTTTAATGAACTAGCTCTTCCCCTTTATCCAGACTGAATCAGTTCAGTCTGAAAGTCTGTCCCAGCCCATCTCTCTTTGTCTTGTGCCATGACAGTGTGTTTAAGCTTATCTGAACTCAGCATGTCTGGAAATCTCAAGTGATTTAAGCTTTCCCATAGTACTGCCAGTGTTCCTCAGTGTCATCCAAGGCTACAGATTCTTTCTCACAGCATTTTATCTCATCCAAAGTAATGAGATGTTTTTTCTTTTCAGCCAGATAGCTTAAAAAAAATCACCAGTCCATCTAGATCTTCCAAAGTTTCAGCTTGATTTGATTTGGGAAGACAGGGAGGTAAGGTGGAAATATTCAAGCTGGTTTCTTTTATCGGAGGCTTTTTCCTCCCATGGCCTAATGCTTTGCATTTATTCCTGGGAGCAGGTTCACCGATTTCTTTGCAATCAGTGATATCAGTGAAATCTAGTGCGTGTATGTAGAAGAGTGTGTAAACTCAGCATTTTCATTGCCTGTTGTGAGCTACTGCCACAAAAATACTGGCTGTTGCCTGTAATAAACTAGAAAAGCATTATTCAAGGAGGTGAGGGCAAAACTGAACCCCAAAAGGAAAGTCTGTCTCAATGACATTTTAAAACCAATGGCTGCAATCGAGGGCCTTTCAAAGCAACTTTTGGAAAATCAGTGTAAAACTAAATCTTACCATTGCTATTTGATTGCATTTTATACCTCTTTTTTGCAGTTTTAAGTGATGTCAAAATGTTTAACCCATTAAGAACTAACCACCTTCATACTTGTCTGGTTCTACTTGTCCAAAGCAGCATTCACTTGGCCTTTCTGATATCGCAGCTTCCCTGGGGGAGGGAAAGAGCAACTCACTTAAAGATTCAGCATTCAGACTCCTCAAGGTACTGCTGCAGGACTGGAGACAGAAGGGTATTCTTGCAGCAAGCACATCAAGATAAGTAGGGCAGCAAGCATTATGCCTGGAAACACTGAAAAAGAGAAAGATAGGGACACGTTTTCAGGGCCCAAGATAAAAGCTCACTTATCTTGGCTGCATACTTTTCTTTTATAATTCTGTAGCAGCTCAAACTTCTGCATTGTATGGCCTGTACTAATGGAAAACGGCAGAATGGAAAAAGGAATTGGCTGGGGATTTTCTTCTCTTTATGTTCTTTGAGAATATGCTGTGATTAACAATGCAGAGCTGTTCCATAACAGGCTGTGAAGTTCCCCAGCCTTTAAATGGCAAATTTAGTAACCTGGGTTTACTGAGAAGGGAAAGAATGTGGAGCGGTGACTGACAGTAACTTTCATCAGTGATCCCCAGCGCTTATATGAAAAGTACAAAGGCACCGCAAAGAACCTAAAGGCTCTGCATGCTGTCGCGTGTGTCTTCTGCTCAGAATGGATTAGAAAGGAAAGGATGTGCCCAAGCAAGGAAGAAACACCGTCTAAAGAGTTTGTGGCTGCCGCTAAAGGCTGAACTAAGATCCACGGCTCCAGTTTTCAAGTGTTACTGTACTACAGTAGTCCTTCAAGATTCGGAAATGGTAGCAAGAAACAAAAAAAATTGCCTAGAGGAAAACATTTGCAGATTTAGGTTCTAGGAATTAATTTTCTTTCTTCACTTTGAATAGCCTTTAGATAGTTTAATGTGCCCTGCTTGCATGCCTGAGATAAATCACTCCAGATGAGACTATTTACTAAACCCAGCCACTCTTCCCCGTTTTGATTTTAGCACTGCAGTAAAATGGTGTATTTATCAAAACTGCCTTACTTCTTGAAAAATAAATATCATGCTGACTAAAAAAAGTTTTGTCAATCTGAACGGAAATCTCAATATTTGATCCTAAAACACTCTATCTTTGCAGTCTGGGCCTTTGGAGAACTCAGTGATCTGAACAAAAGCCATACTTCAACTCATTAGTTTTGCAAAAGCCAGGTCCATTTTCTTTCTGGCATGCTACCAGAGAAAGCTTGTAAAATTATAACTTATGCTGACCTGTCTGACTAGCTGACTGTAAAGCCTCTTCTCAGCTATGCTGCCTTTGCAAATCCAACTTTGTCACTTTGCACAAACAGCTGGGATTTGAATCACTTTACAGATCCCAGCATTTGTTCATCCAACCTAAATTTCAAAATAAAGCATTAATTGGCAATAAGTGAATATTCTCTCAAGCTGGATATGCAGGCAGACTTACTGAGGATCAGCACTAAAAGTTTTGCAGTTAAACTCAGCACTTTACCTGCTTTAAAGAAATAAATGTATTTTTACATGTGTAAAAAGGTATTAAAAACAATTTTCATCATACTCCAGCACAACACTGCATTTTTACCCTCAGATTAATAATTGATTAAAAGCTTAATTTGTATAATGAAAAATGTAGTCAAAGGAACAGTCAGTGAAATGGAATGGTGGTGAGTGGAGAGTACATGACAGAGACCGTTTTCCAGGGAAGAGACTATGGGTGAAACCAGCCATACACATATAACTTCTAAAGACTTTCTGTGCAAGGACGAATTTGATTTTATAGGCATTTGGTAAGCCCAAATGGCAGCATGGTGGCTGATGACATGTATCAAAGGCTTCCCATTAGGAAGAGCATGGTGATCAAGAATACTGGATAAGTTTTTGGAAACAGGAAAGTTGATGCAAGACTTCTGGGTCTTCAGAGAAGTTAGGTATCTTTCATGGAAGGTTTTACTCTGTGAGAGAATATGCAAACTCACAGAATGAAAAGTGAGAGCACAAAAGTCTAGGTTGGTCTTGAACATACTATTTGAGGAATTCAAGGAAACTTTGTATCTGAGATGTGTGCGATTATGTTCTCTCCTCTACTTGCATGTATTTGCTCCGTAATATCCTTTTTCTTCATCTTCTTTAGTTTTTACCAAAAGTGATTGGCAAAGCTGAAGTTCTTTAAAATGGGGATTGAGGAAAGCAGAGGAGGAGGAAGAGAGTTTGCTTGGGCTTCTCTGACAGAAGTAATTAAGAAAAATGCAACTAAAAGTAAGATGTACTGAATAAAGAGAAGGACGGTTACAGGTTGAGTTAATTAACTTTTGGATATGATGTGTTGAAATTTTGATTTCAGTGAAGTTAAAGGACACTTGCCTTTCAGTTTTTCAAGACCTAGAGTCACTTTAAGATTTCTTGCATTTTCTGCTTCAGTGGGGTTATAAATCCTGTAAAAATGCATTCAGCAATTTCTACTATATGGAACAGCTTTCTTCTGTTTCCAGGGCTTGTATTCTGTTTCACATTTTCTCAGCTAAAAATGCACTTTTCCTTCCTTGCACCACCTCTTAACATAATTTTTGCAGTAATGCTATCTAAAACTCGGGGCTCATCTGGCAAAAAGTTGCTGCTGGTGCAACAGGTGCTTCTAGCTCTGCCATTTCAGCATTTAAATACACAAAGATTTAAGGGAATAAGTCTTGTGTGAAAGATGCTATTTAAAAATCATAGTGTGTAACACCACAGAAGACATTTACTTGAAGGGAATGAACTGAGATAAAATTCAGGTAATCAAGGGAATACCAGCAGTCTGCCACGGCCATAGTAATTTAAGTACTTTTGTATAGGTCTCTGCTGATTTTTACATTCCGTGAACTTTGGGTAGCTGTGAGTGTGACCTTGTTTGCTAATGGCTAATGCATTTTTAACATTACTTTTAGTCAGAGTTTAAACTATTCCTTGGAGTGTGACTGTAATGTCTCCTTACCATCATCTTACCCTCATTTTCCCTTTTTCATTTCTTTTTTTCCTTCTCTTCAGTGAAAAACCTTTTCAGGAGGTTATTGAGCTTTTGGGATTGCAAGAAATAGTCATCGTCTGTGCTTTTCCCACTAGATGCAACACTGCTCTCTCAACCTTTTGTGTTTAGTACATATTCTACTTCACTTCCCATGCACTGCACAAATAATAGATTTTCATACCCTCTTCATTAAAACAATATTACAAAAACTTGTAGCAATTTAATGGGAAGGGTTAGACTGAGCATCATGGGCAGATCAGTGCACCTTGATATTGCCAGAAAGACTTGAAAAATTAGTCAGAATTGGCCAGCCACAGAATTTCAAATAAACTATGCTGCCATTGTTACAGATAAAGTGTTTTGAACATTTGGAATTAAAGTAGCACAAGTTTAGGCAAGGACTGTGCTCAGTGTTGGATTTACTGTTACAGACAGGATTAGTTGGCACAGTATCAATGCACTGTCTTCCCACATACTTCCATTTACATCCATGCCACTAGAAGCAGAAGTAGTAACAGAAGCCTAAAGAAGACAACTTGGGTCCCCTTGCAGAATCATAGTCCAAGTAAGGTAATCACTGAACTGCACTGGAAGAAAATTCATTGGTGGCAGCAAATTCTGTGTGACCACACAAAGGCCATAGCTAAGACTGTGTTTTGCTCCTCTTTGCTTAACTTTGGAAAGCTGTGTGCACAAGACTTCATAAACCCTCAAGAGACCCAAAGCATATTTTTTTTACATGCTAGTACTGATACAAATTCTATTTAGCTAACTTTCAAGAATTACTGTAGCTAGTATCTCTGTGACAGACAGACAGGTAAGTTTGGATAAAGTGGCATGCTTCCAGGAAAAGATGGTCTACACAAAAGAATAGGAGGGAAAGAAGGCAAAGGTAGGAAAAAATCAAGAGCAGGTGAAAATGAGACTGTAAGCAGCCTTCTGGAGCAGGAAACTTGAACTGAATTCAGTACTAGATAGAAAGCACTTAGGAGATCTAGAAGTGAATCAGTGTAGTGAAACAAATGGAATGATTTTTGCAAGCCAGTTGAGAAGAACTCTGCAATAAGGTGATCATCTCTTGCTTCTAGAGATTTTTCTGTACTCTTGTTCCAATCTAAGATATTCTGAATAAATTTATTCTGTAAATAAAACATAATAACATCTTGCTTCAGTAGTCCAGTCCCTTACCATAGCCTCTATAGGCTCACTGAGAATGGTAAACATTGGCTTCAAAAAACATCATAATTACATGAGAGTGTAAGTTTCATTTGCCCTTCTAACCTAACTGAAAGTCGGTGGAACAGCAGACTTTTTGTAGGGCCTCCTGTCTTAACATTCTTTATCTGTACCTGTTTACTCATCTGCTGTGTAGAGAAGGCTGCCTTAATTTCATGTACTAATATAGAAGTCGAGCAAGCTTCAGCTAAAAAGGACAGACTGTTCTGTCCATTACAGCCGTTCAGTTCTTCCTTGAGTATCATGCACATGCTAACACATCGCTAGTACAGAACATAATATCCAGTTTTCGGAAAGGAATTAAAAGCTCTGAGACATCTCGCACATTCAGCAGCTTTTGTTCTGTTCAGGCAGAAAGTCCTAACAGAAATAAGATTCCCCAACAAGCTCATCAAATCTGTTTCTATATATATGCATATGTAAATATATAATGTGGTATCCTGGTTATTTTCAGTAAAATGATCTGACTGCCACTGGCTTTTTGCTCTGTTCCTTCCATCTTAAGGTTTTTTTGGAGTACTTTCCTCTTTCACACATTTGCAGATGTGAAGGCAGAATTTGCAGATGTGGGCATCTAATGTTAAGCCTTAACTTATATTTAGACATTGAGACAAACTGTCAAATACCTCTTAATGTTAATCTATGAGATTCTGGGCCATTTGGCTGTTAAAGAGTTTATTTAGGGGTCTAAATACAGGCTCCAGTTTTGTTTTTTTGTGGTTTTTTTTTAGCTGTGTTTTTCTGATACCTTGAGGCAGATTCTAATGAAATTTTATCTCTCTTCAGAGCCAGTGCCTCTCTCACTGCTTATTAATACATCTAAAACATTAGTGACAGCATTTAAGTAGACTGAAGAGAACTATACCTGGAGGCAAAATACCATACAAGAAATAAAATGCCACATTTAAACATTTCAAGTCTCTGTAAACTACATCGTGACACGAAAGAGCAGATAAAGGGGCAAATATCAGTTTTCTTTTTCTCAGAAAAGTTGAAATAGCATATTAGAGTCCTTTTACAATTATTGTATAGACTGTAATGAACACATACATATTTAGCCCACTTATTTTGTGCTCTCAGACACTTTATTTTTCAGGATGTATTTCTGATACATATCAGTGTATATATTAGGGGGCATTTGTGTTATCTCATACCATTGTATGTCATTGGATGTTAGGAAATATTATTTGTGTAATATATAGTTAATATCTGTATTTTTTTAAACTCAGTCTCCAAAAATAGAGATTTCCCGGTTCTAGAGGGCTAACAGGCAAAGACCAGGGTATTGAAGTAAGAATGGATTTCAGAAGTTTTCCAGTGAAAGATGCAGTTGATATAGATATCAAAAAATCCCGAGTAGTAGGAGGAAGTGGAGACAGAAATACGCATGGAGTCCTTCAAATCAGAGTCAAGCAAAGACAGGGGTAAATGGTGCCTCCTGCTGCTTTTTTCTAGCTAGAGGAACATAAAACCAAAGCACAGCGCAATACGGCACCGCACAAGGTATCGAGGGAGAAGCCATGTCAGGTCCAAGAGCAGGCAATTGCAGTGCAATCAATGATCTGGCTGCTGTGGTGTTTGAAACTTGCTGGCCAAACAGTGCCTATGCCGAACGTGGCTGAATCATGGCTACAAAATGCTAGCAGAACACTAAAGAAACTTGGGACCTGGGATTTATGTTCTGTTGAGCTGGGAAGTCATAACTTTGAGTTATCATAGGTCTGTTGTGTTCACTAATTTGCAATGAAATTAATTGTTAATTGTATGTGTTTATATATAGACTGGTTTCAGGCTGCATCTGTTTTCTGAGAGTTTCATTTTTACAGGGAAAGTATTTCAGCCTCTGACTCTGCGAGACAAGTAGGCCTGTGCATAGTCCTTCTACACAATCAAATGTAAAATCACTTAATTAGGATCTACCTGCAGCTTAAGTACAACTTATTGTCAAGGTTCAAGTCCTAGATTCTGTGGAGGTATAACAGCCTCTAATGGTAACATATCTCAGTCATACTCTTCCAAAATGTATTAGGGGATTTCATTGAAATAAACTTCCCCTGAAACCCTTCTGCATCACTTCTTTATAAAGAAGACATGTATCTTGACTCTCTTCAAAGCATGCCTCTTCTTTTTAAAGATCTGGTTGTAGAGCTCCAGCAATTTCACATTCCCCCTGTTATTTAGCTTATCTATTCCTTTAGGGTATAGACCTATATTTTCATCTTTATTTTCAGTGTCAAGAGACATGCCTATATAGAATCTAGCACAGGGCCCTTGACTGGGACTTCAAAGCATTCCCAGTTTAAAAGCAAACAATAGCTCACAGCTTGCCAACATAGTACATCTGCTTCTTCAGAGGACACGACAGAAAGATGCGGAACCTATGGCGTTGTCCTGGGGACAGCTGAAGTTTTTACAGATAATGTGATGGCCCTGACCAAAGTAATATAAACCACGTATTTATAAAATTCACTTATTTCACTTACAGATTCGTTTGGTATGAAGAAGCAACTCTTTCAATGTATTGTGGGAGCAATAAGAAATGTATAACTATCATTGAAGGTTTTCTTGCTGCAGCCAAGATTTAAATATCAAACTTCCCTTTTTCAGGAAGCCTGGTTGATTTTTTTAAAGAACTAAATCGAATGGGGTTTTACAGAAAATTTTCTAAAATATTATAGAAGTCAATGCTATTCAAGTGGTCAAAACATGTGAAAGTAGAGCACTAAAGTTAAATGGCATTATCTTATCCTCCAGGCGTCTTGTGTGTGGGAACAGGTAATTTGATTAAGCCACTCTATATGCGGTGGAATCACCCAGAGGAAAAAGCTTATAATTAATACTCATCACTTTATGTAGGCTACTCTGTTCACTGTTCATGCAGAGGGTGCATGATGACCTGGGATTGCTTTCTGCCTAAGTAAAGGACCAAATTGGTTCTATTCTCCAGGCATCTCTAGGTGGGTATGTAATGGGACAGCTGGAGTACACAATATGGGCTCTCTACACATGCTGGAGTCTAGTTTCACCACAATAAGGGTAACCTACCTTAAAATAATGTGAAGTAATATGCTGCTATGGAGGGAAGCAGATGAAATGATATTGTTCATATATCATCTTGAACAGATATACATGTGACCTGCATATTGGACTGTTTTCAAGTAAGCAATTAGTAGCTATGGTGCAATACGTACTGCATTAGCTTTGGGAGGAGAAATTCCTTGTGGAACCAGAAGTATAGCTGTTAGTCTTGCTACTGTTACAAGTAAACAGTCTGCTCCAAATTCTCTTTGGAGTCAAAAGGAAAACCCTTTTTGACTGTATTGGCTTTTTCAACAGCATCGCGATGCAGTGAAATGCCCAATTTGCTGAACCAGATCGAATAATAAATGTTCTCTCTTCCTCAGTTGCTGACATGCACTTCCACCGAGCTCGGCGGTCATTCTAGGTTACTTCCAGCACAATTTTAGCTGTCTTGTGTGTGGATAGAAGAGGTCATTTCATCCTGTCTTGCTGAGAAGATGGTGCATACACAGGGTGGGTGAGGCTGTGGCTGGGAGCTAGCGAGGCTTCTGTACTGGTTTATGACACTGTATTTTGCCCGTTGGCATTGTTATTTTCAGTGACTAAGAACTCCGCAGAAACTTGAGGCTAAACTAGCACATTGGAGTGTCGGAGAATAAAGCAAGTAGAAAATTCCCATCTAATCCATTTGGTTTGAGAACATGACCTAGATTCCAGTACCCACGGCTACATGGAGAAGAGCTTTTTGTTTCTCTTTATTTTATAATCAGACTCACGATCATTACAGTACACTGATTCTCACTGCAAAAGATATCCTCTATGTGACTTGGTATGTTGTAGAGTCTTTTCTCTTTGTATCCTGTGCACTGTGGTGGTGGGTGAAAGCATCTGGGAACAGGAGCAGAGCCTGAAGGGTGAGTTTTGACCCATGGCAAAAGTGTGATTGCTGATGGGGGCTCTTACATATCCCTCTCCAGAATCCTTGGCAGATGCTACCATACTCAGTTATTTCTAGAGGGAGATTATGCAGGAAGTAAAACTGCTTAGAACAGTCATTTTCTTTTGGAGTCTTAATTTTCTCCCTGTCTCTGTTTCTCTCTCTTATACATTCTTTTTTTCTGTTGCCTTCCTTATAATCTAAAAATACAATATATTAGCTTAGATTTGATACTCCTGCTCACTGAGGCTGCTTAGTGCCACTCCAGCACAGAGATCATTTTAAAAGCTCACAGGTCAGACAGTAGAGAATTTCTTTTGCAACTGGCCAGAAATAGAAAATGTGGAGTGGCTTGCGGTCACCTGTATGCTCTTTCGGTGTGTGGTGAAGATGGCACAGCAGCTGTGCCGACAGCAGTTCTTGTAAGTTCTCAACAGTTACTAGTGGTTTGTCTTGTAGAAACAAAGTTGCATAGAAATTTGTTTTTTCATTTGTTAGCTACAACCGCAATGGAATTTTTTTAGATGCTGTATTGCCTTGGACCAGACGAGTCTGGGTATGCCACAGTCTTTGTGAAAACAAAATATGGACTCAGTGCACAGCTCTAGCTCGCCTTGCAATAGAAAACTGTACAAAGACACGGGTGCTCCAGTGTATCAGCCTGTATAGAAGACACGATGTATATGCGTACTGCAAGTCCCAGATTTCTGAAAATCTCAAAGGACATTTGAAACCATGCATCTCCTTTATCTTCCTGACTAAGCCCATAGACAGAAGGTTTCAAAGGTCTGCAAAGCAAGTTGCCTCACCATCTGGCACATATCTCCAGTAGGCTCCAGGCTTAGAGAAAAAAAAATATAGCATGTATTCAGATGGCAGTTTGCCTAGAGGAAACCATTCAGCCTTGGGCACGCTGACTGTTGTGCTGTTCTGCTGGCAGCCTGTATTATGTTGTGGGTGAGAGGAACATGAAAAACAGGGAATCAGCAGAACTTTGGACCAATAACGCAGATATTGGATGGCTTTTAGGGATCAAAATGTAGTGTGATCATCATTTCAAAGTCAAGTAAGTCAGAGTGATAAATGGGTCCCTAGCAGACTTAGCTGAGTTCCCTCTCAAATTGGCTAAAACTCCCTCTCAAGTCAACACCTGGGCTGGATCCAGGTAACAATTCAGGCTTACACTACTAACCCTCTGAGCCTGGGCCTAATAATAAAACATCAAACACTGTAGCTATTCAGCCAAGAGAAGTGGGGTTCACAAAAGCAGAAAGAAACCTTATCATGTGTCCCTTATACAAAGTGCCTACATGGGAGAGCCGTGACAGAAATGCCCTGTTCGCTGTGTGCACGCAACAAGGCAGAGCCAAAAACGGGGGGCCCAGTCTGTGTTTGGTAGCAGACAAAGGAAAGCATGTATCAAATAAACCAGCAGCAGTTCTCAGGTCATTAATACTCAATTCTCGTATTTCCATTTTACATTCGTATCCTCAATAGCAAGATAAAAGCTGTCTTGCTAACAGCTATACAGAGTTAATTCACTTCATTATTTGCTCCATCCAAGCCCTATTAATATAATCTCCTTTTTTTCTCCCCTGTAGTGCATGGAAGAGTGGGGGTATGCAGTGAATTGTGTGCTTTTACTGACCAGTACCAAGCTATAATATCACCAGTTTTTAAGTTTGGGGTTTTTTGCTTTCACTATAAAGAACTCGGCTCCAGGCATTCTTCAATAATGCATGGAGGAATAATGCCTGCCAGTCAGCTTATCTCATAACAGAGTCAGAGAGAAAAGGTGAAAGCAGATCACAGAGTTAAGCAAGTATCCATCAAATCTAGCCTGTAGTTTTGATCAGAATAAGAAGAGAGGTGTGGTTTTGTGCCTGCAGAAAGACAGTATAGAAGGTACTAAGGTGTAGAACAGGGGTACCAAGGGGAGTAACACCAGGCAATACCTTGCAGGTCCTCATTCTTAAAGGAAAATCATTGTTTCCCACAAACATTGTAAAAGGTGATACATGCGGAGGACCAGCTCAAGGCTGTTGTGATTCTGTGAAAATTGATCTCCAAATGCGTGCTGCAGCATGTTCAAAAGGCCCTGATTTCCTTCCTGTCAAGATCAGAAGTCTGGTCAGAATTCATCAGCTCTCTCATGTGGAACATATTCCTGGATTTCCCCCTGTGAAAGTCAGTGCAAGGGAGGAAGAAAGGATTGGCACATGCCTGAGTGTAACCCTGTTTTGAAGTCAGAATGCATGCTTAGATACGGGAGTTGGGAAGTGCTTCTGGGTGGGTATCCAGGTTTAGATGAGTCATGTGTTCAACATTCATATTTAAATCCTCAGAATCATGGTCTCAGGTCATCCATGATCTCCTCAAAGGCTGAAGGTGAAATAACTTAGTCTCCAGAGGCCATCTGGGGGGCATATTTAGCAGCCCTTAAAGCATGTCAGATTTTGTTTGATTATTTCCTGAATTGCATATAAATTCATGAATCTAGAAATAATTCTGTTTTCTTCAGACTGTTTTCTTCAGCTAACTGGTCTCTGTCTTGAGCAACAGAGGGATTCATTAGTATTCCTCTGATTTTTCCCTCTCCTCTTTTTTGCAGGTCTACATGAAATCCAGTGTTCCCTGCCTGTGGAAAATAGAAGAATCTTTCTGAATGAATTATCTGAGGTCAGCTTTAGTGAATGCAAATTTAGTTTGTCATTGACGGACCTTTTTATCATCATCTTCTCTGGAGTCGCAGTCTCCATTGCTGCTATTCTGTCAAGCTTCTTCTTAGCAACTCTAGTACACTGCTTCCAGAGATGTGCTCCCAGTAAAGATGACGATGATGATGAAGACGACAGCGAGGACTGAACTTAGTCTATATATTTAAATCTTCTTGGTTTATAAGTTACTAGATCAGTAGCCAAAGTTTAGGAAGAAAACAAATAGAGTAAAAGCTTTAAACATGAATGAAATGAAATCAATGTATGAGGTTCCAATCTAATCTTATGAAGGTCATGGGTAGGAGTTACAGTTTGCATCTGAGACTGTTGCAGTTTTGCTTACCTGTGTAACCTGGTGCAATGAGACTGGATTGATTTCTATAATGCTTAATCAAATACTACATTTAAATTTGAGGCTTGGAGGAAAAAGGGGGAATGGCAAACAAAAAAAAGTTCCAGTGTTTTGAAAGACTGACAGTTTCCAGATTGTTTTCTGATCAGTTGCAGATTCCCATAAGTGCTTAATAGATCGTTGTAAATGTACTTTTCAAAGTGCTGGCTATATGGGGTTATTTCAGCTGGAAATATGGAAACAATTTTAAATAGTGTCCTTCCCAGAGATAACTAGCGGTTAGTAAACTCAGTCAACTTTCAGAATAACAAAGTGACGTTAAAATGATTCCCAGAATTGTAGAAAGCGTTATAGGAAGGGTGACATTTTCTCTTTACAAATGTTCTCTATATACATTCATCCTCAATTTAAAGATAGTTACAGGCATCATTCAGACAAAAAAAAATGGTTTCTATAAGTGAACACTGAGTCATCAACTGCAGTACTGCAGCTGCCTGACACCTCTTTCATGGTCATGGCACAAATACTAACTATAACGTTTTTTGCATTTTAAATGCAGTGTAGTAAAGGAAATCCCTTCCTTGTTATTCTTAGGCACAACTAACTATTGCAGAATCAAGTCCTTTTAATCATTTTAAAACATGAAAGGCTATATTCTGTTCCTGGTTATACCAGAGTAATACAACTGAAATGAACACCATGCTCCAGACTGGCAACTGTATAAACAAGAGTGGAATCTGGCCCTAAGATATTCTGACTGTATTGTAGATTTGTCAACACTTGAGCTCTTCTATATAACGGTAGATATTTTTGTTAAAATGAAAAAAGACATTTACTACAAGAGATTTTTGGAATAGTGCTGGACAGCTTTTTAGGACAAGTATATTTTTAAAATATTTGTAATGGAAATATTTTTTTAAAACTCTGAGTATTTAAAGTATTATCTAGAATAGCCATGAGGGCTTAAAATATTATATCATGTAGTAATAAACAATCTAAGGACTATATTCTATTATAGTAAAATTAGATCTGATAAAAAGTAGCATTTATTATCTACTGTCAATGCTATTATTTCTTAAAAAACACTCTTTAGTTATAATATTGCCTTGCTCAGTTAATACAAATGGGCTTTTGTGGACAGTTAGTTCCAAATCTCTTGTATCTATACAGTGTGCTAATTCTTCAGGCAGACAGGAGTGGAATTCACTTTGTGCGTTAAGGGGCAGTATGGTCCGGTAGATAGGGTACAAGGTTAGGATCAGAACACGTGGGTATTGCCCCGTCTAACAGGGATCAGCTAGATGACCTTTAGCAAATCATTTTGTCTGTGCCTCAGTTTCCCTACCTATAAAATGAAGATCATAATGACTCTCTTTTAAGTGCTTTGAGATGTGCAGCAGGGGGGAGCACTATACTGGGCTATATACAATGATTATATATGTTAAGCTGCAGCAGAAGATATACAATAGGTCTAATTCTAGTCTTACATCAGTAAGACTTCACTGATGTCAGTGGAATCACTTATCTGCACCATGCTGAAGTCAAAAACAGGACCAGAGTATGTACTTCTGTGATAGCTCTACAGTTTATTCAACTTGACTCAATGTTACTATGGTAGGATTATTATTTCTGAAAACACATTGAAACAAAATTAAGTGGGACAGCAAAAGGATATGCTGTATCAATACTGTCTTATACTATTCTTACTCTTTCAAGAAAAATGAAATGACATGATTTTCACTGTGTAGTGCCATGATTATAAATAACACAAATATATTTATAATTACAACATGGTCATTCATGTTTGTTTATATGTGGGTATGAAAAAAAGAAAAGTTGTGCCTGGTTCTCTCATCATTTAAAAGAAGTTTTTGCGGTATGGATGGAAATATACAGCTTTGTTGCTGCCCTGTGCAGTTCATGCAGCACACTCCCTTTGCAACAAATATGGATATGTTATCAACAGTTTTATATTTAGAGCTGTGCAAATTGTTCGGTCATGGAAAAGAAACTGGGTCACACTTTTTTTGCCTGCAAGGTTTATTATGGATTCAAAACTTGTGTCCGATTAGCCAAGTGATTTGTCCTACCAGACTTTCCAGTGAATCTTCAGTGAATGTTTCAGCAAATTTCTACCTTTTTGTCAATAGTAAATATATTGTTTTGTTTCATTATCCTATGAGGCTTATTAATTTTGCAGAGGTCACATCTCAAACTCAACTATTTTGACTGGGTTCTGCTCTTACTTGCAGGTTCATCCTACCGTGGTGCCTCAAAACGAAGATCTAAATTTGTTTAGAGTTTGTAGCTTTTGTTCAACCCAACATAAAGCCCTGAAAGCACTGATTTTATCTGAGACTTAAGTGCCGCTCAGAACAGCAAGGAACAGACCAAGCTGACACCCACATAATCCAGTGCAAGCTGAAGAGCAAGGCTTAGTAAAGCTTTATTTATGAAGCTGTCATTCTGGATACTCCATCACATCAAAGTGATTTTTCAAAGTATGTTATTTTCCAGATAAGAAAGTTTCATGATATCTTCCCCTACTAAGTAATGCATAATTAGTAAGTATTGATCTCAGCCAGTTAGCAATATTTATTCATTGTAGGTATCAGCAGTTATCTACTATTAATATTGATTTTGCATAATTCTAATTACCCATAAATGAGACAGAACTTGGATTTAGTTCTTAGTGGGATTTTTCTTATCTCATATAATCTTTGGAATATATTATTCCCCTCTTGGGATGTTGCCCAACTAGTGATCACCATGATGATCCCCTCCAAAACTTTAAAAGCAAATTCTGCCGTGAATAGAACTGACGAAAAAGTAAGTGGCCTGAGGGCTGCATTATCTTCGCAGCTTTACCTCCGCAAAGGCGGTAGCATGGAGCTAACCCCATCTCCTAGCTTTGTGGAAGTGGGAAGTCTTCCCATGAAAGGATGCTTCTGTGGATGTATCTAGTGAGTGTGCACTCTCTTCTCAGACTGCATTAACCCCATTAAAAATAGAGAAGTTACAGTAGTGCCAAGTATAAGAGCTGAATTTAGCTCCCTGTACAATACATAGGTGGCTTGAGAAGCACTGCCTGTAGGTTCTTATAAACGTGCAGTAGCAAGTTTGGCCTAATTTACAATTTCCCTTCTAAAATGGTGTTACTTTTGCAGTCATATCTCCCACTGTCACCATGAAATGAGCAGATATTTTACCTGCTTCAAGGGGAAGAAAAGATACTATGCCTGACCCAGATAAAATGTTGCAGGCTCAAAGAGCCAGGAAGCAGCTGTTAAATTGCCTGCAGATATGTCTCCTTGATGAAATGCTGGATCTTGGTATATGTGAGGATCCAAAAAATGTGCAAGAAAGCAAATCTGCATAATGTAATTGAGATACAGGCTCTGACTTTTCAGAAGCATGCACACTGGTTTACAAAAATGTCTAATCTACAGAATATTAAAATAAAGATCACCTGAAGCAGTTGTCCAAACCTAGCATTTCATCCTCAGTCAGCCAACATCTTTTTGAGACAGCTTCATTCCGGCTGTGATTCTTTTTCACGTGTGAATATGAATGGGTCAGTTTTTGGAGCAGTGTAAAAAGATATTGGGAAAGAACCTTGAAGGGATGATTTTGGGAACTCGTAAGTAGGAATATACTGCTTGCCTTCCTCAGACGTATGATACAAGGCAAGCCACTGTACACTGACAGCTGAAATGTTGCCAGGCGTATTTAGTGACAACCAAAGATCGTCTCCTCTTTTGGCTGTGGGAAGAACTGTATGCAATAACCTGTATATGTGGATAGGGTTTTGTATGCTTGTGCAGTAGGGAGAGGGTGTGTGTATAACAATATTAGAGCTTGCTGTAACTATTACCCTTGTAGACAGCATCAGTGGAACAGCTGAAGCCTGATGGGGATGCTGAGCCTGAGACAGTCCTTCATCCCTAGCGGAGGTCCCTCTGTGCTGGCTTTCAAACCCCTGGGAGCAACTCTGTGCAGGACCTTTTACTGATTCAGCATGTGCTGCCTACCTGCTACGTGAGTAAATGACTTTAGTTTCCAGGGCTGATAGCTGGCACATTTTTAGCTTAAACCCATGTCCCCCAAAATAAAGGAGCAGGTTTGGGGAGAGTTTCTGAATCTGATTATTCCTCTCAAAAGTATCATTGAACCATGTTTTAGTTTGTGGTGTAACCTATTTTTACTGACCTCTAGTGGCAACTGAGGCACTTTACTGTGGAGGTAAGTCACTGTTATTCGTTGCAGTGAATGTGATGTTAAAATGTTGAATGTTCACGTACAGTTTCCAAAAAGAAATGAAAAATATACTTTAGGAAAATAAATTTCTTGGAGAGTAAGAGCTGCCATGGACTGTGAGTGCCAAGCAGCCTGGAATATTCATAAGCCACCAGAAACATTTATTTTGTGTCCCATCTGTTAAAATGAGCGCAATGCAACCTTGTCATAGAATCGTAGAAAATAGCTATGGACAAACCTCAAATACAGCATTTAATCCACTGCCTTCCTTAGAACAGGATCAGCATTACCTATGTTATTTCCAGTGTTTAAAGAAAAATCTAATTTTGCACTTGGAGAAGAATAGAGGGTATTATGTGATGTGGGCTCTGTTTAAAATTCAAGTGTAGACTGGATAAGTGCAAAGCATCATTTACTTGTTTGTTTAGTCATTCCCTAGTGTTTGAACATTTAATACCCCTTCCTACAGTGCAAAAGCCTCTGTGGAAAAAGCATGCACATCAGTAATTCCTTTCTTAGACTGAGTTTGGTACTCCGTAGCCATTTCGACTGGGGCGATGAGAGACTCTCTGTGAATGTGGAAAAGAGCTGAGTATTCTGGGTGGCATAGTGTGATTGCTGTAAGCACTGCAACTGGTTGGCTGCAGGATTTGCACAAAGCTGCTTTCCAGTAAAATTATTTGGGTTTGTAATTGGATTCCTACTCTGATCTTGCCTGCTTCTTCCCCCACTGTGTCTTGGTTTCTGTACCTTGGTATCTTGACGGCATCTAGAACAACAGAATCCCAGCCTGGTACTATCTCTGCATGGTACAGTAATATAAATCACTAACAGCAGTAACTCATTAGCAGACTAGGAAAAACACAGTTTTGCTTATAGTGACCAGTCATCCATCTGTGGTCGCAAAGTGTTAACAGGAAAAACCCACTGGATTTTAAGACGACAGGCAGGGCAACAGGAGAGACCTTCTGTTCAAAGCAGAATGCCTGAATTACGATGAGTCTCTCTAGTTCCCATGCACCAGATCTCACACCCCAGCAGCAGCTCCATGAAGTCATGTGGAATTGTGTAACGTTGGGTTAGCAGCACATAGTGTCCTTTTTTTTTTTTTGAGTTGTTGAAAAACATACAAGTAAACACTTCGGAACAGCCTTTTACTTCTAGTTTTATGGAAAGTGAAAAGTTTGGAGGAAGGTGAGCCACAAATATGGAGTGAAGCAGGCAGCTTGGGCTAGTCATTCAGTAGAGTTAGCTTCAAAACACAATTATTTTGATCACAGAGCCACTTTTTGTCCTGTTTCTGTTAGCAGTTGTGAATTCTAAAGGTTAGCCTGTACACACCTGGGTATGATTTAAAAAGCCTATCTCAAGCAGAAATGGATGACAAATTTCTAAAGGTTTACTGCTCCCAGCCAAATCACCACTCACCTTTTTGAGAGCTTGAATTTTTTAATCTGAAGTGTGATATATCACTCATGTAATAAACTGTACAAAAATATCTCATCTGAGCAACCCAGAACTAAGAAAGTAAAAAACCCGCATCCAGACTATGGCGCTAGCAAGCTGTACTTAAATTGTTTCACAGATTTGTAGGTCGTTTCAAGTTGGTGTCACCAGAATATAAGCAGCTGGACTTTGATTTTGCCTTTTTTTCTCCTCGCCGTACTACTCACAAATAGCTAAGAGAAGCACAAGATAGAGGAGTTGTACGCAGCCTTAGAAACTCCCCTCATCTGGGAAAATTTTCCATGGGGCAGCGAAGTCGGCTTTGAGAGCTTTGCTTCAAATCTAAACATGATGCAGTCCAGCTAACTGACAGTCCAAGCACAGCTTGGTGTTGTCATGTAGCACTTTTGCTCTTTAAATTGGGGAACTATTGAAAGGCTTTGCAGTAGACATGATTTTTAGTCTTCATGGTATTTAACAGATAATAAAATGCCTGAGAACATGTTTAACAACCAAATTAAAAATAAACCCTGCAATGTAGGATTTTAAATGAAAGCAAAAAGTGTCTTAACTATAAACTCAGGAATGTTACACTATATGACTAGGAAATGACTACAAACTTAACAGAGTCTAATTTATATTATTCCTTGAGGGAACAGAAGTCATTAGGCTGAGGAGTTTTTATTATTTTCAGAAGAAAATACTTCATGCAAGCTAATTTCTTCAGTATTGCCATACAGGATGCAGATTATTCACCACTGAGTGCTGGTATTCACCACTGAGTACTGGTACGTTTGTGAGACTGTGTATGAGTGCATCAGAGGAAGTAATTGCTTTCTATTGAACCTGGAGTATGCTTTGACAAAAATAATTTTAGATGTATGTTGATCTCAGTTCTAATTTCACTACTGAATTATGTGGGATCCAGCCCTTATCTGGTAAAAATTGGCAGGGCTCCATTAACTTTAATACTACTGCACTATACAGCTTTCTGTGGGTGTTAAATATTCTCTACATTTTCACAGAAGAAGGAAGAAAATAACCAATGTTGTGTGGGCCTTTTTCAGTGGTGGTCTGTATGTACATCAGTAACTGGAGTTTGTGGTTGTGTGTTGGAGGGTGATTGCTGATTTTATTTAGGATTACAGGTGGTATTATTTGGAGACTGCATATTTTTTGTGCTAACAGAGACCTTGTAGTTTTTGCAGATTCTTTCTGAATTTAGTGGTATTTCTCTCAGGTCTGTGGAAGGAGGATCTGGCCTGGCTTATCAAAACTCAGCTGCAGTCTTGTCTGTGTTGCTAAGACAGCAATGTAGTTGTTGCCATTCTAAGCACATTCTCTCGATCTGATAATCACTGTATATCTATGTCCTAGTTTGATGATGGGCTTATAATGAATGTCTTTAACCTCGGCCTAGCCCAGCCATCTGCTCTGTGAAGCAAACTGACACTTCAAAGCCATTTTTTGCTTCAAGGTGTCTCCTTGTGGTCTTGCAGAACAAATAGTGAGTCATCTCCTCCCACCAGAGCAAAGCAAAATGGTAACCTCCCTCCGTGCGAATGCCCAGCAGGGAAGACAGGTTGCACAGAGTACCACAGCTAAATGCAGTAATAACCTTTGCACTGGGGAAAATGAAGGCTTGCCAGAGCTGGTGGTACAGACACAGGTATGTTCTCAGTAGGGACGGCAGAGGGGGCTGGAGTCATGGTTACATTAGCCAGGCTTGTGAGGGGTCACTTGCAGAAGAATCTCTGCAGTGGTAAAATTATGTAGAGACAGACAGACGTTTTTCTGTGAGCCTCCTTAAAAAGAAGAGGGCAGAGAATCAGATGTTTGTTTCCTATTTTGTTGCATCTCTCTTACTGCGGACTTCAGAGCTATGTATTACTGGACACGTGCACCAACTTTTAGCATTATTGCTTCTCAGCTGAATTGCAGAAAGATGACACACTAATCTCAAGGGATGTGTTAGGTTATGGGAATGTTTAACTGCTATGGTGTATGAAGGAAGGGATTTTCCTGCACATGGCATTGGCGGTCTGATTAAAACAAGAATCAGGGATAATTGTTTTGTCTGGACTAATATAGTTGAGTAGCTTTGCCGTCCTAATTTAATTTGCTACTTCTCCAAATGTTATATCAAATGACAGGGATTTTTGACAGATTGCTTGGTTTTGTTTTGTTTTCAGAGGATCTTTGATTTAATAGATACCTGTCGAAATTATTTTAAGATACGGGGTCGTTCCTGTTACCTTGTTTTCATCTCTGCACCATCCCTGGATTCACAGTTCGTATGGCAGTACATGTGTAAGGTAGCACACTTTTGCATGCAGCGATGCGTATAGTACTTAACGTACCACCTTCTCTGCATTACCTATACAGCAACTGAGGCTTAGCATAGTTTCTCTGTGCAACCCATGGTCACACAGGGAATCAGTACCAAAACTGGATCTGAATAGAAAAGAATAGTTTTCCAATTTACATAATCCTTGGACAACTTTCAATCTTTGGGAACCTGATCTGAATCAAACTGCTATTGAACAGAAGGCTCCCCACTGGATTCAGTAGTTACTGGATAGGATTTTATCAAGTGTAATGCCTTTGGATTCTCCTAAGGCCATACAGTTTATACGTACGTGTGAGGAAAGCTTGCCATTCAGTTAGTTGCCCATTTGCCCATGCCAAAATCCATCTATTTTTTCTTAGATGGGGGAATTCAGACTCTGCTGTTGGCAAGCAGTAGTGTTCCTGCAAGCCTACACCACATACCCATTTTACAGCAAGATGAGGACTCTGACCCACACCTATAGACAGTAGGGGACACCCAGCACATATTTCATCTTCTAAAGTCTTTATTTGAAGTTCCTGATGAACTTCTCACCTATATCCTGTCTACATCACCACAGATTCCTGAGACTTTCTTCTTAAACTCATCTGGCCACTGTCCATTTTTCCATTTAACAGACTAGATCAGAAAGGAAGTGTCAGCAAGGGCACTGTAGTCACATCACTTCATTAATGGGAATAATTTGGGAGTTCTAAAGCTGCTCTCCACTGGCCTACTGCTATCAATAATGAACCTTTGTCAGCTCTCCAGGATTTTGATTTGTCTTCTTTTGCAGTGTTAGAAAATTCGGGAAGTCCGATGTTAAATAGAAAAATGTAAGAAGCTTTGTCTCAGAAACTGCCATGTAAGACTTATCTTTCTTTTTTCTGCTGGTCTTTACTAGGTGATCCCCCTTGCTGGCACTTTCAGATGAAGTGATTTAAAATGAATGTGATATTAAAGCTTTAATGTAGGGTTTTAAAATAAATGAAATGCTATCAGGACTTTAATAGTAACAGCTGTTGTGTCCACCAGCTGGACGATAGACTTAATCACTTAGTCGAATCCCACTTTCCACAGCACTGCACTTGCCTTCTCTACCTCCTGCCCTTTCATCAGAACCACAGCACAAACTTAGCAGAGGGATGCTTTTCTGTGGTCCACAGCTGGCTCTACCAGCGAGCCAAGAGAAGAAAAATCTCTTTCTCTGAATTGTCAGTACAAGGATGCACTACACAGCTGAGTTTGCCTTACCTGGAGCATGCTCCCTAAAGTCCCAAATCAAGATAGAACAAGAGCTCAGGCTTAAAACTGTGCCCGTCTTATGCAAGATACAGGTAGTAATGCGTTAAGTGTATTGCTATATACTCTACAGCTACAAAGCAGGGCATTTTGGAATTTAGTTTTGTAGTAGTCAGAAAAGTAGCTCTGAAGGCAGAAGTCCTATCTTCTGAGACAGCCCCTTGTGCTATTTTTCAGTAAGAAGGAACTTCCCTACTCGGTATGGAATTGAATATTAACTATGTTAAATATATTTTATCACCACTGTAGGTTTAAAAGAAAAAGGACTTGTCATGACTGACTTTTAGGCTAGCACTAAGCCAGTCCTAGGAACTAGCCAGTTCACCTGCCAGGACTCTCACTGGTGAAACAAATTATTTCCAACCCTTTGGAGCCTCTTAGAAAAAAATTTTGGCACTTTTCTATTTGACTTTGACCAGAATTTAAGGAAAAGAGCTAAGCAAAAGAGTTCAATAAGATTTCATTTGGAGCGAAACTGAATTTTGTGGTTGACAAAAATTAAATTTTTTGTTTTACTTCACTTGATTAAAAAAGCCATAAAAATAAAATTATTTTTAGTGAACCCAAAAGCAGTATTCCTCTGATTTTGTGCCTCAACTACCAAATCAAGAAATCTATTATTTATTCAGGTCTGCTCCTGGGTTCCATTCCCAATAGCGTCCGAATGACTCAGCTGACTTAGTGAGCAGCTATGGACAAGGCAGTTAACCTTGCTATGCTGCGTTTAACCATCTGTAAAATGGATATGATACTACTTACCTGCCTGACAAAGCTGTTCCAAGGCTTAATTTTTAATCAAGCTCTGTAAAACACTTTGAGCTCACTGTACAAAAGGTATGCTGAGAAGCAAAATAGTTTTATTACCTTATTATTGCTTTTATAAGAATTACCTTTCCAAGGGTAATATAACATAAACTATATCAATATTCTAGATACAATATCAAAGAGAAAAGAAAGTTTAAAGAAGCGTAAGAAGGGATGTGCAGACTTTCTGACAGTCTAGGGTTCCTTTGTCCCTGTTAATTATACATGTGGTGCAACTTGTTAATGCATTTCTAAAGACATGTTGACACAAGCTCAGACCTCTGTCCTGGCACACGGTCTTTTGAGTTAATTTAACCCCAGGACCAGAAGGAACTGGACAACCTAGTTGAAGGCATTTCTATAACAACCGCGGTAGACTGCCGTCAAGAAAAGAGACTTCCTGTGCCAGTGAGAGGGAGCAGGAAGTAACGGTACACCTGCATGGGCAGCTCATTATGAATAATTCCTGCGGAAGGCCCTGGCATTACATTTCAGGCTGATTGTCCATGTAATATGACCATGTACCCTCCTGGATGTTGTTCCTCTACCTTTGTGCCCTCCAACAGTTTCAGAAAATGGTTACAAAAATACCTAATTTTACTAATAAAGTAATCGAGTCATTCAGAAGTTGTGTTTATGGTCAAATATTGGTTATGACCAGCATATGTAGAAACTAAGGATGAATTGTATTTGAACAGATTGCCTGTTATATGTTACAGTATTTAAGGCTTACTTAATCTTTTTATATTAAAAGCAAATTTGACAGTATATGTGCTTTGCAGGCACAAAACCCACACTAAATTACTATAATTACTATTCATTTCCCCATTAGTGGTGCAGCGTTTGAAGTACAATTCTGCTATGAGAAGTGACTGCATATATGGTTTTATGAGGTTTCCTTCTTTGTGGCATGCCAGAACCTCAAACCAAATGTGCATTCTTTACAAGGGAAAAGCTATTTTTGTGTGACTGGACAAAAGTGCAGCCTGAAACTTCCATGGGTCAAATTGTGGAAATTTGAGACTGTAGATAATAAGGTCATAGAGAACACCTTAATGTGATATGACGCTATTATAGTAGATGTAATCATTAATTAGGAAAATTTTTATTACATTTTTTCAGAATCACTTAGAAAATTAGACTTTCCAAATACAAAACTGCAACCTAGCTGGACTGGCCTAAATTAGAAAGTGTCACTGAAAGAGACATCCACACTGAGTGGCAGTTCTGCCAGTGTGAAATGCATTAGTTTGATTGTGTTACTTTGCTGATTCATTAAAAGGAAGTCCCCACAAAAGCATCTAAATATCACTGTGGCTGTCTCAGACAACTTATAAAATGAATTCTTTAAAAAAAAAAAAAAAAAAAAACCATCAAATGAACACTTTCTAAAGTAACTACTGATTCTGAGTGTGCAACTTGAGACACCTTGAGGGACTTGACCTTCAGATAGTACTGAGCACCTACCATCTGGAAATCACTAAAAATTGGAGGTATCTGAATAATTTCTGCGTGTTTGAAAATCCTAACTCTTGTATTTAGTTTTAGCTCTCTACCTGGAGACCAGATCTTTTGTATAAAATGAGTTCCTGTGGAAAAAAAGTTAAAAAATGTAACCCGAAACACTATAGTCATTACCACTATTATTTTTCCAGATTCTGTTGTTTTAGTGAGTTCTTTCTCTTCTTTCTTTTCCTTCCCCTGCTGTTCAGAACATACAGCTGGACAGTTATGAAAGTTAGAGATTTCACCACCAAGATATATCCACTTCAGACACATGCATTTAATCCATAGCCCAAATAATCCTCTAGTATTAAGCCTGTAGATAATGTTTGTTGCTAGACTTTATGGAATTGACCAGACTAATATTTTTTCTCTATCTACTAAATAAAAATAGGCTTCTTGTAATCTTTAAGCGTACCCACATCTGTCAGTGGCACAGACTGGTAGTTTGTCACTGTAAGAATTCATGCAAGTTTCTATCAGTCAAGTTGGTTTGATCAGTCTAAGCTACATGATAGTTCTCTATTCCCTGTTTGGCTGACACAACCTGTACAAAAGGAGATATGACTGGAGAGTTTATTAGGTGCATGACTTCTATAGGAGAAGGCATTTAGAGAAAAGCGCTGCTGTTGCAACAGTGTGAATGCAGGTGAGAACACCTTGCAGATGTTACCTATCTCTTGCTACTTCAAATAAAGCTCTGTTTGTGAATCCTAGGTCTCTAAGACTTTCATGGTTTTAGTTAGGGAAATGCTCAGGAAAATATTTGCAAAAAATCAAAACCAGAAAGGGATGAGAATATATTTTAAAAACTTGAACAACTAGTCAGACTCAGCCAGCAGTTTGTGGAGAATTCTTGTGATTGCTAGCCCAGTTTTCTTCCTGGCAGCGTTACGTATCATGCTAGAAAACTGGCTGCTGAAATGAATCGGTGTTTACTTAGCTTCTGCATTATTTTGATGCCTAAAAAGAATCTTTATTCAGATAGGGGCATCAAGAGTCCCACTTCTTTTTTGAACACAGACTTTCCTTTTCCATATCTCTGCCACAGAAGGGCACAGAGTCGTAAGTGGTTCCTAGATCTGAGGTCAGACATCTCACATCATGGAGTCAGTATACAGATTTGTCAGACTGTGTAACAGAACCCCTTGTATTAGTGAAACCACATGATAATCGGTTCAGGTAGGGGCGTTGGGAATGATGTCTTCTGCTGGAGCTGGAAGTTAGCAGGTGCTGCATTCCACAGAATGAGAGACAACAGGCACAGATTGGTCAGTTGGACTGCAAAAAAAAATTTAACATACTTCCCCAGTCAATACTACCGGCTCTTAAGCAGGTGCCTACAGCATATGCAGTAGCTGTGCAGTTTCCTCCTTCAGACTAAGGCTGTACTTGGCTTTGAAGGGTTAATGTTCTCTTACTCTCCTTTCTCTCTCTCTCTCTCCCTCTCTCTCTCTCTCCCTCTCTCCTTTCCTCTGTCACTGGCTCAGAGCACTGGCTTTCATCTGAAGGGCACAGCATATTGAGTGATGTTCACATGATACCAATGACAGCAGCATGATAAGCCTATTTCTGACAGTGTGGCAAATTACTATTATGAAAGCCCAGTACATTTGATTGCAGTGTGACTTTCAGAAGGGATCACCCAGCAAGGTTATGAAAGGCCCACTGTTTACTGCAGTAACGCTGACGTGCTGGAAAAGAATATCAAGAACTCTTTAAATAAAAAAAGGTTTGGGAGATTCCCAATTCATAAAACATTTGGCCGACTATATCCAGCGAAGTATTATGTTTCTCTAAATTGCAAAGGAAAAACTATCAGCAAAATTTCCTAGGCTTTTTTCTTTTTTGGTGAAATGTGTTTGCTAGAGATTCACTCTGAGGGGATCATCGAACGGAGGTTCTCCTTCGCCTCTGACACTCGTTTGCTTTAGGAGGTTATAGTTGTTCTGTCTGCCTCCTTATTCCAGTCAAAGATCAGGATCTCATTTGTCTGTACAGTGCCCAAGTTAAAAAGAGAATAAGAGTGAAAGAAAAAATTAAAAGCAGAAGTGGGGGGAGAAACAGACAATTTGTGGGCTAGGAAAGCAAGGACATTACCAGTAAAAGAAGCATATTTTGCAAAATAAAGACCTTGCAGTTACCTATTTGTTGCGTTATTTTCAGGATCCAAGGGCACGTTACAACGTGGAGGTAAATCCCTGCCCCAAAGACCTTCCTGTCAAACTTATTTGTGGTGTAATTCAATTGGCAAAATTAGAAACATCGAGGATTAAATGGCTTAGCTTTATGGTGCAATTTTTATCATGCCAGTGGGTGTGAAGGTGGCTTCATTGTGAAATAGGTTTTTATTCAATTATCTAACAAATAGGTATGATTATTACCTTGTTTTTTCTAGACTTTTCTGTTAAAGCTTTAACTTAGAGTAAATCTCTAACTGGGTTTCCTTCTATTAATTGTGATAGAAGCAAGTGGTGATTACGGCATTCATAAGCAGTGTTCTGGATGCTTACCTTAATTAGAGCATGTGTGCCATCTTTTACGTAGAAGAAGCCTGGGAAGCCTTAGCATTCCTGTTAAATTTCAGCTCAAGCACATTTGGCCCCCCCGCAAAGGCAAAAATATTGGACTCTGCTACCTTTTAAGCAGTGTTTCGGAGCATTGTTCTTTTGATACTATATTCCAGCTGAAGCGATACAGTAAAGTGCTTATCGTGCGTATGAATCTCATTAGGATGCTGAATTATGAAAAGCCCTGTGAAAAGCATTTTTTTAAGCATCCCCGATTTATTACAGCTCTGAGATACTGAGAAAAATAAGTTTTGTTTTAAGCAAGTTTATTTGTAATAAACAAGAAATATGTGCTGTAGAGTTAGGAATTTTAATTTCTCTACACTTCATTCAGTGAAGCAGCTACTTCATTAGCCTTGTCTACCTTTGCTGAGGCAAACATGTTTGTCCTGGCAGGTAAAACTTGAAGTATGGCAAATTTAGATGTCTGTCTCCTTCCCTCTTCACCTCGCAGTTGCAGAACTGCTTAAATACATCTGATCTCTGTAAATATGAATAAAAAATATAAAAGCCCCTAAAGTTTAGGTAGAAACTCCTATAATTTGTTCGACTTCTCTGAAAATCAGTGGAAGACAACTTGCCTCAAAAAGTCCCCAAACATCTGCAACCTTAGCACCTTTAAAAGCTAGAATGAAGCACATCGATCAATATATCATATATAAGTATACCAACTTTTAGTAAAAGAAATGATTCACTCTCCTAGTTACCTCCATTTTCGTGGCCAAGTAGAGCATTCACGTGGCGTTTTCTTTAGGATGTGTAGCCAGTACAATACTGTGTGTCTGCTGGCTGGAATGTGTCCATCCCAGTCTCCTTTTCCCAGCTGAATTAGGGAAATCAATCCCTTCGTTCTGCAAGTGGAGACTTACAGGATTTTTGTGTTCTGCCGCTATAGCAATGTGAATATATTTAGCTGATGATTGGATATGGCTTCCATATGTAGGTGACCAAGGCCTGGCTTAGGTTTAGGCTGACAGACCAAATGTCTGAGGTCAGATGTGTAGCATCAACAGCTGTCTCTTTTAAGGGTTGCTTTTTAAAGGCATGTGTTCCTGGAATTTGTTTCCTGGGTGGCATGTTCTGCCATGGAGAGGCCAAGTGATTAAATAACCTTTTCAAATATGTTTTGTACTTTGCTGTAAGGCTCTAAGGTAATTGTCTCTGAAATCAAATTTGTGATGGCAGAAGCTTTGGTGCAAGCGAATGGCTGTGGTTATCACCTTCCCCAGAGAGATCTGAGAGGTGAAGTAATGACAAATTGTCTCTTCAGCATTCTCTATCAGATTGAACTTGTTTCAGCAGGACTCAAACCCAGATAGGATCATCTGTGCCTGTACTTATATCAGTGTAACTCCCCCGGGTTAATACAGTGAACATTTTGTCCCTGTAACTAAGGGCATGTCAGAGCTCCATTTGCATGTTATTTAAGATATTTGGATAAACAAGAATTTTACCTCTGACTCCAGTGGGGCCAGAATTTCACTTAAAATCTTTGGAGAAATAAATGCTGATACTGAAAATGGCAATGCCATGTTGGTGTATACAAGCTGGGAAAGTGAGTGCTCTTACTATTTGTGGTGAACAAAGACTGTGGTGTTGGCCAGCTTAGGTACAGAGAAGTTGTCTAGTCACAACTGCGCAGGACGTGGCCTAAGCTGCAAAACCCACCACAAAGTTGAGCCCCATGCACTGTAGCTAAATTGCCACAAGTACCCAAGGCAGCTGCTTAAAGGTTGCTGTGTTCCTAATACTGAACTCGCATCAGTGACTTGTTTGTAGACCCACCCATGTCCACACTGATGCCAGTACATCATTACTTGGGTAATTAGACACAGATGGATTGCAGTCAGTATCTGTTGCTAAAATATCTTATGATCATTTATGGAAAGTCCCAGCATTAGGAGAAGAAGAGGACACAGAGAGTTTCCAGCTTTCACAAAGTGACCCTTCCTCTGAAACCAAAAAAAAAAAATGTTTGGTGGCACAACTCAGCTATCTGCCACCATAATCTGGTAAAGAGAATTCTTGGTTTCAGGGTTGAGACTGGCTAATCAGACATCAAGTGTGTGATTTATTCTAAAAAGAAAAAGGAAAAAAACAACAAAAAAGAATTCCCCCAAAACTTTGAAGTGTAAGTGAATACAGGAAAGGGGGATTCTTATGAATCATCACAGTCTAGAAATAGACTTATTTCTGATCCCAAATATGGAATTGCAGTACTAAGTATTAACAGCCTGACCATGTCTTTTACAGACAGTTGGAGTCTTTCCACTGTTTTCAATTGACTTTGGGACCACATTGTATGTAACACATATCGTGCTGTACAGTTCCTAATTTCCAACTGATAATACGGTGTAGGTTCCTGCTGTGATATATAATGATATCATTTCCAGCAGAGTTTATGGACCGACAATGATAGATGCTAGTTTAGTTTCAGAGCAAATTTATGCTTAGGTGTTTCAACTTACTCATTCAATGGGTGATACTGCAGTAAATCTGTGTGTCAGTATTTATTTCACATAGACAATATGTGGTATTCCTGACATAGGAATTCCACTGCATATGTGAAAACAAGGAAATAATTACTGTTGCAGAATATTAAAGAGTAAAAAAAAAAATTGGCAGTAGTGGGTTCCTTAAAATAAGCCTTAAAAAATGACCCAATATACTTTGAGGAAAGAAAAATGCTATTTTGACTATGAAACTGGCAAATTCTACCATTTTGATTCCACAGTGGTAGTCTCTATAAAATAAATGATTTAAAAGCTGCTATTTCTCCCTGTCTGGAGGTAAATACACTTTTTTGTTCACTTTTTTGTTCTAACAAAGCTGAATAAAATTAGAGCACTGATTAAACTCGCCCTGCCTCTGCGCCTGCTGTCTTAGCTTGAGGCAGAAGCAGATGACTGTGGTCTCTAAGATTGTCAAACTAGTGCCATAAGCCAAAGCTACATTCACTTTAAAAAAATGAAATTTATTCCAGCTTGGTAACATGCTGGCCCATTATTTCAGGTTTTTGGTGCCAATGTTCAGATTTTTAAAAAGGCCATCTCAAACCTCACAGGCATTTTTGACATTTTTCCATTTACAAGGTTGGTATTTGGGGGCTTGAAAGTGCTTTGTTTGTTTTAGTATCTTAACTTCTAACACTTTATCTGTGTCACCAGTTCACTGGAAGATGCTATTTTGATTTTCCTCATTAGCAGCTCTGAAAAAAGGGGGAAAAAAATCCTAGCACATTTCTGATTTAGTATTAATTGGAACGTATTTTTGCCTGTAGCAGTTTGCCGATTATGGGATTTCTGTGCTACTGGCTGAGGTGGCTTTGCAAATATTCCCTATAAATAGAAAATAAGAAGGCTGTTTCTGTGAAATGACCAGCTAGAGAAAAAACTCATTAATCGGGGGGAAAAGTACAGACCAACCACACTGCCTAACGCTGATCTTTTAAGCACAGGCTGACAATGCTCTCTGAACAGTTGAGCAGAATAGGTTGGTACACACTAACATTTGGGGGGGAGAAAGTTTAGTCAAGTGGTTAAAGTATAGCAGTAAGGCCCAAAAGGCCTGTGTGGTTTCTCCAGCTCTTGTAGGGACTGGCTGTCAGCAAATTCCCTTCTGCTTTGGAACTCGGTTCAGTTGCTGTCGAAGGGCCAGTTCACCCCGAAAGCTGCGGGAGCAACGCTTGCGCGATATCAGGGTATTGCATCATGCAGTAGGAAAGGTAAAAGCAGCCAGTGTGTAAAACACATAGCTTCGCCTGACGATGCAAATTGTTCGTGTTAAAACACTGCAGGTTGTTTTAGGCTGGCTGGCATCGACTCTTTCCGCCTTCCACGTACTCTGTACTGCATTGATTTCAGCAAGACCGTTTCTGGAAAAAAATACTACTCGTGAAACAGAGGCTTCCTGTTACCTTGTCTGTCAGTCACGTACCATTTAGCAACTACCTGTGTCGTCATCTACTTTGTGTTGACTGTAGAGAATCAGGTTTGCTTTGCCCTCCATCCTACATTTGTACTGTAGGAGGGAGAAAGAATAGTTTCAAAAGCACCTTTCCTCCCCAAGGGTTTCAAAACATTTGGAAAAGCTGCATCCTCTGAACAGAAATATGGCACCTTTTTAAGGAAAATGTGGAAGTTATTTGCACGGAAGGAAGAGAGGGTGCTCATTTTTCTCGGGTTGAAGAGGGGATCTAGGCCGTTAAGTAGCACACCAGCTCTCAAGCGCCAGCAGTCCTTTGGTTAACGCTGAGACTTTTGCACGCCATGCACTGAGCCTCAGCGTCCCCCGACGGTCAGGACCGCACAGGGCAGCCACCGGGAGATCGCTGTCCTTGTCAGCTGCCGGATGCCGGGGAATCCTGGACACCGCAGTGCAGGCTTGAGGAAGGCTAACGCAGCGGCAGGTGTGCCACCTGCTGCCTCCTCGTGTGTCCCCACTGTCCTTACTCTCAGCGTTCAGCCTAGGCCTCGCTCCGCTCTAGCCTGCTTGTGGTTTTACTGACGTTACGTTCGGCAGTGGGATTGCGGTATTTAGGCCTAAAGCGCTCCAAAGGCTAGATTAAGGGATTTGCTTTCAGTATTTGTAAGTAGCAGCGGCAATGGAAAGTGTCCCAGCAGTATATAGTACCATACATGGTGAAAGAGGTCCACAACTGTTTTAGTGTTTGCTGTTTTACCAGGTTGTGCTAAGCACATTTTTAAAAGTAAAATTGCTGGTACATGAAATGTCAGGAATTCTGAGGGAAAGTGGGGTGTCCAGTGAGAGTATTAACATAATTAAAGGCCCTTTTAGAGCTGAAGCATTTGAGGGAACAGAAGAAAAATGTAGGATTGCCTCTATGGCTCAGTGGATTTTTATAGCATTCTTATAGATTCTCAAAATGAAGGGTTTAATTTAGAATGCTGACTCTGTGGGCAGCATCAGCAACTTCTGATGTGCAAAGCCATAGCTTCTGTATTGCTTTAAGGATTCAAAATTGTTTTATTTTCATTTTTAAAAATCCAGGGTTTTCTGTGCATAGGCTGAGGTGCACGGGAAGCTCAGACAACGCGCAGCCTCTAAGGCCGTTCTCCGTAAGCACTTCTCTGTCTGGCATGAGCGTTCCCCATCTTGAGGTGAACTGAGGAGGACGGGGCTCCGTGCCAGCTGGTGGGACCGGAGCCCTCCAGTAAAGGATGTCACGGTTCCGTGGCAGAATGTAGCTGCTCATAACTTCAGGGAGACGCCGGTAGCATTCCTCTAGGGACCCTTAACTATCTCCAAGTCCAAACACTGTCAAGGACAAAGGCTACCATCTGGTCAATGTTCTCTTTAAATATAGTGCTAACTAAATTTAGTGCAAATCTGCTGTGAAAATTTACAGCTTGTAATATTTACCTGACAGTCATCCAGACCCTCTAGTCCAAATATACAGTTCCTTAAATTAGACACAAAATATGTCATGAGGCAGCAGCCTAAATTATATATTTACAGCACTGAAGCAGATAAGTACATATTTATGCAGCCAATCCTGACTTCTTATTTAAAGAACTGGAATGGCTTGTTCAATGTATTTTTAAAATCCTGCTGGTGTGTTTAACCAGTCCAACCCCTGGGAGCTCTCTGGGCCGGGGGCTGTCTTTGTATTGTCTGCTTTTAGCGGCGTTCTGCACGGTGAGGCTGGAGGCCTTGGGCAGTGTTGCAACTGAAGGAATAAAAGTATGTGATGATAAAGAGCAACTCCCTATGAAATGACTGTGCCTACAGATTTTTTCCTTCTTAACAAACATTATTGTCCCAAACCAGCTAGTACATTATTTATGTAACAATCCCATTATGGGTCATTGTTGAATAGAACTCGGGACCTTCAGCACTCAAAGCGAATGCCTCCATCACAGCAACTACAGAATTATTTCCATTATATGCTGTCAGGAGAGGGTTCTCTCCTGCACCAACTGGGTGAGGAGTTACCTCACTGCTACATATAGAAAAATATAATTCTATTTTGCAGCAGCTCTCCAATATCCCAGAGTTATTCCTTTATGAAGTAATTTCCATACAAATAGCCTTTTCAGCCTGAATAGGTCTTAAATCATAAGAAAACGGGACAAAAAAAGACCCAAAGGAATGTGTTCATTGGAGAAGTGTGTAGCATGGATCAGATTCATGACATGCTACAGCATTTCTATTGCATATAGCTACCCTTAAGATGGGTGGCTCCTTCAATTATGAGTGTGGAACATAGGTTAAGTAAGAGGTTTTGGTGAAGAATGTATCACGTTTTGGGAAGATTGCAATGTTTATTCAGGTGAGTAAGCAGTGCTTAACCACATAGTCTTACTGAAATCAGAGGAACTACACACATACATGATCTTACATGCCAGCTGTAACCTTCTTGGGAACTGTAGTTCCTGTTGATGTGTAATAGTATTCCTATGAGGAAAGTAGCACTGAGCAGAAAAGAAAGACCGAATGCAAACTCTTTTTGAAAGCTAGCAAATGAATTTTTTTCCTGAAGTGGTAGAACCCCATATAATAGGAAAATTATCATCATAAATATATTGCAACTTAAATCTGCTTACGTGGTCCAAACCTGCAGAAAAGAGGAAAATATCAGTGGTATGGTTTGAAGATGGTGCCCTTTAAGAGCTGATCATTCCAGCTCAGTTCAACAAATAGTACAAAAAGAAATAAAAAAGGAAGAGGCTAGTTATTAATGTCTATTTGGTGTTTTCATCACCAGTATAAAAAATGCCTGTTTAAATGTACAGGCAACCTTTGTCAGATATGTGTGCATAGAGTATTGGCTATCAAAGAAAGCTTTGCTATATTATGGGAGCAGAATCAGTCTGGGTTCCAATCTTTATACATGCTTAAAGGTACTGCTCAGAGAACTGAGTGCAATGGCATGTGCAGATTTGGAGGACAGAACTTAGCAGGCATTGTGTCCCCATGAGGCAGTGCTTAAATTCAGACCAGTGAAGCTGTTTTTAACAGCAAATTGACTATTAGATAGCTTTTCTTAAGCACCTTCTAAGGCATATTTGTAACTTTCCAAAAGAGGCTTCCTGACCATGAGAACAACCTCTTGTCAATACCCTGTTTCTCTTCTCCCTGAAACCCTGCCATTTTGTCTCTGTGACCACCCTCACCTCGCAGTTGGCATGCACAGTCCCAAATTATTGCAGGACTTGCCAGCCAGCATCACTGTTCCTTGTCTGAATCCCAACCCTGACTGAGCATCTCAGTCCAAAGAATCCAGCTTCTTTTTAATGCAGCTCATCTAGGCTGACATCAGTCTCCTTCAAGGCAAGAAATATGCTTGCTTTGAGAGATGTGCATCAATTCTAACTTCCACCTTGTCTCTCTAATGTCACAGAAGTTCAAATCTGAGGCTGATTTCTCACAGTCAAGACTATCTGGAATGTTTTCATAAAAGACAGTTGTATCAAAACATCTATTTACTGCATGAAAAGTTGAAGAAATTAGTGAGCTCTTGCTTTCCAGTCACAAGTGACTACAAGGCCCTGAGATTAAAAGAACTGTCT
This sequence comes from Dromaius novaehollandiae, assembly GCF_036370855.1. NCBI lineage: Eukaryota > Metazoa > Chordata > Aves > Casuariiformes > Dromaiidae > Dromaius > Dromaius novaehollandiae. The sequence continues at coordinate 7,289,979 of NC_088121.1, read as the reverse complement.
GAAGTAAAGCTTGGATGTTTCTATCAAATCTGAAAAATAATTTGCATTTAAAGAAAAAGCCTGTTTTGGCATGGTGATATTTAATGGTAATATCTGATCAAATAAGTTTCTATTATCTTTATCATTAGGTAATGATAAAGCATGAAGAAGATAACCTCTGTTTTAGTGTTTCACCTTGAGTGAGTAAAAATCCTTGTAATTGCCAGAGATGTGGTAGGGTGAAACGTATTTGTGTTAGATACAGACCCAGTATTTATTACTGAAGGAGTCTTTATCCCACCAATATTTTAACCAAGGGCATTGGGTAAAACATCGTTTGACCCACAGCAAGTAGTAGGATCTGTGAACTACAGCTGTAGGCATCCTTCATTTTTATGTGCCTTTTCTACTGCAGCGCACTTATGCCAAATGCAGTATAATACTGGAAAAATTCTGTGTATATGCTTACCTCTCCCTATTAGCAAAAGCTAGATATGCAGGATTCACGTTTTGCTGCTGGTTGTTCAGCCAGTGTTTGATTCCATTTTCACCAAACACAGATCAAGAGATGGAAAAGTCCTAACTCTTTCTGTCATAGCATGAGTTAACAGGCTTGGAAACTTCAGTCACTAAGAAGCTAGTTATATCTCTGTGATGCATATTTAGTATTGCTCAAGTGAAAACAGCTAATCAGTTAAACAGCTCAAAGCAGATACTTTGCTGCTGGGTATTATTAATCACAACTGACATGTCTTGTAGAGTTGTGCATTTTTTATATTTAAGAAGCTCTCTATGAAAATGCGTTTCATTCAGTTTGCTGGCATGATTTGGTTCCTTTGGGCATCATAGTTGTATATTTTACTTGTAAATGGCTCAGTAATTGAACAGATTAGACCTGTGCTTGGGGAGCCCTGCCCAATCTGCTTATAGATTTGGAATGACTGTCTTCATACAAATTTCATAGGTGGTACTTGTGCATGCCAGTAATTCCCTTTGCATCAAGCTTGTCATTTCATTCCATATGTGAGCTTTGCTTTTAGAAGCACTGCAGATAATAGTCATAAATGTTTCATTTACTATGAATATTTAATATTTATAAATGATTGATGACCAGATTTTTAAGCAAACTGATAGAGCTGTGTGAAATGAAGAACACCTTTGTATGTTTGTCTGAAGTCTATTCTAGATATTATATGGGCTTTCTTTTACTATTAAAAGCCTGATTCATATTTGCTTTAATAATATTAGCACATGGGTAACAAACAAAAATACACTACTTATAGTCGTATTAGCAATAAAATGAATCTGGATGGAATCCCTTGTGGGTGCAAGAATTTATGTATCTGCCAGATTTCACCCCATTGTAAGGAATACCTTCTTTTTGTGTTCCTTTAAAGATAATTTTTCAAAGAGAATATGTTTTTGTAACACAGTGCTAATACTGACTGTGATTCAGTGCTCACTTTCACCTGTTTTTGCTTTTAGTTTGTTTTTAATGAGTCTCTGATCTCTCTGGGACTTAGAAGCAAAATAAAGCTGTATCTAATTATCAGGGCTCTTCGAGCTCAAAATGATTTCATTAACAATGCTGCTGTCTGATTTATGCAACCAACTGGGGGTCTGCTTACATCTCTGGCAGATGTTCGGGGGTGCCTCACAAAGATCAGTAAATATTCACTTTGCCAGTAGATGCCACTGTTGCTCTACACAGACATGCCTATGTTACTAACTTGAAAATCAGTTCAACTTTGAGAAAGCAAAATTAAATCACGGTTACTAAAATGTAGCTTTGTGCAGAGATAGAGCTCTATATTGACCATGGCCAGAGGCTTGACCATGCCAAGACTAAGAAATATGCTTTAAAGCTTTGCCTAAAAATAATTATATTATTGCTAGTCTTGATCCGAATTGATGAAGAGATGAATATGCATTGAAGTAATTGCAGATATATTTCATTTAAGCCTTTAACTTGCTGGTGAGCCTTAGACCCATAGTAGCTGAACCTTACAAATATCTCCTCTGGACAAAATACGATTTAAATGCAAAACTTGCACATCGGTGCAATAAGAATTTGGACTTCTGTCAGCACTTTGTGTGTAGGTCATTCACAAGCTTTCTGATAATTAAATAAAGTATAGGGTGGCCTATCCAGCAACATAAAGGCTACCTACTGCTATTTTCTCTTGGTTTACTGTTTGGTAATGCAGGGCCAACTAATGTAGTTCACTTTGCAGCTTATCTACCATTAAGTGCCTTTGGTAAGTAAAACCAAGGGCAAATGAAGGTCTGCTTGCTTACTGTACTGGGAGAAACCTTGGTTCACCTTGTGCTTAGATAGCCAGCCCTTTCACATGCTTACTTACACATGCTCTTAGATGATTCAGACATAGAATAACACAAGTTTCTTTTCTCCTCATTCTTTAAAGAAATACTGGCAAGCTGTATAAAAATGAAATAACAGCGAAGGACAAAGTAATCAAGAGATTCATATCCTTTTAGGATCACTCCAGCTTTTTTTTTTTTAACTGCAACTATTCACTGACTAGAGACCGACAGATGAAAATTTAGTTTTCAGTGATTTAACATTTTCTGTTGAAGAAACATTCCCAGCCAGCTGCAGTTCAGAATGTAACTCAGCAGCTTTTTCTAACTAGTCAGACATTCACCTATATAACCTAATTCCCATTCCTTCCACATGGATCAGATCACTCTTAATATAAGAGCAACAAGCTGTATTTAAGTAGCACTTGAGATCACCATAAGCAGTTTACACAGATGCATCAGTTTGTTGTGTCTCTGGCCAGCTGGCCTAGGACTTGCAGATATTTCTGAGCCCCTTCATAGTCCAGGGTTGTACTAACATTATGAGGAGGATGTCCCTGGCTGGAAGAAAAGTCATGGGTTATAGCTGGTTGTCTAAGTCGACAAGTAGCAAAAGCAGAAATTGGTGGGTTTTCATAGGAGACAGTGTAGATGCTGTTCATCACTCCAGCTTCTTTCTTGTGCCATTTTTTCTTTAGCTGCTCAAGAAGGCCATAGTTGGTGGGTGGTTCTGAAACAAGAAATGATTAGATATTATAAATGATAGAATTAAATTGATGGGTATTCTTACTCCACATGTTCATAGGGAGCATTTGTACTAGTTTGACAGTGGGTTAAGGACAAAACTGAGATTTTTTTGCTCTCGGAGCGTGTGTGCCTACCCTTTGGCTGAAAGGGAAAATCACTGTTAGATATCAATAGGACATCAGTAATGATAGAAATGTAAGCAGTTCTGATTCCTCATAGTCTCTCTGGCAGGTATGAAAAAAAAATCAGCAAACCTGTACATATCAGTTAAATTCAGAGACATAACAATAATAATCAGTGACTGTTCCAGTTTACTATGGGAAAAAAAAAGTCAATTTTAAGAAATTTGAAAAATCATGAGCTAAATTCTCCTCCCAGTTACACCTCAAATACTGCTTATTTTCGGCTGGTTTTGCGTTATTGCATAGAGGAGGATGTTGTTCAGCCAGTGGATATGTTATATGGATAACATTTCTATTTTTTCAAGCAGAAAAATAAGCTACTGACTAGGTAAGAAAGTAGTGAAAAGACACTGCAAAGATCTGGTTTCAGAACGAATTTTAAAACTGGAGGGGGTTCCTGGCTCTTAGCCTTTACACTGACCACTACACAATGTTCCATTTCTTTGAATTAAAAATACCAGAAACTACCAAGAATGGGGAAATCTGATTTCTCAGGAATCCAGGCCAACTTGCGTCCATTCCATCTGCGGAGGGCAGGCAGCAGAGTGTTATGACCATGTCTATTGTAGTTATCGTCATACTCTGATACTAAATTTCGGCTGCTTGGCTCCTCATGATGTGTGAAGAAATGCTGCTTTGGGAGGCCCTGAAATGAGATGTATATGAAACCATGCTGTTTGTCTCTGTGCATAGCATTCAGGTAGTTTAGCATGCTTTTAAGTCAGATTGCGCCATCAGTGATACCACAACAATTTATGAATACTTACATTACTTACAATATAATCTCTAAGGCATTTACCTTTAAAATAAGGTGAATTCCAATCAAATTAAGCAATTACGTCTGTATGTTTTGAGACGTATTTATCTGATTTGAATGTATACATCATGCATTTGCAGGTATATTTAAGCCTGCAACTGAAAAACTGATTGTGTTGTGCTTCTGAAATGTTTTTGTTCGCTACCATTGCATATACTTTCTAATTATCTGTCGGGAGGGAATGATCAGAATATTTGGGGATGGAGATGCACCTCAGAGGAAGGGATATTCAAGCAGGTGATGCTTGTGGGAAAAGTATTATTCTGAAAGATCTGGGACTCATTTATGTGCAGTTCGTTCCTGTGAGTCAGGAGTGCATTGATGAAAAAAATCTGCTTTTGCTAGCAAGTTCCTGGTAAGCCCACAAAATGCCCTGAGAACACTGTACCCCCCCCCCCCCCCCCGCCAGCTAGTAACAAGCTGATTTTCTTCATGTGCACTGGTTCCCCTAAGAAGATGATGCTGGGAAGCAACCAGAGTACCACAGGGTGTGTGCTGTTTCTCTAACTCTGAAAGGGATCCTACCTTGATCCCCCATGTGAGGTAGCTCTGGATCCTCTAACCCAGCCACTGAGGTGCAGTGCCGCCTTCTACACACATACTCATTTAAGAATACAAGGTAGGATTTAAGTGTTAGTCATAATTCGTTGCTGTTTGGAGTGCTGACATACACAACCTTATATATGAAATTTCTTTTACATACCTCAAGTCTCTTCATAAAGGTTCTCCTTGATGTTTGGTCTGGTTTGTGATCCAGGAAGTAAATGAAGTCTGTTCTGTATGTGCTGTTGCTGGGTTTCTCACTGACTTTTATAAACTAGAAAGATATACAATACTCAGTACAGCTAAGGCAATCCGATAAATTTAGAAGTCTGTTCCAGTGCTACTTTCTTCATCTATGTATTTAAAAAGCACTTACTTGAAGTCTGTGCTGCATACTTTTTCTCAAATGGTAAAGTCAGCTAGTATAATCAGCCATTGTAAAATTCTGGATTGAGTCCTTGGTGTAAATGTAAGATTCTATACAGCCCTTGAGAAATCATTCATGGTTTGGTGTCACATCCTTTCACTGGCAGTGTGAACTAGTGCCTGAAAAGGATGAATGGGCCCATTTTCCTCTCTTTGTCCCTAGATCTACTGTCTGCCACAGCAGGCTAATCCCTGCAGTACAGTCTCTAGCATTTTGCCCCAGCACAGTTGAAAGAAAACCAAGAAATGGGATGTCTTCCATGGAGGACCATTCCCCTGCTTATTTCTTCAGTCACAAAGGTTTTTTTCTTAATATTCTAACTGCTTTTCTGTTTCTTATTGAATCCTCATTTATAATTTAATGAAATACTTTAAGGATTTCTTTTTTCTGTGTGATGTTTATACCCTTAAGCTATCTTTATTTCCTTTGATCATATCAGATCTCATAAATGTCAGGCAAAAAAAAGATCTGAAGGAAGTAGTTTTAGTGGAGTCAGGAGGAATTGTCCTAACAGGTCCGATATGGAAGCCAGCTGGCATGTTTTAATAAAAATAAAATACATAATGACAAAATTTTGCTCAGTTTTAAGTAGGTTATACAAAGGTACTGTGGTTTACACAGGCAAATGGAATCAATATCCAAATTATTAAAGATACAGTTAGTGTAAGCATTTATGGAAGGGCTAATGAAGCCTCGGTTGTATACTATTGGTATATATTGTTACGCTACTGTTGTATAGCACTGTGCGGTGAATGCTATAAAAAAGCCCCAGCATTTTAATCGGCCAGTGTTATATCCAGTGTGAACCACACATTATACCCCATGCTTAGGCATTGCTTGTGTCTTGACTTAGGGGGAAGAACGTCAGATCATAAGAACAAAGTGAATGAATGCAAGCCAGTCAGGATGCTCATCCTTCTCCCTTTTAGGCGACTCTCACTTAGAGTGCAGTAGTAAACTATCTCCAGAGCATTGGTTCTGACCCACTCTATTCCTGTTCTCATCTTTCTTTCCTGATCTTACCCTTTTCCTCTCTTCCAACCAGTTTCCAATCAGAACTTTAGTAGAGTATTTGGGTTCAATCTTCCACCAATCCTGTCCATCTATTTGCGATGCAGTCATACTTCTTTGTCTCACCAGCAGTACCCTCCCTGTGAGTATAATCACGGTCCTTCCACTTCTGGAGGTGAAAGATAACTCAGTAGTCCAGCACTAAAAGTAGGGCAGAAAGGGGCTGCACCTCTGCCAGCTGTGTGGTCAGAAACATAGGTGGTTTGTGGGATCGCTCTGGCTTAGAACCATTTGCGTTTGGTATCTCCACGGTGACTGTCAATCCACTAACCACATTCTAGGCATATCTATATGATGGTATTTGCTGTTGAGCAAAACAGTGGCTCCTAATTCACTACAGTCAGCTGGAGTTTTTTCTCTAATAGAGTTCAGAATAAGAGCATAAAGTATGTCTCAAAACATTGTGATAAAAGTGACATGCACATTTACACCAACACACTGCACCTACCTGCACAATACACACAATCTCTCTTCACAGACAGATAAAGACATGTTTTATTTGAAACAAGTGGGACAAACCAGGATGTCAGTTCAAAATAATATTCTTATTTATTGACATAGCTAAAGATACGGGCTTTCAGCCTTGCACAAAGCATATGTAAGAAAGGCTTACATACTCAGTGTTCCAACTAACAACTGGAATAAGATTCACATGAGTCCTGTTTATCATTGTTAATGGCTGTCCTTGATTGACTACCCATCACTTGATACTAAATATCCTAAAAAGATATTTTCCTAGGTTGAGGCATTAATAGACTCCTAGAATGTAAGATGCCTAGTATAAGCCTTTTATGAAGTTAACGATGCTGTCCAGTCCCCTTTTCCCAGCTGGAAATGAAAAACCACCATAATCATGGAGGCTTATGATTCCATGGAACCCATCCTCAAGGTGGTACCAGGTCACTGGAACACCGTTGTCCTCTAATCTCTTCTTGTACAGCAAACCGTCGTCTCTCAGCACATCATACTCGCACGTCAAGATGAAAGACTCGGGCTGCTGGTGGACAACAGCATCTTCAGCTAACAGCGGACACAGGTTGGGCTCACAGAATCTTTTCACTGCCTCATAAACTTCAGCTATGCAATCTGTGGGCACAAGCGGCTTGACACCTCTGACCTTAAACTGTTCCGGGATGTTATCTGGACTCACCCACTTCCTATACTTCAACCTAATATCTGCAGGAATATGAGAGCCTTCCAAGACCTCTTCCACATGGGAGGCATCGCCGTTTAGGTACTGCAAAGCAAAGAAAGCAGCACGTTCTCGGAATAGGAGAGGGACTCCCCGATTTTGCTGATAGGACGGTAAATTAAAATCCAGTGCCTGAAGGCCTGGGTAGATCAAGATCTGAGCCCGTAGTTTTGGGAGGTCTGGTCTGCTTGCAAGGGTCTGGCTAACAGCAGCTGCTAGATTGCCCCCAGCACTGTCCCCGCTGACAATTATACGGGCAGGATCCACCCCATAGTGCTCTAAATTCTTCATAAAGTGTACGGTAGCATGAAGACAGTCTTCATATGCGGCAGGGTATTTGTGCTCAGGAGCTAAACGGTACCTAATACACAGAAAGAGACAACAACAGCAAGAAAAGGAATATCAGTAGTATTAATTAGAAAATAGTATTTTACAATGACTTGCAGCCCTATTGTTTTGGGTTTTTTTCCTCCAGCTGAGAATATTTATTACCTTGTAAGTAGGCATTTCCCAGTTAGTGCTTACAGATAACCTATAATTTGCGTGTTCAATCACAAGGACTCAGTACAGTAGAATTGTCATCTCATTAAGGATCTGAATGAACCTTTGTAATCCATTTCTTTTTTGTGCTAAAAACTGCCTGTGTCTTCTTGACTAAGTAATTTAATCATTTTGTGCCTCTGCTTCTTATGCAAAATGGGGGTAATACTGCCTGGTTTTTCTCTCTTTTCTCCCATAAATCACAAGGTTTTGGAGCATCTTACTATGTTTTCATATAATCAGCACAAGGAACGATGTTCTACTTTAGTTTTGTTTCACTTTTGTATATTTTCTTATTGCACCACATACTGTCATTCAGGTCTTTTCTGATTATATCAGTGAATGAACAGTTAAGCTGTATTTGTTTCTTTATGGACTTTCTCTGTAAGAAAGAACATCTCCAAAACCAGTGCAAGTCTACTGTGGCACCACACCAACAATAATCGCCAAACAGTACAACTGGATAGTGTTCACTTACTCAACAGATACAACTACCGATTCACTTTCTCTGGATATGTAGCGGCATACTTTTTCATAGGTATCTGGAAAAGAAATGTTTTCATTATTTCTTTGCTAGTGCCCTAATCTTTGAGACAGCTAAGAAATGTTAATTTCCAGAAGACTATGTATGTCCTCAGACCTCCTCCCAAATCACAGCCTGAAAATATCCGCTTACTTAAATTGTATGAAAAGACGAGCATGTTCTTTCTTAATTACTGTAATGCCTCCAGCAAATATCTTACCAAGACTTCCAAATACCCAGCCTCCTCCGTGAAAGAAGATGATACCTCTCCTTCGCCCATCAGATGGAGCTTTAGGCTGATAAACCCTAACAGGTACTTTCTTAAACTGCAGATCCTGGATAAAGAGCTTCGGATCCTCTGCTAGTCTCCTTCCCCTTCGCATATATCGGCCAAAAGTGATTTGACTGCAGATTCCAGTCTTCTCCAAGATCTTACCCTGTTTAAAGCAAAAGAATTGAAGGCTTCTTTAAAAGACTTGTTTTAGCCAAGGTATAAAAACTCTGCACTGTACTTGCATTGAACTGTACTTGAGCTTATGAAGAGAAAAAAAGTGATATGAAGCAGTAGTACAATGTAATAAAATACAATAATAACAGCACAAGAGAAGTCAGACTAACCACCGTGAAGACTGTTCATGGAAGAGCACAATGGCTATGCAAGCATCTCCTAAACGGTCTGAATGGCTTCTTGTATACTAAATACTGATAGGAGAGGTCATTCTAGCAGGTTGCTTAGTCCTTGCTTTTTTCTTGCTTTCCGTTCATAAACCCATGAAAAACAGTAAGGAAAAGTAACTCTGCAGGTGGTTTTCTTGATATGAATGTCCAGTCCTAAGAAAGTGAGAGATCCCAGGACAGATCCAGAAAACAGTATTTGTCCTCGGCTGCCTGCGTTAGTTGTGTCAAAGAGGAGAGGCTTCTACCATATATCATATCAGCAATCACTTGAGTCCTCCAGAGCATCTTCTGAAGAAAGACTGAAAAATCTAGGTTGGACATACAGCAATTTGACCCCTGGTGTCTGATAAAAATAAATAGTTCATCTCTAGCCCACTAGTGAGGGAAATTTTCCCAAGCTTTCACTTCCTACAGACATTAAAAAATCTATTTCATTATTCAAATCCAGTGTCATTCTAATATCACATTAGAAATTTTATATAGACCATCTAAATTGGCTGTATTGGATTATAAATTTTAATTGTCAGTGTTGTCTGGCACACCGTTTTGCTCATGCTTTTCATTTATAGCTGATAACAACAGTGACATGGTGTATACCAAAACATCCTCAGAAACTTTTACAGTTCTCCATTGCATAAAGCAGTACTCCAGAATTAGCAGACCATAAAGCTCAGTGGATTTGCAAATCTTTATTGCTTAGTCCTGTTGTGCAAGTTAGTTACTGCTTTTTATTTGCACAATGCCTGTAGATTTATTGAGCAAAATCAAGAAGGCTCCTTTCCCAATGCTCTTGTAATGATCTTGCAAACTGGAATATAAATCTCACGTAATAAGTGAACAAAGAAGAAGAAGGTGAGAACCTGTTGAAATAATGGGCTCACGCGAATAAACTACTGCAGTTCCTCTGTGTTCAGTTACTGAACAAGAGCCTAATCTTAAATGCCTAATGACAGCCTGTTTTTATCCATTCCCTCGTGGGCCTCAAGTGCGATTAAGACGACCTGGTAGCTTCGTGAGTAAATTTAGAGAGGATGTAAATGGTATAAGAACCGGCATGCAGGAACGCGAGGTCTGTGCGGGCATCAAAGGGGATGTTGTGGCTAGAGCGGAGGAGAGGAAAATAAAACTTTGGAAAATTAAAATTTAACAGCAAGCGACAGTAAGAGAGGAGGAGCTGGGAGCGCTCTTACGCGGTTCGTGCAAAGCTGTAAAAGTGAGGCAGGGATTAAGGAAAGCTTCCCTAACCGGATTTTCGTTCCGTAAATGTCAGGGTGGCGGGGGCTGCAGTTCTTCTTGTGCAAGGTGACTCGGCCTCGCGCTGAGGGCAGCTATCAAGCAAAGCATCGGCTTAACTCCGGGCTGGAGATGCCGCTCGGCGCCGCCGCTCGCTCGTCTCCGCCAACTAGCCCCAACTCGCCACTTCGCGAGGTGCAACGGGCCGTGCCCCAGGCAGCGGCCGCGGCCGCGCCCCTCCCCGCGGCGTCCGGCCGCCGCGCCCCGTCGGGGCTGCGAGCGCGGGCGGCGCCGCGGCCGCGTTTCCCTGCCGGGGGGCGCCGAGCTGGGCGCAGCCGCCGCCCGCAGCCCCGCGCCCCCCCCCGCGCCGGCGGGGCTCACTCACCACGGCGGCGGTGCCGAGCAGCACGGCCAGGACGAGCCGCAGCTTGGCCGGCTGGTTCACGCCGCGCGGGATCTCGTAGCTGGGGAGGTCGAGCAGCGCCGCGCCCAGCGCCGCCAGCAGCAGCAGCAGCAGCAGCAGCAGCGCGGGCAGCAGCAGCGCCATGGCCCGGCCCCGGCGGGGCTCCCGGCCCCGGCCCCGGCCCCGGGCCGGCGTCGTCAAGGGCCGTTTGTGACCGCTGCGCAAAGCCGCGGCCGGGGTCATGGCGCGGGCCGCCGGGGGAGGCTCGCCGCCGCGCCGGTAATCCCCGCTCCGGGGCAGCGCGGCCCTGCGCCGCTCCCGCCGCCCCGGGGGACGCGCGGTCTCACGGCAGCCTGCGGGCGTCCGGGGAAGGGGCCGCCTCTGCGGCGGGGAAGGAAGGGGGAGCGGGACGGCCCGGAGTTCACACAGAGCGGCTCTGCTGCGCTGGGCCGCGCCAGCGCTTCGGTTACCTCCTGTGTGAATTACTCGGTGTCGCAAGCCTGTACTTTTACCGTGATACCGCTGAGGGATGCTCTGCGACGCAGGCAGACCTAGCAATCGCCTAACTGCTATGAAAAACCCTGTTCTGGTGAATTTCAGGCAGAAGCTGCAAACATCACCTCAGCGTACCCCCAGGGAAATCTAAAGCAAACAGCATTTGTGGGGTTGTTTGTTTTTTTAATTGCTCATTTCCTCAGTGTTACGATTTTTTAGGATGTCAGTGTTCACTCTTGTTTCCCCTTCTTTCACCAGCAGGGTACGATAAAATATGAAGTCAAAGGATATACTGTCTGGTCCTCTAAGGAAAATGCAAAACATGGAGAAAAGACAGCACAGATTCTAAAAAAATTGTTGGGGAACCGTTCTCTGAAAGAACATGAGAATGTTTTCATTCATATTTTCTGCCTCTAAACTAAATCTTCGAATATACATAGATTAAAAGGTCAGTTCACTGATCCTTATTGCCTTTCAAAGCCTGACATAAAGTGTTCCCTCTCAAGTACCTGTGGCCCTAAGGCTCAGTGGGTATGGTGGGGACATCCTGGAATAAAACAGGAGCTTATAGAGCCAAAGCAATTCCAAATCATGGCAGACCCTGCTTGTCTCCAGCAAGCTGTCCCATATTGACTCAGTCCCTGTACTGGTACTCTTCTTGCACACGTGGTTCTTCTATGCTCGCAGTCTATATTGAATTTCCTCACTGAGGTCTTGATCTTCTCTTATTTTTCGGTAGCTTTCTTTAACTCTGCCCTCCATCTCACTACATACATAACTTTGCACTTTTCATCTAAATAAAAATCACAGCGTGCTTTGGAGCTGATCAGATGGACATGAGCAAGGATCCTGACTGTAATTCCACATGAGTTAGTTAATTCAAATTAGTCCACACACAATAGCTATACAGAAGTAAATTAGCCTTTAATTAAATATAAGGAGTAGATCAGATGCTGATGTGAAGGAAGGAGACTTGAAGCACAGCATGTGGAAAATATTAAAAATGTAAAGGCTGAACTGTCAGTAGTCTCACAAGCACAAAGACCAGTGTTCATAGGGGTCTTCGGAGTTCCCAAAGAGTCGTAGCTGATACATCATTTTACATATCAAAGGACATGAAAATTTTATGGACAATTTCCACCTGAATTTTGAGAGCCTACGCAGAGAAATTAGGCATGACAAAAGAAAGTTGTTTCTACAGCCCTCTTACAAAGTTAACGATGCTGTCCAGTCCCCTTTTCCCAGCTGGAAATGAAAAACCACCATAATCATGGAGGCTTATGATTCCATGGAACCCATCCTCAAGGTGGTACCAGGTCACTGGAACACCGTTGTCCTCTAATCTCTTCTTGTACAGCAGACCGTCGTCTCTCAGCACGTTGTACTCTCACATCAAGATGAAAGACTCGGGCTGCTGGTGAACAACAGCATCTTCAGCTAACAGCAGACACAGGTTGGACTCAAAGATTCTTTAGCTTTCTCAAAAACTTCAGCCTTAAATTCATGGGGCACGTGTGGTTTGTAGCCTCTGACCTTAAACTGTTCCGGGATGTTATCTGGACTCACCCACTTCCTATACTTCAACCTAATATCTGCAGGAATATGAGAGCCTTCCAAGACCTCTTCCACATGGGATGCATCGCCGTTTAGGTACTGCAAAGCAAAGAAAGTTCTCAGAATAGGAGAGGGACTCCCCGATTTTGCTGATAGGACAGTAAATTAAAATCCAGTGCCTGAAGGCCTGGGTAGGTCAAGATCTGAGCCTGTCGTTTTGGGAGGTCAGGTGCTGTCAAGCCTCGCACTGCCATTACCAGTCTCTCACCATTTCCTCTTATCACCTCACCACCCAGCTATCATTCTTCCAAGTTTTCCAAAGATTTGCAATTTTAGTCACCTGTAAAACTACCTGGCCTTCCTCAACAGTTACCGGAAAGCCCCCAAAATGGCCTAAAAACACCCGTGCTTAACTGAAGCAGAAATCAAAACAGTGTCATAAAAATAAATAATTAATTTAAATAATATAAATAATTAACTTAAACTGAATTATGGAAGTGCAGCTTATATTTTTTGAGCTGTTACATTTGGCTTCATCCCTATGAGATTAGGTAGGGAAAACCTGAAGCTATCTCGAGGTCTAATAGGATTCACTTTACAAAAACAAAACAACAAAAAAAGCATATAAGTGGCCTTATACCTTCATCTGTGTGTTAATACAGCCGTCAGGATCCCAGTATTTGCATGTATAACCTTAGGAAAAAAAATCACCTAAACCACATTTCTGGCAGAAATCATGGCAGATTAACTCATCGTAGCAGATGTACTAATCACAGAAGTGTGATTAGGGCGAAGCTTTCCCGTATGATTCACTCCAGGCGGGATACTAGGACCGGAGTAGTGAAATTGGATTTTTCTGATAATTGCGAGTATAAATGAAACAATAAAAGTCACCAGCAGTATCACTAGCAATATATAAAAAATGCCATTTTACTTAGCCAAAGGTGAGGTGACTCCTCACCTATCTGTCTTTGTTTTAGCTTTCTCGGATACCAATAAATCTTGGAGCAATCCAAGTTTGTACAGCTCTCCCAGGCAGGTGTCACACACTTTAAAATCCTAGGAAATGTTGTGTAAGGTGACAGCGTGCCTGACCTTGGAGAAGAGGCAGAGGAGGATGCATTTAAATTTCCTGCTTAGCTTCACATTAATTGTGAGAATGATGCAGGGCCTGGCATTCAGTGTGGTATTCTTGGATTGCGGATGGTATGAATGGCTGTTCAGAGATGGCGGCTGCGTATCAAATGAAGTTCCAGTTTGTGATGTATTTTGCTATTTACCAGAAGAGAGAGCAAACTAGTCTATGGAGGCTAAATTGTCTGTTGCATATGATTTGCAGCCACAGTGTATTGCTTCCTGTGTTACGGACATTCTTTAAGTAGTTTGGAATATATATTTTAACAAGGACATTTAGAAAAGAAAAAGCTAAATATCATGTGTGCTTTAGAAGAATAAATGTATTGACTTTATTTTATTGGTAGAGTATTTAAATGTAGGAACAAGTTCTTCAACATGTTCGCATGTTTGATAAACATAGGAACGCAGAGCATTTCAGAGAGTCTCTGTTGTAACTTACACAAAGCTGTTAACAGAGTAGCTCTGTCAGGGACAGCTGCAGTTTTGACTTCAAATTTTCAAGTCTAAAATATCAGTTACCTAGCCCGTAATAACTTTATGCAAGTTAGTGACTGGGAATCTTAGACATGGATGCTACACATAATATGTAGCACAGGCACTGCATTATAGTGTTGTAATATAGGTACCTTTCTCCTTTACCTAAACACACTTAGCTTTCTCGGAAGAATAAAACTGTAATTCAGAATTGAATAAAGTGGGTCAGACCAGATGCTGATTTAAAGTAACGTTCTTTAATATTTATTGAGAGAGTAGGAAGTGCCTGGTGCAAGCAGGTCATTAAAATGGACAGACTGCGCACAGAATATTTGAGATATCGCTAAAAGAACTTTCCCAGCATTCTTTAAACATTTTCAGTAGTCGTACCAGCATGGTTGCTCATTAACATAAATTGTCCTATCTAAATCCCTTCTCTGAAATTTAGGAGCATGAAACAAAACCACAGAAAATTGGCAATACTTATATACTTATGGCTGAAAGAAAATTGTTTCTATAAGCTTTTTAGAAAGTTAACAATATTATCAAGACCCCTTTTTCCAGCTGAAAATGACGACCAGTCACTATTAAATGGGTTTATGATTCCATGGAACCCATCCTCAAGGTGGTACCAGGTCACCGGAACACCGTTGTCCTCTAATCTCTTCTTGTACAGCAAACCGTCGTCTCGCAGCACGTCGTACTCACACGTCAAGATGAAAGTCTCAGGCAGCTGCTGAACAATACCATCTTCAGCTAACAGTGGACACAGGTTGGGCTCACAGAATCTTTTCACTGCCTCATAAACTTCAGTTGCACATTCAAGTAGCACGTGTGGTTTGTAGCCTCTGGCCTTAAATTTTTCAGGAATATGATCTGGACTTACCCATTTCCTATAATTTAATATAATATCTGAAGGAATGTGAGAACCCTCCAGTACCTCTTCCAGGTTTGATGCATCCCCATTTAGGTACTGTAACACATAGAAAGCAGCACGTTCTCGGAATAGGAGAGGGACTCCCCGATTTTGCTGATAGGACGGTAAATTAAAATCCAGTGCCTGAAGGCCTGGGTAGATCAAGATCTGAGCCCGTAGTTTTGGGAGGTCTGGTCTGCTTGCAAGGGTCTGGCTAACAGCAGCTGCTAGATTGCCCCCAGCACTGTCCCCACTGACAATTATACGGGCAGGATCCACCCCATAGTGCTCTAAATTCTTCATAAAGTGTACGGTAGCATGAAGACAGTCTTCATATGCGGCAGGGTATTTGTGCTCAGGAGCTAAACGGTACCTAATACACAGAGACAACAACAGTAAGAGAAGGAAATGTTATTAATTGTAATTGTATTGCTGTAAATACAGAAGGTTTAGCCCAAGTTCTTCCTCTAACCAGTGATACACTCATTACCTCAGAATCCTCCCTTTCTCCTCAAGTTACCATAAATAAACTGTGTCTAAGAGGAACAGTTGTGAAGATTCACTTGTCGGGATCATCATCTATTTAGGAAATTGTTCAGAGCTTGAAAGAGACAGGAGTACTCGGCCTGTAACTATGTCCAGGTTTTATGGACAGTTATTTTATCAGTTCGTGCTTTAGCTTTCCATGTGTTGGGCAGGAATGATAATACTTCCTCTTTATGTCTTTGTTATAGTACAACTATATCCTTATTCTGCAAACAGCTGTGTCAGTATGTTGGTGATGATATTAGTTTGTCATCCTTGTAGTGCTCTTGTAAGCATCAAGTAGAGTTTGCTTGAAGGAGGATTAAGTAATAGAATATTTGACTTACTGCCTGTTTACTATCAATTTTGAGTTTGTAATTGAAAGCGTGTACTTTATTTTTCAGTTCAATGTCTGTAAGCATTATGTGCGGTGTAGTCAGATAGTTAAAACTGAGTCTGAGGTAGTCTTCAGTGGCTCCAAACAAGAGCAGAGTGAATTTGTCAAATTGCATGCTTGATGAGTCCCACAGAAACACTTTTCTGAGAATACTTATTGCTATGGTCAAGGATGTTATAAGTTGATATCCACAGTGTAGGAAATAATCTCTAAAAAACAGCATGAGGAAGGACTTACCCAACAGATACAACCACTGATTCGCTTTCTCTGGCAATAGAGCGGCATAGCTTTTCATGGGTCTCTGAAAGAAACATTTTCACTGTTTTTTTGCCCGAGTACTGATGTTACCCATTGCATAAGAAAGGGAATTGTAAGAAAAGAATATTCTCTCCTCTTTCCTACCCCTTTTTACATTGCTCTGCAGATCTTAGTACCCCTTCCTTTTTCATTATTCGCTTAATGTGTATTTTCCCCCTGATATCTGACTGTCATTGTCTTTAAATGAAATTAGATAATGCACAGCAAATGCTTTTTTTCTGATGTTAGAAGATGATTTAGAAGAGTGCCTCTATCAGTATACTCAAACTTCCTAACTGCTGGAGATCAAACCACTATCAACTCACCATTTATGAAATAGATGTTTCTTTTACTAAATTATAATATTTTTTTCTGTTAAATATCTTACCAAGACTTCCAAATACCCATCCTCCTCCATGGAAGAACATAACTCCTCTCCTTTGGCTGGCAGATGGAGCCTTAGGCTGATAAATCCTCACAGGCACCTTTTCAAACCACAGGTCCTTGATGAAGAGGTTTTGGTCTGCTCCCAGAGTCTTTCTACCTTGCATATACCGGACAAAGCTAATCTGACTGCAGATGCCAATGTTTTCCAAAATCCTCCCCTGTTCAAATGCAAAGAGAATAGGAAATTCACTCAGGAGATTCTGTATTTTCCAAAGTAAAGGAGCTGCATGGGCAGTACATTTGGGAGGTCTAAGTTGTGTCATTTAGGAGAATCATAAAATATTTGGATAGTTCTATGGGTGCAATACCAATGAGTAAATAGCATCATGAGAGGTCATAGGAACCACAGTGCTGGCTGAAGATCCAGAAGAATCCCAGAAGAATGCAGCATTAACCAACGTTGGTTAAGTATATTCTTTTGCAATGCAATGCATTGCAGATGTTTGCAATGCACTGATGGGAAGATCCTAAGATATTTAATAGGCCTAAGCTTCTCTTCCTTCTGTATGCCATTGTGATATTCACGCTCTGCATCAGAGGGTGGAAAGAATACAAAGATCTACAGCTCCAATTTAACTTTGTGGAAAAAGCTTAACCTGTTTTGAAATACATGATTTACTCATTCCAGACCAGTACTACTGTCCTCACAGAGATTTGGATCAAGCTCTTAATATTCAATATTTTGTTATGAGTATTTCTCACAATAAATAGACTGCTGCATTTGTATGGATTGTCAGTACAGTGTTATCACTCTCAATATATTTACCAATGAAGGGCCTTTTATTAAT
Organism: Dromaius novaehollandiae; assembly: GCF_036370855.1. Lineage (NCBI taxonomy): Eukaryota > Metazoa > Chordata > Aves > Casuariiformes > Dromaiidae > Dromaius > Dromaius novaehollandiae. The sequence goes on along the minus strand of NC_088121.1, from coordinate 7,272,292 downwards.
CAGTCACTCCAAGAAGCCACAGCTATTCTCTGATTTTGAGCCTGATTTTGAAGCTGGGGAAACTAACCAAGAAACATACACTTAGTGTTTCTGATTATATAGAAACATGATGAATTTATTTATTCTAGTGTATTTTCTAGTTTCCAAACAGTAATCACTTTCTAATTACAACTTGTGTGCAGCCAGAGCATGAGAATATATATGCTAGAGTTCTTTAGTATGATCCATTATAATCTAGAATATTCCTGACTGAGAAATATATATACATATATATATATATTTCATTTTAAATAGTTTGTCTCTGTTGGAGGAGTTGAAGTAATGCATTAAATATATGCACAATCACTACTGTCTCATATATTTCTAATAACTGCCATCATCATAGCATCTATGCATCTGTCATTAACATGGAAATTCCTCATTCAGTAAGATCCTTTGTTGGCAAAGATCCCCAGAAGTTGGATGCTGGTAAAACCATTAGTGGAAGAGCTGGAAGTCTTGTGAGCGGATTAGCTGCCCACTCTTTTACAGGCCAGTTCACCTGAAGAAGCTGGACTGCCCAGAGCTCTTTGTTCCCCTCAAGCGAGCCGGCTATTCTGCTTGGCTGTGGCAGGAGTTACAAATGGGGTCAAAGGAAATGGAATTCCTTCAGCTCTTCTTGGGCAATGTTACCTAATTTTATCACGTGTCATAACAAAAAGATCCTCCCCTTCCCAAAAGAATTTTAAAATTTCCTATTTCCATTCTTATCTCTAAAATAAATACATAACTTCTCACCCCCCACAGACCGAAGCAAATCTTGAAATCATGGCCCAAAGACATCTGATATATTCTGAACTCATAATGGAAACATAAACAATCCAGTATGTATATATATTGTTAATCAAATTGTTGCTAGGTTAGCACAATTCATTTTAGAGGCTGAGTTCAGACTTTCAAGCCCTTGTGTTAGGCAGTGCTTACATGCTACCTGATGTAAGAGAGCTAGGCGGCATCTGACTGTAATAATACAGTGCAGTGTCAGGAATATGGTAAGGGTTTCTTTAGCAAATCTGAGCTTCTTAAATACAACATGCAGTGTAATAGCAATATCCTGCTTTCCTCTCTGAAAATTAATTCCAGGCAAGGTTCAAGCATTGCATTAGGTTTAAAATTTACAGGTTCACCTATCTTCCCCCAGAAATCATGCCAGGTTAACTTACCACCACAGCTCTGCTTATTAAAATAATATGAATGATTCGGAGCTTAATGGGTTGATTCACGCCAGGAGGAATTTCTGAGTTGGAGAAATCAAAATTAATTACCCCCATAACCAAAAATATAAATGCAGCGATGAAAACTGCCGGGAATAACACCAGCAATATATAAGCAAGTGCCATTTTGCTGAGCAGCGGACAAAGTGATCTGAAATGTCTTTGATTTGACTTTCCCAGTTATCTTTGACTTATTACTTCCTGATTCTTAAATGCCTTTGTTCGTCATAAGGTTGCTCTAGTAAAAAAGTTTCTCCTCCCTTTTTACAAAGAATGGTGTAGTATGTATCTCTCACTCCTTTATTTCACAAAAGATAAGTTGTTCAAAGTTTTGAGCTTTGTTGCAAGATCTATGCCAGTAACATTTCAGAATTCTTGCAAGAAACCAGTCCTCAGCTGGGAGAAGAATGTTATTAATAAACTGCATTTAATATTAATTAGAGGTGGAAAAAGGACACAGGGCATTTGTGTGCCTTGAGTTTGTGACACTAGAAAAGATTATTCTCTGAAGAAGAGTTTATCTATGGTTATGCAGAGACAGGAGCCTGCATACAATGAATATCACTCCAAAGGGCTAAATAGAATATCACTGATTTTTTTTTTGAAGGATGCACTTATAAAAATATGTCATTACCTGAGAATATCTTTTTTTTATTTTTGTGTATTCTTTTAAAAATCCGTTTTTAATTAGCAATTTTGAAGAAATTAAGAAATGCAATCAATGTGTGTCACAGTTCAGACATTAATGTCCAGTTTCAAGGACATTGCTGTTAAAATGTCTGATTTTTTGTTTTAAGTAGGTAACTTGCACATTTACCATAGACACAGAGAATAGTTCTCTGGCATTTTTAAACAGACTGGGTGCATTTTATATAATCCAAGGCTAAGTGTCTATTTTGGCTCCAACCAAAATAAGCTATGGCACAGAAAGTACAGAATACAGGAGAAATTCAGAATTTCTTGGCAGCAGTTACTTTGATTCGTTGATACCATAACATACATTCAGATGCATTGCATTCTACTTTTCTCATTAGGGTTCTTTTCTTCTAAGAACTTTTTCCCAGCACATTTCTGAGCTCGCCCTTGGAATTTAACAAATGGATCGTAGCAAATCAAACAGTAAAGAAGGAACAAGTTGCTTCATTATCTAAGGTGGGACAATGTTAAATGAGCTGTGGAATATCTCCAGATTGTTAGATGGGTCAGATTTTTTTTTTCTCTAACCTGTGTGGAACTATCACAGCCTATCTTATGAATTTGGTCCGTTGTTCTTCTTTCTCTTCTTCTCTCTACTCTTTTTCAATGTCTTCTTTCTACTTTCATGCCTTTCTTTGTCATTGTTAATACAAGAACATTTTATAGCTTTTTGCTGGTTTGACCAGCTTTTCCTGATTAGTATTTTTGTGGTTAAAAACTTAGCTGAAAAAGTACATATTTTCATTGTTAACAGTAATGTTTTATTTTTCCCTTAGGAGAGGGTGGAAATTTTAGTTTCGAGAAGTGTTTATGACTTAGTTTCTCCATTTTTGTTTTGTCACTCCAATTAATTTCTTTCCTCGAGCAAGTTGCTGGTTGTCACAGCACATAATAACTGTATTTATTCGAATGAATAAAATGAATAAAAGTTGACAAAATATGAATGGAAAATATGAATTGTAGAGTTCAGTTGATCACTGGAAAGATCAGTGGCCAGACTTTTAACTGTGAATGGGCTAGGCAAAGCAAGCAAAACACGTTAGAAAAGCAACACAGGAGGCTGAGTTTAGATTCGTTATCAGGTTACTTCCTATCAGGTAAGCTTCAGTGACTCTCAGTGCTTTCCTGCAATGATCAATGGATACAGCATAAAATGACCTCAGGTAGGCAGCTATTAAGGAGTTTCAAATTAAGCTGCTTCATCTTGTGTTTGCTGTAGAATATGGTTGTGCTAATGTAGAGCTGCTGTAGTTTAAGTGATGAATGAGAAAATTGTGAATCTGAGTCTGAATTTCTTCAAACAAATAATTAGCATGTCACAGCATTGTTGAAATTGCAACTTCCCTGGGAAATGGAAAAGGTAAAGATCTAACTTTATTAACTAAACATATTACAAGATGATATTTCTTATTTTTAGTTTAAGCAATGGGGAAAATATCATGTCATTTAAGTTAGAAGACTTTTTTAACAAAAATGAGGGGTTTTTATTTTCTTCATTGAGAAGCTGAGTGTTTTTAGTAGAGCAGATACTCTTCATAAAATATTCTGAAGTAGAAAAAATAATTTGTCCTATTAAAAAAAAAAAATCCACGTTAAAAATTGTAGCCCACCATGTGCTGTTCCTGGACTTAAGTTTGTATTACTTGTTTCCAGAGTCATGCACCCGTATGGAATAGTGCTGGATAGTCCTAATTCTTTTGTAAGATACTGGGCACAGATTTGGCTAGGTAGAGTTAGTAAGACTGTGTTTTCTATCTGCCAGTGTTACATTGCTGCTTCTACCAACAGGTGTTCATTGATGTTGATCAGTGTGTATGTGTTTAGCAAGTTTTACTTGATCTTATAACAGGAACTTTTGCAATGTTAGGGTTATTAATATTATTTTAAAAGTTGCAAAATTGCCAATGCTTTACAGCTTCTTAATAACATAATAAAATGTTGTGCTTCTCTGTGCTCTTATATATGAGATCTTCAGAGTATTTTTAATAAACATAGTGTAAGATAACACGTAGCATAATAGGTGAGAGCATAAGATAATCTTAAAAGAAAAGGTACAAAAGAAGAAAAGACTTCTCACCTCTGCACTCCCCTAACATGTGCACACTTACTGAAGCTTAGGGATTCCTGTTTAAGAAACAAGTTCCAGAAAACATAATTTCTTGGATTCCAGATAAAGCAGAACTACAATGGATTTGATTTTAGAACTTCTGTTCCATGCAGAAACCTGTATTTTCAGAAAAGTATAGTCTTTGTGGAAACTAACCCTGGAAAATAAGACATCATAGAACCTAAAACGTTGCCCTCTCCATCTGGTACCCTAAAGGTTTCATGTAATCTTACAAGGGCCAAAGTAGTCCCCCACTGTTGTCTTCCTCATTTCTGCGCAGGAGAGGAAGCTTCGGGAAGAGACATTCTTGTTGCTTGCCTCAAATGTGTGCCAGTGATGCAAAGGCTGTCAGAACTGCTAGAGGTGAAGGAACATGTGGATAGGTGCTTTCTTTTTGCTTCTAGATGTTATTGATGTGTTCTTACAATGTTTTTTAGGATGGTGATGCTTTAAATAATGTTAGTGTTTGTTTGAGAGTCATTGCAGAAAGAGAAGTTAGAAAGTATAAAATGTACTTTCTCATGCAGTCAAAATCCAAAACCTAAATCGAAAATGCGTACTTTCTTTGCACGATCCTGGGCAAATTTATATTTAGCAAGACTTGTGTGATTCTTTTTATATGTATTTTTATAAGCTGTTTATGTAATTCATAATATTATCCATAATCTTTTTTCCAGATAAAAATGAAAAAACCCCATAGCCAAAAAAGCCTAAAATTCGGTGGAAACCACTCTCAGAATGATGCCAGGTTACTTGGACACCATTGTCCTCTAATTGCTTCTTGTATAACAGTTCATCATCCCTAAGCCCATCAAACTTGCAGGTCACTACATAAGTTTCAGGGAGCTGGCAAATGATGGAGTCTTCAGCTAGAAGTGGGGAAAACATTATTGCTAACACTTCTTTGATTGCTTCATGAACTTCGGGTTTATATGAAGTGGATTTCTGTGGTTTGTAGCCTCTGCTCTTAAATTCATCAGGAATTTTGTCTGCACTTACCCATTTTTTTTATACTTCAGTTTCATTCTCTCAGGGACATGGCAGTTCTGTAGGATATTGTCCAAAAATGACTTTTTTATTAAAATAATGAAAACAAAAGTAGACGACTAGCTTCCGAAACAATACGGGGACTGAAGCTTTCTGCTGATACGAAGGCAAATAAAAATCTAGCCCCTGGAGTGCTGGATAAATTAAGACCTGAGCACATACTTTTGGAAGATCTCTTTTATTTAGTAGTATTTGGCAAATAACTGCAGCAAAATTAGCTCCACAGCTGTCACCACTAATGATGCGGGTAGGATCTCCATGATACTCTTACACTCCTTTTCACCTATCACTTCAGTGTCTAATACTTTGATATCGTAAAGACCTTCTGCAGTTTTCCAGTCAGCCTTTTACTCTCCTGAAGGACTTACTGTCATCTCATCTTTCACCCTCTTTCCTGTTAATGAATATGCTGAATAGCGCTGGTCCCAATCTCTTAATCATGTTTTATCCAAATGAAAGACCTTCCTTCTCGTATCATGGGTGGGTAGCCTCTTCAAGAGGCTCTTCTGGAAATCAAAGTAGGCTTTATCAACTCCGTCTCCTTTATTCATATTTGTTGGCTGCTTTAAAAAAAAACTTAAATTAAGTTGTAAAGCATTACTTCCCTTCATGTATGTTGTATGGATTTGGAGCAGTAAATTGTATTTACCTACATGTTCACTAATTCTGTTCTTTATTGTAACTTCTGCTAGTTTGCCCGCTTTGCCTGCCTTCAGGCTTACTAGTCTGTAGTTTCCCCAAATCCTTTTTGAAAACTTGTCGTTATGTTAGCTGCTACCCTGTTACCAGGCACCAAGGAGAACTGAAGCGCAAGGTTACATACGGCAGCCAGTGCATGGGTGTGGGTACTGTGTTAAGCTACTGCGTGTGATCGAGCTCCCTCAATGTGCAGCAGTTGTCATGCACACCAACCATGCAACTTCCTGTGCGTTTGTTGGTTTCTTTCTCCTCTCATGGTGAAAGGAATTGACCTTTCACTCGGATCATAGAGGCTTATATCTTCAACTGAGTCCTCCTTCCACCCATTACTCCTGTGCATACGTGCAGCCGTGGCTTGTTATACATGTGAGATTTAGGGTAAGTCTGCGTTGCAGTATGCAGATCCAGAGACAGGTGAGCCAGCTGTAACCAAACTAGCTCTAGAACGACAAGCTTCACGGCTGCTCGCAGCCTGGCTCTCCGCTCAGACTAACGTGCTCTGCCATGAAACGGGTAAACTATTTCTGCCGTGCTGCAGAATAAAATCTAAGTTATTAGAAGTTGCAGAATGGGACCAAAGTCAGTTGTCTCTGCTGCTGCTGGTCCGAGCCAGGTAGACTCACCACCTCATTTACAGGTAACCGAAGGCTCTTTAACATGGTGCCAGTGGACACTTGCCCTTTGAAACAGTAAAGGATTCAAAACTCACAAGCTTCACTGTTTCAGTGATTGCCATGGTAGCTGCCTTGGCTTCCAAAAAAAAAAAAAAAAAAAAAGTATACAGGGACTTGGTTTCCAAGGAAATTCAAAGCATTTAGGAGGCTGAGCAGGCAGCAATTGAGGCAAAGGGTTGTCTTCCCCCCCCGCCCCCAACCAAAAAAATACAGCATTTTGTGCATTGGTGCCACAAGAGTCAAACACCCCCAAATAGAATCTATTTTCAAAGTTTATTTATTGTGTTTTCCTTCATTGTGATTGCTTGCAGGCATGGGACTATATTTAGGGGTGGGGGGGTTCATATTCTTTAAATTGGTTCGTGGACCTCATTCTTTCAGCTTTTAGACCTCCTTTGATTGATGGATGGTGATGGTTCATCATTATAGAAAAATAATCTTTGATTTAGAAATAAATAGGAGGTAGCTATGGGTGTAAGGGTGAAGAAAGAGATTAAAATGCGAATTTATAGAAGTAGGCTCTGCAAAATGTTGGGGAGTGATAGGCTCTTGCATACAACATGGTCAGGAATGCAAACAGCAACAATATCACTAGTTGCTTCTGTTTCTTACAGATGTGAGGAAAACGGGGCAACATTTCAGAAGAGATTTTTTAGTATCTCTTGTATTAAAGGTATATTTTTGCATTAAAAAGTACAAAGAGAATTCATTGACTTAGGAAGAATTTTTTGAGGTTTGATGGGGAAGAAAAGGCTGAGTATATTCAAGCTGCCTCGTAATGTCTTCTCTTTAAAAACAAATGTTTAAAAGTCCAATATCAAAATACTGTGCTGTTTCTAAGGGAAAATGGCCACACTTTGAAGGGATTCGGTGGCCATGTTTAGCCCAAGGAAAGCCATGTTTTAAGGCTAACATACATAGATCTAGAAGATAGTTTAACTTGTTCACTAAAAGCTTGTTTTGTATTAAATATTTTCTTTTCCCCTCTAAAAATCTGTATTGAGTTTTTATGTCGCTGACAACATCATGTGACTTTGGAGGTAGAAGGAGCAATTTCCAGTGTGACAGTTTTTTTTACTTCTATAGTGTTTGCATTCAAGAAATGACATGTCAATCCCAAAACTGGTTGTGAAAAGGAATAGGTTTCAGTTATTATCTTGGTCTGAAAAACTGTATGGGAAAAAAAAGTTTTGAAACTGTGGAAAATATCCCATTTTGACTGTTTTCCAGAATGATTCATTTTATCTTTCCATTTGAAAGATCTGTAAACTTTGCCTCCATATAATGGAGTTAATGGGAATGGGAATTATGTTAGGCTCACAATTGTGCGAGTAAACTGCACACAGGCAGACATGCATTTTTTAAATAATGAGACACTAAAGGTGGTGTTGATAAATACTCCTGTATCATACTTACTGAACAAGCTACACATGGAGAAAGAATTCCTATTCATTTTTATTTATTTTCTTAATGCATCGTGCATATAAATCAATGAATATGCATGTACAAGTGTGGATAATAAATATAGCACAAAGCAAATGTAAACAGGAATTATGTAGGCTTTCATCTGAATAAATAGCCTTGCTGTATGTATGTCCAATTCAGTAGGTACAGTATATTTTTTTTAAATTTTCGTGTGAAACTTTTTTTCCAGATGTAAAGTGGCTGCAGATTGACAGCTGCATGGAGAAATCTAAATACGCTTTTAAGATTAGTCATATCCTTAGTCTTATGAATTAATTTAACATGATCTGGTTCACATGACAATGATGACAGACTTCAGGGGGTGTATTATTTCTTCTTTTCTTTTTTTTTTTTTTCTTAAGGCAATACCTTCCAGCTCCCAAAAATCCTACCAAAATAAAAGTGAAATCCCCAATTTTAAGAAAGATAACTTACCGCGACCATGGTTGAAATCAACAGTGAATGGAAAAAACGAAGTTTTAGAGGCTGGTCAATTCCAGGTGGCAGTTCTGATTTGAAAGAGTCACAAAATAACCCCCCACGAACAGTACTGGTAATATAACAAGAGAAAATTAAATGATTCCTATTATTGCTAAAGTTGTATAAACAAAGGTCATTTCACATTAGTTTAAAAAAAAAAAAAGCTCTCTCAGGCCTTGTTTCTCCAGTGTTTCTGAGGTATCTAAACACAGTTCATAAACAGAAATAAGAACATTAATGTTGCAATACTTTAATTTTCTCCACCCTTCTTTTCTTTTGCTAATGATCCTGTTGGCAACACTTCCTTACACTAAAAAAGTAGGGAGGAGCATTAACCATTTACAGAAAGTGAAATTCAATGTATATAGGTTTGATCTGATACAGTGAGTTCTTCACTAACAGTGAGAAATGAATATTCAGAGAGGCCCTTTGAATCTCACAATTTTCTGTCTGGTTTATTATAAGTTTATTATGGATGGACACTCCTGTTGCAGAGAGAAACTTTAGAGATACTGGGCTACTTGCAGTTGTAATGAAGGTATATATTTTTCCGAGAAGAAAAATATTCAAATCCATGTTTTTTGATTAACTCTGTTTCACTGTGGAATGCACAGATATATTCGTATTTTAAATGTGGTTTAAGTAAGAGCACAGTTGCTTAGTGTATAACTTGTAATGTGCTTTTGCAGAAAGATTTGCTCAGGTACCTCATGTGATGTATGTCTACATTACATTAGGTGAGAAAGATCTTATGCATAGATACTCCGCTTTATATTGCAATAGGAGTACAGAGAGTCACTGTAAAATCTGTGCTAGACAGTGCAAGTCTTAACTTGTATTAAAATCTGTCCGTATGTGTGGCGGTGTCTCTCTAGATTCAAGCCGCTATTGTATCTGGTAAAAGCTTTTCACTAATTAAACCCTATGAATTTTATATTCATCCAAATTCTTTTTTATGATTTAGTTTGGCGGAGTTAGGAATGCATATATATTAGTGGGGAATGATTAACACTGGTGACAGTGGTTTATAATTACTATGTTTTGTATGCTTCATATCAGAATTTCATTTTCCACGCAATTTTAAAGTTACAGTTCCTAAACTTTTTTTTTCCTATACTGACTTTCAGAATAAAATTCCGGCCTGAAAACTGAATTAGTCCTTAGCTTCATTAGCTCAGTATTAAAGACAAAATAATCATGACAGCTGACTTGCACAACTTTAGCTTGTGGAGATCAGAATGCATGGGATAAAGCAATGTAAACCTGCACTACTGTTTCATAAACAGGCAAACCCACAGCTGTTCACAGTAAGGGCTTTTTCTTTGCTGAGGTTGTTTAGTTAGTTAGAACTCTTGCATAATACTGTAATAACTTTTTAGAAAAAAATTTAAAAAAATTGTTCTTAGAAAAATACTTTGGGTTTTGGAAAAAAAACCCTTATTTTTCATATTTTCTCAATTTCCTTTGTTTTCGTTTTATAGTATCAAAATGGTGAGGGAACAGAGAAGAAAGAAAAAGGGAGGGAGCTTGCATTTTGTTTTGTGTCTTCTTTTTTTTTTTTTTTTTCTTTTGTAGTTTAAATACACCAGGGGTGAGCAGAAAATATGTCCAATAATATCAGATAAAGATTTTGGCAATACTTGCTTACATTTCTAAGGAAATATCAAAATAATAAATTAATGAATTTAATATAATTATATTTAAATAACAATGGTTTTTTTTATTTAACAATTCTTTTCTTCTGTCTTGGAAACTACAGTTATCAAATACAAACCCTTAACACAGATCTAAGTTAAATGCCAATGATAACTTATTTATATTATGAGATTTATTCATGTTTGTCCCTACAAACTTTATACATCTTAGCAGTGACAAGCTATATCATTTGAATCTTGCTAGATGCTGTTACGTCCAAAACTTTCAGAACAAAAGCCATCACCAAATCAGATTCTTAGGTAAAAAGAAGACAGGTCCAATGCAGAAATTTCAAAGGTAATTTAAGAAAAAGGAAAATTGAGGATTTCTTGAATTTTTTGCAACCAGTAAGAAAGGAAAGCATGAAGTGGAGTTTTATATCGAGTTTAGAAAATCTACTATCCTTCGCAGGCCTTTCACTCCAGACCGAAATGATAGCATCCTACCATAAAAAGCTAAGAATACTGTGCCATGGAATCCCTCTTCCAGATGACACCAGGTCACTTTTACACCATGATCTTCTAATCGTTTCTTGTACAGCAGTCCATCATCTCTAAGCACATCAAATTCACAGGTCAAAATGAAAGTCTCAGGAAGCTGAGCAATAACAGTATCTTCAGCTACTAGTGGTGAAAAAACTGGGTCAAAAGTAGGCTTGGCCAATTCATGGAGTTCTTCTGAGAGTAGATGTATTTTTCCTGGTTTGTAGTCTCTCGGTTTAAATTCTTCAGGGATGTTGTCAGGACTCAGCCATTTCTGATACTTCAATTGCAAATCTTCTGGAATATAAACAGTTTTCGAGAGCTCCTCCACGATTGATAAGTCTTTATTGAGATACTTTAAACCAAAAGTGATGGTTCGTTCCTTTAACAAAATAGGGACACCCTTGTTCTGCTGATAAGAAGGCAAATTAAAGTCCACACCCTGCAGAAAAGGATATATCAGGATTTGTGCTCTCAGCTTTGGGAGGTCTTCTCTGTTCACCATTGCTTGGGCAACGGCAGCAGCGAGTGTACCTCCACTACTGTCTCCACAGATGATAACGCAAGTAGGATCTACTCCATAATCTTCTGCAGTCCTCATAAAGTGTATTGTGGCAGCGAGACAGTCCTCAAACTGGGTTGGATATGGGTACTCGGGAGCTAAGCGATACCTAAATATGAGTGAAAGTTGTTGGTTGTTTTTTTTTTTTTTTTTTTTTTTTTTTTTTTTTTTAAACTTAGTCATATCGAATGAATGGTCCTGTTGTCATCTCTTCATTCACACACTTCTCTGAAGATAGGAAATTTTCTGACATTAATATAACTTTGTTACTGAAGTTATAATTGCATATGATGTCCTAGTTGCTACTGTTGCTATTGTATAGAGGGGTTTTGGTATATTATTCTATAATTGTAGAATATATTCTTTAATTACTTGTCTTTTAGGTGACTGAAGACATACACTGAGTTATTCTAGAATTAGATGGCAAGGCATGGGTGTATGAATCAGTCATCAGCTGTTAGAAATCAAAACAAAAAAATTCCCAACAAAATATTAGAGAATAAGAGCTTAGAAAAATTATAATGAAAATATGAAGGAATCTCCGTATTTTTTCAATAGGCTGAATTTTTTATGAACATAATCAGTAAAAGCCAATGACTCTTAAGGCATTTTAGAATTTAAGTAGTAATTAGTGCAATTTTAATCAAATTCCAAGACACACAAACTTTTCCTGAACTCTTACTTGGTTCTTTTAGAAGTCCATTACAGTTCATCAGAATAAGTTTTAAAATGTTGATTGCAAGCTAATTGTGGAGTTTGGGTGGTTTTGGTGGCTTTGTCCCCTGGCTCCCCCCCCAGTTTTTCAGAACTACCACCAAAAATGAGCGCTTGGTAGGTTGGACAACTCTGTCTTTAATAGAGATGGTTATACCTCAAACAAAATGTTTGCTTTTTGCTTAATGTAGTTTGGGTATGGCTTTAGGAAACAAATATTCTCATCTTCTAACAATTGCTACAAGTTGTAAAATTATTATAATGGATTTTGTTTGGAAATAAGCAAGTGAGGATCAGCTGAGTAATTCTTTCTAAGTAAATAGTGCTGCTGAAACACACGTGATCATTAAATGCTAAGTGCTCTGTGCGGTGTTTGCAATGAACCTGGCTTGCCCTGGCTAGGCATTAAAGACTTACAAACCTAGGAGACACCAATGGCTATCATTGTGTGGCTGGACTGAGTCCACTTACCCAACAGACACAACCACCGAATTGCTGCTTTTAGCCAAACAGCGGCATACTCTTTCATAGGCCCCTGTAAAACAAAATATTTCAATGGAATTGTAACTTTCTTTGAAAATAATTCAAATTTAAATATTCTGAATTTCTTATCTCAGTTCTGTTGTTGGCATGGTGTAAGCTAGACATTGCTCCCAGTTTCATTAATGTCGGTGGAAATCTTCTTGCCAGTAAGAAACCTGGAATTTATACCACTGCCTTTTTTTGATTAGCTCTGTGAAAAGCTAACAGAAAGCACCATTGCTGCCACGAGTAAAGTAACATCAAAGCTGAGAAGTTATTAAAAAGAACTGTCAAACATCTAGCACAATGACTTTTCTCATGCATGAGACGCCACCTAATCTCTCGCCCCTTTCCATTTCAAAATGCAGTTTTTGTCCTTCTTTTGCCGGTATAAAGACATACAACTGTTCACGTGTACATGCAAGCTTACACACGAACACAAACTGGGTTCTTTTAAAAAATAAAATTACAATGAGATATTTTCAACTTTTGCATAAGCAGCAGGGAGCAAAAGGGGGAAAAAAAACCCTGTACTTTGAATGATAAGAGAAAAAAGCCCTAGACTGCATATATTTAACATGGTGCCTACCACATGTAGATAAAAACCATTCTGCCATCCTGAGGTAAATTTGTTCTTTATAATGTTTAACCTATTAATTTTTCTGGTCATTTAAGAAATACCGTGTCAGGTCAGCAACTATATAGTATTTGTAGTTATAGCTCTTGTTGCTTAAATTTCTTACGAATGCTTCCAAACTGTCCAACTCCTCCATGAAAATAAAGGACTCCTCTTCTTTGGCCAGTGGTTGGTATTTTTGGCTGGTAAATTCTTACTTTAATCTTTTCAAACCTTAAGTCCTTGATGAAAAGATGATTATCTTTTAATGGTGGTATTCCATCCATTGCAGTCCTGAGGACATAGACTTCTGAGGTGAGACCTAATTTTTCTAAAAACTTTGCCTGTTAATAAAGGGAAAGAAACCACAAATTAGTGCAAATTTCCATTGTACCTGGAGAATGATCACGGAAAACTTATATTTTCATGGTCAGTTCCAACTTTGTCTCCTGCTGGTTCTGACAACAAAGTGGACAGTTACAATGGTGATATGGATACATCTTCACTGTAATGTCATACCTACCAGTGCTTGAAATTCAAAGGGTAGAACTGACAGGAATGGTTGAACTTATCTTCTGTAGCTGCCTGAGAAGAACCTTCTGCCTTGCCTCTATGCTTCTCCAAAAGCAAGGGCTGAGAGCCTGGCTGAGAGTCTCTCGCAGAGGTTGAATCCCAGTAATTGGCTCCTTGATACTGTCTTGCTTCAGCAAGAGCCTGATCTATTGTGAAATCAGTAGAAAACTGAAGAAAATAGGGTAGTAGATGACAGCTGAAGGAGTGTTCTAAACCAGAAGTGGTAGAGTTGGCAGAGGTAGAGACTGGATATAGGTAATCAACTTATTCTGGATATTGTAGCAGTTAGTCTTCAGGTCATCCCAATCATTGCTTACAGGCTGGATTTGGATCATAATTACACAATGAAGCCAAAATGTATTCCAGTGACAGTGTCTTGAGCTGGTTCATCTCTGCCATACTAAAATTACTTAAAAAGTCTGAATGCCGACATCTCTGGCAAAAATCTTGTGACTGTAGTGTTAATATTATCTAGAAAAACATAGAGCTAACTTCTTTGGTAGTAATTTGTAGATTATATTAGAAATATTTGAGAAACACCATGATCTGATGTAATGACTTCCTTCTTAAGAGCCTCAAAACAGCAGTGGCAAAATCCTGGCTCTGTTTATATCAGTAGGAAAATGCTCAAACTACTCATAATAGATAAAAGAGGTTGTGAAATTCTTCCAACTGTCAGGAATTTAAGTGGCCCTGTGCCTGAACAAAATAAGGAGAGAATAGTTAAAATGTCTTAAACTTTGCCTTGCCTGAAGAAATACAACTAATCCATTGATTGCCCAAAGTCAAGCTATTTTTTGGCTTGCGGAAAATTTTTTTGTTAATATTCACTACAGCTGGCCTCCTGAACAAGTATTATTTTGAACCTTATGGTGATTTTCTCACACCTCAGCAATTAATATTTAAACGTTTGGGCCAAAAAATTCTCATGTCAGTCTAAGCTGATCTACTTTGTTACACCTGGATAGCTTTAAGCTATTTCAGATCTAATCTGTTCCTGCTCAAGATGAAAAATACCTAGGCAGTATCACTATATTTCCACTCTATTTGGATTAAATTTTGTACTTCTTTCTTCAGCATTTGACTTCTCTTAGTGTTAGCAGTACAGCTGATGTCTCATTTTTGTTAAACTTGCAATAGTTTTACTGTTCAACTTTCACAGAGACTAGCATTTGCTTATATTGTTCTTGTTCACAGCTAGCAATGAAGTGACTGTATGCTATGGATTACCCGCAGGAAAGGACACTTATGGCAGACATCAGTAGTTAGTGTTATCACACACAATCTTCCTAGTAAATTTTGTTAATCTTGTGTTGCTGTTTTAAATTATGCGGTTCCTGTGAGTAGAATTTCTGTAAAAATCAAGGAAGTCTGCATTTTTGCTTTGTTTTCTGCTTTGAGTCCTTTTTCTAAGCAGATAGGCTCCCTCAGAATGAGGTAGTTTGGGGCCTAAAATTCAGGGGCGGGGGGGGGGGGGGGGGAAGTGGTCACTTCCCCCTCTGCTGCAAGACTGGAATATGTGTAGATAAAGTTACACTTAGAACATATCGAGACGTTGCATCACTGATTTCTTTATTACTAGCAATCCAGCTTTCAGGGTCTTCATAAAGCTTTCTCCCTTATAGGTGATTAACTTGGTTAATCAAACATGACCTACATTTTGACATTTGCGAATAAATACAACTGCTTAACCATGTAATTTGTAAATCAGTAATTGGTCAGTTTGGTTATATGATTACAGATCTTCTAATGCTATAGTTGACAAAACAGCAAAAGGTTGCCAAGAAAACTGATACTACTAATGAATTACTGATGGCATAAGAAGGTTAAAGGACAGGACTAGAAAACTGTGACCCCAGTTGAAGTGTTGCCTAGCTCAGCCTCTGCAATCAATATTGATGCAACAGTGTCTATTCAACTGTTGTCATTCAAAGTAAAATACTGAAAAACTGATCCCACTGGGAACAACTGACTGATGTTGATGATTTCCAGCCACCAGGAGAAAAGTCTTGTGAGAAGCAGAGATGAACCTAAGTTAGATTAAAAGTGAGAATCCAGGTGCATGTTCAGGCAAAGGATCAGGGCCTGCAGAAACATAGGTATCACAATATCTGTGGGAGGGATGTGACAGAGCTATGCTAACCGTGGTATTAGGGTCCCCTGTCCTCTTTCTGCAGGTAAAGGTGCAGAAGCCTATCATGTACACCCCAGAACTCATTTGCGTTGCACTTTGTGCCAGCCCTTCTATCTAAATCATCACTGGAAAAAACTGGGTGCACGCAGTTCACAGAATTCTTAACACAGTAGGTAATATAATTTAATGAGCCCCTCAGTGTTCACAGCTCTAGTTCCCAGACAGGTTTAGTCGCAGTTCTCTTGGCTATTGTTCAGCTTTACTGATCTGTCTTTTCTCTTCTTCTTCTTCTGTTTCTTATAAAGTAAGTACTAGATGAAAAAGTAAAAGATAGGCAGATTTTTTTCAATGAAGAAATTTTCATAACATTAAGACATGGCTGCTTTTATTTAGATATGTCCTTATAGGTGGATGCAGACCATTCTTGATAGAACTTATTAGACTGGGCACAGATTCTAAGCTACTTGAAACTGCTTCGTCTCCAGTCACATAAGATGCATCTTTTGTCTCATCTGAACACTAGGTTTATGTAATTTTCCCTACAATTTTGACATTATGGGTTGTCATCCCTTGAAAGGATCCAGCTACTTTGGCATAAGTAATTGGCCTGACTGCAGTACCCAGAGTTGCTAAATGACTCAGGCTTTCCTTGCATTTATACTTTCGTATAACTATACATTACTACTCTGATCTTTCTGTTCCTTTGAGCTGATGTGGTACAGTGCTTTTTCCTTGGCCTCTCACTAGCCAGCAGAAAGGATACAAAACGATAAGATCAGAAGTTGAGAACTACATTAGTCACTAGTGAGTTTCTAAATTCTGCAGTTTGGCTTTCTGTGTATGAATTACACAGAAATAAACTTTGTCCGATGGGTATAGTGAAGCTATTAAAGGACATTCATACCGCGTTTTGAAAACATGAAAGTGCACACGTGCTATAGTAGATGGTGAGAAAACTTAATTCTATCACTATGCTATTTTATTGCATTACTTTACTGTCATAGCAGTGCTCAGACCTGGGTGAGGCACTTCTCAAGAGACAAGATGAGTCATGCCCTTGGGAGCTTACTGGCTGACTTCAAACAAAACTTAATAAGCAATGTAGCAGCAAAAGGGGGAAGAAATAATAACATTAGAACACCAAATTACACTGAAATGTAATATACAACCTGAAGAAACTAAAGATTTTTTTCAAAATTTAAAAGGCTAAAAGAAAAAGTTTAGTTGTCACAGAAAAAAATGTTTATAAAATGACAGAGGTGACTTAATGAATTCAGGAGAGGATGATTGATTGAAACAGAAAAGGCAACTGGTAGTCAAGTTTTAGTTTTGAAGGAAAACAAGGATGAAAAACATCAGATATATGACAAGGCACAACGATAGAGAAAGAAAGTTTTAATAAGGTCTGCTAACTCAAACAGGGAAGCCGTACAGACACACTGATAAGCAAAAGATCATCAGTGTGGCAGCTGTCTTCTAGATGCCTCAGAAGTAGAGTGATATAGTTGTAAAAGAGAAATGAGATGACATGCACACATCATTTAGTTGCTCCTTCTCTAAATAAGCAAACTATCCTGCAGACAAGAGGTTCTGCATACTGCAGTGCAATTGTTTCTTAAGCCTTCCAACACTGAGACAACAGGATTAAAAAACTAAAACTTAAGCCGTCAGAAAAAAAGAGGGTATTATACTGTCTGCAGAATTTCGTTTTTCAGTATTGTCACCTTTAATGCCCTACAGCAAGCAGTAGAGTCCAGCACATCCAGGCGAGCTGAAGGTACCTGTGGTGGGGCTCACATCACCAAATAAATCAAGCTGAATATTTGCAGTATATTTAAATATTGATTCTAAAAAAACCCTCTATCAGCAATTAAGTTAAAAGTCCAGCTTCAAGCAAGGTTTACTTACCAGACCTAAACAAAAATTCAGTATATAATGAAAAAAGTAAATCTTTTTGCGCTCAGTAAGTCCAGGAGGGATTTCTGCCTTGGGGTGTTCGTAGTAGAATGCCCCTGCCACAAAGACAGTCAAAACAACAAGAAAAATTGCTAAGATAAGTTCCATCTTGCTGTGCTGTTAAGAGTGAAATGGAAGAACCAGCTGTGACCACCTTATACCTCTGACTTGTGAAGTATTTCTGAAGACAAAGGCACAGGATTAGCTATTTGCTTCATATCCCATCAGCTAGCTTTTAAAAACGCCAACAGGAAGATGAAAACATGTGGCAATCAAACCATACAATTAAATAGACTGTAACAATTAGCTGTAGGAGAGGCTTGCATAAGCAGTTTTTCATATTTACATCTAACGTGTTTTGGTTCTGTGCCCATCGCCATAGAACCAGTGCTTGACATGATATCTGCAGCGTCGGTGTTACGAGAAGACAATTGGCTGTTATATCTCTCTTGATTTATTGAGTACAATCAAGTCTGTCATATTTCTTAGTTCTTGTGGAGCAGGATTTCTTAGTAATCACCTCCAGAGCTGCTCAGTTTCCTGATTTATTTTACCCCTGCACCTTACTTCTCCAGATTTCTAGTGAAATCAAGTTTTTCATCTCGCAGAAACATCTCTTAACCTTTTATTCGGTCATGTGAAATGGTGTTGGATAACAACCCTCTGTTGTTAGCCATGGTACCAATAAGAAAGCATTTAATAGGATATTTTGGGTATCTCACATTAACTTTATGTGTATCCTAAATATATATATATAAAAATAAATATAGAAATGTCAGACCGAACATATTAAAAATACATATGTATGCATACATACACAGACATATACACCTCACTTGAAAATACATGTATTTTCCCTATGTGAAAATAGGGAAATTTTTCAGATTTCCTGATCTTCTGGTTTTAGAATGGAGTCTTTTTGAGGCAAGGATGGTGTTTTCAGTTGTTTTTTGTATAGCACGTTTATGATTTGTTATTGAGAGCCTTCAAACATTACTGCACTATTGCTAAAATAATAATGGAACAGCTGACGACAAACCCAGAGGAGAAGAATTCACAGGTGTCTCAGTTGCTAAAATCTAACTCAGTCAATTTCTAACAGCATCATTTCTGAAGAATATAACTGTGGTTACATAATACTGTGTAAGAGTATTATCAGATGTGGATTTGGTCCACTGAAATCAACAGTGTTAGGCTGGTTTTTATTAGCTTTGGATTGGAGTCTTACGCTGGAGATCGATCTCAAATAATATACAACAGTTATGTATTAAGAGGTATATTATATGTAGTGAATATTATACGTAGCACATAGAAAATGAATTTCTGATAAGGGTTAAAGACAAAACCTAGTCAAACGAAAGTCGTGTCCAGGCCATTACAACCATTGTTGAGAATGCTCAGTTTCTGAGTCAGATTTGATCCTAGTTGTATTTCTCCTTCACAGAGGGCCAGGGTAATATTTATTCAGTACCCAGGTTTGAGCAAAGCACTCAAGGGGTTTTAAGTGGTGACTAGTCTCAGTGCTTTTTGCAGAGGTGAATTTCACAAAGTAATTTAGTATTAGAGTCTGTAAAGCTGGAAGCAAACACAAGCAGCTCCTTCCCAATGGCTCCCTCCTTTTGCTTATCTTGGCTTCTAGCTTCCAGCTTACACCAGAATTGCCCTTTGGGATGCAACTTGTTCGACTTACTGATTTTGCATGCTGTTACAGTGACATCTCTGAATCTAACAGAACCAAGCAGTTGCAATCTGAAGTGTCTTTGCATCTTGCTTACTGCTTCTTCATGGCTTCTCTCCAGCAGGTGAAAGCGTGAAAATGTTTGCTTTCCACCCTGACCCCAGCCCCTTAGTTGAGCCTCAGGATACTGCAGTGTCTGTCTTCTCACAAATACATTACTTGTGGTGCTTGCCATGGTGTCCCAGCTCGATAAGGAATGGTTGGTGAAAGGCACGTTGCCTATTGCCTGGTGGTTGGGACACTCTCTTGGGAAACGGAAGGAGTAAGTTCAAACCCATCAAGACTGAGGTGCGTACAGAATTCAGCTTTCTCACAGACAAGAACATTAGGAAATACTGTTATACAAAACACAAGTTGCCGCTGCCTTTTTTAGCATTTAATAGTGAGAGTAATAAATCAGTTTTGTGCTAAACTTCATGCTGTCCCGATGAGTTAGGTGTGGTCTGAGTGTGCCTATCAGATTCGGCCCCTCTGGTCATTTAAGCAGCGTTTGGACACTTGTGGCAGAGTCTGTTGTTCTAAGGTTCTTGCTATGTTACTACTAATTTGCCTTCCAAATCTCTTTGGTGCCAGTCCCTCTGGTAGCCAGTTTACCAAGAGCTGCTAAGACTTGGGGGCTTCTGGGCATGTTAACTAGGTCCAGACATCACAGCACCCCACCAACACCCTGTCATCACTCTCAGAGCATCCACGCAGACCTTCCCGCTACAGGGATGTGGATGTCAGCAGTAAAAGAAACAAGCTAGTTGGTTTCTGAAGAACTGGGTTGGTTTTTTTTGGGCCTTGCAGGTACAAGGAGTAGCTCTTAGGTTTTACAAACATAGACTCAGCAGTTCACAAGCTTGTTTGTGTCACGGGCTAGGGATGCATTCCCTAAACAACCTTTCACAGGCACCCTCACTCTCTCCCACTTGTAACCTTTTTTACTTGCTCTCTTACCCTCCTAGGAGAGACCAGAGGAGCTGGTCCCTGCAGCCAAAACCCCGCCGTCTCCTATCCCAGGAACTCCCTTTCTTATTTGTTTACAGTGACGAGTGTGTCACCGGCTGAAATCTTTTTTTGTCAGCCCTGGTGTGGCATCCGTAAGCTTTTCCGCTCTTGGTGGAGACAGCACGTGACAAAGGAGAGAGAGAGATGGAGACAACTGCAACAGACATGAAACATTCCCTGGTGGAGTCTTGGGTCGGTCGCAGTAACTCTGCCCGCCTCTGGATCGCGGTGCCGTTTAGGGGCACCTAGGTTCTTCTCTGCCGGGTGGGCTCTGTGCTCCTGAGAGAGGGTGCTGCTGGACCTGAGTAGCTGCTTCCGAGTTACGTGGAGTGTGAGAGCCATCTGGTGCTTGAAATCTGCCTGAACTAGCCTACTGCAGGCAAATCCTGAGCCACACGCCCAGAAACGCGCTAGCTGTAAGCTGAGAGGCAATTTCTGTTGATGGTTTATTTTATGCAGCAACTTTTCTGTGTACACTTGCATTTATGTGTGTGTATCTGTATGTGTAATTGCTTGTGCATGCATGATTGCTTGTGCAAAGATATTTGTATGCGTAATTCTGTAGGCAGATTGCAAGTTTGGGTCTGGTTGTGTTCAAGTCCTTCACTAACTCATTGAATGTGCAGGCAGTGAGAGGGACCTGCTGTCAGGAAGTGTCTGGGTAGAGAAGCCAGAAAAGTTCTGTATCTTTCCCTAGAAAATAGGAAAAATAATATTTAAATGAGTGATAGTTTTGAAAATTTAATTTCACACTTAGGAAAATATAAAATGCCTTTATATGAGCAAGCATTCTATGGCAGGAACAGAAGACACGTAGCAAAATCTGTAATTAATCAAAAATATATAGGGGACTGGAAATTCCATGGAGACAATTTATCTTTGCTACTTTCTAAATTTTAGGATTTATTTGTGCATTAAAATGCATGTGAACAAGACATATCAATAATAAGACTGCGGAAGTATTATAAATTGATTAATATTTGTTATCGATTTAAGGAATACAGATAAAGGGCCATGGAATAATCTCAGGAGGAAATTAATTCAATGATAAGTGTAGAGTTTGACCCATAAACGAAGAATAGATCCAGACCTCGAGCGATGGAGAGAAAAGAAGTATTGGATTGCTGAACTAGCAGAGAGTTGCACTGAATGAGATGTGTAAAATAGTATGTGATCATGTGTGATCATTTCATAACATCTAACAAACAAAGTGGAATTTTATGGGAACATCCCTAATTCTGGCACTTCCAACCATCTCAGAACCTAAATGCAAAATCTTGCTATTTATTTGGTTGGTTTATGCAGTTAAATATTTATATTAGGGTTTTATAATTTTTGTACTGGTAGGTAATTTAGTGCCTGCATTTGTTAACTAATAAAACAGTCTATTTTCTAGAAATCCTGGGTGCTTCACAAAGAAGTTCATAACTTAACACAATCCATCATAAAAAAATTGTTTTACATACTGAGCTTCCCTATAATGTTAGTTTTTTCACTGCTGCAAGTGTACGTCTCAACATAGATTTCTTCTGGTTGAGCAAAGAATTTATACCCACCTCCATCACTGAATACCTAAGGTGAAAAGGAGAAATTCTGCAAAATATTTAGAAGGACAGCAAAAACAACTGCGATGACCAAGCAGCGGGATGGATTTCAAAGTGGAGGGTCCGACGCAAGAATTACCTTTCAGTCTTCTGTCTCTTAACATCCCTGTTGATCACCAGTATGGCACAGGGAAGAGACTGCTTTACAGGGAGCCCATCATTTAGGGTGAAAGGTGAAGCAGCTCCCAGAAGTTTTTGCTCAGCACAGTCAGCACTTGGCAAGTGGGGAAGAGGCAGAGAAGTAATCTTAGAGTGCTCTGTATCAGGATATTTGAGAGATTTGCCAGAGCCACTAAGATATTTGCACCATATTTGCCAATGGCAAAAGGCTCTGTTGCAAAAGTTAGTTATTAGTTGCGCTGTAGCTTCAAAATGCTGAAAGGATGTAGATTAGAAAGGATTAAGAACGTTACAACGTAATGCAATAGGCTGCAGTTGTTCTTAGTCAATACCATTATTCCATAATTTTGTTGATACTGTTTTCTTACACAGATAGGGTACGAAACTAGGACAGGAGCTTCCCAAGTGGATCACAAGATAAGAAACCTGCTCTGCCAAGCCTGTGAGGTATTTGCAAGCACCTTAGGAAACTTAGTAAGGCTGAATTAGGGGCAAGGGTCGTCATTAGAAAGGGTCATGAGTAAGAGTATATGATTCAAGAATGGTGTGGAAAATGAAAGAACAATACTTCTTTTGCTGTTGCTTTTTTGTTTTGTTTCCTACATATCCCTGGTAAAGCATATAGCATCAGATAGCTCCATCAAAGAGTTTTGAAAATGAACTGAAGTGGGGAGTGGATAATGTCTTTGGGGAATTGCATAGGAAGGGATCAGCGTGTGCAGGATTTTCATGCATGAAAATGTAAACTGGCTGCTAGAGAAAGAGAAACGCTGGCTAGAATAGCATGCTAAGCAAGTAGAGGAGAAAGGAAGACAATATGAAAATGGCATGTGAAAAAAGACAAAAAGTTTTACTAGCTTGGTGGTGATAAGAACCTCAAGCTTTTTGATGAGAAATGAGGCATAAGTGGTATTTAATGGGGAATTTGTTATATGAACAAATTAGCATGGAGGATTGGGGGTTTATTTGAGTGTGAGTAATACCAGATAACCTGAGGATCGTTAATCCCTAGAGGAGATGATTACAGTCTGGCTAGATTCAGCTGTCTTTTTTGAGATCTGTAAATGCCTGATTGAGAAAGATACACTAAAAAAGGTTTGTGTGGAGACCGTAAGTTACGTTAATTTTTATGAAGGTTTATATGTACATTTGATTTTTCTTATTTTTGTGGAAAGCCCTGTCACTGGCAGTACAGTATGTCAAGGCCTTTGAATTTTTGTGTCAGTTACACAACAGTCAGACAGGAGGAGGGGTTTCCATTCAGGAAACTTTAAAAAAATAAATAAATAAAATAAAAAATAAAAAAAAATCCTGGATGTCAACAAAAGAACAAGCCTGGCACAGAAGAGGCAAAGAGCCATACGTATAATAAATTGATCCTGAATAAAGATATGCCTCATCACTGTCATGGGCTTGACCAAAGTTATGAAGGCATACCACAACTAACTTTGAGCCAGCTTACTCACGTACAAATAATATAGCTGTAGCAGAACAGACTTTGATGTGAATTAACTGTTGAAATGCGATGCAGCTTTTTGCAGAGATGGTATAGCAGATCTTGACTTGCTTGCTGGTGCTCTAGCTTCTGCTACAGACATGTAAGTTCATTTTGCCAATACTCACCTTGAAGTCAGAAACCAAAATGAATTCCCAGTTTCCCTCAGGTTATATTACCAAAGCAAATCCTGTAATTCTTAAGCAGTGGAACATCTTGAGCTTTATCATGTTTTTTACTCTTGGAGGTATTTGTTTTTACTGGAAGAGTAAATGACTAATACCCGCAATAGGAAAAATGAAACAAATAATATTGTCAACAGAGCATGAAGAAACATCATTTCATTTTGCTGAGAGGGATGGGAGAAAAAGAATTCACAAGTGATTACTTGTTGCTGCAGTGATTACTAACTAACTCGTCACCACATTTAATTAATATGGTGACAGTGCTAAGAGTTTAACCCACTGTTTTCTTCCTACTCACAGTTGGGCTGGCAGAGTGTGAAGATATATGCTAATCTCTTCCCACACTTGCACATGCATAGATATCACAAATGCAAGATGACTGCATAACAATGACGAAATATTTTATAACTCTTGGGCATTGCATGGCCAGCTATTTTGATATGCCATGGCACTTGCTAACAACTGTGGATCTGGCCTAATGAGCAAGTTAACAACTGACCTGAGGGTTTTTTCCTTCATGTTTTGGACATTAGCAAAAAATGTTTTAGCAACTTCAGTGTTCTTTCTGCATTTTCTCCTGAAATTCTGAGCAAAGGAAACAAGTTGAATATTTAACTGGTTACAAAAAGTTGAAAAGCGCTATGTCTCTCTCTTCCCAGAATACAATCCAGTGCTTTTCAGAAAAGAACTTTATAGGTAGCTTAGAGGACATTCAGTCATGTTTGCTCCATTTGTTTATGTTCTCCCTCACTCCTCCTGCATTGCCAGTCTCAGATGCTCATATTATCATACTGATTTTGTATGTGTTATGTGAATGTGTGTGCACGTTGCTGATTATTCATATGTTGCATGCTTTAAAAAACATTTTGCTATATTAATAATGAGGTTGTTTTCTTGGACATATTAACAGAAGAAGAGAACAAAATTATCTAAACAGCAAAATGGGGATACCAATTTATGGGTTGGGGGAAAAAAAAGGAAGAAGAAAAGTAGATCACATTCCCATTTAATATCAATTTAAAATCAGAATTCAGTGGACCATGCTATCATAACTCAGTGTTTCTTGCCCAGATTCTAACATACAGATAGATAGCACATATGATAAATTTCACTGGACTACATGCAGTCCACCTAATATATTTCACTGTATTCTAGAAAGCATTTTAATAGCCTTTTATAAAGGCTATAGTATGGTCCGCTATCTTACTTGACGATGGAAAAGAGAAAATACCGTAACCAAAAAATGCCAGGGCACCATGGAAGCCTTCTTCAACGTGGTACCAGGTCACTTTAACGTTGTTGTCCTCTAACCGTTTCTTGTACAACAGTCCATCATCCCTGAGCACATCATGCCCACAGGTAACTATACAGGCATCAGGTACGCGGCAAACAACCGAATCTTCTGCTAACAGAGGGGAAAATGCTGCCTCAAACACTTCTTTCATTTCTTCATAGATTTGAGTTACACATGAAGTGGGCAATGGTGGTTTATAGCCCTGTTTAAATTTATTTGGGATAAGGTCTGGATTTATCCATTTCCCATATTTCAAACTGATGCTCTCGGGAACGTGAGAACCTGCCAAAATGGCTTCTTTCATAGAGGGATCCTTATTCAAGTACTTCAGGATAAAATGGACTGTATGTTTCCAGGACAATATGGGAATGAAAGCATTTTTCTGGTGAGAGGTCAGATTAAAGTTCAGTGCTTGGAGAAATGGATAGATCATCACCTGGGCACATACGTTTGGGAAATCTGTTCTATTTGCCAGTTCTTGGCAAACCCGAGCAGTATAAGTGCCCCCTGCGCTGTCCCCACAGAGGATGATACGGTCAGAATCCACACCGTAGTCTGCTGCAGTCTGCAAAAAACGCACGGTAGCGGTGAGGCAGTCCAAAGTTTGGCCCGGATACTTATGCTCGGGAGATAAACGATACCTGTACAGAAGACAGCAATTACTACAAATATATACACTTGCAGAGTGCTTAAATGTGACATCTTACATGCATCCATGTACTACTATATATTTGCAAAAATTCCTCAAAGGTGGTTTTACGTATTTAGTTTAAAATTTTGCATGCTGCAGCAGAGGAGCAGAACAGCTTCCTTTTCCATGCCTGTTAGAATTGAGAATATGTCAGTTGAAGACAATGTCACTTATTTTAATAATTGGAACAAGTAAATTATATTACTAATGAATTTTTGCACAGAAGAATTTGTTGGAAACTGAAGTTTCTTCATGCATTCAGCCATTTTCCATAAGCAAAGCATCTTTAAAAGGAAACAGTGGTCCATGTAGTTTAAGGAAAATATTATTACATTTTAGATTTATTATTTACTCTTTATCCTCACAGTCTCCTAAAATATAAAAACCTGAGATCAGAAAAACAGCTTATAATTTATTATTAAAGAACAAAGGCAATCATTTTCATAGTGATAACCACATAAAACATACAAATATGTCTGTTCTACTGAAAATAGTTGGCATACATATAACTTTTGTATCTTTATAAAGCCATATCAAGTATTTCTCATTCTCGTTTCCGACACTGGGTGGAGTTCACTTACCCAACAGATATAACCACTGAATCGGATTTGCTGGCTATGTACCGGCATGTTCTTTCATAGCTTCCTGGAGAACAAATGTTGTCAAGAGTATTAATATCTTAGAATACTTGAAGCAATATTCCCCCCTCCTTTTCTTATGACATATTGCCATGATCGAGATCCACAGAGAAAACTGATTAACTTCCATATTAAGGAGAGTGGACGTTTGGTACTGCATCCTCAGTGCGGGCCTCTTGCCTTTTTAGTGAGCTCCCCAAATTTCCCCTGGGATCAGATAAGTCCAGATTCTTTAACATAAGGACACACAGTAAAACCCATACTTCTAGGGAGATTGTTGATCCGTAAGGAAAATAAGGATTTTTTTTTTTATTGCACACAGTTGCTTAGAATGATTGTAAGGTATAAAATAGCCTCAGACCTTTACAAAAGCTTATTGCGTTATCTTAAATAATAGTAAGAGAGCCTGAGACTTAGTTATGGATGTTATATCATTTTGCTCTGAAAATACCGATACTATAGCAAGTCTAAATGAATTTTGTATTTGAAGCAGAGATTTGACTGTTTTCTGGAGAGCAAAGGGTATGGCAGGTATGCCTCCTGAGAAAGCAGCAGAAAACCAAGGCATCCAAATTATGTTATATTAAAATGTCTAATTGTATAATATTTTCATAGTGAGGTTATGGGTGGAAATAAGCCTGCTTTGATATATTTAAAAATATATTGGGTCTTCCTTCAACCTTAATTCTGAATTTCCTACATTTAGAAGATTTGGTTTACAGGTATTTGCCCAGTGATGTATTCTACCTTAAATTACAGATTTCTAAATTTTAATATGTGCACATGTCTAGTGCCTGTGGACACTGCCAGTATCTTTTAGAACTTTTTAAATTACATACTTGTGATTATCTCTTTTCTCTAATAAATTAAACTGGATAAAGATTACCTAGCTAAAACACATGCGTCATTGCCACACATTTAAAAGCAGCTGCTATAGGCCACTTGAATTCCTGTAAACACTGTTTATAGAAGTGCCAGTAAGCATGCTGTAGTTACAGATCAAAGAGAGGAATGCAGGAGTTAATAGCTTCTGTTGAGTTTCTTAAATGAAAAGGTATTTATTTATTCAGCAGTGCCACCTACTATAGATATGCTGTAAAGAGTGCTCTTTCCTATAAAGAATAATTTAAATACTAAATAAGGGCAGATTAAGCAGTTACATAAGAATAAAGTGTTTTCCATTTCTCCTTCTCCTAAACTAAGCTTCAAGTGCTTTTTAGATTCAAGAGAGTTTTTAAAAATATAATTAACAGTAATAAGTGATTGTTATAATGTTATGATGTCATAACAATCGTATTTTCCTTTTCAGTTTCTTACTGATGCTTCCGAACATCCCACATCCTCCATGGAAGAAGATCAGTCCTCTCCGTTTGCTTGCAGATGGCACTCTTGGAAGGTAAATCCTCACTGGTACCTCATCAAAATGCAGATCCTTTATGAAGAGCTTTGAATCCTTGCATGCTGGCAGTCCGTGAGAAACAAACCGGATAAGTGTATGTTCCTCAAAGATACCCAAATTTTCTAAGTTCTTTGCCTAGATATAATAGGACAGATAAGAAATTAGTATAGGAATCAATATCTATCATTTTCCCACCCTTACAAAGACCACCTTCCTCTATATGTAGAACTGTATTGGTCATTTGCTGCTCTATAGGATTACCATAAATAACTCTAGTGACTTTGTGATTTCACTTGTGAAAGTAAAAATGTACATTTTCATGATTTGACATACAGTTATTTCTGGAAAAATACTTGTTCCATCAAATGTATTCTATAAATACTTTTTAAAATCTCTGTGATCTGGATTTATCACACATAGTATCAGGCATTTGCTTAGGTCTGTAAGTTGGGAGTCATGAGGCCTGAGGCTCCCTCTGTAGTCCATGAAGAGAAAGCACCATTTCTTGAGGTCGATTCCAGCTTCCAGTATGCTAAATCTTACTCTGGAGATACCTGTTCATCTCCATTGATTATAAAAGGAGACTGTCTACTTTAGATGGCCCAGTTAAAGTATTTAAGGTTAGGTGAGATGGAAGTGCCTAGCATGATAGAATTCAGTATACCAGGAGAAAAAGACTCATGCCAGTTTGTGTTTTTAACTTACTGGTGTTTGGTCATCTCCATGCCACAGGGTCAGTGACAGCACTCTTTAAGAAAATATCGGTGGTACTTATCTCCAGTGCAGTGCTGCTGGCCTAAATGAACCTGATGAGAATGGTTCTGAATCTTATCTCCTTCTCTATCAGTGAAAACTTGCTAGTATCAAGATCCTACAGGTATTCATGAAATGGCTCAGCAGACAGTTTCTCACAGCTAATCAGGGGAAAAAAAGATATTCTGAAGACAGGGGAGATTGGTCAAATTTGTCAAAACATTTTTTTCTTTGTTCTTTGAGGCCAGTCATCTAGTGACAATTGAAGTTGCCTCAAGATCACACTGGAACTCTCGCTGATCCTGAACGCAGGTTGTAACTGATGCATTTCCTTCTAGGGACAACATTGCCCTTCCTATTAAATGGTAACTTAATTGCCCTTAAGTTTATTACAATTCATTGTTTTGGAATGATGATCATCATCACAAGCTAATTGCAAATTGTATTGTTCGCCTCTCTTCTGATAACAAAAGTCTCCATGTACGTACTATGTCAGTGCCTCATAAACTAATAGCCAGCTATGCTTTCGTAAATTGATCTTTACAACCTTTTGTATCTGGCCTTTAATTTAGATCTGTTCTCTTTATCTCAGAGACAATACAAGTATTGGCCTTAGGTAGTAATTTTGCTGCACAGGAATGCCATACTAGGAGAAAGAGGCAGAACTTTCTCAGCTGCAGGATCCCAGCTATCTTGTACATTCAAAACCAAAAACTGTCATGACTTTTAAGTCAGTATTTTTCTCAGAGTGATGATTTTGGAATGGTTGAAGTTAGCAGAACTGCAATATCATGTTTTAAGTGTATTACATTTCATCTGTACTTCTAACATCCCTGGTTTTTACTGAGCTTGCTGATCTCAAATATATGATAAACTTGGTATCAAAGCATTCTCTCTAAGTATCATCCTTTCTTTTCTAATTTTAGACGGTCCTGATGTCCCAGAGACATCTTCATATTCTGGGAAAACACTGCCACAGAAGAGAATGAGGAAATTGGTATGTATTCTGTTGAAAAATTCCATCTCGATCCATAGTTTCAAAGTATTTCAGAATGAATAACAATACACTCAAACCCAAAAAGTATGACTATTCCTAACCAGGTGTGATCAGTGTTAGTAGGTGAAACATATCATATAAGCCAGGTTCTAAAATGTGTTATATGTGAGAAAAAGAGGACCCAAATTAGCGTGTCAGCACACCTTTTCTTGTGAAATAAGACCTGTGAAAAACTATTAGCTGGAATGCCTAACTTCTGTCACAAACTTTTTTTTAACATGGAAGATCATATGGTGACCAGACTTCTATTTTAAAAACAATTCTCAAATCACATACCAAATAGCAGAAACTATTAAATTTGAGCTTTATGGACTTTAAGACTACATTTGGCAGCCTCTTTCTCAATCCCCTTCAAGTGTTACTCTTTGCCATCCAAAATAATCATCAAAGCTTTGTATCATAGTGTAATATGCACAGTTAGAGTAATGCAGATTCATATAAATGGAGTAAAATGAAGGCTAAGATGTGAGCTGGTAGGCTTTCTCTCATCTCTTTTATTTGGGATTGTCACTGATTTCTTAACAACAGAATATGCGGATAGATGTAACAGGAGCATCATATGTATGACACCCGTGCTCTAGAAGATGTATGTTTAACTGTTGATGCAGCTCTTCTAAGAGCTATCTCAAGTAAAGTGCAAGAAAAGAGGGAAAAAAAGGCATGTTTTGAAGAGAGAGAAAAAAAGAAAGAGAGATTGAATACCCATTTAGGAGCGAAGCAAATAGGATGACAACCTTAAACGCTTTGAGTTCAGGCCTTGAACTCATAGGTGCATTACTTTACATGCCTTTACTATAACTTACATGACAGTGGGTACAAACAGATATGTCATTGGCACAACAGCAGCATCACTCACCAGAATGAGTCGATGTGCTTATTGCATGTGCTTTATAATAAAATTATAAAGTCCTCACTATGATTTCTCTGAATATAAGTGTAAAAGCTAGATGTTCACCAGAAGTACTGGTCTAAGGTTTTCAAAGCAAAGGGCTCAAGAAAATTAGGTAGTAAATGGATGTATAACAAATGCTGAAATGAATTTATCTTTAAAATTATTCACAAATGGAAGTTGAAAATTCTGTAACATACTATGATTGAAGATGGAATACATGCTGTTGTAGAACAGCCACTTGGAAGCTGTAAAAGCAGATTAAAAGAATCATCGAAAGAATCTTTTCATCAAATCGAGTATAGAAATATGTGGGATTTAATAACATAAACGCATATTATCATATTAAGTGTATAACTTAATATGGAGAACAGTCTGAGATATGTTCAGGATAGCAGACTCTTCTTCATGCCAGACAGTATAGAAAGGTAATGGCAGTTTGGCTTGATTTAGAGTAAATAAATCAGGCGTAGGCCATGAGAGGATCAGAGTCAATTACCTGATTTGGCACATGTTGCGGTGTGAGTTTAAGTAACTCACCTAAGCCTGTAGTGGATTATAGGGCCCCAAATCACCATTGAGGGTGTGGACCTGAATTATTGCGTTAACTGTATGTAACCTGGGGATTACAGAACACTTCTACCTGAGATGAGCTCCCTACAAACATTGCTGAAACCACTCAGTGGTTTTCCTGATAACTCCCCTTTAATGTGCTGTCTGCCAAACTCATGGTAAGGGTTAGGCTGCTCTTGTATACTCCTATTGTCTTGTATTGAAAACTTTTTGAGCAAGAGCTGTTTCTTACCCTAGTTGCAAAGCACACAGCAGAGTGAATCTGGCATAATAATAAGTGACGTAATAATAAGCCGTAAGAGCTTTAGCTGAACCTGCTTTGACCATGAAGTTGGACTAGATGACCTCTGGAGGTCCCTTTCAACCTACATGATTCTGTGGTATTTCACTAAGATGCAGTGATCTAGTTACAGCAGAAACAGGAACCATGGCAGGGGCAGGGAGGGTAAGAAAATTACTATAGGTAGATCAAAATTTAGAAAATTAATTCAAATAGATTAAAGTGCACTGAGATACATACAGAAGGCTTCAGTTACTACAGTGGAGAACCCTACAATCAAGCCGAACGATATCCAATGCCTTCCTCTCATCCACAGGCAGTCATTTCGTTATAGAAAGCAATTAAGTTATAACTGCAGTATAAACATGGCAAAACTCAGAAAAAAAATAAATAAATGAGCAAAACTCACCTCCCATAGGCTGTTTTTATATACAGTAATAAAATTCCACATCAGACCTTGGCCTTTACCTTTCAATCTGCATTTGTTACTGTTACACATAGTTGCAGTGTTTAACTGCATACCCCCATAGTTCTATCCACATTTCTCCAAGCTACCACAGATCATGATAAACTTACCATAATTTCCATCAGAACATATAAGCAATGATATAAGCAGAGCTTTAAAGGCTGGTCAACTTCAGGAGGAATTTCCGCCTTGAAGCCATCATAATCAGTTGCTACTACAGCCAGCAATATTAAAGCAACTAGAATCCCTGCTATTAATGTCAGAGCATTAAAAAATTCCATTTTTCTTTGGTGAGGATGATTTGTTAGAGAACTGCTTGATGTGACAATATTCTCTTCCTCCGGCCTGACTCCACAAAACTGATTTGCTTACCAAAATTGCTCCGCCCTCCTCCTACAGATAAGGAGGAGGGTGGAACATTTGCTAAAATTTGCTAAAACAAACAAACATCCAGCAATGCTGGCTATTACAGCTTTCTTTAGCACGGTCAAAGTCAGTACTTACAAAGTTTAACTATTTGGGAATCCTATTCTGGAATGGGCATGTAGTCCCTCTAACTTTGAAAATATTTTCATGAGTTTTACAGATTAATTTTTAGATTGAACTGAAAGTACTCTTATTATATGTTTGAATATGACTACCTATGGTTTCAGGTAGAAGAAGGGGAACAATGTTAAGACCGTTCTGAATATAGCCTGGGCTTCTGAGTGCTTTGGTCAGTCTTCTAGTTTGGAGAAAGAGACTAATGTGTTCTCCAAAGTGTTTTGAGTGTAGTGAATTCCTTGATTTTTTTTTTTTTTTTTTTTTTTTTTTTTTTTTTTGGTCAGTGGCTGCTAAAAATATAAAGCTACTCCTTGTAGCCCCTGCAACTGGAAAAGTTTGCCTTTGGCACAGCTTTCTCTTGCTAACATCCTCCTGTTTTGGCTTCCTTTCTGATTCATCTTGTCAAGTTTAAAGAAGCTTAGGAGAGTTAAAGGACTTGGATTATTTCTCTTCTGGCATGCACTAGCGAATCACTGTGTCTGAAAACAAATTAGAATAGAACATAAATTCTTTTAAAGAGGACATTGTTAGAAAGGATTCAGGAAATATTCTGTCTAGAGATTTTTTTCTAAGGGTTACAAGTTTCTGGTACAAAATTATTATAAGAATTAGCCTACTGTTCTGTTTTGGTGAAATCCATATTACGTTGGTTTAGCAGGATTTCAGTTCAGACTCTGGAAACAATAAACTTCTTGTAATTATGAGGCCCTTATGGACTTAATTCTTCTGCCTCCCATTCCTTTTGTATCTTAGAGGCTTTGACAGGACTGAGGGATGCAGACAGACGGAAAAGGCAAATATTGAGTGGTGTAGAAGTGGAGTAAGTATACTAAAGAGAATGTAACATGATTCAATCAGTTTAACACAATGTATTCACTCCATTCCTGTTCTCTTGAGTACACTTCTCACTGTTATCTCTTTTGCTTGGCCTTCCAATATGAAGAAGCAGGCTAACAGATTGAGGATGCCATTGTAAAGCAAGATCCTCACAAGTCTTTTGGTTCACCTTGACTGGCTATCAAAGAATTGTGAATATGAATGTGTTCAAGGGTAGATATATTAAACCTGTTTTTGAGGGTTCTACCTATAAACTGAGTCTACCTCTGTCTCTTCAAATGAAACAAGGGAGATGATGTGATGACTGAAATGACTAAAGAAAGCGTAATCTGTTTTCTAAATATGGTTTCTATTTACTGGAGTCTAACAATGTCATTGTCTGAATGTTAGCTACCTGGAAAAAAAAATAATAAAAAAGATCTGTTCCGAAGTTTCCTGAAGTCAGTGGGAATATTACCACTAACTGTAGTTGGCTTTGAATCTGGCCCTTCACATGCAAAACCCATACCTGTTTTGCATGAACAATTATATGCATAAAATTATGCATTCACACATAGAGACTGAAAAGTTCAGAATGTCATTAGTAAAGTGGTTGTTCCTTCAATATTAATAAACTTACCCTAATTTCTTATTAGAGTCTCTTTTTTCTCGTATAGAATTTTGGTTCTTAATTAAACATAGGTGAGAAAAAAAGCAGTTAGTACAAATTATAAAATCTAGCGTGCAATAAAATAGCTAAGTAACTGAATGAAATACCACATTCTTGATGCTGCATCCCTTTGTCTGAATTCCAGAGAGCACGCATATGCACTTTCAAAACATTTCTGTTTATAAACACAACTGTTTTTATACATACAGATTTAGAGAAGGTTGTCACCTAGAACTTAGAATTACTCAGTGAGACATTCATTATATCTTTATTCATAACACTGATTTGTTTTGAGACCCTGAGAAAGCAGTGAGACTTCGAAATGTAGCTTTTCACGCAAGGCTGGACACAGGCTGTTTTCTGTCAAGGCTAGACATTAAACAGAAACCTGGTCCCATTGAGCTTAGTCGTGGCAAAGCTTCACTTACAACACAACAGTATCAGACTCTTAATACTTAATAACGTATAGAAGGGCAGTGTGAAATCATAGAACCACTGGGACACATTTCAAATGGAAAATGTGAACTCAAGGGGGGAATGAAATCAAGAAGCACAAAACGTTAGCTCTTGATTGACCCAGTTCTGACAGCGGTATTTCATTAAAAACAGCTCAGCTTGGCAAAAGATTTTCTTTTTTCAAAGGAGGTGTAGTTCAACCTGTGACTGTGATAGATTGCCTATGGTCAGGCGTCTCACGCTGATGTAAAAAACTGGTACTACTTGACACTCTGGTAACAGAAATTTTCCGTTGCATAATGGTGCTGTTCTGTGTTCAGAGATTTTTCCCATCTGCCTTACCAAGGTACTGTATATGTTTCAGGGTTTGTTTGTTTGTCTGAAATTGAAAACACGGAATTGTTAGCCTTTATGCATTAGGCTAAAATGCTTTGAACATGCTTTTAGTTTCCAGCTCCTTTTCCTTTCAGAAGTTCTTCAGTTTAGCAACTTTATATGCATGAACAGACTTCCAGGTTTGCTAGGAACTTGGCTGCAAAGGCTCTGTAAAAAAGATGCGGAGTTCTACCTGTATGTGTAGATGCATGGTCAAGATGGAAGCATTCGGACAGTCTACCTGAGCCTATTTATGGAAACATAAAAAATTGTTCTGTTAAAATCGCCAAGTGACTTGTTTTCGGAATTTATCCCCTCGTTCTGGAGGCAAAAGTTGTTTTTTCGCTGCTATTGATTCCTTCAAGCCACGGCAACTAGGGAAGAGAAGTATGAGTAAATCTTCATTGAGAGTATGAGTAAATCTATGTTACAATCCAAAAGCGGGGTTTCAGTTTGTATAGGCCTTCCTAACCTACCTTTAAATTAGCTAGCCTAAATACAAAGAACAGATTCAGTTTGGAGCTAGTGCAATTGCAGTTAGCAGCTATTGTGGTTAAATATTCAGAAAATAAAAATGCATCATTTTGGCTATGGTTCCAGGATTGGAACATTCAAGGATGACCTAAATTTAGAAGTATTAATCCAGAGTAGATTAGTAAAACTGTATTAAAGCCATCTTCCCTGTTAAGAAGTACAAACCCAGAAATTTAGACAAGTAGAAGACAAAGCTGAATGAGTTACCACTGAGATGTGTTTACCTTCTTACTCTTGTTGCCAACTGAAAACTAACATAGCTTAAAACACCATGAGAATAGTTTAAATCAAGGGGAGGGGCTTTTTTGCAATTTATACTTTGACGTGAGTGGATGTTTGGGAAATGATTAGTTCAGTACTGTGCAGCTATGCAAAATGCAAAATTAATTCTGCAACTAAGCTATAGCATTAGCAACCGATTTAATATCACAAAATGAACAGGCCTGCTTATTGGGCACTCCAGTGCACTGGTTAAGGACTTCTGGGTAGGAACATGGAAGGGATTCACTTTGGGACAACATTTAAGTCATAATTAGCAACAGCTGCTGTGATGATGAGACAGATCCTTGTTATCGAGAGATGTACTAAGAGCCCTTTTGCACCTATAGACATTTACTGAAAGCAATTCGGGTAATCAAACTTAAATGAAGGTACAGTTTAGAAGGTTTCATTAGCAAATGTCCAGGTTGGTTTTGTAAAGGTGACAGTTTGGAATAAGATCTCTTGCCAAATAAGAGTATAACAGTCATTTTACAACCATCAGATGAAATCCCAGCATGCTACTACTTTGCCACTTTCTGGAGTGAATTGCAGCTGAAGGGGATAAATCTCAACTGTTCTCAGTGTTCTATGTAGAACACTTAGAATTTAAAGCTATTTGATCTTTCAGCTGAATGAGGTGAATTATAAAAGTAACTTACTTGCATATTTTTCACCATAGTCCTTATAGACAAGATGCAATCACTGCAGTTCTACTATAAGCCTGCTTTTCTTTCTTGCTTTCGTGCACTTGTAAAAAGTAGTGGTTTCTGGTTGCAAGTACTTCACGGTAGATCTAAAACAGAAGTAATGTAGTTCATGCTTTCACTGAAATTTGAAGAGCATATTAGGAAAATACTTCATTTTAAATAGCTAGAACTGTCTCTTTACTTGAAATTTTGTAGAAAATTTTCACATAGTTCAATAAACCAAAGTCATAATGAATGAAAATAACACTTCCAGTACATCTTAGAACATTATTCAAGTTAGAAACAGGTGTATGAAATAAATATTCACAAGAGTAGTCCCACTAGCATCAAAGGAACTGCACATGTTTTAAATTAAGAATTTAATGTTGTCCTTTAACTTGAATGACAAGTAAACAGTGTGTGTAGTAGTATTGACTTTTGTATTTTAACTGTGCCTATGGAGATTTATGTATCAAAATGGAATGAACTAAGGAATCAAAAATCAATTTTACTTTGACAAGCTTCATATCCTTTCATTTTTTAACACTACCCCTTTCTGTACCAGAAAGTTGTTATATTTGTTACCAGTCCAGACACTGAGTCATTCCTGTTTAAACCAGACACTAGGCTCTCTGTGTAATTTCTCTTTCCCCTTCAGAGTTTTTGGACTGAGATGAAAATTGTAATGCCAGGTGCCTCCCCCAGCTCCGTTTCTGAAGGTATTACTGTAAAAACACACAGAGGTGCTAAGTGCTGCCAAGCAGCAATGGAAATTCTCTGAGCTCTGGTTCTTTCAGATAGAGCTAAGTTAGGGATACCACCTGAGTCTGAAAATAACTATAGACTGAGAGTTTCCGGTCAGATCGCTTCAACTTTTTCTCTCCCCCGCCCGAATCTCTCTCGACAGTGTTCCTTGTACGACGAGGCAGTGACGGTCATCTGGCCTGTTTCGTGTGGGGTAACCGGGCACTTACAGGTAAGAACGCTGCAGCTTTCTCATGAATGTTATTTTATTTTTTCTGGAGACTTGCACGGAAGTTTTAACAGAGCTGGAGTTCAAGGGATTTAGATGTGGTTCATTTTTTTGTGTTAAAAGAGCCCGTGTGATACAGGTTTTGAATGTGGACGGCACCAGAAACTCGGTTGCTCTTGTTTTTGTGAGCGGGTGGCCTCCGAGCGCTCTGCTGGCATACGGCCACTTTGAACTGTGGCTGTTTTCCGGAGCATTTGTTTGATTCTGAAACATGAAATCTAATTTATTTTCCAAGGGGGTTTTACCTTCCTAAACCACTTCTATTAGTTTGTGTAATATAACTTGGCTATGCATAGGCACTTAGACTCACACACTTCCAAAATTGATGGTTTTCCTTTAGTAGCTGGAGAAAGTAAAGAAGTTACAGAAACGTAAAGCAGTTTGCGAATGCCTTTCAGATTCGTCGTTTTTCGGTATTTCTAGTTCTTACCACTAGATGGCTTCCCAGGACAGCTGATAAAGGTTCGGGCCTCCCGAATCACCATGTGCGTTTGGATTCTGTTTCATTTTGGCACATTCTTAATAACATATACAGTCATAAACCCCGAGGTCTCCTCTGCGTGGCTGAGAAGACAGCAACGCGAGGCTGGACATGCCTGAGCATCTTTTGACCTCCTAAAAACTTTGCACCTTAGATTATTTTGATGGCAACCACAACTAGTAAGTCTGTATGAATAGCTCTCTGCTCAAATGTGTAGTTAGAGCCTCCTCAGAGGAGCTTGAACAGTGCAACTAAATATATAACTTACCTAGCTAATGCCTAACCGTGTAGAAAAACGAGCTGGGGAACCTAGTTGCAACACACTTGCCCTTTCTCCTGTTACAACATAGCAGTAAAGTGCTAGGGAGACCTTCTTGTGTTGCAACCGTGCCCTGGTGACTGGACAAAAGTCTTGGGAAAGGAGGAAAAAAACACAGCTTTGATGTGAGAGGTCTCCCTGCTTCATTCAATGGTTGCTTTTTTATTGCCGCTGCTACTAAAAGCACCGATTAGCAGTTTTATGCAACGTGAGCGCCTGCCAGCTGGGAAAATCCATGAGGAAATTCCAAACTGTAATTCCACGCCGTCCAAAACAGATCGGCCCGATGCTAATGGATATATAGTAATAATCCAGCCTCGGCTGGGTTCAGCCCAGCAGTCCGGGGCTCGAGTAAGTTTCCCACCGGCGCCGAGCTAACCGGGGCTGGGGCTGGGGCTGGGGCTGGGGCTGGGGCTGGGGCTGGGGCTGGGGCTGGGGCTGGGGCTGGGGCTGGGGCTGGGGCTGGGGCTGGGGCTCGGGCTCGGGCTCGGGCTCGGGCTCGGGCTCGGGCTCGGGCTCGGGCTCGGGCTCGGGCTCGGGCTGCGGCTGGGCCGTGCGCGGCTCCGGCGGCACCTTCCCGCGGGGCGGCGCGGCGGGGCGCGCAGCGGGCGCGGCCGCCTGCCCGGGCGAGCTCCGGGGGAGGGGAGAGCCGAGCCAGCCACTCACAGAAACAGTAGTGAAATCTCCCCGACACTTTAACTGTCAATCAGGCTTAATGGGGTATAAAACCTCCGCGGCGCCGCGGCGGTGATCGGCAGAGCGCAACAGGGAGCAGGGAGCGAGAGCCGGAGCTGGGGAGCGCACGGCGTCGTTGCTGCCCGGGGCTCGCGGCTGCTCCGGGGAAAAGCCGGGAGAGGGGCCGGCGCAGGCGGCTCGGGACGGAACGCCTAGAGATATTTATAGAAACTAAAGCAAAAACAACAACCTTACCCTGAATAGACCCTTTCTTAAAAAGAACGTCCCGGCAATTCTGTCTCATTTAAGCAATTTCCTGAGTCTAAGAATAGAAATGAGCTGCCTGGAAGGCGCTGCAGGCTGAAATTTGGAGTCATAGGCTGCTTTATTTTCTTTCTCCGAGAATAAAACCCTTCGATTTGGATGCTGGATTTTTATGTCGCTCTTTGAAACGGAGGGATGTATGGTTACTTTTGATTTTACTTTTCTTCTCTCTCTTTAATTTGAAAGACTGTCTTCCAGTTAACAAGGAAACCGTCTTACCTGCATGTGGCAATCCCAAAGGACACCGATCAAGACACCGGGGAGCAACGTGGTTTTCCGCACTGTTTTATTCCCGCCCCACTTTTTTTAGGGGGGGGCGAAGGATTTTTCCAGGCCGCGAATCTCCTGCCCCCAAGTTTTGGAAGGGGGCTGAAGACTCGGCACCCGCCCGGGGGTGCATGAAGGGTGTCGCTCCTCCTCCCCCGTTAATCTGGCAGGAACGAGAGGATGAGCTGGAAGCGGCTGGGCGCTCTGCTGCTTTTCCCCCTGCAGCTGCTCTGCCTGGTGGCGAAGGCCGCCGCGTGCCTGGTGCTGCCGCCGCGGCTGCGGGACCTGTCGGCGGAGACCGTCCTCATCACCGGCGGCGGCCGCGGCATCGGCCGCCACCTGGCCCGGGAGTTCGCCCGCCGCGGGGCCAGGAAGGTGAGCGGCGCCGGGCCGCGCCGGGCCGGGCCGGGCCGGGGGGCTCGCTGCCCCCTCGCGGCGCCCTGCCGGCGGTGGGACCGCGGAGGGGCAGCGCTCGCGGTTGGCGGCTGCTTGCGCGTCGCCGGGGGCGAGAGACAGGCGGGGAGGGAGGGAGGGAGGCCCGGAGCCGCCGCGCAGGCGGTGCGCGCTGCTCGGGAGCTGCCAGGCACCCCGAAACCCTGTGCGGGGGTGCGTGCAGGTGAATCCAGATGTGGGAATCCATCAGGAATACAAAAACCCAACCCCGAAACACTGGAAGAAGGCTTGAGGTTTAAACTTCCATCTCCTTCCCCTTTAGGGCAATGAGAGGGAGGAATCATGAAATTAAACAGCTGCATAAATACTCCTCCATGTGAGAGTGTGAATAAGAGTAAATACAGAATAAAGAAGAACTGAAACACAGAATGAGAGAACACTTAAAGCAGTACTTGCATGTAGCTGGGGCTTGTTTTTTTTCACTTTCCTTCCCATGGAGCACAGTTTGATGTGTGTGGCGTTGAGCAGCCCTGGCATACAGCTTGGAGGTGTAAAGTGTGTCAGCATTGAACTTTGATGTTTGTATATGCTTGTGTTTAAACATCGTGTTGAGATTTACAAATCCCCCAAGGTCGGACAAGCAAGTTGACTGACCTTTGCACCCCAGCAATTTGCTGGAAGTGTATTTACGTTATCTGTTAGAATACCATGCTTCATTATTTATTTATTTTGTGAGGCTGGTTGCTATGCTAAGCTGCAGTGCTGAAGTGCCACCATTTCTACAGCTAATTGAAGAGCTCCTGAGCTGCGGTTCAGCTAGATGCTGCACAACAGTAATCAGCCCTAATGAACCAGCTGACGTGGGCCAAAAGGAGAGGGAGCTATTTAAAACGAGTGGGGAGAGCTGAGGATGAAATTATTGTAAACTGATACCGACCGTAGTTCATTTGTAGGTCTTCTCTATCAAATCATTACATGTCTTAGAATAAACAAGAAAATAAGGAATTCTTGGGGAGATTTGCACTTTTCTCGTATGGTGTTACAAACTCCTATGCGATTGCTACTTGTTGTTTACAGCATTGGGGGTTTTTTTGTCTTATGTTTTCTGCCTGCCTGTGATCAAGGTGTTCCAGTTTTTGCCTTTACTGAATTCTCCTTTTAGTTAAATCACTGCTATTCTGTGAGTCAGATGTGGCACTCAGCAACTTTTGCCCTCTGTGGTACTTTGACAGCAGCACGTTTTCCCTGTAACACAGAAGCATGCTTATCCTTCCTCAACGTTTGATATGGAAAACTGCCTCTAGGTGTGATAGTTTCCAATCCCTTTGCTCTGAGATTTCACTGCTGTCCTGCCTGCTGTGCTGAAACTTGACTTTCTGTATTTAATGCAGTCTGTAGAGTGCAAATCTTCTATTTAGCAGTACTGATTTTACACTTTTCTCTTAGATAATGGAAAAGAACTGGAAAAGATTTGAAGTGACTAGCAAGTCACCTTTCAATAAGACCTGTAATAGTTAGATATTCTGTTTTTCTGCTGTTTGTCTTCTACTGCGATTGTTTTACTGTTATGTGTAGAGCGTGAGTTTTTTGATGATAATTAACAATTTATTATAAATTCTGACTGTTGTATGGTATATTCATGATATTCCACGTTTGGAAAAACACGTGCAGCAAAGGCACGAAATTCTGCGGCCGTGCATGTTACATAGAGGTGGATGGAAACTGTGACACCCAAATTCAGATCCTGATGCTGGGTGTGCAGTATATCTTGGGAGAGTCATCACAGCGCGTGCGCGCGCAGACATAGTGGCGGGGTTTTGGAGGTAGGCGGCGATATACACCCATATTTTTGAGATTAGAATCTTCTGCAGGACAGGTTGGTGGAGACTGTCAGCATATGCAATTTCTTCTGATAATTAGACTGGGTTGGATTTCACCTTATACGCTGTCTTTTAACTCCATTGCTCTGCCATTGTGCCTCAAAGATGACCTGGACAGATACATGTCTATGACCGTTTCCTTCTAAAATGATGTTCTTTTCTCATGGTTGTTCGCTGGCGTCTCTGATGAAATTGCCAGCAAGGGGACAGAGCAGTGTCAGTTGTGTTTTTAGTTTCAGAAATGTATATCTTCCAGTTTTTGGATTAAGACTACCAGTGGTTTTCGGGCAGTAAGAGACTTTAGTCATTAGACCATCCCTGTTCCGTAGTGCCAGGTGTACGCTAAGAGGTCGAAGCATCCGCACTTTGCTTTTGACTTTGGGATAGAAGTTTTCACAAACTACTTGGTCATGGGAGGCACCAAGGATTTAAATTTTCCTGTAGCACTCCTGGAAAAAACTAAAACACACAAATGTGCTGTAACAGAAAAAGTGATTTACAGAAGATACGGGACATGTTAGTGTTATGAGGGATGAATAGCACTGAATCTTCTCCAGAGATACTCAAGTATTGTAATTCAAGTTAACACTGCTCCGCAGAGATGTGTCCAACTGGGGAGTGGTTTTGCTGCTGTTCAAGTCCTGGAGAAAGGTACTTTTTGCTTTCAGTTTGTAGTCATTTGCTTGTAAAACTTTCACTATTGTTGGCTTTAACTCTTGAGAATTTTGATCACACTTGAAATATTTTTGACCAGTAGAGCATCACCTCTGTCTTAATCTCACACATTGGTAGCTTTATTAAGGAACTTGGCTTTTGATACTCTGTGGGTAGCCAAAATGGCAGAGTTGTATCTGTGTGTTTGAAAAGGGGGAAGTGGAGATTTTCATAGTTTGTAACAGTTTGTGATTGAATGCCCATGAAATAAAAATCCACTTCCAAACCTTAATGATGTTTCTTAATGGTGTCTTGCAAAGAATACACTGCATAACTGAGTTAATTTTGGGAAGACTGGCTCCTTTGAACAGTGTTTCTTGCCTGGCTCCTTTGAACAGTGTTTCTTGCCTGGCTCCTTTGAACAGTGTTTCTTGGAAGAACAGCCATATACAGATATGGGCAGTCAGGGGACTGTAAGGGCTGAATGGATTAATTCACTGATGGTTAGAGCTGGAAAATATTACTGAGTTCCTCTAGGCCTTTCCCTTTCCCTGCAAGCATTTTTTATTACCGTGTCCTTGCCAGAGATCTGTCAAAGCTGTTTCTGATGATCTCCAATGTGAAGGTTTGATTATGTCATTTATATGTCTTGCTCTTTCTCAGGTCTTCTTTTAGGGCATTTTTTTGATGTCTAATTTTTCTTCCTTCTATTTTAAACTTATTTTGATGCTTAGTTCTGATGCATTCTGGATTATTAGGCGTTGGATTAACCTAATAAAACTAACTGAAAGAGTTGTAATTATAGTATGGAAACACTTTCCCCAACTCCAGTATGTATTTTAGGATTCAAGGTTATATGACCATGACTTTGGAAGAGTATCTTCAGCCTTTTCTGTTGGAGACTGGTCAAAAAGCGTTGATTTTCATTAGGCTTTTTATTTCCACTGAGAGTTGTGGTCTCAAAAATGATCAATATGGATCTTCGGTAGCATCTCTACAAGGGATCTTATAGCGGTGCTTTCCAGTTGTTTCTTTGTGATCATTTCTGTTATCCCAGCTTGTTTCGTACTATGTATATTTTGTCCTACTAGATTTGGTCTAAGTTGCTTTCTCTTGCTGTGATGTGTTTGCCTTTTTGGTAACCTCAGCTATTGTTGGATGGACAACTGGGCGTCTAGGGAATCAGCGGTGTTCTCGGCATGGGAGATGTCCCCAGAATACCAAATGGGCTGTGGGCAGCCACGGTCTTGTGTTAGGGTGAGTCTGCTGCAGACGAGAGTTGAATACTTCCCATCCACCTTGTTGAGAGTTCTCCACATTCGTCGCTGTGCAAGAAATGACCCTGTATGAGCGCTGCAAGATCCCTCCTGTTCTCTCCTCTGGAGGTTCGCTTCCTGTGTTACAGGAGATGAGGCGACTCAAAGGACTTGCATGCTTGTGCTTTGGATGAGGTAAGCCGTCTGGAATATCTGGACAGACAGGAGTCCTTACTAGATGGCAAGGAGCTACTATCACCAAAAAAAACAAGAAACGGAAACCTCGCTCTTGCGCGGAATGTACTGCTTGATAGCCATGACCTCACGCTGTCAGCGCCGGGATCGAGGCGGTTACGTCTGCAGGTCCGCAAGGTGCTTTTAACAGGGTGGCAATGTGATGGGCAGCTGTACAAGCCCACAAGCATAATCATATAGTGATTATTTTAGAATGGTGAAGACACTACTTAAACAGTTTTCAAAGCAAAAATTTTTACAGATTTTCTTCTGGTTTACGTCCCTCTGGACTTTTTTCAGGCTACAAATAAAACTAAGTTCTCAACCGTTCTTTCTCAGTCATTACTTTACAAAATTTTCAAGGTCAGACCTTAATGTCTTTGTTTAGGAAGATATATTGTCATTTGGGTCTGCAGTCCTCTTTCAGTTCGTTTTCAGTCTAAACAATTCCTCAAGTCCTTGATCAGTTTTTACAGAAGTTCCTTGCATAAGGTGTCACCTCTGATTTACGCTGCTTTACACTCTTTTCATGCTGTACTGTTACTGGCACAACTGTTTGTGAGGCAATGGTGTGAAGGGTCTTTTCAGTTGGATTAATTCTCTGGACTAATTTGCAGTTGAGCATCCCAAATAACTGTGAGGCATAACGGAAAGGATTGCCTAGGGCTGGGAGTAAGAGGTCAGTGGAGGAAGGAGCTCTGAGGAGGGGATGAGAAGTGCTAAGCTGGCTCCGCTGCCGAGAAACCTGGGCCAGTTTCC
Source organism: Dromaius novaehollandiae (assembly GCF_036370855.1). Taxonomy (NCBI): domain Eukaryota; kingdom Metazoa; phylum Chordata; class Aves; order Casuariiformes; family Dromaiidae; genus Dromaius; species Dromaius novaehollandiae. Next base: position 7,227,830 of record NC_088121.1, on the reverse strand, counting down.
CTCCATGTTCCAGTAAATTCAACAGAACTGAAAACCTCATAGAAACTGCAGGTGCCTTTTAAAACTGGAGAGTTTCAGCTGAGTGAGATTTTAGGCTTTGGACTCTAGTTTGGGTGGGAGTATTGCATATGCAGAGACTATACAAAAATGGTGATGAAGTCTTAGAATTTAGTCTGATATGCCCAGAAATGGAAGTTTTTGAACCTTGTGAAATGAGTTTTTGCAGCGTTCTTCCCCGTTGTGTACATAAACTGTATTTAATTCTAGGAGTATTTTAATTTGATCCATATTGATCACATTGATACATTATCATCCTGATCTGTATACTTTTTTAGACCAATGCTATATATTAAAAGATTAACCGCACTGTGATAACAGCTGGATATAAAAGTAATACTCATCTCCTTAAGTGACGACATAGTACTGAGACTGATGCTGATGAGTGACTAGAGGAGTCACTCAGAGCTGTGCCCTTTCTGAGGTGTAGGACAAAAGCTATTTGGACTATCTCGCATGGATTTCAGTAAGAGTTCGTAATCCAAAATGCCTTTTGAAATATTGTTCAGTCTCAACCATTCATCCCTGATTTCACTTCCAGAACCTCTAGAATTTTCTGCTAAACCGTGTTTGAAAGATAGATCTTGCATGAAGAAGAACCGGACATCAAAGTCTTAGCACGCAGGAATTTTAATGTGCCACAGAGGTCCATCCAGACAGGCTGCAGTGTTCCAAAGCAGAAGACGTTCAATTTGTCATGTACGAAGGAGTGCAGTTGATGTGCTGGAGGAATGGGGGAAGGGATGAGCTAGCACACCTGAAGTAAATTCAACAATAAGTCCTTCTGCTTGTTGTCTGTCCATTTTTAAATCCCCTGCAGCTGGGCCAGTCATCAAGAAGACACTTGTGTTCTGCAAGTAATAACTGATTTCTGACATGTATCTTATAATCTGCTCCGAGTTCAGAACATGAATAGACTTGACCTTGCCACCCCAGAGGAGAGTAATGTAAAGGAAAGAGTTGATTTAAAATCAACAGAATTTCAGAACTGAGAGGAACTGTTTTTCCAAGAACATGATTAATCACAATGTGTTTGTTTTTAGTAGGTACTGCGATCTAACATAATGAAATCATAAAGCCTTTAAGATGATATTTTTAAAAGAAGTGGGCACACTTCTGGTGTACTTTACCCAATGCAGATGCAGCAGGCAAATGTGCTGCACAAATAGATGTTTAGTTGGCCGAGGGTACAATACTTTGGAAAAAAACTCAATGTAAAATACATGTATATATTTAGAACAAAGTATCTTTCCACATACTGAATCCTTTTTATGCCCAGTGGAGATACCAGAATGGCAGATAGTCCATGTAGCTAATGCATTTCTCCGTAGTAGTTTAGCAATCCAAATAAGTAACTAGCCAGATTGAAAAGATAATTTCACATGTCTCAAAGTGAAACAGATATGATAACCTAAAAGGGAATGTTGCATTGAAGGGATTTATTTTTTGTGATACTAGATTCTAAGCATCTATGATATCAGATGATTTAGATATTTTAGTACAATGAGAAAATTTGCCCATCATGCAAATAGCAGGATATAGGTCATTAATCTCTCCTGTTGTGTGAGTAAGCAGTTGGAAAGAAACATTTGAACTGAACAGTTTGGGGTATATTTTTAATGGCGGTAAATGCACTTAATCTTACAGTGAACTCTTAGACCGTGTCTTAACTTGACAGTGACCAGAATTATGTGAAAAATTGGGGAGTGAACATTTTCCCATGTCATGCAAAATAATACAATGATTTGGAGCTTTCGGTGCTTTGGCTTTTTGGTATGAGAGTATAGGTTTGATTGAGCTGCTTTACAGAATCTCTGGAAAGGCTTTCTTTCTGTAAAGATTATATACTGACAGCAGTCTTATTTAACTGCTTCCTGTTACTCTCTTGTTGATTGAATTTAAGGATGGGCAAAGAATCCTTGCATCAAGTCCCAGGCTCAGATGGCATCAAGCCTGCTATGTGCACTGGCCAGCAGCTTGAATAACATGCTGGATAAGTGTCTGTGACTGGCAAGTACAACCAGAATTTATCAGATACCAGGTCTGTTGATGCCCATGAAGAAACATATTCCCTGAAGCTGTTTTAACTTACCATTTAGAACATGCCTGTCATTTGTTACCAAGCATATTGTAAGGAGAATAAATAATGTTAACAAGAGGTGGAACTTGCGGAGTAACAGGCTTGTCTTATCACATGAGGATATTTTGTGGTGTCATGGGAAAATACTGTCCTGTTGAGACAGCATTATGTTGTCACGTGGAAATCCAGCCCTTTTTAAAATGCTTAAGGACTGGGATCAATATAGTTAAATGAGGGTTCCTACAGGATATAAGCACTGTTTCAATGCTATAGGAAATCTTGAGGTAAGTTTTAAAGATTCAGAAACCCACTCATGGACCAGAAACTTGTATGCTAAACGTGCTGTATAAATACAGTAGAAAAAGACCATGCCTACCACAGGGGTTACAGCGTGGGCATAAAACAAAGGGCAACAGCTGGATGCAAACACAGACATCTGTACTGATGGGGATTGTAGAGAGAGAACAATTTCGGCAGCACTCATTTAGCCATTTTAAAGTTTTTGGGAAGGTGTCGCAGCAACAGAGCTTTTAAGATAGGATCTGAAGAACAACAATAGAGTGTTTTGGGGAGTTTTTACAGAGATTGTACACTTAAGACTTTTAAGGCGCAGGCAGTGTGGTAAAAATGCAAAGGTGGTTTGAAAATTTGATGCTGGGAGGTGAAGGCTGCAATTGGAGCTCTGATGCTAATTGAAAGGTGGCAGATAACATGGGGATAGTGGCCTTGAAAGTGAAGAGAGGACCTTAGATCTAGAAAGCTTGAAGAGGAGGCAGTGAGATCCCAAATGAGAGGTGACCTGGTCGAAGCAGTAGAGCAGGCATACAGTCTCAGTCTTATTTGGTCAGGGAAAGGAAAAAGGCTTGTTTTTTGAATTTTTTTTCCAGGATTGACAAGAAGACGTGTTCGATCTATGATTTTCACCTTTCTTATCGGAAGGGATTCAGTCATCCCTATTTTATTTGTGTGGTTCCACCACCTACAATGACTTATGAATTTGCTGCTGTGTATTTCTGTTGCACTTACGTCGTGTGTCTGGTACAGGCTTGGAAAAAGTTGACTCAGATTTGTAGAACTATTTCCATCTGAAGCACTAACATATATAGATAGTTTTTACTGCATTATAAAATGAGTTAAACATGCTGTTGAGCTAATGCCTAATTAGTCTGGCACCACAATTTGCTTTAAGAGTGACCTTAAGCCCTGCATATATTTCTCAGCATTCTGACTGAAAAGCCCAGAAGGAATCAAAGATCTAATACTTTTTTACCCTGCTGCCTTTTCAGTGTAGGCTGCTGACAAGCAGAGAGTGCCAGGAGTGCTTTGTATTGAGCCCTAATGGCCTTGTGATGTTGAAAGGAAAGAAAGGAGATATGTAGAAAACAGTTCAATTATGGAAAGCAAAACTGAGAAAAGCAGCCTTCACAAACTCTGAATACTGTGGAGTTTAAATTTCTCATGCGTAACCACAGGGCTCTGGACAACTACGCTTTCCACTGTAGTCCTCCTCCTGTCCTTGTTCGACATGAGAAAGATAAAAGCTTGCTTTCTTCCAACCTTTTCTTGTGATGCCTATGAAACATCAGCCAACTAGCGAACAAAATAGCACATTAAACGGTTTGGAACAAGCTGTGCACATAGCTTTTCTGTGATGCATCATAAGGATACTGCTTTTATTTCCTCTGTTGTTCCTTCTAGTCAGTTGTTGACTCTGCGCCTGTAGTTGCTCTTGGTAAAAAGGCAGAGCTTCTGCCTTGAACTGGGACTTTCAAAAAGGGCAAGCATCCATCTCTTACTATTTGCTTGTCTGTTTCTATATGGGCACCACTCCCAGAGTTGTGGAAACCTATCCTGACTGGAGCATTTAAGGTGATACTGTCTAATGGATAGTAAAGATATGAAGGAGGGACTTAAAAGACTGAATAGACTCTGAATGCCATTCTTCAAATCGATCAACGTTTGAAGAGCGCATACACAAACCTGGAAACAGCTGATTTCACATCATGCTATTGTTGCCATGACCAGGAACTTAGCTTCACAGTGGAGGTTTGAAACTATTCTAACCATTTTCCCAAGAAGAGAACTGGGACTTCACAGAAGTAGCCACTTACTCACCAGGGACTATGGGGAGAAGAACAGGAGACAACAGTTCTCTTTATGCTTGGCAAATCTTCATCTTTGCTTGCGGACCTTTGGGATGTTGGCTAACGCTTATTGATTTTGTGTGTTTGTTTTAAAAATCTATTAACAAACATCAAGTTAGTTATTAATTTTCATTTTTCACTTTGATTTCTGAACTGAAGAAACAAATCTAATACCATTGCTGTCTCAAGGCAGCGTGTAGGGAGGGGAGACTGAAAAGGAAAACCTGTCGAAGGCAGAGAACAACAGCCTCAGAGCTGACCACCAAGGGAGAACGAACTCTGAAAGTTTTAAGCCTGTGTGGTTATCAGGAATATAAAGCAGAAATTATTGGAGAGAGGTTCTTAGTCTGGCCCAGCCTGTTGTCTTCAAAGCATCATGTCAACACACTGAAGAGTCGAACAGCTCGGACCCAGGCAGTGCCAGATCCATTGGCTGATAACACTGACGCCAGTAGAAAAGGGTCAAATTCATGTAGTTTGACCTTTATCCCAGTGAGGATTAAATTGATTCTAATTAATAGACTTGAGAATAGATGGGTACCCTGGCAGAGTTTGTAACTAATTTAAATTGTTCATCCTATTAGTTTAGCTGTAAATTATGCGTAATTAAGAAAGGATTTTGCAGGCAGCCACTCATATGTTGACACCTTATTAATTACAATTTATTGAATACATTGTTACAGAGCTCGCTTGTTTTGGTTAACATAGGGATTTCTGTTGTCTAACATTGCCCAAGCAAACGTGTCAGTGCTACGCTTACTGCAATAAAATAGTATTTGAAAGCACAAATGCAGCTCTGCTGAAATGAGGTATGTCCTACCAATGTGATTAAGAGAGAAATTTTGCTCTCAGTATATAATCAGTGGCAGTTGTATCCTTGTGGGTCTTTTAAAATTATACGTATTTTGAGCTGGTATAAAGGTGATGCCTGGAAAGCTTCGGGACGGTGATTGTCCTGTAGTCTGGCATACTTCTAGCCACAGGTTAGGAAGAGCCTATACAGAGGTGGGGTGGCAGCCCTAAATTGGTATGATCTGTTTGATCTATGTCATCCCTTATCTAAATGAAACAACCTTTTAAAAAAGGTGCGAAGGGAGTTCAAGCTTGATGTCTCATTCAGTCAGTGTTCGTTCTCTCGGTCAGCGCAGACATCAGCTTGCACCAGTTGTGCTGATACGTAGTGTTTGTCTTTTAGATACGTTCTCTTTCCCATGAAGTCCTGGACTGAAACTGCTAGGTAAGTTTCTGTGAGTGCTGAACGCTTGTATCGGTGAAACCTTCAGACACTGACAAAACCTTGTTTCAGTGTTATTTGGGAGCTTCGCTGTACAGCAAATGTCTCCTGTATTGCTAGTTGCTATTGAATTACTACTCAAAAAGAAGCATGAGATTTTAAGTAATTAGAATTGGGTTTTCACTTTATTTGCTCTCTGTGTGAATCTTGGGGTACAACCAAGTTAAGTTTTTCAAGATTTTCTGCATATCTGAGGAGCGGGCAAACTTGCAGCACTTCGAACAAAAGCAGAAATTCTCAGATAATCATTTGATTGTGGGTGCTGGCCTTTAAGAAAAGCCTTAAATATTACAAGACTTAGAATAAATTCATGGGAGTGGAAAATCCTGTTGTCAAAAGACTGCACAGTTCACCTTTCCTTGCCCTTAAAAAGAAGGGATCAACAGTAATAGCAGACAATCAGATCTTTTCTACTTGAAGATTAAATTAGTGTTTGTCTTGGATCTGTCATTTTAATCTCCTTGCTCATAGTAAACAGAGACAGCCCATCTCTCTGATCAGCATGTTCACTGGGAGAGACTTATCCGTCTTATTTTGGAGAGGGAATGGGAAATTTCGAGATCCAGTTTTAGCAACTTGGAATTATCTGACTGCAAATTCACATTCCCTGTGCCCTGCCTCCTAAATAAATTACCAGAGAGGACAAAATCCAGCTTACTGTTTTAAAGTGAAGAATTCCTGCTTCCAAGCAGAATATTAAAGGCATCCAGCTGGTACAAATCCTTCTCTCCCAGAGCGGCAATAGAGCAGGGCTGGCTCTTACTACAGTGAGCTGTCAGAAGCGGTGCAAGAACACTTCCAAGACCCTTGGGAAACACAGGAGTCCTGTCTCACTGAACTGAGTTATTTGGTTTTGGGTTTTGAGATAGGCGGATCGTCCAATATTGTAGAGTGCCCTTGGTGTTGCTTGCTATTTGATTTCAGTCCAGGCACCTTAGAGATTATGGTCTGTGTTGTGTTTATATTTAAGTCTGTGCTTTATGGAAGCATGAAGTTTGCCTCTTGAAAAACAAAACGCTTGGCCCTCAAAGGGGTTTTTCAGGGTTTCATTTTCTTAGATGACGTGTAACAGTTGCAGCTTGATCTGTGACACCTTTTATGCTGTAAAGACGAGTGTGTGTGTGTGTGTATGCGTATGCACACGGGTGCATGTGCGTGTGTAGTGAGCTGGCACCTTGCATGTCCTTTAGAGCCCGGAGTTCGGCAGTGGGTCAGCCAGCTCCTTGTGACACCGTTGCACTTGTTCACCACGCACACAGGGGAAGGGCTACGTTGATGGGTTTGACCACCATCATTACCATTTTTTTAATGCAGTATTTTTGCAAAATCAGAGATTTTTGCATCTTACCTGTGGAAACCAATTTTAGTTCCTGTTCCTGCTTGAGTTAAAAGGGAAAAGAAAAGCTAGAGAATTGACTGTTTAATATTACAAAAATAATATTTCATATTGTCATTAAAATTGTTAGTGTGAGTAAATAATCAGAATGTTGGTTATAGGATGAAAAAAGATCAGTTTCAAGCGAGTCTGTATAATTATGATGAATTTATGTGAAGTCAGAATGACTTCTTTAGCCATAAAAATCAGATTAAAAACAGTTAAAATACTTTTGGTTTGGTTTTGATCCACAGATTTAGACACAATTGGTTATTTGTATCAAGATTTAGGCTTCTGTGGACTATTCCAAAGAAGACTACTTTATCTAGTTTGTTTTACTGGGAACTAATGCTTAACTCATGTTCTGTGGTTGTTTCATTGGTTTTATCTTCACATTGAAGTGAATTAATTTCATTTTGCATTTCCATTTTGCAGCGGCCTAAGGAGCACACGTGTGATCAGTTACTGCATTCTCCCATTTTTTCGAAGCGGGGTAACTGCCCCTTCATCTTTCTGAGCAGTGTATCGAGAGAACTGGCATAGCCAGTGGCAGACCTTTTTAGCCGCTCTTACCCCTTTCTGGAGTATGTACTCTGCGAGTTTACAATCCTCGGATTCCCATCTTTCTCCTCTGACTCCATGGGCCCGGCGAGTTAAACATGCCCTGATAACTGTCATTTGTACAACGCGTATCAGATAAATAGAGTTCAGAAATTCTGCCCGGTTGCATAGCAACAGCCACCATTAAAAAATAACATACATAAAAAGATGGGAAACTCTTTAAGCATTTAAATATTCAAGCTTTCTTCTTAAGCAGTATCCCTTATTTCCTTTGAGTAAAATACTTATAGGGACAGCTCATTTTGACAACTTTTAGATGGTTTTAAAATGGTAGTAATTTTCTTTTTTTAGAAGAAAAGAGAAGAGGCTTATACAAGAGCTTGTCTGGAGCTGTTGATAGCAGTCAGTTTATATATGGATTTAATGTGGGCTCTCTTAACTCTAATGCTTCTCCAGTAGCCTCACTGGAGGTTTTTGTTTTTTTTTTTTCCCCCCAGTAAAGGGTTGCATCATATAGGCATGTATATGATCCAGAGCATATTTTGGGCCCTTCTGGAAGGCGGTAACTAATGACAGCATTAGAAAGTTAGTTCATCCTTAGTGTTGTGTGTTTGTTGCAAGCCATTCCTCAAGTTTAGCAACTTTAAATACTTCCCCAATTCTTCTTTTTCTCTGACATTCCTACAAGGACTGGGGCTATCTGTCCCCTTTGTCATCATCGGGCTTGGAAAAATTCCTTGTGGCTTTCCTCATTCATCAGAGCTTCTAACCTGTTCACCAATTCGTCCGCCTTTTTTCTTTTTCTGGATTCCCCTCATATGCCAATACAACAAAATGCGAAGTTGCCTTGACTGTAGTAGGACTGTGACCCATCATGGAGCCCCGTAGCAACGTGAAGTAAACCTAGCTCCAGTTCAGAGCAGCGTCCATAGATCTACTGCCAAAGTTCAGAGCCAGTCCAGCATCAGAAGGCTAATTAAATTGCCTTTCAAACATAACACCTGGCTGACAAAATTGTGTGTATTGTAGAGATCAGAGAGGAATTTTATATATCCCCCAAATACGAGTATTTCATCAGCACTTTTCTTAATGATTAAGTTTAAAGAAAAGCTGAAAATGTTCAGAGTTAAAGCTACATTTCTGTTGTGCTCTGAGGTTCATAATCGAACATAATCTGTGCTTTTGTGAACTGTGCAGGGGACCAGCCATGTGGGTCTGAGTGCTATGCCGAAGCTGGGGCAGTGGCTAACTCTCCTCTGGAAGTTGAAAACCCTCACATTTCAAGATTTGGCATTTTACTGTAGAAACTGTCTCATAAATATAAAAGCAAACTCTTTTAAAAAAGAAAAAATCCAGTTCTGTTGGCACCGAGTTTGTAGCTCTTTAATTCTTCTTGTATATAAAGCTGTGTTTTCTCAAGTCTGCTTTTTTGCAGTTTGTTAGTTAAGAGGTAGCAGACCTTTCAGTTAAGTTTTCATTGAACCAGGCAATTTCAGGGGTCACTTTCACCCAGCAAGGTGCTGGAAGTAACACTGTGTTACTTCTGTGATGAATTACGACTACGTTTTTAATTTCAGATGTCCCTGACTTCTAAAATATCCCTGTAATCTAAACTTCTCATTGTTTTTAGCTTTACAAAAACACCCTTACCTTTCAGTGTCAATATAACTTTCTATCATAGTGAATGTTTAACTATACTACGTGCACATGAAACCTGGCACATGTTAACTCTACCCTGAGAGGTATACGCAGTACCTAAACATCATAACGCAGCATTTTGGAAGAAAAAAGTGCAAACAGCAAACCTTCAACTATGTTGAAATTGTACGTGTTGGGCCATGTCCTTTTCATCAGGCAGATCCAGTAATTTCTCTTTTAAAATGTTATTTATTGACTTTCTTTCTTTTTATCCTGTCTGCTGTCCTTGTGGTACAAAAGGGCTTTTTGCACCTGTGTATTTACCCTTCCTACAGTTTCCTGAGATCTCTATGGACATTTCTGTAGGAATCTGGGTCATAGGGATGGCATGCCACACAAATGGAGGTGGCAACACACTAGCTGTTCTTACAGGATGGAGTATTACATTTCTGTTGGTAAACATCTTGGAAGTCTTACCTCAAATATATAACTCAAATAAAAGGAAACCCCTCTTCTCCTCCACAGCCCCGATATGTCACTTCTTTCTACTTTGCAGCCTGCGAATTTCGTTGCTGGACGTGTGCTTTGTGTGCCCTGATTCCCGGGAGCAGAGGCGAGTTCTCACACATGGTGTGGCAGACACTCACCATTAAAAATCTGTCGTTTTCCCCCCACAAATGCCCCCAGGAACCTTTGCAGGGTGACAGCTTGTGGCCACTTGGTGCTTGTGTTGGAACGTGCACTCCGTTTGACCCTGTCCCAGCGTTAATAGGATTGTAAAGGCTGACTCCTGCGTGACCTCGTCTTGCAAGCAACCCTTCCCCTTCCCCTTCCTCAACTGCTCTGTATGGCAGAGCTGAAAAGTGCTGCTCCCAAGACAGTCTGCAGTCGCAGTTCATGTTGCAGACGAAAGCAATTGGAAAAACCACTGGAAAAAACTCTGCATGGGGCCACCTGTCCTTAAATAGTCCCGATTGTGAGAACAGTAGGCATTTGTTGCCTTCTTTAGCGGGAGCTGGTCTTAAATGGCTCTATGCAGACAAAATTGAAAGTTCTCTTTCCCAGGAAAACCTCTGCTGAATAGCAGACAGGTGTTTACATACTCTTCCGTGAATTTTTAGCTCTCTTTCCTGTAGAGGAGGAAAAGGGGTGGCTGGGATCCATTGAAACTGGCTTTGTTTAGGTGGATAATGTTAATCCCATTGAGTGCTAAGTGAAAAGATAAAGTAAAACATTTAAAGTTCTGACTCCAGACTAAAGGAATTGCTATGCACTCTTTTACTGTCCTTACAAAGTCTCTTTAGACCTTTTATCCTCATTACTGTCTGTTACGCCTGGCTTTAACTCAAGCCAGCTCATAATAGAGACTAAGTCTTGTGCTTAGCGTGCTGGCAGTGTTCAAATTTAAATTAAACTCATATAGTCGAATGTCTTTACAACCTCTAAATACTGGTCTAGAGAAGCTTGTGTGTAACATAGGCAAATGGGCTTAGTCTCTGGAGTCCCCCATGCTTATCTGTAATCTTTCTTATAGCAGTCCCTTGCAGCTTTGATATTCACTTTCCGCTGTGGGAATTGATAAATTTTTCCACCGGCTCCCTTTGTTTGCTTACTTTTATACAAGTGTCACTAAGGGGCTGGGTTAAGTATTTTGACCTACTTCAGGCATCAAAAGGTTCTTTTTTCCTTTCTAAAGCAAAGATTGGCTTTTCACACTGAACAGCCACACCTTTCACTCTTCCAGTAATCTGTCTTTAGCATGCCTCTCCCATGAAGAACTCCTGAAATAACTTGCCTGACTTTACCCTGGGGGCAAGAGAGGGGAAAGGGTGGAGGAAAAAATTCTTATGCCATTGACAACAAAATACATGAACGATTTTGAGGCTGTAGGATTTAGCCTCCTGTTTTCATGCTATGCAAAACTCTCCCGGGATTACGGGATACACTGGAATGAATGTCTTTGGAGGACCAACTGTGAGTTACTAGTACCCGGCTTTGTTAACATACTGGGATAAGACGGACATACTTCAGTGGATTATGTACACATTGTACTTCCTAAAACTATGCAGGAACTCTCAGTATTGGGCGCTGAAAGGCTTTCTCTGTTTGAACAAAGGTAGCAGTCTGTGCAATTGCAGATACCAACTCAAACAAAGTGACTTTTGTTTCACTGGCCTACGAAGGAGGTTGAAAGGGAATGAAAGGGGTCGACCTACCAGCTTCCTACTATCTGTACTGATCTGCGGCTAGGCGTTGTGGCTGATCTGTGGAGAAAGCAATAACGAGGTCGGGTAGGAAGGGCATTTTTGTGTCTCTCTGCGACACCTTCATCTTGCAGCCTCTTCAGGTTGATACAGAGAATTGCTTCATGATTCATGAAATGCAGAAACTTTTGGAATGGAAATTTTATCTGCTAATCACAATGCACACTGTTGTGTTAGAAAAGACTAGGAGTGAACAGTTCTCTACTAAAATACAACCCAGATAATCCAAGGGAAATGTCAAGAAATGGTACGTGTTCTGTCTCAGAAATGCGTTTGTTGTGGGACTCCCTTCCAGTACTGGTGTAGCTCGTTGGAGGGGCAAAGGTTAGCACAGCAGGTTTGCTGAAGATACGTTGCCAAATCAATTGGAGATATAAAAGGGCAACATTCCTTTGCTGTTTTTCTTGAATTGTGCTAGCAATAAAATTGGACCAAGCGGTTAAATAGCCTTGTAAATAATGTAAAATCAACTCTAACCTCATCTCCTTCACCAGTACTATGCCCAGGGCTCTGGGGGTGTACATCATGTGTGTACATTCAGGCTGATAGCAGCTTCAGTCTGGACCAGTTTATATAAATTAGTGGCCTTATCTCATTCTGTGGCTCTCAGAAGCATAACTCTTACCGACTTGCATTACGGTGAAAAGTCAGGATTTAAAACTGTGGTCAGGTTTTGGGCTTCTGGCAAGTAGCCAGCGCAGGCCTCTCTTAGAAGCTCTTGCCTTAGTACAGCAGCAGCTAAAACCTTCCTTTTGACTCCCCTTCGACCTTGGGGCATGTCTCATTATCAGATTAAAGTCCAGAGTTAAACGAGTCCTCGGGGAGCGGAGGATGCGGTGTCTACTGAGCCTGCCACTCCAGCTGAAATGATTTTCCTAAGGCCAGATAAGGCGTTCAGCGACTTGCCAGAGGGTGGAAGATAAAGAGATAAGGTTTGTTTTGCAAAACCTGCTCATGAATAAATCCTGGGAAAATCTGCACTAAACTGTGACATCACCGCCATTAGCTACTCTTAAGTTAATTAAGAGGAGGACGCGCTAAGTTCCTCTGTCATCATAAATCCATTATTCGGCGTGTCCCGTGGCGGGACGGCTCCTTCCCGCTCGGCCGCTCGCTTTGGCGTTCCACCTGCCCGCCCGGCTGCCAGCCGCCGGGGTCAGCCCGAGGTAAGCGCGGGGCAGGAGGCCGCTCGAGCAGGCCTGCCGCAGCGGGGATTAACCGCCTCGCTGGGCCGCTGCCCTCGACAATTTTCTGGTCAGTAACTTTTTGAAAGGAGAGCGTGTCTAGTGCGGTAGGGAGGGGCGGGCAGGAGAGGATGACGAGATGAAGGGGGAGATGAAATGGTGGCTGGATTCTTTCCAGGACGGAAAACTGTCTGTCCAAGAACTTCTCCAAGACAGAGATTAAATATTCCTCCCTCCACCATTACATAACGGTGAGTGGTTGGCTGTGCAGCCTCCTGAAAGGCTGTGTAATCAGCAGCGCTGTCTCTTCTCTCCTTCAGCCCTCCGCATTTTTCTCTGTCTCAGACAGGAATTTCTGTGACTGTTAAGAGTCATTTTCTCCAGTTCTTAAGTCTTCAGTCGGGGCGTAGTTACTGCCAATTCAGAATTAAACTTGAAACGGAAAGGGAACACAGACCAGATTCTTGGACCCATGTCCCTATATTGAATATTCTGCCTCTTAATAAAATGGACCATTTCCTAGGCTCCAGATCTAGACTGCTTACAAATGCAGAGCACTCAAATCCGAACTAGGCCAGGATAAAGCTGGAAGATGCTTTTCTTGATGTTGACTGAGCAAAGGGTGCGATGAGAGTTACTTACGTCCTTACATGTGAAGGGAAGGGAAGTGCCAACTGCACAGCTTTAGGCTGGCTGGAGCTTGTGGGGCATCAGAAAAACGCAGGCCCAGCCCCACAGTCCTTCATCGGTTCAGCTGTGAGCAAACCTGTTCAGGAGCACTCAGAACATGCATGTTTTCACTGACTCTTCAGCGCTCTGGTTCAGTGATGTATCTGCTTTGGTGAGAACCTTACAGAGCAACACAACCTTATCAGTGCCCAACAGCAAATTGTCAAACTGCAGGTCCTGCAGGAGGCAAATTCAAGAGAGTTGAGGACTTACAAGTAGGTTAGTAGACAATCTCCTCAGGAGGCAATAGAGTAGAATAAGGACCTAGAAAAACAACGATGAAACCATTGCAAGCAAGAAGAGAAGAGAGAATTATTGCCTACACAGTAACACCAGCCAGAGCTTTCTGTTGAGGAGCAACAGAGCCCTCAGATGTCTAAAGCAGCAAGTAGAAGTTTCATCCCTTTGTAAGACTTAGTATCCTAGGAGGCCAGTGAAGTCTGTGCCAGTTTAAACTTTTGGCTAGATGTAAGAGAGAAAGTGAAAGCCCTGTATGATCTTGTAGAAGCATTCAAGCTTGAATTTGGACCAAAAGTGTGGTGTACTGAGTTTTGAGTTTATCCATCTGTAAAAAGTAGCAAAAATGATAGCAGGAAGCCTGACTTCCCGCTGTGCTCTTAGGGAATTCTCACCTCTCACAAAAGAATGGCCTTTTATTTACTGCTTTTTTCTTACACAGGCTGAAGCCTTCACCTGATTGTGAACAGTATTAGGGACTTGAAAACTTCTCATGGAAAAAATCAGTACTAAAGTTCATGCTGTTAGAAGGATAATCAGCAAATTCTGTCTTCCCTGGATAGCCCAGTTTTTAATGGGGTCATCATGCAAGATTATCTGTAGGATATTAAAGATCGTGAAGCAAGTGTTGGGGCATAAAAAAGTTATGTCCAAGAGTTGCATCCCAGACAGCTATAACTTTGATAGGTTGTCCGTTGCTTAACTATTCTTCCAAGTGTATTTCCTGACAATTCAATGCACCAGTGGCAACTCGTGAGAATGGGAGGCTGAATGGGTGTTTGAAACAGCTGAAAGTGAAGACTGAGGGCTCGACTTTTTATTTTGCAATAGCAGCGTGAAACCCTGGAGTGCTAGGTATGAGGTTAATTTCTTGCACCTTGTCCGATCTTGCGTCTTGTCTGATCTTGCGTCTTGTCCGATTCTTGCATCTTGTCTGATACCTTATTTCTCTTTCTCTCCTCTGGCTCTGTCTCCCATCACTCTTCAGCTTGTCAGTTATTTTTTCAGCGTTTGCACTCAACTGATCCAACCCTACTGAGAGGCTCAAGTCCACATTGGCACAAACTCACGACTCTGTGGGCACCAAGCTTGATGCTTACATTGGCAGTTTGTAGTGTTTTTTTCCTCCCCTTTCCACATAGCTGCAGGTTGTGAAATGTGTGTACACTTACAGTTGAGCAATATTTTGTAAATAATTCCTGAAAGCTTGTGAAATTTCTCAAATGTTTTTGATTTCCCTTCAAGCCTGCAGTGTAGACATAAGAAATATCAGCCAGTCTAGCTCTGAGTTCAGGAGCACGTAAATAAGCTTCAGCTTTACAAGCTTTCTGTAGATGTCAAAGTCTGGTAGCCAGGGATGGCCATATGCTGAGGTTTTCAAAGACAAACCAGTTTTTTAGCCATATACTTTCTTATAGCCTTTAATTCTGGAAGTGTTTTTTTCCTTTAAAACAACTTCCTCTGAGAGAAGACTTCCAGCAAAATGGCTCAGGGATAATTATATTTGCTCTGAAATGTCTGGTTAACCAACTCATTCCTCCTTCACAGTGTAAATTCTGCTTTTTATGTTCCTTTCATCCAAAGTGCTGTCCATGTGCCTGTCTTTTACACTTTTCCTGTATTTATCACAAGACAACAGATAGGCTCAAACTTTTTTCTTTGAACAAGCCTTGAAATAAAGTTACTTAGGAGGTTTAATTGCTGTATATTCTGGTTATTCCTTTAGAACAAATAAGCATGGAAATGTAACTTTAGCTAACAGGAAATCCAACACTTTATTTCTTTGTGAATCAAATTGAAAATGTTCAGCAGCCCTCTTGTGTCTTTCAGAATATAAGTCTATTTGTGTGTGTGTGTGTGTGTGTGTGAGTGTTTATGTTCATAGATGTGCCGATGATTTATAAATGGGATTAATTTTAAATTTAACTCATTTAGGAAATGGATTGAGGACCCAGGTACTTCTGGGTTTTAGCCTTGCTTAGTTTTACTGGAAGAGCTCTTTGACCCTGCCAGAGGTTTAGTACCAGTTATGAGGTTAAGTGTGCTTATTTCTAACCATAAAAAATCAGGGTAGCAGTCAGATTCATACTCAGTAGCCACTGGTATGGGAAGCAGTTGTAATCCTGGATCACAGTTGATAAGGCCACTGCTTGGAAATAGTACCGTTCTGAGGGCGGCAAAGCCTTTCCGTTTCCAAGGCCTATTTTTCCAATCCCCTGATCAGGATAAAGCTGTATTTGACTATGTGAATTTCATTTATTTTTTTAGTCCTAAGTAGTATTTTACATTATAAATGCAGTCGTCTGCTGTGGAAGAAACTGTGTTGCTTTTAATTGCAGTTGTGCGCAGTAGCAACCTTTAGTTCTTTCTCTTTTGGATCTTGCTGTTTGACTCGCAGAGCAGTCAGTCGCTTTCCGTAACGTACTCCATTCAGTAATTTATGCTGTGCTGAATGACAAGTGTCCAACCATTCATAACATGATAAATGATGAGACAACTGTCTGTAGCTTGAAAAGCAAAAAGAATAGATTGATTCATGAATATAGTTGTCTTGGTAATGGAGAGATGAAATTGAATTCTCTGCCAGTAGCTTTAAATGAGAAAGAAAATAGTGTTAGGTATACTGGGAAGAAATTCTTTTGTTTAGCGGTGGATTAATGTTCCAAAGATAGCAGTGGAAGCACCATTTCTTGCTTGAGACAATTAAAACTATCCTTGTTGTCTAACTAGGAAAAATAATACTGGGTAAAGTGTGGCGGTGAAAGTTAATGAACCTAGTAACATTTTGGGTTATTTCTATTTTTATTTTCTGTGATGGTGTAGATACACAGACAGGGTTGCACTGGCTAAGTCTTCACTATGTATTAAATCCACGCTATACAGTTTGAATGTTTTGTTTCCATGGATATTAAAAATTACTCTTTGTACAAGAAGTATTGTCTCATTTTTACTCTGTTTGTTAACTGGAAGTGGCAAATGAAGTATTTTGTGTATTAGTTGCAAAATAAATTCATGCTAGAAGTTTCTCACTTTAAATGTCTGGATTAGGATGAGCCTCTTGTTTGAAATGAAATGCACCTAGAACCCTGGCCTGCCAACAGTCAGCATTGCAAATTGCTACCTTTAATATGCTGAAGAAATATGTTTTACTGTAGAGCAGATACTGTCTCCAAATGTAGAACAAGAAATAGATAACATGCCAGGTGTACAGGAAGGTCTGTGATTTTAGGATTAAAAGTTATCTTTCTCTGTGTGTGTATAGCAAAAGTCATGGTATAGAAAATTAGCCAAGTACCTCATGTATTCATTATGTTAGGCTAAAGATCTGATTTTTCGATTTCACTATTGTTTTGCTTGTAAGGAACAGGCCTTCACCTGTAAAGAGAATGTCAACAGTGGGCTTCAGCTACCACCACCATGCTAGAGTCCCATCTCCCATACATCATTTATAATCATTGTTTAAAAATCAGTGTTAGTCTTAAATGAAACAGTGCAGGAGAGCTGGCAGTGAAGGCACGTTAAAGATGTTCTTCAAATTGTTCAAATTAGAAGCATGTTTTAATTATTTTAGATTCAAAGCAGAAGCAGTCTGACCCTAACAAAAGTTTCTTGCTGCAGATCATCCTGTGGGGTCGAACTGAGAAATGCCTGAAGGAGACCACAGAGGAAATCAAGATGATGGGGACAGAGTGCCATTATTTCATTTGTGATGTAGGAAACCGAGAGGAGGTCTATCAGCAAGCCAAAGCTGTGCGGGAAAAGGTTGGTGTCTGTGGAAACACTGTTTGTAGGCAGGATTTAGTAATTCACTCTCTTTCATGGGGAAAAAAAACATCCACTGGCAAATTGGGAAAAAACAAAGGTGCACATTTCTCTATATGACATAGTCAAAAGATTCTGTCCCATTGCATTTCTTGCCACAGGGTAAACGTTTTCACCCATACGAAGAAGGTATGAATGATAACTAATCGAATTTCTTCATCTGTATATACTAGTAGGTGAATATCTGTACCAGGCAAAAGTAGCAGAGAACTTGTCTTAATTCTTATATTAATTCTTATATTCTTATAATACAAAGATGAGCTTGAACAGAGCAGAGGTGAGTACGGGGTTCAAGATTAATCCAGATTATGTTGTGCTAAGATGTAGTTATCGGTTTAAGCGATCCAGAAGGATTAGAAAACCCATGGGCAAAAATGCCAAAAGCTGTGAAAATAATAATGTATTCAGGCACTACTGGAAGGCTAATAGTGTCTCCTAGTTTGTGAGGAGAGGTGTTAGCTGTGACAAGTCATTTGTGTTTTTGCAGGTGGGTGATATCACTATCCTAGTGAACAATGCTGCTGTGGTCCATGGTAGGACCCTGATGGACAGCGATGATGATGCACTGCTTAAATCACAACATATAAACACCCTGGGACAGTTCTGGGTAAGATAAGCTCTTGTAGCTCATGTATTCAGACTTGGGAATGAAAGTGACAGATTGCAGCCAGTAAACATTTGGCTGCTGCTAGGCCTTTCTAAATGATGCTTGGTAAGATCAGTCTGACACGAGAGAGAGAGGAAAAACAATGTGAGGGGCAAAGGCCAGAGGAAAGAAGTCTGAAAAAAATTAAATTTGACAGACTCTCTCAAATGGATTTCAGTTACTTCTTCTAAAATATCATATTAAAAGCTTCCAGTAATTGCACAGTATTTGATGCTCTTGCATCCCCATTCTGTGATTTCCAGTAAAACATCTGATTTCTTTTGAGAAAGGCCAAGCTCACAAAGGAGCATCTTCTGCTCAGTGATGTGTGGGGAACATGAGAGGAGCATGAGGCTGCATTGCTCAAGGAAGGAAGCTAGCATGAACTCATTCCATTTCTAATTAGATAGAAAGAATAGTAATAAAAAAATAGTTCTTTGTGATTTAATCTCTTTACTGAAGACTTTATCCTTTATAAGAACTTCTTAAACATACAGAGCATTCCGTTCATGGCCTTTATCCATGGGCACTGCTCACTTACATGCTAGGAAGGATTTTGCTTTTTTTACACACAAGCTTTGTTTAAAAGCTTTCAAAGAACGACATGGCAATAGAGCGTTCTCCCACTCCTTTCCTAGCCTAACGGACAGTGCAGTTTGCCTTGTCGTCTCTGTGTCACCTTATTTTTCAGTCGCTACTGTTTTTGTTGCATCTCTGCTGAGCAAAACTTTTCTTTTCTCTGTTGTTCTTCAGACCACCAAAGCATTCCTGCCAAGGATGCTGGAGTTGCAGAATGGACACATTGTTTGCTTGAACTCTGTCCTGGCCTTGTCAGCCATCCCTGGTGCCATTGACTATTGCACCTCCAAAGCCTCTTCCTTTGCCTTTATGGAGAGCCTGACCTTGGGGTTGCTGGACTGTCCTGGAGTGAATGCCACAACAGTCCTGCCCTTCCACACAAGCACAGAGATGTTTCAGGGCATGAGAATCAGGTCAGTCCAGGGGAGCTAGAATAAAACATCTCATTTTAAATGAATCATCAGAATACACTCCTAATTAATGCTTCATTTAGTTAAGAGAATTTGATGTCTCATTTGACTGCCTGGGAACAGAGGGTCACCCTAGGCCGCCTGAGACTCATCAGACTGGTTCCTTCAGTTTGCTGGCACATTCGTACAAACTGCCTGTACTGTGTGAGAATATATTTGAGGCATTTGCTTCTACAGAGAAAACTGAAAGCTATTTTTCACTGAGTGTATTTGGGCCATTTGCAGCCACCAGAGAGGGAGGGGAAGCACTCTGAAAATTGAGGTCATTCAAAAGGGAGCAGCCTACAGATTACTTGAGAATTAACAGTACAAATTCCTTTTTTATTCATTTAAATACTTAATTCTTTCCCCCTGAAGGGAGTGACAGCCACAGATTGAAATTAATCATTTGCAATGGACAAAATGACCCATTAATATAGTTTGTGCTCCTTTAGCTGAGAGAAAATATGCAATGTCATGCTGTTGTTGGAGCCAGGAAAAGCCTTATTCTTGGTATCAAAAGCAATGAGGGAAGATCACCTGTCGAGAGTGTGAATCAAGCAGAGAGCAGATGGGAGGAAGAAAAACACTGACACTGAAAAGACAGAGTTGTGATGTTAGTTTGCAAACTGCTTAAGAAAATCTCTGAAGGAAGGTCCTGAATACTCTCTGCCACTTCCCTCTAAAGGCTGCAGCATGTTCATTCCTTAACTGTTCAGCCAGTCCAGTAGTACTGGTTGTAACACAGAGTTACAGGACCTGGGCTTCATTCTCATTCTCTGTTCCTTCCAGCCAGCTTTGGGGTATGTTTCAGTGCCACTAACCAATGATACCTTAGAGGGCATCAGGACTTAGACTGGTATCTTAAACAAGGAGTCTGGTTAACAAATAATTATTTTATTTTTTTACTTTATTTATTCAGGTTCCCTAATCTTTTTCCTCCTCTCAAGCCAGAGACTGTGGCTAGGAGGACAGTGGAAGCTGTTCAGACGAACCAAGCCTTCCTCCTCCTTCCATGGACAATGCGTGTTCTCGTCATCCTAAAAAGGTAAATATTTCCATTGTCAGCTATAGCCTAGACAGACTGGCTTACAGTCCTGCTGTCTGTCCACCAAGGTGAACTTCAGTTTGACTGTTACCTGATATCCAGGATCAGACTGGTTCCTCCCCTCCCATGAAGGACACACATAGAAATTCACGGACTAAATTCTACAGACTAAAAAAGGGCAGTTCTCCTTCTCATTAATTATGAAAATTAATCATTTATTGTCCACTGCGGCAGCTGACAAGACATTAGATCTATATCCATACATTATCGTAAGGAAGCCACATGCCTAGGACACAAGTTAACCATAGAACATAGAAGATGATAGTGTCTTCCAAGTTCCAGGCTTTACAGACCTTTTTTGATAAATGTTTCTATTCAGAAAGAGTGAAATGGATACAGCTTTCTTCCTTTGTGCCTACTTACAGCAGGCTTTGAGAGATACTGACAGATGTTTTGTCTGCATGCTTTTACTAGCTACCTGATCATGCCAGTATGTGTACCTACGTGTGTGCGTGTACACACATGCATACTTACACACCCTCTCATTAGAATAGCCTAAAAGGTTCCTCTGTTCTGCTCATTTTCTTTCTGCTTTTCCTACAGCATTCTCCCTCAGTCAGCACTTGAAGAAATCCACAAGTTTTCTGGAAGCTACACCTGCATGAACACTTTTAAAGGACGAACATAGACTTGATGGTGCAAAGACTATTCCTCAGCGAAACCAACACAAGCATGAGAATCCTGTCAAGACTGTGAATCAGCCGTCTTGGCTCTTAGCCTGTTCATGTGACTTGTGCTGCTCTAAGGCAACACATTTCTTGCAGGTCATAACCATAGTAACATGACCTTTGCACAGGACCGAATGACTAGACTATGGACCCTTGGAAAGAAAAACAAAAAGTGTGAAATGTTTATATGATGTTTAATTCTTTAGAGTCCGTTGTTAAATCTACTCACAGTTTTAAGATGTAATTTTTGTTTATAAAATATGTATAGGCTGTTTCAGCTGAGAGCAGCATATCACATCCCGGACTTTACCCATCTCTTCAGAGGATCCGCAATTACAAACTGATACTGATTTCATTCCCGCTTTTTGAATGGGAAGAGTTACTTTGAAGAACTACAAATTATGGATGTTTAGTGGAAGCTTCCTTCACTGACTGGTCGTGCTTTACCTCCGCTGATGAAGCTGTTCCCAACTCATGTCATAGGGAAGGAGCAAACTGCTGTTTTCTTTAATAAAGGCCACCCAGGCCTTCTGTGGGGAAGGATGGTGCCGGGCCCCAGAGAGCTGACAGCACCTGCGAAGGCTGGACGGGGATGCTCAGTCAAAGAGCAGGCAGTTTGAATTGTGGAAGATTCCTTCTGGCACTGAACTCATATATGAAATTTAATTGTCTTTCCAAATATTTTTGTTCATTTACGATGAAATATATATATATATTTTAGCATTACTCTCTAGATTGCCACACATGTAGGCATCAGATTGGGGATGAACTAAATCTAGAGCCTGCTTTTACAAACACACATTCACTGACATAATTCATACAGAAGAAAATCCATTGTATCAATCCGCACAGTGAAATAAGTGGAATAATGCTCTAAAAATAGAAGAGACAGCACTCTAGCGTGCATGAAATGTGAAGTTTGCAAGCACAGTTAGCAACGACCTGATTAAATGCACGTTGAATTCAGCTGGGAATATACCCGTTGTTTTTTAGGGGCATCAAATCAGGCACTGATCAGCCAAAAGTGATAAATACTGCTTGGACTGAAATGCCAGAAGCAGCTAGACATTATTTATTTTTGTAATGATATACTCTCTTTGACAGCCTAGTAGGAGCAACACTGCATTCCTGTGCCAGATGCAGTGTGCAGCACAAGGCATAGCAATGTAATTGAAACATTACTGGAACACTACTAAAAGAGGAATTAATATAATTGCAATGCAGGCAAGTAGCAAGTCTGATGGGAGAACACCCCAATGAAGTGTCTCAAGGAAAGCCACCTGCTTAAAGTAAAGGAGTGAAGTTAGAGTTCCTGACTTGAATTTCGAGCTTTTACATAGATGTCCTGTGTGACCTTGGGCAAGTCACCTAATCTCAAAGTGCACCCTGGCCTGCAAAGCAGATATTTCTAGTGTTTCCCTACCTCAAAAGTTCAAAGTCTAGCTACCTTAATGTTTGTCAAATGATCAACAAATTCAAATGGAACATGACATAGAAAGTAAAAACTGTATTTGTTTACAAACCAAAAGGCTTTATGAAAAAAATAAGAGACAAAATTCCATATTCTAAAATATACCATTTCCTAGAAGAGCTCTGAGTTCTAGGAGAAAAGCTGTGAGCTACATTTGAGATACTTCTTTGGTTCTGCCATATAGAATGGGGACCAACTACTTAGATGCAATGATGTGCATGTTAAAATCTGAAGGTCTGATCCTTGCTGCAGATCAGCAGATAACTCTTTTTAGACAGTTCACGAAGCAGATACCGCAAAGGGTGTTACTGATGCAAGCCCTCTGCCTGCATGCATATTTTGAGGAGCTCTCCTATCTGGGTCAGTGTTTTCCCTCTGAGTGCAGAACATATAAGCTTCAGTACTGTGCCAGCTTTGAAAAGGTTTCTTACAGTGGAGTTTTGTTTTGAATTCCTAGATGTCTGAGACTCTCTGGAGAGGATGAAAAGAAACTTTGATCTCTGTGATTTTGACACCCACCGTAATAGATGCTTTCAGCTTTATGTTTTGTCTGTTTTTTGAGAAGAAAACTAGTTCACTGAAAACGCAACTACAGTGAGGGGAGAGCCCTTCCAAGGACCTGCCAGGAATACTAAAGGTACCATAAATATCAAGAGCCACTTGGGAGGGGAAGGGATGATTATACCTACCTCCCCTTAAGCACTCTAAGCCGTTCTATTTTCTCATTAACCACAGTCAGGCATGCCAGGCTTGTAGATGCAAGAGCAAACAGAATTGGTGAAAGATGGCACCCCATGGTGTCCCTCTTAAATCAAACCTTTATGTTGCTATTCCATTCATTAATGACATCCTAAGGCAATGCAGAGGTAAAAAGCAATGCACACAGTGAAACAAACTCCCCGCTAATCCCCATATGCTGTCCCTTAGATGAAACTGCTGTTTTCCTGAACTGCATAAAAGATGCTCCCTGTCTGCAGAGGTTGTCTTACATACTAAGTGCTGTTGATTTCTTTCTAATTAATACAGACGAGCCAGAACTTAGCTGAGACTCTGTGGTCCGTCTCACCCCCTCGTGCACAAACACACACACTTCCCTCTCTCTTTCCCTCAGGGTCTCTGAGCGGACAGCAGGTCAAATAGCAGTCACAGTGGGGGAGAGGTATGCGGCAAACAGAAAATAATGAGGAAAACATTGACTTTGCTTTTTAGATAGTAAAGAAGAGCTGGGTAAGAGAATCTCTTCGCTTGTGAGTGTTGCGAGATAGAATGCTCTGCACCCAAATGAACTGCTTGCAAGTTCAGCTGGATACATTTGAAGGCATTTTTTAATGGAAAGGCTCCTCTGGCCTGCCCACCGAGGTCTACTGGCCCTTCCCGCATATGGTTGATACTGGGTAATCTTGAACTGCTGCAAATGTAGACAAGCTTTGTAGAAGCCTAAGGCTTTCTCAAAGGAATTTCCGCCACCCTTTGACTTATTTTAATTTTGGCTTTCCCTGCTCTCTCCACTGCCTCCTGCTTTCCACTGCACTAAACTTTTTTTTTCCTTCTGTATTCCTATGTCATTACTGCACTTTTCAGTGCCACCATCTTGAAGCCAGATGTCATACAAAGGGTCTGGAATAAATCTAAATCAGGGGTATATATTTATTATCCTGCTGGAGGAATCTAGGAGAAGCTGTAGGAGGAGGTCCCCACAGCAGCTTCTTAAGACATTAGCTAAGCTCTTCAGTTTTTATTTGCTCTAATCTATGGAGCAGAAGAAGACCCCCTTATTAGAGTTTTTATATGGGAGATTTCTGTTGCCTGTCCTTGAACTGGAGTGAAAGAAAGATGTTAGCTATTATGGGGCCTATGTTGTCCTGACATAGAGAGAGACCCTATATGTTAATAGAAGGATTTTTCAGTTCCAGGTATTTCAGAGGCTGGTGTTTTGTAGCAATTAACTTTCAGAATTAGTAAGGCAGGGTGGGAAGAGAAAGGGAAGCATGGAAGGCGTCCTGTGTAAGTAAATCTGATTTCTCATCTTCGATATTTGATTTTGTGTTTTAGATTTAAAAAATCATGTTCCTTGGTGCACCCTGGTGAACTTTAAAAAGGTACTTTCAGCTGTCTCCCTGCTGATGGTGTATTTTAGCAGGACGAAGAAGAGGCACAAGCCCTGAAAGAGGGAAATAAACCCTCCCCATCCATTGTTCTGTTGGGGTTAAAAAGTGACAGAGTCCATCCCTGTAGTTCTTCTAGAGTCACAGAAAGTGCCTGGGCAAGTGATTCTAGTGCTTGCAAAGAGAAACTTGTTGTACTTTATGTAATGTGTTAATTAGCGTGGGTGGATATGATCAGATCTAGTCTTGCAAGCCTTTCAGACAGCTCCCAGAACACTCCCACCTTCAGATATTAACAGATAGCATTACACTTGCCAAATCTCATAAAAGCACACTAGCAAACCTAATACAGACACAGCGTAAGTGGGTGCATTTATTTCTAAGAGAACCCATCTGTTTGACCCAGACATGAATTTGGCCTACTTGTTTTCCTCTCGCTGAAATTCAGCTGCTGAGAAAAGAATACACGGTGACCTCGGATCATCTATTTTGTTTTTATTTCTTCACATAGCTTTAACAAACTAAATCAGGGTGACAGCCACTTTTTGACTGCACTCATCATACGTTTTTGGTGTAAAGCAAGGTTATGTCAAATGTAATCATCTTTTGCATTTTTCACCAAACGAGCACAGAGAAAATCAGTATGGTCTGCACCGTCTTTGTAGCTATCTCCTCTCTGGTGCTAAGATCCTCAGATCTGGTATCACTTCTCAGCCTGCTGGCAGTTTGGAGACTCGAGTGAAACCTGCGAGTCACAAGCAGCAGTTCCATTCTCTAGTGAACAGAATCATCTTGGTTGGAGTGCTTTTCTGAAGGAGATTGGCCTCTTAAAATGTGAATAGCAGCAAGCACCTCTCAGGAGAGTGCAGCAACTAACTTAAGAGAAAGCCTTGAAGAAAACTTAAGACTTTATCATGTCCCAAGCTGCTCATTTTCTTTAATCCACCATGAACTTCATACAGCGGAAGAGACAACCTCTGAGGAGACAATTTTTAACTTCATAGCCTCCCAATGAGTCCCAGCTTATTAGTTCCTTATGCTAACAGTTGGTCCCTTTCAAGATTTAGAAGCAAGGAGATTGTGCTTGCACTGTCTTAAGTGGCAAGGATTCTCAGAGCCCATTCTTCCTCTTCTACTGAAAGGAAGTCTCAAGGGAAACAGATATATTACATGTGCATTCACCTTTGCTATGGGCATCATGACATGTTAATACAGAAAAGATCACAGCAAACATCTATGCTGATTTATCTGCATAAAAAGAACAGCTACTCCTTAAATGAGGGAAGAAAGCACTCTTAAGTTCAGCTGGAGAGTGACCAAAGAGTAAGTACGTAAGAAAACAAAACGGAGGATAGATGCAAGGTTAGGGGGAGTGTGGTGGCCCCAAAAAGCCAGAGGCAAGAC
Source organism: Dromaius novaehollandiae (assembly GCF_036370855.1). Classification (NCBI taxonomy): domain Eukaryota; kingdom Metazoa; phylum Chordata; class Aves; order Casuariiformes; family Dromaiidae; genus Dromaius; species Dromaius novaehollandiae. Next base: position 7,202,015 of record NC_088121.1, on the reverse strand, counting down.
TCTGCCTCATGTTCCTGCATTTATATTATAGCAGAGGCATTGTGATTTCCATCCAGATAGAACGTTTATAAAAGAAATGTTACACTGCTGATTCCCATGGGTCACCATGCCCTAAAAAGCTGCTTATTAACTTTGTAGCTTGCTGGCTCAGAACACCCCAATACGCCAGTTACCATTTAATCTGCCTCTTCTCATCTTTTTGAGGAAGGGAAAGCAACCCATATATGTAAAAACAAGGAAGGGTCATTTTGACTCACTACTCACTTTTTCCTAGCCAGCTGCAAAGCTAATCCATCATGTCTAGGTACTGTGAGGACATGTGCGAAAAAGCTTTTTTTTAATTTGAGTTTTATCTGAAAGAGTTGCCTCTAAAATATACGGGCCTTTTACAGACAGCCATCCCCAGGCATGGAATTTCCCTATGTTAATCCAATGATACTGAAGAGAACACAAAAGTGAAAAGCGACTGTTGGACATTTTCCCCAAACATTTTCTTAAGCAATATGGAACTAAGGTGGCTGAACAATGCTGGAAGCCTCATTGCTTTAAATCTAGGGATCTTAGAAGCCTTCCGTCTTTTGTATAAAAATGACCCTAAGTTCCCAAATCTACTTCCTACATGCCTCTGAGGGATTTTGCTACTGAGCTAGGTTAATGATTAAATCACCATTACAGTGCAGTACTAGGGGGAAACTATGGAAAGCTGAGGTTGTACATACAGTCATCAAGCAAAGTGCTTTAAAATTCTGGGTCCTGCAAGATACTTGTGAAAAAGATAGAGATGACAGAATGAAATGACAAGTGCCAGCCAGTACAAAACCAAGCGCTGCAGTGAGGTGTCTAGTCACCCTCGGGGGCCTGAGACTGGGTCTGCATGACTCCCAGGAAGGCCTGCCTTAGATTTGACCCCTCACTGGTTCTTTCCCTCGAATCTCCATTTGCAAACATTGGACATTGTGAGAAAGTTAAGTGAAACTCTTATTCATCTTCCCTTTATTTTGTATTCCTTATATTTTATTTACAGAGCACATTATGGACTTTGATCTGCATTATGCTATTGACCTGATGACTGGTCCCACATACTGCCCAGGCATATCATGATATTAATATTAGCTGAAAGAAAGGAGACAGTTCATTCCTATCTTTTTCTGGAAGGTTGACTAGTAGTGTCTTTATGCAGAGAGAAAACTGAAATAAACAGGGGGGCTGATAAGCTTTCTGGAATATTTTGGCTATATTGAAAATGCTGACATATGGAATAAGGGTTTATAATAAAAAGGGCTCATCTCAGAAGAATGTTAACAGCAGACGGAAATGGTCATAATGGAAAACAAGTGATATCAGAATACACAATTCCTCTTCCTGGAGCCTCCTGGGAATGCTGATTTCATGCCATAGCGAAGGCAGTTCACGTGAGACTTGCATGGTCATTATACCCCCTGCAACTTTGCCTATCACAAGCAGTACCAGAGGTGACAAGCTCATTGTCTCTGCTCTCTCAACTGCTGAATGTAGAATAATTTTTTTTTTCTAAGATCCATGTGTCAGAGAACAAAGCAGTTCTTCGGTTCTCTTCTGGAGTCCTGTCAGGGCTGTAAAGTCATGGACAATACTTGTAAAGCTGGGCAATATTTTGTCAATATTCTAAGGGAGAGCACACAATATAAAAAAGAGAGTAGGGAGACAGACACCAGCAAGCAATATTGTGTATGTTTAGGTAGCTGAAGAGTCTGCAACTTTCAATATTCTAATATTCTTGAATATTCCACAATTGGACCTTCTGACATGTTTCTCAACTGTCTGCTATTGTGAAAAACCCTTCTTCACCCAGATAACTATTAGCATACTGATGAATCCTAAAATGTATTCAGCTCCTCTGTTATCCTGCTGGCATAATAGAGGTTTGACAAGCACATTAATCAAATAAAACATAGCCTTAAATCTCTCCAGGAGAGATCTGATGCTGGCACAGAAAAATATGTAAGCAAAAGCGTTGATGTCCTGCATCAAGAGTTTCTACGTATGTTCAAAAAAAGCGAAGCAATGTACAAATAGCCACATTTAATCGTTCAGTGGACTGACTGCTCTGGTTCCATCATTACAGGGTTATAGCAGTCAGCCCTCTGGACACGATTTGATGACATTTTAAACAAAGAGTCAATACATCATTCATTCCAGTTTTAAAAATAAGTTTCTTGATGCATGTCATCTCTGTTCAGCCAAATTACAGAATTATAAGTTTTCTCATATAAAAAATCATAATTTTATTCTTAATTCAGACAAGTATTCCTCACAGCTGTCATTCCCCAAGTCAGTTAAGGAAATAATTCTCTCGAGCTGTTAAAGCCCCATATTTAGGAGCACTAACAATTTCTGGCCGGAGATGTCATGCTTCCTGTGATGCAGTCCGCTGGCTGCTTTGCAGTACTTCCTCTTAAGAAAACATCTTCCTATTTTCAGCCAGATTTAACAATAGATCCTAATCTCACACTATAGAGGAGTTTAAATTCTGTGTTTCTTCTTTGGTGAACTAAGTTCTACGTAAGTGAGCTCAGGGAGGACTCAGGTAGCCAGATGGCTCAGGGAGCCATAGGAGCCATGCTGGGTTTGTTTAGTTTGGGTTTGATTGTTGCTGATCCCTTCATTTTTCATCGTTTCATCTGTCTCTTCCAATTTTTCCTGTTGGGGAGGACTGTTGCTGTGCACGGAGATTATTCATCTCCTCGCCTGCCCTTCAGGCAGTCTCTCACCTGTGTGTGCCTGTGTCCACACCTTCTCATACATTAACACTGCAAGCTGCCTTTGAGATTCGCTCCCTTTAAAGCATGAACTGTAGCACAAGCCCAAAAAACTAGCACTACTTCTGCATAACCGGTTGACAAATGCATGTTCCTTTTAACACTTACAGGATTTGAATTTGAACTGGGAAAGATTGCTAGGCATTGGTTAGCCTGAACTCCGTATTTAAAAGGGAAATCATAAAAGTCAAGTATCAGCAATGAAAGAAGGCAACTTTGCTGAAATGGGCGTGTATTTGTGAAAAGCCCTGCGAGTGGTAACATAGGTTTAGGTGCAACATGTCCCCACTTCCTTGGACAAAGAATTGAAATGTAGATCTAGCGGCCTTTTCAAGCTGGTAGTGGTGAATTAGAAAATGCACAACCCGCAAAACACATGAACCCGTTCTAACTGCCTGAATACTGGAAATATGGTGCAGGCCCCAAATTGCAGGGTGCCCAGCACTGCTGTTTGATTTCTTCTGATCTTTTACCAATCAGGAATATTAAAATATATTAATTACTCCACCAGGTAGCAGAGATATTGTGACAGGAAGGGTCAGATCTGGAACACTTTAGGATTCTTACAAAACTAATGATATCTAAAGGTGCCATTTTGCAGCATGAAGTGACTATCATGTTGCATCCACTTTAGAATGGGCAACTCATATTCTAGTGATCTTTATTACATCTGGCTGCACTGTCTGACACAGGCAATTCTTGCTGTAAAATTAGCTTGTTTTCTTTTTATGGATTATTTCTAAACTGACTTCTTTTAAAATTTCATTTGCCAAATACTTTATATACTTAACAGTTCTCAGCCAGTAATTTGCTTGCAAGCTATTCACCCTAACTACCACTTTGAGTGCTTGCCATTCATTTATATGTATTTTTCCTGTGGAATTGGCCATCAAAATCACATGGTGGCTTTTCTTTTCCCTGGTTGGATGACTTCCAATCCCACAGAAAGCTTTCAAGGGGCTCCAATATGTCTGATGATGACTGTGAGATGGCTTCTGGCAACAATATTAATGCAAGTGCCTATTTGAATGCACTCTCATGACATATTCCAGTCTTGTGATCAAAAACGTGCTTATAGACATTTTCAAGAAAAAAGAAAACATGCTGGGAGTCAAAAGTGCATTTGCGTTATTGTTCACAGTTTGTTTTTGTTTTTTACACAGGATTTACCTGTCTCTTAGGCTCAGCTTGCCAGAAAAGGAATCAGTGTTCTGAACCTAGAAATAGGGAATTATTCTAAAAATAACCTCTTGGCATCAGGACATGGCATATTTCTGTATGAGGGGAGTGGCTTTACGATGCTTTGGGATTTGTTTTGCTGCATACTCACCCCCAGTTGATTTAAGAAAATACAATCGTGAATGAAATAAAGTTGTACCGCCAGTTACCTTTGGAAAGCAAGCAAATTGTAGAAAATGAGCAGAACGTCTGAAGAAGGGATGAAAAACAGGTCTGCTAGTACCAAATGCACTGAAAACACAGTGCATTAGCAGAAAGGTTATGCTTGCTGCTGGGCATAATTCGGTTCACCTGATGTTCATATTCCCCTTCCTCGTTGTGATTGTTTAGTCTAAATTTGAAAGTCCTGTAGCAAAACTGCAAACACATTCTTTTTACATACACAGCTTTGCAAACCTTGCCTTACCAGAGCATTTCAGTTCCTATTATATACATAGGGCAAAAGTGAAACAGAAAAACTTCATAGTCTTGCCTGATGTTGCAGAATGAGACAGTAAGTGATTGCACTGATGGTATAAACGTTAGGGTCATCCTAAAGCCTCTGTATGATAATAGTCTAGAATATATGTTCCTGGCACATGGCTCAGAGGCCTGTGCTGTCACTGCCAAGGTCCAGGTTTGACAAGCACAGCAAAATACAGTATTTGCCCATGAAGCGTTGCTTACTTAATTGTGTTTCTCAGTACAAGCCCAAGTGGCAAATTCGTAATCGGATTTTCAGACTTGTGCTTGACCCTTTACATTAGATTACAGCTTCCTCTTAATGCCATAATTGCAACATTTCCATGCCTACAAAAGAAAAAAAAGGGGGGGGGGGAAACAAAGCAGGGCTTGAAATCCTGGCCTTCTGGCTCCTCCCTGCTATCTTGCTGAGGTGTAGCACTGCGTGTGTGTTGGGGGAAGGGAGCAGATAGCTGCTGTGCTAATTTGGCCTAGCAATGCAGAGGCTCTGAGGATTTAATCGCGGAAATGTTTGCTTGGAGGCACTCACGGTGTTTTTTTTTCTTGAACTTTTAGCAAACGTAGCCTTTGTTTGCATTTTCTGTGGTATGTGTTTACTGTTCATTTGTGCTGCACATGCTGTGAGAAATTAAGCCATTATGTTGGTATTTTTTTCCTTTCTCCCGCTTTCATTCTTTTTATCTCCCCCCCCCCAATCCTTACAATTCCTTTCATTATTTGATGTTAACAGCGCAAAAGAAATAAATACTTGAAAGAAGATACAAGCTGTGTTTCTGTTTTACTTTGGAGCGGCTGTGGTAATTGAAAACCAGTCTGCAAGGTCAAAAAAAAAAAAAAAAAAAAAAAAAAAAAAAAAAAAACAAGCTGCCAGAAAAGCTCAGCGCTCAAAACACAGGTTGCATTGCCTATTGTAAAGCAATTTTCAGCCCACATGCCTAAAGAGCCTAACAGTTGCTCTGTAAATCTCTGAGTGTTTCATATAGTTTCCTTGTCATGTGGCCATTAAGTTTTATAACCTTTATATTTCAAGTGAAACAATGAATGTGAATTCCTTCTAAATGTCTTAATAGATTCCACATGTTAGCAATTTTTAATATTTTGGTTGCTCAGTAGGTAGCAAACTTGCCTGTGGGACAGTTGGTCTTGGCCACAGAACTTGGACATTCCCTTACCAGGGGATAAACTCCCGGTCTCGCTCAACAGCGCTGTCCTGAGCAGACGCCTGCTGTATTTCTCTCTATCTCCTACGGATGCTTGAGATCACTGTCAAAACACGCTTGGGCACCGCTCTGTTCTGCCAGCAAAATACCTCTGTCTTGAACACAACACGCTGGGAATGCATGTTTCTTAAGTGTCATGGTGCGTGCCCCGTCCAGAGGCAGCGCTACAGCGTTTGTGTTCGGGTTGCACTAAGAAGACACCATATATATATATATATATATATATATATATATATATGCATATATGTGTGTGTATATATATATACGCATATATGTATATGCATAAACATGCATATGCATATATATCTATGTATACACATATACCCCTGTTGTTTGCCCTCCAGCAGGTTGCTGGTCATTTGTGAGCACCAGGTGTTCAGAAGCACCCACATACAGCAGGGGGGTGAATTTTGGGGGGGTAAAAACTGCGATACAGGTCAGTCAAATCCCGCTCATGGCACAATTTGGGACAGCACGCGCTAGGAAGGGCGAGTGGCCTCCCCGCTCCCCCGCCAGCAGCCGGCTCGGTGTCCGTGTGCTGCACTAGGCGAAGGGGCCGCAGACACCCGCAGCGGGTGCTGAAGGGCCCCGCGGGCGCCCCGGAGCGGCCCTCGCGCCGCGCAGGCACGCGGCCGTTAGTGACCGTTAGTGACCGTTAACGGCCGCGGGCACGAGGGAGCGCTGCGGGGGCAGGGGGCGGCTCGCGAGCAGCAGCTGGGAGCGCCCGCAGAACCTTCCAGAGCGGCGGCGGCGAGGCGTGTGCTGGGCACCGGGACAGCGGGCTGCGAGGTAAGCGAGCAGAACATTTTTTTTGTATTTTTTCGGGAGGTGGTGGTGGAGGTGGACAAAAAAAGCGCGTTTCTTTGGCCTCGTCGCGGGTGGCGTGGCTGGTGCGGCCGTTTCGTGGGGCTGGCGGCGAGCGGCAGCGCCGGCCGAAGCAGCCCCGGCGGGCTGCAGGGCCGCTTCGTGTGGGGTTTTGTTCGTGAATTTATAGCAGAAAGAGTAGAGAGAGGAGCGCGGAAGACGGGTTCACTGTGGTGAGTGGAAGAGAAGAAACGCAGCCATGCAAAATGCAAAGGCTGTGCAGTGAGGGGGTGAGACACGGGGCTGTAAATTAAAGGCTAATTTGGACCGGGGTTGCATGCACTGACTGAGTAAACAGTGTCTGAGTGTCTCCAGTGTGTTGTAGTCATGCAAAACTTAAGTGCGGTCCTGGGGCTTATCAGGCTCCCTCCCCCTTACTGTAGAGAAGCTCTGCTGTCATTGTATGATGCACAGATGAGACTGAATCAGGAAACTGTGACCAGTTCGGTCACCCATGTACAAGAACAGCTCAAAGTGGAATAGATGCAGAAGGATGCTGAGAGTGACCCATAGGATCAGGAAGCTAAAAGTCCTACGAGAGGAGACTTAGGAAAGTCGGTTGTGTTTAGCCTAGCAGTTGTGTTCTGCAATCGGGGAGTAAATGCCAGGGGTGGAAGAGAAGCGCTTAAGCAAAAGAGCGCCGCTGGCACCAGCACAAGTGAGTGTAAACGGTTGTGAATCTAGCTGGAAGGTAGAAAGCAGCTTTTGCTAGCGGGGAGGGAACGCATTGCAGAAGCAGCGTTACCGGGGCGGGGGGGGGGGGGGCTGTTTCAGGTGGTGCGTGCTAAGTGCTCGTTACCAGCTCGTGAAGGAGTGTCAGCTGTATCACAATGCACCGTGATTGCCTGCGATAGCAGCAGGTGAGGCTGGCGACCCCCAAGTTACCCCTCCTCGCCTCTCTCTCCTCCTCCCCTGCCCTCCTAAAATGTGACATACCCTTCAGACAGAAGTGGAGACAAAGCAGGAGGGTGTCCTGAAAACTTCAGGGAGAGGTGTCTTTTGCTGAAGGTTTTCTGGTGCACGTTCGTTGTCCACAGTTGGGGTGGCTTTAATTTCCTTTCATTTTGAGCTTAGCATCTAAAGTTCTTGGTAATTAGCCTGCCCCTTCTACGTGTAAGGCTCTACTGGCTGAGTTAGTCCAGATATGTGTTCATGACAGAAAGATCAAGTTGAAATGTATCAAATTCTAAGTATCTGGAAGTGGAGGATTTATGTTTTTGAAGGTCTATCTGCGATCTCAGGGGAAGGAGAGTTCCTCTGATCTGTGGAATCTACTTGAACAAGAGAATCTGTCAGAAAGGCTGAAATTCTGCTTTCCAATTGTTGTCCTGTTATGTCCTCGTGATGTGGGTCGGGAGGGTAGTTTGTTTTTTCACGAACAACAGAATCCTTTAACTTGGATACATAGAAAGCCCAGCCTGTTAATTGTCATCCTGTATGCTGACATTCATTTCTAAAATGAAGGCTGCTTCTCTTTTTTGCAGGGCTGGGCTTTCACCTGTTCTTTTCTGTAATTGACAAATGCTGAATTTGTTGGAAAAGACTAAAAAAGATTAAAAGCTCCGCATCAAGTGTTTTAATGGGATGATTCTTAGAGCATAAGTTGTAAACTACTCGGCTGTATTTCTGTTCAGTTTGCCTTTAATTTTCCCATGTTAGCACGGTTCCTTTTGAAGTAATTTTGCTTTTCTTTGTGGTGAATGGAAGGAGCACAGAACTGGGATATGGGACACTTGAACTCTGCAGTTGATTATATTTATTGTACTTGACACCTGCTACATGGATCCCCTTTCTTTTTTTACCTGTCTGTAAGTAGGCTTCAGCACTTTTGAAGCGTGTTACCAACTCTAACAAACACTTTGAAAGTTTGCACAAAGAACTGTTTGTATGGAAGTCATGACAATTGTCTGTTAGATCGGTTATCCAGATGCAATGTTGAGTAAGTATCTGTGCTGATCTGTTCAGAAATAAGGGTACTGGGTGAGTTATGTAATGTGGCCTAAGAGTTTGGCGTGTGTCCTCTGATTTTTCTTACCCGATCTTTTGAAGTTCGACATCTTCCTTAAAAACCTTGCTTGGCTCTTCTTGGCAATTTTCATGCCCTGAAAATATGCAGGGGTTAGGTGGGGGATGCTGGATCTTGTTCTTTGATAAGGGCCCAAGATTCCTTCAATAACAAGGACTCTTTTGTTGCAAAGTGGTCTTTTGCTACTTTGGTGTGGGAGTGGTGAAGTTTGAAATGCATAGTGTCACTAAATTAGTGACCACATCGGAACTACTCTAGTCTCCATTGCTTCCAGACAAGTTAAGCCCTGTGTCAAGGCGAGGTCATTTGGTGATCCTGAGAAGCCGGTTAAATATTATTCTTAGACCACAAGGAATTTCCACTTACTGTAAAGCTGTCAGACTGTCTTTTTCCTCCTCCCCCTCACTTCAGTGGGACAGGGACTTGGTTCTGTGTGTGTGTCGTGACACCATAAAAATTTTTGAGGGGGAAATGTGATGATACAGATTATTAATAAGTTTCTTAAGAGAGTTTCTCCTGGAGCTAAAGCAGGTGAGCTGTCTCAAAGCTGTGGAATAGCTGTAATGTCCTTTGTCAGACCAAAGAGTATCATGAAACATGACAAGAAATATTTTACTGTTTACAGGAAGCATTCTCGTCAGTTAGCAGAGCTTTTGATATTCATCCGTAATCGACTGTCAGGTTTTCAGAATGAACGCTGATGTGATGAGGTTTTGAAAAAATGCATAGTCCCAGTAGGTCAGTAACAGGACTCGAACAGGCATCATTAAGGCCTGCGCTGATGGTGACCTCTGCTGGAAATCTCCTCTGCATAACAATTCACCGTCTCGCAGAGGCAGAGAGGTGGATCCAACAGGTGGATATAAAAGTGTGCTGATTCTTAAAATCCAAGGTTAAGTATAAAGGAGAGTACTAGCTACTCAGCAGAGCAGTAAAAGCATGACAGGCTTGGTTTGTGCACTGTTTTCTGGTGGTATATCTAGTCACTGAGAAGGCCATCACATGTACTTTGTGTTGCCCCAAGGAGTGCTGGGAGCAGTCCGAAGCACAGCAAGAAAATAAAGTCTGTCAAAAATGCATGTTCTTGGGCAGTGTTTCCAGAGTCTACCTCGCTTGGAGTTCTGATGTATCAGATCAGAAGGTGCAGTTGAGTGTGTTACCTAGGAGGTGACAGCTGTACTTTTGCTACTGCCTGCACAGTGGGGATGACTTAAGGGTATACCTGGTGGGGAAGGCATGTGAGAAAGTTGTAGACACTATCATTTAAAGGGAAACTGTTCAGTCTGCAGAGATGAGCAAAACTTTTTCCATAGTGCATAGTATGAATAGCTTACGTATTGCATAAAGGTCCATGGAGCCTGGATTCCTTTTCCCCGAAGAGCAGCAGTAGCAGTGCTCCCTACCCCAGCCTTTACTGACTTCATGGGATTTGAGGGGAGAAATCCATGTAGGGCCTGTCCAGTTGTTGCAGTTCCTGCTCTGTCTTTTGGAATATTTTAATTATTTCCACTGTGTTTCTTCGGAGGATTCCTCTTGAGCTGTAGAAAGGAGATAGGGAAATATTGGGCTGATATCTTAGAAACGGGTAAAACCAGTAGGAACTGCACGACAGTTCCCCTGCCAAGCCTGCCAAAATAGATCAGGGTTTCATTGTAGGCTACTAGGTCCTTAGGGAGTGATGCGTTCTTGGAAGAGTGACAGGGTGCAGAGGAGGCAGCGGTGCAGGGTGGGTGCCATCCAGCCTTCGGAAAACTGATATGTTTGGACACAATAACAGACAAATGTTGCTGACTGTAGAACTTTTATTTTCGCTCCTGAGGACAGGGTTTGTCAAAGTTCAGAACGTAAATAATTATTCTCTCTCCAGTGCAAGGGCTCTCACTCTGTGCTTGGCCCTCTGTCCAGCCCCTGCTCCATTCAGCAGGGTCAGGGAGAAGGGGATAGGGGGTGGTGTCTTTGGCTGTCATGAGTCCGCTGGGGAGGGATGAGAGGAAGGGGGTCTTGGGGGCTGGGTTCAGAGCAAGGTTAGCCAAATAGCGGATAAATTAAGCAAGAGAAACAGACAGCTCGGCTTGCAGTGAACTTTTCACCCAGCTAACCTGTTCCTCACCCTGTACTGCACAGGTGGAGTACAGCTCAAGTAGAGCACAACCGTTGCTGTCCCTGTCCTGTTTTTTGCTGTAGCATAAAAGCATGGCCAAGAGGAGAGCAGCAAATGAAAGGGATTTGATTTGCTCTTTTGAGCCCAGAAAATGTTACAGGTCTAATTGCTGTTTTAAAAACACTGAAGCTAACACCACTAATTGCAGAGGGGTTATTCACTCCAGTGTAGAACCGGGACCAATAATTTTTGGTCACAGAGGATTGGGAAGAAATTACATGCTAGAGAGGACAAGGAGCAAATGACAACGACTGAACAGGAATGATTAGAGATTCTTTGCGGGAAGATGCAAGGCTGGTGGGAATTTGGTGGACTCTGATGTTTGTATTTCTCTGATTTTTCTTTGGCATTTGCAGTGCTAGTAAATACAAATAATTGCTGACAGATGTTGTAAAAACATTGCATTATGCTAATCATTAAGCTTAATTTTTTTCTCAGTTAATAATAGTTATTATTAACTATGCATGGTGTAGTTTGGCTCTTATTCAGATCACCTCTATGTATATCATGGGCTTTGCTCCAGAGGTACAATATGGAATTGAGAGCACAAATTGTTCTATTGACCCTTTCCCAAATACCTACTGCCTTGTCTCTCTCTCCCCCAAGAAAGCCCCAAGCAAATTAAAGTTACTGTGTTTTTAAGTAATTGCTCCAGCCACATCAGTGCATAGTAATGAGTAAGTGACCTGAAGGTTTTGAGACGCTTTCTTAAACCACTTTTTTGTTTTGGGATGTGACAGGTTTGTTGAAGGATAATATCTGATAGAGAGCTGCTATTTTGAAATTGGGACTTTGTTTCTCACTCGTTGTAGGTAAGGAAGGTCTGATAACTAATAGAAGCTGCTAGTGCGTAGTATTTCCAGGAGTAAAGCCCTGTATTTTTGTGTGTGTGCTTAAATTCCATGCAAAAGGGATCCTTGCAGAGGCTTTAAGAGATTTTTATCAGTAGTGCACTTTCAGATGGTAAATGCCAGGAGCTCTGTGTATAAAATGCAAAGAGCATTGTATAAACCTAGAGATAATCTTTGACTTTAGGGAGCTGCGAGGCTTCCTGTAGAAGTGAATACGTTCAGCTTTGCCTCCTGCTGTGCATAGCACAAACTGATGATTTCCATCCCACATTTTGGACCTGGCAAGGCAGTCAAGTTTCTCTCGCACTACGTGTAAATTTCTCTCAATTCCCATGCAGCTGCCCTGCCAGCTTTACATTAGGTGATTGGCTACAAAGTAGTACTGACAGCATCTCTCTTGGTGTCCCAAATTCCTGGGTGTTTGGAGCTCAGACTGATATTACTATATTGTTGAGTTGTGCATGTAGTCAGCTCTGGTGTTGCAGTAGAATGGTGGGGAACCATTGCCCTCACCTGCCCGGGTTCCCTGAGTGCAAGTGGTATGTTGTGCAGCTCTTGGTTACAGCACGATCTTGCCATGTGGTTTGTAAGGGCGGGGCCATGTCTGTCGTGGAGCTTAATTTTGTCATTTAGAGTGCACTTATACCTGTTGTACCAGAGGACAAGAATGCAGTTTTTTCTTTCTTAACATTCCAGTATTTTGCCTGCCTGGTAAGAAACAAACACGGGTTGGATACAGAAGCTTGTTATTTCTATTGACGGAACAGGACCACAGTTCTATTGATCAAGAAGAGTGGTGATATATTAGAAGATGGCTCATTTGAGTTCCTGAGCCTGCTGACCCAATTGCTGATGCTACTAGTTGTTATCATACAGTTATCTTCTCCCTACATGGTCATTAAAAAAAAAAAAAAAAAAAGTAGTTGAAACTGGCATAAGGCAGCACTGCTCTCTGCTGCCCCTTCCCCTGCAATTACAGGAGCATTTTTGTCCATTTGGTGAACCCAATCAGAGAGCCGATTCTGTTCAACCCAGTTTGAAAACACTGTTTGCTTCTTTTTTTGTTTTTTTTCCTTCAGGGTGGTTCTGGTTGACTAGTTTTACAGTCTGCAGTTTCTCAAGTGCATATGCCACCACTGGGGAGGGGATGGGGCAGGGAGAATTTCAGTGGTCACTGGGTAAGCAAAACCATTCTTCTGTCAGTTTAAGCAGATTCTGAGGACCTGTAAGGTAACATGATAACTTTCATAAAGACAGTTTTGTTTGTCTGATGTGTCAGAGTGTATATTCTCCACAAAAGTCGCTCCCTTTTAGACAGTATTGGTGAAGTTTACCAGGCCTGGTTGACCATTCACCTTGTGGCTCCAAACCCTTGTGTCTGGGTAGGGCTTGTTCCTTGTACCATCTATTCTCCTTCCCCTTGAGTGACATCATTCAAATGGTGAGTCTCTGAGAGATGATTCATACTAAAAAAGATCTAATAATTGTTACCAGTTATTCAAATCAGTGTTACTGATTTCCCGCATCCTCCCACTGGTCCCTTGAGCTTCCCCACCCACTCATTTTTTCTAATAATTCCCAGGCTTTCTGGCTCTACATTCAGTATACCCTCTTCTGTGTTACTGTACTAAGGTGCAAGTGTCTAGCTCTCTCCAAAGTAACATTTAGGGCTTGGCTGCAGCAGCTCGTGTAGGCGAATGCAAGCTGGAATTGAAGTAGCTAGGTAGATTGACTCGTGGTGGTCTCAGTAAAGCTGCAGACTGCTTTCACAGCACATCTTCTGTTTCACTCTGCTGTGGCGGTATTGCTGGCGGTCTCTGAGGTAGCTAGTTCAAAGCTGGGTGAGTCATATCCCTGCAGGCTACAGTGTTGGGGTGCACAGGACTAAGAAACTAGATTCTCTAGAGGAGCTCTGCAAAGAATTATGCTAATTATATGCCGCATACTAGCAAAGACTTGCCACAACCGTTCCAGTTTGTGATTATGATCATTTTTTCTCTTTCGCAAGTACTTGTGCAGCATGCAGATATCTTTAACTCATGATGCTTGTTTCTCCAACACCATGAATTGAAATCTATATTGTGTTGTGATTCGTTTTGTCAGTGTAAACAGTAAGCTGCTGTTGAGACCAGCCATATTTTCAAGTGGCTCCTCAGTCTGTCCGCTTTTACCTGGCATGTTCTTCTGTCTTCATGTTCCTATGCTTTCCTCCTTGGTCTTCTCTGTCCAAGTCCCTTCTGCATCTGCATTCTCATTTCTTCTACCTTCCTCACTCATTTGCTCTCTTAGCATTTTTTTTGTGCATGGCAAGAATACACTTTGTTATCCAGAACTAGATGGATCTAGAGTTCATACATCCCGGAGTTGGAAAAGGGTAAATGAGTTCAGGATGCCTGTGACACATTTCACTACATATTGACATTAGGACACCTAAAGTCCTAAAGTCAATTTTTAGAGGTGTTTACAGCCATGTTTAGACTCTCTTATGCAAAGCCTGAAAGAAATGGAAAACCGTAGACATACAGGCATACATATATACGGGGTTTACTCCCCTAAGTAATAAAAATGGGATTCACCCTTCCTTGTTTATTAGGCTGGGGGGAGGGCATTAATAAATCTGATTTGGGGGGTGAGAGTGGTGGGGTGTTGGCTCGTTGAAATTTGTGCTATCAAAAACCCTTATTACAGGAACTGAACAGCCACTTTTGTTGGAGCTAATTTGCTTACTCTGGCTGAGAGGGTTGGGATGGCGACAGTTGAACACAGGAGCATTTCCCTCAGTATTCGAAGTGATTGGTTAATTTCACGGACAGTGACAAGGGGAATAGAAGTATTCTCAAGAAACAGGGAATGGTGACAAGATTTTAGTTAATAATAGGACATGGAAGACCTCTTCAGATGACTAATAAAAATTCAGTCCTTTTCCTTATATCTTAATTTTTTAAAGGAAAGAAACCTCTTGCTGTGGGTTTTCCTACAGAGGGAAGGAGGGAATATGGTATAACATTAAAGAAAGAGATCTAAAACATAATCCATGTCTGGCACAGGATTCCTTTTTCTTTTCTTTTTTTCTCCTTGCCGTATCTGTAGCTTACAGTCCTCCTTGTAGAGGGAAGATTGGTTAACCTGAAGTGTTTGTGCTTACTGTCAGGAAGGAAAAAAATCAGTGGCCATATCACAGAGGATTAGAAACCTTACATATTCACTTACAGAACTGCAGCATAAAGAACTTTTATTTTATTTTGATAGTTTGAAGCCATGCAAATAAGTAAGATGCTCACAAGAGCTGTGGCTTTTTAGCTGTGTTTCTGCACTCTGTTAGCTCTGCCCTGGAATAAGCATACAGCTGTTCTGGAGGAAACCACTTTACATAGCAACCTTCTCTTACGTTGGATTGTATTCTCTGTTCTGTTCAGAGGTGAAAAGTCCTGTGCACCATGCGTTGGCCTAGCAGAATGAGCTCACACAAAAAGAGCAATATAACTGCCCCCTTTCTTCCTTGAACTTTGAGGTACTCTGGAAAAGTAAGTGATAGAAATTTATGGTTGTTCTTGTGAAAGCAGTAAAGCTGGCACCACAACCCGTACTTTGTCAGCAGTAGGACAGTTGAGGGGAAGAAAAGCTTGGTGTAACCTTTGGTATGTTATTTATTATCGCTTTGCAGCCCCCTGGAAAATGAACTTTAGCAAATTCTGAGCCGACGGTAACAGTGAACACTGAGAAAACCGGGAATCAGCAAATCCATTGTGTTGTGCTGACAGAAAGATACTGTTACAACACACTTTAGCTGCCAACTTGCTGCAGTCACTCAATCCATCATGGTGGGCTGTTGGATCACAAGCCAGTGAAACTCAGCCTGGCGTGTTATTTTAGTCTTACATGGACTGTGAGATAAACGGGGCATGAACCAGCCCCCTGGCAGGGGGTCGACCCCTAGCGCCCTCATTAAAGTGCCAATCAAAAAGAGTAATGGAACAGGGAATGGAAAGCTGGCTTCTTCAGCGTGTTACTGCTCTCAGTCTGAGCAACTTTCACAAGCCAAGGGAAACATTTTTCCTCTGAATAGGAGCCAGACTTCCAGAAATACCTTCTCTTTCCTTGGCTCTGTGAGAGCAAATGCTGAAACTCTTCTGTGTGTCTTGCTTGTGGCAGAAACCTGTTCCCAACTGTTACCTGTTCCTCACAGGTAGTGGGAAGAAGTGTTGATGAATGCAAGGATGCAGGAAGGATGTAGATGCTTGTTGCTGTGGAATATGTGGGCACTGTGCTGTGCTTGAGTTGATCATTGACTGGTTAGTGGCATGGTTTCTGTTGCAAATCGCTGGTATTTCAGCATTTGTGAATGAAAGATGGAAAGAAACCTCCTTTTCCCCCATCACAGTCCGGTTACTGATGTGATTCTTGAATGCTTGCTTTTGTGTGCAAAGTGAGAAAGTGGATTCTTATGCTCTGCGTGGATTCTTTCAAACTTACACCAGATCCCACAACGAACAGATCCTGCAATAGTACCATAATCTTAGAGTGAATATATAGCTAAGGCTCAGGCACTCACATGGTACTAAGCTGCTTCTCATGGATGAGTAACTTTTCAAATAGGCCCATAACCTCTATTTTTACACTGGATGCTTGTTTTTGAAATTCTGAGTGCATCCAACACTGCTGATGCTATGAGAATTTCTGTGTCTCCTGTGATGCCTTACAGGTTTCTGATGTATAAATATATATTTTCCAGGTCACCTTCCTTTGATGTGTGGTAGCTACACAAGATGTAGCTACTGAAAAGAAAAAGTTGGGTGAATGTCTCTGAGTTACGTGGATTTACCGCTTGAAATCAGGAAGCTCAAAGCTGGTAAGTGAGCTCTTAAACATGGTTATAAAGCTCAGCTGTTGGTGTGATCTTTGTAAGATCTTACAATCTTGGTGACTTTATTTTTGCTGACAGCCTTTTATCAGCAGAGATTTATTTTTCCAGGTGGATATTTGTTTGTTTTTTAATATATTTTTTTTAATGGATGGGATCAGCAATTGGAGTAAGTGTCAGTTGAGCAAGACATACAAGTAGTAACTAGCTTCACGCTTCATTCAGGACACAGTCCTGATCAGTGTGCCTAGTAGATTCTCCTGCCAGGTTACTAACAAGGTGGCCAAATTTCAAGTTGGTGCATTGCATACTGAGGCTGGTACAGATTAGAGAAGACCCTAAGAAGCCTTAGAGATGGCAGTAAATAGTGTGATTGGAGGCGCAGATAGCAAGTAAACAGTGTGGTTGGAGGTCAGCTTTATAGTGAGCTAAATTAGAAAGAATAGTTTATCTATTTATATATGCTCTTGTATTCTCTTGTTCTGCATGTACCCTTTTGAACTTGGAGTGTGAGAATGTAGTCTCTGGGTAACCCTCTAAAGACTCATAGTGCAACTGCTGTTGTACCACAAATAAAGATGTACTGTGGCACAGAAGATAATACTAAAAATATTCTTCAAGTTTCTGGAATGTTTGCCTCAAATAATGTTCCCTCTGTACTTAGAGATTAAAAAGAATTCCTGAAAGAAAGATTGGCACACAAAGGTTTGGTCAAAGAGACTAGAACTGCTTAGTGAAAATCACAAGGTGCTTAGTTGTTATCATGATGGGTTCTGAATGAATACAGTTCTTCATTATTTAAAAAAGATGACGAGGTGGTGAGCACGTAAATGTAGTCCACTATTATTTGGAGGTGCAGTTCCCTTTTCTGGCTGTATGTTTTGCTTGTTTGCTTTTAAAGAACTTAGTTCAGCTGCTTCCAGGGCAAGTGTGATGCCAGCAAGGCCTTGAAGATCCAGTGTTGGATAGTAACTGATAATTTAGCAATCCAGGTACAAGGTTTTAATTTTTCTGGCTGGAAAGAGCAGGCAAGCTAGTGAGTTCCTGTTTGAAGGACACTTTTTCAGGGAAGAAGGGTGAACAGCTCTCCTGCGTCTGAATCTGGCAGAGCTGTGATTAATGCTGGGAGTAAAACTGTCCCTGTCAAGTTTGTCCTGACAGACAGTCCTTTTGGATTGTGCATTTTTACATGTGCTGTTTTCACTTTATCTCCACACCACGCTGCTCTTGCAAGAACTGCTTTTCCGGAGTGCTGTAAGGCTTCAGTTGAACCGTACTGTGGTTAAGATGTGTAAGTGGGAGCAAGATCCCAGGTTCTGATGCTGGCCTTGCGCTTTACTTAAGTATGCGTTTTTAGTCAAGATACCAAACTGCTCTCTAGTTTTTAGTTTAACTGTCTGTGTTTGGGCCTAGTCCTACTCATTTGTACCACAGGAGTGTTGTGTTGCTCCTGTGAAATGTCTGAATTTTCTCTTGCGCTTAGTCTGCACAGAGTAGCATGTTTTTCAGAGCTGGTCTGAGGCTCAGTGGCACACAGTTGGAAAGGGGAGGGGGCGATCACTGGTGTTTTTCTGGGAGTTAACATGTCAGGCTCTTGGCTTTACCAGAACAAGAGTGGGTGAGGCAGTTTGGTTCTGCAGACCTGTGGTGGGCTTTTTCCCATCAAAACTATATACAGGGACAAATTTTTGTCACCTCATTATGCTGTTACCTAAAATTTTGTGCCTCTGCCTGCAGATTGCTTACAAAGGCCTTGGAGTAACAATCATTGGATATGGTGAATCATCCTCCACGGTCAAAACACATATTTGCTGCTGCTGTGTCTGCAGAGAATTGTACTGCCCCTTACGTGCTTAATGCCTTTTAGTCAAAACCAAACTTGATACGTGGGCATCTAGTAGCAGCTAACTTTTAGGCAAGCTTGATAGTATTGGAAGATGATTCCCAAATGGATGGGCAGTTGATATGATAGATTTTTCTTTTATTTGGTAAAATCTTTAGAGAGCTGCACTACTCAGGGGACCTTTTTGCCTGTGCTTTCAGGGTGCAGAAACAATTGTTCTGTAGCTCCTATACACAGTCCTTGTCCTTTGGGTGACCCATCCATTTATCCAAAATGTAAACGCACATGAAAGCTGTTTACTTCTCTCATGGCCTTTTAGTACTTTTGAGTCAGACCAGAATAGGCCCGAGGTGCAAGGTTATTCTTATCCAGAGAGAACTGTTTGTGCTGGGCACATTGCTTGGGCAATAGTTTGTCAGTTACCAAAAAAACCCTTGTGGTACTGGAGTCCAATTGTATTAAGACAACATAGCTGTATAACAGGCCATTAATAGAACTGAAATAATGCAGTAGGCATGCATCTCTTATGTAACTGCATTTAGCTCCAAGTTTATTTTTATGTCTATACTAGAATATGCTGTAGTTCCACTGAGGAAAACAGCAGAAAGCTTTTTTTTCCCCCAATGTTTGTCAGTGGTTAATGAGTAACTTTTTTTTTTTTTTTTCTGGCAAGTTTCCTTTCATATGACTAACACTGCAGTCTATTGTATCTATGAGACGTGCAAACCCAGTCACAGTGCAAGGACCCAGCATTATGTATGACACATCTGGTGCTGGTTTTAACTCGCGTTCTCCCACTTCAGAAAATCTGACGATGGAAGAGCTAGGAAAGGAATACAATTCAGTCTTAGAGAAATTGGTCTGTAACCTCTATTAAGGAAACATTTTCTCAGCTAAGTAACTCCATGGTATTACTGAGACAGATGGATTTGCACTGTCACGATTCCTTTTTTAAGACTGTTAGAGTATTGGGCAGCTACCATAGACAGAAGCTAACCAAACTGTAATAAATTTGGACCGATATTACAAGTGGGGAAATGAAAGTGTTTTGGCCTTAGCCCCACTGTTGATAAAACTAAGTATCATAATGTGTACTGATTAAGGGTCTGCCATGAAGCCTGAATTTTATATAAGTCTGGACTGGAATCTTGGCATGGTCTGTTTTTTCCAGAGAGTAAGGCTCTGTGTTTCCTCTTCATAACAACTATGCTTTTAAGAATAGAGAAGCTGGGAGTATAGCCATCACTTTTCAAGACAAGTTTTTTTGTGTGTTTTTTTTATATATATATATATGGGTGTGTGTGTGTATGCATATACATATGCCCCCCCCCATGTTATTCTTTGTGAGAAACCAAGCTATGTAACTGGAGTTGAAACAACTGTTGCACTAGTAATATTGGGGGGAGGGGGTTGTTTTGTTTTTTTCCATCTTTGCAGCTGCCTGTAACCTGAAGAGAACTTGTTCCTAGAAACCTGCTTTTCATCCCCAGGTACCAGGAGTAAAATCATTGTGATATTAGCAAATGGAATATTCTACAAGGAAGAGAGACAGAGCAAGCAAGGTTATTCCTAGAGGAGTCATCATCTGGTGCATTGTATGATGTAGGAAACAGGTCAGTGCTGAATTCTGCCTACAGCTTTCTTCTGTGAGATTAAGCTATCGAAAGAGATATATATATAGATACAGATATATATGAGAGTGCGTAAATGAGTGTGCGTGCTTGCCTAGGATCCTAGAAAATCTTCTATTAATGAAAAAAAAGATATAAATGCAGTTGAGGAAATAGGATAGCAAATAGATCAAAATCTCATTGTTAAAGGAAATGTTATGGTTAGATTTCCATTTTGAGAAGCAGGACTTCTGACCACTTACCATTCTCACCACAAAAATATAAGCACTACACTTTTTCAATAAACAGAATTCACTACTTAAGTTGTTCAGATAGTGTCTAGTTGATTTATTGGAAGATTCTGTTCAAGAGCAGTAGGAGAGGAAGGATGTTGTCCACATCTTGTGTGCTGTTGACCTCGTTTCAGGAATATCTCATTTTGTATTTCCTGTTTCATTGCCTCTACTTAATTTGTTACCTAAACTCAGCCATTTTCAAATTGTTGTTTAGGGTTCAGTAATGACTGTAATGAAAACTGTTTCAGCTTGATCTTTGCGTAGTACATGTAGAATGTAATGCCTGTGCCAAAAAAGTTTAAAAGTTAGAAAGGCTTTTTTCCTGCCATTTCAGAAAACTGTTCATTGTCTTCTTCTTCCAAAGGTGGCAAACAGGCAGATGTTGTAGCTGCTCATCCCACCTGTACTGTTGGAGTGCCTGTTACCAGCTGAGGACTTCTTCCAGCAATTACATTTGGTTGCAAAGAACGAATGGGTGAGTGATGTGGATTTTTGCCTATTTCAGGGTCTTTATTATACATGTGTGCTTTTGCAGTACCAGCTTGTTTACCAGATTTCTCCTGCTGTTTCCTCGGCGAAAAGCAGTCCTAGTGGCCTTGTCACATTCTTGTTATCTATGAGCCTGTCATAGAGTGTAAAAAAAACCCAAAAAAACAAAAAAACAAAAAAACCTAAAATCCTGAAAGAACAAGTAAGGCCTAATGGTGAAAATATAATAGTAGTAGTTATTAATTACTTAAACAGGAGTTGTTTTAGTTAGTTAATGTATTTTTTTTTTTAATGTGGGCTAGTTTCCATCTTTGATCTCTCCAGATATAAATTTTATTTGCTGCGCTTGATTTGAATAATGGAGCAGAGGGATTGGATGCCAATTTTGCTGTTTGCTGCTTGTGATGACCTCTGTTGTCTAGAAAGCAAAACTTAGGATCTGTAATAAAAACTGAACTAGCTGCATGGAAGAGCATGGTGATCATGCAGTCTGAAGCAGCAAATGTCTAATTAATGCCTAAATTACCATTTATTGGAGGTGTGTTGTTTTACTCAAAGCACTGGAGAGCTTGGGTAGGTGACCTGTATTCTGTTGAGTTACTGCAGCACAAAAGCATTTCTTTATCATCGTTGCTGTTTGTTCATATGTGTAAGCAAGATGTCTGGATTTTAATCAATTAATTAATTGATTTAATTAAATAATTATAATTAAATAATAATTAATTTAATTTAAATTAATCTTTTCCTCCAGCATTTCAATAGCTTAGCATCTAGATTTCCCACTGTAAAATGACTTTGTGAAAATGAGACTATCTCAGACGCAGATATCTGAGTGTCCGGGTCAGAGAAATGCGGTTTAAGTGTGGGTTTGATCTACCCTGACAACCTAAATTCCAAGGGAATTGTGTATTTCAGACTTATGTGGTGAGAGAGCAGCTAGGCATCTGTTCTGCCACCCAAAGGTGCTTGTGGAACTTAGGAATAACTATTTCTGTATCCTTGACAGTTCTCTTTATTAATTGTTTTGTAAACAAGCGGGGTAGGCAGGATGGAGAGGATGGACTCAGTTTTTTATTTCACGTCTTCAGAGTCATGGTGAAATAACTCGTATGGACAGTGGTTATTTTACATTTCTTCAACAGCAGCTCTGGCAAGAAAAGGAAGTTGGTCTGGGTGGACAGAGAACATGTAGGACTATGTGGGTAAAAGCCAAGCAAACAGGCAGCAGCAGGGTTTTATTACAACACAGTGCAGCATGGATTATAGGGTTTTTAATACAACCTAAAGATCAATGCTTTATTTCCATCTTTATTAGCATTCTGTTGTTCTGAACAGGTAGAGATGAATGGTTACTTAGGAAAGGTATCATCAACTTCAGGTAAAATTTAGCAAATGAGCATGAAATAGCATTTTCTTGCATGAACTGTATTGGCCATGTTCTAAAAATAGTGTGTGGGGGGCAGAATCTGTCTTACTGTCTAATCAGTGAATATTCTCTCCCCCCACCCCATTTCTGAAATTTTGAAGTCTTCCACTTCTGTTATTACAGCATTCCCACCTCTTCCACTGAAATCAGGCTGAGGGTGACTGCCTTCATAATGCTCACAATCTGAAGAACTTTGCATAATTTGGTAAATGGAACGATTAGGTTGTCTTGTCTGCTTACAGCTCGTGTTCGAGTTCTCAAAAATTTGAGTGAAAGTTGGAGACTTCTTTTACTTATTCTCCACATCCTCTGAAAGCTATTTTTGAGTATGGCTCTTGGAATCTGAAAGTTACATTTACTCACTTAATGTTAGTAGTGCCAATAACAATAGGAAGTCCACAGTAAGAGTTCTGAAATGATATAAAAATAGTTGGGTTACAGTAACAAATAACATCATTTGAACTGCAAAAAAACCCCACAGCGTTCTAACTCAATTTGTTCTGGAATGCTAAACGAGACAAGATGCTTCTTGCAGCTCTGTCTGTAGATCTGTACCCCTTGTAATCAGTGGCGTGTGCGTGCACACAAGAGTAAAGCTTCACCATGTCTGCTGCGAGTAAGAAACTCTACTCGGGAGGAGCACAGGATCAGTCCTAGAATAGTAACATACCTGAAGAGTCTAAGCCAGTTACAGTCCATGGCACTGATGTCCTGCTAGGCTAGTGGGCTACAGTCTTTCAAAGTTTAAATAATGTCTTGTTTAGTCGTTATCACCAGTCAAAGAACAGGTTAAACTCTTTCCAAAAAGACTAAAAAAATAAGCAAATTAAGCCGTGATCTACTGTGGCTCCCCAAGTTCAGGTAACTCAAAGAGTATAGTGTCAAACTTTTTTCAGGTGTTTACAACTCAGCTCCTGCTTATTCAACTGCTGCAAAATTTAAGTATGCAGATCATTATCCTCTATCTTACCAGCTTTTTACAGCAATAAAAGAGAACTACAGGAGAGAGTAGCAGCAAGAAGGCCCTAATGGCTAAGTCCAATAGGACAGGCATGTTAAAGCACTGTTGAGCCAATACACTTGTCAAAGTCTACATTTTACTTAAAAATTATACAGAGAAATATACAAAAGTGATGTATTAAATCAGTTTCATTTGCATAATGGACCTTTATGGATTTTCATTTTCAGCTGCAGACCATATACACATCCACTGATAATCACATTTTCTCGTTACACAGTAAGCCTCTACCTTTCACATTACAGGAATTAAAAGTTGTTTTACTCTAGCCTTCAGTTTAAAAATATTCTTGTATGCCTTTAGGAAAGGATATGAAAAGGTAAACTAACTTGAAAGTAAAACTAGTGGACTTCTTATTTTGAGTCAAAAGTTTACAAAATAACAGTTCAAGAAAGTCTCCCGAAATCTGCAAAAGATCATTCAAGAGTTTTGGGAAAATCACGTGCTCATGCTTTAGCCTTGCACAGCAGATGCCATATTGCATGCAGGCATTCAGCACACTTGCTGAACCATCACCAGAGAGCAAACATTATACACAAGCAAAAAATTCATCTGCAGGCTATTCCCTCTGTTCATTACATATATATAATATATACATAAAACCCTTACAGTGCCATTAGTTTCCCTAGCTTTTGTGAATAAAGGTGTAATACACTCTTTCCTCGATCTCTAGCTTTGTTAAAGTTGATAAGACAAATACTGATTTGATATATAACATTTGAAGAAGCGTATTATTTTTGTTATTTCAAAAAGTTTAACTTTGAAGAGGTTTTCCTTAGGACAAATAATGCAGTGATACATAATTTTTTCCCCCCTTCCAGACATTTTCAGTCCAAGCCAATGCTAGCAGCTTTCCACAGTAACCAGCCAACTATATATACTTACTGAATCAGAACAGAGGGAAAGACTGAAGTTAAAGACTTCAGTTTCCAAGGTTGTTCACGTGAACTGTTCTCAAAACAACTTGGGAGCAGGGGCCTCCAGACGTGCAGACTTTGCAAAGTTTAAGTTCTGTATTCAGAACAGAATCAGCTTGTTTTCTAATACTTTGAAAATGTAATTGAATTAGTGAGCCCTCACTGCAATATTTAACAAAACAATACAATTCTTTTATTAAAAAGGAGGAGAAAATTTCAGTGGAACACTAGGTACACATGCATTTAACTGTACCACTAATTTGGAAAAAAAAAAAAACCAAACCAAACAGTGCACCTTTATCACAGTGTTGAACAGAGCTACAAACAGCTGCAATTAACTCAGTTTTTTTTCTTTTATCTACATTCCTGTACTGTGAAAAGGAGAGCGAGAGAGAAAGAATATGGATAGTTTCAGTTAGTGCAGTAAGACTCAGTATAGCTTCTTTGATATCTTTACACAGTAAACAGACTTCTATATATACCAACACCCTGGTCTGTACTTCCTTATTTACATCAAACACTGTTTTACATATATACAGGTTAGCAAAATACAGGGCTTCTCCCAGAACCAAATGCATTTTGACTATATCTTTGTTATATAACTAATGCTTAAAAAAAAAAAAAAAAAACCCCAAGAGCCCACCACACTTATTTTGTCACTCACAATGATTCAATTTAGTAAATACTAAAATTGTCTTTATTCCCCTTCCAGTGTTGTACTTTCTTTAGTTACAGAAAACCATCAGCTCCAGACTGGTACTTGCACTTCACTCGGGCAATAAGGAAGATGTTTCAAGAGTCCAGCTCTAATTGTTCTTGATTTTCACTGAGTCTTAACATAAGCTGTTGTTCATAATAAAGGCTCTTTGCATAGTTTATTTCTTGAGATAGCTTTACTGCAAGAACTTCAGATTTCACATGGACCTGCAAAAAAAAAGTTTGTTAATGTAGCACTACTGTTGTCTAAAGTAGAATATAATTTTCATTACTCCATTAATTGAAAGGGTTGGATGGGCTATGTTTGAAGTCCTCTGTAACAAATAGAAGTGTTTAGTGGTGATTTCTTTCCTCCTCAGTGCTGAGGCTGAAGTACGGAAGAAGTGAGAGTGTGATGCAGGTAACTATAAATTAGGTATTTTAGGAAGAGAGCAGAAACATCCTGCAATATTTGAAGTTACTTCCTTTGCTTCCCTTCCTACCTTTCATCTGGCTTGTCTGTTTGGAATGAAAACTGACTTGGGTCAGGGGTGAGCTTGTAAACTTGTCTGTAAAATAGACCCCCGAGCAACTACTGTAGCGAAGGAAAAAAACTGTGATAGGTTGAGCAGTGAGAGCTCTGATCGACTTTATATGCGTGACATAAGGAGTCTTTTCAGTCAGATATTCTACAGCAAAAAGTGTTATGTATGTGAGGAGAATGGAAAGTTATAAGTAATAAGGCATAAAAGTAATAAGTATAAGGCAAAGTACTTAAATTCAGTGTATGTATTGTAAAATTAAAAAGCCCTTTTCAGGTAAAGAAATATTTTTCCTATTTTAACTTCTGCCTTCAGGAAGATTATAGATTTTTTTCCTTCAGCTTTCTTATGAGTTTAAGGAATAAGTTCTCCTGTCACCTCAGTCTTTCTAGCAGCAGCTATTTACACTGTTGGGAGAACAAAGTTTTCATTGTTGTGCAGCACAGGAAACCAAATACTAATGACTACAAACACTTTTAGAACTAAGGGGGCTAAAAAAAAAACCCTGCATGAATAAAGCCATAGGTGCTAGATCTTTACCATTGGTTTTTGTTGCGATGGGCCGGGCATTGCTACACCACTGCTTGTATTAACAGCTTTCTTCGTCAACTGTACATACACTTTCCCATGATCTTTTGAAACGAGGCAGTGGTAGAGATCATCATACTTGACTTCTAGGAAGATGGCTTCACGGTCTGCGTAGTCACCACTTTTCAGGAAATAAACAGCTTTAGATGAAATGATAACGCAGTAGCTGTCTATGTTCTCCACTGCTATGAAGCTGGGGAAGAGGGAGAAAAACATCATATAAAGATTAAAAAACTGTAACAAATGTCTTAACCTGTTTTGTTTCAGGTGACCTTTAGAAGTTTTTCTGAAAAGTTAATGGCATTATATGTACAATTCATTTGTATTTACTCTATAAACTGTTATAAAAAGAGAGCTGATGAGTACCCCCTCACCCAGTTTAAAAAAAAAAAAGTACACTGTAAATCAAGTATGAGCACTAAATGTCTGGCTTCTAGCTTTGGACATAAAAAGGGTATATAAAAGCATTCTTTAACATGGCTTAGAAAGAGTAATTTCCTTGCATTTGAACACTGCAGGCCCTAATATTGTAGCTTAATTGTAACTTCGGTTCCATTGCTGATTATGTGAATGGTATGCAGATATTTATGACTACAGCATTATCCTTCTAAAATACATTTTATATATATATATACACGTGTATATATATATATATATATATATATATACACACACACACACACACACAAACATACATATACCTACTGTGTTTCATTTTGCCACATACCTCCCTTCCCTTTAAAAGCAAAGAACAAGTTTAACCTGCTGCCTGGATCAGTAGCTAGAAAAGAGAAATTAGCTGTTTAACATGGTGGGTGAAAGGTTAAGCAGCAAGCAGATTTCCCTAGAGAGATTAGTCTGAGTGATGAATAGGGGAGGTAGAAAGGGTGAATTAAGAAGACTGAGAATTATGATGTCCAAAAAGGTTGATGTATAAAAATAGCAGTAAGGAATGCAAAAGTGAAATAGATATTTTACACACAAACACTTCTGCCCCACTTCCGATTTCTACTAAAATGAATCTCATTAGTGGATTTTTTAAATACTGAAATTCAGACCATTAAGTTTGGGTTTATAACTCAGAAAGAGTGCTAAATGGAATAATTATGCTCTGTCAACAGTCCACAAGGGTATAAGCATATCTGTAAGAATAAGATTCTCCTGCTCTCAGGTAGGTTCAAATTTACTGTTTTCTGAACTGTTGCGTTTACAAGTCTGTCCACTGTTGCACTAATGTGTTGTGCAAAATACTCCTCCAGTTACCAATACCGAGTTACCAATTCCAAAACTAGTCAGCTCTTTCATTTAAGTAACACTTTGCACAAATGACTCCGAGCTACATCTGAACATCCTTAGCAATAAACGGAATTTTTATAATCAAAAACATTTCAAAAG
Source organism: Dromaius novaehollandiae (assembly GCF_036370855.1). Classification (NCBI taxonomy): domain Eukaryota; kingdom Metazoa; phylum Chordata; class Aves; order Casuariiformes; family Dromaiidae; genus Dromaius; species Dromaius novaehollandiae. Next base: position 7,174,713 of record NC_088121.1, on the reverse strand, counting down.
GTCATATAATTTCTTATGAAAACTTTATGACAGAATAATTCCAGTAATTTTCTGTTAATAGTTTTCTGAAAGATGTTATTTTGCAGTGAGCTTGTCCTTTTTCTGCCGTGTACTTCCTCGTGACATCACCTTACAAATGCTCTTGCTTCTACTTGAAAAAGGCATACACACACATCCAAGATAACAACTAAAACTTTCATTTAAGTGCTGAGAAGAGCACAGATATTCAACAAAAGCCGTATAATGTTGTACTTCACCCTGCTCTAATCTTGGATGAAAATGCATAATATGGAATTGAACTGGAGGAACAGGTAGTGAAGTGTGTTCTTTATGTCAAAGAAAATGGACAAAAATTTAAATTTCAGCATAAAAAAACCTGGGTGAAAGACATTAACACAGTTATTGAAAAAAAGCAATTCTCTCTGTTTTCCTTCAGAGTTCCAATGTTCAAGTAAGGTTTCTGAAATTAATCAATTAGGATGAAGAGTTGCATTTTTTAAGAGATGTCATACAAGTCTTCATTTTAAAACACAGCAGCATTATGGCCTGCAGATCTGTCCCTCTCCTTAGAGCACACAGATAAGAAAACAAGTACAGTATTTTACAAAGATAGGTCTGCTAATGTGGTGGTGGATTTTGGCCTTGACTCAGGTCGGAGACTTCCACTAGAAACAGGACCAGAGGGAACCTGCTGGCACACTGGCCACCTTCACTTCTTCCAGCAAGGAAAGAACATTAAAAGAAGGTAATTTTTCACAAATTCTTAATACAGTATCACTGTTTTATGCAATTGTCACAACAATGTTAAGAAATTCTAGAGGGTTTTGTATACCTTCAGAAGGAGAACAGCTGTTTTCCTGATATATGGTAGTGCAGTCTTAAGGCCCTCCTCTTCATGGATGCAAAGCACCAAAAGCTATTCTAAGTTCAGTGGAAACAATGGGGAAATCGGACCACAGTTGGTTGGTTTGTGTGTGTGCGCGTGCGTGTGTGTGTGTTTTTTGTTTTCTTTTCTTTTTTATGAAGATCAGATTGTATCTCTAATTTTTCATACAAGGTTGTCACTGGTGTCATGTGTGCATTTTGAGAAATGGAAACAGAAGACAACGATTTTATGGTGAAGCATAGAAACATTAGCTAATTTGTAATTCAGGCTCTACATTTTGTTCTAAGTTTGAGTCATGCATCATTACCCATTCTCTCTTGCCAAATCTTATTTCTCTGTGCCTAGTTCTCAAAAACACATATTTAACCTTTTAAGATACTACTTTAAGATATTTAGGTTTTTTTAAAACAAATCCATACTTTTGTACTATTAAAAATCTCAAATTAATAAAAGAAAATGAAAAATTAAATGAAACATGATCCAGTAGAACAAAGCAGAAGCAACCAGATCTCTGGAGAGTTTGTGGGTTTTTAACAACATCAGGAAGTAATTACACAATATTTTCCAGAAGTGAAACAGTGAGCCTAACTGGAAAAAAATGTGGAAACATTTAGTTAGAACAGTAGAGCAAGGTATTAAACCCCTTTTATGGATTTAACTCTGAAGGAAAATATGCAAATAATCAGGTCTTTAAATGTGTTTTTGATTATGATACTAGGATAAAAGTCAGAGGCATAATTTTGTACTTATTTTCCATGACAAGAAACACTGTTTTCTTGTTGAATGATGTTCCTAATGGTGAAAGTCATAGTAAATGAACAGTCTGACTCTTAATGACAAGAGCCCACAGATTTGCTTACAAGGTACACTTGTGAAAAGCTGATGCTAAAATTTTTGTCACACATTGGCCTCTTCCAATTTTTCCCACTTACAGTCAGACTGTATCCACACAATAGCATGAAGTCTCTCAGATGAAAATAGGACAGGAAGGGTGTAAGACCGTGGGACTGCAAGGAGGTGGCACAATACAAACTCTTCCTTACAGGTTGCTGAAGGTAAGATCCAAACTGGCACAAGCCTTTCAGTGCCTGATTATTGCCATTGGTGGAATTAAAATAGCCTGCTGAGTTTGTACATCCCTCTTCAGAGCTTCACCATCGTGTTTCACTTTTTTTTTTTTTTTTTTGGGGGGGGGGGGGGGAACACTGAAAACAATTTCAACTACTTTGCCTTGGAAGATGCTCTGAGGGATGACAAATCCAAAACACAGCATCTTACCCTCTCCACTGAAAACAGCTGTTTGGGTAACAGTGGTACAGAGAGACCAGTATAAATAATGAATTATGCCTTAAGACCCTAATCTAACAAACTAACATGTCCTGTAGAAACATACAGATACTTTCCTGGGTATCAACTCCATACACATTTTTTCCTACTCTAAAACTGACCACTTACTACATTATATGCTGTTTTCACTTACTTGCATGCACATTTAACCAAGGCATTCAAGCATAGACGCTCCATCAGTTTTGCACATATGACCCATTCAAGTTAATCAGTACTGACTCTTCTGCTCTCCTCCCTCTGTGGCCCCCCCCCCCCCCGAAAGTTAAATATATTTGCAGGTTACTTCAGTCTTTAAGTGTGAACAACCTTAGCTCAGGAACAGCATGTACCACAGACACCCAGGTTAGCTTCTCTCATATTTAAACCAGGGCCACTTCAGAGTGCACAAATAAGTGATCAGTGCTTGTTTGCGTATTGTTCCCATGGAGCAACTACCAACTTTCTTAGGCCTTCAACTGTGAGAAATAGTGAGAAGGCAGCAGAGAGAGATAACTGAAGAGATGCTAGTTGTACCTGTACATTAATGCATTAAAAGAGGAAAGAGTATGAGTCCTATCAACAGGTACTTGTTTTATCAAAGCACAGTGAGGGCAAGACATACTAACCATGTTAAATGGATTGAGATTTCTTCTTCTGTAAAGACAGAGTGGGGGCTGGGCTCAAAGTGTAGGAGTTAGAAACCAAAGCTCTGAGTCTTCCACGGACAGCCTGCCTTGCAGTTAGAGACAAGTGACCTACAGGGGCCCTGTGCCACCTGCGATTGTGTTTGCTGTATAGTCAGTGGATAAGCCATGGTAGAAGTCATCAGGTGCTCATGCTGTGCTGCTAATCAGCATCAAGAGTAAACAAATGAAGGGGTGTGTGTGGGGGTGTGTGTGTGTGTGTGTGTGTGTGTGTGTGTGTGTGTGTGTGTGTGTGTGTGTGTAAAATCAGTCTCTCTTTCCCCAAAACACAAAGATAACACAGTAGCTGCTTAGTAATTGTGTAAGTCAGTACTTACAACTCATCTTGGATGTTGTCAGTCAGTTTAAACAGCTGTTCTTGTCCTTCTGCTTGACTTTCTGAATAGCGAGGCAAGAGTCCTTGAGGTCCTCTACAGCAGCGTGGCTTTCTCACTCTCTCAGCTTGTGTCCTACATACAAAATAGATGCAAAAAAAATTACTTACTGCAACAGTAGTGTTTTTCCTTCCATTTAAACCTGTCAGCACACAAAATTGTATTTATTCGGAAATACAAAGTGTGACTGCTTTTAAACTACAAGGTCTTCATTAATACTCACTGCATATGGATTGTGTAATAGGAAGACATGACATTCTCAGTTTTATTCTGCAGTTAGGAGGCAGTATGGTAAATAAGCATGAAAAAGCATTCAGATATATGCGTTAGTAGAGTTCTGTTGATCTGACTGTTTCTTCTTGCTTCTTTACAGAAAGTGGAGTATACTGACCTAGATAGAGCTCACACTGATGGACAGAGTGTCATTAGGTTGAAAATTAAGAGGCTACGGACATAGGAAGGCTCAGTCAAGTTTAAGACAAAAAAAAAATCCACAGTCAGAGCCTCCATAGCAGGTTTAACATACTTTACCTTTCTTGAGCACATATAAAAACAAGCAAACAAACAACAACCCCTAGAACCCCAACGTACACATGGCCTAAGAGACATCAGAGGTTGATACTGGCCATAGTGCTAAAGAACTGCAGGCTAGGTTCCTCCCTTAGCAGTATTTTGTTAAAAAACAATATTCTGAATTCCTTTAAGCCTTTGGAACGCCCTACCCCTGAAGAATTGTGTTACAGGCTGCCTAGCCCTGCTTTATCCTCTGCCCTTTCCCAATAGCATCACTCTGAGACTGCTGCATGCTTTTTCATATCTCTTTCAGGCTATTCCTATCGTTAATTTTTCAAACAAAATGCACCATTTCTGATTAGCACACTCTACTTCCTATCTTGATGCTTGTAAAGACCCTGTACAATGAACTTGCTTTTATCCTTTTTGATCAAAAGGGTGGGGAAAAAAAAATCTATGTAACAACACATTTTCTTTTTAAGCTGCTTGGCAATAGCACACTAGAGTACTTGCCTTCTAAGCTTTGCTTTCTGCAGATGTTTTCTCTGGAGCCTTGTTTCTGTGGTACCTTTCCCCTTCAGCAGTCCTGTGTGAGACTTGCAACAAATGTACCCTTTTAAAATTTGTTTTCCTTTGAGTCTTCCACATCCCTGCCTTCTAATCATGACAGACTTCTTTTGCCCCTTCCCTTCTTGGCTGCAGTAAACATTGTTTGAAGACAGTATTTTACATGTCATTCATGACTTACTTAAATTTGTCTTCAACTGCTCTCTTATTGAGTGACTGAACTCGGTGTGTTTTGACTATCATTGATCTGTTTTGTATCAACAACGCATTGTGCAAACAAGGTATAGAAGCCAAAGATACTGGCTTTACAGCACAGCAGACAAAAACATCAACTGATTTATAGGGATCATATATTATGACTATCTGATAAGTTTGTTCATGAGATTATTATATCAGTGACCTGTTTAACTAAAGTTACAGTGGCTCAGAAGAAGCACTTACACTGATCCTTTTTGGAAAGAAACTTAGGACAGACAGACAGCTGTTGACTTCAGTGACTGCACTTCAGCTGAACTATGGTTATACTAAAAGTCAGTTTGTCGGCAACGAGGGTGAAATGAAAAGTGGAAATTCTCCAAATAAAAGAATGTGAGACAGCAGGGGCGTAAGAAACCATAACAAACATAATCATTAATATTGCCAGTAAAATATAATCAGTCAAATTTTCAGTTTTACCTCTGTTGACAGTTTTTCTTACTGCTTTTAACATTATCTAGTGTAAGATCAAAACAATGAGACCAAAAAAAAATACATGACCACATAAAATTCCAAGCTGGCATAAGCTTATTTTGGTAGTTTCCAGTTTTTATCATATATACATACATAAACCCACACACACCTATTCCTTAACCAGAACTACTTTGTCCTATTGAATACTATGCTATATTTTTGTGTGTGTATATATATATACACACACACACACACACACACACACACTATGCTATATCAAGTAGTCTGTGTGCTACTGTAACATTTTGCTCGGATTAAGCATCATGTGCCTCCCACTGACCACAAAACGACCGTGTCATATTTTGGGTATTTCAACAGAAATACAGTTATGTTTGCTGAGGAGTACGCGGAGTATGTCTGAGGCATATGGAACCACGGTCTCAGAAACACCAATGCAGTCTTCCTTTACAAAGTGCTTCAAGCCACTGTGTTTGGACACCTCTTAAAAAGGGGGGCCGTTAATTCTTATACTAGAGAAGAGACTATTATTTCCCTTGTTTTTAGGCAGCACAGCTGTAAGCAAGCTGTTCAGAAAGTTACCTTTTCCTCCTGCGGTCAACCTCTGCTCTCTTCCTCTCCATTACCTTTTAAGAGCTTTACAAAATAAACCAGTTTTTTGAACGTTAAGAAGGGACAAGCTCTTTTTTCCCTCATCTTCTCCCTCAGATTGTTGCCAAGAGATCCTCATTTAGCCATTTAACAGATAGTAATCGTTTTCAGCTTTGCTTTGACTGTCCTGCTATACAATTTTGGGTTTTGGTAAGACATGCATTAATTAGTTACGGTGTTACACATACTAGCTGAAAAAGGCTATTCAGATTTGCTGCATAGAGGTATTCTTCCATTAGTAGCATTCATCTGAATCAGAGCAGTCGAAACACTAAGTAAAAAGATGGCTTTCACAACCTATATATGATTTAAAATTATTCCACTGAGTAACAACTGTATGTAGGGGTTAGAACTTAAGTTCTGCATCCATCTCTGTTATTGTCTAGTATTAAAACTTTGGAGCAAAACGCCTCTTCTGTCCCTTAGATTTTCTAGGTACAGGCGAGGTTCTGCTGTACCTGGCACTGTTGCACAACAGTATTGTTATATTTATGAACCTTTCTTACAAAGTAGTAACAAAAGCAAGCATTTGTCTTCATGAAATGTGAAATGTTAAAAGAAAGTTCCAGAGAAATTAAAAGGTTCCAACCGGTGTTATATTCAGATCTTGCTGCTTTTCTTACTTCCCTCCTTTTAAAAGCATCATAACTGCAAAATCTCGCTTATCCCAGAAGCCTCCACTAGCCGTTAAACTTCTCTACAGCACGTGTAGCTTATATCAACAAGTTTAAACAGCAACTGAAGTTTAATGTACAGCTTCTAACTAGCTACAGAAGCTACAGGCCAATCATTAGCTTTTCACTTGAACACTTTTTTTTTTTTACTATGCATTCAGGAAAGTTAGATAATGAAGCATTTAACCATTCATACTGGAACGAGCAACAACACTGCATAATGGTTTTTATACTAATAAGCTTTCAGATAAGCATTCAACTATGCTATTTAATCTGTAGCACCATAAGAAGAGGCATCTGAAGCACAGCAAGCAAGACTACTGCAAAAAATGAGGAAAGAATAGGGCTTTTAATCAGACCTATTTTGTAGAAACCAGGACATCAGAGAACACTGGTTTCTAATGTCTGGCTTAGAAGCAGGTCAGAGAGACTAAACAAGAGTACTAGGCACCACAATGGATTTCTGGAAGAGTTGGCAATTTGTGAACTATGGGTTTTTCTTTTCTTTTTTAAATAAAACACAGAAGTTAGTATGGTGCTTACTGTCCCCATCTCTCCTATGTGCCAAAACATTCAACCTAGTGATAAAAGGTAATTCTCACCTTGGCAATAAGAAGGTCAGCTGCTTTTCAATAAAGTGCCACTAATGCTAGCATGAATTGCATTGATCCTCTTAGTCCATCAGCTCTTGGCAAACTGGTCTGTTTGGTCTGGACAGCTAACAACATTCCACACTACTTGATTTTTTTTTTTTTTTAATCTACAAATTTGTTCTACTGTCTCAGGTTACATTCTGTAAATAATAAGCAACACTGATGAAATGCAAAAAGCTGAAAATTTGTAAAACAGAATGAACGGTGGTGTGCCCACATCTGTGTTACGTTAAACATGCACTCCACAGATTTGCTGATTCTTTTTTAATAAGCACACAAAGACAACACAAGACAGAAATGCCCTCATGTCTACTAGTCACAGCAGGGAAGAGTGCTGCTGAATGGAGACACAAAGAGATTAGAAATGGTGTCAGAAGGTTGAGGCGTACAGTACAGTTCTTCACTGTTCAAACAAAGATGAACACTGGAGAATCTTATTTCAGATGGCTGTATGCACATTAAAAACTGAAATTATTATAACAGTGTTAATTGGCAGGCTTTTGCTTAACAGTTCATGGAATTCACGTTGACCAGTTTTAAGTTAAAAGCTTTGTGATCAAACAGATCACTGACCCAGTGATGTAAGGAAGGTGTTCGGGTATGTACTGGTGATAATTATTTACCAGTTTAGAAAAAAAGCTCTACAACAAAAGATGTCACATGTTTCCCCAAGTCATTTTTTAATCATTATTCTGTAACTACACATTTACCATTTGCACTAACAGATAGGTAATTCTTGCTAGGTAAATAGAAGTATACAGTGTTTTTGAAAATAACTGTTACTCATCTTTTAATCTCTCCTGGATCTAAAAATTTTCCTTAAAGCGTACCTAGTTAAAAAAAATTAGGTAATTGTCTGCAAAAACAAAACACATCACTTCTCAAATTACATACGGATTAAAAGTTTGTGTTTTTGCTACTGCATCTTTCAGTACTCTCAGTACCAAACCCTAAATTATTATTCAGAATACAACAACTTAAGGAACTTAAACAACTTCTCCAAAGATCAAAGAAGCAAGAGAAAAACCTATTACTGACACAGCCATCACTACAATTTTTCATTTAAGATCTGCATCTGTAAAATTCCTAATCTGCCTTCTTGGTAAGAAAACGGCACTAGCAACTACAAACCAATTAAGCCAACCACTTGTTCCGTGAGCAACTGAACCAGTGCAATCCAGCTTCCTGTGGTTTTTCTGTTTCTTGGTCAATTATATTCAGCATCTAAGAAAATAAAGGCTCCAGCTGAGGTTTCTCTTAAGCTCTCTCCGGTGTAGATTCTGTGATACCTAATAGTCTGAAAAGCTGCAGTAGCTTTTGCCTGAGTTGAGACACTTTCATGAAAGAGTTTTTTTCTACACAGGCACTTGTTTTTATGAAGTTGTAGAAACTTACCATCTTTTGTCGCTGTTGTATTTCGTTAAAATTTATTAACACATTCTGAAGTTTTTGGAATGGGAAAGGCATACGGAGACAGCAGTTGACCTTCTGTTAGCTTTCAGACTCTCATAGCCTATCAGCACAGTCCAACAAACAAGATACAATATTATGACTTAAAGTGATTCCACAGACCACTTACCACAGCCCTGAAGAGGTAAGTTTGGAAAGACGACTGATTTAGTAGTATTTGGGTACTTCTACTGGACTGTCACTTGGGCATTACGTATCAGGCTTTCAATGCAATTTGCATTAGAATATTTCTTCTGGGGACCTCCAAATTCCAGAACATACTGCTTTGGTATGACAGAAGACATGGTATAACCTGTGTACAGATTTTGATCCCTAATCAGAAGAGAGAGGACACCCAAAATCTAGCACAAACAATAGCTGTTAAGTGCAAGAAGCAGCAATTGTGACATTCTGAAACAGCATTTCATGAAAGCGGCTCATCACAGCTACTTCAACTGTTGTACTGACTGTCTGTCACCAAAATCACAAAGCCCAGTCTAGGTGATAAGTAATGGTGTGCAAATTAGCCATGCAGGCCCTCCAAAGAGCTCTCTCTAGCCACAGGGCTCTCCCAAACACTCTAGTAATGATAACTAGACCCAGTTCTTTCTGCCAAAAACTTCCAGCAACTATCATCAACGTGGTGCGTTAACAAAAGTGTTACAGTTTAATAGCCTCATCTTTCTAACCCATTTAAAGCAGTAACTTACTAGTTCTGGTATAGCTCAAATTCTGTCAGTGTTTCCATCGTAAACCTGATTTTTCAGGTTTGCATAAAATTTATCTGTAAAAGCCTGCTCCAAGCTGTAACTTGGCATACTGACTTTCAGCCTGGAAACAATTTTTTTCTCTCTTGAAATAATTACAAAACAACCTTAGTTCAAACAAAGGAAAATTGACAGCTAATAAGCCTAAGAAAAATTCAGTTGCTGCTGTTATTTTGCAGAAATAATATTAAATCTGTTACCTACTTGGCTTTGGAAAAAGCTTGCTTCATAAATACAGAAAGCACTTTGTCTAAGGAGGTTTTAGTGCATTTCAAACATTAAGAAGAGACGGAATCTGATAGTTGGAGGAACAGATTACATCATCTGTCATAAAAGATGGAATGAGTAAAATACTTGTCACAGTTACTTAAGACTGAATTCTGCCTGCAGTCTTCACTAGGTGTCATCATCCCATGCATCTCGTTTCCATAAAATGCAGAATGAAGTTAGTCCTCACCTGTCTTTCAAACGTGCAATGGGAGGACGCAGTGTGTAGAGCAGACTGAAGAGTGTAAGAATCAAATAAATGATAAATAATGGAAACTGTTAGAAAATAACCTCAAAGTTCAAATATCATAGCAAAACAAACTACAGATGATGCAGCTCTATCACAGCATTTAAGGACGGCAAATGAAAACAAACATGTTTCTGATAAAGCCTGTATTTCCTATCACTCTTTTGCAAAATAATAAAAATCCACTATTTCCATTACTTTCACCTTGTCGAAGTTACTTCCTACTTTGTTTCAAATGGCGAACTGTTGAGATAAGCAGGAATGTTCTCTGCCTGTAATGAGCAAAAAGGGACAGGCATTATTTCCTATATGCTAGTTCTCTGCATCTGAGAGGATGGACATTAAGTGATTTGTGCCCAATTTTGCAGAACCTATGGGAATTTGTATTTCCATAACTTGCATTTTGACTACTGGCAGATGGTAATGCTATATTGTAAAGAATAAGTACAGTTGCCTCCTTTGCAGTGTTGGGCCTTGGGGGTACAGTTCCCAAGGAAAGTGTAGGAAGATGATGTCTTGAAGTCCTGCCACTTGAACCCAGAGAGCTGGCACAGCTCTATCACGGAATTCATTCACCAGTTCAGACACAGATGCTTTTAAGGTGTGTTACAAATGCACACGCGGTGCAGTCAGTCCAAGTGCTGGATTTGGCATCAGAATATCTGAGTTAACTGCAAAAATGTGTAAAATCGTGAGCCAGACAGCTCCCTGCTGACTGCATATCTGAGGAAGCTTATATGCACTCTTTATTCCAGCAAATGCATGGAATATATTGTACTTGTTAAGAGTGCTCCCAAAATGCTAGTTTCAGGCAGAAACATGCAAACAAGTGGTGCCTAGAGCTAAAACCTCCCACTTACAGTCAAATCCCTCCTCTTTTGAGGGATCTACCAGCTCAGATGCTGAAGTCCTTTAGCTGACCCAGTATACTTTCCAGAGAACTACAGCATGCTGAAGAAGCAACTTTATCATGTGGGCTGTTCCTGCCAGCTTCCTGGAGATGTAGTTACTTCCCTCCCCCATTTCTTTTTGTAGACAAGATCAAACCAAAATTGAATACTATTCATTGTGCTTATGATTATATTAAATCTCTTCAAGCTGCAAGTTCAGAAGGAAGTGAGAACTTAATTTTGCCTTCTTTACAAACAGGAGAGCAGCAGGTGTACTCACCCAGCTGAATGTTCTTATGACATCCATATTAAAATTGGTATCTGCGTAAGTTTCCACATGCTTGCGTACCAGCCAGGTGCATGCCACTTACCTCAGTCATACTGTGTGCATCAACCAGTTTTAACCTTTGCCACTTACTCCACCTCTGACTGTTTAGTTCTACAGCAAACTCTTTTTCAAGTACTTTGATATCATTAAGCTTAAGAAGTGCACAAAAATGTAACACTGCCACCTCCCTTTCCAGTTTCTCCCAGGCTCTTCTACTGATTATAGAGCGATGTTACTAGAGTTGTCACTTCGGAGTTTCCTGTCTTACAAATGTTTTGAAAAATGCTCCCACTCGCCTTCTGATTTAACTTAAAAGATACAGTTCTTAGCAGGGCTTTCCTTGCAAACATCTATTTCAACAACATGAGCGGAACTTGCCTTTAGTGAATATTAAAATTACCAGGGTCATAAAGTCACTGTGCCTCAGGGCACAGTGTAATGTCAAGAGAGATTCCACTACATAGCATGATACTTTTAAGTGAGAGAGTGCGTGAATTATTTAATCTTCCTCTTAAAACCTTCGAATACAATCTGCTGGCGGAGGCAGGGAGTGCAGGTCCATCTACTGAGGGAACATTAGTCTTACTTCTATGCTCACGTATGTAGTGGTCCCGTCAAAAACCCATCAACGCTGGCTAAGCAATGCCCATTTGTAGTAAGTGAACATAATCATTTGAATTTCAATTTAACAGAAGTGTTTCCGTATTACACACTTACCTTCCTGGGAAAGCAAATCCCTTCTCAGAAAGCAACCACTGGCTCCTATCCAGGACAAGAGTATTAACTGCTAGGTCTCCATGAAGGGCTAGTGAAATGGACTGTGTTGACCATATTCTTGTTTTCTACAGACTCCATCATGTGTTTTTCAGTTACTACAAGTAGTGCTTGCTGCAAGAAGTACAGCAAAACCCTCAACCACAAACTTAACAGAAGGAGAAAGGTGATTTTTAAAGTTAACAGTTGCAAGAACAATTTAAATCAACTGGCTGTACATGCAAAACTGATAAAGAGCCTTCCACATGTTAACAGCAACATTAGGTGAAAAAAATTATCCATAAAAATACCAGCCACATACTAAATGAGGTGACATCAAGGCAATAAATAGCTCCATCTGTATGAAAGAGCTTGTACAACCCAGAAGATATCTCTGAACAAAAAAGTAAGTAACTATGAATAATACTGAAAGAGAGCTGTGGGTCAGGACTTTTTTTTTTTAAAGGATCGGTTTTACATATTTTTGTCAGATCACTTTATAAATCTGCTGCATATTAGAAATCAGACACACATGTATTTTTTCCAAGTAAAAAAAGTTGAAGGTTTACATTTTTAATAGCAACGTGACTATTTCTGAATGGCAGCAGTATATATTACATGCAGTGTGAGAGGGTTAAACAGGACAGCCTCAACTCTTTATAAACTTTTGCCCTCTGGATATGTACTCATTGGCTGCTGTACAAGACTTGAGCTGTATTACACGCCTTAACGATATGGTTCAACTGTCGGTCAGGCTTGGGGCCTGGCAATAGGCCAGACCGCAATCAATGGGACACAAACCTCCCCCTTTCAGATCATCACGAAAGCTCATATTATCTCCTTTTTGTCGTGCTGGTTAAATTTATGGAGCAGAACCCCAAAGCTGCATTCCTTGGCTTGGGCCGGCCCACGCGGGCCTCCCTTTGTTTGGTACTGTAAGCGAGGCGTGCTTTGGAGGATTGCAGGGTTGTTAGTTCAGGCACTGACTGTTTGCTCATGACTGAAAAGAGTTCAGTGGAAGGGCAAAAGGACAGCACAAGTGTAAAACCCTATCCCAGCAGGCCCTGGGCTCCCATATACAGACTCTGGACTAGGACTGAACGTAAAAACTTGCTGTTAGTGACAAAGGAAAAAATCCTGTCTAGTAACAGGTAAACAGGGTAAGCAGTACATTAGCACATTCTTTGCCAAAAGGTCAACTGCTTTCAAGTAAGCCTGTAATTACTACATAAATAGGAACCTAAACTAATCTGGCTTGCCACACTACATAGAAGCAGTATTAGTTATAAAGCAATGCTGTATCTTTTAATTTGAAAATAAAATCTTACCAGTGTAAACAGCATTACCTGTCCATCAGCATGTTTTAATAGTTCTACCATTTTAAAGATGTGGAGAAACTTCAGAGAACCTGTGCCACAATTTTTATGCTTAGCAGGAAGGTGTATGAAGCAATTCTTGTAACACAAAACTAGTACTACTGGAAATACAGTATGTAGAGGAGAAAACGAGGCTTCACTTCGTATATGAGAGGCATTTCCTACAGAAAGGTGTTTGCTTCAGAATGGAGAAAGTCCACATTTAGATACTCTCTAGTCAAAGCTTAGTTACTGCAGCAATTAAAGGACACTTCCTGATTCAGGACATGAAATGAGGGATGTAAAGAAACCTTTAAAGTGATCCTAAGTCAAAAATCATCTGGAGTGGAAGTGAATAGAAGGAGGACTGAAAGATGGTGTTCCAAACGCTTGCAACAGAAACAGGTAAGTACAAGGGAAGCCACAAGGACTAAGAGTAGTGATAGGACATTGAGATAGCTATTTGTAAGGATTGTTTCACCGTACACACTTGCTCTTTATCATGGTCTGTCATTTGTCCCCTTACTGATTATGTGTATAATTTCTGATACCCAGGTACTTGCTTTGCTCTTCAGTACTGATAATCTATTTTTACCTTCATCAGTGCAAGAAAGACTAGTAAAAATTACTTCCAAGAAAGTTGCCCTAGACTACTGCACCAGACTTGACCCCTTTAGCACAACAAACAGATATTTCTGGACATGAGGTCATAAAGCCACCGCGTTCGTGAGCAGTTCATGCCTTCTGTGCTTTAAGTAAATAAATACTATATTGCTATTGCATTAACACTGGTTTCATCTTTTCTGTTATTTTTATAAACTGAAAATACAAGTAACAAGGCCAAAAGTTACTTAACCCCCATCCCAGAACGGGCATGTTTTTAGTAATGGGGATCAAGCCTGACTGGTTTAATGCAGTCTGTTGATTTGTCCTGGTACATTCCAACGGAGACGTCTGTTTTGAATAACGCTTTTGTTCATTTCTGGTGTGTATACGTTTTTCACTTATCCCACCTAATTCTAAGCAACTAGATTTGTGAATGGAAATTGCGAATACTTCATTGCCTGATCTTCGCTGACTTTTTAGTTTGTTCTGATGCTAACAGATGAAGCTAGTTTTTCAAAGCCTCCCCAGTACCATTCTGGGAGATATCACTGCAAATGATTCACATCCTTGCAGACCAGTTAAATATATAGCTTTGTCTAATTATTTAAAACCAAGATAACTATGACGTAGAATACACTGAAACAGCAACATCACTTAGTGGAGAACTTTCTAAATAACGAAGGATCTAAAAAACAAGTGCCAGACATACAGCAAACATACAATACAGCAAAGGTGTTTCCTTTAGTTTTTGGACTTTGTGTCCAAAAGCATTTACTGAAATATGAGATAACTAGGCAGAATATGCAGGCTCTAAAAACAGAAATATTTTCAAGAAAATGAGGTTTTCTCCCCCGTTTAAATGTGCTCCTTTCTGTAAATATGTTTGTATCTAGACAGACTAACATCATAAGGAAATTAACAGCTAAATACTGCGAGTGGGCACACTGTATTGGAATTTTATTTTGTGGGGTGAATGTAGTTCTCCTCTTAAGTGCCATGTAAAGTGTAACCAGTGGAATAAATCCGTGGTAAATCCAGCAAGGGGTTTAAAAGTTCTTTTCAGCTTTTCAGAAGAGACTCTATAATTGCAGAATTTTCTGATAGATAACAACAGGCCCATATGACAGTGCATTGATTTAACTTAACTAGAAAACATGAGTTTCCAGACATCCAAATGTCTGCCTGTCGCCAAAGGAGTCAACTTTCACGTCTTGAAAAGTATAGCATTTGAAAGTGAGCCATAGTGCAGCTGTGATGTCCGTTTTCACCTGCCTCCCTTCATATGAGACTGCTCTAATGCAATATAATGCTTTTTCCTCACAAACTTAGTTTCACAACTGAAATGCTTTTTCATCCTTTAAAAACTATTCTTTCAAATATAAGATGACCTGCTTAAGGGACCCAGATAACTTAAGTCACTGAATGGGTCTATCCAATTTTGTCAGAAATGAAGCTACCCTAGCTTACTCTCCCTACTGAAGCTGTCAAAGTACTTGCCACAAAATTTCTCAAGTAAACCTCGACTGAGAAGTGGGTTTCGCAAGAATAAGACTCTGATCACCTGCTTAAGACAAGAAAGTTCAAAGCAAGTTCGTGTCCCTGCACAACTTTTTCCAAACCAGTTACTGTACACAATGAAGCTTAATCCAGTTCCTGTTCTGATCCCAGCTACAGCAACTGTCTTTTGTTTAATGTGAAAACTATGCAAATTTTGCTTGATGCTGTACCATTCAGCCAAACACACTTGCCTCTAGCTGTAGCTTCTCAAGGCACTAGGAAATATTTTACTTCTTATCACAGCAAGAACTGTATTCATCTTTTCAAAACTATTTGTTGATAATCATGAATGGACATAAAGAAAGATGTAATTGCACATTTTATGCTCTAACTACTCAGCATTATTCAATTATTTAATGTTTCCCTTTTACACTCATCTGTCCTCCCCTCACAACATTCCATTCCGGCGCTCCTGGCCATTCCTGCCCCTAACCCAACAGTCTGTAATCAATCAAGGTATATTTCTGCCCTCAAATGTCAAATTAAACATTAATATTACAGTGGAAAATTTTTCTTACCTACAAAATAGACACTCAGAATTACAGTTCAGTCCCTCATGAAGTCTCCTTTAAAGTATTTCTTAGCATTAACAGTAATGTTACCAATGGTGAACATAGCGACAGTAGAAAACCAAGCTACTGTTCAGTTTTAATAGTAGAAATACATTCTGTCATAGCACAACAAAAGGTTTTAAACAAAAAGAAGTCTTAACTAAAGCCTTAGCATTCAGTATTAGAATTTAGAGAGTCTAAAACCTCTTTGCTTGTACGCAGACTGCACAAAAATGGAAATTAAATGCAAAAGGTAAGTTCTAATTAACAGCTCCAGCAACACCCTTTGCACCCTATGAACACCCTTCAGATTGAAGGAGTGTCTTTTTAAAAATAGCAAAGGTCTTTGTTTTCAAGTTTACCTATCTTGAATCCTGCTGCCTAAATCTAGCGAGCAAGCTCCATAGGCTAATCGGAAATAATATGTCAACTCAAAGATGCCTTACATTGTGCATTAAATACTCCCTAATCCAAGCCAGTAACTGCTGATTTTTCCTAAAGCCTATTACTTAAAAATATTCATATACAGCAAATGTTAAAGTAACTGCATCTATATAATATTAATGAAGTACTATGTGGTTGCCATAGGTCCAAACCCTGAATAGTTAAATCAGGGCAAGTTCAGAAAAGGGGGACAGTCAACTGTAAAGAGAACTGACTTCACAAATGCTCCAAGCATGAACGTACCGGTACCTACCAATGAAGAAAATTTTCTCCTGGAAAAAAATTCTTCAGAATTTAAGCAAAGTATTTGCAGTAATGTGTAAAAAGGTATTATAGTTTGGTATATGGCTGGAACCAGCTTATGTCTGTTTACACTCTCTAACAAGGAGAGGGAGAGGGATGTGTTAATGCAGAGTTTGGATTCTCCCATTCATCTGGGCTTCTGCTGGGTGATAAGCAGTGAACAGTGCTTTCATAGAATGAAATGTATTGTTTTGGAAATTACGTGAGATTTTTATACATAAGGCTCTAGGATTATAGAGCCTACAATAAAATAATATGAAGCAACTTGAATGTTTTAAAGGTTCATCTTTTTTTTTCTTTCTTTCTTTTTTTAAACTATATCCTGTGGACTGCAGAATCAGGAAAACTGCATGCATCAGGCCTATTTTCTTCAACCATGCATAGCTAATTCTGCTTTATTGTGAAAAACAGAGGCTGTGCTCCCAAGTAATTATTCTTCAGCTCTTTGTCCTAGAGGGGGACGGCAAAGGGAACAAATTGTGAGATGTCAGTGTGTCAACTGGGAGGGAGGGAAGGGGGGAAGAGGGGGAGAGAAGAAAAAGCTGTTTTCCCCCCCTTGCTTTTTTCCAGTTACAGTATTGCAGCCAGTGTATTTCTCCCCCACACAGATTTGTCTTAACTCTACTGTCCTCTCTTTCTGGATCTCTGACAGAATAAAATGCAAAAGAAATTATTTACTGCTCTACAAACTATATTTGTATTTTTTTTAAACGGCAAGTCTTACAACTAAGGACTTTTTTTTTTTTAAGGATTAGTCACTGTATGAGTATGTAGAAATTACAGAGTGTAGTGAAACGTGTGGGGCTGCACTGCACTCCACCTCCAGTTCTCATGGCTTTAGGCACTCTGGAAACCACAGCAATCAAGACGCCTCTACTGTTCAAGTTCCTTGCATGGGACTCTAAGAGGAAGTAGGCAGGAGGAGTGAACGTGCAAAGAAATCTTGAAAGGACTACGTTTACAGGCAAATAATCATTACTGACATCTGAAAATTCCTACCACTGTCAAGAACTGAGGTCCCCTCAGGAAGTGATATCATATCCATGGTCTCAAAACTGCACTGCTGTTGCACCAGGCAATGCTCTACATACTCATCTAGTCTAAACATTAATGGAAGTATCAGTTCAATGATTAAGAAAGAATTATGAAAACTGCACCACTACAGCATGTAATTGACACCTTTTAGCTTTACAGGAACAAAACATAAATATGACAAAATATTTACTGATTTATTCCCAGCTTTTCAGCACATCTGACCCAGTCATGTAAGTTTAGACAGAGACACCATTTTCTTTATAGTAAACCCTCTAAGCCTTATGGTTTTTTTTTTTTTTTTAACACCTTTTTAAACAAAAAAAGGATCAGTTTCTTGAAGTACAGCATGTGAGACTTTTCTGTTTTTTGTTTTCAGGGGAGTGTACTCTAGAAAAGACTATACTGCTTCTGATCTGAGTCATCCTTTTGGAAAATAATTCTGAATAAGGGGAAGAAAACACTTCATTCTTCTGGAAAGCTGAAAAAAGAAAACTGCAGCTGTAATTACAGGCCTGAAGTGTCTCATGGCCATCAGGAATCCTCTTTGAATAGATAAATGGGATAGAGAACTGTTTTCCAGTCACTCTTGAGGGTTCATTTGTTCAGAAATAGTTTTAGGTCTTGGATGCTGGATTACTGTCTGTTTCTAGCTAGCTAATAAACTAGAACAGCTAAGAGGTGCATTTTCTGAGAAAATTCAGTTTAAGGTTTTGAGATGAAAGTACCCATACTGAAGAGGCACAGGTGCTGTGGTTTGATAAATGACTTCCACCACAAGAAAAGCCTACAGTCACTTACGAACAAGCTCAAGTAGACATATGAGGAACTGAACCTCTAACAACTAAAAAACTTACCAAGGATAAATTAAAACCTAATAGAAGGCAGATGAGACTGATAACACTATGATCAGTTAAACAGGGAGAAGTATCTACTGAGGTGTTGCAAGATGTGTGGGCACAAAACTAGGCTTACTTTACTTCAAGGATCTGGCAAAAGCAGCATATAAAATTATATTTGCAGAGAATAGTAACTAAGAGGTGTTTAGAACTCCAGTGAGGACACTGGGGCACTAAAGAACCTGCAGAGGTTAGAAATATGGCAGGAAATGAAATGGGATTCAACCTAAAAAATTGAAACCCAGTTCATGTTGGGGAAAAATAATCCAGAACACAAATATTAAATGACAAGAAGATCTTGCAAGGCAGTAAAGCAAAACAACAACAAAAAGTCTTAGGGGAAAACAGTAACCAGAAAACTGGATATCAGTTTGCAATGTGACAGGGCAGTAAAACCAGCCAGCACAACTTTGGATGGCTTGAAGCACACAGCTTGTCACAGAACAGGGAGGAGATGACTGTCCCTTTTCACACAATGCTGATGGGAACTTACAGACTGGAGGATTTCAAAGTAGTGCAACAAAAGCAATGAGAATCTGGATGGACTCCTAACAGAAAAATGTAAACCCATAAAAGCAAGCTTGACAGTGACTGAAGATGGGAGGTGGGGCTAACTGAGGAAAAGCAGGTGTCTACAGCCATCTAACAGGGTGCCACAGGAGCAAGAGGGACACACTTGCACAAAAGGAAAACATCATTTGAGAAAGTAGTTCATAATAAAGGTCTGTTTTCCCATGGCGGGGGGGGAAGGGGGAACAAAAAGGATATGAAGGAAATCACACCAAGTCATTTACAGATTCAACCGATACAGTAACATTTCCAGATTTATACAGTGCAATGAGTACTAGCTGATAAATATATTCTCTGGCTTCTAGGTAAATCTTGGGAAGGGCTTACCAAAAGAATACTGTCTGCTTCGCCAGAGTTTCATCACAGACATTAGTGTGAAGACCCCTGAAATCAGATCTGGACCAGGTCCTGGGGCAGAGTTTGTGACATATACAGCAGTATGCTGATTCAGTACTAAGTGAGCAATATTTAATTTCATCTTCAAAACATGAAAACCTTGAGAATATACTCTCTGCAGTGTATTAGCTGAGAAAGCCTACCACACGATTAATCGTGCCTTACATACACATTTTGTGTTTCTTCTACATTTTTTTATTTATTCATTCCCAGCCCTACTAGTTAGACTCCATGTTCCAAACACTGAGTTTGTGCTAGCTCAATGAGTCCCAACACAAATCAATAAATTTTAAAGCCAAAAGAGACTTATGTCCACGTAGCATGATCACTCGAGTAACACGGGCTCCAGAGTGTAACCCCACATCTTCCTATTAACATTCAGTGGAATGGAATTAGAACGTATCCTTCAGGAAAACCTACAATTTCAATTAAAATTCCCCATCTCTTGGAAAACTGTTCCAATGGTTAAAATCAAATGTCTTAATTTCTGTGTGTGTGTTTTTTTTTTCCTGAGTCAACTTCAGCCACATAATATGAATTCCAAAGGGCCTATAATTTATAATAATGTATCATGCCATTTAAATGCAGCTGAAATTAACTGCTTGACTCAACTTGTACGCTGACATCTGAGACTTGCTCATATACTGTCGGTCTCAAAATAAGGTTGAGGGCTGTTACCCTGTTTATTGACTCACACTGTTAGGTTGTTCAGAACTACGCTTGAGATCAGTTAATACCATAAACTTATTTTCATCAGGCTTGGCTGTTTTTGTATCCTTAGTTTGGAAGAGTCTACATGGCCCAGCATACTTAAACAGAGAATTCAACCTGAGCCAGCAATTTCGGTTTGGAACACTATTTTATTTTGATTCCAAACCACACATACTTGAACAGTTAACAAATGCGACAGGGGGATATTGGTACACAGCCGTCAAAAAAATGTCCAAAAGCTTTGTTGTTCTTTTTAAGCCCCTAAAAGAACAATTTGGTTGCTTGATTATATAAGCATATGAAAAACAACATATCAAAACAAAACATGGGTGCAGGATTGCTTAAAGATTTTTTTCCCCCACATTATCTAAGTATTCTCAAGTATATTTGTCTTCTGATTAAAAATAAGCTTTGATCAATTTTTGTAAACTGGAAAAGCAACATAACTCAACTCCCCTTTACACAGCCCTCAACCCTTCAAAACACACACACAAAGTTTTTCCAAATTAGTAAGTGAGAAAGGTTTTTCTTTTCAATTTTTCCTTGTTGATGGATCAGAGCCTTTTCACAGAACACTGGCCATAATACAAAGCTTCTATGTAATGCTTGTATTTGTGAAAAGTGCGTAAAGATGAAAATCATTTAATCATACTGATCTATGATAACAGTATTTCAAAATTCTGTGGAAGCTCAAATGTGGTTCAGCTCAACTGTCCTAACCTCATCTCTTAATTGTCAGCTAACAAGTTCAAGGGAAATGTGTTGCAAAGGCACACAAGCTACAGATAAGGTTCCTGTGGTCTCCCTTTCCCAGTTGCTGTCTAGTTTCACAGCTGTTGATAACATCACTACTGCATGTAGGCTTGTATCTCATTAATGTAAGTATTTCAAAACATGAATTTTAAGTATACGTGCATCTTGAAACACACTAATAAAAACACAGCTCAACTCCTGCAACAACTAACAGAGTATAGCCAGGTGTTCTGTTCTCCCCATCCCTTTTAACAAAAAAAAAAAAAAAAAAAAAAAAAAAAAACCACCACACCAAAAAACTGCATAGTTACAGAATTAAGATGTATGCAAGCAAAATAGTAAATCTGTTTCTTGGAGATGCACTATTACAGTTCTAATATAATTCTGTGTATGCATATTTACTTACCAAATTGTAATCGTTGACCTCTTGATTTTGCAAATCAAACTAAGCACTAAATAACATGAGACATTACACATGCAAACACTATTTTCACAACAAAGTACATCTAGGTTCATTCTTGGAAGTTTCCTGCACCTCACTCACACTTCATCAAGCTTATTGTTCCTTACTGAAACACTGATGGTAGACATCTCAGGATTCCAAGCGTGGCATAATAAAACACAGGAAATGGAAAAGCCAAATGGGAAGACAAAATAACCAGAAACCCCAATGCTTTGCAAACATTTTCCTTTAAGCTCTCTGGAAATAAAATACACTTACGATTGTTTTTTCCCCACTCCTTTAGCACACAGGATCTTGCATACAATAGAAGGACTTCTTGACACACACAGTACCATCATATAAAGTAATTTCCTCTTGGCCACAAAGAGTGGGAGAGTCTTCTCTCAGAGCAGCCTTCTTAGAGTTTATGCTCTTTCCCTCTCCCACATTCACGGTCAGTACTAATGAATATTCATTTACTTTAAACAATCATTATCATTTTGTAGAGACCACATTAAGCTAGTTACTGAACACAGGAAGGAAGCCAAAGCATCTGTCCAGATGTGTTGACACTTAGCATCCATATACGTAAGAGTAAGCAGATGAGCATGTGCACAAAAGGCATACGTTCACACTTTTTGTAAATGAGAACTATTGCGCAGAAGGAAAATTAGAAGGTAATGACACTGTGTGACTCCAGAACTCTTCAAACTTCTGAAGAATTGCTTTCCTACATGGTTAAATGGATGATGGGGGTAGAAGAGGGAAAAAAACGCTCCCATTTCAACTCTGCATGACGATTCCAAGGTGAAGTTTAATCTTATTACAAATAGGCTTTTTATTTTTAAGAATTTCCTTTAATCTGATGCAGTAGTTTAAAATTTCCTATCTTACAGCTTTTCTGTGCCAATTTCACCAATATTAGCTTATCAATAAATACTATGTTTTAAAGAAAAAGCAAATTCAATAAAATGGGACACACCACTAATAATACGCAGTAAATTTGATTAAATTACAGTTCCTTTGGGCCAAGAAAGATAATCAGACTGGAAATTGCAACAGGTATTGCAGTATGCATTTTAAATATATTATTGATTGGAAATATAAACTGCTCACTGACCTGGGGCCACTTAGACTTGCAGTGTCTCTCACTGCCTGTGCCGTTTCTGATGCAAAATCCAAAGCTCCAGCCACTGGTTTGGTTACTGTGCCAACCAGCCCTTTCCCAAGGCCAGAAATGAAACCACTGACACCTCCTTCAGTTTTCACACCTTCAACTGTTGAAGTTATTACACTTGTCAATCCTCCAATGATACCTAGCAGAGACAAGAACAGCAAACAGGCCAAAAGTATTGCCTCTAAAAATAAAGCAAAATACAGACTCTTGCTACAGTTGATGCTGTCTGCCTAAATGATTTACTTTCAAACTTGACAGAGATGCACTGTGCATTTAAAGTAATACGAAAACTATTTCAAAACTGATCATATTAGCTAGGAATTTTATACCGTGTAAACATCTATAATTTTTACCCCGTGTAACATATACATGCATACACACACTAATAACATCCCATAGAACAAGTTTTAATCAATTATTTAATGAGTGTATTATATTTCTGTACTATTTTATTTCCAAGTTTTATTTACATAAACAATCCTCATCTATTCCTGAAACAGTTACAATGTGACAAAATCCTGTTACCACAAAGGCCTACACAGGTTTGAGATAGAAAAATGAAAAACTGCATTTCTTCACGAGAAAAAGTAAACTACTTTGAACTGGCATTATGCGATTTTAACTGTGACATAGTCAGCAAACCTTTATATTGAACACCAGTGACAGGACTGTTATGCCTCCACTATACCTTTACCATTAGAATTAAATATGAAAGGGGCCAAAGGACTGATCCAGTGTCTCTGAAGTGAGTCATTTTCATCACAAAAGCAATACCAGTGTGACTCTGGAGATAGAGCTGAGCCATTTCTCTAGTATAACAGGCTTTCTGCTCATCACAGAAAAGATGACGTTTTGGTGAAACCAAGAATTAACCTTTATACGAGCTGCAACAGATGCACTAAAAGAATAACTTTTAAACAAACAGAGCCAAGATAATGCAAAATGTAAATATTTGATTTAAACTTGGCTTGTATTGATTCAACTTACTTCAGCAGATAAATCATGAACTAAATGGATGTGAAATTCTAGCCAAATTAAGACTAGTCTGCTGTCTTTTACAAATTCATTACCTTAACTTTCAGTAGACTTAAAAAACAGAAACAGAAGAAAAAAAAACATAGAACAAAAGAATGGTGAAATGCTGCTTTAAACTGCTGTTCTAATTCTTAGGAAACTCAGGTTTGGGGAACTGAAAGCAAGCATGGGAAAGTTACAGTCCAACCATAATCATTTGCATTTTAACATTTGGCACTCAAATAATACAAGGTGTAATGCCCTGTTCTTTTTAGTCTGCTCATTACTTTACTAAGAGATGAAATTACAGTTGAAGTTACCATGTGCAAGTCCTTGGATTCCAGCAACAAGATGTTCTCCACTAGTTGCAGCATGATATCGAATGTATTCTCGTTCGGTTTGATGTCTGTTATCCATTGTCTTCCCCAAACCATCTGATAAGGTCCCAGCAAACTGTAAAAGAGCAACTTTTCTATTATTAAAAGAACAAAAGGCGTTTCCTTTATATAGGTTTTCCTTTATATAAGACCTAAGATGACAGTCAAAACCCCATAAGATGCCCAACTACAGCGGTCAAGGCAAAATATATGAAGTCTGTGAAATCCAATTAACTAGTCTGTGAAAGATGTACCAAAAGAAGGAAAGCACCAGTGACCCAACTATAACCTTTTGGAAAATGCAGAAGAATGCTATTTAGATACAAAGCTTTTCTTCTGCAGAGATATGTGAAAAGCTTCAAGGCAAATATTCTTGTCATGAGACCAAAACATTTGCAGAAGTTACTTATATTCATTTCAGAAACACAATGTAGAAGTGGCTCTGTTGTGAAAAGAGCTGGTGGGGGAGCCACGTCATGTCTGTTGCAACACATGGGATGACCACTGAAAATGGTTGTGCTGACAGTGTCCACAGGTGCTATACACTGTAAAACAAAGATCTAAGGTGAATCTTAAATTTGTGTGTGGCACATTTTTAATCTTTATACCTAACTTTAACAGTATAGAGGAAGACTTGAGACACATTAGATAAAGAAGCATGTATAAATCCAAGCAGTATTTGTTCTGAGAACTCCAACCATTACTGAACATCAGTCAACAAAAGGGCACCAAATAAGAATGATCTGTTGTGATCTATTGACCTGTAGTTTGATATAATCAGATATAAAAGAAATGCTGGAGCGCAGGCAAGAAAGGGTGACAGAAAACCTGGAATCTTACCTCATATTCAGGATATTATTCAAGATATTATAGGCATTTTCCTATAATAACCTCCAAATATTACCTATTTTTGGTTGTGTAGTGTTCATCTTCTGTACCTCCCCTAACTAGCATCAACATTCTTACAGTCTTCTCCTTTCAATAAATAAATGTCCTTAATTTTTAAGGGAGAGAGACTAATGCCCTGCTGTGTCTTAGACTAGGGTTGGGGAGTGTACTGGGTACCACAAGAATATCAAAGATATTAGATAGCTTCAGTAACAGGTGAAATCACTATTGTTGTGCATTATCATACCTCCCCTATGACAAGTACTTCAGTCTTTAAGAACTGTGTTTGGACATTGCCCTTTCCATCCCTTAGCTTAGCTTCGTTGCAAATATTGTCTCTTCTGCATCCATATATGTTTAAAAAACAAGCAAACAAAACAACCAACCCCCTCTCCCCCCCCCAAAAAAAACCCATGCAATTAAGTTATGCACATGAAGACAACTAAAAGCTGGCTTGTAATCCTGATTCTAATATATGATTAAAAAAAAGAAACAGAAAAACAAGCAGTTATTTTATGTGCTTGATGCAATGACCAAGCCTCCCTCATTTTCCTGTCATTCTTCTCAAGGCTGGGGGCAGGGGTTTGCTACTGACGTGATTCCTAGTTTTAGATACTTGCCAGCTCAGAAAGACAAACTAGTCCAATAGCTCCAATTATCTCAAGAAGTAGGCTTTAGCCACATGAATGAAAATTAAATCCCATGACCCTTCCTGTGACTTGATCACACGGACACAAAACAGAGCATACAGATCACTGACTGAATTACTTCTGACCTCTTTGTGAACTTAATGTAGATGTTATTTTTAATTAGCCTAGAAATACAAACTGACCTGAAACTATCTTATAACCGTGTTTGGGCTTCGACTTTTTTTTTTTTTTTTGGGGGGGGGGGGGAGAGGAAGGGTAGAGAGGAGATAAATAATTTGCTTTAAGAGGATTAGAGGAGTTGCTATAAAAATCAAAAGGTTCTACAAGCCTAAAATTCAAACCATATTAAGGCATCTGTCAAGCCCGGACAATGATTTTCAAGACACAGTCTGAAAGTTACATCTGCGCATATCAGACTGTGGCTAACAGGAATAAAAAACTTTTTATTGATGAAAACTGGTAAGCTCTCTTAACAGCTTTTTTTTTTTTTTTTTTGAACTCATCAGATTCACTATTCCAGCTTTCCTAGTAAATGTAATCTGTTCTTCTCTCAGACTTATCCTCTGTGAAAAAGAACCTGACCTCTTATAGTCAATAACAATTCTGTTTTAATGTATAGAAATAATTATTTTCTTAGTAAAGGAGAAAGAAGAAAAAATCATAAGTACACAAGTTAAAAGCTCATCTTGTCATCACATGGTATGTTTCATGTTCCATGAAGTGTTAAAAAAAAAAAAAAAAAAAAAAAAAAGCAAGGTTAAACAGGGATATTTTTGTTCACGCTACTTAGAAAATAACACCAAAATTCCAGCTGTAAATAGAACAATTTAACGATTCTAATGGACCATGAAATGTTTCTGTTTCACCCTGACTCAGGTGACACAATCTAAACTCAACATGAGTTTAATTACAAAACACGGACTTCGCACTGAATTACTTTTTGATGAAAATAAATAAGTAAATTGGTGTTTGTTTTCTGGCCTTATTTACCAAAGGCTAAAGCCAAACTTTTGTCGCCAGCTCTATCCTTTACACAGTAAGCAATGGGTTACCTCAAGGAACACAAGTGCATTGCATCCCTTCGGAACATTTTCCAGCTGGAGGCCATAGCAAAACTTTACATTCTGCATCTCAGAGCAGGAAATGTGGTCAAGTTGGCTAATTAGAGATAAAACACCAGTGAAGATAAAATAGTTGAAATATTTACAGGCACTAGCAAGTCACCTTATGGTCTGCAGAACAAGCAAACGACTTGCCATCTTCTGCTGTGAAGCACAGACTCGATTTGCAATAAAGGTTCAGACTATAGTGTAAGCATTATCCCAATTCATAATCTGAACCAGACTTCTGCAATTAAACACTATAGCCTACATTTCTCAATTATCCAATATACGTAACGCATCATGAGTGAAATAACTCCTGGGCCAGAAAGTTTTTTTTCTATGCACCTCAGATACTTTCCGTGAAATGGTTTTGAAGTCTGTTTCAGCAAACAGGATTGTATCTACCTAAATAAGGAAGAAAAACAAAGATTTCTAAAATAACAGAACACCTTATGCCCCATCTGTGCAGACCAAAATCACCATGCTGTTTCATGAAAAACAGTTTTCAAGTTACTCAACAGTTGCAGGTTTGTTCAGGATCAGAAACTTGAATAAACATCAGAAATCTAAGCAGCTTAAGCCCAGTTTAAACACCCAGTTAAACAGTAACTTGTAAAGGAAGGAGACTTGGAACAAGTTATGCACAAAAACAGATTTGCCCTTTTTCAAATATCATGCCTCCTTTGAGAAGTGCAATATTAGATATTAAGAGCTTTCAGTTGTAAAGGAGTATAATGGTGGGTTGCTGAACTGTTAACTCAGTCACGTGGGTTTTCCAAAGGGTATCCCGATAAAGGTGGCAATGAAAGTGCAACCCACCCTTGCCTCCCTTGGCTTTTATTAATAAAGTGAGAAATGATAACTTCAAAGCCTAATTAAGACCACTTAAATGCCAACATTACTAAATACAACAATCTATGGAATAAACATGCAACTAATAAAAGCACTTCTATAAGTGACTCCCTTCCTTTCTATCCTAATTTTCACAATGACTTCTTTGTCTAGTTGTTTATCAAAATGCAAATTAGTAGCTCAATCTTTTACCTTGAATTTTTCTTCACTTTAGATATCCTTTTCCTTAAAGCACAATTGCAACAAGGTACATCCGTGTTAGCTGAGTACCTGCTTCCTACTGACAGGTACCAGAAGGATCACTGAATGAAGCAGTACATGCAAGAAGGCAGTTTATTTTACCTCAACATTTCCAAATGAAGTAAAGTATGAGTCATCCAGACTACTAATTAAAAGCTTTGCCATTTCAAGGACTAGAAATATTCCAACTTATGCAGAATATGCATTGTTTAATGCTTTGCCTTATGCATTCTGCCTGGACAGAAGAAGGACCACCTCTGCAGAAAAGCTCCAGTGATCTTAACAATCTTCCACTTTCATTCACAGGTATTTTCTTTTCCTCTTTGGCTCTTTTTGTCCCCCAGGAAGATGCTACTTCCCAGATTTCCCCTCTACAGAGGGCGGCTGACCTCTTCTCCCTTGTCTACGTTCTACAGACACTTGATTCCCGGTTTCCATCCCACACCAGTTCATATGCGATGTGAAGCTATCAACTGGAAGTCATGGAACTACGCTGGTAACATTGCAAGCAGAAGACCTGACCCACTACACTTTGTTAACTCAAGCCTGTATAGTTTAGCATAAACTGATTCTCCTGGGGAGGGGGTAATAAAATGACGTTCACATTTCCCTCTAACTCCGTTCCAGGACATTATGCTACTGCGAACATTATCGTTGGAAGATGATGTAAACCACTCTCAGCACTTCATGATTATTGAAGGTTTTATTACATTTCTGTAAGCCAGGGGTATGCTGGCCATTCTGTCACAACCAAGCTACATCCTGCATACCTGACCTTCCTCTGTAGACTCAAGGAAACAGACTATTCATCATTTCTTGTTCCACATTTACACAGTGTCACTGATTAACTACCTACCACAATCTGCAAAAGTGACTGAAATAATACCTGTGTATAAAACCAATCTATTCTTGATTGTTTCTAAATGAAAGGCACAACACTGAAGATGGTTTCGCCACAAAACCTTGTATCACAGACTCTCCATCCTTAGCTGTTTGAAGTAATAGAAGAAAAGAAAGAAACATACATAGTGTTTTGTGAATCAAAGTGTATGCCAAATAATAAGGCTTATGTGTTGCAAGAAGAATTCAAAGCAAATGAAAATTGAGTTAGTTCTAGACTGTGTACTGCATGTTCCCTCTGAGCCATGCATGAAGCACATGGCATGGGAATGAGTTTAAGTAATCTTTTAAAGTCTTTTTAAGCTCTTGGCACTGCCTAGTTCACTAAGAACATCCCAAAAGGACAAATACTCAATTATGATTTTAGTCCAAATTTCTCACTGTAACTCTAGCACCAGAGAATTGTACATTTTTAAATATTATTGACTGAGCAAAGTAGAACATTCCGACATGGAATTTTAAGGGAGAAAGTAATTAGATTAAATAGAGGTCAGTTACAACTTTTGTTGAAAACCTCACAGCCAACTGCATTTAAATTAGAAATCAGAAGGTTCACTCAGTTTTTACTTCTGCTTTGCAGATTTCCTTTAAAAGAGAATACTTTGTTAAACTCCAAGCAACTCTCACCGCAAACCGCCACCTTTCAGAAAGCCCTCAACACCACACCTTGATGATGGCTCCTACTTTCTCCTCCATAATAAAAGCTGATTCTCAGAGACCAAAGCTCGTAAGCATGGTATTTCAGCAGTGGAGAAAGGAGTATTTCAAACTTATTTAATTTGGAAAGTCTAATGTAAACTGTGAATTACGTAATCTCCATTTCTCACACACTCTTGCATTTTCCAAAACAGGAAAAATCCCTAGGCACGATGATTAAAAGTCATTCTTCAGTTTCAACAATAACTCCCCTAAATACACTTAAGTGTCCATGTGAAAACAAGAGCTGCTTACTACAGGAAACAAAAGCTGTATGAGTAGTTAACAGAAAGACAGAGAAACAACAGTGATAATCAGATTTCCGAACTAGAGTTTCTGTCAAATGACACTTCCTTACAACCCTAAGCAGGAACACCGATTTTGGAACTTCATTTTTCTCTTCTCTGCTACTTTGACATTTACTTCCTGTCTGATGCATTGCTGACAGAATCAATCTGTATCACAGCACAGACTGTTTGAAAGGAATAAGTATCTCACAAATCAGTGTATACTGTGAACCTAACAATACAATGCTAACAAATAAAAAGTAAATAGTAAATAGTAGCTGGTAAATTTTGAAAAACCTACAAAGTATGTATTGTTAAGTTTATATATTACAAAATTTGTCATGTTTTTACAAAGAAAACAATTTATTTTTAAAGTTCTAAGACTCATAAGCTGCCTTCATAACATAGTACTATGATCTATTCATTCTGATAACGTATAAATATTATTTGACATTTTATTATAAATATACATATCACATATATAAACCAATTATCTTTTATAAAACATATCTATAAATTATATAATGAATTCAAGGAAATGAATAGCACTAGAAACCAGAGGCTGCTTTCTTTTGAGTTGTGTTCTTGTGTTTTGTGGGGGGTGGGGGAGTGTTTGTTTGGGGTTCTTTTGTTTTGTTTTTAACAAGGGTATTTTCCCCTCATCCACATCATCCCTTTTGAATAGAAGTTGCGGAAGTACTGTCCAGACAACTGATTAAATACAGTGGACTATGCATAAATGTTTAATGTGTGTCTAAGTTTAGTCCCTTGTATTTTTTTTGCCTTCTAGAAATACTATAATGATATTTATTTCCTACTCCTCTCTTGTTATATATATTTCAGCAGAACATCTAGACCAGTAGTACGATTGTGATACAGATCTTACGCTGTCTTCTGACAGTGAAATACAGCAGGTCAAAACTAAGCAGCCTTTATTTTGCTGTGGAGGCAAAAAAAAAAAAATTGTACTGAGTACACCTTATACGCTAAGCGGATGTATGTACATGCTGCCAGAATTTGTTACAGCAGAGAAACTCTGTTTCAGAGCAGCAAGTCAGCCTCAAATGTTGGTGTTATTCCCTTGAGAGGGTAAAAAGAAGAAAAAAAAAAAAAAACAACAGTATTATTGGGCATATACAATGACTAGGTGCAGTGGGGCAGTTAAAGGCTGCCTAGTAAGTTCTTCAGCCCGAGTTTATTTCATTTCACTGTGTTTTCACTGTGATGTCTCAAGATTGATGATTAATGCATTTCCATGACTTACCGAAAATCTCTTCTCAGGCAGCCTCTTTACTAATCAGATGCACATTTAATTTTCTTTACACGTGCATTGCTATGGAATGGAAGGTACAAACACTACATATTTAGTTTTACAAAACAGATATCAGCAACCAGAAAGGCAACACAGCTTCCTCCTATTAAATCCTTGTTTGGTCAACTGTGTATTATATTGAGACCAAAAAAATGAGATGTTTTAAGTCTTTGAAAAGCTTTTAGGCCTGTCTTTCTCATACTTAAAACTCTTGGCTATTTGAAGTTGTTCCCCCAAATACTTTAACCATGTCTTCTGTCAACCTCTAAAAAGAGATCATAATTACTTAGAGGTTCAGGCAGAAAAGTTTCTGAATTCATTTCATCTATGCTATATACTTTTTACATGTTCCTTCACACGTTAATACACACCCAGGTCAATTGTTAAAAACCATCCTCGACACAGAGGACTGTTCAGGCCAAGCCAAAAAGCATTTACAGTCAAGTCGTAATTGTCCAAAAAGAAATGCGTAATGGAACTACAACTGGAACAGATGCGGCCCCAATTTAGAAAATACTAAATCTACAAAATGCTATCATCAGCTTCTGATTTTAAGAGATATATAAACTTTGACCTCTCTAAATTAGTGACAACCAAGAGGAGGCAACCACTTTTCCCACTGAAGAAACATATATTTCTCGAGATTCCGTGCAGCATTTCCACCGCATTTATGTCATATAAATGAAGTAAAGGAGCTTTAATTAGCTCACATCCCATCGTTAACTAGGCTTCCTAATGGATCCTGACAACGGCATGTCGGCTGGGTAATCTGTGAAGTCCCCTGATGAGCTGCCTGTATGGATGCCTGATTAGCTGGGTATCCCAGGGGAGCCCCCACTGTTTTTATCTCCACAGATGCCTGATGAGTTGGGTAGCTTCCCTCAAGGACCTCCTGTGAAGCTGCACCAGCAGGTGCCCGTTGGCAATAGTTTTGTGTTACAGGGTTGAATGAGTGATCCCTGCAGGAACTGCCGGCTGTTTTCACATACACAGAAGGCAGTCAAAAGTCCACAGCATGAACTTGGAATGACCCCAATTGCAGAGTCACTGGCGGGTTCATCTGGAGGACAACTGTGCTTTATTAAACAACTAATACTCTTAACAGATAATTCCACCACCACTACCCCCCCGCCCCAGCTTTAACTCTTGCAAATCTTTAAGGTCTTTTTGTTTGTTTATTTTTGGGAGTGGAATTACTTGCCCTCTTACACGCACACCTTCAAAATAAGTAAATAAATAAATAAATCTAACTTTATATATGGAAAACCTGAGGAAAAAAAATGAAGGGATATAGTCCAGTCGCTTGAGGTAATACTTAGTGACAACATATTCGGATCTTGTCAGATTAAGTTTGTTTTATAACAACATATTCACCCTCTGTTGATACTGCATATGTATACAGCAACTTCATTTTAATTCTCAGTGTTTACGTGGTTTGCTTACCTAGCATACTTCCTCCCACATGGCCAGTAAGCCCAAGGAGACAGTCTCACATTCTCTTTCTAATCAGTTTCACCATCTGTGACTGTCACCTATGACCAAGCTTGGGATGCAAAAGGGCACTCTATTCACAAACCCACAGGCTTTCTGTGTTGCTTTAGATTTTTGAAGGAAACTCAATGCTAACATTAATCCAGCCTACCATCATTTGTGCAGCATACGCAGCTAAAAATTCTTCAAAGGATGACTCATTCAGACCTGTAAAACTGCTGCCAATCATCTTATCTATTGTTACAGCTTCAGAAGATATCCCAGCCATCTCTTATGGACACAGAAACGGTGCCTTCCCTCCCGTGGGATACACAGCCAAGGAACTGCAAGTTCAAATTTATACTGTTTAACATCGTTTTACATACGCTTCCTCTTCAAATAAACAGTAGGGAGATGCAGTTAGGTGCTGTGTAAAGACTAAAATCAGCTAATCTTAAACCCACTCCCCATTTTTGCTACTTCAGATTTTAAATACAACGTACGGGATACATGCCTCTGTTTGCTTCATGACATGCTAGCCATTTAAAACCTGTAGGTTAAGGTAAAATTTTGTGTCATCTACATGGTTAAAAAGGTTTACTTCTAATTTCACATTTTGTGCTTTCAACAACATTTTGCATAGCACATTTTAAATTCTCCTTTATTCACTTAATTCCCCGGTGAGTTCAACCACTTTACCACATGACACAAATTAACAAGAGGACGGAAAAGATAAATATAATACTTCAAAAAATCTTAGAGATCATCCTTTACCTCTTAACCTCAAAATCTCTTTCAAAGATACTGATCACAGATACCAGATGTTATGTATATAAGAAGAGGTGCCACTTTCCATGGTTTCTGCTTGTCACTGTAATTGGCCATAAAGTTCGCTGTCTTTTACACTGTTAGGAAATCGGTAAACGGCCTCACGTACAATGCTCCCCCCAATATCGAAAATTTCTGCCCAGCAGTTTCGATTACTTTCTGTCACATACTCCTGTAAGCGACACATTTTCATACAAATTCTCACTGCTCAGCACTTGAACCTGCAAGCGTACTGCTAAAGTCTGTGAACGAAATGCGAGTTAAACTGAAAATGATCTACAGTGCCACCTGGACGCCTTACCTGAACACGCTGCAATAGTACCTAAACAATAGTGGGGGAGACGCAAGGAGAAAAATCTTGATCAAGTGCATCATAATAAAGACAGACAGCATTATCAAAAAGCTAAGAAAACATAGGGAAGGCTATGTTTACATTGAACTGTATGAGTCATGTTAACTTCTAGGAATAGGAAAAGCTACTTACGGCAATTGCTGCCAAATCCCACAACTTCAATACTCAGACTACTCTTGTGAAGGACAACCGTGAACAAAGTAGAACCCCAAGCTCAAATCTATAAAATTGCCCAGAAAGAATTTCAGCCTTCTTCATTTTTATCTAGCATGAGTCTTTGCCAGTAATCGTATACATTCAGCTGTTGGCAGTTAATTAGAAGAACAGAGAGTCTAGAGAAAATTATGAAGGCCTAAAATTGTAGGAAGCTCAGAAACTAATTGCAATCATGATGTTTCTACGTTATCAGTTGAATATGTTACTTAACACACATTTAAGGAAAACTGTGTGCTTCTTTCTTGTACTTCATCTAGGAAGGCTTTGCTAAGAAGTTCCCTGTCACCAACAGATGATTTTCATTTCAGCTATCTGCACTGCACTTTTAGCTAATATTCCTAGAACTACTGAAGTAGTGTTTCCAAAGATGCAAGAATGCCAGTTTTTCTTACTTCTGAATGAGACCATCTCAAATAAGTGTGGTTGGTTACATAAACAAAGAAACTTTAAACAAAGGGAAACATCAGCTTTGACTGTTTTTAGAAACTTTTCTATCTGTTCCTAGGTAGAACCTGCTTAAATTGCAACTGTCTTCTGTGCTCTGCTGTATCCAATTCTCAACTTATTTCTTCACAATTTTCTCAAAGTTACTAGTCACACAAGTCAAACACTTGATCATGCTTTTCGTTTTTTAAATAATACCATCATTACTTCCTCTTCACTTCCCATATAGAATTCAGTTATCTTTATTCTTCTGTCGCTACCAACCACTTACATTTCTGCTTCCATTTATACCTTACAACTAGCGTTTAAGCTCTATTTCCCTTTGTGTTGCGGTCATGCTCCTTTGGTGTGAATGCCTCCATGCTACCCATGGAACATCATTCCTGTCCTTGCAGGTCATATAATTCTGTTATCTGATTCCAAAACCCTAACTCTTTTCATATTTCTGTTAATCACTTAAGCTACTTTGCCACCACTCTGAACTAAATTAAAATAAATATATGGAATGGAAAACCCTTGTGAAGGCAGGAACCTTGATTTGCCCTTTTTTATATTAAAAAAAAACAAAACAAAACAAAAGAGAGGTGAACCTTCTCCACACTCTGGCACTACATACAACT
Organism: Dromaius novaehollandiae; assembly: GCF_036370855.1. NCBI lineage: Eukaryota > Metazoa > Chordata > Aves > Casuariiformes > Dromaiidae > Dromaius > Dromaius novaehollandiae. Next base: position 7,139,932 of record NC_088121.1, on the reverse strand, counting down.
TGGCATATCTTAAGGTAGCATTTATTACCCTTTAAAAGTGCTGGGCTCATCTATGATGCTATAGACACACTTTAAATACAAAATTTGAAGTTTTGGCAGTACCTCTGGCTCAAACAAGGTATCTCAAGCAGTACAATTACACTGCACTGCCCTTCCACTCTCAAAAGGGACTATGTTTCAGATAAAAAACAAAAGTTCTAACATACACAAGGGGAAACCATGATGAAAACTAAACACTCTGATTATGCTTCTCTGTGCTGCAAGCTCTTTCGCAACACTGTCAGCCAAGACTTACAAAAGTGGCCAGCTTGACTAACAGTGCTGTCAAATAGCTGTCAGTGTTGCTCAACCACAAAAAAAGATGGAAAGCATCAAAAATGAAACAAGTTTATTTTTTCCACTCTGGAAAGCCAGAAAGGAAAAATGGATGGACATTGTTTTTAGCAGTGCAGATTAAATAAAGCAAAAATGTCACAAAATTAAAAAACATTTAAATGCATTTAAAGATTCTTTTAGCAGTTTATTTAAAAACGTAACTTGAGATAATGGGGAAACTTAACTATCACCAAATTCAGCACGAAAAACAATCCAGTAACATTTTACAGAAAAAAAAAATCCTTCATTCCCCAGAAGAGCATGCTATACATCATCAAGGAGCAAATGAATTTCTTAACCGTATCAAAGGTGTTATATCTTAAAAAAAAAAAAAGTCTCCTCTGCCCTGCTGGCTATGCCATATGCTAAAAATCAACCATTCAGAAACAAACATCCTGAATTGTTATAAATGTTATATAATGCAAAGGTCAGAAAATAGCTTAAAAATAATTTCTAGTATCCACACAAAGGTAACTGCTAATAGCAAACAGTTCTTAAAGAACTGCTATCAAAGATGCATACAATGAAACACTATCATGCTCATCTGTTCTCGGTCACTAAATTTTTCTTTTATTTTCAATTTCACAGTCTGGTCACAAACCTTTCGAGACTCTCACTTTTAAATGACTGCCTCCAAATCTCACAGAGCTGCTTGTTAGAACTCTACGAGCTTCCATAAAAATGTAACAAAGAGGAGGAAAAGTAAACCATCAGGCACAACTCCTTTGCATGCCAAATTAAACCTCTCACTGGAAACTTCAAAGTTCAGTATGAAAAATTAAAGTTCTTCCTTTACTGCAACACACTTCCCTTCTACAAGCTGACTAGTCTTACCACTTTCAGGACCTCCATTATTACTTTGAAAAAATCCCTAAATATGTTATTGTAAGGAAAAGAAAAAGGAGGCTCAAGCGTCACAAAAAGACTTTTCCCTTTGTCACAAGAAATACTCAAGAGATCTGGCTGTTAAGATAGTGACGGAATTTTATTTCTGATACGCAATCAAGATAATGCCTAGACAGTGCAGGCTCTTCTTTGTTTGGCCGAACTAAAGCCTACAACCTTCTTATCCATGGTGACTTGACTGCAACCTCTCTTTTAACTCAAGAAAAGGGACAGATTCTAAACCAGTTCCTGTCCGTTTAATTTCAATATGAAGTTTATCGCAAGCGACATACTCAGAATTTGAGGAACAGGGATACTGCAAATGTGGAACAAGGTGGGTCAACAAAGCCATTCAAAGGCTGAAAGAGTTTTATACTATTTTTTTCTATGCCCAATACATTTCAAACGTGTTTTGTTTTTTTTTAATTTCCATCCAATATCTATGCACGGAAACTAGGCCTACTTATACAGTTGTAACAACTGCATTACTTATGTGCTCATAATATATGCAAGCTGCCCGAATTCCTTGTAAGGAATGAAAGTATCAGACAAATGAAATACAGTATTGAGAAACTGAATGATCTTTTCAATCCTTTACTACCAGAACTTAAATTATGTCAGCACAACATCTATTTGCCACTAATAGATACAACCCTACTTAATCAGTCAAAGAACAGAAGCAATAGAACATTTTTGTTCAGGTGCTAGCTCAGCGTTCAGCATTCACTTCTAACTGAAATGCCTCTGAAACAGGAATAATTTAGGATTTAGTACTATCATGCCTAAAGTGGGGGGGAGGGGATGCCAAGAATTCAAGACATTTCTACGCATATGGCAACTATATACAAGTCTCCATTCAGAGAAAATGAAATTCCCTCAGGTGTCTATATTTAGGATCAAAGAACTTTTTAAAATACAGAACGTGGAGTCTCCAAGGGATAAAAACTACAGAACTGTCTGTAGTGAACTTTATTTAACCTAAGGTTTTGTGCCAACTTAAATATACTGAAGCTCTCCACTTGAAAGAAGGCATTACCCACTGCATGTTCTGAAATGCATGGAAAAGCCATTACAGGGATAATCAACAGAACTATAAAATAGAAAAGCAATAAAATGACAAAACCAGACACAACTCAAATAGCTGACTTTTCAATTCAGCTGAGCAGCATTTCTTCTAAAGTGATCGTTATAGCATTAAAGTTTATTTGCATAATTTTATGAACAGCAGTGATCTATCCATTCACACCTTAAAAAATGACCCATCTTAAAATCTAGTATAGATTTTATTTAGGACACTTTCCAAGTCAGGTAACCAAAACAACCAAAATCAGTATTTTTTCCAGCCACCAGTTTATCTGCAGAAGACTGTCCATCTAGTTTTGGCTGCATTAGTTGCCAGCTCCACAGAATAAGCTGCAAAGATGAGGATATCTATGGCAAAGTTGAATCAGGTAAAACGTATGCAGTGAAAAGTAATACTTTCAGTACAGAGAACACCAAGGAAGCAAGACGAAAATGACCTTATTGTTTTGATCATGTTTTTCTTGATCACTTGGGATCATTTTTTTTCCCATTTTATTCTTTACCAAAACCCAGCATATCCTACATGAGACCATAAGGCATATATGTGGTAGCATAGGAGGAGCAGACCAAATCCTACTCTGTAGCATCTACATGACATGTCACAAATTGTACTCGGAATGTCAATTGTGTGTTATGTTGACATTCCTGGTGCAGTTTTCTAGCAGATTTAGACATCTAAGATCAGTGCAAGAGATACAGAAGAATTTATCCTGATTACTTGAGCCTTTTTACGCTTATCATCTAGGTAGCAGGGTTACTGTTCTCCTTTGGAAAGTAGGATTACTCAGGGAGTTCTATAATGTACAGTTAGGCTTACCTAAATGATAAACTTCACTCCCTGTTCTGAAGGGACAAAAAAAAACCAACAACAACAAAAAAAACCCAACGCTTTAAAAAGGGAACTGTGCAAGACTTGCACCTGAGACATTTGGGATGCATCAAGAAGGAAAAAAAAAAAAAAAGCTGAGAAGACAGATAAATAGTGCATGGGGTGATTTTCAAAGGTACAAATGGGAGGCAGGCACTCAACTCCTGTTGAATTTTGAGGGGAGTTCAACATCCAACTGCCCTTCTGCCTTTCAAAATCTTCCTTCACAAAAACCTTGGTTACAAATGACTCCAAAGTTCAAAGAATGACCTTGCCCTTGTGGGAAATGTAGGAAGGCTCGTGCCTTTTAAAGAAAGATTTATGAGACTGTTGCTGCAGATGTGATTGCAATGAGGAAACAACACTTTATAGAAAGGAAACACTAAAGAAACATATTCTGTTGGGTGGACTAGATGGGTCACAAGAGACTGCAGAACCATCAGTAGAAAATATGGACAAAAATATTCATTTCAACAGAAGGATACCGCCTTACAACCTCAGTAAGTCATCGTCCAGATTGCTTGGACAAGCCTGTATTTGCAGTGCTGATAATACTAACACATGATGATATTGTAAGAGATCTTAGGCACATGTTTAAAATGCTCTGTAAGAAAACTCAGAAGACCTAGAACATCCCATGTGGCTTAAGACAGGAATATCAACAGCATGATATTTTGTTTGAACTCTTTATAATGGTCCAAATTAGGCTAATGCTGGGAGGAAGATGATTACTTAATAAATTAGAAAATGCACGTCATCTTTCCTCACAGTTCAACTGTTTGGATTAGGGACGTTTATCAAACGACTATGCACTTTGTAATGGACTAAGGATCTCGACGGCAGTTTCAGTAGGTTTGATAACTTTAGTCTTGTGCTATTTGTAATTATGTAAACTCCACATCTCACCTCTCTCATCTTCTGAATGATCTTTTTCCCATTAATGTGGAAAACAAGGAGATTTCCAAGTATCCAATTAAAGGGAATAGGTTGTGAAATGATGAACCATGACTATTTACACTTACTAGTCTGAAAAATGAAAATAATAGGAAAGTGGAAAACTCTTTAGTTCCCATAACTTATCTGTTGGTAAACAAGCCATGCTCACAAAGAAAGCATCGACTCTCACATACGGTCTTACTAATGCTGCTATGCTAAGCTCAGGAATAAAAGGATAAACATTAAGTGAAACAAGAAACTGGCATATATTTTTAAATCATTACATTTCACAGCTCCTGAATGTTATAAAGTTTGTTATGTATTAAGCACACTGATTGTGAGCTAGCTTCATTCCTAGATTTGTTTTATTCATATCCGAAGATACAGCCCTTTTCAAACAATCTCTAATTTTTCTCGACTATTCTTGTCATTCTTTAGATGAAGGGAGAAAAAGAGGAACTCTTCCTTTATATCAGTAACCTACATGCTGTATTTTTTGAGAAAGCACAGGGATAATATTGGAAGGATATTTTATTTCCTCCCCCAGTTTCTTGAAGATGAGCTGCATTAAAATGTCTTCAGAAGATTACAGCCTAATCAGTAACTGTAGACTGCACAAGCTGAAAGCCCCCCAGTGTGCCAGGGATTAACACTGAGAATATTTTCCTATGTATCAATTATTATTTAATCATTCTCAACCAGTCTCTCTTCTCTCCAGTATTCTGCCTACATCTCAGAGTAACTCTGGAAAGACTCTGGTTTTCTGCGAGTAACTGCTGCACATCTCGTGCTAACCCTATGCCTAGGACAGGCTGATTTTTGACCGCCAGTGTTTCATTTTGTTGTATAAAGCAGCATATGCCTAAATGTCACCTACCTGCAAATACGCAAAAGAAGCGTTAACTAATTATTGTTATACTGCTAAGTGAACTCACTACTAAAGACATCACTTTTTACATGGCCCACATTCCTTTCTGACCAAGTTCCATTTAGGTCAGCTTCTTTATTACTATTACACCTCCCTTCTGATACCATCTCTTATCTCTCTCTCTCTCTCTCCACATAAATGTGTATATACACATACTTCCTACACTTAGGAGTGACAGCACCAGGGAAAAACCTTTTAAATAACGAGTCTTCATGTGAAGGAAGCATTATTCCAATTCTATCCACAATCACAAAGTTTTTTTTACAGTATGTGTAGACACATCATGTAATGAAGAATATCTCAAATTTTTTTTTTTGTTCGAGTCAACATACATTTGTTCAGTAGCAAGCACAACACAGACCACAATCAAAACCATTTCCTATTTTTCGGTGCTGCGTTCAGACCCTATGTCTCTTCGGCACCAAAGATGGTATTTTCAACTAATAAAACTGATGTAATAGGATTCTCTCAACCATTATCCAGAAGGACCAAAAAAATATATATATTTTATTATCTATCTATATATTCATCATGCACTGATTTAATGACTTTTTGGAATAAATATATAATAAATAGTAAGTAAGTAATAAGTAAGATACATGTGCAGCAATTTAAGAACTCCTTCAGAATTTGTTGCTAAGTGGCACAGAAAAAAATTAAAGTGTTAGTATAACATAAATAATTCATATTTACATCAGTTTGACTGGTTTCCAAAAGTAAAATGATAAATTTAACATGTTATTCGAAACAATCTTTAAATATTCCAAATTCCAACTCTAGAATTTCAATAACCAATATAGCTTTGTTCATCTGCACATACAAGGTGATGCCACATTTTAACCACTGAGAACCAAAATGTTGCCAGCTACTGCATTTAATCTGCAAAACGTATGCATATAGATAGTAACGGCCTTGACTAGCTTCACTGAGTCCCGCAGGACTTATGTCATCCCTAAAGCATGTATGTAAACATTTCAAAAATCTATGCCTCAAATACAATTTTTACAAAACAAACAGGATATATGTCACCTAAAATAAATACTATCAATAATTCTACTCCATCTGTTACCTAATTATTTTTAGACTTTTCTTCCTAAAGCAAACTCTCATGTCATAATTATTACCTTTGCAGCAGAGTTTGATACTCCGTGTGTGACATTTCTTATGAGGCCACCAACATTGCCGTATTTTATAAGTCCAGTAACACCTTCTGAAACATCATTCAATAGACCCATAGGATTGCCAAGGAAATCCACAGAACCTAGAATCCTTGCTGCCTGACTAAGCAGCTCCTGTAAAATCAAAGGGAAGGGTGGAACATCACTTCTGGATCACATGTTAACAGGTTGATTAAACAAACAACCAAAGCCCAAACAAACCAACCTCACCATCACCCTACAACAAAACCTGTACAAAAACAGATAGAAAGTTTTACTGAAGAAATGAAGAGATTCTATAAATCAACACACAAATATCAGCAAGATCAACAATACTTTCATCTTAAAATGAAGTGTATTCTGAATAGAAGTATGTGATATAATTTCTCAGTATACCAAAACAGTATCACAACACAAACACTTCAGCTAGTATTCAAGAAATAGTTCTCCCCGCACCCAGTAGAGGCCTCAAATCAAGAGAAGGTCAGCCTTTGCCACAGTAAAATCTGTATGACACTGACCTCTTGAAAGTGTTTCAGAATGTCATTAATGATAAACTCTCGTGTTTCATATGGATGGACCCTAGTGAAAGGATCCAGATTAATCACAGCATCTTCAAATCGGATTAGAGGAAATCCCAGCGTGCTTTTCAATGCCTAAGTAAAAAAAAAAAAAAAAAAAAAAAAAAAAAAAAAAAAAAAAGATATTACGATCTTACTACCTTTATTTTTATCTCTATTTCTTATTCACAGTGCCCAAACAAACTTATCCCTTAATGAGTAACAAACAAACATTATCAGAAGCAGCTAAAACAGTTTACATCTGCCATGTGGATTCTTTGAAATAGAGGCTAATCATTCCATAAGCCTTTTACACATAAGCAATGATAAAGATATTGTTCAATACTTCGTAATTAAATGCACTTCCTGATGCATTTCATCTCCTGCAGTTGACATTCATACTTCAAAACAAAATCCATTTAAGATTCCATTCTTAGCACTTTGTTATACTTGTTCAAATGTTCCATTAAATTGAACTCTAATTTTGAGGCTGAAAATCTCCTTGATACGTAGTAAAGACAAAATTGGATGTTTTCCACTTTGTTGGAGCACTATGAATGTATTGTCACGATGAAATGGGATAACCTACACAATTTCCTGCAAGCCTGAGGCTTGTTTCTCAATATTATTTGGATTATTTGGCATATTGACATTCTTTAAAACTAGCTTTTTCAATTATTTTCAAGGAAGAAAACAGAGTAATAAGCACATGGGCCATCTGTGCCTCATACAGTCTATACATAAAAACCATATTCTGTATTTAAGGCAGACAAGCTATATATAAGCAAATACTTGAAGACAAAATACCATCTAATAGACTACATTCACAACAAAGCTGAGAAGGAAAGAAACAAATCTTCTATAATGTTCTATTTGTAAGCTGCTTTAAATTAACCATCGTTCTCTCTTAAAAACAGCACAAATCGCAGTAACTTCTAACAAGGCATTCTCGTGAAACAGATTTTTGCAGTTTTTCAATGTTTTACAGTTTTTAAAGTCATATCACGACTTCTTACATACACATTATCTTCCATATGCACGATGTATAAATACCGCAAATAGAACACTGCTATGTCGCTCTCTCAACAAAGAAAATAATGGAAGAAGAGAAGAGGGCAGAAGTAAATGGAAGGGAACTCATGGCAAAATTTGAGTAGCTACAGCAGGATGACTCTGAAGAAATCAAAAATGCTATGGTACTTCCACAACCTCTAAAATTACTTCAGTGCTGTATTGTTTATCACACACAAAAGTCCACAAGAGAGCTAGAAGACGACAATTCCTTTATGAGGTGCTTCCATTGAGCCATTTATTAGATTTAACTGGATGATGATGTCAGTTTTTTAAGAATACAACAGACACATTCAAAAATGACTGAAACTATGTCGCTAACTTCAAAATTAATACAGTCCATCTTGACTGACAAACGCAACCTATCTGACCTCAGCCTTGGCAAAAAAGAAAAAAAAGTCTCAACGGTAATTCTTGCATACTTAAAACTTTTCTGCATTGAAAGCATCAATATTATCAATGCTAACGCCTGCTGGACAGAAAGGAGGACAGGGATTAAAAAAAACAATACTGTAACTTGGTGGTCTTTGATAATTTTCTGCAAGACAATCACACTATTGGTCCGCAACACTGTTTGGAAATATTTATCGTAACTGGAAAAATTAACAAGAAAATGAGTTTTTTAAAAAGAAACAAAAAGATCACTTCTCTTTCAGTTCTTGATAATAATGGCATCTGCATAGTCACTAACATCAAAAATACTGATGATGGCAAGAAGCCTGACACTTGTGTTGCATCTTTTTCTACATTAATCAGTGGAGCATGCTTGGTAGTATGTAATGTGAGTTTTTCTACCATGCTTGGTAGTATGTAATGTGAGTTTTTCTGCCATCTGCAGGCAATTAAGGTAAATTACATGTCTGATTTAAGTTTGCATGTAAGAAAGGACCTATTTATTTTTTCAGTAAATGGATGACTGACTAACTAGAGTAGTCCTCATTATTCACTTGGGTAGGAAGTAATTTCCTGTTTAATTATCAGATATTAAATAAGGCAACTTTGTTGATACTGGTACCTAGCAAAAATAATCTGTCTGTACCACAGTGCCAGAGAGCAATGTCCAAACCTTCCAAAATCATTTGAGGTGCTTAGAAAAACTTCTACAAAGGCTCTACTGTGATTATGCTCTCCCTCCTACCCTGAACTCTCCTGTGCTACAAGGAACTGAATGGAACTCCTTCTGTGAAAGTTAATATACAGAATACAGTCAGTGCCTGTTATCGTTAGGAAAAAATATATATACACACACACAAGCCAAGTTTTCTCTTGAGAACAATGCTGGCAGCTGCCAGTACATATCTTTTTCCAAAGGTGGTGGAAAGTCTAAACAAGGCAGTGCATATTACCAGTTTCTTAAAGACAAAACTCCCCATACAAGAGCATAAAATACTACTACATTTTCCAAAAAACTATGTAGAAACCTGTAAAAAAGCAGTAAGTGCCCAACTAAACTCCAGCCTTGTCTACTAAGTGCGTGCTTTTGGAAAAACAACTCTTCCCAACTAAAGCATATCAGACTGATAAGCTGTCCTCTACTCACCACAAACACTGTTTCTCTCTCAAATGTAGAGAGAGTTAGATGATGACCATGCTTGTGTTGAAGCTAACATGCAAAATCCTACACTTCTAAGGCGTTGTTGAATGATTAAGAATAATTACAGCTTGTTATTAAATTGTCCTCCTTTGCACAAGCATTTGTTAAAGGCAATATAAAAGTGCAGGCTGCAGGACATTCTGGGTCATTGTGTTAGGATTCCATGATGCACTCTCACTCCATAAAACTGAACTTCTTTAAAAGCATGCACATATTAATGTCCATAACATCAAGGACAGAAGCAGGCCTAGTCAGCATCCCAACTTTTTTGAAAATACAACTTAAATAAGACAGCTCAGTTCCTCCACAGCGGGGTAGAGTGATTACTAACTGTAACTACTGACTACATGAGATATTTTTACACACACACACACACACACACACACACACACACACACACTCACTCACTTTTAATCAACTTCTACCCCTTAGAGGAAATTAGCTGTATTAGCTCAGAAGGAGGGAACTGGAATACTGCTGATTGTTGCCACCTTATCATGCCCAGGAAGGTCCGAACGCACAAGCTGAGAACACTGGACTAGATTATTTTCTTGCTATAATTATGTGGCCACTTCAGTTCATTTCAGTCATCTCTAAATTTGGAATCCCTGGTTTACCTGAAGAACCGTGCCAGAACATTTATTACCCCATGAAAAGGACCAGGTTTTCCACCTCTAAGCCCACACTCAGCATGAATTCACATTAATACTGAACCAAATCAGAGAGTACTTGTGCAAACACTCCAAATTCAATGACAAAATATTCCTTCCATGAAAACACTCAACTGACTTTTCCTGTATTTCTGCTAAGTACAGTCACTTCTTATCTTACTCCACTATCACCTTACCACCCCCATACTATTGTATGTTTTAAGCGTCTTTAGGCTACTAACAACGTAACTAAGATCCTCTGTAAAGCAGCAAGTAATTAAGTGCAGTAGGCTGTGCTGCAATTGAAATAACAGAAATAAAAGACTTACAGAGGACACCTCCATTCACCAAGCAGAGAAACAAAAACAGAGCACATGTTCTTTTAGATTGGAAGACGAAGGGGTACCAAAATGCATACAATGGCATGAACAATCGGCAGAGAAGTTTTCTGTTTTGAAACGGCTGGTAGAAGATTTTGGCATACAAACTACCATGTAAATGGAAATTAATAGTATCAACTTTAAAAAGCTGTGTTCCCTTTTCCTCCTAGAATAGAATATCTTTATTTGGAAGCACATTCTGTGAAAGCAGTGGCTTACCTTGAGATCCAAAGGTAGCTTGTTGGAAGTGAAGACACTCAACTTTATTTGGGGCACACTAATTTTGAGATTTTCAAAGTAGTATCGTTTTTGGCCTCCACCTTGTTCAACAACCTTTTCGTGGAGATTTTCATCATACTTTTCAACCTCTGCATCCAGACATAACACAGGGACCAAAACAAATTATATACAAGTATATAAACAGACATGAATGCACATTTCACAAAGAGTTACAAGTTTTTCTGTACAAACAGGAAGTGTATGTGACTGCTAGTATAGCCAGCAAAACTTCCCATGCCTAGTGACACCAAAGTCATCTTTGAGGCTCAATAAGTTTTTTTGCAGATCTGCCTTCACCTCCAAAATCTGAACTTATTTGTAGTTTATAAAAGGAAAAAAAAAAAAAAGAAAAAAGAAAAAAGAAAAGTCACCCAAATGCATAGGTGAAGTTATTTGAGCTTTTAATCTCACTTCTTATTTATCTTTGTCAGCACATACAAGCAAGGTGATACAAACATAACTATGCGGTGTTTCCTACTGTGTAGCAGTGGTCTTACAATGTGTTTCCTCCTCCTACTTTCTTCATACTTCCTTATGTGTCCAACTACCAAAAATGTACAAAGCAAGCAAAGTTGGCCACTTATTTCACTCACCACTACAGAACAGATTATACACTTACATGGAAGACATTCAATAATTAAATTCAGGTACAGAGCGAGACACTAGTTTCTTTGATCAGAAGTGCACAGCTATGCAAGCAATCTCGATTCCATTTATATTTTAGTTGCTAGAACTTTTTACTATATTGGACAAAAGATATTCCATGTCAGAAGAAATAGCTGCTTGAATACTTCAGGTGATATCTTAACTGTCCAACTGCTGAGATTCCACCATCAGAAGAACCTATTAGAATTTCCACATCTATTATGTTTACATAGAATGCTAGCACTATTCACTTTAAGACACAGAGAGCTTTTTCAGCCATGCTTCTCTTCCTCCACGTGTCATCCAAGCCAGTTGTTCTTACGTTTTCAAACGGTCCAACAAGGATGCTTCCTACTTACCTTTTCCCACATTTGCATTAACCCTAAATCCTTCCCTGTATTCTGTATCATCTCACTCACTCTCCCCAACTGCTACTTCCTCGCCTCTCCCTCCATTATAGGCATCACACAGTACCCAGGGAACTGGAGAAGAAAGGGGAAGACTGACTGAGAAAAAACAAACAGCAGCATGATTTTGTCCATTCTTCATCTAGAAATATGCCTAAGCAGCAGGTCTTATGAAAAAGACAAACGCTGAGCTCACAATGTAGTCCTCCCTTTACTACGGACACTAAGTTAGTGACTGAAAAGAGGAGGAAAATTTAACCACAGTTTCATAAAAATTCGGAAATGGCTTCCGAGACCTTGACTTCTCCAACAAATTTCATTGACACTAACAGGCTCATTAAGTTATTTCTGGTATTTCTTGGTAGTTTGAGGGGGTAGGGGGGAAAGAAGAAAGACAACAAAGTCATATAAACACTGTAGCCTTGTGAACTCAGGTTAGAAGATTAAACATGTTGAATGTAAATGACAAAATAAATTCCATTATTAATTCTGGCCGAGTCTTGGATGATGTCATCAGAATCAGTAGATAAACTATAGAGAGAATATAGTAAGAAAGGAAACAAAATGATAGTGAAGGCATCATGGTAAACCAAAAGGAATGACAGATGATTGGTAAAGAGGGTGGTAAGAGCAAGACTCAAAATTTTTAATTCTTCCTCATCAGTACAAAGCTAAGCCTCTAAGTCCTCTGTCTGAGCAACTGGGAAATGTAATTTTTCAGAGAGCCCTAGGAAAACACTGTGATGTCTTCAGACACTGCACTCTTCAGCATCATTTGTGGGCTTGCCCACGCTCAGAAGTGTACCAAAACCACTTTTTCCTGGAACAGTTATTTTACTATGAACTTCTACATATCCTTACTGCATAAAAGTGACTTTTGCAATTGCCACTCCTGAAGAAACATTTCAGGAAACTTCCACAGTATAGATAAGCCCTAAGATTGAAGGACTGGAACAGTATCTATGAGATTAGAAGATTCAAAGGTCTGGTTCGCTTCAGTGAATGCAAAAATCACTTATATTACAATTAAAGCCAGGGGTACGGATGCTGCAGCTTAAAAGATCAGACAGCCAAAACTTTCCTTCAGTGAACCAAGAGGAATCACCCAAGAAACAAATGAACAGAGATCCAATTTCAAGCGTTTAGATGAATCCAGATACAGGAATTTAGGATGAATATTGAACTGCTTTCTGTAGCAGCTCAGCTCAGCCACTGTGTACAGTATAATGCTATGTTACATGGGTCATTGCCTGAATACTGTAACTAACACAATATTATGTGAACAGCTTTGTACAGGCCATTGAGACATTAGCCTTCCAGGTTTTTTTGCTCGTTTGCTTTAACAGTGAAAGTTTCCAAGCAGCTGAAGGCCTTCTAACACAGTTCATGAGGCGTTTTGAACTTAATTTTATATGCAAAAATAATGGTAATAACTCTGCATATTGAAAAACTGATCTTTGTAATTTTATATCATACCTGATTCAGACTGATCGTAGCCAAAGAAACTCAATAACTTCAGAAGCAGTTTCTCCTCAATTTGAACTGTGAACTTCCGAGCAGTGATCATCAGATGCTACAAGAGATAAACAAATCTCAGTTTACAGCATGAATACTAGAAATATGATCTGCATAAGACATTTAAAAGGACTCTGCTCTACCTCAACATATTATTTTAATTGTAATGGATTCATAATAAGATTTCCACCATCAAAACGTCTTTAGCAGTTTTCCTCACTTAAAGTTACCTGCAACCTGTGATGCTTGTTTAGCTTTTCTTCTTTTTGGAATGTATTGTGCTTTGCTACCTAATACTAACACTTTAGAATTGTATTTTTAACTGGATTCTAACACTGAAATCAGCCTTTTTTTGAAATAGTGTCATGACGTAAGTGTGAAGGTTCCAAGTGACAAACTAGGTCTTGATAACCAACTCAATCTCACCATTACAATGCATGTTACAGCTGGTAGATAACATTCTAAATAACATGGATAGCCTCAGTGAAGGTTTTATGCTGCAAGATGACAGCTTATCATAGAGAAGTAGTCACCCCCCATGCAACTTATGAAAAAGTAGAGTACAGATATTCTGGTTCACTGTGCTGCTACAAGGGTACCTACCAGTTCTGAGGCGAGAACAGTCAGCCTAAAGAGTGAATCACAGACATGAAGAAAAGAGATCTGGCCTAAATTGTCATATTTTTTTAAAACATATTTATTATCCAGTTCATCACTGTAACATAGCTTCAAACATTCTGAACATGAGAAGAATGGATATAGTGTCCTTTAAGCCTCAGTATTAATTCAACAAGAGGTGCATTTGCACAACTGATTTCACGCAGACTACCAGCAGAAATTAGAACAGACAAGGCCAATTAACAGAATCATACTTGCATGGCAACAATCAAAGATTGCGGTTTACCTTGTATATATCAGTCAGTGCATTTTTACTGGGAAATTTCATTGCATTTACTTGCACTGCAGGACCAGTCTCAATGGTCTCATTTTCACTCATCTTAGGCGTCAGAAAGAGCATAAAAGGCTGTGTGGTGCCAATCAGTTGGTTGTCCACCTACAGGGAGAACAAGGCAGACAAAAGAACTGGAATGGGTGACAATGAAGAGGCTTGATTTTGCTGTTTAACTGAAGACTTAAAACATTGAAGAAAAAAAAAAAACCCATGGAGTTATCCACACCCCCTGAGCCAGGGAGATACCAAATATATTTGGTTATTAATCACAAGACCATCCCCCCAAAATATTCAGAAATACCCTTCATTATGAAAACGGCTACAGCTACCAACACATAAAATGGATACAATAATGAATTTAGTATGTTGATTTGGATTTTTTTTTTAAATCCCATCCAAAAATATTAATGACAGAAGAGTTAAGTTAGTTCTAGATTTGACTGATACATCTTGTCTACAAAAGTGTACACACTTTTTCTCCAAGGAGATCTTAAGCGTTGGGAAGAGAATTCAAATATTTTAGACTTTTGTTTTTAAATAAATCAGGTTTTACAGTCTTTAGTTTTATTTTCAGTTTGGCCTTTCAAATTCAGAATTCAAAAGTTAAAGTAAAGGCAAAACTTTTAAGAACTGAAATCTCAGTAAGAGCTCTGAACATTTTTCAAACCTATTATGAGGGGGAAAACCCAAAAGACCCATGAACAAATAAATTTGTTTCAAAGTGACAAATACCTGTATATCTTGTACACTAAGTTCTAGCATCTGACTTGTTGACAACTGTGTGTAGTGGACATTAATTTTTGTGAGGCTTGCAAATACTAGCTCTTCAGGGACTTTGTTGACTAAAGACAATCCTATTCCACCTTCCAGTTTCACAAGCACCTGAGAAAATAATATTTGGAGAGAAAAAAAAAAAACAGAGATAATGAATACATATTTCTGCAAAGAAGGTATTTTTTTAAACCCATCTCCAGGGATGCTGAACAGCTCATTGCTCATGAAGTCTTCAAATAAAGAGGTCTCAGACATTTAAATCCAGCTTGTAAGAACGAGGAGTTTTAGCAGAAAAAGATATACATTCATCACAGGAGACCATGACAAGGAAAAAACCAATGAACAGCTCTTAAAAGCTAGAGAGAAAAATACTAGAAAGAAAACAATAATAATAATAAAAAGACAGGTATTAGTTGTAATATCTTACTTCTAATTCCTGCTCTGTATCTGGATTTTTTAACTTGCGTAGATCTTGTTCCGTAACTGGAAGTTCATCTCCTTCACAGGATAAACGATCATTTCTACGTTGGTTAAAATCTGTTATCTAATAAACAAATAAATTACTACTGTGATCACTTTCCTATTTACACATAACGATTATACAGTCCTACCTTATAAAACTATTCTTTTAAAAAGTAAATACAGTGAAAATCTTCCTTGTAATTATTTCTCTGTTTCATGAGATTCCCCCCTTTATATCATTATAAAGTGAACACCTTAGTAAGGATTTAGAGACACAATATAGAGAAAGGTATTTCAAATAATGAAACCAGATTCCAGTTAATGAAAGACCTTCACCTGTAGAACTCGAGTTGGCCCATCTGGGATGACTCTAACAGCTAGGACCCCTGACCCAGGCCTCATCTTCTGGTTTATGAACTGCTGTTCAGGTGGAACTGGCCCCAAAAGTTCAAGAGAAGTATCAGGACCGAGAACAACTTCTGCTCCATCATAAAGACCTAGTATTCCTCCTTTTGCCTGGAAAAAGAAATAAAAATAAAGAAAAAAACCAAACTGATCAGTGAAAGGTTCAGATAACTGTATTTAAATATATTAACCTAAAAGTGTATTTTACTTTTCTCTCCTTCTTACACAGTTGGAGAAGAAAGTTAATAATTGATATGAGCAGTCTTCCAGTGAGGGTAATTACACTTTCCAGCTTTTCATAACTAAGAGAAGAACAGTCCAGCAGCAGTTTTACTTGATATTACTAAAGCTTCCGGTCACTCATGTTTAATTAGCTGGGCAGCTAGAAGAAATAGCTAAGATCAATAATTAACTATTCCTCCTGCGTGTTCAGAAACTGAGACATCGCATTGTGATCAAACACTGGCAGTTATTCCTGAGAAGTTATTCAAAATGATAGAAAGCTTCATAAAAGATGAACTCTGGATTTGCAAATAAGATGAGAATGTAAACCCTTACTGACTCTTCTCAGTAACAACTTCTTAACATCGGGATGGAGGGCTTTTTGGTAGCTTCAAACTGACATGCAGTGACTTACTAAGCCACAGTAATTTGACCAGAAAATGATCAAACCACAATACCATGCAACTAAATCAAACATTCATCTCTGTAACTATTTCTTGGTATTAGAATTGAAGTACATCAAAGGTGGCATAGGCAGCATGACTACATTGCTGCTATCCTTCCTGTACCTATTCTGGAGGCTGGAACCATCTTTTATGACTACCACATTCATTAATCAGAAAATAACTACAAATACAGTCTTAAAAAAATACCGTGAAACCTTACGGGTATTTTCCATACTTTTACTTCTTTGGTTACATCAGAACAAATATCTGAAACTTAAAAATTGTTATTGCCAGGGTATTTCCACTCTCAGGGCATGTACATACTGTTCAGTCATCATACAGTGAGCAACACGACTGAGCTGCTGCTTTCCTGTTGCTGCTTCATTGCTTTAAAATGAACAAGTATCTGAGCATGAATTTTGGAAAAAAATCCAACAAATTAAAAGGAATTTGGGAACAAAAAAAAAAGAGGTTTGATAGATCTTGTCCTACCTACAGAATTTGCAAAGTGATATTGTTATACTGTAATTTACAAATCTATTCCAGAGTCGTAGTTCACATAACTGACAATCTTTCATCACGGATCTAACGTATTTACTATGGGAGTACCTTTTCCTCACTGAATTAGGGTTGATTTTCATTGCATAGCTTGCATATTACTTGTAATGTTTTATTATGAAAAATATTAAACACATTTTGCTCTTTCAACAAGCAATACACCTATGTAGGATAACGTATTCAACTTTTGTTTGCAAACAATGGATCAAGACAATGGAAACACAGTTAAAGATAGAAACATCATCCTTTGACATTTAGTGCTAGGATTCCCAGGAGCAATCCAGGTTTCTGTGCCTACAAATTCTAGTATCAGCAGGCAGAACTATCAAGTAGTATGAAAATGTTAGCTGTGTGCATGCCAGAGTTTCTGGGAACATGAAGAAAGAGCAAACAGTTAAAACTACTTTTAAATATCCCATTATTAAAATCTTAGAGCCACGATTCTGAGAAGCGCTAGGTATACGCAAGCCTGACTTTCACCAGCGATACTAACAGCACTCCGCAGCATGCTCGAATTTGGTTACGTGTGCAAATATCAAATGCCTATTTATCATTATGCAGTTTATTTTCAGCAGTGACATACCATTAATTTTCTAATGCTTTACTTTCAAATTAATAGTGCTAGATGTTTAATTATCTGTAATTGATAAGAACACTTGAACATCAATTTAAAACACATTAAGCTGTTTCTGCAAGTCTGGTCTCTTCTGTATCCTGACCTTTGGCCTCAAAACTTATAACTCACTGTAATACTAAGCCCAAAAGATTCAACCATTTATCTCAGCAACAGGCCAAAACAAATTCAAAATATAACCTGTACAACAAGTCCATGAATACCACAGGTCAACTTCCCATCACGAAAACTCCATGTCTGGGTAGTACTGCGCCTTCGATCAGGCTTTCTCAGCATCAGGGGCTCATACCTGAAACAAAAGCACACCAAAAACTAGAGATTTCTAACCCCTCAGTTCTGCTCTTCTGAAGTGTTAATTAAAAACACCTGCTCTAATTTTGTTCAAACTTGTTTCCGTAATCCCAATTCTGAAGTGCTGTTTTAAAAATCTGCTGCTGAAAATAAATACATTAGTTATGCTTTAAAATACATTCCTGAGTCACAAAAGTGATCATAAGATCTGCTCATGAAGACAGATAAGATCTAGCTCTTCTACATGCCTTTGGAGTAATTTATTTTTTTATTCAGAGAACACTGTGTTAAATATGCTTTCAGAGATACTTCAAAACTATTTGGGAATCATTTAGACTTCCAACTCATACAGTAATCAGCATATTTGCTGACGCTGCTTCAAAACACTTCCAGTGGTTGACACTTGCTCACAAGTCACTGTTCTGAGACTAAAGGAATTATCTCAGAACTTACTAGGTGATTTATCAGTAAACTAGAGATCTAGTAATATTTCACAGCTGTATTGCTAAAGTCACCCATTAGCCTAATACTGGGATTTTAAATATCCACAGCTGTTTAATTACTGGAACACTGTACAGATATTACAACTTGTTCAGATGATTAGGATCTACATTAATTTAATCATAAACTTCACGTGCCATACCTGTTATCTGTGACAGCTGCCAGACCTGCAATATCTAAAATCATAGAAGAGTCCACAGACCGAGGAGAGGAAGGTTTATGGGGATTATGAGGAACTGAAGAACCTTCATGGCAAAGCATTCCTGTGCCAGTCATTCTCCAAAGTTGGGATCGTTTTCCTGGCTCCTGTTGCATAAAAATTCACTATTTAAATGGTTACAAAGCAACACAGAGCAAATATTTATGTTCTGTTTTGCCACTAGATGCTTTAAATTATAATCCTTGGAATGACTTGTAGATACATTTAACTTCATAGCATGGAGGCTTGCTCATTAAAAAAATATTTTAATCCAACTCCAGTATCAAATGAATATACGTCTTACATATTAGTACTGTCGGATGTAGAGCTTAATAACAGGCTATTTTTATCTCAACAATATTTAAATACAGCTTGTATTTCTTAACAGCTCCAGAGATAAAGACTTAGCATAGGAAGAAACCAAAAAGGAAGCATGCCATACACCTTGTGACTTCATTAGAACCTCCATCATCAATTATCAGATTTGGTTGTCTGTCCTAGAGGTATCTACAAAGTTTCCCACTGCTTTTATTCCAATTCTCATTTCTCCCACTCTTACCCTGAAAGCCTCTTTCATGTCTCCCTCTCTTCACTATTTATGAAAAGTACTCAACTTTTCTTCACAAAAAGAATCCTACTTTTGTCCCTTAAACATTCCCTTGATATTCTACCACTTCTTTTGCTCCACCCTTCCTTATTTGACTTTCCAGTGTACTCTTTTCTTCTAGCCTTTTTTCAAGCAAAAAAAAGCATCTGGAAACCCAAATTTAAACACCTGGCTATCTGTTTCATTTTCCAATCTCACCTTTGACCATTATCCTTTTCCTTAAGCCGCTGAGGAACTACTGTAACTTTCTTACTGTTGACATTCGATTGCTTCCTACACAAACTGTCATTCCTACATTGCATATAAATAGCCTAACATAGTTCTTCACCGACTTTCCTCGATTTCCTTTTCCCACTTCATTACAGACTGTACATTCCAGTATTCAAAAATATTTGTTTACTGTTGGCTCCACTCTTTCTCTTATACTGTTCTGTTGTTGTAATACCTTCTACTTTACTGGGTCAAAGGTAACCAAACCTTTCCCTTAATCAATCTCTTGAGTAATAATCGTGCAAGAACGCTCAAGTTTACACGAATCACCATGGTAATCCAAGAAATCTGAATTGCTAATAACTTGCCCCTTTCAATGCATTATCATCTCCATGTCTACCCTTAAAAGTTACCACGAAAAAATAATCTTTCCCCTCTTTTTCCTTTTTCCAGCACATTCAGATTGGTACCTTCTTTTTCAGTACAACTCGTTGTGTCTTCAGAGAAACATCGAGGACAAGCTCTGCGTATGCAGCATCCTTACTTGAAGCAACTGGCCTTACAGTTGTTTCCTGTAAACTAGAACATCAAGAAAACATCATGTTTATTCAGAGCAGCTGCTTCTTCTGTAGACCAAATCAGACTTTTATCACAAACCAACCAAGGAAGCTTATCCTTACATTATAGTTAAATCAGACAATCCTGTATATTGCTTTCCCTCATTATTTCTGGAATTATTGGTGTAAGCTGTCCATTTAAGAACGCTTTTAAAAGGAGCTTAATTTCTCACTGCTAGCAGAAACTTAACGGCCAAATCATATGAACTCAGAAGAAAGTTTCCTACCTTATGTTGAGGAAAAGAATAAAGCATATAATCGATCTTTTTTGCAACTGTTTTCACTAGCATATAAACTAGTGCAAGTTGAAAAATCACAGGTAGATCACATAAGCAATAGCTGTCCTGTAGGACAGCGATCTTAATCCACCAAATGAAATCAAGTTCCAAAACGAGACCCTTAGTATCCTTGCTCTTCTAAAGGTCAGTGGGGTCACAGCAGATGCCACGTGTGAAATCTTTTTCACTGCTTGAGAAAATGAACAATGATAGGCTGCTCCTACAAAGCTAAAAAGGTATAACTGCCAAGCAAGACAAGATATACAACTTAGTGACTCCCAGATTCTTCTTCTGAATTTTGGCATTCCTTCTGCTAGCTACAGGTTGGCAAAAGTTTAGCTGCACCTGAAATACTTACAAAAGGTGTAAAATGGCAACTGTTAAGAGAGTAATAACTTTTAGCCTAGAGAACACCATGAACATTCAAAATATTTTAATGCAATATATATGGAATTACCCCGAGAAGGTATACGTAGCAGCAATGTAAATGAAGTTTTCATAATAAAGCTGTTTGCTATCTTGAAAGTCATTCATGCTACAGATGATTTCTGAGGAGCCTGCCCCTTTAACTGTCAGCATTATAAAAGGTGGTAGAATAGGTTCATCCCATGCATAATCCAGAGAGGTCATGGGCTTCACTTCCGTATATAGTCTTGGCTCAACAACACCATGCTGATTAAAAACAATTGGCACCTGTAACAGTTATGAAAGAGGATTTAATTTCATATAGAAAATCTTAATCAGTAAGATCTTTTGCTATTATTTACCCACTTTTCAGCAGGTAATGACAAAAGTGTGTCCATCTCACTTTCCCCCCCACCCTTAGTTTCATAAGCACTTTCTTTCATGCAGGTCTCAATTAAAGATAGTCTGAAAGTGACCAGGAGTACTGCTTTTGTTTTTATCCATTATCCAGGGTTCACAATGTCTTCAGATCCATGGTAGCATCTCCAACCTTCCTAATCAAGATTAGGAGACTTGCCCAGTTTTATTTAACAACTCAGTATCAAAATCCAGAATAAGAACAAATAGTATTAAGAACTCAGCCTACTGCTCTGACAACAAGCCCATCTGTAAGTTACTATAAAACATGCAAAGTAAGATCTCTGATTTTCATAATCACTAGCGTGGAACTTGCTTCCTCCTTTCTCATGTTTATTTCTGATTCAGTAATGCCTCTTGTTTTAGACATCAAGGAAGCAAGGTGTCTGAAACAAGAGGAAGAAAGCAAGGCGTATGTATGTTTTAGAAAATAAGCCCGAAGACAGACAAAAAGGAAGCGGCAGTAGTAGCCAGAATTCTTTCTGCAGGTTATTCATACACTGGGCATAACATAGAACACGTTACAAACTACCATCTCTTCACAATGTTATCATCACTAATGATACTCTTCCTTGTAAGACTTTTGATCCACTGATGAAAGCCACATTTTAAGCACTATTATTGGAACAAGATGAAGGAATTCAGTAACACCAACTTATACAAAACTAAAAAAAAAAAATTATATGCAAATATATAAAACAATTATTGCATACAAATACTTTTTGCTACAGAAATTTTTGCTTTATTTCACTATGTAAACTATTCAGCTCCTCTAATACAGAACTGCTATTTTTCTATTTTTAGAAAAGGACAAAAGTTTCCTGCTTTTTTGGTCTTTACCTTGGAAAAATTGTCTATGCGAAAAGGTGGCGGTAACTGATCTGTGTCACTGAATGCGATGCGATAGGTGGCTCCTCGAAGAGTAATTTCCACTCGTAAGAAATAACATTTTCCCAAGGTGTCCCTGAACAAGAAAAACAAGTACAAGAGCGGTAAGCTTCTGATTTGAATTGCTGCAGTCCTAAGTGTTAAACAGCTGCTTATATTAGAAAATGGAAATATGTTACAGAAGACTTACATACAGTAATTACCTCATATTAATATGGAATGAGTTATTTTTGTTGACTTCAAAGCCCCCAGACCAAATGCAGTTTGGAACATCCATTAGTCGCACACATAGTAGCTGATCATAATCATTACGTGGCCAGTGGAATACAACACTGGAACCAGGAAGTGTGGAGATATAGCCATCAGGATTGGAAGTTCCCTAGTAACAGAAATTGGTAAATAAATACACTATTTAAATGTTAAAGAATGCAGTATTAACCTATATACCTGTTAAACATGAACATAGCAATTATTCTGTATTGGTAATTAGAACACTGAGAAAGATTCTCATAACCAACCAACAATAGTTTAAAGTATAATCTTTGTATTCTTTTTGGTTAGAAAAATGCTGTGACTAACCATATGTGGTATAGTAACACTAACACTCATCACAAAACAGGAAAAAGAATAGCAGGTGTTCCACATTCATCTCTTTTAGATATTAGTTTCATTTAAAAAAAAATCTCATCGAGGTGGCCAAAGGAAAATAAACAAACGCACACAAATGCAAAACACTTGTTCAGAAGACTTCAATCAACTTCCCCCATGTCATTACTCTTTTGTACAAGGAGAGTGTGCTGAAAAGAAAATGTGCGCATGCACACAAGCACACAGACAGACACAAGCACACACAATTTCTTGACAGAAAGGAATCATCTTACCTGACCTCTGGCAAATTCCCGCTGAACAAAGGCAAGCTTGTAGGTTGATCTGTTATCTAACAGGTAACGGGGTGCAAATGTTACCATGCAAGTATCGATATAACGGCCTCTGCCTTTTTTAACATCAATGCCTAGCAATAAAAAGTTAAAAATAAGGCTGTTATTTACAAGAGAAAACAAAACATATCTGCCAAAATACATTTCACATAAGTTCCCTTTTTAATGGGTTCCTGAAATGCCTTGGTTTTGTCATACCCCTTGCATGTACTTTGAAACATATTATTTTAAACAATGATGAAATGCAAAAAAGTAATTCAATACTTACTTTTAAGCTATTGAATTGAAATAAAGATTTGAAAGTTAGAATACTATCTAGTAAACTTAGCATACTGCTTTGTTTAACACACTCCTCTAGACCCTGAAAAACTTTTAGTAACGTGTTTCCTTTCTGTAATTTTTCTGTTTCTAGTGTCACTGATATTATGCGCTAGCAAGTTTTACCACATTTCTTTAACATTCCCATCAGCACATACCAATGTTATAAATGAGGCCTGGTCTGTTTCCATGCTGGATCACTTTAAGGGCTCTTACACCACTACCGCCATCCAGGGAGAACCCCTGGCACCAGCCAGGCATGCCTTCAGGATGAATTCCTTTTCCAACCCGCATCGTACAACTACGGGCAAGATGAAAACACAACAATTTACTGATCTGAATGAAGGATCGGGTATCCACATGATGCTAATAGTAAAAAACGTACACAGATCTAAAAAGAACACCTGTGTATTAACATAAAAAAAATACTAAAAGCTGTGACAAATCTCCTTTTCAGTTATTCATTCTGCACTTACGCTGTATTTTTCTTAGGGCTTCCTGAACCTTTTTAACATATTGGTGAAGATTCAGTGACTGTGTCAAGTAAAAAATTAGATACTCGTGGTTTGCAGACTGTGATTTTTAAGAAAATTTAGAATAAAGTTCTATGATAAATTTAATGGGTGTATTTTCCATTTTAGCAAAAATCTCAGACGATTTTAGGTACACTTATTTATTTATTTTTTTAAACTTTGGCTGGTAAATTGTAAAGTTTCTTCTGATGCTAGTTAACATATCTGAAAACCTTGCTTTCCAAAATCCTGTCATTTCCTTTTACATCAGAGTCACAAGAGTCCTGCTGCACACGGACTTTCTACTGTGTGACTGCTGCTATTTCTCCTGTAACATTCAGGGTTGGGATGCCTTTTTTTTTTTTTTTTTAAACTCAGTCAGAGCAAAGGTATTTATGCAACTTCGTAAATTTCTTCACAAAGGCTTTGGATTTTCTTTGGAACAGGAAGCAGGAGTTTGAAACATGTACAGTAAAATCAAAGCAGCCTGCAGACACAACATATTAGCCAATCAAACAGTTTTCAGTAGCAAATGTCTAAATATCCGATACACTCATTTCAGTATTTACAAACTCAGTTACTTAGCAGGTCATCTTAAGAGAGAAAGCTTTTTCCTATGTAGTATTCACACTGAAGTATCAGCACCTGACCTTCTGCCAGTTACTTTCATACTTTGTAAGGTTCCCCCTCTCTGCTCTCCTCTCAGTGTTACTTACAAGTTTGGCTGTTCTTTATCAGCATAACAGAACAGAAGTGGGCTGAGGCTTCTAGCAAGCTCATGCTCCTCAAACTGACCTGCAGCATCTGTTTTTGCATTATCTTGTCTGAAGATAAGTGGTAATCCTTTAAGCAAACACACACACAAAAAAATGTCAAACTACACTTAAACTTCACACAAATCTAAAATGGGAACTGTAAAAGCTACTTCAAATGAAAGAACAACCTAAAATATTTCTGTCATGTTAGCCACTAGTCTGCATGCATTCTCTCTCTCATTCTTGTTCTAACCGGCTTAAGGACTAAAGCTATTACAGCTGCAAGCCATGGGGTCTGCTTCATGAAGAAAAGGAGTTACTGCAGCTCTGACAGTACCGATGGACGTTAACATAAAATAACTGCAATTCAGTTATGGCTCAAGACCTGTTGCTTTCTGAAGGCATTTCAGTCTTTGAAAACCACATTTTAAAGTTATCTAATCTATTTTATTTAAAGCAATATCAAGTCTATTAATTAGCTTAAGTTTAAAAATCTGCAATATAGCAATTGAAATAGCTAAGTTATCTGTTATAACATTCATTAAAAAATAGCTATTGGCACTGTAAAAATCTTTCTTGCAACTTTTAGTCCTCTGAAGTGGTGTTTTAAAGCTCCATTTCGCTAGAAAACAAATCAAAATACTAAATGAAATATTCATTTCCAAGTTCAGCATTATATTTATAAAAGAAAATACTGTAAATTTACCTGTTTTGTTGATTAACCAATACGGTGCTGAAATGAATATTTTTAGAGACCCTTCAGCTCGACATACAATCCTTATGGTCAAATTTAGCAGTCGTTTGTTGACATCATACAATCGCATCCGTACCATATAGTTTTGTGTCCCAGGAGGAATCAACAACTCTTTGCAGATTGGGAAGTTTTCTAGCAATACCCCTAAAAAAGGGCACAGAAACATTGGCTTCTGATCAGTATACAGCTTGGTCTTTCTGAAGTATTTCATACAGCTTGCCTGGCTTAAATTTTAAATCTACTCAAGTATAGTAATCTTTGGCTTCACTAAGAAATACCTCATTTTAAGCCACAAGCAGCAAAAAAGGTTTGTAAAGGAACTCTACTTAGGAGTAATTACTGCCTTCGGCCTCAGAAGTCCAGCCAGTACTGAAAAAAAAGTTATTTCATAGCTACTCTCAACACCAGCATTTTCTGTCAGAAAAAAAAAAAAAGAAAAGAAAAAAAACCCCCCACAGTAGTACCCGAACATTGGAGACTTATTTTTTTTCCTTTCTTTATCACTACTCTTTCCAATCTCCGCTGTTCCCACTCTCCTGAGAGTGGGAGAGAGCCCAAGGAGAAACAGAGTAAGGTGTACGACAGATCTGGGGTAAGGGTAAGAATATTAACTTCAGGGTTTTTGTTTTTTTTTTTTTTAATGTATGCCTTTCATTATTAACTATGCAACCAAATGAACCAGTTGCACTGCTACCCTATGAAGTCATCATATAACAATTGCAATTATTTATTTTCCCTTTCTTGTACCATATTTCCTTGTATAACAAAACAGTTATTTTGAGATGCTCCTCCAGCAGAAGCGGAGAGTGATATCTATAAAAGCAACTTACCAAGCTCAAGGTTCTGAGATGTATCAGCTGTGTGCAATGCTGCCTCCTTGCCAGGTTTTAGTGTCCCATTAATTGGCATCCCTTTAACATAAAACTCAAGTTCACAAGGTAGCAAGTTACAGATTACCACAGTTGGCAAGAGATAAATAGTATGCCCAGGCTGTCTGAAAATCTGTTTAGCACTGTCAGAAAATATGCTGGAAGGCATGTAATCTGGATAATTCTCTTTCTTTATGGCCACACAAAACCTGCAAAGACAGACAGATGTGCGTATTTAAAAAAAAAAAATCATCAATGAACTCAACAGAATAATTGAACTTTGTCTCTGTGTATTGTATTAAGCCTCATGCCATGCTGTAGCTTCAAGAGGACTGATAATAAGAACAGCATTTATAAGTGTTCTCCACACAACTGGTTTAGACCTTGATTACAAGGTATTTCGTATTTGTAATGCCTTTCTGATAGCAGCATATTCTGATAGCAGAACAATAAAATAACTTCAGTATTATCCTGATTTTAATTCAAGAATTCATTTAGTCACTCAAAAGCTCTTTCTCACTCAGAGTGCTTAGAATAGAATACAGAATATTCAGGACAAAGCATAAATGCTGGGAACGGACTGCGAGGAACCACCCATTATTCTCAGTTAGACTGCCTAGATCATTAAACACAAGTTCACATTCTATTTTCTAAAATTTTATTTTTTTATATTAAATATTAACAATATGCTTACTCTGTATTCTTGTACATTTGCTATTAGGTACTGTCAGATGTGCCCCAAGGAGTACTGCATAAAGAGAGCAGTCACATCTCAGTGATTTCTTATTATCCTTAAGTGACCAAGCAGAGCACCCCATTAAAGTGTAGAAGCTTTTATCTCTAAATATTTTCTATTATTTATTTTCATATCAGAAAAGGAAAACACAGTTTACAGAAAAATAATTAGGTCTTAATTACCTGAAAAATCGGCTATTTTCAGACTCCATTGAATGACACTCTCGCTTACTGCTGCATACTTCTGCTGTCTTCTGAACATTAGTCCAATGAATTGGAGCCTTACAGAAAAAGACTCCCATTCCTTTCGGCCTGGCTTGCAAACGCCAAGATGTAAGATGTAATGGAATAGCAAAGGAATCTCCTGGCATAACCGCAGGAAGAACTACGGGTTCTGCAACCAAACAGAAAACAAAATACACACAATCAAACCAGGTCCTTTGCTGAAAAGAAGCATAGAATTTTCAAATACATGTCCTAAAACTTCAAAGCAACAAATTTCATTTTACAGTAAAACACTAGCTACTTATATATGCTCCAAACAACAACCCATTGTTTCAAGTCCTATGAGAAATCTGGCAGCAGATAAATCCAGGGGTGTAAATCTGAAACCAAAAACAGACTAAAAATTTGCTGGAGTTCAAATTTTGTTTTTTAGGTTGCTTTGACTAAAAATGCATATTCTGAAGAGACCTCTTTCATTACATTTCTGGTACATTATCAGTATATAGCTACATTTCTAGACTGCACCTTTGCATGCACTTGAAACCTGTGAGACTAGTACTAAAAGATACAGCTTGCTACATATGGAAGAAATACAGGCCCGCCTTTACAGAGGCTCAGCTCTCCCCACCTACCTGTACGGAAAGGACAAATTCTACTGGGTTCTTTAGCTCACCTTGTTGACCGCTTTCATCTAAATGCTAGCCATTCCTCCTCTAGGGAGGGCTACTTTGTTGTTAACCATCAGAGGCAGTTGACATAGCTTCTTCAGGAGGGAACTAAAGATTTCATATAGTATGGAATGAATGTATCATAACACTTACTGTCAGGAGCAGAAGGACTATCTAGCCTTAGTTCCATTGGGATTTCCAGCTTGTTCTTTACAATCAAGGCTGAGCGCACTGTTATCACTTTCCGAGCACTACCTTCCATGGTAACTTCAAAAACCACACGAACTGGTGGCAATGAAGAAAACTGGAAGACATTTAAAAGAATTAAAAAAACACATGTAACAATTTTACCTAGAAGATGGATGCCTCAATTTTGCAGCAGTAACTGCTGAAGTAAAAACTTGTCAACTGACCAAGTGCAAGAGCTAAGGTACATATAATTTCATAATAATAGTTTATAATCCTACATTTCATTTAATAATCACAAGCATTTCATCTGGGCTCATCAAACTAATGGTTTGGAAAAATAAAAGTCCAAGGAACGGATCGGAAATTCAAAGTTTGGCCTATTACATTTATCATTCTGAATGAGGTGCAACTCTCTAGAAAATAAGAATGTGTCTGCAGATTTTATTTTGGACACCTCCTTGACATAGTGAGCCTTCTTTGTATTGAATGTCTTTTCCAGTTTAAAAAAGATCTGTTCACCAATGTCCCTTTCTCCATTTTCACTTGACCATCACTAATTTTTTTGCTCTGTGCGTAAAAAGGTAATATCCTCAATGATACATATATCAACATTAACACACATTTTTTTTTCCCACATACACAGAGTATAACCATAAAACCTGTAAGAACCATAATCTTTAAAGCAGCTTATTTCCTTGTCTTGAAACACTATCAAGATACAAAGCCACACTGCTTATGGACTGAAAAAACAAACAGACTGCCAAAATCCTAGAAAGCCAATAAACAAGAAACCAGTATTAAAAAAAAAAAAAAAAAAAAAAAAGTCCGTGCCTTCTACATGCTGATTATGTTCTTGATGTTGTGATGGAACAGATAAGGGGTACAGGATCCCCAATCATCACTACCTTTTTTAAAGCAATATTAACACCCTCCAACTCCCCCCAAAAAACAAACAAACAAAAAAAGCCACCAACGAGTCACACAAGAAATGAAACAACATTGCCAGAACTTGCTAACAGAACTTTTGGCAGTATGAGAGCATAGGAAAACACACAGGATAAAAACGCTACCACCCCCCACTCCCAGCTATCAAGATTACAGGAAACATTCATATAAATGTCTTCTCCCCAAAACACAGTGTAATGAACTATCCAATATAACTCTAAATACTAACTCCCTATCTTTTTCAAAGTGTTGCATGCTCAAAGAACTGTAAAGATTCTGAACATGCACTTTATATAGAGAGTCTTGCTATTACACTATTTTATTAATTCCTACAGTGTGAATTCCAAGCCTTATTCATGTGGACTATATGAAGACCTTTATAAACAGTCAAAGATTTCTTCTCCACCAGCAATAACAGGAAAATTAGATGGTAGTCACCAAGTTTTATCTTCAAAATCTGTGCGCTAATGTGATTCAATAAGCTCTGTAAGAAATATGTTTCAAAACAGCTTTATTTCAGTGATCGCTGGGGTTTTCTGTATGAGTCAGCATTTGAGAGGTCATGATTTTAGCATCAGAAGTTCAGTTTGTTATGCTAATATTTCTGCATGTTGATTTTGGGATCACAGCGCTTCAGGTTTTGACAAGAGAAGGGAGTATAAATAAGCTTTCCACTACGAAAAGCAGCAGGTATTTCAACAGTGAGACAACTGACATACTTTTAGTTTACTAATAGTGATATTTAAATCAAAATGTTTATGGATCAGAGCATATATTTTACCTAAAATGGCATAAAACATTTTGCAACCGTAGAGCATGACCATTATAGGAATTAAACAGGTAGTGCAAACAAAAAATTTTGCACTTATTTCAGAGTACTTAAAAAAAAAAAAAAAAAAAATCACCTGTAACTAAGTCACCCCTAAATTATTTCAGAAAGCAGGTGACGCACTGCATTGATTTTCTTTTGGTTTCAGTATTTCTCTTTTCTCAGATGCAGAAGATGATTGCTTCAGTATAAGAGTTTTATTATGTGGATATATGCCTAGTACCCGTGCTCCCTCAGATTTAAAAACCAAAAACAAAAACCAAAAACAAAACCCATTCTCCAAGCAATCATTTACATTGGTGAGGAATGTTAGCTCATGTTAAATACTCATTCTGATTTGGAAGCTCTTTTCATTTGCTTGACTTCTGTTACAATTCTATTGAAAAATTCCTACAAGGATAGAAAAGCCAGTTCACTTGTAGAATTATGCTAGTCCTGTTTATGTAGCTCTAAAACGTGAAAATATGTACTTACGTAGACTTGTGGATGTATTATATTTGTTCTACTTATTGGGCTTCCAACCTGGGAGAAAAATAAACAATGTTCCTTTTACATTGTTGCTGTGAGTTGCAACACAGAACATCATTGCAGAAGAATAAACTAAATACTTTCACTGATCTTTCTGATCTTTTCTCCAATTTGAAAACATATCAGAAGTTCACTAGTTCAACCTCTGTCTTGCCCTGCACCTGCTACTGTCCCTAATATATTGGTTCTATCATTAGAAGCTCTGACTAAGCGCAGACTAACTGCTGATTACTTCGTTCTAATTTTTTTGTGTATAAAATTGCCAGTTAGTAATGCAGCATCTCCAAACTGTCTCTCTCTGAGCTAATTGGAAAGGAGACAAACCTCAAACCGAAGCTGCTTTAAGATCAGTCCCGGAGAGATCATTACTCTCAAATTACATGTTGTAATAAAAATAAACACTCAAAATCAGAACTTACTGTAGAAGAGGAGGTGTTCTTGTCTGGTGCAGCATATCGGAAGAAGGTCCCAACTTTGTCTACAGATACTGGACTGACTTCTTCCCAGCCATTCACTCTGACTTGCAACTGATGAATTCTTAGATCATGTGTATGCCTATCAGTTTAGATGAAGTTAAATTACTATTAACTATTGTCTTACAATGTAAACAGCAAACAGTTCAAACCACGTATGTCCTCTGTGTTAAGGAAAAAATTTCACTAATTAAATGTGAAACACCTCCTGTCCTATAAAACAAATTATATATGATTTGCAATTGAAGGCTCTAAGCTTTTCTAAAAGCTTTTAATGATCAAATCTCAACTCACATCTATGAACTGCTCCCACTTACATTAATATAAGCTTTTTACTAGTCTATTGACAATTCCACTCTATACATAGTTTTCTCTGTATATATAGTTTTCAATATTTAAAGACAAAATATTAAAGGGTGATTAAATATTCACTTTTTATTTTAATATCTGCCAGTGTCCTCACAACTACGATCCCGAGTTCCACACCAGTGTGTTAAAATACATCTCACAGCTTGGTTCCTTCACCTGTGTCTGAGTTTCCCCCTGGCTTCAAATTCAAATGGAATCTCTTCCCCAGTGATAACTTCTTGCCACTCACTGACATTATGGGCATCATCCAGGAAAGTCCCATTTTCCTCAGGAACAACACCTGGACTCCCACTGTGAGACAACGCAGCCCTGTAAGGAGAATCACAACATTTTATGAACTGACCAAGTGACTATTAAAAGTAACAGGTGTTTTTTTTAGCATACCCCAGTCCACAGGAACCACATAATGAATGTATATCTGACTGGTTTTGAAAAAATCTCTTTCTTACTTGTAAAACTATCTCGCTACCAAAGAAAACACTCTTAACTAAGAATGACTGTAAGTTGCCTATGTTCCT
Organism: Dromaius novaehollandiae; assembly: GCF_036370855.1. Lineage (NCBI taxonomy): Eukaryota > Metazoa > Chordata > Aves > Casuariiformes > Dromaiidae > Dromaius > Dromaius novaehollandiae. The sequence goes on along the minus strand of NC_088121.1, from coordinate 7,108,108 downwards.
CTGCAAAAAAGCATAAGAACTGAAGACAATGGAGTTTGGCCACAGAAACCTGACAGATACTGTCAAAGTGATCTCAAAACAGCTTCTTACCGAGTGGGTGTTGTAGTCAGAGTAGCAAACCACAGAGTACATCCAGTATGATTTCTTAGGGCAAACGGCACAAATGGCTGTCTACGTTTTGGAGTCTTCATTTCAGCTATAAAACAGAATAAAGACGTATCTGAACATTTATGTGAGAGGCATTCGTTAAATGCTGATGTAGAATGAAGACACAATGGGTGGTGAACCACAACCTCCACTGACTCGAGAAAAACAGGTATAAGAAACAGGATAAAATATTACTAAAAACATCAATAATTTTATTACGTTACTACAGAAATGGTAGGGTGAACAGAAAGCTTTCCCCTGCATCATCTGTTTGCCTCAGTCCAACAACAGGAAAAAAAAAAACAGGAAAGTAAATGGGTTTGAGATGTTAATTTGTTCCTTCATGTCAATATAGTTACAATAACAGTTATAATATATGAGGCCTCCAGTTATAACTAACATGCAGAAAACCCAACTAAGATCTCAATCATAATCAGTGACATTTCTTCTGTATCCAAATGCTCACAAAGTATTAAACATATTTACTGCTAACTTGAGTAAGATTTATGTTCTATTTTACATGTGATGAATTCAGAGTTATGGATTACCCCACTTCAATGTAATTTTGATTCTTAAAGGCTGAAAAGTAGAAATATACTCCTACATAGGATAAAGCCTGCTAAAAGGTGTGAAAAATAATCTGAATGCAACCAAAGGTAATCTGGTTTTGTTAAAATGCTAGGGACTGCAAAAACGTGATACAAGAAACCGCACCTACCATATGTGAATTTTTTTAAGTACACATTATTAATAAGCACACAAGTGTTACTCTCCTCTTCCCTACTGCAGTACTTTATGTCAATGAAAATACTGTGTTTGGACTTGCCAAGCAAACAAACAAAAAAAGCCCCCAAAACAATAATTACTTAAAAAGGAAGATAAAAGCCTGCTCCATAAATACACGTATCTTTCTGAGAAAGAAAGAGTAAGAAGACGCACTCAATAAATCCCCTGCTTGATCGAAAGGTAAGACAGAAGTTAAATGTGTTCCACAGCATTTATTTGCTGTCACTCTAAAGGCTGACTGATAAGTTCGGGTATGTCACGTTCTGAGACCTACTCATCCCATGGCAGCATGCATTTAATTAACAATAACTTAAGCAGCAACTTACAGGGGCAAGAAGGGAGAGGCAAGGGTGGGCAGTTAAGTTGAATGTGATCAACAGTAACTCCTTCAAAAACTTTCTTCCAAATCAATAACAACGGATTACTATATTCCTTACATTATCAGTGGAGACTTAAACCTGATCCCTTCACAGTTCACAGAGAGAATTCTTTCCAGTTAAAAAGCAAGAAGATTAAAGTTCTTCAAAAGGAAAACTTCTGCCAATTGCAAATAAAACAAAAATATTTTTAGCATTGAGCTTGATTTAGTCCAACCTTCTGGCTAGCTTTAGTTCTACAAAATTACAAACTAGAAGCCAGATGAACATTCACTCTGCCATTTAATCAGTTTCTGATTTATTTTTGAGAGACATTTAAAAAGGAATTTTTTGGGACTGTGGCCTGATTTTGAAAAGAAAGCACCCTATAAAAGTTGCATCTTGCAACTACCAACTGAAAATACATACTTCACCATTACAAGAAGGTTTGTTCCCCACAGTTAATTTAGCCATTTTCTTTAGCTGCAACATCATTAAAACTCTTGCAAAAAATACTTAATTGTTCCACAAAAACATCTTCCTGAATCATTCCTTAGAAAAATAAATGCTTCTATCATTTTCCATTACATATATGTATTCTTATTTTTTTATTTTTGCTTGACATCTACGAACTGTCTGCATACCACTCAGGGTAAACATTTGTAAAGGGCAATAAAAACCAGCCACAAATGTATATTAATAGAAAGCTTTTTCCCCTTTTATTTGCCAGCTTTTCCACATGGGAAACATGTTTAGCAAGTCTGCTGATTTCTTTTCCACAATGTCACAAATTTTAAAATCAAACTTTAAACTGGATGGTTTTGCCCAAAGACAGTAGCGTCAAATATAAACCAAACAAATTAACAGGTCATTTATTAAGAAGGCCTTATTTATTAAGGCTCACTGAAAACAGATTAGGTTGCTTCTGAAGGCATCCTAAAGTTTTAAATAGCTAAATACAAATGCTGATTCAAGCATAAGTATGTATACTGAACATATTGTTAGATCTTTTTAGAATATAAAATTTAAAGTATTTGTTGAACTGTTTCTACCACATTATATCATCTCTCTAGAAAGGGGACATCAAGTATTTAACAGTTCATACACCCTGCCTCAAAAAGACAGTTGATTTTCTCACACAGGATTAGTTATATTGCTCCCCTCTTTCTTGAAGGGCCTATAGAGGAGCATGAAAGATAGACAGGATGAAAGGCAAAAGTTAAGCAACTTAAAAGCAGAGCAGCCGGTAACTTTCACAGAGGCCAATTTACTGGCAAGTCACATGTACAACGCCATTTATTGTATAAGAGCTTTCCAAGCCAAGGAAGAAAAAACCTTTTTGTCTCTCTCTGCTTTACAGTACCTCTAGCATAGATCTGATGTTCTAGGTTAGTCAAACTGGCTGTACTCCTAGTTCTAAGGTAGACAAGAGGAAGGCCTGGCAGACAGGAAAGACAAAGTTAGCAAGTAAGGAAAAATGCAGATATATAGGTAGATTATTCACCATCATGCAACAGGAAAGATACAGACAGGCAGCATCATGTAATTAGCATATGAGTCCCCATCCACTTGCTCATACTAAGCTGGCATCTGAGTTGCTAAAACTTCTTCCAGAAGTAGCACTGGAAGAAGAGCTGAAAAGAACTGCCACCTATCATGAGCTCTCAGAGAACTGTTTCACCAATATAATAGCATTTTTTCCAGAAACTAAGTCATTGAGGCTCTGGGGTGGGAGGCAGTAAATGGAAGAATCACATTTGAACACTTAACAGTAGAAAGCATGTGAGCAACTTGTGAAGAATTATCTAGTTGAGCACTTTTAAAAGAATACATTTTCATACAAATATGAATGACTGCAACATAACAAAGCTGTTAACTGGGCTCTTATCTTCGTCTTTACTATAGCCTTTGAAGTGCATTCCTATTTATAATTCTTTCAGTCATGTTATGTCAGAAGCTACCATCCTCCCAGCTGGGAAGGATAGGAGAAAATCTTTCCTGTGAAATCATTACTGTCACGTAAAAGAAAAAGATTACCTCTAAAAAATTTGATAGATGCTATCTCTGCAGAATTGTACATACATACGTACATCGATACTCTTATTTGGCCTTTTACAGGACAGTCACCCATTAACTGAAAAAGTGTGATGAAAAAGGAAACAAAACCAGCAGTGCCAAGTTCCTGCTCAAAGCTAAGTAGCCAGAAAGTTCTTTTTCAAGGATTTAATGCAATTTAACAGAAACTATCATTTTCTTCTTTTTTGCCAAACGTCTCTAACAACGCATTGTATGCAGTGAAGACCAAATGTTATATTTGTAATACGTTAGACAAATGACTGCATGTCAGCAGTGTTTTAAATGAAGAAGTGCAATAATGAATATCATACTCTGCCCAAAGCATGGTGGATCCACAGAAGAGCCCATCCAGTCTTCTGAACTGATCACATTTACTTCTTTGCCCTGTTTACAGTAATCTTCCATCCATGACTGTTTGGTACTTGTGTACTGTTCTAGAGAAATATAAGCATAGACTGTAAATGTTTGCCAAGGGGGCAGTAAATAAAGCAATTGAAAAGTATGTTAAATTCATGAAGCGAAAATTACTCCACTTTCATGGCAACAGTAGTTCACTTCAAGTTTTACTTCAGTGCTTTTTCTAAGAACCAAATATAACCTAAAGGCAAATAATAGCTCATGAAATCACAGCAGCGTCCTCAAAAATCTTTTCTTTTTCTGTTCCTAGAAGGCAGGCTTCCCCCCCCCCCCGGTAAGATTCCATATTCTCAAGATACTCCTGTGGTAATATGAGAGCTCCTTCCCAGGGGCAATTAACCTTAGTCATTTTCACATCAGAAGCAGTTTCTAATGATTTTAAAAGGTACATGCACATTCCTGCATAAATATCTGACACCAATGAAATCCTCTGGCAGAGGCACAATATTAATCATATGCTAGTGTGCTGGCATCACTAGTAGAAAAAGAGCATCAGGAGAATTCTTAGAAACCATTGATGAGTGTCTTCTCCTTCCACCTTAACCCCCTCTCTCTCTGCCAACCTCATAGGCCTTGCTAGAGAAATGAATAAATATTCAAGGAACGTGGAAGGCTCTCCTATAATCTCAGCTATTTACATCTTCTATTTTAAGCACCAACTATCTAGACTTACATACAGAACATTTCTGGACAATGTACGTAACTATAGTCTCTCCATTAACACAGAAGCTTATATCTGAAGTTTCAGTTAACGATGAACAAAATATTTTGATTTCCCCAGGTGGAAATTGACAGCTCAGGCTTTCACAGATTACAGAACTGAACGAGCAGTTCCCCGCTATGCCCGTCATCAAAACATTTTTAAAGCTCTGTAAAGTATGGAGAGTCTGTTTCTGATTAAAGATACACTTCCAGTAACATGAATTTCATAGAATTCATATGACAAGAAAAAGATTTCCTACTAAACTCCAAAATACATAGCTCAAGCCTTTACACTTTCACAATGTATGATAAAATGTAGGTTCCCTGAATGCACACCTGTGTACAATATCATCTTAAGACTCTAGGGGCTTGTGCCAAGTCTCCCTTCTCTCCATTCATGGGACACCAGCAGGACTCAATTAGAAATGTCTATTATTTCAGTATACTAAAAATGAGACGCTATAATAATGTTCCCTGGCAATCTTCCTACGCACCTATGAAGACAGATGTAATGTTTATATCCAAACGGTGTTTAGCCTTTACTTCCAGCTTCAGTCGGGAAGGGTGGAGACGGCTCGAAGCTTGATGTTGCCAAGAAACTAAACATGGCCACGGCTCAATAAATGGTTCCCAGCCTGAGAACAAACAGAAAACACCACATATATTACATGTTTGAAGGCCATGCTGGAATGCTGTTTACATACTTAAGTGTTTAAGAATGCATCTTCAATAATGAGATCTTTTACTTTCAATCTGCATGCAAGATGAACTTGTAAACCTACAGATTTAATTTACTAGCTAATACAAAGGTACTACAGCTCCTCTGTTTGAGCCAGTGTATACTATATCTAGTCTTGCAGAAATATCCTAATCCTGACAAAAGTGTTGGAAAGAAATTACAGCTTCAAATTTGAAGTGATGCAACTGGAACTAAATTCTCTCAAAGAGATTTCAAAATACATTACAAAATTTTAAATAATTCAGCAATGAATACATATGCCTACTATTCAGCATCACAAAAGATAAAGGCCTAAAAGTTATTCAAATAACCTAATGATATGTTTTAATACAAAAGATTACCTTGTTATTGACAGATAATTTTTGAGATTGTTACTATAAATTCTGTAACAAATTTTTTTTTTCCTCAATTCAGAGAAAACACACAACTAAGTTATTTCATTTATCAGTGGTTGACCTATGAGTATAGGTCAAATTCCAAACTATATTTAATTAATATATAAACTATGATGGTCTCATTATGCATATCCATTGTCTTCAACCCAATCCCCTGCCCTCAGGTGTTTTTTTCCTGAAATAAATAATGAATTGAATGCATCAAAGAAATGAAACATCAAAAAAAAAGATGAGTTAACATAGAGACAGCTAATTACATAAAAGGACTATCCAAGGACATGCCAGTCAACATGAAATAATTTCAATATAACTTTTATATTAGCAACCTATTTTTTCTTCTCCCTCCATCACATGTTAAGTTGGGAAATCTTCTTTCCTTTTCCCCTCAGGATCACGTGTTTACACAAAAACATTTCACACTCCCTTACATGCACTTCATGTTGGAACACCTTCAGGGTAGTATAAGAGTGCTTTCCTAATCTTAAAAAGAAAGAAAACCCCCAAACCCAGTACCTTACCTGAAAGTTCACGGTTATAATAATCTCCAGAGAGTGTAAAATGAGCACAGCCTTCAGGGTTGGCTCTCAAATATTGCAGAAAATTCAAACCTACCACAAAAGTGAACATTTTACTAATGTAAAACAAGTATGACCAAGTTTCCCTATTTAGAGAAATGTTAATAAGAAATGGAAACTTTTTGCTTAATCTTTTAAATCCAAATAGCACAAAAAGCCCTTCCTAATACTCTTTAAATAATGACATTTACAAACAACCATGCTTTATAGCACTGAGCCTCCCTTGGGTTCTGTTCAGGACAGATTCCTTCTACTATGGACATAAGAAGGAGTAAGCACAATCTTAACCCTCCCGAGATTGTAGTCTGCTTATGGTACCTTCCTCCACACAATAAAATTAGATCTGTGGTCAAAGGTTCTGATTATATTTCATCTACATTAATATGTAGACTAAGAAATGGCTAGAATTATCATAGTAAATAGATGACTTCTCCCTAACCACCATTCTTTGCCACCAGACTAAGCAGGAAATGTACCACATTATCTCATTTGGTGATCATGCTCTAAACAAACCTACTAAAATGTGATCAGATGTTTTCTACTGGGAAAAAAAAATGCTTAGTTACATTTCAGAAGCAGCAACGCTAGAAAACTGTAGCATAAGAGTACAACTGCAACAAAACGGGAACAAGTTTCTTTGCTGTGTTCACAATCTTAAAAAAAAAAAAATCCTAAATATTATTCCTATCTGAATTTTATTTGGTTTATCATTTCACCTTGACTTCCCAACCAGCAGCATAATTAAGAGAAAAACATTAATAATTAATCATGCATTCTGAACCTTGGCATTCCTACTTGTATTAAAGGTAGAATTTATATCAAACTTTAGCAATCTGCAACAGATAGTGAAGGAACCAACTGCATCTGAATGATAGCTCTCTTCTCGAGTACTGAAAGGTATAAAACCTAAGTTTCAAGTAACAGAGACACTTAAGAAAACCAGCACAATCACCATTAGAACCAATTAAGTCTTTGAAAGCTTCTTCCTGAACCAGCATTCAGAAAATAGGAGGCCTGCATGATAATTTTCAGAGAAAATAATTACAGGTTGCTTAATAAAGAAAATGCTGTTCTCTCTCTTTTGCATTATCTGTACATAGAACACTCAAGTAGCTCAGCTGTCCACATGTTAATGGAATAAAGCCTTCTCTACAACCTTTCAGTCAGATTTAAAATACTAGTAAGCCACTAATAAAAAGAAAAAAAAAAAACCAGGAAACACACAAAAAAAACTCCAACCAAAACACACACCCCCTCAACCCTTTCCCCTGGCCCCCCCTTTTCATAAATACTTCAGATGACCTCCTTCACAGAAAAAGTAAGCTATTTTTAGGGAAGCAGAAGTCCACTTAATCAAAGAACAACTGACACTGTATACTGACAGACAGCAATTTAATACAACTCATTCAAGAAAACAGATACTCACGTGAAAAGGTTAATTCAGCAAGGGGAACATCACAGTCCATGCAGTCATCAATAAAGCAAATACATATATTTTCTGCTTTTATTTCCACTCCAGAGATGAACTGAAAAGGCACAGTCCCACTATCTCGACCAGATGTCAGGGAAAGCGATTTTGAAGGTTCGGCATTCTTAAACAACCAACTTGCTGCTTTTTTCAGCTCACCTTAGAAGATAAAGTGAAGCAATCATCTCTTACTTTCGCAGTGAAATGTACTTAATGCAAAAAACATATAAAACCAGATTAATTGCCTCCCCTAAAAAGTACAGCAAAGCACAGAAACAGTACTTAAATGTGTTCTATTTAATAAAATAAATGATAAAATTATAAATACAACAGTGTTCTCTAGAAATAAGGAACGTTCTTTAAAGCTGTATGTTATGTTGCCACTCAGTTTACATCTGTATTAATACTATGAATGTCTATAAATGAGGATGGGAAACGTGACAACGCTGAAGGAAAAGAATCTCTTGCTTGAAAGCTTCCTCTTCTTTTCATGTATTGCATGCAGAAGTAAATAAAATACATGATTCAAAAGAGGAAGATGGAAGAAATGGGTAAATCACTGGAAAAAAAAAAAAAAGTCAGTCTCAAAAGGAAAGAAGAATCTTTTGGTGGTAAGGGTTGTGTGTGTGGAGAACCAAGCTGTGTAGCATTCCTACAGAGAACTTAGCTCATTGCATTACAAATAAGGGACGCTAACATAGCAATCTAGAGTGAGATGCATTATGAATAGAAAAACTCTTTGTGTTTGGTCACCAAAAGAAACTGAAGTACACAGACAGAGCAGCAGAACAGAAAAGTGAGAATGCTTAAGAAGATGCATGCATAGAGCCAATTTCAGTAGTTGCAGGCCAAAGTAAAGCAGAGAAGGAATACTGTTTGTACATCAGCTACCTTATCTTCTGTGTTTTTAAATTAATCACAAGTTAGATAACATGAGTAATCTGAAAGGCCAGCTAAAAATATTTGAGGTTACCTTGGCAAATCGAAAGAGCTTTACGACAGTCTTCCATACTGAATCCCAGCTCCTGAAGGCGAGCCAGCTGTACCTCTATAATTAAACAATTAGGCAACCATAAATCCTTTAGAGTTATCTACTTAACTTGTTTTAATTTCTAAAATTAATTATATGGCAATAAAGAGGCTTTCCCCCCCCCCCCCCGAAGATTACAGCTTTAGAAAAAGCATATGATTCAGCACTACTTTTACAAAACAATCTAATGTTTACATTTTAGAATATGGGCTAGTTTTGTTCTCTTACAGTAAGTTAATGTACTTCACCGATTTCTGTTTCAACTATTTTTTTTTTTAATACAACCTCTTCACTCAGAACACAATTCCTCATCTAGTTTGAACCCCCCACATGACTCAAGTGTAGTATCACAGAAGAAAACCTTTTTCACTTGTGTTTATTTCCTCATTTTTGTCAGGCAGTGGTTCCAGTTACACCCAAGTTTTAGCTTCACCAAAGGAAAATAAAAGGTTGCTATTCATGAAGAAATAGAAACCATCATAATCACCAGCTACTTCATCATGAGTTTAAACAACTTGAAGCACACTGCTTAAATATTTGCTACCTAACAATTAGTCCATCATGATGATGTATGTTGACAAGTGATACTGATTAAAACTTAATGTAATACACTGTCACATTACAAACAGACAAATCAGTCTACGTTTTTGATGTTGTCAGTCTAATGCTATCATCAGATAATTCAAATCATTATGCAATAACCTTCATTTCATTGAAGCTACCAACACCTTTTTTGTTAAAAATGAGGTTTAACTTCACACTGCAGAAGCCTCCTCTAGCCATAAAAAATGGCTTCACTGTGACAGTTAAAAACATACCAAGAACAGGATCCAATGCATGTTTGGATATCTCTCTGTTGTCACAGGTCAAGGAGGAGGTCTCATTAACCAATATTGAACTAGAAACATTAGTGGTACTATCAGCAACCAATACAGTGTAGTCAGACACAGCTGCACTAGTCTGTTGAGGAATGGACTTCGCAATGGCCAAGAACAGCTGAACATCATTGTAGGACAGTCTGATATCCAGTGCTTGCAACTGAATCTAAATGAAAATTTAGAAGAAATAATATTGAGTTGCCCTTTTCTACACATTCTTCTTTTATACTGTAGATAATAAAAAACATTTCCCAAAGGAAGACCAAATTTAATATTAAAATATGATGACATTGTTTTAGAGCACCAATAATAAAATTATCAAACTTCCATTACTATTTACTAACAGAGTCCTGGAGAAAGAATTTTTTTCCATTATATAGGCTTTTAATTATTGTTCTGCTTTTGTAAAAAAGAAGCCCCTAAATATATTTTTCCCATTAACAAACAGTAAGAATAAGATACAGAAAATAAAACCTTTTTCTTCCCTTCAGAAATTAGTTACTATATGACATGCCTATATTTTAAGTCTACATTTTTTTCCACTATTAATTTCTGTAATATATCCCAGAAATCACTCTCTCCTCACCAGTAAAAGCATTTTTTGCATGCTTGTTTAAAGCATTTTTCACATGCTTGTTTCTTTGCCTTTTCCTTTTCAGGCAGAATTGAGCTTATTTTTTTCTTATACATTTGAAAATCTTCCATTGAATTCTTGGGTTTAAAAAAATCTCTCTGCAAGGTCATGATCTAGTATTCTCTATTGCATACAGTCTCACTCAGTCATTTATATTACCTCTAAAATAGGAGGAAAATCCTCACTGTTGAAAGCATCCAACAGTCCAGAACCACTTGGGTAGGAAGCATTCCCAACAAGTTCCATCTGAATTTGTACTGGATCAATAATTGACAGTGCAGTCTCTTGCTCATTTCCTAACCGGCAGGAGAAAACCTAAACAAATAGAAACAGCGCCCAAAAAAAAAAGTTAGGATCTGAGAAAATAAGCCTGGCAAGAACCCTGAAGTCAAAGAATATCTACCACAAAACAGCATAAACTATAGCCAAACTATTCTCTATGGACAATTTCTTTATACACTTTAAGACAACAAAGAACATCATCTCCGAACTCATCTCTGAACTTTCTTGTTGCTCTCCTCTGAAATGTTCAGAGTTTCTTCAAGTATTTCACCCAGGGCTGGCCACAGCATTCCAGCTGAGGTCTTACTGCTGCTGCCTGGAATGCAAGGATCACTTTCCATACTTAACCTCGCAAAAGATTCCTGCTTATATATTCCATTTGCTTTTATTGCAAAGGCATGATACTGTTCACCTCAAGTCAGTTATGATTATAGCCTGTGAGCCCTCTTCTGAACATGCAGGCTTCTGTCTACTCGGTCAGTCCCCAGCTTTCAACGTGCAACTGATTTGCCAGTTCATGTCCGGAAGTTAGAGTATTAGCTAGAATCTCAAAACATTGCTAGCCAAGCGTTTCAGTGTCTTAACAGAGACAACACAAAAACATTCTTAAGTCTGCTGCAGAATGAGAGCACTTGATGTGGAACTGACTCACTTTAAAAACAAATCTGTGGATTATTCCAGTAGTAGAACAGGTTGTACTCATGTCTTTCAAATTAAATATTAATAGTAAAGTACCTTCACTAGTTAATCTAATTTTAGACTTTTTATAAAAGAACAATTATTTTTTCTTACCTCAATGCCAAACAAACTACCAGAGAAAGGACGATCTAACAGCTTTGGCTTGTAGGTGAGAACAGTGGTCCCCTTCAAAATAATTGCATTGGTATCAAAACAAGACATGTCTTCAACAACCACAAATTCAGTTCCTGAACAAAACAAAATCATAAATAAAACAACGAGGAAATCTGAAATGCCATTAAGCCATTTTAAGCATTTCTGGCAGGATTAACGGACCTATTTTCACTAACACATGGCTTTTAAACAGCGAAGTACCTAAAGCGTTTACCTGTCACGTTGACCTTAACTTCCAGCTGTTTTTCTGTAGACACTTGTAGAGATGAACGTTTTGTAACAACTCCGCTTTTCACTGTTTTGGGAACTACAGTTGTTTCACTGCTATAACTGCGTTGCCGGGAAGGAAGGAGATTTTCCCGTTTCTTGGCATCCCCAGGAGTATGTAAGAAGTCATGAACAAGTAACAACCAGTCAAATATTAGAAACACGCGAAGGTTGTTCAGAACAACTGTGAAACTGGAGGAATCCTTAGTAGACCTATTAAGGAGAGAAGAGTATACTTAATGTGAATTTTACGTTTTGCATGATATATTTGCTACATCAATTTTAACAGAAAGCTTCTAGTATCTGGCAAGTAAGAACTACATGGAACTTTACAGAGATGCACTTAGTTTACAGTGTCTGACCCTAACTTTTTTTTTTTTTTTTTAACATTGAAATTCAACTTGCTGTACACATAGCAACCTAACTGATCTCAACTCCAAGAAACTGATAACTTCTAAGCTATAACGTTATAAAAGATGAATTGAAAGATCCTATGCAACAATAAATTAACTTATAAAAGCATCTTCATATATGAGGATTAGTAATTCAAAAAATGTCAATTCTTAAAACTGAAAACTTTTTTTTTTTTTAAACATCTGTTCAGTATCAAATCTAATGTACGGCACGTGAAATTTGAACCTGGCTTCATGCCCCTCTGAAAGATCAGACATACAGCGTGTTTCCTTTCACACCCTGACAGCATTTTGTAGCACAGGAAGCTTCTTTGTCATTCAGAAAAAATGCTAGCCTTACTGAACTTTTAAGGATCGCATTTTAAGAGGGATAAAAGTGTTTGACTTCATGATCTGGACTATCAATTATATTTGGTCACGCTAACCAGAACATAATCCGCATGCTTAAACACTATGCAACAATTTTATATCCAACACATTCTGAAGTAGAAAAATCTCTTAAAAAACTGTAATTCCTTTGTGAGAAGCAGCCTGCCTGCATTACTTCCAACAGGAAAATCCTTTAACCCAGCCTAAAAGGCATGAGCCAGTATCACGCTATCACTGTGCTGTGCAAAAGCTTGTATCTAGTGCCAATGATGCTCTCACCAGTAAAAATGTAACACATGCTTATGTAGCTACAATTTAAAAGCACAGCAGTTGTGGAGAGAGGAAAGAGGAATGAACCACATCACTCAAACCAGATCAGGTTTTATTGTGCAAACTAACCTCCAATATAGGCAGACACTAGACCTACCATTGCACACAATCTTTAAATGTCATTCTGGGGGGAAAAAAAAATCCTATCACAGTTTAGGTTTATTCAAAAGGAAATCCTAGGGCCTTTCTGAATGCAAACTTAAAAGCTTCATACACTCTCCAAATCCATACAACAGATTGCTTAGGTTTGCTTAAAAATTCTAAGAACAGACACCTTCAAAATTGTCTATTGGACTAAAATACGGTCCACTTTTTTTTTTTTTTTCCTTCAACCTACATTTCTCCTGCAACCATTTCAGAAGGTATCATACTTATTCTCAAAAGAACAAGTTAGAAAGCTGAGTTTGATCAGTGAGGCCAGTCAGAAGTGAGCACAACGTATCACTAGTCATCTCACTTCACTTTCCTTTGCATTAGGTAATATCCCTCAACAAAAACATCATGCTGATAAAGTTAAATGTCAACATTATACTTTATACCACTGTTTTTAATATTAAAATGAGAACAAAACTGATTTCCACACTGATGTTTTTAAGTATTCCAAGAGATTTAGATGAGAAAAAACAACATAAGAGAGAATACAGAAGAGAACATAGGGACTATGTTTTTCAAAAGAGGCGCCATTTCTGTATTTATTTGATTCACTCAAACAGACAAGAGTGACACCTACTGGAAAACGGCTTCTATGCCAGAATACAATGAAATTAATTCTGTAATACAACTACATGCAAACATACAAGTGACAGACTAAGAATGCACAGACCTTTTAAGCAAGCACAGCTTTAACACCTTAACCCAGTGCATTTACGCATTCAAATCTAAAATTATTTTCTCATTGTTGCAGTAAAAAAACCACCCAAAACCTAAAGCCCAACAACTTTCAGTTAATCAAGACCTGCAGATTTCATTCTATCAAGTACCACTGGTCACCCCAAGAAATGCTTTCAAGTTTAAATAAAAAGCCAGCAAGAAACTTGTCTGCATGAATAACAGCAATATTAAGGACAAGACACTCCTGACCCAAAAATGTCATTGAAAAAAAATAAAATAAAATAAATTATAAAATATATATAAATATAAAAATATCCCAGAATTACCAACCTGAAGTGCAATTCAATCTGGATTGCTCCTGCACTACTCGTATTCTTTGATGACTGAAAGATGCAACTGAATACATTGGGCACACCTGCAGCAGTCTTCTGTCCAGCATAACGTGTGTCAAATGCCATCATAGAATGAGAAACCAAATTTACAGACTTTGTTGCATTTGAACAGCTTTCATAAAGCAACTTGGATTTCTTAAAATCAAACCTGGGGGAATAAAAGCAAAACATTACATTTGAGAGTCTTACAACATATTTATTCCAAGAAGTCCCTGAGTTTAAAGTATACATGATATACAGCTAATACCTTTCATACATGTGTTTTCTGTGACAACTATAATCACATATATCAAATTATTAAGACACAAATTGGATACATACTCTAATATTTTTCACTGATATAGAACCTTCTGGATTAAAAAAAGCATCGCAAACACCCCCTCTGTTTTTTTAAGATTTCCCTTCAACACCCTCTTAAATAGAATGCTATTTGTCTTGGCTGAGTCAAATGAGTGCACTGTGATTTCAAGAACAGCTAGAAAAACACAGATACTGCCTTTTGACTAGCAGCATTCCCTCCCATCTTTCAGACAATCCAAGCTCTCAATCTGAACTCTAATTAAGGAATGCTCTTTCAATTCATATTTTCATGTATTATGTTAATTCTTGTCCTCTAATATCTTAGAGGAAGGCAGCATTTAGGATAATGTATTCAGTAACAAAACAAAAATTGATACCTTGCTAAGGAGCTGCAACCATCTTTTCCTTTAGGATCCACCAGTTCCAGGCTCACATTAACCATGTCAATGAGAAAAGACATAGAAGTGTATACTTCTCCACTCAAGACTGTCTGAAAATGAAAAACACCAACATTCTTTTCAAGAACATCAGTTTAACTTTTCATTTCTGAATTAAGAATTTTTACTTGGGACAAATGCAAACAGTTATAATATACTTTCTCCCTGAAAGAGTTTCATTAACCTTTGGACAAAAATTATATTTCAAAACACTGCAGCCTCCAACTTGAACAGTGTCTTACAAAACCAACCAACACACAAACAAACCTCACCACAAAACAACCAACAATTCTTTCAAACTGTTTCAGGTACCTTCTATTATTAAATCAGATTTGTAACTTCTGAAATTATTACAAAAACTAATCTTATTTAGAGTTTTAGGTGAGATGCGTGACACAAAGAACATACTACTATTAGGAGGACTTCACCCATCCTTTCCTCAGATCTTCAGAGAATCCTAGATGCTTCCTAGTATTTTTCCCCTGGCATGGATATGCATTTGCTTTTCAAGCAAAGAGTACAGTCACGCCACATAAACAGTACTTGGAACCCCCACAAGACTGGGAGAAAACATGTTACTTAACAACAACTTTTCAGTAATAAGGACAAATGCTGATCAACTCCAGATGAAATGCTGCCCAAAGTCTTCCTGAAAGGATAGGATTTGACAGCAGCCCTAAGAGACAGGTGATACTTGGGAACATCCTCAAAAACGCAGACAGCTCTACTGTGAAGCCTTTATTACTGAAATTCTCCTCTCAGATCTGCCAGACAAAAGAGGGCTTTTGACACAAACAGAAAATAGTACATGTTCCATTTAATCTTTTAGTCAGTCTTTAAGAATTTCACAGACCTCATGGGAAAGGGATCATCAGCCTGCACATGATGACAAGATAGTCTTTAAGTCCCTCCAAAAAGTTCCATACAAATGGAAAAAGCTTAAGCTTGTTAATGTGCCCATAATATACAGCAATAACAACCCAGCTTAAATATTCCAAAAAAAATAATTGGTACAGTTTTCATTGATTTATTAACTTTTTTTCCCCACCAGTACATTTCAACATACCTAAAAATAACTAACCAATACAAGCAATGGCTGCTGTTTCTCCCATCTCTCTCAAAATTCTAAAGTCTCAGAAACATGAAGTGGTAAGAGCAAATCACGGCTGAAAGGACAACCTGACCTGTCATTATACTAAGACAAACCTGAATTCCCAGCAGTATCTACAGAGAAAAAGGTTCAGAACCATCACTGTTCTCCTGCCTAAACCTTTTTATTTACCAGTCAATCTCACGAACAACATGACAACTTTGAGAGATATTTAGTCTAATAGGAAAACAAAACAAAACATTTCAACACAGAATTTCAACTGCATAAACCCACAGTTCCTCTTACATGAATTCTTGGATCCTGCAAATCATAAGGTCGCATGAACTCTTCAATAGGTTCCCCAAGATTGTTCTCCAAAAGTCCACGAATCAGTTTATATTTAATCAAATCTAGAGAACAATGGACTGAGGACAGATTGCCATGTATCGATACGTCCGCAACTGAATGACTTAGCTCTCTACAACAAAGGAAAAACACTGTATTTTATTTCAAGGTGCTATAACAGAGGAGGTAATACTTTAAGATACAATAGAAGGTATGCAAAACATTGTAAAACATTTAGGCAAATAGCATAAAGTGATCTTGTTTCCATCAACTCACTTGTCTAAGTTTCTCTCTACTTGTAATTTCAGTCTGAAAGGTTCTGTTAACAGACTTCCTCCTGTCTGCCTGACAAAGTAGGACGGAAAGGTCAAATCTGCACTCGTATCTTCCACGGCTTTAGAGTACTCTCTCTGATATCTCTCTGCAGCAAATATGTCCATGTCCTGCAGATCAATCATAATGCAGTCTAAGAGGCAGATGTGATCCTCTGCAAGTGCACAGGAGATAATACATTAAGCAAGAGAAAAGAGTAAAGAGTAGGTACAAAATCAATGTAACTTACTCCAAAAAGAAATTTGTTTACTCATTATTCTGAAGTTATTCGGATTTTTTTTTATTAAGGATTTTTCTTCACGCTCATCAATACCTCTAACTAGCAAATACCGAGCTCATTCTCAGGTAAATGTGAACTTGTAAATAACAGTCCCACAGTGCTCCTTATATGCCTGTTGGGTGCATTTCAAATGCACCCAGATTGCAGAAGTTTTTCTTCCAAAATCTGAACTACACATCTCTAATCCTTTAAGTTGAAAAAGCCACCTTGAAACTAATTTCCTTTTAGATCTACAACCAGTATATGAGAATAGAATTCTGAAAATTAAGTTTCTGCACTCGTTACATAAAATACTGGTTAAGAAATCGCAAAGTCATAAATCGCATAACCCAAAATCTACCCACTATTCTCCCACAAGACAAAAATATTTAACTGTCCTCCCAGTTAATATTGCAACTTTTCTTCTAATGACATCCCATACATATTAAAAATAAGCTATATATGAATAACTATGTAAGTATATATAAATTTCTATAGTTATGATGTCAGATAACGTATCTATAGTTATTTTAAGTAGTTTATAAAGTAAGATTATAAATTAAGCCTCTAACGAATTTCTTCTGCTGTAAGCTTCTGAGGTAAAACACACCAGATTACTGACAAGTCTAACAAGGAAAACAATTTACTAAGCAGATATATATTCTAAAGAGTTTCAAAAGGGTCTTTAAAACAACAACAACGAAGTGGGAGACGTGCATCTTAAACTGAAGCCAACTCTGAACAAATACATATCTTTGGACTCTTTAGACCCAGAGCCTTACTTTTTCAGTCTGTCTTCAGTGTCACATAAGATATATGTGAAACACTGCAGTGTGAATACTACACTGCATTATTTTATACAGAAAAAGAAGAGCTAAATAGGGTTTCTACCATTTATCACATACCTGGGCTGTCAGGATTTGTTACAACAGGTAATTGTTGCCCTTGCTGTTTACTCAAGGTATTCAGCATAGGCTCACTCTTCAGCCTAGAAATGTTTGCTCCTGATGATTTTTTCATGAACAGCCCTTCTGTCACTACTTTGGATTCATCTGCACTTGTCATTTTCTTCATGCTGTGCTTTGGGGTTCCCAAAGGAGATGAAAATTGAACTGAATCCTGCTAATGAAAGCAATTCTGTAATTAACAATGGATATTTACCTTAAACACTGAGGAATCAATACAGCAAGACTGAAGCTGTGACAATCGCTGTCAAAAAACCAAGCATCCTATGTGAATGCCAGTATCTTTCACCACTACCAAAAGACAGTCAAGCTCTTCTCCTTTCATCTTAGCAGCAGATTGAAAAATATTACTGCAGTAAAATTTTTTTTTAAGAAAATGTTTTAAAAAGCTGTGAAACACTTTCAATGAGAAATTAATTCTAAATGAGTGGTTTTAGCACAAAAACAAAGAAAAACCCCAACCCTAAAAGAAGTTAATGCAAAATAGTGCAGTAAGACTGCCAAGATAAAATACTTCTGTAGAATAATGATTGCTAAATATTTAGAAGCTATTTTTCACAGCATAACAAGGGCTTTCATCAAATGACAAAAACATGCATAGCGATTTCTGCAAGATCATGTCAGTAACTTAATATTTTTATTAAAATAAGTGAATGAACACATCTCATATACCTGAAGCTAACTTTTTATGCACTACAGATACTTTAGTCATAATATCAAAAGTGTCCCAAACTTTTCCTGCAATAGTTAAGTATAAGATGGAATAAATCTTTACCCTTATTGTTCAAATACCTGCAGATGAAAAAAATAAAGGCTCATTACAGTAGTGTTTAATATTTTATCCCTCCTCCCCCACATATCCAGTGGAAATCTTACAAGCTTTTTCAAATTCAGAGAAGGCTGTCTAGCACCAAAAAACTGAAAAGTGTGTGATCTGCTCCATACTGACCAAAAGTGTCATGTCAGTGTTAAGGGATTTATTCTCCTGAAGAAGTTGCTCCAGTGGAATAGGTTTACACTTTATCTTTATACCCCAAAGCCAAATTCAACATGCACTTAGTTTACCCTAATTTGAATTTGTGAACCTCATATTTCAATTTCACACAAGCATTTGCCCAGGCAAATAACCATTTGTGTTTACTAATCCACTTGCCTCCTTACTCTGTGAATGCTGTCTTTCCTGTAACTGCAGTATTGCTATAATCATTTGCCATCTTATTCTTGTACTCAACCTCTGATATCACAGTATAATCTTTACCCATAAACCCTCCTTTTAGTTTCCAATTATGAATTTTAATAATTATTGTTTGGAAATTTTCATTACAGCCATGATCAAGGATTATAAAATTAGAAATTTGAGAACATTAGTGTTTAAACTTATAAAGACAAGAGTGCAAAGTACACGCAAAGAAAAAAAAAATCACATCACCTATAAATCTATGAATTTACACAGTACATCCAAACCAGTAGCTCCTCAGACATGCATAAAGAGCACAACACAATAAACTTAAATCCAATTTTTATGGAATTCTGCAAAGTCTTTACAACAAAACCATACTCTAATATTTCAAGGAACTTCTTTTATTAGAAATAATTTATAAATGAATGAGGAGCACCTGAACACTCCTATAAGCATGTGAAATACCTCAAATAAAATGGAATCCTTGTATGCATTGCCTTGTAAAATCAGATCCTCAAAAATAAACATAGGACAGAGGAAAAAAAATGAAAACTGAAAGAAACTCCACATTTTTATCTAAAGCCCCAAATTTCTACAGTGCTAGGTAACACAGTATTTCTAGGTTGAAAGAAAATTATTATGCATACATCCTTCAATCTCCTAACATTAATTTGGGAATCCACCATTTATGAATCTTTAAATACATCAGCACCCTAGAGCATGTAAGACAACTCAATGTTACAGTCCAACGCTGCCTTGCAATAAAGACACTGTTAGATAGAAGAAAAAAAAAGGGGGGGGGGGGGAAATAACAGGTATGAAGGAGCAATAGCATCAAACATTTCCACAGTTAGCATTTTACAGTTTGCTACAAGTGGTTAAACACATTTAAACCAGTTTCAATACAAGCTGTAAAGACAACAGCATAGACATGCCACAAAATTGCTGTGGTAAATCAGTCTGCCTAAGTTTTCCCAATTCTCTTTTTTAAAGGAAACAGCTGATTCCCAGAACAAAACAATCCATTTTGTTGCTAAGGCTGCATATAGAAAGCCTTCCAAGATGGATTTTCCTCACCCCAAACTCTGTAGCTGCCTCTCTCAACAGCAACACAGACTAGTCCCTCTCCTGCCCCTAACCTAAGCACAAACACTCCGTTTCATTAAGTGAAAGGAGAAAGGGGGAGGAGGGAGCGGGAAATGAAACAGCAACACAAAATTAACGACCATTCTGTTCTCCAGCATGTTCCAGTAACTCTCAGCCCAGACACACCACCGTTTTCTGCTACTCACTCAGTAGAAATTTTGTTTTGTGGAAGGCTGAAGAAGTTGCTAAACAGGGTTAGATGAAAGCCCTTCTAAGCTGCCCCTTTCAGGTGTGCACCTGGGTCCTAACAAGGGCAAATTCCAGCAAGTTCTACAGAACAACCTCTCCTCTGCCCTGAATGCCTCAGAACAAGCCCAGGTGCAGCTGCCAAAGGAACAGCTGGGTACAATCAGCAGCAGACGAGATCCAGATTTTCACAGAGAGGCTGGATGGTTTCACTACTAGTAGCATTAAATATATAGGAGTAATATATAAGAGTCATTGACCATTTTGATCTAGAAATAAAATGCACAAGAACTACACAAATTGTCAGCTGCTAATTCAAAAATAAGGTTCTGTTTTTACCTTGTTCTTTAATGAGAAGGTACCTGGCATACCCGCAAACAGAAATCTGTTCTTGACTTTCAGTTTCCCAAGATTAGCTACAATAAGACTGTTAGACTTCGAGCTTTCAGGTATAAGCAGGACAGGAGCACCAGCCTCAATGTCAAGAAGAACTCGGGAAGCTCGCTGTGCTTTATCTCTTACCTGGAAAGATCAAACATGTTTGAAAACTTGAAACAAGAGTTTCCTCTGGGAAGCTCTTGGTTTCTGGCATTTCTGTGCACTGAAGAACACATTCAGAAACAGTCATTATAAAAAAGTTATTACTTTACCAGAAGTGAGCGATTATTTCACACTGATTAGTACCGAACTCGGGAACACTATTCCTTGATTTACAAAATTAAGAGGGGACTAAGTTTTATACAAAAAAACCTGAACTCTTGCTGTAGGCAGAGGAACAAAGGCTAGTTAAGAGGGTTACACTGCAAATGGCAAACACTGTGAGGTGAAGGAATCAGGAGTGGAACATACAATTTACTGTCTCCGCTATAATAAAAGAGGTACAATTGACACTACTGTGGTACACTAACGTTAAACTGAAATGATGCAACATTCAGATTAGCAACTAATAGTTCATTATAGGTCTCTGGGACAGAAACGTCAATCACAACTATACATCACTATAGCAGTCAGCACTTTCCATCAGGCTTTTATTAATGAAACAGATGAGTCTGAAATTTAAAAACTAAACAATTACTTAATCAGAAAGTGAGAGAGACTGACACTTCTCTGTCTTCCTCTTCAAAACAGCCAAATTTCCCAGTTAGAATTATGAGCAGCAGAAAGAATGAAGCACTCTTTGCAGCAAATAGAAATACTGTTCAAAATTCAGACAGCAAAGAATTTGATCAATCTTCTTATTTATCTGTCAGGATGAACTTCTACAATGAATCTATAGAACATGTCTAACACAGATTCCTGATACCTTTCCATGTTGGCACTTATTTGCAGAACTGATGCATTCCCTGCAGGACATACCATACACTCTACCTTTTTCCAGCATTTTTGCCTTACATTTTTTTGGAATTAGATATTTCCAGCCATAAAAGAAAATCTTCACAAAAGATGGTAAGAAGTTATCATGCATCACAGAAAAGAGTAGCACTGTAGAGTACACCACTGTTAGCAGTTTATACTTCCAAGTCTGAAGTATTAGTATCACAACCACTTAAAACACTACAAAAAGAGAATTTCCTTTAGAGCAGATGTCTCAAAATCAGTTTCAAAATTTCTTAACTGGTGCACTATGAAGTGTTTTTATATATGAGCTTTCTTCAAATTATGAGAAGTGATTTTCTTAACAAGACTATCGCAATTATCTATATTAATCACTCCCACATTAGGTTTTAAGACAAAAATAGGCTAAGATGACCATTGTGATTAATTATCTACTGTATCACAAGCAAGTTCAGCATCAGATTTCTGGGTGCATTTTCTCATTCCACCAGCCATCCCACTTAATCAAAAATATAAACTTGCATGTAACAAGGACTTCTCACTTGGTTCTTCTTATTCAGGTTGAAGATTCACTATTAAAACCAGCTGCTGCACAGTGGAGAAATAGGCAACATAATATTGAGCCCTGTTCTTCCAGCATCATGAGGACAGGAAGACACCTGCACATACTGCAGGATCCAGGGGACAAAATTTTCAGTAATGTGGAAAATTTGGTATTCTACACTTTTGAATAGCAGCAGAATACCCCTAAATAAGGTCTTTTAACTACAAGTTACATATGCTCTTCCTTCACTAACATCAGAACTGTAAAACCACCTTTCACTTCAAACCCCTCATTTGATGCACTAAGGTAAACGAACAGGGCAGGAGGAAGACATACTGTTTGGCCTTCAATTGCTGCTCTTTGGCGCCCCAAGACATCCTGAAGCTGAGTAAAATGTTGGATGAAAGACACCACTTCCGCCTGGAAACGCTGGGTATGCACATATTGAACAGATGCCATCCGCAGAGTGACACGAGTATCACACTCCCTCTGTAGCAATGGATCTGGCTGCCCATATCTATGATAAAGATTGAAAGTAAAGTTTTGTTATCTTATCAACATTTGACAAATACTGCTATTCACTTTTTGCATTCAAAATAATAATACAGAGGTTTTAGCTGATTGTTCACAGGATACAATTAAAACAATTTCAATTACAAATCTGAAAAAAGGGGGATTATTTCTAAATTACAAGCATTTAAACACTACTGAGTTTTAATTAAGCCAATAGAAAAATTCTAAACATAAAATGCAACTCTAATCTCAAAGTCGAACGGATACACCTTTAGTGATTTTATACATCAGAACAGAGACTTACAAGGTAATAACTGCATAATAATATTCCTGTCTCGATGATAATAAAAATAGTGTCAACTCTGAATCAGTGTACTGCAATGTTGGAAATTAATTCCATAATATTAAATGGGCAATTTCTAATCTGATTGATTCTAGTGGGGGAAAGGAGAAGAAAATCATGAAATATCAGAAGAGACGAGCTATTGCTTTAACACTAAGCAGGAGAACTTTCAGAGTATGTTATGTCAAAAACAAAGCTGTAACTCCAAATTTTAAACAGAAACAATGGAAAGCCTGTTTTATCAGTAGAAAACTTTTTCCAATTTTTAAAAACATTTATTATTTTATATAGGATCAAACTATCGACTAAATAGTTTGAAGAACAGCTTTATGGGGGAATAAATGTTTTTTTTCCCCGATGAACCATGTATGTTGCAGGACAACAAAAAAGGTAAAAAATATTTCAGGAGTTTATGAATGATAATGTTCAAAGTATCATTTAAGTCACAAGCTTCCAAAAGCAGAAGCCTGCAGAGCAGAAACTTCTTTTATTGGGGCGAGGGGGGAAGCAGGGGAAAGGTGAGGGTTATGAGGTCTTGTTAACATTTAGTAACAAGAAAAGGTTTAAGTTCATACTTATAGACTTGGAAAATGAGTGCTTCTTCACCGCTTGTAGTGAAACGTTCTCTGTAAAATTCTCCATGAGCTGTAAGGTCACTTAAGGACAGACTACCAATACTTCCTTGCAGGGCTAAGTCTCCATCTACAAACAAAAGGAAGACAATCGGTATCCTTAAACACAAGTAAGTTACTAAAACCCAAAAGTAACTCCTCAACAAGTCTGTATTGGTGGAATTAACTCTTCACACTTGGATAAAACGTATCAATAGCACATATCTGACAAGCATCAGGTCATTTTATAGTCTGTAAGGAAATTAACTCAAGACATACAATTTATTAAATAACCACTTAGGATTTATCAAGGATTTATATTAAAAAATTTCTGAAAATAACCATCATCCTTGTGGAACTTCTTTTCATAGCCCACCTCTGAAATCTTGGGATTAAAGCAGAATTAAAATGAGTTTTTAAATCAACACTGAAAGAGCAGGCTGGGAGGAGAAACATAGCGAAGAGAAACTGCATCTTCCCCAGAAAACAACAGCAATAACAACAACGAAAAAAACTGAATACCAAAATAAAATAATTTCAAATCACTACTTCAATGCATACTTTCTTTTATTTTAAGCTGCATACAATCTTAGCCCTCCCTTCTACTCACCAATCATTTCCAAGTGAGCTGCAAGTTTTGATACACTGGCTTTAGCAAGCTCACTAGTTGTCTTATTCAGCACTAAAGATAGAGAATGGACCTGGTCAAACAAAAAGGAACAGGTTGGTATTATACAGTATGATTATGTAGCTATAACATCTCATGTGTTAGATTTTTCCAAGACAATTCCACTATAATATATAAATGGCAAAAGAGAATGATTTGACTGGGAGACAGAGCAGGAAAGCAACCTTTACACATCCTTGTTTACACACTGAAGGATCTCAAGTAATACAGAATGCTCAGGTCATCAACAAAAACCTAGCACTGTTATCTTTGTCCTCTGCTCTTTCAAGATTTGGCATCCTAGACTGCAGGACCTCCAGGACAAGTGGAGACAGAGAGAGTGAGCGTGCTCATGTTTGCGTGTAGATACGCACACATACACACACTTGTTAAAAAAATTTCTTTAAATAAAACTCCATAGTACCTAGTACAGCAATGTTCCAGTATGTCTGGTCTTCCATTTTGAAGGATCCTCATCATTTCAGGAATCACAGACATTTAGTCTGTGCCCTGTGTTTTCCCAGGGAAATAACAGTCACTGTCCAGAAGACTTGGGCATTTTCCTTAATCTCTAATGCATACAACAGACTCAGCAAGGGGAGTCTCAGACTCTACCCATATGGGCCCTACTTGGATGAACATGGAGTGTTCTGCTTCAGCCTCCCTTTAAATGGCACACAGGTATCAAAGGAAGATCACAGAGCAAAGAAGCCAAGAGTGGGGATGAAAGCTCATGGGTCATCTGCCACTAGTTAAAAGGGTGTAAAAAAGAAAAAAAAAAAAAAAGAAACAAATAGAAAAAAAACAAGCAAGGAGTCTTTAGGACTTGGCTGCTGTACGATATGTGGGACAACAGCAAAAACAAATTACTCTTAACCTGAAATAGAAACAACCTCAACATGTAACCGAAAGCTTGGAGAGGATGGCTGCATGAAAAGGACTTTTTACTTATTCTGCAGCATGAGTCTAAAGTATGTATAATCCACACACTGACCATGCAAGTCACTGCTTTCTAAAACATAAAGGCTGTTCTCTTAACCCTTTCCTTATCACTTAACATGAAACAGTAACGTTCATTATTCATTAACAATTTTGCATATTTTTTCTCTTCTGTAACTTCTGCACTTTACTATATATAGACACATTTTAAATATACTGTTTCTGAATTATTTGCCTTTTCCACTATAATATAAAATGTTAACTTGATTTAAAAGCCACCTTAGGTTTCTATGACCCGGAAGCTTAACGACTGCCAATCCAATTAATATTTTGCATCTCAAATATACCTTCAGATCCAGCTTAGTGTTTATAGGCTCATGGGCTTGAGAAGCTGACAAGGTATTTATTTCTGATTTGACTGTGTGCTGAGTATCCTCTGGTTGCAGCTTCATAGCATGGTTATCAGCAGTGGATCCAATTCCGAAGAAATCCAGTATCACTACCCAAGTCTGTAAAGTTATTAAAACATCTAGACAGTTAAAATCAACATCTACACTACGGTTAATCTTTTCATAGTGTGAAGAAAACTCAGGATGTTTCCTGTCCACTAGAAATATATTGATATGAACCAATGAATCATCAAAGTTACTTCTTCCAAAAGGCAACTTGGATCTGTCCATTGTTGGAGAAGGAGGTGGAGTGAGAGGATACTCAGAATCAGCATCTTCTTTCTGCTTCTTACGGGAGGCACAAATTGGTCTTTGGTATAGCTGAAAGACATTAGGTGCTTCTTCCATATGGGAAGGTAGAGAACGTGGCATATCTGGATATTCTACATTGGATACCGAGGGGCAAGACTGAGAAAGATATTCCTTGTGTGCTAAACTGGATGGCTTCGGTGCTCCACGGGACACCATGAGATTCTTATACATAGAATCTGGGTTTTTTTCCAGAAGATCTTCCATTAGCAGAGAACGCAAGGCAATCTGAATAGATAAAGTCTGAGGATGATCTTTAGCAAACTCAACATCAAAATCCTGAAACTTAAGGCTGACAAGGCCTTGTGCACCAAGTGTTAGATCACCACTTAACTGAACCTGGAGCTCTGAGATATGAAAGTTGGCTTGAATCTGAGTAAAAGAATTCATTTCCCTGATAGGCAATGACTTATTTGGAACAGAGGAGAAACCAGAATGGCTGAATAAACCATTTTCCTTCCGCTCGTTTGAGAATTCTGTGCCCGTACTATGAAGTGATGCTGAAGGAGAAGTATGACAAGTTGAAGATACAGAAGCAGTTGTAAATTTATTTAAGTCTTCATTGTAAATTAAATTATCCAGAGTTTGCAGAACTTGCTCATATACATGTTTTGCTAACACCACCTACAACGAAGAAAAAAAAATCATAATGTTAGCTCTCTATATAAATAAAATCAGTATGCACGTTTTTAAAAAGCCTCACAAGTTAAGTGGAAAGACAGTGGCATTTCAAGCCACACATGAAGCCTGTCCACAAGTAAAAAATAATCCAAACAAGGTACAATGCAAAGCTGAAGATCACCACTCTTCTATATTAACTTTGCAAGATGACATACTTATGGAAGCATACGAGGCATCCCAATACAGGATAGCTTTTTTCCTAGGTAAAAAGTATCCACACATGGAGCTAATTTAAAATAACTTACCATACAGGCTAGCCTTAACTTAGCATGCTGAGATGACACAGCGCTACATGAAAAAACATTCTAGTCATCATTGCTTGTCTGCATAATTGTAGATGTTTCAGTTTCCTTTATGTAAAAGCTCTGCCCCTGCTCCTTTCTTTGTAAGTATTTTTTCCAAGAGAACAGCATTTCAATTCTTAGTTTCTGCTAGAACAAATAAATACACCCTGTTGGACAGTTGCACTTATCTCTCTTCCCTTTTGTGGTATGCGTGCAGGGTAACTAAGAATTAGACCGATATACAAAAATGTCTAAAATGCCTCAAAATAGTATTAAGTTTTGATCATTGTTGTCATGACTTAGACTGGGACTGCTAATCACATGTAAAAGGCTCTGACCCCTAAACTACCCACATCTTAAATTTGGGGAGATTTGCCTGAAAAATACTTATCTTCTGTGCAGGGAAACAATTTATATTGATACTGAAAGTACTAGTTTATAATACCTGAAGAGGGTTGACAAATTTCCCCTCAATCTTCATAACACTTGATATTCCAAAGTCTTCATTACTCAGAGGGAAAGTCAAATCCAAATCTCTCTCTAGTGGTATCTTCTCCAATTTAAATTGGATGGTGGTGTTATTCAGAATGTGGAAAGCTGTTAAGAGGAAGTGGAATGAAAACAACATTACCACAGTATAATCAGCAAACTGATTATTGTATAGGAACTGTACAGCAGAGATAACACACTGGCTATTCAACTTACTCAGAATTTCTCTCTAATGCTGAAGTATGTATATCTGGTTACGTATCACTAAATTTCTGCATGAAAAGCATCATTCATCATTATTTTTGATTAGGAGGTTTAAAATGGATATAAATAAAAGAGAATTTGCCTACTAATTAAAATTGAGTAGTGTATTTTATGGTGGACAGGAGAGAGAGAGCATATAATTGGACACACAGTCAAACATGCATTTTCAGTACTATCTACCAGTCATACTAAAATAACTAAGAGTCCCCTGATAAACATACCGTGGCCTTTATGTAATGATTCGAAGAAATCATAGCGCGTAAAATGTGATTCTTCCTGACTGTTAATACTGGCGGGACCTGAAGAAGCATGCAGCCCATGAGATATCTCACTTGCAGACTCTTTCTTGCTCATAAACTGACTGCTATTTAAAGAATACATTTTAATATCTTTGATTTCAACTTGCAGTCTGTCACTTGTAGAGTCATCTTCTCCTGGTATGAAATTCTGAATAGATATTTGTCCTAGATGACCTACTAGCAATTCAGGGCTGCCTGGTTTTCGAGGTATTGAGACAATTGGCGATTCAATGTTTACATTCAAAATAAGTTTAATAGTGTCAGTTTTGAGAGGTGGGGATCCAAATGCATAACCTTCATTATCTTCTAGGTTGGCAATATCTCTTGATCGTGGTGTTGTATCAAACAGGGAAACCATTTCACTGTATTCAGCAGTTTTGGTTGCCAGGACTGTAGTAACTTTTGATGCTGCACTTTTCAGCATGCTGCGGAAATTCTCTTCCAATTCA
The DNA here is from genome assembly GCF_036370855.1 of Dromaius novaehollandiae. Lineage (NCBI taxonomy): Eukaryota > Metazoa > Chordata > Aves > Casuariiformes > Dromaiidae > Dromaius > Dromaius novaehollandiae. The sequence goes on along the minus strand of NC_088121.1, from coordinate 7,079,752 downwards.
TCCATTGACAAAGTCAGTTCTTTCAAAAATTTAGCTGAGTGGTTGTAGTGCAAAGAGGCCATTTTGAGGTTAAGAGAACATTCTTCTTTTGACTTCTCCGCAAAAGTGAAACTTAAAGCATCTGGAAGGCCACTTCCATCATCAAGCCTAAAGAATAAAGATTCAAAGTAACCTATATCACTAATGAGATTTTCATACCTTACTGTATTGCCTATACTGACAACATACTGGTTCTTAACACTATCTTGTGTCAAATCCATAAGGTGAAGACATCCAAGAGAGCCATTTACATCAAACTTACTACACATAGAGACATGAACTTTGGTGCCACCAATACTTGCTGTTGCAATTTTTCTGCCATATTTTTCTCCATTTGTCATGCCAACTGTCCTGAGCAGGAGTATATTTAACCAGTGAATATCCACTGCTACCTCTGTATTCTGTACATAAGTAGACTGAAAGGTTTCCTGTGCCCTATAATCTCTTTCCAAGTCTGTCATTAAAGGCTGAGGACTAGAATCTTCTTTCTCCTTTGGGAAAGATTTCTGGAGAAACCCAATCAACTCAACAATAGTCTCCGGATTAAGGATGATATCCAAATTGTTCACCTGCACAGAGATCACCTGCAAACTGCTATCCAAATTCATTGATGGGCATTCTGCACTGACAAACTGACACTCTAATTTTATCAGGGACTCTTGATCTTTTCCATTGTTACCAGACGAAATATTTGAGGCTGCGGTGCATCTCTCTGTCAGACTAGATACATCAAAGGGATGCGCGTCATAGGGTCCATAAACAGGGGACTGAGCTCTGCTGTCTCGAAGACTTCCTGTGGGTACATCAAAACTAAGATTCTTATGAGAAGCCATCAAAAGATCAAAATCTGTGCCATACATTTGCATAGTATCAACTAGTAACAGGCCATGAACAGTAAGGGACACTTGTGCATCGTATGGCCTTTTCACAAAATGCGCATTGGTGCCAAAAACCTTGAGTACAGAGATATATCGTCCATTACTTTCAACACCCAACTGCATACAGTTGACTTTGAATTCAGCCAGAAGAAGCTGAGATTCAACAAGAACTTCCCTAGTATGCTGCTCTAGCATTACAACACTCTGTGTTAGATTCATTACAGAATCATGCAAGCTGCCAAGCTGGTCTACCTCTGTAAAAATCTTGTCTTTCCCTAAATGTACAACATCTGAAGACTTAGTTTCAGATGTACTCAGCTGTGTACAACAGTTCTTCAGAGCTGATATTTTATCTTCATTAATATGAATTTTCAAATCTGGTAAACTACCAGACAAAACAGCTCCTGGGTATTTTGGGTCAGATGTGTATATCAATCTGCGCTCCAGTTGCAGGTGAACATTGAATTTTTCCACTACATGAGTTGGACCCACATCGCTATCTTGAACGTGTTTCCAGTTGTCTTTCACTCTGCCAACCATGATCTGAAGATCCATAAATGAAAGTGTGTATCTCTCATACATTTTTTTACTCATTAAGTGTGCTTGTAGCTGCTCTTCGCTTATTTCCGCTCCAGTTAATTCAGATAATTTGGTACCACTATTAGTGCTAGATTCTGGCGGTGGAGTAGTGGGAGGAGTTGCAAGAGGTGTTTTATATTCCTCATCACTTAATTCATTGACTTCTGATGAAAAAGTATCTGCATTCCTTTTAGCTTCTTCTGTGGATTAAAAAAAAAAAAAAAAAAAAAAAAAAAAAAAAGTTAAAAGAAAAGTATTCTCCCCCGTGGGAGAAAATCCCTCCTTGGATGTTTCCCACTATTACCAGATCATCTTGTCTGAAGTTCTTATTTTTTAAACATAGAGTTTATCCAGTATGGTCCTTGCCCCCTTGCACTGTCACTTTTTCTTTTCTTGACAGGAAATCTATTACACTTCTTCCATGTGATGCAGAACTCAGTGATAATGTAGTAAAGAATCTATTAAAAGCCACTATTGTCTCATTTTTTGCACCTACTTACTGTTACTACAAGATTTATTCTTAATCAACGTCTGTTTAAAAAAAAAAAAAAAGTTACTTTGCCTATGCAACCCTTTTGACAGCATTTTGGATCTGATTCTAAACTACCCCAAAACCAACTAAAAACTAATTAACTGCAATATATTTCTGATCAGAATTCTGTGTCCAATTAACTTTATTGTCTAATAGTAAATTTACATTTAATTACCACATGGGAAGATTTTTCCTACTCTACAAAGCTGGAACCGAAAAGAATTGTTTTTCTTCTACCTTTACACATAATGAAAAAAAAAAAAAGCTCAAGCTACTCAAAAGAGCCCAGTGCCTCACTTTTACAGTAAAATCCAAATCTATCTTCTGTAAACAATTTGTTTTCTTTTTCCAGTTTGCCCTATTATGGAAGTTATTAGAAACAAAGCTTTTAAAACCTTTCAGAGATGAGTTGGTGCTAGAAAAGATTTAACGATTCAAAAACATCCAGAGTAAGATCAGATCCCACTGTAGACAAGTTTGGTCTTGACAGTTTGACTTTCACTGCTCTACAGAACAGTTCATCCTGCAGCAGTACTTTAAAAAAGATCCCTCTTTCAAATGTTTTTAATGTCTCCTCACACAGAGCACTGCTTAGCTAGACTTTTAAGTAGGTCTAATTTTATTTAGAAGCTCCACTGGGCTCTCTTTCTAATTTTCATGCATCGTTTTCCTAGCAGGACAGCTTGTTTAAGCAGCAGTGATTCTAACTTCTGATACAAACATGGTACACTCATTTTCCTTTCTTTTTTATTAGGCTGGCTGGAGACACACGTGCTAGGAAGAGATCCATACAGCTACAGACTTGGAGGGCCTACTCAAAGTATCCTTTCACTGGGAGCACAGTCCCAGAAAAACATTCTGAATCCAAATCTTGCACCTCTCTAAGCCAAAATCTTACCTATAGCACAACACACTAGCTGCCGGACACACCAGCTTTACGTCTGTTCACAGCCTTGAACAAGTATCACATATCACAGGGGACCCTTTCATTTAAAAGTTAATCCTAAAAATCCTGCAACTCTATCCATATACAAAATGCTAAGAGTAGGAAAAAACTCATAAGACATCTTCACTTTCTATAACGGCACAAAAATTTCTGGGAGAAGGCATAAAGAAAAGGCAGCAATAATTCTAGAACATACCTTGAGAATTGGTAAGTAATATTCTTCCCAGATCTACAACAACTAACACTGGATCCACAAATTTGAAATCATCAGGAAAGATCACCTGAGGGGCAGAAATATCAAGGCACACTGTCCAACTTTTGCTGTTTTCCTGAAAATTAAAAAGAAAGAAGAGAGTAGCCCCCAAGAAAGAGGTTCCCTCACATACAAAAAAACCCTATACCAAATATATCAATCTAGTTAGCCATTTTGTCACCTTAAGAGCCAATCTAGCTTAAAGAGATAGCTCTTTAAGCTAGTTGTCCAGACTCCCATGACAGTCAATGAAGAGGTGCTTCCAAGAGATGATACATCCCACCTTAAGATTGCTGAGATAAATCTCTCTTTGGAGAGGCCCCAGCTCTCTCTACTGAGAAGAAAGTGAGCCTACCTGCATAGCTTTGAAAAGACATCTACCTTTTACATGACTAACGCTGGATCATAAAAACATCATCAAGGCTCTCCATGAATAAAACGTGCATTTGACAGTGTTTTACCATACATTAAACTATCACTTTTACAGCACAAATATTTTTAATTTCACTGAAAACAAACCTCAGCAAACTTCTATTGCATCAGCATAGTTACTTACACAAGCTAAGGATTAATGACACTGATAGATATACTAATAATATTACTTGACAGCTATTGCATTGATGAGTAAAGAACAAGTAAAGGTGAAACAATTCTCTAAGTCAGAAAATAACCTTCGAATAAGTCACACTCAATTTAGGTTTGATGTAACAGAGCAGCACTGCACACTGGAGCCAACAAGTCAGCATAAAATCACCTCAGCAACAGGGTCATGAACAGGAAAATACTGTTCTGCCATTAACTACAACTGGTTTGCACTAAAAAAAGTCATTTCTTCACAGCAAAAAGAAAAACTCTATATCTATATATAGTGTTACAGACATGAGACTTTTCAAGAGAGCCTAAACAGCTTTCCTCAGCTTCCACAGAAACTTACATTTCATAAGTGGAGGCAATATATTTTATTTGACGAACTACTACAGACATAAGGGTAAGTGGGCTTTCAGACCCCTAACCCCCCATTCAGGTTTATCTGTGGAAATGTTTCATCACTACCTTAAGGCCAAGATGGCTATCACAACAACACTACCTGTAAACTTTACACTTTAGAAAAAAAACAAAAAAACCAAAAAAAAACCTCACTCTTCTGGGTTTCAATTCCTAAAATACATGTCAAGAAAGCTAAACAAACATTTTTGAGGAAAAAATAACACCACCAACAAAAACTTACTATGAAGTCTCCCACTAGTAAACGATCAATAGTTTGCCTGATTTCAGCTTTTGTCTGCATTTTCAGTTTGTTGTACTGTCTTCTGGCAGCTTCAGCCACTCTTGCCTCTAGCTCGGATTGATATCCGAAACCTGCATAAGAGATGCAAAACTTACTAGATATAATTTTGTTCATCTGCTATTGAATCAGGGAAAACAAAGAAAAGAACCAAAAAAACCACCAAAATTTATTTTGAGTTGACAGAAAAATCATTTCAATTTTAGCAGTATAATGTAGGGCAGGAAAATGTAAGAGTGGAAAGCCACTGGCTCTACCTACAAACCAGCTGCTTCCCAGAGAAAAAAGGAAGTGTCTAAGCACACAGAACAATTCCCAAACCTCCTTCTGGTTGTTCGTATTTATCAGACCTTCAGCTTGAGTTCCTGATTTGGGCAGGGTGGTGGGCAGACAGATCAGAAAAGTGTGGGTATGTATGGGGGTAAAGAGGGGGAAATTCACAATAAATTTTCTTAGAAGTCTGTGGAACGTGTAGGCAGTCCACTTCCTTAAAATTCTACCCACAACACTTACAGAATAATCTCATCTTGTGTGAGGAGATAATTACTGCTATAGTAAGTCTCATCCATACTTCTATGCTTGGTAACCTAAATCTTTCGGTATTTTCAGAAATCAACAGAAAGAAAATGGTGTATTAAGAACTGTGAAGTGCTGCTTATTCTCATCTTTTATCTCCTCAGAAACCAAACTTTTACAACTGAACTGCAAAAGCAGTCAGTTTATAATGCCACAGACTCCCAAACCTTGCTTTCTTTAGAAGCTTGGGGAAGATGCACATTTAGCATTCAAAAAACAAGCTACCTCAGGCAGCTATTAAAAGGTCAGACCTGATCTAAACAACAGATGAGTTAAAACAGGAATTAGAACACTGTTTCCCCTATACAGTTACTACACTCTTGTTCCCCACCCACTTCCAGTAGAGCTTAAGGAACCAAGCCTCTTTATTTAGGTGTTTTAATATAGGCAGCATGAACATCCACTGTGTGGTACAGCAGCAACTTGCAATTTTTAAGTAGAAGTTTCAGGAGTTGGTCTGAAGGAAAGCCCTTATTCAATTAAACCAAAAAAATCATCAAGAGAAGACTCAGAGTCTTCCTTAATTTGAATTTACACTGAATTTTTTTTTATTAGTGCTTTACACTGCTAAGAATGAGGGAAAAGAAGAAAAAAGATATAATACAAAAAAAAAAAAAAACAACTTTAAAGGTTAACCTGAGGTATGAACCCTTCCCTTGTAGAAGAAGTCAGCTACTTTCTTAATGGCTTGTGGATTGTAAATAATATTCAAAGGTCTGGTATTGACTTCCAGGCGCCTCTCAAAATTACTGTGGACTGGATTTCTTTCATAAAGCATCTCAAATACCGGGGCATCAGGATCTATAACTAAATAAAAACCAAGTTACAAAAAGCAATTATCAAAAAAAAAGAGAAACCCCAATGTATTTAAAATCTAATTCTAATTTTAATTGGTACTATAGGAAGAAGTTTTCTTCTCTAAAAATTCTTCAGTAACAGAAAAAACGTGGAAAAACAAGTAAATCAGCTTCTACAATCAACACAAGTTAACATGTTTGTATATACAAAAACACTTCTGGAACTGGGGCCCTACAATTGAACTCATAAAATAATAATTTTGCTTTAACAAACAAAACAGCAAGTGTAACTCCCTTGGCCTTTTTTCCTTTTTTTTTTTTTTTAACTCACTTTCTCAAAAAAAAAAAAAGAAAAAAAGATAACTTGCATGCAGCCATATGTCTTAATAAAGCTTGAAAGACTTTCTTATAGAATTTGTAAAAGGCATTTGAACTTGAAGTCAATGATTCAATCGAAATTTCTCGTTTACAGGAATTCTCATATGCTTGTTTTGGTCAAACATAAAATGAAATCTTTACCAGTGTTTTGATTAGTCACTTCTGAGGACAAATTTTGGAGACCAAAGGAAGACACGCAGCCAACCTCTTTTTGCTGAGAAGAATTTAGAAAACAAACAAACAAAAAAAAAAAGAGATCATTAGACAAATCAAACAAGCCACTTGATATAAACAAAATTAAAAGTGTTTTCTGTATTAGTCTTCTGGTCACTTCCTAAGTGAATTGTATGCGTAATTTAGGATATGCTCTTTGTCTTTATGTAGTCAAACAAAGAAATACGACTATTTAAGAAGCAATTGCTATCTACACATTTAGTAAACAGAATGAAGTTTGAAATGTAAATTTCAATCACAATTTACGCCTCTACAAACTACAAAGTATAACACCACACTGGAAATTCTCATGAAATTTAGACTAAAACTTTGTTTGCTCTGGAAGAGATATTTAAGATATCTTCAGCAAATCATTAGGGGGGGAAAAAAAAAAAAAGAGTTCTAAGTTTTTGCTTATAGCCTAACAGCATGCAGGTGAAATAAAACCTTTCTTGGACCAAAGAGCTTTCTGAAAAAAGAACAACTACTACTGATTAAGCAGCAATGCTGGCTGTTCAACAAATTATTCTTCCCAACATATGTAACTGTAAAGTTAAAGTTATGAGCATACACAGCAAACAAGGAAGCGTTCTACGATGCATCCTATACAGTAACTTATCAAAACAGAAGAATTTTTTTCACCTACAGGATTAGGGAAAACAAGAACAGGAAATATGGTCCCTTCTGTTGCCAAATCCCGCAGAAAAAGACCACCAAGCTGAACTTTGAGAAGGGAAGAATTTCTGCGAGGAAGGGATTCTGCTAAAATCTTTACACCTAAAAGATAAAGACATAAAATATTTTTATTCCTTTTAGTACACAACACAGCTTTTATTTAAATTTTATGGATGACAAATATTAACAAACTAGTCTGTTAGAAGTGTTTATGTATCTTTGTTTCTAGGAAAAAAAAGATTAAATGCTGAAGTTTGGGATACAATGATTGTGACGCATGTATTTCTATCGTTTTCTTCCTTCACACATAAGAATGTCTAAAATTAGATTTCTGTGTTAAAGTCATTCAAACATCTGAAGAGAAAAACATCTTTTCATTTGATACATCAATTTCAGACTGGTTTCATACTCTCATCCCAAACTTCATTTCAGCATAGTAGTTTAAAGCCTTGAGAGAGGTCTCAAGGTGGACAAAGATTTTGTCTCTTTTGAGAAAGAACGATCAGAAATTAACCTAATACCTGAAAACTCCAGCTGCATAAAAGCGCTCTCGCCAGTATGCACCACCTTCTTCTCCTTATGCAACAGAGTGACAGAGCCACCTTGCAACTGGAGATTTAATTTAGCAAAAACATGATCTCTCTTTGTAAATGTATTCATGCTAGAAGCATCTGCAGCAGGATCAAAAAATTCATCTGCACCTAATTAAAAACAAAAAAGCAACTGATGTTAAATAAGTGAAGTTTCAGGAAGACTACTGAAGAACAAAAAGGTTTCTCAAATTCAAGAGTAAAGATTTCCCCAGCTCTACAGAGGGGGAAAAAAAAAGGAAAGAAAAAACAAAGCAGATATACCTTCTTCCTTAACAAAACAGTATATTCAGTAGGACTCTTCTATTTCAATTAAGGTAGTGTAAGCATAAATTGAAAAAGATTCCACCAATCCATTGCTTTAACTGGTATACCCAGTCACAGCACAGTACGCGCCCACCCAAAACCCCAACAAAAAGAAAGTCCCAAAGCTCTTTGCCATAAAGATCTGAAGTACGGGAAGCAAACGTATTTCTTGTATCCCTTTAAAAATAAGTGGGTACAACAGGTACTGAGATTTTTGACAGGTAATTAAGGCAAGGTTTAGACAGCTCTGTCGCCTAGGTACTTCAGCTGACACATGCACAATCTTTTAAACAATACAGAAACAAAGCACTGTTTTGGTTCATCTTTACCAAAATGCCTTGAACGGCATTAAAAACAAATGAACAGAAAACCGCACATTTCCATACCTAGTAAGTCTTCTGGATTCCACTGTTCCTGGGGGTCAGGCAGCAGCCCTTCAAAAGGTTCACCTTGGTAGGTTTGCTGACTGTATCCATACCAACCTCCCCATCCAGGAAACCAGGACTGAAGATACTGTAGCATTCCAGTGCTACTGCCAGGTGCAGATTCGGCTGTAGGACAAACTCCAGGGGAATCAGGCAAAGGCTCTTTAACACTCTGGGTTTGAACAAAGATACACACATTAGTGCTAATAAATGAACAAATATCTCAAGTGTACAGAAACATCACCACAACAATATGATTTCATCTGTTACTTATTCAGCCCTCAAGTTCAGTTAATCTGCAGTGATATTTTCAATCAATACTCCAACAGCTGCTATCCTAATAGGCTAAGAAATAGCAAACATACCATCAATTAACTGCTGCATATTCATAAGTAAAGTCATATGGAATTATTTAAATCTTAGTTTAGAAACACTAAGCCCAGTAAGAAGTCATTTGACACATGCTATAAAACACAGCTGTTTAAAGCAAGTAACTGTATTTGAAAAAAAGATGACCCCAGACTGTAATAGAGATCCATAAGTATTTTATGAAGTGTGCTCAGAAACTCATTCACACAAGGCCCAGCTCTGTCATACTCGTTCTGGTTTTCATCTTCATTCTCTGTTTTAAAGATAAAGAATACTTATCATAGAAATTCTGGCAAGGATACTATCAAGGAAGGCCTTCTTTTGACTAAACAAGAGTTCACTGTGCAAGTGACAACAATAAAACTGGAAGAACTGAGCACTGTTTGCAATTTTAGCACTGATATCACACTCCTAATTCAAAACAAACCCCAGCTAACACTTGCTAGCAGAACAGAACACAATACCTCAAAATAATTCACTTCAAGATTCTAAATATGAACATGTTCACAGAATGTTTCTCACCTCAGCTAGTTCATGAAATTTATCATGAACTATCTCATACAGTATCTTCAACTCCTCATAAGTTTGTTCATCCTCAATACGAAGCATTTCTGCCTGAAAAGATAAAAAAGGTAAAGTAACCGCACTAAAATAATGTAGTATTGCATTCACGAACATGCCAGACATCTGTGCAGTGAATGAGCTGGACATTTGTGGAAAAATTAACATGGCATTAATGACCCAATCCAAGTTTCTATGCACAAGGAAATAAACAGAAGTCATTTCAATTTCAATTGTTTAATTCAATTCAATTCAAATTGTTTCAATTTCAATCAACATTTCAATTGTTATTTGAATTGTAAAATAAAGTATTTTAACATGGTCTGTACTGATTAACAAGCTAGTTGAATCATAAGTTTTCACAAACAAATTATTAAAAAAAAAGAAAAAAAAATGGAACAAGGAAGTAAAAGACATTTTTCTAGTCCAATATTATTGTCCTTGCTGAATTTCACAGCTCTGCTGAAGACAATACATAGCATATGAAAGTAAAAGTCTCATATATACTCTATTATGATTCCCCATTTGCCAATGACTATAAAATTTCCAGTACATTGGCCTACTTCTACAGTTCATGTTTATATATAATCCTTACTTGCGTTGTGTAACTTAAAGTGTCACTGGAACCACCCCTGTGTTTGAGACCGGTGAGGTACATGCTGCCCTGAACTGTTTTAAGGAAAGTCCCAATAGACCTAGAAATAAAAAGCAGCTAATTACAGGATTTTTCTCCTTCTGAAGTGGAACACAGATTTATTATTGGGGGCACCTTTCCTCTAGAACTTCATCTTAAAATCAATTGAAACTGAAGCACCCTCAAACACAGTCAACTAGCCACACATTTTTCCCCACCTTATCTACAGTACCACATGGGTGACCTGTAACACTTCTGATTTTTAAATACTTTCTGAGTCTATAGAGAACAAGAGTTAAGAAAGTATCTGGCAGACTGAACGACGTGAACATTCTCTGAGTGTTAATGCTATATTTGGTGAAAAACAGTCACAACTCAAACAAAAACATATTTTTGTATCGCTATGGAAAAAGTTAAGAACCCTGCCACACACAAACCTCCCACAACCCCAGGTTTCAAGCATTAAAAACTCAGTTTTGGTCAAAAGACAGTTTCTTCAGCGAAAATAACCTGCAGTTAAATTGAAGATGTGTTTACACTAGAACAGAAGAGATTTCAAATTTGAAAAGATGAAGCAAATCAAACAGATGATGATTAATTAACACTGTAAAAAAAACAGACAGACAAAAACCCTCTCAGGTCTAAATACCTCCTCTGTGGTAGACAGTGGTTCCCCCTTCAACTTGCTATAATACATGTCAGTGTAAGATACTGCATCTTGGGCTCGATGCAACGCAAACTCCCAGGTAGAACGTCGTCTCTGCTCCCTGATCTCCGAAAGATTAGCATTCAAAGCAAAGATCCACCACTCTCGGCAGCTGAAATATTTAAAAATTATGGTATTACCAATATTTCCAAAAAATTAATATATGCAAAACTGGTTAAAGGTCTAGGAAAGGTTCAGCAACAAAACTGAGGGCAACTGATCAGAAAAGCTATCAGTTTTAGTGATAGCATACATGGTCTAGTTCTGTAAGTTGTGTAGCATTAAATACTGCTCTGTGAAGTCCCCGTTACTTTAGCGGGATTTAGTACAGCTGTTACGTATAGGACATAGTCACCAAAGGCAAAATATTGAGTTAGACAGACGTTCAGTCTGAAATGATGTGATCTTTCATACACTCTATTAAAAAATCACAGGAAAAGTTTAATTAGAGCTCTTTCCACAACAAAAATTTCAGAACACCCCAGCATGTGCATGTGGGAAGAACTTACAATTTAATTTTGATTCCTGGAAGCTATGGCAGGAGGGCTTAAAGCCTTAGATAAGAATAATTTTACTTTAAGTATGAATTACGTCTAAATATTTAAAACTGATTTATAAGGTAGGGGAACAAAACACGAAAATAATCATATATTAAAGTTTCAGTTATGTACTTCTTCTTTGCTCTTTGTCTTAATTGTAGTCACCTAGTTTTTTAATATCACATTAATTCAACAGTGCATCTGTGGATATACTTACTTCTCTGTTACTGTAACTTTTGGCCTCCATTTCCTGAATTTAAGCTGTCGTTCCTTTCTAGCCAGTTCCTTTAAAAATCCCATGATCTGTTGATACTGCATCTTTTAGTAAAAGAGTACAGAGATCAGTTAGGCAATGCAGGAGTGCCTTCCAAATCAAAAGGGGATAAAAACCCCTACGGGCTTACTTTATTTGCATCAATGGCCTGCATATTCTTTTAGAATTAAGGTTGATGTTAACCATAACTTGGTTTTCTAATGTTGCATATCTTCTCCCAGTAGCTAGTAGTTTGTGTGTGACATTCAACTTGCAGGCTTCCTTATTTACAAACATATAGAATGAAATCTCTTTTCAGGCCAGGAAAACAACATAACATCAGCTGCTACTGTACATTCTACAGACAAAAACCATACGCATCCCTCCTGGTACTACAGTAAGCAAAAAAAGTAGGTTTTGTCACAGTAATGAAGTACACTAAAATATTTAATCAATTTGGAATTGTTGATTTTAAACCAAAAAGCTTCTGTAGTATACCCCCCTCAGTTGCCTCTAGAACTAAGTCTTTAAGAAATTACTAATTTTATGCTACAATAACTGGCACTTAAGCTGTTACAAATACTATCACAGCTTTGTGGCCAGTAAGCTGAACAAATTGTAACAGTCCTACAGGTATTTTGCTGTCTGAATCCGCAGCTCTTTTCATAGAAATACATAATTCAATATATAATTTCACAGAGTTTACCTGTGAAAGCTTCAAGGGTATAGTCTCAAACTGAATGTCACACTCAAGCCGTGGAGTGTTGCGTGATCTTAAAGGCTCCTTAGAACAATTTCTCTTCAGAAGAGCAGAGGTGCATACAGGTTCCATGATATAATTATGATCACGGCTTTCCATACTTTTGTCCATTGCTTCCTGTGGGATTCAAACAAATTTATTCTATAAGAAATGAATGCAAGATATTTATTAGGACATATTGTTTTAATATATTAGAATACACTTTATTAGCCTATCAGTCAGTTTGCGAAAAACTCTTAAATACTTTCTCTCTTCAAAGGTAAAATGAAAGAGATTTTATATCACAACCTTTGCAGGTCCCACGTGAATCCTGCCATTATAGCATGAAACCGTAAACTTCTGTTGCTCTTTCACAAGCAAAATCTCTCTCTTGTACCTGTAGTTGACCAGGAGGGAGATCACCCAATAAAGTGCAGTCAGTATCCCAATAAACACTGAAGTCAGCAACATCTAACTGTTTTTTCCTCATCAGCTTCTCCACCTGAAGTAGAAAAATTGGAATAAAGTCAAGCTCATACAGCATGTGCCACGTAATTTTTAGTCCTACATGTTCAACAGACACTATGAAATACACATAATCAATTTATACCAATACCCATAGCAACACCTATCTAATGCAAAACTCATTAAACATTTAGTACAAATATGGCTTTTCATTAGTATCCACTGTAGTGTACACTAAAAACTAGAAAGAAAATACAGCATCATATCTCAGCTGCCATGAGTTCTTGTACAAAGTCATACTTACTGGCTCAAATACTGCATTTTGCATTGATACATTTTTGATGCACATGCCAAAGGCAAATGGCTGCAAAGGATTTGTGACACCATCTTCAAACCTCAAATGGACATCTTGAATTTTTAACTAGGCAGAAAGGGAAAAAAAATATATTACTAGAGACAACTATTTGCATTATTAGAGTGCACAGCAGTGCTATTCATTAATACACAAGCCCTTTAATATTTAAATTCTGCAATTCTCCAACAAATTTTTGGTAGTTATTTAGATGCCATGAAAGTCCTATTCCTCCCTTCTGTTTTTGTACTTTCTGGTTCTCTCTTCTCCTCAGATACCACTGCCATTCCTCTCACCCTAATCAATTAGCCACTTTCACAGAAAAGTGTACTTTATTTGCTCTCTTACTATTATCCTCATTTTCAACACAAATATATAACTGTCAAAGACTCACTATTTTATGTACTAGAATCATCAGCATGAGCCAAGATGGTACAAGATGACCCAAACTAATTTTACAGTGGTAAATCCTCTGAGAGCTCTGAGTTACTGTGGTTTCTCAGTGAATGTACAGTCCAGGACTGAGACAAACATAGACTCTTTGGCCTTGAGCTCCTGCACCAAATATATCCTTCCTAACATATCAGGAAAAGCATATCGTTTGACGCTATCTCACTCTTGAATTCCTTCTAACGAGTTACAGAGCAATCAAACAATACAGAGTCAGGCTATTTCCTCCGCACAAAAAGGAAACTGATAAATAAATCCTTGTACAGAAGCTAGCAAACACACTGTAACAACTAATATGTAGAAAGCAGCTAATTTTCAATACAAATGACTAATAATGTAGTTGCTAAGAATTTTTATTTGAAAACATTATAGGGTAAAAAACAAACAAAACCCTAAATGCTAAGCTGTCATCAGCTACATTACGACTTTGGAAAAAAAGAAAAAACCAACAGAGCATAATAGCCAGATTTCTGACTCATTTTGAAACTAATGAGACATACACTAGATTATTAGAAAAAGAATAATTAAAGAACTTGAGAGAGAGCACACAGCAGAACAATCAAAGTTCTGGATCAGTAGAAACCCCAAGATTCTTATCTGCACAACTTCTCTTTCTCCAAACAATGCATGCTGTTCTCCCTTATTAAAAACAAACAAACAAAAAAAAGACCCACAGATATTGGCACATTTAAAACAAAGAATTAAAATGTGAGTGAAAAACATCAGTTTTCATGCAGATCCATTATTCACTGACTCCTACAAACAAAAAAAGTTGCTGTTTTCCCCTTGGTGGATAAGGTGATGTGTTCTTCCTTCCCAGAAGTCCCCATATTATGAAAATTTGATCTGAAGAGGAACTGTCCTCAACCAGACATCTACTTCTGACTACGTATTTCCTAAGGACTACACAATGTTAAGCACAGTGGGCAGGGGTTAGGTTATTGAAAAGCTCTAAAATGCAAAGGCTTACTTACTTCAATGTTTTCTACAATTCTTGTGACTACAGATGCAGTAACTGAGTACCAGTAAGATTCCCCTTTCTGTTGTCGTTCTTTCTAAAAGAGAAAGTAGGGATGAGCATTAACCATCACTGTAACAGCTGGTTAGGAAACAATATACCATGTTATATTGAAATTACCAGGGGCGGGGGAAGAGAGAGAACACAGCAGCAGCTCCTATATATGTGGAAAAAAACCTGAGAGCTACTCTGTGTTAGCATCTACAGATCGAATTCTAACTTTGTTTCCTATACATTTGTTCTCAGAAGACATGTTTTTTTAGGAGACTTAAATGCAATCAATCTACTAGAGCAGTTTCTTCAGTATGAAAGGCAAGTCCTCGCAACTCACTTTCCATTTTTCTTCAAGTGCTAGAAGAAGAGCTTTCTTGCGTTCTCTTTCTTGCAACTTCTCCGTTTCCTCATCAAAATCTTCTTTTTTCTCTGGTGCGCCAATTAAGTGCAGTTTTGAGACAGATATTACCCATGGATCCACATGTGGGCGATAAAAAGGTATCTGTAGTGTTATTTTGCCAATGAAACCTAGAAATACAAAACAGAGATGCTATCAGATTCCTGCATAAACATACTTTTACTACTTCTAGAAGACTTAAGAGAAAAAAAAAAAACAGCAGTGTAACACACATACAATACAACAGAACTGTACTACCAGAAAAATCAGGTTAATCTCACTTGTTCAAGCTTCTGAATCATGCAAGAGTTCTTCTGTATTTCCTACTTCCAAATACTTGTCTCGCACACACGGGCAATATACATACCTGCTTTCACTTCAAACGGTAACTCCAGTTCCTTCAAGGCATCTTTCTTTAGTGGCAAGTTTTCCAATTCAACAGCACCTATAGAAAGCAGTGGGGGAGAAGCAACTTACAAGTCAGCTGAACAAAATTATGTTAAAGAGTGCCAATTTGAACATTAAAGCATAAGATGACTAGAAACACACTTCAAAGAAAAGAATCAAATAAGATTTAATTTAGTATTATTAAGTATTTAATATACTCATTAATTTTCCAGTGCCATGTGCTCAAATTATTTGGTAAGATCAGCTAGAAGCAATCTAAATCTAGATCTGAACTTTGCCTTTACCAAGAAAAAAGCTTCTACTTCTAGTCTTTTTAAGAGACACTTCAGGTATTTTCTGAATGTTACAAAAAGCACACACAGAAAAGCTTTGGAGTGTTATAAAACATTCTCTCCAAAAACAGCAGACAATATCAGCAAAAGGCAAATTAGAAAGTATTGATTTTGAGTTCCCTGTGAAGATACAAGACTCATGAAAAACATGACATAAACAGAAGTCTCAATTACAAAGGAGTGTCTGCTAGCGCCAAAATGTAAGAGGTAAAGAGTATGGAATGTTTCCTTTCTCAGTCGCCCAAAAGAAACTTTACTGAAAAGCTTTAGGAAAAATGATACACAAATATTGTATAAGCTGAACAAGGTGATAAGATACGCTAAGCATACATTATCAGTCTCATATAAATTGGTTTAATCATGTTAATAAAAAGCAACAAAGACAGGAACATAAGTGAATCTGCTATTCATTGTAAAGTGTTAGTACAATATTGTATATTAAAAGCACTTATATAAATGTTAAATGCAGTATTAAGTATTATTGTTTCTATTCCATCTTCCAGTTATTACAAAAATGCACATTTTTTCTTCTCTCTCTCTCTTTTTTTTTTTAAATATCGCAGCATAAAAACACTACAAAAATACCAAGAATCCTCACCCTTCAGAAGGGCTACCGAAAGTTGGTCTGTGTTCAGGTTATTGACATATTTGCCCAAATAGGTGTTGAGAACCCAGGCTACCAATCCTTCCAACATGACTGTGTCCTAGAAGAGGGCAACTAAGGTTTTTCTGTCATTTTCTGGATCTCTGTTCCATAGTTACAGTTTTACTCTGGAAAAAAAAGGAAGAACATGAGTGTCTGAAACAGTCTCTCAGCAGCCATGTGATCCTGCTATGCAAAAATATTCACTGTAATCCATCTGAAAACCAGTAGAAATATTTAGCCTGATATCTACCTACAAGAACTGCTTTATAAAGTAAGAATCATCATGCAAATTCCCTTTAAGTTCCAACTCACACCAAGTTTCATACAGAACTTTGATGTTTATAGACCACTCCTATTAGCAAATAAAGCTCATCTTCACACTCTTTTTCTTCCCAAAGCACGGTGTTTTGATGCAATAATGAACGTGGCACTACAACACCTCTTCTTCCAAAGGGAAAGACTAAAATTCCAAATTGATCTGAAGCAGTTTTGCACTGGTTTCCTTAATCTCTTTTAAAAGCTGCTTCTGATATTTTCTTCAAGTTGCCAGCATTCTGGCTTTGGAAAGTCTAGCTTAAAGTAACAGGTGCCCATCCAGATGCTCCTTTCTCAACTTGATTTTATACCACATCTGTTAGTTTTCAAAACAGGCAAAGAAATAGAATGCTCCCCTCACCCCTCCTGCTAGTGCTGATCATTCCAATACTATTCGTTCTCCCCCTCTTCTATGTAATGCTCCTTTACAAAATTTTCTGGAGGCAGCACTTTGGTTTCTTACACTAGCAGACCTGTTACTGTGAAAAGATTGGATATGGAAAAAAGGAACAAATACCCATGTGCACAGGGGCTCTGCAGACCTCAGAAACTCCACAGGTCCACTTTTTTTGTGAGGGGCCCAAGCATCTGTAATTTTCACTCTAGGAAGAGATAACAAGCTTGCTTAATGAAAAACGTACTGAAAATTCCCTAAATAAAACTATATGCTTTATAGATGCTAAAGCTTTATGCCACCACATACACTGTAAATGCTCTGGAGGTGGACTTTCCAACTTCACAAATGGAAAATTATACATAGAACTGAGTGCATTCATATTCCATGCACAAGGTTAAGCGAGGGCATACACTTTTTCTCCACACTTGTATGAACTACAGGTTTTGTTTATACTGAATTAAAGTCTTTACTTTGTTTATACTGAATTAAAGTCTTTACTGATTCTAATAAAAAGCATCTAGAATACTTATGAAACATATTGTTTTTACTTCTTTTCAGGAGTGATGAACAACCACGTTCCTAAAATAGAGATGCCACTTGATCGTTACGCCAAATAGAGCAGGAAAGAAAACGGTCACCATTAATATTCAACGATGTGATATTAGAAAAACAGTTACATACCAGCTCTACAATTACACATGAAGGATCTCTACAAGCCACGAATGCAAGCACTTCTAACTGAGCAGCAAGAAGGCAGTTTGGCATCCAAACTACACTGCAGCCCAGAGCCATCAACTGTATTTTTGCAGCATTCTTACATGACATCTGTTAAACAGGCATTTATCCTCCCCAACCCCCCTTTTTAGGGGGGAAGAGTATATGTGTGGGAAGTAATCAGATACAAGTCACACAAATAGCTCATCAACAGTTAATCTAACTACAGGTTTTCAAAGTGATAGTGTAGATTTCTGCATCAAGAAAAGAAAAGCTCCATTAGAAAAGCAACACCAGTGATATTTGTGACATTTCCCTTCATACTGTTCTCCAGCCATTTCTTTTTCAACTCATGGGTTTATTGAAACATTAAAAATCCTTAAGTCCCTTTTAAAGTTTTTAATCTGTGAATTGCAAAACTACTACTAGCTTCAGCAATGGCAGGATTAAACACATCATTACAGTAAGAAAAAGCATGCATGCCCTGTCTTGTGGTTAGAATGCTCTACATGTACTTGCATCAGTTCTGTGTTTAAGAATGTCTCCCCACCACACATCTCTCTAAAACAGCATATATAAGGTTGAGTTCTACATAGCAGAAAAGCAAGATACCTCAGACATATTTACATTTAAGTAGGCTTGACAACAGAAAGAAAATGACAAATTCAAAAATTGCATTTCAGATTTTATATGCAGGGTTTTCCCATAAATAGTGAGGTATGCTTGATTAAAGGCTCAAATGCAGATGCCTGGATTTCTTTAAAAAACATCCTTTGAGAATTTTCAACTAATACAGTTAAAGGAAATAACCAGACTTAAGCAGATAATGAAAGGCTTTTTCTAAAAGCTAAAAAGTGAAACTGCTCTTGTCAGAGTGGAACACAAATGGCATAAATAACTGAAAGCAAGTCACATTAAAATAGGGAATATATTCACATTAGACACATGCTTAACTAACAACTTATCTTTGTAAAATGCCTCAATGGTTTTCCAAAAAACAGGACTATTACTTCACGTAATAAAGACTTAACATTCATACACTTGAGGCCGCCACCTTCTACTACAGCTTATTCTCAAGTAAAATTGATAAGAAAGCTAAAGTTTAAACAAAAGTGAACACAATAATCCATGTCACGTTATTACCCCTCAAAAAAGAAATCTACAAGTTGTTAGGAGCCAAATCAGAAGAAAGATCTTGAAGAAACATTCAGAAGCACAGAACAGGTTAACGTCACAATGACTGAAAAATCTCAGGTCCATGAATAATTCCATGCCTCAAGTAATCGTAAGAACAGTAAATAATGTAAATCATCCCCTTAACTTGTTGTGGAACATAGGTAACTACTGAGGAACCCTTCAACAGTTCTAAGGCATGTGCTTTTGTAATTTTCTAGTCCACTGCTGTGCCACTGGAAGGAAAACAAAACACTTCTTTCCTATTACAGTGTTTTTATTTCCTTAACATACATGGTAAACAAGAACAGTAAACGTTTAGCAGGATGAGAAACTAAATCCAAAGCCAGGAGTTCACTTAAAGTTGGCTCATTTCCTCTGGAGAAAAGTGTATTTTTTTGTAATGGGAGAAATGAAACTGCTCTGACAGCACAGGCCCTGAAGCACTGGGGCCAGGGTCAAGTGGCAAGGGACAGCTCGAAGGCAGCGCAGCAAAGAAGAAAGGAAGGTGGAGTAAGATTACTTACTAAGTGCAACTGGTGGTGAATGTGTGTGGGGAAGGGAAACGCTGCTTAGCTCCTGGCTACACGGCATGGAAGAGTCCTCACTCAAGACACTCTCTTTTCCACACACACAAACACACCGCGGGGAGGAGGAGTTTAGCAAGGGAGACGACCTGTTGGCACATAACGTATGTAAGAGGAGAGAGGAAAGGTCACCTTGCCGGAGGCGGCAGGCGGAGGCTTGAGGGAGAATCGGAGGTGCGAGGGGCAAACAGCCTGCGTCACGCGGGGACGGTGCGTGAAGGGGCGCCGCCGCGGCCCGGCCGCGGGGGCTAGGGAAGAAGGCAGGCCTCTGGCGAGGGCGGGCTCACTCGCCCCCAAGGCTCCGGCCCCGAAACACAAAGACAAGAGAGGGTACGGCTGCCCCTCGCCCCCTCAGTGCGAAGACGGCGGGGCGGAGCCCTGAGAGGGGCGTGAGGCAGGGAGGGGCCCCTCAGGGCCGGGCCCATGCCACGCTGCTAAAGCCGAGGCAGGAGCGGAAACCGACGCAGAAGGAAACTACAGCCGGGGCCTAAAGCCGTCGTCACGGCATGCCTCAGCCCAATTCCTGGCCACCACCCCAGCCCCCCGCTACCTACCTTAGCGCCCAGCCGCAGCCCTCTCCTCAATGGCGCACGGGGTCAACGGGCCGGTCGCCAGTCGATCGCGAAACGGCGGATGGGTGGGGGCGGGGGGAAGAAACGAGCACGGACGCCTGGGCAAGGGAGCGCCGAGCTATCGATGTGCTCTTCCCCCGCCTCTTTGAGGCGGAGCCGGGCCGGGCCTGCGGCGAGGCACTTCGCCCTCGCCCCGCTCTCCGGGGCGTGCGGGGCCGCAGCGGTTACACAAGCTGTCAGGGCGTGTGCGCGATGAGGCAGCGCTGCCCCGTGAGTCAGGCGCTGCCCCGTGCTGGTGCCAAAGTCGCGCGTCCCATCGGCACGCTGGCGGGGCGCCAACGGCCGGTCGCGAGCGGCGCCGGGGGCCAACGGCCGCACGCGAGCGCATGGCAGGCGCCAACGGCCGCACGCGAGCGCACGGCAGGCACCAACGGTCGGTCGCGAGGGCGGGGCAGGCGCCAACGGCCGCGCGCGAGCGGCGCCAGGTGCCAACGGCCGGTCGCGTGCGTGAGGCAGGTGGCAGCGGCAGCGCGTGCCGCGCGTGTGCGGGCACTGAGAGCCCCCGGGGGCCCGCGGCGCTGCACCGGCTTCCCCGCCGGGACGGGCGAACCACCCTGTTAGCCCAGTCCCAGGAGCCCTGATTCAGCACTGCATCATCAGCAGTGACGGTGGTGGTGACATTTCTGTCTAGCAAAAGACAGTGGGACATGCCTGTGCTAATGAGAAGGCACACCTTTTAATTCCTACCCCTGAGGATCATAAGTTTCATTTAAAGTAGTAACCACTTACATATTTAAGGAATGCAATCCTGCGTTTTATAATTAATATTATTACATCACACAGGGATTCATAGCATTAAAGATCCATTTGCCCAGGCTGGAGGTCACGATTGTGACTTTTTTAATCTACTCCATGAAAGAAATCTACTCAGTGAAATCTAGTCAATGAAAGAAGAATGTCTATTTAAAGAATTCTCCATAACATTAATCCTAGTGCCTATGCACAGACAATGGTTAATGAGAGGACAGTTGATCAATCCTTTTTTAATTAGGCAGTAACACTGAGAGAAATAAAATTGTTCTGAACGCAATAGTTCAAACTGTGAAATGAAACAACCCCTTCTAAAAATAAGAATTTTAATGTAAAGTTTGATGTTCATCATTATAAAAATATAGACTTTTTACTTTGTTTGTAAACAAATGCAAGCACATTTTTCATACTTCCAACATAAAACCTGAATTTTCTTTCTACCATGCAGCTTCATAATTTGAAAACCCAATAAATTTACTGCCACAAGCAATAAACTCTTTTTAACATTTTTTAAACTTTTTCAAAAATCTTCAGCTGTTTCTTCAATGTGGTCCCAATACTGGGAGCTGATGAACAAGATATGAAAATGTTCAGTACAGCACAGGAAGTTCAAAGCAATATATAAAATTAGGTACTTTTCTTGCATAAATTCTGCAATTTTGTAATAGTATCAGTGTTTCCATTTTGTAGGTCTTTGCATCTTTTCTGAAAATTACCTTCAAGTACAAGTTTAAAATGCCGTTCTACAAAGTTTTTATAGTAGGATTAGAAGTCTGTTTGCCATTTCTCAGTTCCAGACAAAATGTGAATAAATCTGATAGAAATATAATTTTTAAGCTTCCACATAAGCTAAATTCTGACTCTCTTCTGTAGTTGTAGAATAAACGCTATTCCAAGATACCCTTTTTCAACTTAAGGCCTCAGAAACAACAAATGCATTTAGTTACTCTTGAGGTAAGCCAGTATGTTTTCATGGAATAAAAGGAAAAAATTATGACTGCTGTCTGATTTTACTTAAGTATAATTCAGACACCATATTACAAATTCTGGTTGAATATAGATAGTACAGTTGTCAGTTAATCCACATACATAAAACATAACTACGGGAAATGCAATCCTAGAACTGAATTCCAAAAGCATGAATTCAAGAAGAACCTCTACTAATTTTCTGTAAGAGGTGGATGGATCTTCAGTGTGGATCAACAAGTAGAGGACAACAGAATTTTCTGGTTCTGAAGTTTGAATCAGTTCCACTTTTCACAGATTATGCCATGCAATCATCAACAGATAGTCCTTTAACTGAGGTCAATGGGGGTGAGCTGTCTGGATCTTCTCTAATGTTCACTGTAATGTAGAGAAAAATATTTTGCGTTTATGGTTGACCTTGATAACCGCAAAAATGAGGTCAGAATCAGTCAGGGAAACATATCAAAGCAGCCATGACATGAAGATGTCAGACTTTAGAACCATCAATGAAAGGAACTTACTGTCTACTTCAAGATAACAACTATTTAAGCTGGATTTCCTAAAATATTATGTACAACCAATGAAATAACAGAATAGTTGTAATCTTGTATAAAAACTGCTGTAAAAGATTTTGCTCGTCAGTATACTTCAGCTTGAATGTAAAGTTTGGTCCAAGGATGAAAGGAAGCAAATCATAAAAATAAAAAATATCCAAAGGCCTAGTAGAAATACGTACATGAAGATAGGAAATTGAATAGAATAGTTTTAAAATTACAACCACATGATAGCTTATTAGCATTGGATGACTGACCATTTAATTCCAGTCTCTTAGAAGGGCTGTTTGCAGTCATGTTTTCAACAGGTAGTATATATGAACCCAAATTATCATCACAAGAAGTCTCAGCAGAAAAGTCAATGGCATAAAGTTAGAGAACAGCTCCTTTTCAAAGCTAACAAAGGTCTCTCTCAGGTACGATCAAGATGTATCACAGAAGAAAGGGAAGAGTAGGGTATTCAGTTTAAAAGAAAAGAAAGCATTAAAAAGTGGTAGCTTCTTATAAACTGCAAAGATCGTCTTTTGAGTCTCAAGGCTGACAAAAAAGAGGTTTAAAACCTCAAAAACTCCCATGTCTATATTCATCTGAGATTTCAAGTCTCTGTAGGAATGCTACATTTAACATAATGTTTATTTTAGAAGATTGTTTGATGAATGTTTTAGAAGGTTGTTTGATGAATTTTATCAGTCAATCAATACGTGATCTGTAATCTCCTTTAACTAGTTTTCATCCCCACATCTTGAATACCCAGAGGAAACTTCTTTTCTTCTGGAAGTAAGTCTTGAAGTAAATTGTCCTTGGTTTCCACTGAGATCTGAATTTCAGTTTCTTTTTTCAAGGGGTTTTCTTCTTTTGAAAGGGGAATTTCTTCTCCTGTTGGAGAATAATGGGGAGCATTTCCATAATCCATGCTAGTTGAACTAGTCTGTTCTGGGAACTGGGAACTGCAGTCCGAATTACATACTTTAACAATACAAGTCACATTCACCTGTGTTCCTCCATTACCAGAGTGTTCTATCAAATAAACAAAAAACACATTAAGCATGGAAGAATGAAATCCAGAGTAGGATGGTTGGATTCTTTACCCAGTTCTTTGACTTAAAGTTAAAATAGACTCTATCTATCTCCTTGCTTCATGCAATTTATGCAAGCTGGTGGAGATGATTCTGCAAACTTTTTTTTTTTTTGATACAATAAAATCTACATATCATCCCAGGGATTAAAACAAAAGAAAACAACTAATAAAGAGACCTGGATCACGGTCAGCTCCCTGCCCATCTGTTTTTTCTTAGTCCCCATTTCATTTTGTCTCTTTCTCCCACTCACAGGAATATGCCTTCCATTACACTGATTCCCTAGTCTGCAAAACACAGTTTTGCAGCTGAGCACACTGAGCACACTGTCTTTACCGTTCCAGGCTGACAACTTAAAGCAATTATTTCTCCTTTAAAAAGCTCCTAAATGCTCTCTCTGCTGAACATAGCTCTGATGTTTTACACTGCCATTTACACTACTGCTAAAAAAACTCATAACAAATAATCAAATATCAAGAGGTTCTGGAACATGCTGATATATGATCTTTGACAGACTCTTACCTGAACTTGCAGAGTTGTGTCTGCCTCCGCTGTGAAGTTTACAACCTTCTGTGGCTGAATATTGCTGCTGAAATCCTTCCATTTCTTTCTTTTCACCGTTCTTGTTACTTATTACACTGACTCTTGCAGATCCAGCTGGATTATTCAGAGAGCTACTGCTTGACCCCGGAGTTTCCAAGAGATGCTGTTCCTCCTGCTCGGAGTTACTGGAGTTCTGTGATCCTGTATTTCTTATTTTTTTGTCACACTGCTTCTCTGTAGGGGAAAAAGGCTGGAACATTTGCAGAAAAATGCAGAACATTAACCTCTTTAAAAAAAAAACACAAAAAACTGCACTTAGGTATCTAAAGAAACTACTGATAATATCCATTTGCATAGTGATAACTGTAAATAAAATTCATACTAGCTCATCAGGTATTCAACAAAATGAATCTGTCTCCTGAAGGCACCTACAGCACTTCACTGATTATCCAGGGAACGAGGCTCTGAATCATACCTATGTTATATGGCTAAATAGCCTGAAATAATGTGAGGATGGGCCAGTCAGGACAGGTACGTCTTAGGCAGTAACCTGGGGACCAAACCAGCCCCTCCTCACTACAGTTTTAGCTTTCTGCTGTGCAATTTTCTTATACTGGTAAGTAGTTAAGATGGCATGATTTCTATATAACTATTAAAGAAATGGAGAAAAGGAAAAGGAATGAGTCACACTCACCAAATCTGCTTCTCTAGTTGGTGGAGAATATAAAAGTGCTGCAAGTGAGGAAAGTGTTCATTAATGGCAAAATTTGTTTAAGTTGCAAAAGCTTGCAAAGTTTATGTAAACATGGTGCTTTGCATGAGCTTTTCATCTGTTTCTCCTTTTGACCTTTGAACCCTTTGGCCAATTTCACCCAAATGTAACGGAGGAATGAGGTCAAAAGTTCCTCTGAACTTTCCTGAAAGTTTTCTTAAGCTAGGTTACCAGCCAGTGAAGCAGAACGTGCAAATGAACGTCTTCTCCCCTTGTAAAAAAAAAGTAGTGAACTCACATATTATTAGACATCAGAGAATCTACACATTAGCAAGCCTGCATCCATATCCAGCCATGAGAAAAACTTCGAAGCTAGCACCTTCTAAGACACCATAATCAGTCAACCACAAGGCTCAAATAAGTAGGAAACCAGGTGTTATTATTTCTTATGCTTACAGAACTGTTTATTTCACTGCATGAATCTTACCTTTTTTTTTGGAGACTAAGCAATATCCCAAAACAGTGATTATCAAGACCAATAACAATGGCCCTGTTACTGATCCTGAAAATTAAATAAAAGGTAAGTTATTTAGCAGGTCTATCTGACAAAGGAGAGAATTAGAAACAAGTATTCATTTCATAGTTTCTGTCCATGACTAATAAAAGCTAAATTCACAAGTAGCTGCTGTGTCTGACATTCACATTTGACATCTTGGATTACTGGGTACCAAGTCACATTTCAGTCTCCACCACTTCGTAAGATTGAATTTTCCTGTGCTGAAAAGTGAGGACAGATTTCTGGCCTCAGACGCAAAAGGAACCTCAGTAGGCTAGCAACAGTCCTTTAAGTATAAGGCCAGGCAGCCCAGAATGCTCCTAAACACATATGCCTGCAGGACAGACTATGAACAGGAGAGAATATGTCTGCCCTTATCAACACTATAAGGATTTCCTATCCTGGGAAAGGCTGCCAGAAGCCTCCAAAAGTCACTCTCCAGGAGGATCATTAAGTCAAGTTCACCTCGGCCTAGAATCTAAGATGCAAGCTCTTTCTACCAGCTACCCCTTCACAGCAGCAATTCTTAGGAAATGCATTGCATAATCTAGTTCTGCGCTTTTTAGAAATATTGCCAGAATTACAAAGATTGTAGAACGCACTGAGGCAGGGCAGATATATAGGTAAATAACATGCAACTCCATACAAGCAGTGTCATATTGGATTAACTCCACTGTTCTGAAGTTCTACCTGGGTACAGGTATTTGTACTCTCAAGGAAACTGAGAACTACATGCAATCTTGCTTCCTAGTCAGACGAAAATGACTTTCAAAGAATTAACAACTCACCAATGATATGAGACATATCAGGTGCAGCGTTTAGAACGACAGGTCGAGTTAATATTTCAGGTCTGTTAGAAGTTGAGCTTTGGGTCGGGATAGGTTTCACAACAGTGCGAGGTAGAGCTGTGGCCAACGCTATTACTGAGTGACTGCAAACAGTGTCATTCATGCTGTTTCCTGGAATAGCCACTGATTTACAACTGCAAGAAACAAAAAGAGAGGTTGGAAAAGAAATCAACCCTAGGCACAGTTAGAGGTTGCTATTAGACAGAAACGCTGGCTTACACTGTATGCGGCGTACAGCTGGTATTGTAAGATTCCTCATCTGAAAAGGTTCCAGGAGGACAAGGTTTACATTCTGTATCTGTGCTGTCTGTTCCTTTAAACAAACAGAAAAACTCCGGTTAGTCATCTAGTGAGAACCAAAAATGAATAATCAAGGTCTGTGGTACAGATCCTGGAAGCGATACAGAGGCAGTACACAAAATACAGACTGTGACCGTCACAAAAGCGATTAATAAGCAACACCCCACCCAAACACAAGTCAGAAGATTCATCAGGTGTTACTTTTGTGCCCTTGATAGTTGGTCTTTTTCAAAGACTGTTAAAACCTACAAAAAAGTTAAAACATGGCACTACAGACAATGCTGAGCCTTTCCGCTAGTCCCTAATAGGCTGACCACCTATTTCGTTCTGCTGCATTTTTGGCTTTTTTCAAGTGCTTCTTAATTTCTTACCATTAGTAAGCAAGCCACCTCTCTGAATATTGTTTTCATCTTGAGATAACTACACTGTCAGAGTGGTAAATTTCATCATCTAATAAAGAGAAATTAATTCCTCCGCGGGACAGCATAGAGTCATCATTACTTACTATATCCTAAATTCAACCTGAAGCCCTGTTTTAAGGTTTTAAGCAGGAATTATGTGGTCCTGAATCTGAGTAACTTGTATGAAAGAAGTCACACAATGCAGCAAAACAAAGGAAAATTAAGTTGGATTAGAGAACTTCATGATATATGATAATAAAAGATCGAGCTATTTTGTCCCTTTCAATATGCCTCTTGAGAACATTGTTGCTCTATTTACTGCCTACTTGCTAAGATAATGGTTGCATTAGAAAGAATACATAACTGTAGGGCATTAAAATACATTATTCCTGTAATTTGCTGAGTTCAAGGGAGATTAGGAAATATTTATGGACTATTAAGGTAAAAATAACCCTCTTCATACAGTAAAGCTGTTTTGTATGTAGATTCTGAGTGTTCAGAATTAAATTACCTCTTTTGGAAACTCGGTAACCTTTTCCACACTTTTTATGCACTCTACATATTTTGCAGTGCCCGTATATTTTTGAAAAGCAGTACTCATTGGGTGGGCAGCTACAGATTCTGTCCTGTGACTTCGTGCACGTTTGAACCTGCACAAAACCTGTTTTTAAAACAAGAAAAAGGCAAGATGCCATTAGCAACAATTAAAACCACTGTCTGCAACGTTTCAAGTGACTGTAAGGTGATGTGCATATAGTAAAAACTGAAGACAATTTGCAGCTTCTGATTAGTGTACCATCATAAAAAAAAACGTTGCATGCCCAACATCTGTATTTTCAGAAGAGTTGCTTCTCCTTTAGAGGTCAAATTTGCATTTGGAAAATTTACACTTGGAACTCTGTACCTACAGTTGTAATATGATTATAAATATACATATTTGTGTTATCATCATTGCAGTATCTGGAAGCCATACTAAGATTTGTAGTCTATGCAGATCATGCAACTATATTTAAAGTAATCAGAAACCTTATTACGGCCATTTTCAGCCTCTATTAATCAGTTTTGTAAAATTATCTATTTAGATCAGACCAAAGCTCCTTCAAATGACTTTGGAATGGATCCTTAACATTCATTTGCTAGTGAGTCAAATGGATACTTTCCTATATCAGCTTCCTTTAGAAACAACAGGGAACAGTATGACTGAATTTGTTAGTCCACACTGTCTGTTAGACCAACATACAGATGGTATCATCTACTTCATGTACTATTAAGCTCCCTCTAAAGAACTGAACCAGCATCCTTTCACTGACTATGCCGCTTAGCAACTGAAATAAACGTAATATAAGATTATCACAATCGGTGTTTGGCTGTTGGCAGCCCAGCAGACAGACCAAGGAAGGACTGGATGCTAGAAATTGAATTGTCCACTTAGCCCCGTTAAAGTCAGCTCTTAGCTCCATAGGCTGGGCAGTATAGGCAGGAAGTGACTCTACTAATGACATTTGCCTCTATTTTAGGGATAAAGTGCCTTAGTTTCCAAGTATACAAGACTGCTGTGAAATTTTTAGGATGTAAAAAGAAAGGAGAGTGCTAATGGTCTACAGGACTTTTCCTGTCTTTCTTCCAAAATCTTATCAGTACAAAAAACAAGAATGGAAAATGTTCATTGGGAATATACAAGTGATAGATCTAAACTCTTGAGGAGTTTCCTTAGGAGAAAAGACCAGATTAAACCAAATCAGCTCTTGGAGCAGGCTGCTAAAGGCACAAAAGTCCCTTTACTAATTCAGGCCTACCTTTTCTGCAAGGTGATAAGCAGGCAAAACACTGAGGAGACCGATTCCAGATCGCTGTATATGAGTTAGGTCCACAGGGACTGCACTGTGTGTCCATACTGTCAGTGCAGCTCTCTAACTTATACTGACCTATAAAAAACAATAAAATCTCATCAGTAGGAATCACTACAAATTAAGGTAAGTTTCATTCTTAGCTGCAGCAAACTTTTCCTTTGACTGCCGTTATCAGACTGGTAGCACGCACCAAGCAGGTTCTAATTTAAACGGGGATTGCATGTATACACAGGGAAAATCTGACCTCTTCCATGTCATTCATGTTTGACACCTTTTCCTACATTCAATTCAGTGACTTCCAGCCATCTACAAAGCAAAAAGGCATTAATCCTGAAAAAAAAACCCTCAGCATGTGCTTAGATGCAGTTACCACAGTATGTAAAAGAAAAACTTTTCTACCCTCATAGATGATGTGTTTTGTGGTGAAACACATAGGATGGTGTTTCATGCTGAAAGTCAGGCACATGCTAGAATGATGTATCTGCGTGAGGCCCTTACTACCTTTAAAGACAGCAAGTGAAGAAGGCATAATAAGCATCATTATCACAAACAGACCTGAATTAAAACTGCAGCACTTGTCACTACTGAAAGGACACAAGCTCTAGCTCTTTATAAGATGCTTATTCTTTTTCCTTCACCTAAAAGTTGTTAGCAGAGCAATGACAAAGCCAGGAAAGAATCCTACAATGACTATCCCTGAACCACTACAGGAGTGAAAAGGGACCCAGCAAACAGTCTCGGAGACAGCCCTGGGATGTGAGTGAATAATTAGGAACATTTTTAAATGCCTCTTTCATCATTTGCACTGCTCTGTTCCTTATGCCTCTTCAATGACCTTTGAAACTGAACATCTTCAGTGAGTGCTAACAGATCAAAGCCATGAGTTTCTGAAGTTACTGGCACTCTAAAATGAAATCAAAAGCTGTCAAAGATAGTTTCTCCAGGAACAGTGAGGTGAACACTCAAGTTTTTGGCAGATAGTTACTAGGAAAAACACTGCTACTCTTTCCACCAACTCCTTTCACTAAAGACTGAGTTCAGTGTAGTGGTGGGAATGAGTAAACAGTGTAATGGTGGGAACAAATAAGCATAAGCTCCAACATATCCTTTCTGAAGAAAGGGAAACACCTTAGCTCAGCCATTCCCTCCTTTCTTGAAAGGATGAAGAAGATAAAATCAGTGTCTCACATCCTATACAAAAATAACCTGCAATATATAATCAGAAAGCAGAAGGCATCACTGAGAAAGTCTTTGGAGCTTTTTGGAGAACTTCTGTTCTCCAAAGAAAGGAAGGCCAGAGGTGAGCCATGGAAACTATTGCCAAAGACTTTGTTTTTGAGTATACTTATTTGAAACTTAAAATACCATCTCCCATATCCTACTAATGATTTAGGCTCCAATTTTTTTGTTAAATTATGGTAAAAACATTTCAAATTCACAATAACAAAAGTAGATGTGTTAGGTTTCCTGCAAATTGTTGTCCAGAGTTTGTTATTCTGACAAATTAAAAGTTAGGGGAGAGAGTCATATTATAGACTGACCACCATTTACCGGAATATATAGAGGTTTTAATTATGAATCATCATCTTTGCCTCCATTGTGTTTTTAACAAAGGAAGTTTGACAGATCTTTCTAGACATTTTTTGTTAATTCAAGCAACTGTGGCTGTTTCAGCATATACTGGTTTCCTGCTTAAACTTCCGGATCTCTCTGACAGGAACTCAGCATTTATGGAGACAAATTTTGTTTGCTCAGCATGTCATGAGACAAATATGCATTTTTTTGCTGTGTCTAATGTCATCATATAATGACAGCTTTTTGCAAAAACTCTATTATTAAAATATCAGAATGTCACTACTACCACACAAAAAAAACCCCAAACCCTCAACACCCCCATATGTCTGCACTCGATAACTGTTCACTAGCAAAAGATCACTAATAATTATGACTGGAGTGTAAGACATGACACCTCAAATCAGGAAAACAGTTTCAGTACTCTTGTATCTCTGTATTATCTCTGGTAGTGGTCTGCAGTGGCTGTTTTACAGTAAAGACAAAAAAAAACTTCTTAATGAGCAATTACAGATTAACCTGCCCAGCAGAAATCCCCTTATATAAGTGATATTATCAAAGTACAGAAATTAAGCTCTACCTCACACCCTGTTTTACAATGTATCTGTTATTATTGGGCTTTGGTCTGATACATGTTGTTTAATTTTTGTAATTTCATTAGTTAGCTGTTGTTTGGGTCTTTTTTTTTTTTTAAGATGCATATATGCAATTAAATATTATTTTTTACTTAAAATTGCTCAGCAGCCTAAGCCAATCTCCTGATAAGCCCCAACTAGGTTAACCTTGTAACAAAATTCCTTTTATGGTAAACATTGTGTTTCTCTTGCAGATATTTTTACAGTCACAGCATTTTACGCTCTTCCAGTTAAGAGTGCATTAAGACAGCAAAACTCTGACGCTCTTCACATGTGTCAATAATCAAAACATAGAGTGCTCATCTGAAAATGGATTGAATTCGGCCATGTAAAGTAATGGTGTAAATTATAAGTTACCTGGAGGGCACTGACTGCAACATTTATTAAGTCTTTCTTCATAGAATTCCCTGCTGGGATCCTTGCACTGTGCAAACTGTGGTGTATAAGGCAATGAATATTCCTAGGAGAAATCAGAGGGAAAATCATGAATCACAAGTCCATCCACCCTGACCCTCATGTAGAGATTCAAAAGAGACAAACATTTAAAAATCAGTGCAATTATAACCACCTTCCTTTCCAAGATGCTGATCCAGGTCTGACCAAATGGAAAGAAGCAGAGGCCAAAAGTATAAGGAGAATGAACAGGTTAAAGCTACTGTTCTATAGCTCTTTGGCACATTTTTTCAGCACAATAAAGACAGATTATAAGTTCAAGGTCTTTAAAAGCTACCATAATTAATGCATGCCTCATTCACAGTTCAACATACCAAACTGGCTTGAATTCAACAAGACTTTGAAACCACTTAAAGGTTCCTGTTTTTGAAGATCTGTCTTCAACTTGTCACAGTGCCCAAAGCGGTTTCTCCAGGTTTAACAGCCAGAAAAATACAGTCGAAACACGGGGTTAGCATCACAGCCAGCCACCGGCGAATCCCCTAAACCAAAGGGCTAAGTACCCTTTCTCAGTTGGCGTGACTCAATGGGCCTTATCATTCCAAATACTTTCTGATTCCTTTCTGAACAAGAGAGGCCTCCAAAACACCACTGACTCTTCTGAAAAGGAGCAATTGTGTAGTCTTGAAAAAAAGTGCATATGAAACAGTCATAAAATACACTGTACCTAATTTTCAGCTCATATAAATCAGCACAGCTCAATGACTTCAATGAACAAATGCCAAAATATTTGAGGACCTGACATCTATTTTCAAAGGGGAAAAACATACTCAGTGTGAATAAAAGAGTCTAGGTAGTATAAACGTAGGAGTTTCCTGCTAGATCAAAAGGATGCTGTTCAAAAACTATGTGACACTGCTCAATTCCCTGCAGTGTGAAGAGTTTGTTCCATGTATAGTCTATACACATTTAGAGAAGTACTTTACAAATATAATTAAAAAGAGAAATCAAAACAAGAACAAGTTCTTTGGAGGCCGGTAATGAAAATATCCTTCCTCCTTACTGAAACAACATGTTGATCATTTATTGTCTTCACATTACTGACAAAGTAGATTAGCACTTCCCATTCTCAACAATTGCTTAAAGGAAACCCAATATTTTCTTAAGCAGCTTGTTGAAATATTTTACTTCTTATCTAGCTGTATATCAGAAACAGGGTTTGACACACCTACTCAATGGTCACTTTCAAAAAGAACCTTTTCCTAGAATGTGAAGGCAAAGAAAAGCCTTCTTGAATTTGAATATTCACTCAAGAAAAGAAAAAAGGAAGGCAAACTATTTAGGTAAAAGTTTCACAGCTCCTCCTATTTAAAATGCTGAAAGTTGGTGACACTGACCAGAATCAGGACGATTCTGATCTCCTGTGATCAGTCAGTTGAGCTGAAGACTCAAAACCAGAGACTGGGGCAGAGTTTCACCAGTACCCATCCCATTCTCTCACAGGCAGATCAATGATAAACAGTCAAGTTGCAAACTGAAAAACAGAATAGTAAAGACCCTTTTAACAGCCTAGAAACTGCAATGGGGTGGGGAAGAATGACAAGAAACCATTCTTCTCAAACACCAGAACAGGTTGCCTCTCTTCGGAGGCTGACACAGAAAGCGTACATCCCAAGCAGAGAACAGGGACTGCACTTTAATGTAAAAATCCCCCACCTGCTTCCTAAAATCTGCAACTGCTCAACAAGGTATTGCCTTTATCCCTCAGAACTTCCGGCGGGCAGGTAAAATAAGACTCAGCTGCTGAGCACAAACTGAGTTTTTCAGATTCTGCTCTTTGTCTTTTGATAAAAACAAAGCCAGTTTTACAGGAGCCATGCTGCAGTCACAAATGTCTCCAAAAACTCCTTCGGCCTCCACTTTTGCTTTGCAGTAAGAGTGGCCTGCTCGAGGACTGAAGACTTTGAAGCAGAACCAGGAGGACGGCTTCAACATTATTATTTTCATCATTATCAATTAGAATCATAACAACTCAAAAAGAAAAATAAGGCTGTCCAAAACCTTCTAGGTTCAGTGAGAACTGCTAATGCTGGACTTGGTACTGTACCCTCACAGGAAGGGCAATAAGTAATAGAGAAACCACACCATTTGCAAATGTGAGCTGACACTGTAATATGATGAAGAAGGGGAAAAAGGCTGTGGTCTCATCAGAAATACTTTTAGTTTAAGTTCTTTTCTTGTTTATTTAGAGAAGAAAAATCAAGTGCCATAGCTGCATTTTTGCAGTCACAATGATAAACTTCATTAAAACAAACACTCGAGCTTATTTTTAATCTGAAAACTTCACTTCAAGCACACACACATACAGAAAAAGAGAGAAATACAACAAACCACATCACAAATTATCCTGCTGGTGAGGTTTCCCGGCAAGAAATGTTCTTACCTCATCCTCTGCATTATCTGTTGTAAATACTGTCCTGAGAGTTAAAGGCACAGGAAAACCTTAGGTCTATGGGTTCACATCTGTTTCTCTCAAGTCGTGCTTGAAAGGATATCTCTACTGACTGATACAATCTTCCTGAGAGTTTATCTGATGAGCTGTGGCTCTTGATGACATACAATTGACAATTCCTTGCCAGCTGTCCTTAAAGCCCATTATGGGAAACTAAAAACAACTTATAACTCACTTAGACACAATTTATACACGCACATGAGCTCAGCTTTGTTCCCACTGGGGGGATGCCACTAATTTCAGCAGTTATTTCCAAAGTAAGTTCGTTTAATAAGGCTACTGTCAAGGTCAACAGCCAGATCTCCTACTCTACCAGAGCAAACGTAGGCCTCTTAACTGTTGTAAAACTCTCCTGCCTTCCTCGGCTACAAGAAGGCTCCACTTCTTCTAGACATCTCAGCAATTTTAGGGTCTGGGTTGGGCAGTGCAATATTTGCTGCCCAAACCAGAAGTCTCTGGCATCCAGGTCTATTGGCTACTTTGGGCTGAAAGACTGACAATGAGTAGGGAACTGGAATCTATCCCATAATGTTTACATTTTATTACTGTTTGCATGTCTCGTATGTCCTTATTTTCTTCTGCTTTTACTGTGACTCTATGTTCTGCAAGTAGATTATGATAAGAAAAATAACCTTTTATTTAAAGGGCTCCCTAATCATGGAGAATAAGGAAAACCCACTGAATTTAGAAATTATGTAAATATGAAACCCTTTCATGGTCTGATGTGACTCATCTGAAAACAATCAAAAATAAAACCTGTTCTCAGGTTAAGTTCTCAGTTACAAACAAGGTAACAATAACCCAGAGAAACAGTTTTGGGGAAGAAAATGCTGAGAAGCTTGTATTGCGTCTTTTGGGTTAGCCTAGCCTTAAATTTTTTCAGATTAGGTAGCAGTGTCTAAAGACAGCAGACTTTTAAAGAGAGTTGTAGAGACAAAATGAATTTGGAAGGCTTCATTTAATCTGAGGGATGCCAGTAGAGGCAAAATGTCTCCTCCATCTAGCGACAGAGGCATGGACATTATTAAACACAAATTTAGTCTACCTCTATGCATACTGATCAAATTAGGCAACTTATTTTGGCATTTGGTTCTTGTGCTGAGATACAGCACAAGAAAGGTGAGTAGCCTCTACTCGCTCAAATTAGAAATGAGTAAACTCTGTGATTGTCCTTGCAACTCACTAGTAAATATTTTTGCAATGTCCATGTATTAAGCAAAAATAGAGAAGTTATGTACAAGAAGTCAGTGACTCAAGATTCTCTCCCCAGAGTCTCTGCATTGTTTGCATCATTTTCCCGTCTGCCTTACAGCCATCCAGTAGATAGGTGACCTTATGTGAAGAGGGGCAGGCCAGCAGCAGCCCCCATCCAGCTGAGAGGTTAGTACAGACTCTTCCAAACATGTGTTTGCACATACTGTTTCCAAGATTCCCCATATCCTATCTCCACTGAGAGAGAAAACTAGCAGAGTATGTGCCAGTATCCCATGATTTTCAGGCTGAAACTGTACCGGTGCTGTGTGCGCCAGAACTAGTGGAAGGAAAGGGCTTATGGGCTATCCCCCACACGCAGTCACGCGGAGGCCAACCACAACTGAGACTCTAATGTCTGTACTGGAGCTGAGCCTGTGTTATGAAGTTCAAATCCAGATTTGGATTCATGCTTCTTCAAAATCAGAAAGACCTGATCCAATGCACCAGCCTGACTCTATCTACTGGGGAGGAAGGCCAAGGTCAGAAGGCCAGGCCTTAACTTTCACAGCACTGTGATAATGTAAGGCATTCCCTGTGTGCTGAGTATTAGTTAAAGACAATTTCCTTCAATTCCTGCCTTACAGTTTGTCCCTACGTTCTTGGACTTTATGTTTAATTAAATTGAAGTATCTTCAATACTAGAAATAAGACATGCTAATGGTATATGTGTTCATCCATTTATATACCATTCAGTTTTACTCAAGGAGGCTATTTAAAACAAAGATGTAAACACATATTTCAATCCTAACTCACATTTCTACACATTTATTGGTTTCCTTTTCTTACAGTTGATTTCTTCAAAATCAAGCTGTCAAACAAAGGAGTCTGAACAGGAACTACATCTGGCATATAACGTTCTCTACGCATATGAAACCACAATGAAGTCATCAAAGACTCTGACATAAGAATCTGTTTCTATAGAAAGGACTTGTGGTAGAGAGATGCCGTTTGCTGAGCAACCAAGTCTAAGACAGGAAAACACAGAATTCTATTTCAAATATCTAAACTGGTCCTGTAGAGAATGAATTCTGTTTAGGATTAAATTTGTCATAGATAATAGCAAGTCTCACTGAAATCAGTGGAAGTTATATCAGGGTATCAGGCTGTACCAGCTATACGCAAAGCATAAAGCTTCGTTTAAAGTTCTTTCCTGCAAATACTGCTCTAAGATTGTGTGTCCCTTATGTGAATTGTTCTCTTATCCTATATTCTAATTTAATTCTGTAAAGACAAAATACCTATGATCTGTTAAAGGCATTTTGCAGAAGTAAATGTTGTTGTATAAGCAAGAGTCCTGCAAAGCCACAGATAAACAGATTTATAGTTCCACCTTCCCCTGAGAAAAAAAGTATCTTTTTCCTTACTGTTAGAGATTATCTACTTCATTGGCACTCACCATCATAATATGAGTACGTTCATTTTCCCTGAAAGGGATGGCATTAGCCTGCATAGAATATGGAACCTATTCACAATGTGCAAAAATAATAGAAGCAAGGAAAAGTTTGTAGGGAGAGATAATATCTTTTATTACATAAACGTATATATTTGGAAAAATATACACATTTTCAAGGATATCAGCTCTTCTGTTTCAAAACATCAGGCTTGTGTATCCAAAAGCTGTTCTGTTTTCCCAAATGTTGCTCTAATAAAAGATATTATCTACTAAATCAAGACACTTAGAGTAACACGAACTGTCAAAGCTGATGTTCCTGAAAATCTACAGTTTCTCTGTAGAAAGTGAAGGTAATCACACACAAAAGGGGGAAAGCAAGAGGAACAATAGACTGCAGGCCTGAGAGGTGGAAAGACAGGTCGCATCCTCATCACCCATCAGGGAAGGGCAAGCTGGTGAGCAAGTTTCCAAGGAAGGATCAGCAAGTCAGTACTGGCCACACCAAGTCTGAGCTTAAATAGAGACATCCTGGAAGATGCACCTAATGGAGACAGGCTGATACCTAATATTGAAAGCAGAGTAGGAATGGAGAAGATACGTAAGCCCTAAGTATAAAGATGACAGATGAAACCATATGAAGACGACAGCCTCAGGGTGAAAAAGAGAAGACATAGTTTTGTTTTATAAAATGCAGGGAACACATCCACAAAGGCTTCTTTATGATATTTTGGGAAATTTTAAAATGATTATTTCTATGCTGTTGAGTGAGCATACATTTTAAATCATGTGTCCTTTACCTTCCACTGTGTGTACATTTATATTTAACTGAGGCTCAGCATAGTTTATACCTGGCAATCCTGTCAAGGGCTTCAGTGCATAAACCCTGCCATTGCTAGCCTCATTCCTCTTTTATATGCTGTAATGCTAGAGTCCTCCTGCATTACATGCACAGATGAAATCATTAAGGGAGACAGAAAGCGAATAATACTAGAAAACCTGAGCCAAAACCCAAACCAAGACACTGTTTTCTTTAGGGACACTGGGAGCTGGATCGGACAGATCATGTGCAGCTGTGTCTTAAGGAGACCAGGCCAAAAGCTGGCACAGAAGAACTCAGATCTTAGGGACAAATCAAACTCAGCAGCGCAAGTCAAACTCAGCAGCGCAAGTCTATTTCTAGGTGTCAAGGGGCTGTGACCTGCCTAGTCACCCTCCTAAGATGCCCAAGGTACCAGCCAAAAAACACTGCCAGAGAGGATAAGTGTCTTTTAGGCTAAATGCTGGAAATGGCATTTTGCTATTATTTTGAAACAGATTTCTGCACAGATCAGCAACTATGCTGCACAGCACACTGTACAGCTTTGCAAAGGACAGATATTTAGGTTTCAGGCTACCAAGAAAGTTTCTAAAAGTATCTGGTGACTGAGTTGTTCGAAGTGGCAAAAATTATGTTCAGTTCCTGTAACACTCAGGCTAGAATCTTTCAGATAATTTAGGCTGAATAAGAAAAACAAGAAAAAGTGTGTCACTCAAGAACTATTGCTTTACTGGATTCTCTCCCTCAGCAAAGCCAAACTAAGGTTACTTTAACTGGTCATTTTTAAAAATTGGTAGAACAGGCAGATTTTTTGCAGCTCTGTGGCACATGCAGTGTTTCTGAAGCTATTGGTTTTTTTGTTTGTTTGTTTTTAAGTTATATATGAGCTTTTCTTTGGTTTAGCAAAAGCCTGAGGACGACAAGAAAAGTGATGCTGAAAATTCCTCCATGCTTTCCACCATTATAGAATCATGGTTTAGCTGAGAGAAGACTTAATTTGTTTTGAATCACTCAGCCCTTTATTGAGGTTGACAGCAAGGAGCGTGAGGCAACCTTACTGTTACATTTTGGTGATAGGGTCTGCTACAGTTCTGAGACCCTCCCTTCCTTACCTTCTCCATCCCATCCAGTCCAAAGTATTCAGGGAATCAAGTTCAAAATACTGTCATCTTAACAAACCAGGGCTGAAATCAAAATGGGTGAGATGTAGCTGAAAATATTAATCTAATCTATTATCACCCAATTATAGCATCCAGTCTGCCTTAAAAGACCATTGAATTCCAGGTTCGATATACATTCTGACATCCTGCTCACCTTCTTCCATTTAGTCTTATCAAGGCTAAATAATTATAATCATGTAAATATGCAAATAACATGCACATCCCATAAAAAAGCAATGATCTGGACATCTCAGAACCATTTCCACATTTATCTTCACAATCCAGTACGCTTTAAAAAAAGATGAAAAATGCTATCAATATACCACCACAGCATAAACCTAAACAAAGTGAAAGAGATCCCATCAAGCTCTTCGGTTTAAACAGTTAAAAACATTCACTGCCAAACAGAAATATAGCTGGCTAGAAAACAGAACAGACACAGCTGGATCACATCAGGTCTTAGATGTAAATTAAAGGTCTTTTCTATGTAAATAGGGAATGGTTTCAAACGATCCGATAAAGCACAACGAGCTTTTCCTGTTTAAACAACGGTGTAAAACACATGCAGATTTTGCACTCTGCATTTGCCAGCACACTCGCAGCCTTTGCAAATATTGCACACCAGTCCGAAAAGTCAACCCCGTTTCTAATGAATAACTAGGAAAGATGGTTAGTCATTGCTCTGGGAAGCCAGGAAAACGCAGCAAAAGGCAGCAGGACGAGGGAAGGTGTTAAAGGCGGCTAAGCGGGGGGGATGCGACCCCGGCACCGCACTCACCCGGCCGCCCGCGGCGCCTCCGGCCTGGAGGAGCGCGGCGAGAAGCGCCCAGCGCGGCCCCATCCCGCCGCCGACTGAGCAGCTCCTGCCCGGCGGGGCGGAGCGGGCCGGGCCCGGGCCCCGTCCTAGTCCCGGGCCCGGCCCTGGCGGGGCGGAGCGCGCCAGCCCCAGCGCCAGCCCCAGCCCGGCGGGGCGGAGCGGAGCGGGGGAGGCGGCCCGGCTGCGGGGCGCCCGTTCCGCTCTGCTCTTGAGAGAAACTCTCGTTTATCGAGTTTTGAACTGCTCTCCCGAAAAATATTTCTCCTGCACCTATGTACCGAAAGTATCAGCCGTGAAACATTTACGTATCAGACAAGGAAAAGATGGCTTATGCGTTAAAATCCATTTAATTTTTCAACTCAAAGGTTGCCAGTGGCATTAGAGTAACCAACTGCAATCCATCTAACAGGTTACAGTGCCTATGATTCATCTAGAAAGCTGTAAAGATTAATTTATACATAGAACTGAAATATGCAAATATGCTCTGTCAGTACAGAATGTCCCCGAACAACCACGGCCATGTGAACGTGGTTATTCACAGCTGGTGGATACACAAACTGGTGTTCTCTAAAATTAAACAGAAATTCCTGTGTTTCGCTAGAATGAATTGAATGTGCTGGAAAACAGTGAGCTGCCCTGACTGGAAGTGAGGAAAGCGTGGCCAGTATTTGTCCTACTCAATTTTGCTTCCTCCTAGCATTGCTGTTTTATGTCAGTATGGGGTGACTGGACCGCCTGCTGCACAACAAGCACTTAAACCAAAAAATATTAATTCTCTTTCGCCTCCTTTTTCACCTCATGTAACTGCCGCTGACAGGGCAATACCGACAGCTGAAAGAAATGGAGTCTCAGATACCCATCTGAGCATCAGGAGCAGCTTCCCTTCTGAATGAAACAGAACAAGTACAAACACAGGAGCAGTCAGAAAGGATTCACTAATTACCTCTCTTGCAAGGCTTAGTAGACGAACTAAATACACCTGTCGTGGCAACAGTTATTTTTAGAAAATATTTTATGTTCTAGTCCTCCACAGAAGAATGGAATTCAAGATGTAAATACTGGAACTAGCAACACTTAAAACTAGAACCAGTTTTCAAGTGTACTATAGGTAGATTATCCACTGATAAAAGTCAATGGCTGGATCCCATAATGCTGAGGTTCTCATATTTCATCTTTGGGGCTGCGGTTCCAAGAGAATGAAAACCCCTCTCGGTTTGTTTCTTCAATCGAAAAAAACCTGGTAATATATCTTCCCCTGTATTGAGAGGCTTAATGGATAAAGGAGATTCAGTAGACACACTGCATTAAGATTTTCAAAAAGCCTTTGACAAGGTTCCACACCTAAGAACATCAAAAAAACTACATTGCCATAGGTTTAGAGGAAAGGTTATTTTATGGATTTGCTTAAAGCTTAAAGGATAGGAAAGTTATGACTGGTTTAAAAGACATGAAGGAAAGAGCTCATCATAATGGTCATTTTTCAGGATAGAGTAGTGGGGTTCCTCAGGAATTAGTGCTGGGACCAGTTTTATTCAAAATATTCCCCAGTGATACGGAGAAAAGTGTGCACAGTGAAATCTCCAGGTTTGCAAGCAGTACTAAACTCTTTCAGGTAGTTATGTGACATGGAAAAGGCAAGGAAATTCAGAAGGTGCTCATGAAACTGAGCAGGCAGACAAAAAGGTGGCAAATGGGCTTCTATGTAGATAAATGCAAGGTAATTCATTTAGGGAAAAATAACCTAAACCAGGCCTACCTGGTACTGAACTTGCAGCTGGCAGTTATCATTCGGAAAAGCGATCTTGGAGTCATCCTTGATAAGTCTCTGAAATCATCTGCTTAGTGTGCAGGCGCAGCCAAAAAAACCAACAAATTGGCAGGCATCATCAAGAAAGGCATTGAGAACAAAACAGAAATTATCCTTTATTTAAAACCTTGGCCAACCTTCTTGAACGAAGTACATAGTTCTGGTCTCCAGATCTCCAGAAGAACTTAGTGAAATTAGAAAAGATACAGAAGAGATCAACTAAAATGACCAAGGCAATGGAGCAACTAACATACAAGAAGATTATAAAAAGGTGGGAATTCAGTTTGGAGGCCGAGGGGAATATGACCAAGAATCATAAAGGCAGTGGATAAAGCGAGTGCCAAACATTATTGCAACTCAGTATTGCATTAAATTCTGTAATACAAGAACTAGCGGCACTCACCGAAACAAGTAGGAAGTCAGTTTAAAATGGGCAAAAGTCGATCTTTACACAGTGAATTGTAAATGTCTGTAATCTGTTCTAAGCGAAGATTGTGGAGGCAGGTTGTACCAGGAGATTCGAGAGATTAGGAAAATTAATGCAAGAGGTTCATAAATGAACATTAAAGGCTGCGACGAACTCTCTAACATATTTAATCCAATTACCGCTGATGCTGCAGAAGTATGAGGAATACAAACAGCATATATTAACCAGGCTTACGTGCTCCACCTAAACAGCAACTCTTACTGCCACTGTCAGAGACAAAATGTTGGGCTACTTGGAGCACTAGTCTGGCCCAAGAGGGTGTTTTTTATGTTCTTTTGTTCCTTCTGTGTGTTTTAAGCTAAGTGTCTCAGACAAAAGAAACTGAAGTTGCACAGCTGTTATGACGGTACTCTGCCCAGGGTAAAACTACAAAGCAAGTAACTGTTTTTGTGGTTCCTTTTTTTGACTATTAAAGCACACTTTGTCATCTTGCTCATTTTCCATTGTCCTGTGTGAAA
The DNA here is from genome assembly GCF_036370855.1 of Dromaius novaehollandiae. Lineage (NCBI taxonomy): Eukaryota > Metazoa > Chordata > Aves > Casuariiformes > Dromaiidae > Dromaius > Dromaius novaehollandiae. The sequence goes on along the minus strand of NC_088121.1, from coordinate 7,037,738 downwards.
ACATAGTCAGCACTATTACATTTACAGTTATCAAACAAGCAGCATAAAGATTTTGCGCAAGACAAGCCAGTTGGGCTCAAAACAAAACAGAATTTTTTTTAAGAACAGAGACATGCAAATCAGCATCACCCAGATGATTATAAGCAATTCCTCTAAAACAAGCAGGAATTAACAATGTTATAGGAAATAAGTACTGTGACTATTTTTCAGTTCCTTGCTTTTTGTAGAAAATCACTTTATTTCCTTCTTCTCCCTTTTTACAAACTCCACACTCGGCTAAGTCTATAGTTTTTTTGACATCTAAATGTTGAGATTACTTTGGCTTTCATCACAACAGGCCATTTTTAACCTTACTGATGATTTGAAGTAATCAAAAGCCATGAATCAGACCTCAAAAAATACAGAGATTGGCCTAAGCTATGACGGACTGAAATTAGTTTTATTTGCCTTCTGTCTTCTGAGCCTGTGAGGCACCTTTTGATCATGCTTCCTCAAGAAACATGAAGTCCATAAACTCAAGAGTTCTGTTTGTGTTAGCGAAAACAGAAATTATCATCACTTTCATTCAAGAGTTGAGGCCTTAAGAAAAATAGCAGATGTTGCAAAATGTGTGACAAAATTGGAAGTGTTGGTAATACTGGAATAGAAAAAACATGGCTGGGTCTCAGGCTTAACTCTGGATTCTGGCCAGATTTTTCACAGCTAGTGGAAATAATCAGATGTAGGTTTTAATCCATTCTTTCACGCAGAGGAAGCAAGCCACAAAACCTGAGTATGTATCCAGAAGTCCTCTGAATTTTGTAGCTTTGATTCAGACTCATTTCCAGCATGACACTGGGAGAGACAAAGGAAAAGAGAGGAATATTTGATGTGAGCTATAAGGCCAATGCTTCTCATTGCTTTGGATGATCCTCTCATCTGTTAGATGAAATAGGTTCTAGTGCTCTTTCTTTGAATGTGTTTCTGTGTTATATACTACTTTTCAGATTACCTAAAGCAACATGTATTCACCTCCCTTGTAGTAGATTCAGAATCATTGTCACACTGGCTGTTTCCATAGTTTCACACATCAAGTTCTTCTCAATGGGATATCACTTTTCAGTGGCAGTGGTGGGGTGATGAAATTCCTTTCCTTCCTCTTCCACGGGAACCATTACATCATTCCCGGGAAAAGATTCTGTCTCCTGCTCTGGGTAGTGCATTGCCAGCTCCTCTTCTTCCGTGTTCTCCTGGACATCAACATCACTTTCACATCCTCTGACAGCACAATTCTTGCCACTAGACACTTCTGAAATGGACCCCACAATGACAGTGTCGGCTTTCATGATGTATATCTTTTCTGAGGAAGGAAAAAAATAGTGCTGAGCATAGTTAGCAATCACTGCTGTCTCTAGAGATGGTTCCTTTTCCTGCAAAATTCTGATGTGGCACTTAATTTTTCTTTTTTCTTCTTCTTTTTTTAATCAGAGGTATTCAGATCAAGCCTATCACTGTGAAAACACAGAATTTGCTAACCCACTAAAGTTTTGGAATTCACATATTATGAGTTGTCTATTTCACTGGTTATTTATAAGATGCTTTTCATTTTGGAATCAAAGCAAGCACTGAACACACTAAGCAATAAAAATGGCTTGGACATCCTATACTACACTGTCTGGTTTTGGAGCACTGTCAAGGGGACTCTGGGCATTTTAGATCAAGTAGATCTAGCTCACTGGTGATGAAGCAGATGCTCTGGGACTACAGGAGAAAGAGAAATTAGAAAAGGCAGTGAAATATTTGCAAGAGTCCATAAGAAGAAATGATTAATTGGTATCTGAAGAGGATAGCTGTGGAGGACCCAAGGTTTATGCTCCTGCTGTTTTTAGGAGCAACAATATCTGCATTAAAAGCAGCCTCTGGGCAAAGATCAGCACTGTACAGAAACTCCGGGTAATTGACCTGAGGTCTTAGGACCAGCAGAGAAATCTGTTTCTTTCCAATGGAGAATCAGTTACAAATTTTTCCAGTACACACTTGAACTAGTGTTCAACATGTTGAACCTACTCCTTTACCAAAAGAGTAGGAGGCCTTTCCTGTGGCTTGAAGCTTACATTGTATTCAAAAGCATGTTGTAGATCAGACACTGCAGGTATTGTTCACAATTGCTTGGAGATATTTGGGGATGGTAAGTCAAATTGTCACATTGATCCTAAGACCATCACTCACAGAAAAAAATAAAGAGTATTCAGTGAGGAAAGATCAGCTCCAGTAAGACCAAAATAACCTGGTTTGGGAACTGAATATTATGGAGATTTTGTACTCTGACATGTTGGAAATGCTGGCACTGGTGAAACATGTATTAAAAGATGAAGACATAGAAACAGAAGTAAAGGCCATGTGACTTGAGAAGGATGATTCAGAGCTACTGCAAAGTGCACACCGGATGCCAGAAGGCCCCAGCAGACTCTGAAACAGACTGGAAGAAAAAAAGCCTGAACTTCTGCTTCACATTAAAGTATCTCTAGGAACCCTGTTCTATGAGCTAAGTGTAACAACCACTCTTGTTCATTAGTATCTGTTGGGGCATAATAAGAGTGTGAATATAGTGCAACACAGAATCTGTGGTCTCCAACAGGTGACACATTTTTCAGACTGTTTGATGACCAGCTGTTGAAAGTCACTCACAAGGATCCTTCCACATTACATACATGCTAAAAAAAAAAAAAAAAGAGGAAATCATTTTCTAAAGTTCAGAAGCTGTTTCACAATATCAGACTTTAAATCTAACCTAAAGATCTTGCTCTTCTGGCAGCTTAGAATGAGAGCTACCCAGAAATTTTACCCTCCTTCTTGTTGCCAAGCAAAGCCACAGCCCAGTACAAATTTATCTAAGTCTTAAGTACCTTTCACAGGCCCAATTTATACCTTCTGGGATCCTGGCCTGTTAGTTAACCTCTTCTGGAAAAGAAAGGCCTCCCCTCTCCCTCACTCCACACTGTACTGAGGTACCTAATTCAGAAAATGAATACAATAGCTTAAAAATAAATTAATAAGCTGTAGAGAGAGAAGGTGCTTTTTTATATATACATTTTAGTGATTAAATAAGTTCACTCTGAGGGAAATGAGAGCTCTTACTTCCATGCATGGGCACCCGCAGCCACAGGCATAGTTAGTTGTTGTTCACAGAATCCTGGAGTGATTTAGGTTGGAAGAAACCTCTGGAGGTCATCTGGTCCAATCCCCCATGCAAAACAGAGTCAACTTACATCCTCTACATTGTTTTTAAGCCTGAATTTCCTCTAAGTGTTATTCTTTGGCTTGGGTCTCTCTCTGCTACTTGTCTGATTGCCAGAGGAAATGTTTCTTTCAAAGTTATACAGCTTGCACCAAATAGAGACATAAAAAATAGCAACTTAACCATACAACTGGGCTAAGTCCAGTATTTTACAGGCTGGCAGACAAGCTTTTGCCTTGTGTGCCCATCTTCCTTTATGGATTCAGCCCAGGGTGTGACAGAAGGAAAGGAAATTATATTTCATCTTTTCTGTAAGCAACACATACAGAGAAGGGAAACAGGAGGAGTAGGGAATGGCAGGGAACTATGTTGTTCATTTTCTTGTTCATTTCCTTTGACCATTCGGCCTTCTCAGAGAGTACTCTCTCTAACTGTTCTGCAAAAGCCTGTTCTTTGAACTGCTTAGAGTAGCAAAAGAATCTCTTGGTCTGTGGCATGGAAAACAGAAGCTGCATTTTCTGCTTTTGCTTTTCCATATTCTTTCCATGCTTTTGCCCCAAAGGAAGCAGGACTGGATTCCAGAAATCCCAAGAAAACGGCTATTTTTTTTTAACTCTTTGCATTTGACTCACACCAAAAAAATACTGCACATGGTAAACGAAGTCAAGTGACCAGGCCTGGAAAGTGGTTCCAGTTTTCTTTCACTTCTTATTATCTAGCAGCAATTCTTTGGGGGTAGAAAATACGTTTTAACTGAGTGACTTTTTGTAAGAAAAACTGTCGAATTCTGTACTAGAAATCTTTTTTTCCTTCAAAAAAATCTTCAAATGCCCTCAAAATTGGGTTTGGAGATGTTGCCAGGATGTCTCATGCAGACTGTCTCTCAAGTAACAATTCTCCTGCTATGAGTAAGCTTCCTTGACAGACTATCTCCTACCCTGTGCCATGGTCAAAGACTTCCATTGGTATCCCGGGAGAAGAATGTCCCATGAAAGATATATTTGAAACTGTTACTGTGAAACCAATAGAAGCAAATGATAGCTTGAGGCATGTGAAGTACAACCCTCATTAAAAATTACAGCAGCATTTTCAAGACAAAATATTTCAGTTTGCAAATTTCTTCTGCAAACTAACCTTTTTTGGAATGAAAAAGAGAGGAAGAAGAAAGCACTTTTCTGTCAGGTTCATAAGAGACTAAGCCAATGTGAAAATAAGAAAGCATTATATTCAAATGAATAAATATGCCAAAATTTATGTTGCAAAGGCTTTGGATACTTTTGCAACTTAAAAATAATTTCAGAAGGACATAACGTGCCCATGATTAAGAAATTGAAAAGATGAAGTTAAAAAAATGCAAGACTCACCAATTCGGTTATTTGTGTGGTCTCTCACTCGCGAATCAACAGGGCAATCCGGGGCATTTTCATTGCCCTGCATCACATCAGTCAGACTCAGATCAGGACTACATGCTTTTTCTGTGCTGGAGACCAAGTTGTTATTGGTTTCCAAAGGGAGAGTTCTGTCAATTAACTCTTTCTCTTCTGGCACTTTGTCAGGAGTCTGCAAGATCTTCTGCCAATATAAAGCAGAGAGTAGAATTGGGATCAACTTAAAAATAACACTGTGAAGACTGCAATAATCTACAGAATCCTTCTGAGGCAGTCAGAATAACATAATGCGCGTCACACGACAACTGTCATAGGGAGAAAAATTTTCCAAAGTGCCTAATTGATATAGGAACATAAGTTTCTTTCAACTAGGTTCCTGCATCACCTAAGGTCATATTTTAAAATAGTGTTTATATACCTAGAGTCACAGATAGGTTTTCAGTGAGATTTGCAAGAATGACTAAGCAGATTCTATCCCTCACTTCCACTGAAATCCAGTTTGCTGAACCTGCTTGGATGCTTTGGTAAATTCCACTACCTTGTCTGCAGCTCAGATGCCTATGTACCTTTGTAATTCCATCTATTTGCTGTTTCGCAAATCTGACTCAGCTCTTTACACATATTCATTAAATATCATCTTTCCATTTGGCAAGTAAATTGAGGCATTGGGAAGTCAAATAAATTTCCAGAGATCACATCCCTGTGCTTTAAAAGTAAGCCATGTGTAGTCATATGGTGAGAGAGACAAACAGTCAAAACTGAAAATATATGGTTTAACTTCCTCTTAGATTCTGCAAAGACCTGCTACCTTCCTATGGAAAAACAAAACAAGCCAGAGGTTGAACTGGTTGAACTTCAAAATGTAAGTGCCTCAACAGAATCTCAGATAGGAGAAATAACCTCAGACTAAGTATTTTTTGAAGAAATCTGTTCCAGAATTAATTACAAACAGTCCTTTAAAAGGGGAACTAGAATCTAAGAAAAGCTAAATGTCCCATATCACAAACCTCTGATGGTTCCTAACCCCGTTTCTGTTTCCAGAAGGTTTGAAAGGAAATAAACAAAGTAAGATTTTGAAATGTGGAATTTAAAACTCTTTCATGTGTCTGGCTTGCTACAAAAGCAAGAGCGGAAGCTCCCCACAACTCAGGAATTAGCAATGATATGTTGAAATTACGATAGCTAATTGCAACCAGATTCATTAGAATGAGAAATAATTGTGTGTGTCTGTGTCTGTGTGTCTGTGTGTGTGTGTGTGTGTGTATTTATGTACAACATCTAAAGAGTAAACTGAATTTTTCTGAAAACATGTAATTTAGTCTAAAGAGCATTTTCATTAGCAACTATGTAGATTTAAAGATAGCAAGCTTAATAAACTCTAAACTAGAAGATGTAGAGGATGAAAATTGTCATAATTTAACTGAAACTGGAAGACCAAATGGAATTGCAATGTTTCAGCAGCTGAGGACCTACTTTCTGTTGTTACCATGATGACTGAAATTTGTCTTGTTCATCTGCACATTGGAATACTAGCTTTGCTGTTTTCTTTTTCTTTTTTTTTTTTTTTTCCTTGCTTAGCAACATACTCCCAGCCTGGATGGAAATGTATAATAATTTCCAAAGAACCATGTGGACTAATAACCTGCAACTTATACTGTTAAACCAGAAGCTGGTCCTGATGGAAACTTTGCCAGACAAACAACACCTTCCTTGTGCCCATATTATGGCCATGTCCAGCCCTACAGAGGAGGAAGATGACATGGAGGGAGACAGAAGAATAGTTCGAATCTCACTTGTGTGACTGGAGCAGCAAAAGAAGACGGGAGTGACGCATGAAGTTCTCCCAGAAGGCAGAAAAGGCATGCTCTTCCTGTGATTTTGGTTTCTGTCCCACGGAATGACACATGAATGGCATAGGGCCAGGCCAAATACTCCCTTCATAAGCAAGATTGGCAACATCACATTATTTAACACCGCATTAAACACTGCAGGATGGGGCCCAAGACATAAAAGTAGCCAGTCCTAATACATCTCATTTCTGTGCCTAGAGGATCACAGGTTACAGTGAAAAGTCCAAATAAAAAGGCTGACAGTATTTAACAAGACATTTAAAAATATCATTCATTTTTTGCAATGGAAGTGAAAGTGGCCTGTTTTGGAATATCATTCACACTTACTGCACATTTGTTCACTAGATCAGAACCTGTAATGGAAAGAGGAAACAATATCAGAAGAAAATTCACAGCAACCAAAAGAATATTAATATTTGCTCTGATATATCACCTGGCCATATCCTAAACCTACTCTACAGCTTAACCCGCCTGCCTTATGCTTTCTTTACCACTGAGGACACACATGATATGGCTGAGACGAACTGGTGATATGTTGCTGCCAAGAGTGTGAGGTCCTGCTTTCCCCAAAACCCTTTGTGGCCACCCCGACACTTCCCCCACACCACAACTGGTGCTCATCTAACCACATGATGAACTGATAACACTTGCTAGTTAAGCTGAACAACTTTCTAAAAAAAAAATAAATAAAAAAAATAAAAAAAAGAATAAAAAAAAGTGAATAGCCTTTGACTGGATTAACAAATTGGATCGGTTCATTGTGTGGTCAGATTAATTTTAAAAGGTGGTGCAAAGGTGATGGGATTTTATGCAAGGATGGATGGAGGAAACAGTGGGGAAAGGAGGAGGAAGGTGGGAAGAACGGAGCATACAGCATCCTTCTGCAGTACCATGAAGCTAGGCAGGCTCAGACTTCACTCTGACATGCTGCCACCTGTATTTTCAACATGTCGGCCTTCTAGTGCTGCACAGCAACAGGATCTATTGTATAAGGCAAGTGAGAGAGCAAAATTCCACTTCGAGAAAATTGAGCTGCACATGAGAGGTGTTAAATCCCATTCCTGAACGAGTGAGAGGAAAATGCTCTGATACACAGTGACTAGAAGAATCTAACACAAGAGAATAGGGCAGTCAATGGAAATGGGAATGCCGAGGGGCGATTAGTTAACAGGGCAAAATGAATTTACTCCAGGGGACCTGTACAGGTTGCTGTGGCTAGCGCACCTCCCAGATTCCAGCGCCCAGAACCGAACAAGCGACCTGGGCGTTTTTCCCGCAGGGCCTCCCGCCACCGCTGCGTCACCCGACCGTGCGGGTGCAACGGGAGAAAAGCGCCATCTAGTGGACGGTCCTTCTACGGCACTTCTCGGCCGCACACAGCAGACAGCGGGACCGTCCTTTCGCGTGTCGCATCCGTACATTTGACATGCAAGTGTTCCATGCTTTTAATTAAAGTTCCATAAATTAAAGCTCCATATTAAAACTAGCCATTTATTCATTAGGCAAATGGATTACAATTCCTGGTCAGTCAGTCACTCACCTTGAGATCTGGGCCTGGATTTGTGTCTGGAGACTGAATACAGATGTGCTGATAAAAGAGATCATTCATTTAGCAAAACTCATCCTGGGGCATACAGACTATAACAGTGTTACCACACCCACAGGTCCAACTGTGAGACCAGACAGCCACCCTGCTCACATACAAACAACCTACCACATTCACATCCTGCTTTCCGTAAAAGAGGGAATGTGGATGTGCAGGTACACCCAACACACAGCTTAGGCAAAGCTACAGAGTGCCTCTACCAGCAAAAATCTCTCTTCCTCTCTGGCTCAATGCCATCAAACCCAATCCCAGGAACCAACAAATACTCACAAAGGACTTCAGAAAACACGGGTATCATTTAATTTAGTGTTGGTGCTGAAAGAAGAAATCACTGGTTACCATTTCCCCACCCAGTTTGTAGTATCTTCCTCCATAACTTCACAGCTGCTTTGATCTTTCCCTAATGTTCTCCAAGATGCTGAACAAACAGTTTGCCTAGAACCCTTATCTGGCCTGCTTTCGCCAGGGGCTAGTAAATATTGTCTTCTCCAGTGATCTCCTAAAATTTTAGGAGATATTTTAGTTCCCATATGGCACACACTTGGAGATTAGACAGCATGCTATGGGTTACAGCTTTAAAAACTCACGCTTTCCTTTGAAGATGAGGATCCGTCTCTTGCAAACCTTCCATTTCCGCAATAACAGCATGACCACAAGTAGTGCTATCACAGATGAAACCACTCCCCAAAGAACAAGATCTATAGCACAGAAAGGGAAAGGGTGGACAGGAAAGGCCGAGAAAAGGCAGAGAGGGGACTATTAGTATGTCCGTGTGCTTGCAGGACACCATTTCACAAGCTGTAGGGATTTGTGGGAAGCTCCCACATGAGAATAGCTTCTTCCAAAAATATATCCAAATAAAACCTGTTAGGCAGAGCAAACACTTCATCTTTGTTACCTCCCCTTGTTGTCTTCCCCTTGGCTACATCTGAGGTAGGAAAAGTGCCAGCCAGAGCTTTCTCCTCAGCAGTTGAACTGGGGTTTTCAGCTGTTGTGTCACTTAGAAGGATACTAGCAATGGTCACCAGCTTCTCCTCAAGCCTCGTCACATCAGAATTATTTGTTTCATTGCTTAATCTCACAGACAAGATGCCTGAGGTGAGGTAAGTGGGAGTTTGGTCCGCGCAAACTTGATCGTGTGTGGCATTTCCTTTGCTTAGTGCTACTTTGTTTAACTTGGCACAACTAGGGAATGAAAGAGAACAGTGTATCAGTGCCGGAGGAAACTGCATGGTAGAAAAGGAGATTTCCTAGGTGACAAACATCCCTTCAGTCACTTGTGCCAAGTGGATTTATTTGCGCTCAGTGACAAGGTCATTAACCCTCTTCTCACCCCTATGGCACTGTTTCTTGAGCTGGATGCAAACCCAATGCTCACATGTGTGTATAATCCCACTGTACTCAGCAAACTAAAAATAAGGCAAGAGGGATTCTTACTTCCCTCCAACACAAAGCTGTGCAACAGGTATAAAGAGAGGCCTTCTAAACTCTGCACCAGAAGAGCTGACAGGTCTCCCTTCAGCTTTATTAGCTTTAAGTCTCCTTTCAGGTCCTTTATTAGCTTTAATTAATTAATCACTTTAAAAAAATATGGTCTTACTCAGTGTGGGGCTTGCAGATGTCGGTGCTGGAGTTCTGATCAGAAAAGGTCCCAGGAGGGCACTTTTCACAAGAAACATCAGTTGTTGAGGTGCCTGAAGAAAAATAAGCAAGTGAGGACCAATTGATACGCACCAGGTCCAGGCCTAGGGCCAAGATCAAAATATGGAGGAATTTCTACCTTTGACTTTGACTCCAAAACCAGGCTTGCAAATAGTGTGCTGCTGGCATCGTACGCAGGTGTTCAGAACAGGGATCTGACAGAACAGGCCTGGTCGGCACTCACACACACGGCTAGAATTGAAGGAGCAGGGGGCTTTTTCCACAAGGTCAGATTCTGTAGGGAAGAAACTGTGAGGGTAAGAAGGGATCACCCTGCAAGGGAGAGGCGAAGTGGGGCCCAAAGCTGAAGAACATCACTTCAAAGACTCCGAGCAGATGGCTGGCATTCTTTGCCATGGCAGCTTAAGTCATGAATAATTGCTGAAGCCTGCAGACAAAGCCTGCAGACAAACGTCTTATATTAGAAGACAGAAAGTAGAAATTAAACTTGGATGGCGTTTAGATGAGAGAATTTTCAGGCGGTCACAGGAAGTGACACCAATTACATTCAAGGTAACATTCTGCTCTCTAAAACAGAAGCCAAGGATGGATAGATCTTCTACTGAAAATTCTACATATATAAGTAAAATGTAAATAAAATATATAGAGAATATATCACTGTGTGAGGTACATATGAGGGAAAGCAAAGCAACTACCTTTTGTGCATGATACGCAAGCATCACATTGTGGCTTCTGGGATGCCTCATTTAGATATTGTTCAGGTCCACACCTCATGCAGTGATGCGGGTCTGTGGGACACGCTTTCTTTTTAACATAGCCTGGAGGAAGAAAAACAAAATATGGAGGATACCTGTTCTGAAGTACAGGAGACAACCATCCTAAAGTGTTAATGCATACTCATTTACCTGTTTCACATGCTACTGCTACCACAGTCTTCTCTTGGTACCTGTCACTTGGTTTCTCTAACATGTTCTTGCCTTTCCCATTCAAGGGATCATAGTTGTCCTGCTACAGTAACACTATGCATGGTAACATCACAGTCATTACTATGGACTGTTACAGAATAGGCACATGAGAAGTCATTTGCTGAGAGTTGGAAAAGACTGACAAATCTGCAGTGAGGATAATATTGTCCTGCCATTATTAAGTCGTCAGGCAATTGGTTTTGATGTCTTTTTCCTGTCTGTAGCAACTATGCCCTGATATTTTGTTACCTAAGGCATCACTTCTCCTTTCAAAAGCTTCCAGAATCTCCTAGGCGCACATGGACTCATACAGGGACAATCCCAAACTCCCATCCTTGTGTTATAAAACAGAAGGGGACAAAACTGTAATTCTTAGTGTGCCCTATATCCCCCTAGAAAGTTTGTGGTAGGTTGGTGTCCAAGCAGTTCAGATAATTTTACAGTTGTCTTGACAGTCATGAGTGAGATGGTTGAATTTTACAGTTGTTTTCCTTTGAACATCTGAGGAAAGCACTCCTTGTCCATGTACAAATCATACTACATGCACATATCTTTCTGATGCTGGGTGTATATGCTATACAATTTCTCTGCGGACACCTCTACTGGACTCATTGCTCACAGTTTGAACACACACTGCCCTGAATCTCTCATATCTTCAGTGTATATGTAGCACAGATGAGGTTGAGCAGTAGGCTGGATTGATCTTTACAGATCTTTTCCAGCCTAACTTTTTCTATGACTCTAGAATGACAGTAATTATTCTCCAGTGACAAGCTTTCAAAAGTGTCCAGCTGGCAAGCCTGGTACAATAACCTGCTGGGAGTATGGGGAAGGCTGGGACAGAAGCATCCTTAACATCTCAGGTCCTGAAGCAACAGATTAGGTATTCTACCACTGGCCATAATGCCAAGGAAATTAGAAGATGCAGCAGTCAGCTGTGACCTTGTGACCTTGCTGGAAGGTGGCAATAACTATCAGAGGGTAGGGAACAGTGGCAGTTGCAGAGGCAAAAGGAAAAGCTAAAGCAGCAACATAAAGATAGGCAAAGAGTTGAATGTGTCATAGACGGCAAACAGGAGAGAAATAAAATCAAGTTTTATCATACAGCCTGCATCACCCAGTCAGAAAGGGTTAACAACAGGGAGGGGAGACATGGTAGAAAAACAATCTGCCTACTAAGCATTTTGGTAAACACGATGTGGGAGTGCAGGTAGAAACAGCTATGCTATATTTAGCCCACTAAATACCACCAGACAAGCCTGAAACATGTCACTTCCACCTCCTGAAAACCACTTGTCTGAAATTATTCTTTTCAAGGTGAGGGTTGATTGCTGGAATGGTCTGAATCTCAGCAATTGAACTGCACACGTGTACTTGCATGTGTGTCATTTCCCTCCTCCCAGTCTCCCAGAAGCTACAGCTTCAGTTAAGATTTCCTGCACACACGAGCCCCCCTTTCTTGAAGGATGTGTGCTCCAGGTACATTAGCTTTGAAGCCTGCCTAACAGTGTCTTTTGGAGCTGTCCTCCACTCAGTGCATTGATAGGTCAGCATACAGATAAAAGCCTGAGCAGTAAGAAAACCAGCTGCAATAACCTGTACAGAAAAAATGCACCAAAAGTAAGTAGATAAGTGTTTTTCTTTTTTGAGTATGCGCATTCATTCACTCTTGGGAAATTGATGTTAACTGTGAGTGGGAAATTATTTGAGTGTTGATAGCAGCACTGTCCTGTGGAGCTGGATATCTAATTTAAATGCGAAAATAAAGTAAAAAGAAAAAAAAAAAACAAACAGAAGTGAAGTGGAATAGTCAGCTTCTGCATAACATGAGCTGTTCTACCACATGCCATTATTCTCCATGAAAATCTCTGTTCCTCCCCTTGAGAGGAGGGAAATGTTTTGTTCTGTGATGACAACAAAATAATGCTCTCCCAGTGTCCCATGTATGAGGTCTCCTTTTACCTGGAGAAGAATAAATACTTGAAAAGAGAAGTGGCAACTGTATAAATTGATTAGAATGATCTTTTTAGGTTTGCTTTGAAGTTTATCTTGAAATTGAGCTTGAAATTAACTTTGAAACAGAGGATGTGGCCTGCATGTGGGTCACTGTGCTCAGAATGAAAGCTGTACCTATGTGGGCTAGAACACCAAGAAGAGTAAAGCCAGGCTGCATCAAGAGTTTGAGATGCTCCGCTCTGATTAAAGGGCACTTTAGAAGAACTTCTTTTTCCTCTATAGTGAGCAGTTGAGTGAGTAGCAGGTATGAACAGGTTTCTGCTTGAAGCAGTGGAAGATCAGAAAGAAAAAGATTCTTATGAGCCCCTGTTGTGAAGGAAACTCTGGAGGATGTGATGTCCAGGACTGACACATGAAGACATGGCAACAAAGTAAGTTTCAGGAAAATGTAGAGGTGAAACATTCAAGAGATTGAGCTCATTACAACTAGATGGGGATCAGATATCTGCTAGAGATCCTGCTACGACATTTGTCATTGCGGGAATTTTTGCAAAGTATGGCTTTGAAGGAGAACAGAGCCTCTTTTCTTTAGATTAGTTCAAAATCAGCACCCCCCACACCTTTTTTTCTTTTATGGACCAGCTTCTCCATCCCTTGGTCTTGTTCACTCATATGTCTTTTGAACGATTCTACTGGAGTGCTCAGAAATAGTGCAGGATGTCCCAGCGGGGACCCTGATGTAACTTCATACAAATGCTAGCAAACCAAGCACTAAACCTTTCTTTATTATTAGAGCATAAATAAATGTCAAAATTTTCCTTTCAAAAAGAAAAAGAAAAGGAAACATTTCTAGAACAAGAAATGGGTGATGGTGAAGTATCATAAAATGCCCCACCCACTGAGGGGCTTTTTGGCCAATAGGGGGAGTTTCAGACATTTCCAGGACTCCTGTCTCACCAAGGTATTTCCTGCTTTTGACCTCATGTGCCTTTGAGTCATGGCTAGCTTCCGATGAAGTTTATTCTGTCCCTTGAAAAGGGGTTGCTCCCTTTCTCATGCAACACACTTTCTGAACTGTTTTGACTATGAGCATAATGGCAGATTTTCCACATCATCTTTCTATACTTTTTGTGTGCTGATCAGAAGTAAATTTAGCCTCATAATTTCACTGGTCTATTTCATGCTCTGAGACAAGTTGAAATGAATTGTTAGACCTGTCTACTTCTAGCTACTTCTGAGTGTCAAGTCTACCAATAAAAAATACATACAAAACTCTAGCAAGTTGTTTGCATTTTATAGCTTCTCTGTGTACAGACTGAACAAGGAACAGGGAACTGGAAAATCAAATTCATATCTGGATCCATATCAGAGAGTCATTCATGAAACTGCACTTTTCTTCACGGCCAAAATGCAAATCTGCATATATATATATATATATATATATATATGACTCCTGGTATCTCTACCAGAAAGCCCCATGTTAATTTGACTGCATTATAAACATACTGACCTGGGGGACACTGGTAACAGCAGCTTCGTGACGTTTTGTCATAGAACCAGTTCTGAAGTGTGTCACAGGAATGAGATGGAGTTAACGATGTCTAGAAATTTAAGCAGACCAAAGAGACAATTAGAAAATATTTACTGCTGTATGAGGGCAGAACCCAGTATCCTGTTGTTAGTGATGATGGCTGCAAATGGTAATGGAAAGTCTACAGCTTTTTGAAAGTCCACGTATCCCAAAAGCAACTAGATTATTACTGTACATAAACTTAAGCAAAGACTGCAATTTTCAATACATTTAGCAATGATTCAGTATTCACTCAGGAGGCTCTTTTCTCTGAATGTGATTTAAACATAGGATTGGAATACTGTAGTCCAACCTGTCCATCAAGCATTTCAGCAGTCAGAAGCCAAATCCTTGCTTCATACAATAAAAGGAAAGTGGCATTGCCCTACAAAAAGTGGTTTCAACCCAAAGCTCCAGACACCCTTTGGAACCTAGCTGCAGGGCCAATCAAGATCACCAAGAAATGCCTGCCTATTTGTTAGATCAGTTCGCACCTACATTAGAAACTTTATAGCAGTTACAAAATCAAAAAAATCTAATAATCACAGTCCTAAAATCATTGCATCTTAATTAGAGATAGGTATTTTGTAGAAAAGAAAGTACAGAATCCCTAAACATCTATAATAGATTTCGAGCTCTTTGTACACCAGAATAAGAAATGGTGTCATAGTAAACACTGTCTAAATTTAGCCAGATTAAAGTCCATAAAAATAATCATTTAAATTAATAGCTAGTTCTATATTAATTCTACACATCCATTCTGTGAAATCCATGCTTTCACAGTTCTCCATTTGTTCACATTACCGCGTCTAGCTGCCTTGTACACCATTTATCAATGTAGCACACAAGTCTGTTTGTTCAGTTATTTATGTGATCATAATTCTTGAATTTAACAACCTAAACACGTGTTTACTGTAAAACAATAAATGTTCTACTTATAATTTGGGGACAAATCCTACAAGTAGTTTTTGCCTTGAAAGGAATGCCACAAATTCTTATTCACGCAGTGAAGCCCTTATTCAAATAAACCAACCCATTTATTTTGTGAGTAAAGGTTTTCAGGAACAACCTTTGATTTGACATCATCACTGATACTTGTTTAGACAAAAAAAAAAAAAAAACCCAAAGAAAATGGTTCTAATATTAGATTAGGAAAAAGACTCAGCTACGAATTGTATCAAGAAGCAGATAATCAGACTGCACTTCCGAATGGCAGAAGCCACTATACACACTGGGAAATTACAGTGCTACAAGTTTTCTGACGAGGAAATCAGATTTTTGAATTTGGCATCTCCCCTAATAACCCCCTAAAAATGTCGTTATCTGAATTTCATTTTCTGTATTTGCTAGAAGATATAACTGGCAACTTTTTGTAGAGAGACTGAACTAGCAGATTACCCAGAGATTTTCCCACGTGATAATGCTAGAACAGTTAACAAAGATTTCAGCAAACCTACATCATGGTTTCTGTAGGTGAATTTCCCATTGCTGTTAGAAATAAAACCTATGATTTCCTACTACCTATGCAGTGCAGAAACTTAATAGCCAACTAATCTCACAACCATATTCTGCTATTTAATATACTGTTCTTTTCATGGTGGGAGCACAAAAAGCAGAAGTTAAATAACTTGTCCAAGGTTACATCAGAAAACAGGAGCTTTCAGTCAATGCAGAAATTAACAAAAGGACTAGAAATAGAAACATACTGAAACCATTAAAATTCATCCAGCTCCAGTAATAGAACTAAGAAATCCTGCCTGACACATTTCTGCACTAACCACTAGGCCACATAGCCTCCCTACAAAGCATTTTTTCTAGTTTATGTATAGAGGAAATAGCAGATGTCTCCCTCAAACTGACTCAAATCAAGTTTACAAATGTGTACCCTGTATTTTTGTCTTCTGAAGAGACAGCCTTACACTGTAGGAAAAGAAAGTGGAATCTCCTCGCATCTGTGTGGAGGAGCACCCTGGTTAGCCAGCCACTCTAAGGCTAAATTAAATAAAAGGAAATGACAAAATGAGATCAGTCATGCTCAGACAAAAGGTCATTCAGGAGTCACTTCAGTGATACAGAGTGGATTGCTGAGTTTTATAAAGAAAATTTAAGAAATGACAGCAGCCTGGCTATATCTAAGTCATCCTGGATTAGTTTCTCTGTAAGATCTCCAGGAAATTGCTACAAAAATCAGATCCTTTCTTCCTGGTTCTCCCGCGCAACCAACTCTGGCTGCAAATGATGCTGAATTTTAAATCAGGATAGGAACAAAATCTTTGAATAATTTATGCAAAATATAAGCTTACATCTTATTTAATTGCCTCTTCTCAGGTTTAAATAAAGGAATAGTGCCTGTCTACAAGTGCGAGGAAGGGGCTGCTTTTTAAAAACTGATTTTGTTTAAAATTTCAAAATCATCAGTTTAGTACCAGATTCTGCCCCTAGTTTCAATGATGCAAATCCTGATTATGAATTTGCCTTGATGCTAGTGGTGTGATAAATTACTGCAAAAGTTATGCATAAATACTGCATAAATTATGAAAATACACATGTGAAAGAGAGTACGCAGCATAATTTTTTTTTTCCACAAGAGGGCAGCTAGATACTATGGCCATCTATATACTACATGAAATCTGCAGCCTCACAGTAAATGCAGCTCCCAAGAACCCAGTTAAGAGCACAGCACTGCAGCACCCTTTACTGTTCACTGAGCCAAGTCCAAGATGCTCTGCTGCAAAAATAAAAAGTCATTTTAACAAATCATTGACACAGTTTCTATGGCTGAGAAACAGCCTTCTGAAGACCCCACTACTACTAATTCATAGCTACCCACAAAATATCTTTGAGAGTTTGCCATCTGTTCAGCTGGCATGTTTCATGAGTACAAAACCTACTGTGGTTCCTTTCAGTGATAAGCAATGTACATTTCATGCTCTGCATCAGTCATCAGCTCCCCATTCTTGTCTTCCCCTCACCCCCGCAAACCCTAAAGCTATTTGGTTCTTACTGTGACCTGTATATGGGCTGTGCAATGATGCAAAGCTCTGCTCTTAAACTAAGCAGAAAGGTTGGCCCTTTGTAGATAGTATACTTTATGTTAAGGACTTTAGTATAAACAAATCCCCACACCTCTAGTGCTTCAGCCTTCAAAGCTCAAAACAAATTACATAAGCAAAACTGTCATTGGGGGAAGGCAAATGTTATTAAAAATTATACGGGCTCTGCTTCTCTAACATATATATAGGCTTTTCATGAGCTCAATCTGAAGATTTCATGCATCCAAGCTAACAACAACAACAACAACAAAAAAAGCTTGTAGTAAGAACCCCCAAACCTCCCTCAAGTTTGTGTGGCACTGAAGCAAATAGGTGCCGAAAGGCAAAGAACGTATCTTGCAGAAAGGGCAAGGCTGAAGAGCCAAGGTCTCAAAAGATTGCAAGTCTTTCAAAAAATGATGGTGCCAACTAACTTTCTGCAGAAGTCTGATCAGGCTACTTTTGGGGAGAAGGTAAAGAGGTAAGAGGCATACAAGGATAATCTAATTGTTTCTTTTTTTCTGTCTATGTGTAATGAATATTAGAGTAATAAATGAACTAAAACAAATGATAACCGGACAAAGATATGAGGTAAAGAGGGAACAAACATATGCATTATTAGTGGGTAGCAGTAGGCCTGAACTGAGGTAATTTACACACTCAGCAGCTGAAGGTGTGAATTACCTCAGCTTCACCACCTGCAACTACTCTACCCACATGTAAAATACTACCTCCTACACCTCATCTCCAGTTAGGGTGCAAGTTTGCAGTATAATGTTGGCTTGTCTTTTTTTTCCCCCTGAGCTTAGTATTTCCAATTAGGAAGAGATTGCTGAAAACAATTCCTTTCTACCTCAAAAGTGTGGTATGGAGATGAAAACAGAAAATGAGTAAAGCAGCTGAGCTATACCACTCAGCCAGTTTGAAATGATGACTAAGACTCTTAAAAATCAAACCAATATATTTCTCTACAAACAATCTCCCTATGTATTCAAACTCTCAGTTAGTTTTGACATTCAATACCCTGTGTTTTGTGTAACTTGCAATATGGCAGAGAAACTTGCTGAAGTATCTCTACATGTACTGGAAAGAAAGAGCAAACCTTTCTTGATGTCCATTTGTAACTGTTAAAACCTGGGCATGTTGCTTTTCACACACAGGTGAGTTAATGAAAGCATACTTATCTTTTACTCCAAAGGAAGAACAGAGAGCTAGACACCTATCATTATCAGCTGGATTTAAAACAGCTTATCACAGGGCAGAGTATATTTCTTAGCAATCCCTCTCAAGCTACTGTCCATAAAGCTTACACTGAACTGTAAAAGTACAGCTGCTAGGTAATCTTTTTACTGGCATTGGTAATTTTTTTTCCAGAGAAGTCTTGTGTTTAAACATTAATACAATTTTTACAGAAAGGAAGTGCTTTCAGCAAATACCACTAATTTTTGTTTTGTCAGAGCTGAAACTAAAACTTTTTTCAGGAAAATTCTTGACCCTAGATGTCCGTCTCATAAATGACTTCAAGATTTCCATGATAGCGAAAATTTACAGCTATTTTCTCATGAGAAATTTTCATGGTTGGAAAGCAGCAGGAGACAATATTATAGAGGCAGCTAAACTCATCATCTTGTTACTACTCCATACATGCTCTGATGCTATCTTTCTTTACCATTATCCTAATTATACAAACAAAGGAACAAAAGCACAAGGAAATGAACAGGCCAATGACAAAGTCAGGAACAGAGAGAGACTAAACTGCCTGTGAGAAAATAGCTCACCAAGAAGCACTGAGGCTATAGATTTCAGGTTTACCAACCCCTCTCCCTTCCTGACTCAGTGCTCTGTGTCAAGATATGGGAAAGATATCAGAAAGATATCTTATGCATTTTCTTGATTTGACCATGATTTTAGATTACTGTATGTAGGACAACTCCAAGTGATATGATTGATGTGATTTTTCTTTTTTTGTTCCTCAGCTATTGACTTCTTCTTTTAATTGCAGAAATATAGAAATCAGCCATCAAATCCATCCAAATTTGGAGGAACCACAAAATACTTAATACATATTTGTCTCTGTCTTCCTGGAGAGAATGCAGACTGAATGCTGAGTTATGAAATATTTGTAAGGCAGATTAACTAAGATTGTTAAAAAGCCAAAAATATTTCAGTGGCTTAGCCAAAAAAACCCATCAGATTTCTCCAGAATTATAAGAGCAATGTATTTGAAGAACCTCTTAGAAATTAAGGTTACTGAAAGGACATGTCTACTTTTAATGGCAACTTGCCATTTTTATGCAGTGGTAACCTACTACAGACTGAGCTTGGAACACAAAGAAGATCTCTAATCCTCAACTGGTAAATATCAGAATGATTTGGGTGAGCTCCTACTGTCTGACTAGTCCAGCACTGAGCTTGGATCTCCTGGCTCACTCCTGTACATACAGCAACAGGACCGTTACAAGGCTGAGGGCAGGAAAAGGTCCTGCAGCTCTAACATTCAAGATTGGCAGTTCCATTTTTGGCTCTATCATTGCTAAGCCTTAGATGCATTATTTTAAAGTCCTTGCTACACTGGATCCAAGGTCTATCTGTGACTACAGATATTTTTGTGGTGGTAGCACCAGGGAAGCCCAGACAGGTTCCATAATGGCATAAAGTCTGTCTCCAGTCCCACAGGCTCCCCAACTTTAGATTTGCTTGCTTTTACCAAATCTTGCCCAAACTTTCATCAATAATGTTGAAAACACTTTCTATCCTGCCAACACTAGCAGCTCAATTACTAAGGGGGGACAACTGCTATAGGTCAGTCTGCTACAGCAAAACTTAGAGCTTATGTTCTCTTGAGCTCTTCCAGTGAAACTTAAAAGTGTCTTTCCATTCCAAAACCTGGATAAGCAGTTTGCTGGGGGGACATTACGTGCTGTTTCTAATCAAAACAGGCAGGGGAAAAAATAGTTGTCTTGTTACACTGTGGCTGCACAGGATTCTGGTGACAGCACAGATTGATTCTGTTTAGATGAGGGAAATTTTGAGAAAAATTCTGACCAACAGTAGCAGTATTGATCTCCCCAGCATAGATATATATTATGAATAGACCTGTTTCGAGCTATGTTACCAGTGGCTGCAATGGTGGCAGCCTGGTACGTACTGGGTTTCCAAGCTTGTGACTGAACTAGTGGTAGCCAACAGTGGAAGTTTTTAAAGAAAACATCCCTCTTGTCAGCAAAGCCTTAATCAGAATAGATATCACCTAAATGAGGGGAAGAAATCATGAGGGCAATGAGAAGAAAAGGGAAAAATTCATGTAAAAAGTGGTGCTTTATCATATGAGGGATCAAGAAGATGACAATAAGAAAGGAAAGCTACCAGAATTAAAAAAAAAAAGCCCTGTGTTCCTTTTGCACTCATTGTCAACAAAATCTCAGCATTAAGACATTTCTAATATATTTCTGGTTGTGAGTACTCAGATCAAACCAGGCATGCTTCCTATAAAATATTGAATAAGATACGTAAGATTAAACTACAAAATAGTGAGTCTTCTGCACTGAACCATTACCTCATCTGTTAGTATGAGCTTAGGCCAAAGGAATCCTTTTTTTTTTTCTTTTCTTTTTTTTTTTTTTTTTTTTTTTAATGTTCTAGGAAGACAGTGGAAATTTAAACCAGCCTCAGGGGGAAAAAAAAAAAAAAAAGAACTTAATTACGATGACTCAGGATTGTATGACTATCACTAATATAACTAATTTTTCCAGAACAAAACCAATTAATTTAAATTAAGACTCTTTGTTAGGCAGAAGCTGAAGGTTAAGGTGACTTAGCTGGTCCTAATTGCTCATAAATAACTCTTGAAATGAAAGGAAGGAAAAGAGAAAAGAAGACAGAAAAAAAATCAGCTGATCATTGCAAAACCTCAATGCTACCACCTTCTTGAAAAGAGGCATCAGCTGTGAGTGTTGGAGGGTTTTACTGTCTTGATTCCATGGTGTATAGTCTGTGTGTAGAGACCCACATAATAGAAAGTGGTAAGAAATTGTCTACTTATAGTGTTGGTCACTTTCCCATCTCCAGTAAACTTACAGAAATTGTCAATTAGCCAGTGAGAGAGGATTCACTTCATCATTTTTGCCCCTTACTGCTTATTTTGCAGGGAAGGATTTGCGTGTGAGAACTTTCACTTCTGCCCAATGCCCTCCTCTTCTTCCTTGAATGTCTAGAAACAATGAGGAGTGTGGTATAATTCATACTCATCAGTAACTAGCATCTGGTTTTGCTTCATCAAGGAAATTTCCAATAAGCTTTACAAAACAAACTCAGGTTACTCTCCTTATCTCTACAAGGAACAGAATGAAATGCAGTAAACTCAAAATCTTGTTTTAATTAATATTCAAAGTATTCTTCCTTCATCTCTTGACTGTCCTTTCTTCCTTACCTACTCTCTAATCTGAATCTCAAAACAGAAACAGAACCCAGCATCTTTGGTCAGGAAAATGCAAAAGCCTAACACAATTTCATTTCTTAAGGCAGTTTCTGTACCATCTGCTAGTGTTCCCTGAAGGAGGCAGAAGCCGTATATTGTACCTTTCCCTGTCCTCTCTCCAGAAGACCATCCAATCTCAATGAAGAAACCCCAACTTCATCTCAATGACATATAATACTGACTGATTCTTGAAAGAAAAATATTTAACTATGCAGCTTCAACCTTTCAGATCCTTATCCCCTGTCTAGCCTATACCTGTGGCCTAGCAGTAAACACAACCAGCGACAAAAAAGCAGACTACTCCACGAGTACTGACAGCTCTGTTAATTAAAATATATTTTAACAGGATTTTAACAATGAAGGAAGATCACAGCAGTATCAGGGAGTGGGTGTGAGGAATCCAGCTGTGGTGGAGAACAGGTCTTTGTCCTTCACTCTAAATCGGAGGAAGCTCTGAATGGATAAGTCTTTGCTAAGAGTGAACTAATAATGTGGAAATACGGGTCTATTACAACTGTGCTAATCCAGTGACTTGTTGCCTTCACAGAGTACAGTCTTACTTCCCCCCTTCAACTTGTACCCACATGTTCCTTTCCCCTTTAACTCTTTGATTAGGATAGAACAACTGTGCATCCAAGAGAATGAATCAGTTCTAGGAGCTGATCTGACCAAAACTTCTGCTTTCTGAATTTGTGAAGTTGCATTTTCAGTGGGTTATTGCACTGAAACAACTCATCCTGTGGCTGCACAATCACTTAATTTCGTGTAAGAGACCTGGTGTCTCTGTGTGGCCACGAACAGGGCCTCCCCTTTGTGTGACAGTTCTCTGTTGACTGGCACAGCTGTAATGTGAAACCTTGCAGGCATTATTTCTGGATCTACATACTATATCAGAATTTATTTGATCTTGACTGGACTTAGGGACACAACGTAGAGTTGATGCTGCTTTATGCCAGCTGTGGGAGAACAGATAAGTATTTAAACTAACAGGAAGCAAACAATCCCTGATGTAGCTGAAAGTCTGCCACTACAAAGTTAATCTGTCTGCATTCTTGCAACAAATTTAAAAAAGACATCAGTTTATAACAACTCGGTACTTTGCCTTGGTTTTTGATCTACTACAAGGACTTCTTAAACTGGATTTAGTGTACTGTTAAACTGGAGACTGAATTTCACTAATCTTTTTCTCCATGCAGTCAATGAAAGGTTTTTGATTCAGCAGGAGCTGGATTACATGCTCAGAAAGAAAAGATCACAATTCATGTCATGCTGGGACTGCTCTGTGACAGGATGGCCAGGGATCCCTTGGGCTAGCACTTTCAGTGACCTGACAGACCACCTTTTTTTCTTTTTTCTTTTGTAAAGCATTGGAGACCAAGACCCAAGTAAATAAGGCAAACATGTATTTGATACAGGACATTTGGACTTCTCAGTGTTTGTTTTTGAGAATTTGTTTTAGAAAATAGGCTCTTTGTAGCTCTTCTCACTATCCTTTTATCTACAAATACATTTGCTATCCCAATTTAAATAATGGCCATTGCAAAGATGGTGTTGAATTCAGTGAGCTACTCTGCAATTCAGTCAGGACAAGGTTTGACTCATTCATTTATGGGCTTCTGATCTCATAGAGAAAAAGTGATGGTGAGGCAGAGTAAGAAACTAGCTTGCTACAGATGAGCTGTAAGTCAGGAAGAAAGCATATTACGGTAAAAAAAAAAAAAAAAAAAGTCTTCTACCAGCACTGGCTGCTCTAGAACTGACTAATGCTGTAGCAGAACAGTTGACTCCCTTTCAAGCTCCTAGCAAAACTCTGACACTATTAAAGACAGAGGCCGATAGTCTAAGACCTTAAGTGTTTAATTTTCATCTGCTTGATAGCAGAGACATTATTAATAAGTGAGAGGTAACTGAATATTAAAGCAAACTCCAAACTGCAGACTGAAGCGAGGAGGTATATAGTTTAAAATATAACCAGTAGGCTGTTATTTGTCCACATTAAACAGTATCACTTGTTTTCCAGTAGCAGCAAAAGCAAAGGCTGCTGTGACAGACACAATACTGAAACGCAATGAAAAGCCAATTGCTTAATCCAGCAAGATCTAAGTATGTATTCTAGGTAACTGATGATTTTGCAGTGAGTCTGAATGTTGACAAGGATTAGAAAACCAAATTTTCTCTCTGTCCCTTTCATTTTGTGAACAAAACACCAAAGGGATGACAAATAGCAAAAATACCATCTTTTTTTCTAATGCCTTTCCCTCAAAGCAGTTTGCATACAATAGACCAGGCATGCTTATCTGAGTGACTCCCTCAAGCGAGTAAGGACTGCAGACTCCAGTCCTATAGAATAGAGGAATTGCTGTACTTCAGGAAGGAGAGTGTGGCAGGGCTGATAATCAGGGCAAAGCAGAGCAAACTTGCAATGTGGGAGGGGAATTTACAGCTAAAGACACCAGGGAAAACTCCTACTCTTACCAAAAAGCCAGGAGGATCTTTTTCAAATGTCTGTGAAGACAATGCAGGACATGGTTATTTTCAAAAATCTAATTGAATTAGAGTCAGTCTCTAGGTTAAGTTCTCCTGGCAGCCCAAGTGACATGCAAAATTATTCACTTACAACATACAGACAGGTATCTCAAGGTGGCACATGCTAGTATTTCCACTGCCAGGAAAAATGGCCAATTTCAGGAACCAATCCAATGTGCAATTGGATACCTACTTAACTTTACCTATGCAAAGAGCTTCTGTGACTTTGATCTTTTTTTTACATGTGTGCGTAAGTGTCAGCCAGAGGAATTACCTGCATTTATGCCAGGCACTGAGGGCTCGCTGCCACATGACCCATGGGGAGGGGGGGGAACAAGCCCTCAAGAACTGACACGATCTGAGCAGGGAGATAGCTTGCATCTACAGTATCTGCTGAGTAGGGGGCTATGTCTACTTTAAGTGAATTCGCTGCAGAAATCCTGGCCCATTCATGAGGAAGTCAATGTCAAAAGGGTGGGAAGTTGTAAAGAAGAAGGTATTTTATTGTTTTGTTTGCCTTTACACCTTTCACTTTGCCAAACCAGACTCACACCAGCAGAGAGAGCGGAAGCCCTCTGAGCCAAGCTCTGCAAGGAACATGCCAGTCAGATAGCACCTGGCCCCCCGGGCAAAAATAAAAGCCACTCACCCAAAACAAATGAGAACAATCTCCCTCCCTCTCCCCCCCCCCCCCCCCCCCCCCCCCCCCGCAACAAATCTCTCCTTATTCCCTAGCTGTGATGTGCCTGGAGGTGCAGTAACACCATCAATCCCAACAAAAAGATGCAGACAGTGGCTCCTGCCTGCCGAGTTCCCAGTGAGGACAAACTCTCTCTGCTGCTCTGTGTGAAGACAACTCTCCTTTACACCTTTATCACGCTGTGTTGCACTAAGCCTGCCCGCATGGAGCTCCTGCGGACGCCCACTGCCCTGCACACCCAGCTGGTGGGCAGAATCACCCTGCAGCCCAGGGTGCCTCCAAACCGCCCCAGCCCCCCCCCCCCCCCACCGGTTACATGGGCATGCTGTGGGGCTGCTGGCTCCCAGAGCTGCCATGCCTTACCTGCGGGGCTGCCTGGATGTCCTGAAGAAGCAGCAGGAGCCACAGCCCCGGTGCCAGGCTGCAGGCAGCCATCTGTGACAGCAGCATTAACTCTCACCACCTCCCAGGACTGCAGGTCAGGGAGCCAGGCTGCTCCTCTTGGACGGGACCTGGATGGCACGCCTGGGGTCTGGCCCAGCCTCACTTGGTGTCGTGTGGCTCTGCTTGCTGGCCCAGAGCTGCTCCAGCCGTTCAAGAAGCGGAGGCGGCAGGCTTTGAGACTCAATCAGGCTGAGAAAACAATTTGGAAGGAAGGGGGGGGCTGCCCAAAAAAGAAAAACAAAACAAAACCAACCGCGTCAATCACTAGTCCCAGAGCTGGCGGGTTTCTGCAAGTTGGCTGCGTGCATTGAGATTGTCACCTGAGGAATGCGGCTGGCTATAGAGAAACGCGGGCCCCTGAGTCATATAGGCTGCCCTCAGAAAGCACTTCACCTCCCCAAAGCCTTGGTCAGGCATGACTCCAAGCCCTGCCCTGTCCATTCGCCCCGCTCTGAGAGCTGCAACCAAGCCTCAAGAGAGTTCCCAGTAAGAAACACACTCATTTTTTTAATACAGTCATTTTACTCCTGTTTGAATGAGTGTGTGAAATCTCACAACCACATGGGGTAACTCTGCCAAGGTTTAGGCTTTACATGTTGTCATTTAAACACTGACATACCACAGAGAGTCCTCTCGAGAATCCTTCTTTTTCCTTTCAACCCCATTTGAAATCAATTCCTGCTGCTGACAATCGTCCCTCGGATTGTCACCTGTTGTTTCGCTTGCTTTGATTTCTTATGCTGGATAACATTTGGTAGCTCTGATGCCTGGAAAGATTTCAGTTGCTTTAGTGTCACCCAGCTTTCTTCTCTGCCCTAAAAGTTTTGACAAAAGCAAAAGCTTGCCACTTCAAAAAGGACAGATTGCCTTGAAAACCACTCTGAGGTGCTCAGGAAAATAATGAGAATTTGTTCTCACACCCATGCTTTTTTCCCTCCTTTCACCCTTATCAGCAAAAAGAAGAAAATAAATTAGAAAAGATTGAAAGTAGGATAATTCATCCTTTTATTAAAGGCCCACAGCTACCTCACTGATACTACGACAAAGTACCAAAAGATTAAAGGTTTCTGGGACAGTGATTCACAGGGATCCTGGGATGATGTCAATATCTTCTAACTTTCTTTTTAACCCCCTGCCTTTACTTTTTTTTCCTAGAATCCCATCTTATAAAAAAAGGCATACTTTCCATACTGTGTACTTGACATATACTTTTAAATTCAACCTCCTTCCATCACTCTATCAGCTTATTTCTTGACTTCTAAATTCTCTTAGCTATAAAAGCTGATTGTGGCAGATACGCTTTTGAGGTAGAGAGACAGCTAAGCATCTGAGTGTCCAAATATTACATTCTTGTTTTTCCTATTTAATTAAAAAAATCATCTGGAAAATGTCTTAACCTGGTGCTGTAACATGCCATTAGGCAATTTACCTCATTTATGGAGCGCTGTTTTAAACAGCACAGAAGTCAGGGGAATTGGTGAGCTCTGTCTGTCTTTTTTTTTTTTTTTCCTTTTTCTTTTTTCCCCCCTTATCAGTTTCTGTCAATGGCAAAAGGACAAGAACCAACATAACTTACAGCCTGGAAAGACTCTATCACAGACCTGATTTAACCTCTACTGAGGCCATTATATCTGATAACAAGAATTCCTCAGCAATAAAGAATATGAGTATAAAAAAGCACAAGTAGAAGACTTTCCCAGGACCAATGACACAGACGGTTTTTGGCCTGTTTTACAAAAGAAAGATGACTAAAATGAGCACACTGAAAAATTTTTGTATATTCATGCATCAGCTCCTTTTTAACAACTTATGTTTCTAATTTTTTAACTTATCAGATAACTTAAACCAAATTTGGCTGAAGATGCAAAGTCATTAAGTGTTATAAAGTTTCATGGAAATAGATGACTAGGATAAAGAGGAAAGATTCTAGTAACGCCTTCATTGAGGGAAAGGCTGCAGTGGGAGCTCAGCATTCCTTAGACAAGAGAGAATCCATCCCACATATCCAAAATGAAACCAGGCTTCCCAGCTGCCATGCCTCTTAGGACTCCTTGTTCTTAAATTCATTTCTTGATTGAACTAGATAGCATGAAAGGATGGGAAGTGGAAAGCGGAAAGCACTCATTGTTACTGCGGGCTTTTCGGAAAAGCTATTATATCACATGATGCTATTACAAGTCTATAGTAAAACCAACAGCAGTGAAGAGCTTGTGTTTAATAAGAATGTTCCAACCTGTATGCATTTTAACTAAATGCATTAATTTCAGACTTCATTTGTTTTGATTTCATTCAAATACAATGAAAGAGGCTTTCCAAAAGCAACCATATCAGGATCGGGAAGAAGCAGCTCTACTTTCAAACAAACCCATGCTATCATTTTCAAAATACTGCTTAGATTTCCTAGAAAAGAATCCTTCATGTTAACATGAAAAAAATAATAAAAGAAAACAGAAAAATAGAAACAAACAAACCAGCCCCCCATTTCTATGTTCTTCCATCAGGGAAGAAAACAAAAGGATAACAAAAAACAAAAAAAGGAGAGAGTTTTTAGGAGCATGCTATTATTATTTATAATGCTTATTTGATGACATGCATCTAACATTAACATCTGAATCTCCTTTTGTTTTAGGTGTTAAAGGTAGCAATGCTCAAAGATAAGGTTGCGTGCCATTTTCTATTTTATCTAAAAGCTTAGCTTAGCTCATGCTTAGCTAATTTTTACACCAGGTGTCTGATCTATGTTGACCATCTGTGTGTACTAGGGAGAGATGAAGCGGAGGGGATTAGAGAAAGCCCTGTAAATCAGTGATTCTCTGAGTCGCTGGACACCTGGAGCAAAAGAATGCAGAGAACCAGCTAAGCTGTGAGGAAAAGAGTTTAACACATGCGCAAGAAATTACTTCAGTATTGTCCATTCATTGTGCTGCATACTGTGGGAGTCTAGTGGAGAAAGTAATAGAATAGCGTGGAAATAGCATTGTTACACACATGGCCAAGCAAAAGTACTTGAGACATTTTCTAATTTTGAAGTGGCTAATTTTAGCCTTATATTGTACTTTTAATATAGTTCCTTGTGTTTGTATGCCCAGTTAATGTACATCTAGCTGTATTGGCTAGAAGACCATTGAGAGAAGCATCATCTCTAATCACTGTCAAACAGATATATGAGACCACTGAACTGAAAGAACACCTATCAAAATAACTTTGTCTAAAATATATATTTCAGTGTCCATCCATGCTGCTATTTAGGCTATCATGATACACCAATGTAAATTATTGAAGTCTTGCTACTTACCTAGATGAAACAAAATCAGACCCTAAAAATTCACTAGAAGTCTCAGTAGTACCAAAGGGACTGCTCATTGGAATATCTGCTATAGGAAATACAAGTAAAGGGTGGAATTCTTAACACATTAGAAAAAAAGAAAAATGAAGGCATTTACTGTAATATAAAACAAAGAATCCCAGGTTTAAAGGAAGGAAAGCAACTAGTCACTAAGAAAAAATTTCTTGATACCTCCCCCTTGCTGTATTTACCTATTTTAGCCATTGGAGAGCTTTCCTCCTGAGGATCTTGGAAAGTAACACTGGTGTCAACATACAGGGAAAGCATTCAGGATTCCAATCAGTTGAGGTATTATAAGTGAAGCTGACATACTAAACTTCTCTGGAAATCATTCAGCAGCCCAAAAAGGACAGAGGGGAGGGCAACACTGGTGCATTGTGATCTCTTTGAGAAACACTACTTAGTAAGCAAGCAACTGGATTTTGAACTGGTTGTAGCCGTCAAATTATTTGAACTTGTTTGAACATGTTAAAAAAAGTCTCATTTAGGTCAAGTGGGCCTCAGATTTGCTAGGTTCCATCACTCTATGCCACTCTGATTTTGATATTAATTTTGTGGCACATACATTTCCCTTATTCTTAGCATTAAATATTTATCTGTCCATTTAAATATGTCCCATTGATCAAGTCACCATGCTATACATTAAATACCTTACAGGCACTCTTGATAACATGATCTGCAGAGCTATATTGATTTAGCAATTTACCTTCACGTATTTGTCCACTGTGATCAGCAAAGAAGATGGTATGGAGCTCTTGCTGTATACTTGTTGAAAGGTAGCTACGACTTAAAACAGGAGTTCCCAGTAAGAAAAATCTCATTGTAATTGGCTCAGGCCATAATAAAATCCCAATATGTAGGGGAAATCCCAAGTCATTTCAGTTGCTGTAGTTTCTGGCTGATGGACATTTTCAGAGAGTTTTGTTCTCTAGTAAAAGTAATAGAAAAAGAAATAAACTTCCTTGCTTCCTATAAAGTTTCACAAACACGCAAACTAGCAACCTAAAATAGAAGAACAACAGACTAGTTCTTGCTTGTTTGCAACTGGGGACTTTTGCCTCAATCAGCTGTGCTCTTGCTGAGCACAGAGAATTTCTTGGCAATTAATGAACAACCAACGGAAGGAGATGCATCCCGGTCTTTGTTATAGAGGAACACTAAGGTTACTTTTTTGTTACAAAATATAACCTCAAAAAGTACCTATGTGAAACAGCCAATTCCTGATTGCAGAAAGCTCAGAAATGCTGCCAGCGTTAATCGTTCTTGATGACTCTAAGCCTTAACATAGTTGTTGGAACAGTTCTGCAGAAAGCAGAGGATCTATTTTCTTTGGGGAAAAGAGTCTTCACACCTGATTTTACTCTTATTGCAATAAGTCTTGCTTCAACCGAGGTCTATAAACTCTTATACACAAAGTCCACAGATTCCATTCATGTTCCCTAGTTTTCTTTCTAGTTACTTCCACCTGAATGTCTCCTGAGTTTAAATAGTACAATATGTTAGTGCTATATTTTTGCCATCCAGAAGTAGGAAAGTCACTTTTTGTAATTGCTATACTTAAAAGGCTAAAGTTTCTACAAGTGTAACTCTTCACTTCTGCTACCAGAGATTTGGAGTCAGAGTTTATATGCAAAACCAGACATGATATGTCTGCCATTTTATTCGCTTTTTGATTGGGTTGAGTCATTCAGAGCTTTGATCGAAACAATAATTTAAATAGTTAAAATATGTGTCAGACTGACCATCTGAACAATAATGATAACAGGGCTTTATTCTCAACTACATTTCTTTTACAAAGGTCATTTACATAAAATTGGTGTGGGTAACAAAGTCTTCTTACCCTATATTTGTCCTCCCAACTAATAATACTACCTTAATATAGAAATAACTAATATTATGAAAAAAGAATCTTTGTGAAAGGGTTTTTTTTCTGGTGCACAGTAACTTCAAAACCAAAGTGCATTTTGAGTCAGACTGAAAAATGAGAAAAGCTGACAGAGAACTGTGTGCTATCAGGAAAAACTCGGCTTCCATGAAAGAAACCAAAACCATATCACAGAATTACTATGCCCACAGGCTGGCTGAGAGAGAAATGACCTTAGAAGAAAGATCACATCATGTCTGTACTTTCAGTAATTCTGACTACAGCTTCTGGAATAGAATGGCAGATTTACATGTTGTCATTCTCCACAGAGAAAACCCTTGACAGAGATTTTATTATTTAAATGTCATTTGTTTTATGTCCTTCCTCCCATACCTTGCTAGAAATGGAGAAGCTCAAGGGTGTATCCTCAGAAATCCAAACAGATAGCCACTTGATAATTAGAACTGTGAAGAAAGCTGTGGGTTATAAAGATCAGCCAGATTTTGATATCACATGAAGGCTGAGGCAAGAAGTCCTTCATGCTCTCTCTTCCCTTCACATTTCTCTAGCACTGGTTTAATTTACTGCAGAAGTATTTTCTGCTGCTCTTGTTTGTTGGAATAATCATAATGTTAACTTAAATGACCCACAACAGCATTATTTGTTTCAGGCTCTTCTCCGCAACCCCAGCCATGACACCGATAGAAATTAACCCACGAGCACCAGCTTTGACTTCGGCTGGGTCTTACTTCACATCAAAGTCTCGTCTGGAATTTATAAAGCTCACCGCTTTCCCTCCCTAGCCACAAAGTGCAGGAAGGCTTCTATGAAGCCATCAATTATATGAAAAGACTGGTAAAAGGCAGGAAGTAAGTACATACTTGCCTTCAAGCTAGCAAGTTTCTAGATGTACAGAATGCCCTCCCAGACAGTTAATAAGAAGCAGCAGGTTCAAATTCACACCTTGTTTATTTCATAATAATTTCCTCCATGTAGAAAGTCTACCTCAGATTACTGATTTGAAAAAGTCATAATTACAGTCAAATAAGCTTATTCAAGGTTTAAATTATTTGATTTTTGACTGCATAAATAGTTATTCTTCATGGATCTGGTACTGGGCATTATCTAGCACATAAAAGATCTTATTTTTCAGCTGCCTGCAAGGTGGTCAAATTCTGAAGTGTTCAAGCAGATCATTGATAAGGCAGACATTTGCCTCCCTCTGAATTCTATCATTCCTCTAGTAAGGGACAGCTCTTGTATCAGGAATGTGCCTTTTGAGAAACCATGAAACTCTATCCAAATCTGAACATGTTAAAGCCTCAAAAAATATAGCTTGCCTAACCTCCATAGTGAATATATATGATTTTTTGAGTAGTTAGATCTCTAACAAATCCATTCTCACTAAGCATTCTCGAGTCCCTCACAGCTGCTAAAGCTGCCTGCAGTGCAACTTCTTCACATCACTGTGTTCCAACCTGAGGTTTCAGGAGCAAAACCAGACTTTCTCTACAGCAATTTCCCCTCACCAGGATGTGACCAGCAACTGGAACCAAGAAGGGGAAGTGTCTCTCCTTTGCACTCAAGGAGACCTTCATGCTGAAGTTTTGAAGAAAGTGCCACATAATTCATTTGGAGAGGACAAACACAGAATCAACTGAAACAATAGCAAAGCTTAGACTGGAAGAAACTCCGGAGGACTGGAGAAGAAAGATCAGCTCACTAGAGAAGAAGACAGCTGATGAGAGAAGCTTGGACTGACTGGATAATATAATTAAGAACTGCATTAGGAGGAATGGGCTTATGCAAAGAAATTTTAACAGTAGCTTTTCTTAAATTTTGAGTATTTGACTTAGCACCTTTAATAGCGTTCTCGTACTCCAGTGTGGATGTTTCGCTCAAGATTCACTTGTTCATTAAACCTGAAATCTTAAATCATCCGATCCATTTTTCACTCAGTTTTTGGAAGACGTTATTCTTCTGTGAACATAATCAGATGAGAAGAAACTCGTGCCCTCAACAATTTCCAGTCCATAAACTCTTGCAGAAGATGCTAAACAAATAACATCTGTGAGAAGTACTATCAAGTCAGAGATCCAGGCATAGGACAGGGCCAAAATCAGAGGTGAAAGAGGCTTTTGCAGAGCCTTGTCATTTCACAAAGATCTATTTTCAGATATTTTGCTGGTGTGAACTGACAAAGAGGCCGGGTTCATTTACTTCAGCAAAGTATTTAACCCTTGAAGTTCGTCTGTAAGCCAATAAACAGTTCCCAAAGACACCAGCTGTCTCAGGATGAAACACTATTTTACCATTTACTGGAAATTACTTATGATCTTACCGCACTCCCAATATTATTTTTTACTTTAGGAATAAACACACTCTTTTAGAAGATTACTGAAGCTCTTAGCCTTTCATTTCCTTCTGTTAACAGGAAATTTGCACAAATACAAATCCAGACAAAATCTAGTGAATTCAACAGAGTAACTCTGGATCTATACTGGTGGAAAGGAGGAGAATCTCACTCAGATTGAAATAATGAGGAGATAAGCGCAAGTTTCCCTGGAACTACTTGTTAACTACTCCTTGTGCAAATATCTTACATTTGTTAATTGCTAAGCAATTGTTAATGTTATTGTTGCAATTTAAATGTGCTCTGTGTGTATGTCTGGGAAGTAAAACAGGGAAATTGAAAAAGCACCAAGAATTCCAATTCTCTGTATTTTAATTCAAAATCGAAAATAACAATGTTTGGGGAAGACTGTTCATGTGGTTAAAACACAGGAGTGGGAGTCATTAGTTTCCAGTTCTGTCACAGACGTTTTGGGAAACTCAGTTTATTTCTTGGTATTCTGGTTCTCCTCATTTAAAAGCTGAGGTTTATAAAATTTATCTCTTAACAGAAGCAAGATGAGCTTTCTTTTGTTGACACAAAAGAAAAAATTTGGAAACATGAAATAACTTATATGAAATAAATCAATGACAATACGTCAGGATCACAACTGTTTTTAAACAGCATAAAACTTTTTCCTTGATTACACTTGAGAATCTGAACACAGAAGATCTAGGGTCTTATTCTCCTCTTCCTGGCAGTATATTTTTACTCTGCAGTAACCAATGGAATACACCAGGTGAAATGCAAACCAGCTCCTTCCATTTGGTCTGCGATTAGCCAGGAAGCTGGTGAAATTGGGGTTTTAACCCAGAAAAGAAGGGGAAGGGTTTCTCTTGTTTTCAGATTTGACACAATCTGAAAACATATGTTTCTTCTGGGCTGTGAAAACACAAATTCCAAAGAGCTGAAAGCTCCAAAGCCAAAGTTTGCAAATGGTTCAAAAAACAAGCCCATGCCAGATGCAGACGTTTCATCTAAGACCTCTCAAAAGAGTTCTGAAGACAGTCATTCCTTGACATACTGACAACTAAACAGAATGAATAAATCAACACTACATTCATTCACGAATCTTGATATTAATTCTTGCAATGTACTGACAGCAAGAAACACCTGATCCTGAAACATCACTGAAACTATCTTATAGGCAGCAAACACAAAGTAACATTAATGGCAGCCTACTGTTGCTGAGAAACAGAGGGAGCCAGGTTTTAAAGGCTGAACTCCGCTTCTTTGTCAAAACCAATGACAAATGATTATTTACTGTGCCATATGCATTTAATTAAACAAAACTGGATTTCCCAGCTTATGAATCAGGGTTATACACAGACAATACAGTCAGAAAGGGAACTAAACTACCAGCTTTACCATCAAAGTATCAGGCGGTTATCACTCATGCCAGAAGAGAACCAGTGCAGATGGGTACACATATGGGAGCCCGGCATTAACAGAAGGCACAGCTGCACAGACTGAGCCAGCATGTTTCCATTGCTATGAATGGAAAAAAGAAAATACAGATAAAGTCAAGAATGCTGGGCTTCACCTTGGCTATTCAGACCGCTCATGGCACTGAAGTACGAGCAACATAGCTATTTCCAATTTTGCCAAATACGTATGTTATTCTTCAGCATATTCTTCCACTGAAATCACACGCATCACCCACACAGCAGAGTGGAGGATCCCTGCCTTCTCCTTGAGGGATTCTTTATGCCCCAGTGCTGGAGACAGTTGGGAATAGACTGCCATCTCCTTCTGGGCACACTTGAGTTCTCTCATCTGACCCCTAGCTGGCTCAGATTAGAATATTTCATCTTAAAAACATTAGAATGTAAATCTCCCAGTTTCTCATTTAATGGAAATGCAAACAAAGCCAAGTTCAATGAGTTACAGACTCTTGCTTACCAAAAGGTGAGGGAATTCCTTTTCCTTGGGGATTATTGTCTGTCTCAGGCACACGGGGTTGCTCCTCTCCTCCCTCACCAGTACCTATGAAGACAGATCTCCCTAACTCTTGGCCTCCGGCCAGACAGTTTGCATTAAAAGTGCACAACTCAAATAACTGGGGCCAACTAATAAGGATATTTTTACATTAATATCAAGCTACATCTGGCAACACCACCACCTCCAGGAACGGACACAAGCTATCTGAGAGCCCTGTGCCTGCACAGTGGAGGTAATATTTGTATTATTTTGTGGCTAAGGACGTAGCCCTGGAGCTACTGGTACACTGTTGGGGCTGCTATGTCCCACCACACCATTTTGAACCCCAACTCATCAAAAGTCTCTCCTCACCCTGTGTTTTACACTTCTACCTTCCTAATCCACCCCTCCTCTCCACATTCCCAGTATTTCATGCCCTCTGCCTCCTCCCACACACCTCTCACCACTCTGGCTTCCTACCATGCATTCCCACAGTCTCACCTCTGCTTAGCCCCCTCTTCAAAAAACCCCCCAGCCTCTCAACCTCCCACCGTTTTCCTAACCCACAATCCCGACTTCCCAAGCACACTACCTCCACCCTGTGTTCTCCCCTAGAAGTGCAGATTCCAGCACTGGCTCAATCACAGCTCAGGGTGCTACAGAGTCCATGGTCCAAGTGCAGAAACTGCTTTATCTAGGTGAAATACAACTTTTCTACCAGTAAATAAATGAATTCCCTTCCAAGACAGCCCAGGTGACAAGTTACCATATCTCAGTCACTCTCCTTCAAGAAAGGGTAAAATATCTCATTTACTACAGGGCAAAGCAGCTGTGCAAAACCTTGTTACTGCACTGTAACGCATTCATGTATACACACTAAAACTACTTCTCATAGCACATGGTTCAAAAGCTGCAACTTGTGCAGGCCTGTTACTTATCATTACTCCACGGATGGATGAAGCTCATATTTCCTTGGCCAGCCTTTCAGGTTAAGATTTGGCCCCATATTCAGGACCTAAAAAATAAAATAAAATCTGGTTCTCTGAAAGCATGACATCGCTTTCTAGAAATGACATTTCTGTTATTCCTTGCATTATTGCTGTTCAAATTACACTAATTAGGATTTGTAACTTACTTTGACATCTTGAATACAATCAGCATCCACACTGCTTGGCACATATCCTTACTGGCCTCAGCAGAGTGATTGTGAGAAAAGAGATGAAAGGGGTGCACTCATTTACAGCAGCTGTAGGTCACATGTGAAGTTGGAGCACCTTTTTGATGACTCTGCCTTGAAAGGCGATTATGATCAGAAGCATGACTACATACAAACCACCCTCTTACTAGAAGATGAGGCCTCCATGCATGTCCATGGTCAGGTGTCCTGATTTAAAAAAATAAAGTTTTACTCACTTTCAGATCTCCTTTCTTCGAAAGAATTGGTGCAGCTAGAAAAAAAGGGGTCTACATTCAATTTTGGGTCATGTATCAACAAGGTTAACCAAGCTCCAGTTGCAGAATCTTTGCTAATAGCAATTGCAAATGGAAAGAGAATACCAAGCTGGTCAGCAGAAAAAAATCTATTTCCGCATGCTATGAACTGCAAACTGAATAAATGTGATCTGGGATTGCCACAACACAAAGCCGTTGTCATTGGCACTATTCAAAGTAAAAACAAAATGTACACTCTGCTTAAGCTCCACTGGAAAGCCTATGTCCACTGGTTAGATTCTCTGTGCAAAAAAGAGATCATGATACACACCTATTCTGCACTGATACAAAGATGCAACTACACAAGCAACATAGAACCATTAGGTCATTCTCTAAGTTAACATGCAAATCAAATTCTCTGCTCTAAAAGAGTAATAAACAAAAAGCAAAGCAAACAATTTTCTAAATCACTTCAGACAAGAAAGTGAATTAAGGTGCCAATATTTTCACACAGAAATTGAAATAAGTTCTCCTACCGGGAAAGTGAAATTTGGGACTCCATTAGCAAAAAAAGACATATGGGATGGCTCAGCAGGAAAAAAAAAAAAATCTTTCAAGTCTGTGAACCTTTGTGGAAAGTGCTATCAGAAAAGGGGATGCAAGAACACAAGAGGAAGGATATGAAAGGAGAGTTAAAGCTAGCCTGTGAGTGTGCTTGAAGCATGTGCATGGGGAAAAGAATTTTTTCTGAAGACTTGCTACTCTGCACAAGATCTGGCATTCTAAGGCTCAGGCTGGCAACGGAGAGAGATGAAGCACATCTTCAACTGAGTACTCTGAGTCAAAAATAAAAAAAAAGAAAGATTCCATAAACAGGTAATATTTTCAATCTGTTTCAGCTTGCAAATGAGGGCAGGGCTTAACAGGCCAGAACCAACATGCAAAGAGACAAATTCAAATCAACTTGTGTAAGCAGGTGCAATATCTCTAACTTCTTTCACCTATTTCTAGAAGAGAGTCATACCACACTTTCAATACTTTCGTAAGTCTAAAAGATTGAATGCAATCCTAGTTATCAGGAGACATTCTGAGTTCAGCATTGGTTCTGCCCCGCATGCACCAGACAGATCTCATGCAAGTTACTTAACCTTACAGTACTTCATTTTCTCCTGTTGTAAGGAGAGCAGGCTTGCTGTATTTACTTTATTTCAGGAGAAATTAAGAAAACGTTTATAACTTCTAATACTTTGGTGTGAAGTCAAGGTGGTAAAAATGTTGAAAATGTCCTACTTTGGTATAACATTTTGCAATTAATATATTTGCTGAATAATTTTTTTAAATAAGCATTTTTAATAATGGAAATAATGCAACAAATTCCACTCACTTTCCACTGTCTACACAACGCAAAGCTAAACTGATCAGCCATGCTTTTCACCTTTCATGCTAACAGTCTCACATTAAGATTTCATAATCTTGCAACTTCCCTTTCCTTGCTTAAAAAAAAGTCAATCCATACATCTGATGTATAAATGACACATTAGATATACAAGTAACAGCAAATAGCAAGGAGCCGAAAATCTCATTGTTGCAAGCCCAAATCTTTCTGTCAAGCTGGCTCCCAGAAATAAATCTGATCCAAGGCTTCTACATGCAATTATTAATAGAAAAGATTTCACAGCATCTTACAGAATCCTTAAGGAAGGAATTTCTGTTTCAGGCTTATTCAAGAATTTAAAAGAAAGAAGTTCATTTTATTGTTTTTAGACAAGGAAAGTAAGATCATACCATACAGTTCGAACAAATTACACCATATAATACACTTTGTTTTGGTACGATTTAACAATTCCAAGGGCTTGTCTCCAAAAACTTGGAAAAGCAGAGGCAAACATAACTTGCAGACATTTTAAGGCATTACGTTATCTAACTTTTTGATTAATACAATATCATTCTATTTTAACATTTTTTTTCAGGTCCATGACGACTCAGATGTAATGTACTCCTGTAGCTACAGACATTGGACTGAAAATAAACAGGATTTTGTTGTTTTAACTAAATTACTGAATAACTCAAGTTTAAAGAACTAAATAATTGTGTTCCAGATTACTCACATGTTTGGAAATGAGCACAGTTGTACATAACACATTGTGCCAGGCCGCACATAGGCCAGTTCCTTACCCGGGCTTTCAGAATTAGCATTACATTTCTGGTTTACTTCACTGAGGTGGCAGATGAACTCAGTACATGTCTTTTGCTGTGGCTGTCCTAGTGGTAACAGTACTAGTCATCTTGTCCACATCCCTTTACCCAGCCCTAGGTAGCAAAGCTCATGCATCTCCTTAAAGTAGCTGCAAAATGCACAAAGAGAAGGTAAAAACACACAGGCAAGTTTGTACATTCAGGTATGCGTATTTGGGTGTTTGTGGATGTGTATGACTAGGAAAATCTCCTGTTCAAAGATTTATTTCTATCGAATTCAGTCTTTTCCACTCCTTGCCCCCATCTTTTCTCTGGGGCAATCAAGTCAGTGGTTAATAGAGTTGAGACAGTAGTATTTAAATTTGGAGGTGCTCTGCAGTCCGTGTTTGTTTTGCTCCCTCTGCTGAGGAGCACTGGTAAATCTGAGGTGTGGCAAGTGGGTCAGGTCTAGGAGCTGGTCAGTTCTGGTTCCTCCTGACACTCTGGACACCAAGTTCTGGAATCCAAATGAAGACATCATTAATCAAACAATGCCAAAGTGACTTTTCCAATTATGCTGAAGATTGGTGAGCTGAACAGGCTTTTGATTTTGTGGTGTTGTTATCCAGCTCCGTTTGCTTTTTTGTGTCTGTGCACACAAGTGTACACTGCAGCAAAAAGAAAGTGTTTCCCTATAGAGATAAGGTGCTAGAAATGGTCTGCTTCATGCTGCTCTGGGAGGAGGCAAGGAAACAGCATCCAGCACGTTCCAGCCTTTTTTTTTTTTTTGCTGAGGCAACAACAATTATCATACTCTTTAGAGACACAGAATTGCAATTCCCATCAGTGCAATTCACACAGCTCCAGGGACTGTTAACAGGTTGTTCTTACCGGGTGAGGATGATGAGAAGTCTTGCCTTTCAGTGAAGTCCGCAGATCCAAACTGCTGAGCGTGGGGTTACTGGAAGGGATGACATTTTTCCAGCCAACCAGGCAATGCTGTGAGAAGAGATGGGAATGCTGCATATGAATGCCTTCCCTTTTAGTCTATTGTGGCCTAGCCGTTCTAAATAACTTCTCCACAAGGAGGCTTGGGGAGATACTTAATTTTTGAGGAGTTTTATACGACTAAAAGGAGACAGAGAAGAAATCTCTTCTAATAGAGTGGAACTGCGTATCTGTACCCTCTTCTACCTTTCACTGGCTAATTGTTTCTAAACTGATCTGCTTCGTGAACCCAGGAACCTGACCTCTCTGAACTTATCTCAGCTGACTCATCCATTTCCCCAACCCTCAAACCAGGCTCCTTCCTACCTCTTCCCTAGAAATCTCTAGGGCAGACTAGGTCTGGTCAGTAATACTGCCTGCAGCATTGCCCACTGGCTGGAATACAGGGCCAATTCTATGGAAACAGTTTTAAACCCACACTTGCCACTAACTGTTGATATTGCCTGACCACTATACAATGGGGATATTTCACAGAAGTTTGTCATTTAGACTTTAACATCTGTGGAAACAGGCACTCTTAGCTATGGTTCTTCTGGTTGACGCCTAAAATAGGTCAGGTGAATCATGCCCCAGAAGTATACAGCTCCACATGACACTTCCGTTTCCTCAGTGTAAAGCATCCGTAGATTCTCTGTATAGAGAGGGTGATACACATTATACCAGTTACACAAAGGGATGAATGTGGAAGCATACACCAATGGCTTTTATAGCTGTATCAGTGACCCAGATAAGAACCCCCCCCACAGACCAACTCAGAAATTTTAGTGCAACCCCTGCCTGGGTGATTGAGTCCCAGATTCTCTTTCTCGCTTGCACTGTTACAATGACCAATCTAGATTTTACTACCAGTATAACAGTACAACAAGAAGACAGCAACTCACCGAGGGTAAAGCTAGATTGTCGGCGGGTTCAAAGCTTTTCCTGCGATGGGCTTTATATTTGTAGGCAGGCATAAGAGCAGACCTGGGAATGCTGACTCTGCAACCACAGAAGGGAAATAATTGCCTACACCTTCCACAAGGTAGCAGGAATCTCCATTCCTTCCCCACTCAAAATCCAAAGTTCTAATCCCAAAGTGAACCAAGTGAAATAGTTTCAGATTAGTGCCTTAGAACACTTAACATGTACACTTCAGGTTCTGGACTGAATTCAGATCAAACACACATTTGTCACCAACTTCAACACTGTTTCTACTTATAGAAAAGATCCATGGTATTCTTGGTGGTTTCTAAGCCAGAGATCTCTCTGCCATGAGAACAGCAGCCTTCTAAGGAGCTATTTTGGAGCTGTCTTCTCCTTCACATAATCATCTTTTTCTTCCCCACTGTCCCCTTGAGTTCAGCATATTACAAAGTAATAGTTCTCACCTACCTGATGTAGGCTGGCTCTTCCCGAGTCTCTGGGGGCCAGTGGGTTCGTGGGATCTTACACACAGGGCAGGCAGATTCTGAATCCACAGGGACAGTGAAGAGGCGCTGGTTCAATCGATAACAGTAAACACCTGCCACAGATCAGAGAATCATGATTGTATTTCTAGTTTGTCAGTAGCTTCCTCAAGCCAGGCAACAAAGCTTTCTTTTACCACAATGCAACACATGCATTCTACAGAGACAGAGCTGCTTTTCTAAAAATATCTTTTACATTTCCTGTCTCCAAACAAGTTCCTAAAAAGCAAAAACAAAACTCAACCTCCTCAACTTAAAACAGAATTTAGTCAATTACAAGAAACTGACAAAATAATAAGGACTCTGATTGAGGGAGGATTCCTAGAAGACTCAAGTCTCTTTGGAGTAGGAAGCTGAGTCTGGAGTAGAAGTAGCTGCTAAAAATAAAACATTCTTCTTTGAGCCCCCTATGGTATGGGGCTCTCCCCAAAAGACAGCCAAAGACTGCCCAGTAGTTTGTTCACTGAAAGTGGATTAGGAGGAAATCTGATTTTACATTTACGAGAAATCTGATCTTACACTTATGGGAACTGGTTATCAAATCTGGTTCCTGCTCAGGAAATACATAATCCAGAGCCTTGGGCCTAAAGAAACAAACAAACAGAACTGTCAGTGATTGGGAGGGGCAGGCCCTCTGAACAGACCCCACCTTTTCCAAGCACAAACTTCTGACTGGGAGGTAAAGGCCTACAGAGCCACCCTTACGTTTTCCCACTCCAGCCAGACTATACTTCCCATTACTCTAGAGGGACCTGCTTCAGTGCTTCCCCCCATACCCACTTACTCCAGGTGGTGCTCATGGACACAGGCTTCTTTGTTGGCCTGTCGAAATGCCTTCAGCTCAGCAAAGTATTGATCAGATTTTTCTGCTACTGAAGAGTTTGTATCTAGGAGTCCTGAGAACAGCAAGAAGAGAAATGTTCAAAGCTGTACTGCACCTGGGCAAGCACCAAAGCAAGCGTCACGCAAAACAGTCAGGACAGTCAAAGGTCTGGAGTACAAGTGAGGGGATAATGAGGAGAGCATATCATCATGTCAAGTCAGAGATTTCACCGTGTGGTTTGGGTCCCTTATTGTATCTGTTTGTGTTAGTAACTTGGTATTCCCTCTGACCATACCCAGCTTTGCCTTTTGTGCCTAGATTCCCATGCCAGCCCCACCTCACTATTCCAGGGAAGCATGGATCACCTCTGGCCTAGCTGGGGAATGCTTTCTGAAACAACTGCAGCTTCTTTGCTGAGACCTGTTATGTGGCCTTAACGATGCTGGTGACTAGTGTGTGGGACACACCTGCTTTTCATATCCCAGTTCCAAAATACTTAGCACCAGTTTCAGGCCTATGGTTCTGTCACACTCAGACTTAAAGGGGAGGTAAACTGTGTTTTAACTCTTCAGATTACCACATCATGCTGACAGCTTTGCTTCAGATTTAGGACTCACCTGCAATCCAGTCATAACCCAGGAAAGGACATGCAGACCAGCTATTTGCAGGGACGGTGTATTCTTCAGGCTCAGATTGAAAAGTCACATGGCCAGCTTCCTTCTGTGGAAGGAAAAACAAAAACAAAAAACCCCAGTTCATAAAGACTTCCTGTACATCTAGCAGGACACTCTGAAGTACAGCTTGGGAGGTAGCTGGCAGCTAATTAAATAGGACAGCTGTGGCCTAGTTTGACACTGGATTCTATCCATACCCCTACCAATAATCTGCTCACCAGCCCTTTGACTTCTCAAGCTATAAAACAGAAAGAGGAAGCAAGTGATTTGTCCAAGGTTAGAAAGTCTATGTCAGGGCTTTCCACAGAATACTGAGTTCCCTACATCACACATCCCCAAAGAGCAGGCCACCCAAGCTGCCTGGGTGGCTGATCATGGCAATAGCCTACCCTCCAGGCTTAAGGAAACAAGCTGTGTAGCAGCAGTAGTGCATCAAGCTGTTCTCCCTGAGCATACATAAATAGCAAGAAGTCTTACAGGGAGATGGTATAGTTTTTTGGCCTTTGATTCAACAGCTAAAGAAGGTAAGGACTGAATGAGCTGCTGACAGCCTTTGGCTGCTAGAACTGGGGACAGTTCTGACCCTGACTTCCAACTTATAGAACAGAACAAGGCAAGCACTGTTTTCCTGACCTTTCCCCCCCACTCCCTACTAACTAAATGAATAAGGCACTGGTTTCAGCATTTACCTTCAACTCTTTGGACTGAGATGTCAGCAGGATTGATTTAGGGGTTATGGGCTCTTTAATGAGTACAGGCTTGCTGGTCTCTTCATTTTGTATTTTGCTTAGTGAAGGGTCCAGATGAGCTGTAAACTGGTCTGTCTCTTGGAGACTGTATAGGAGAATGGACTGTTTTCTGTTCTCTCCCTGTCCCAGAAGGAAGGGTTCTTTCTCTGGACTTTTTGAGGCATGGTCATCCCTATCCACTCTGGATGTTTCTCTGCCACGTGTAATGACTGTGGACACTGGCAAAACATTTTGCTCTTTCCCAGGGAAGCTGGAATCCAAACCTACTTTTTTCTGCATCTTTGTTTGCTGTTGCTTTTCCCCTCTGCCATTCTTGATGAGCATCACGCGTCCGAGAGATGAGCAGAGGGCTGCCCTGGCTGTGTGAGCTCTGGGTTCCACAGAAACCAACATGGCAGGATCAGCTGCAGCCTTCACAGCACCAACTTGATTTTCCTTCTGTAAGAACAGAGAGTCTCATATCTCAGGACATCATTCAGATTGCAAACACTTTTCATTAGGACATTTCACTTAATAAGAGAAACTCAACCTCTCATTCCAGTCTGCTCACCCCTCTGAGTTCATTGCCGGGGGGGGGGGGGGGGGGGGGGGGGGGGGGGAGGGCCCCTGCGGGAATTCACATGCTGTTTACAAGACTTAATTGTTAAACACTGTTGGGAGAACACACAAAAGGGATCCAATGAGAGCTATGTGCAGCTTCTTTCCCAAGTGAAGGAGCTGCTAAACTCTCAGCCTTTGTGCTGAGAAGCAATGAAAGCATTATGTTCTGGGATTATTCTTCCTAACTTAGATAGAGAAACCTGAATTTAGAGTAACCTTCTCAGGTACGAAGTAATCTCTGAAGCCTTTGCAAGGAGAACATATCTGAGGATAAGCAATAACAGAATCTCTAGCTACTTTTCTGATTCCACACTCTACATTCTGCCGGTTGCTCCATGCATATACATCTCCGTTACCAACCAGCTCCCAAGACAGAGCTGCTGCCTGCCATTTTAAACCCATTTGCTTCCTAGCACTTCTAGCACAGACCCAACACATACCCCTCTCTTGGGCACAGGGACAGATATTTCAGTAGTTATTTTTTTATGAAGAGATGCTGGAAAGAGTGGCTTGCTGGCAAGTCTTTTTCTGATCTCTTCCTGCTTTATTCTGAGCCTTTCTAAAAGGTCCTGGTTGGCCTGCCGCAGCTTCTTCAGATGCTC
This sequence comes from Dromaius novaehollandiae, assembly GCF_036370855.1. Lineage (NCBI taxonomy): Eukaryota > Metazoa > Chordata > Aves > Casuariiformes > Dromaiidae > Dromaius > Dromaius novaehollandiae. The sequence goes on along the minus strand of NC_088121.1, from coordinate 6,993,316 downwards.
TAACTCCATCCTACGGACACCTTTTCCTGTAAAGCCAGAGAAAGAGTGAACTGCATGAATGGGAGCATTAGCAAAGAAGCACATTCAGGAGAAGCCAGACAACTACACTTTCAGAGGACTCTTCATAAGAATCACTTATAGGTGTTGGAGTGCTGAGAGCCATCATCGCTCCTGAGAAATCAGCCAATCTCAAAACTCTTTAAGCTCTCTAAGAACTAGCATCACTATGTATTTCTCTTCCTCACATGTGCTGTCAAATATTTTGGGCCCAGGATCTGGTGGCTGACTGAATGGAGATGACAAACTTTTACAGAGGAAACAGTACACATGAAAAACAGTTATGCCAAAAAGCCAGATGAGAGACATCTAATTCAGAGACTGATATTTAGAGAGAATAGTCATACATAATTCTGTTTTACTATTATTTTTAAGCATCAAAGTTCATATTCTGATAATACTGAAAAGTTTATATGTTCAAAATATGAATAGTGAATATTAATTCATTATATCCAGAAGTACTTAGTCAAAACTATCCTCCACATTCCCCAGGCAGGAAGACTCCAAAAGGCTCAGTGATGACTCAGTCTGGGCTAGGGTTCAGGCAATTCCAATCCCATACATTAATCACTATAAGTTGATGTCCTTTCACTAGGGGAGGAGGGAGCTTAAAAAAAGAAAAAAAAATATAGAAGCTTGTTTTGGAAGAAAAGCTGTCATGCTGTTTAACATAGACACAACACCACAAGCTCCTCTAAGTTTGCAGAAAATGTTTTACTAAAGAAAAATATGAAATAACCTTTGGCTAAAGGGATCAATGATGTTCTCTAGTAAAACTATACGCACACTTCCCTAGGAACTTTGGTTCTAACCCTTCTCCAAAGGGCATCTGATTTGTTTTTGCGTCTGTTACCATAGCAACTGGGCGTGATGACTCAAATCCACATGCTATACAAAAGTACTGGGAGGAATGAAGAGCAGTGCTAACAACCAAAACAACACAACATTTACAAGTGAGCAGTGCACGATTGCACATTAAAAAAAAAAAAAAAAAAATCAGTCTTGAGGCACTACATTTCTTTGAGATTGTTTGAGCAAAACAGAGGTTCTCACTGTGTTCGCAGGACAAAGCTAACAGCATCCTCTCATCATTGCTCATCAGAAAGCAAATATTCTGAAAATAACATTAGTCAAGGGACTTTTTGGAAGGGTTTTACCAGATGAGGGCCACTCTCAGCATAATCTACAAGAAGCTGCTCATCCTTCATCCTCCACCTCAAGTGCTCCCTGCCACATCAAGCTTATGAAACTGCTTTAGAATCCTTTTGGAAAAGGAGTTAGATGCTCTCAGTTTAAAAAAAAAGAAAAAGAAAAAAAAAGAAAGTCGCCTCGGGAACTAAGTACAAGCAGGAAAGATCTCCAACACCTAGGCAGTGTGTGGCAGAGAGGTCCCTGCGCACTCCTTACATTACCCTTCCCTCTTCAAGAGGCGAGTTTCCCAGTCTGCAGAGATCTGGTAAATCCTCCCCGCCGGCCAGGGCACGGCTTAGGGAGTCTGCAGGGCTCCACACCGCAGAAGCCGTTCGCGGACCGCGGGGCTACAACTCCCCCCTCCCTCCCTCCCTCCGCACTGCCCCTCCTCCGCGGTTCAGGCCCACCTTTGCTGCGCTCCGCCTCTCGGAAGCCGCCCGGCGGCGCCGGGGATCCCCGGGCGGCTCCGGCCGCGGCGCCGGGACTTCCCAGGGCGGCCCCGCGCCCACCCGCCGCAGCCGCCCCGGCCCCGCCTCCGCCGCGCGCAGGCGCCGCCGCCGCTCCGCCCCTTCGGAGGGAAAACCACCTAATTTAAGGAGGAACCTCGCAAACTTTCCATCGGATAATACAGTATCGCTGCTCTCCTTGTTAAACCTATCACAATAAAACTGCAGTTTTAAGACCACCACTATCAAACACGCAGTTTAGTACAACACAGTAGCAGGTCACTGCATATTATACTTACAACTGAAGCCTTTACACGGAGACATGCGGAACAGATCAGCAGAAGTAATTTTCCCAATTCATTTTTATTTTGGTTTCCAATGTTTACAGCATTGATACAGGAATAATTCATGCAAATTTATCACCTTAAATACAGCAGAGAGAAAACTCACTGGTAAGAGTATTTTGAAGAGCTCCATCAACATAACGACAAGAAAAATAAGTAGCAGCAATAAGATAAAGTGCATTTAGCTGGCCTTCTTTAATAAGAGTTTGGGGGAGCTTGCTCTTGGAATTACCTGTTCTAAGAATTATTTATCATTCCTTATGGAAAGCAGAAGATAACCTCCTTGCTGATAGCATTCATTCCTCCACCAATCTAAATTAAAGAAGTACAGTCATTATTTTCTTTAAGAGGAATCCAACTCATAGTCAATTCTGTTAAACTCTGATTCTCAATCACTTGGTTCTAATGACAAGGGTTACACACATACATAATAAAAGAAAAAAAAAAGTACATCCCCGCCCCTGCTAGCGCTTTTGTTTCTTAAAAAATTCAAGTGGTTCTTTCCCCCAATCTATAGGTTATGTTTCAATGCTACAGCAAGAAAGCCTACCTCACCAAAATCTGAACAGTATGAGAAACACATACAATAGCAACTCACAAGATTCTAAGAATCCGCCAATCTTTCCCTTTACAGAACCAAACACCAGCTTTGAAGATCACATCACTTATCAGATTTCCCCCTAAGGTTTGTTAAAAGATGCTAGCAGCACACATCTTCGGAAGTCTGCTCAGCACTTCAGGTAGTCTAGAGCTGATGTACTCATCATTACCTCCCTCTACCTGGAATCAGTGACTGCCTGAGGAGACTGACCACAGCCAATGAAGAGCGCTCGGGTAAAAATGGCTATTTAATTTGGGTTGGATTCAAAGCTGTCCACTGGAAGTGAAAGATTTTTTCCTCTACCACCAATTTATGAAGCACTTAATCTCTCTGGAATCCACTCCTCTCTACTCCAGTACTCCATTGTTTGCTTCCTATATTCCACGGACATAGAGTCTCAACCTACCAGCTCCTAATTGACCCAAGATACTTCAAATCTTACTGCAAAGGTTAAAATAGCTTCAAGTATTTACTGACACTTCACTATTTTTTCATCCCTCATGTGTCAGGTACCTGCTTCTTCCAGGAATTTCATATGAAGCATTGGATTTGTCACAGGTGCATTTATTTGCATCTGAGCATGAATGAGAAATCCTCAGGCCAGTTGATACCATTCTGAAGTAAAAAGTCTCACTGTCAATAGGACAAAAACAAACAAACAAACACACACACACACACCTTTCTGTAGTTCTGAACTCACAGCTGGGACCTGCTCACAGACAACCCATACGTTCTAATATGTTTGATGCTGGACAGATTTAGGTTGGCATTAATCCCAGAACTGTAGGGCCCGATTCTGGATTCCTTAGAGACGTTGGGGGGGAGGGGAAACAGGGGACGGAAAGGTCATGCTTAACATATGTGGTATAATACTGATCTACCAAGTGGAAAATAAATTTTGCAACAAAGGAACCTGATCCTAGTGCTACTGAAATCAGCGGGAATTTCTTCTCCGTTAATTACAATACAAAGAGACTCAAGTCCTTACAATTCCTAAATCTTAGACTCAAAATTAAAAATTGCACCTGGAAAAACTCAAAGATCAATTTGATCTGTTTGCCAATAGAGAACATTTAAAAAAAAAAAAAAGTTGCCTTAATCCAGTCTCGTCCAGGCATGAAATAGCAAGGACAGGTCTCTCCAACACTAGAAGAGCTGCACTTGTCAGCTCATTCTTGTACTCTTAACAAACAGAATCATATTACTGCATGGACTGTACTGTCCCATGGAAACTCTACACAAAGCAAAATCTCTTACAGTGTGTAATCCACATGCTGCCCTTGTGGCCAGGTAGTGGTAATGGAATTCCGAAGTCCTGCTTCCAGAAACACAGCTGTGCATTTCCAAAAAACGCATTCATCAACTTATCCCATAATGCAGTTATTTACATTCTGTCAACTGCCTTTCCTTTTCAGTCCTGTTTTTCTTCCTCAACAAGCTGCCAAATTATCAAGACATCAAAATCAATACTAGCTCCTTTGCAGGAGCTAGTTTTGTCTTTGCAGACTATTTGTCTATGATGCGAAATGGGCCAGGCTGCTTTGTTGAACTGAAGAGCTCTGAAGAGGAAGAAACCAACCCCAAAGACTATAAGTTTACTAAAGCAAAATCTTAATCCCTCTCACTCTGGGAGATAACTGGTTTTGTTCATAGGTTTGAACATACTGACAGCAATAAACTTTTCTATGAAGAGATAAGGTGCAGTTGTTCTTTGTCACATTTTGTAGTAACTGAAGGTTAACCTAGGAGATACACTGTCATGGATTGTAAAAGTATTGTGAAACCATCTTCACGCCTGCGTGCCATGAGAAATCCGTGTTTAGACAAATAGCTGCTTATCACACATACAATGAATTTTGAACACAAGAGTTCTATCTGCATGTACTAAAATGACTGAATCCATAATGAAAGATGCTTTAGAACGACTTAACCTGATACGCATTTGTTTGCTTTTTTAAATTGACCGTTACTGAATTTCATTTTGCCTTAAAAAGCCCGCTGTTAACGTACGAGGCAGACATTCCTTCTGAAGTAGCCCAGCCTCCCAAGCAGGAAAAATAAGTTACAAACAGCTAGTGTTTAGAGGTGGGACATGAAACGGGGAAGCAGAATCCTATTGTTCACACCGTGACTGGAAACGTAGCAATTGGCTTTTGCTCGTCCCTTTAGGGATTCCATCACCCACCATGTTCTCTGCAATAATTAAGAGAGCACTGAAGGGAAACAGTGTTGATTTTTTCTTTCCACACTATCTGCTTTGCTGCAGGTACTGATGTGTGAACATGTTGAGTTCACTGTCCAGCCAACCTGCCTTATTCCTGCAAAGACAAAACAAGTCTCCATTAGATGAATAAAACAGCTCTTCTGAATCCATTCTGAAAGAATCACGACTAAAACCAGTCAACAGTAAGGCACGGAGGACTGCCACGGAGGTCTATTCCAAAATGATGCTCTCCTTCAGGTCAGGAATACTTGCCTGCTGGTTTGAACCTCAAAGTTAGGGGTTGCTAAGATCTTGGTAACAACTTCAAAGTGACCTTATCCTTTCTGCAAGTAAGGAATGCTTGAAAAAATTGTTCCTGACTCAGCCTTTTTAGGGTAAAGAAATGCATCAGATTCAAGTGTGTACAGGTGAGAGGCAGAGACTTTAAAATGATTTTAGGATACCCAGAGGGAGCTTACAGGAGTAGAGAACTTGATTTTTTGGGGAAGTGGAGAGGAACTGTAATTCTGAACAGACCAAAAGCAAGAAGGAAAAGATGTTTTATGGGTCAGAAAATAAGGTGAAGCTTGAAAGTGCAGAGGCATAGCACCCTTCTTTCTTCTAGCAGAAGAAAAAAGAACAAAAGAGTTCACTGCTCACCAAGCCCTCAAAAAAAAAAAAAAAAAAAAAAAAAAAAAAAAAAAGAGAGAGAAAACAGAATATCTTTTCTCCCCCAACATCCAAGAGACTTTTTTGTCCATTACAGAGACTACAGGATATTGTTATAGTATCTCAGCAAGGCATTGTAATACATGGCAAATTATTTTTCATGTAATAATGTAAGGGAATGCTAGCTGGCAGAGAGAGGTTTGATATCTGCACATCAGAAACTATGGTGGAAGGAGGACTGCACTCAAAGACACATCATAATCTGAACAACTTGCAGCAATCTCTACATCACAGGAAAAACTATTATATGCAGATATTTGTGTATATGTGATAAGAAAAATCTAACCTGAGCAATTTTGCTTTGCTCTGCAGTGAATCCAAAACTTCAATTTTTTTATTCATGGCAGAAATTTCCTGCTCAAGATTCTCCCGTGTGATATCCACTTGCTGACACAAATGAGCAAATGTTCCAGCGAGCTCTCTACAAAACAGGAAGAAGAGTAGTTGGAGATGATGAAAGGTAAGATCAAGCACCAAACTCAAGAAATAAATCCTTTTGATGTGCAGTGATGATACTGACTCTGGAAAGTTCACAATGAAAATGTCTTTCCATTGCTGCATGAGAACGTTTTGGAACCATCAGAGCAACTTAATTTGAAATATTCAAGTACATCAAATCAATGCTAATGCTAAAAAGCATCCAAACACTGGTGATCACCAAACATCAGGTGATTCACCAAATATAGTGTTGTTTTTAAACACATGTATCATTACATATTTTTAAACCTGGAGTTCAATACACAGACCCATCTTGTTTTTGCAAGGAATATTATCTTAAAAAAAAAAACAACAGAAATGAGAAAAGATTTTAGCTGAACGTAGGCAACTCACTGTTGGACTTGGTGGCTGCAATTGGAACCTGTATAACTGACGATGAGCTGCAGTTTCTCACCAGCATACTCTACAAACTGGCGTTTGAAAGCTCTCTCCTTTGCTTTTGTGGTCCAAGTAAGACGTTCATATACATAAAGGAGCCCATAAAGGCCCAAAGAAAGAGCAATCAGTCTCCAACCCACAGCCTTCCAGACCTAAAACCGACACAAGAAACAAACAAGAACATGATCATCATTCAGGAACAATGCTAACTCCTTACAACGGTGCACAGAACATTGCACTTATTTTAGGCATGCAAAAATGAGCCAGAAACCTACAAAAGATAACCTTGACTTGCAAGTGATTTCACTGATCAAACAGCTTGCAAATGATGTCTAGTCTACAAAATAAAAACACCTAACCTAAACTTTGGGATGCTCTATGGCTCAACTTTTCCAGGACATTTAAACTACACCTACAAGTGCAAAAGCACATTCTCCTGTTCACAGAATCTCTGTTTCTGAAGTAAAAGGCATTTTTAGGCAGCCATCTCTCCTTTGAGAAATCATCCGTCCCTAGACACTCTGATGCTAGAACACTATGTAGGTACGGAACAGGCACTGGAGAGACTGTATTCTTCCTGCAATAGATGCTAAAGTTACCAAGTAACTTAAATTATATCTACTGCTCTTCTCTGGTTTGGGGGGATTTCTGATTCAAAACATTTTTTTTTTCCAGAAGACAGAAAAGCAAGAAGTTCTGAGCTTCTCTGAGAAAATTTAGGCATAGTATCTAAAATTAAGCACTCTTCCCCTTCCAGAAATTAAGATGCACACAATCAGAGGTTGTTGGCAGAAATTTCAGCTTCAATCTCTGTTCTGATTCTTCTGTCAATAGGACAAGAAAAATACTCATTTTTCTTTTATTCTCACAAAAGTATCAGAGATGACTTTATGGATTTCTTTTGTAACATGCTGTGAAGGTTTTCTTTTTATCTTCACAACCCTGGCTCCAACCCTGACTACTAGGTAAAATAAGCTCAATATTTATACTTTCTCTCTTGATCTTCCATTTGTGTATTTTGCTATCTGTGAATCGCAGATACCTACAGAATCAGTAGGATAAGTACTTTTCAAGTCAGTGCTCCAACATTATTTATATAAGTACTTCTCAGATTGTCAACCCACCACGCCACCAACCACGAGGATCCCCATGGAAGTTCGGGAAGTTAATGAGGCCAGTCCAGTCACCATAGACACCATGAGCTCTTCCTGGGTCATAGAACCCTGAGGCAAAGGAGGCAGACTGGGATTTGCTGGTGTTAAAGGGCGTTGAATCTAATTAGAAAAGCAAGACAAAAAAAAAAAAAGTACAGAAAAAAAACCAGAATACAAGCCACAGTCCTTCCCACCAACAAGGCATCAGCAGCCACTGGAATTAGTGAGCATTACATCTACCATTTACCATGCAAGGAGGTATCTTACCTGGTCATTATAGCCCATCAAGGCCCGACGACCATTCTTTGGTCCCAAAAACCTATTCACCAGCATCGTCCATCCAAGAGAGAAATGGAATTCTATGTCCTCTTGGAAGTCAGCACAAAGCTTGTCGCAGTTCAGATCATAGCTGAGCGTGAAGCACTGTCGGGGAATTAACATATCTATCTGGCCCCGCAAAGAGACTGGGAGAAGGGGTTTTAAACCATCTGCACAGATAGAAAATAAACACAACTCAAAAAGGGCTATTGGTTTCACTAGAACTGGACTTTCATTCTGTAATCAGGGTGGTTATTGATTGTTCTATGCTTTGTAGCTATTGTTGTTAGTATCTTAAAGTTCCTAAAGCCAAACATGTTGCAAAGTGAGAGACATCTCACAGAAATTATTCTTCAGTGCTTTTGTCTTTACATCAACTCAGAAGGAAGCTTTTCTATGGACCCTTCCAAATCCCTCAGGTAGCTGGCAAAGTTTATAGTTCAGCAACAGCTTGGAAAACAAAATCTGAGGGTCAGTTCTAAAAGGCATTTAGGCTCCATACTCCTGTTAAAGGCTGCATGCAGACAGGCATCTAGTCAGGAGTCATCCACACTTCATTAAGATCCTGGTCTGTGAATCTCTGAAGCTTCCAAAGGCACAATTCCTCTCTCATCCTCATGAAGGATTAAGTTGAAAGATTACATTTATTAGCAAATTAAGGCACAAGTTCAGGCACAGAGTAGAAAAAGCGTGAATAACTTGTCCTCTAAACTAAAGCATTACTAATAAAGATGGAAGTTAAGCAGCTGCCAGCTACACATCAGCCAGCACAGTAAAAAGAAACATGGAATATCCACCCAGTTGTTTTGCATTACAGTAAAGAGAAAGAGAAATACTGTCTGCTGAACTGACCTATCATTTCTTGCTGCATTGTCTGCAGAGAAGCTGTGATAGCATTGGAGCAACGCTCTGACATGTTACGGCCCAGACCTTCCTCAATGTGTTTATGTAGCTCCTGACAGAAACAAAAGAGGGTTACTGGGCTAAATAAACATAGGTAAGATACAACTCACAGCCAACTAAAAAAAACAACCAAACAAAAAAAACCTCCCAAAACAGGAACATACATTCAACTGCCTACAGCTCTAACATTAGTTTCATCTATTTTTCCTTTCTTCAGTGAAGGAGAAGAAAAAACAAATCAAGAAATCTTACATGAACTCTATATTCTAGGAAAAGTTTTAGGAAAATTTCTGCTGAATTTATACAGTGCAATACATTATACATGTATCAGTTTATCACTGAGGTTAATCTGAAAGAGAATCCATTCCCTTCCTTTTTTGGGAAGTCACTTGTTACAAAAGTTATTCCAATGCAAGACAAATATGAAAAGCTTAGTTCATACCCTAATTGGCAGAATGTTAAGGACCTCAAAGACATAATTACTGACTCAGACCAAAAAATGACTGCTTGGATGGCTTATGCAACCTGTAAAAAGCAAACATCACTTACGTTCTTGTATACTTTAAGAACTACTTGAGATGGATGGAAATCTGCTTGGTATTCATCTACCAATACTGAAAGCCGTCTAATTTCTTCAGCCATTGCATTTGATACCTGGAGAAACAGCCACACAGGACAGTGTTATTCTATTCCAAGGAGGGATGGAAAAACACCACTGGAACCATGCATCTCTTAATGACCACTAACGATCAGTTGGCACTATGATTTTGCAGAGCCACATGGGCCTTGTTTTGCAAAACGCAATATGGGTGACGTGCAAACCAAGAATGTTGTATCGATCATGGCTCAGAAATATACAGACCTATGTTCTGTGCAACAATGCAGACCAAAAAAGGATTAAAATAAAGCCTGCAAGGGATGAACAAGCCATTTCTGTATACTCATAATACAATTAAGACAGCATGTTGCTATTGACAATAACAATACTTGCATTATTCTAGTCAGAAATAAGAAGGAAGATTATCTGAAAGGTTTTAGCATTTTAGGAAGCATTTAAAAGACTGAAATGTAGTAACAATAATGCTTTACACATGAATCAAAATCTCACTGTTTATTCAAAGCATCTTAAATGAGCATCTCAAATTTTCTCCCAAATATTCAACTCATCTGTTTTATTACCTCAAAGAAAGAAAGAAAAATTTTTTCTGAAAGCATTTCTTCAACACATCTCTAAAACTTCAAATCTTTGTTGGCACGCACTTTGCATTTCTCCCACCATGGTGGTGACTGTTTCAGACAAACTCTTTTCTCTTTTTTAAGCAGCCACATTTCCTTACCTGTCTCTCCACTTCTTCTGTGATCTGTTTTATCTTCCGCTTGTAGTCTTGAGTAAGGAGCTCCAGCTGTTTGTCAATAAAACCTAAACGTTCCTGTCGTTCCTCTCGCATTTCCAGACAGTAAACTCTGATGAAAAAGGTGCTCATCAAAAAGCCAGATCAACACATCTCTCATCAACAATTTCAGAGACAAGAGAGATTTTCCAGCCCAAGAGCAAAAGTGGCAACATCTAAAATATGTTACATATGCATAGCATACACGACAAAAAGCAGGATCCCCTCTAATACTCTCATTTTAGAGGCAAAACTACAGGTACATGTCCCTACCGCTTCCAAACACTCTACATTCTGCTTTGCATTTTACATGCAGAGATGTTCACATTCTCTTGGATTGCTCCCAGAATGCAAGTTTCAGTCATGCAAGCACCAAGCATCAGCATCTCCTCACCGCTGTTCCTGGGCGGCAACATGCACAGAATCCATGATAAGACGAACATCTTCAGCAATCTGTTTTGCTCTCACTGTATGCTGCTCAAATTTGGTTTTTACTGCAGACTGTGAGATACATTCCTGTACAGAAGTGGCAGCCAAGGTTAGCATCAGTCAGAAACACACTAACCCAATTTCTTTCCTGTATCATTTATTTTCAGGATCTAGTCCACTCCATACTTACTCTAGTCCCCAGCTATTCAGGAATAAAAAACTTAAAAAGAAAGTCAGTACACATAACACTCACCTCAAATCTTCTCTCAAAGTTCTGAAACTCAAACATTCTCACTTGAAATCCATCTGCCAATGCTCCACCTAAGAGAAGGAGAGTACAAAACAGCCACTTACGTTTCATGAAAGCAATCAAATACTGGACACCAGGAAATACTCCTGCTTTACTTTGAAGTCAACTTAGCAGCAGCTCTACTGCATTATCTCGTTTGTTTTTGGCTGCTCTCCTAATACTCTGATCCCCTCCAGTTTTATCCATTTTGGGGACAAGATATTCTCTATTTTCCTCCCTTAAAAAAAAAAAAAAGAAAAAAGAAAAAAAAAAAAGAAAAAAGAAAAAAAAAAAAAAGAAATTTCTGTTAGCTTTCCTCACCTCCTTCTGGCATCCCTTGAGCCCTCTGAATCCTGGCATTCAGCACTTCTTTTGCTGACACAAAGAAAATTCGATCCCCTGCCTGGGCTCGATCCACCACACCCAGCTCATCTACCAGGAAACTGGTACACCGTTCCATGTGCTGCCGACGCACCTGAAGGATAAACCCCGCATGCAGTTAAATCCGCTTTAGAGTCCATGTCCTAACAGTCAGATCAGGCAATCAGATGCCCTCTGCTGGTCTAAGCTACCAATATAAAACAATAAGAAAAATTTCCTTGCTGTTTTATAGAATCTTCCAGAGGTTATCCAAATGATGCAACCTCAAAAGGCCCCTGTGAAGCTCGTGACTTTCAGCTCAGAGATGTCAAGAGTCCCGTTTTGACTGCTAGTCTACACACTACAATAGTTTAACATCTAAACTGTAGAACAATCATGTCTAACACCTTGTGATTTTGCCCACAAAGAGCAGAGTCAAAACAGACTCTATAACATTCATGCAAAGAGAGGAATTTAAACACACCACAAACCTCTTCCATGTATTCTGGTTCAGAAGCAGATGCATCCCAGCGGTTATTTAAGATAAATATATTGGGTCGAGACAAACGTTCATTCACTTTGTGGAAGAACTGTTTCTCCTAAGGAAAATGGAAGAAAACCTCTTAGATTAAGATGTCAAAGTGTTTAAACTTGTAGCCATTTACTGAGCATTAACAAGGGGACTTGAACGTACCGTTTGCATCAGCGTAGATTCAGAATTTGCCACCAGGACAAACACATCAGCATCTAGACAGAACTTGTCAATCCAACTGTCCAGCTCTGTGGTTACATCAATGCCAGGGCTAGCAATAAAAGGAAAGACGACATTACTATGGTGTGGAAACATCTGAAATATAATTCAAACACAAGCAAGTAGAAAAAGTGTTCCGGATCTTCAGGTATTCATTTCCCATGTGTGAGCTACACTGTGTTCTGAGGTGATAAAGAGTGCAGCCTAAAAGGAAGTAATAGCAAAGAGAAACTCTGTTAATTACAGAAACCGATTTTGTCACTATCATACACTAGAACAAGGTCAATTTCCTTATGTTTGTTAAATTCACATTTGAAGACTTTTCTGTACTAACCCTGAAATAAGCAGGAAATGAAAGAAAGATCTCTCTCACCTGTCCATCAGCACTAGGTCATCCTTTAAGAGAGGACATTTGGAATTGGGCCACATAACGCTGACTAAACTGCCAGCATCCAGAAGTTCATCTTGATGAAGGGCGTGAGCCAGTTGGTTTACGGTCTGTTTAAGAAAGATGGACAATTTATAACGTTTCCTGTGTGCTAAGGCCTGTTAAGACAATTATCTCCCCATCAGAGCTGTTCACAAACAACCGAAAACAAAACCCAGCTTCAGATCATTTCCAAATGAAATGCGCTCAAGTCTCCCACTCAAAATACAGCCACCTAGTGAGAGTTTGAGAAATTTTCCTGTCAAGGAAGGCAACTGACGACTCCTCAAGAAGGCTGTGACTTCTGTCAGTCAGTCAAAGCTTGGAAGAAACCTCTGGGTCATTTTCAGCTCCCTGTTATCACTGACAACTATAACATACAATCCTTCTCATAAAATGAGCAAGTTGCATCCTATAGCTTGCTCCACTCTTCCCTTCTTATATCAAAAACCTGTTCTTCTGTCCTCTCCTTTAACGATTAAAATCCTTAACTGTGAATCCAAGTTTATTCATAGTCATTTAACTGTATTGTTCCTCTCCTTTTCTGCCACCTCTAAGAATTGGGACAGAGCTCTTTTCCTTTATCTTCCGCTTAACAGAGTTGTACCTTAACACTCTTCTTTTCCTCTGAGCCTTCAGTAAGTAGGAAAGCTTCATGCCCATCTGTTCCTTCTACACGCAGGAAACAATTGGTGGTGTGTCCAATCCCTGAAGGAAGGACTTTGTCCCATAGCATGGCATTTATCACAGTGCTTTTTCCATTGCTTGTCCTGAAGGTAGATTAAAGACAGGTACAGCTGAACTTCTGAGATTCAGGTATACTCATTTTGATATCAAAGACAGGAAGTTCTCCAAATCTAACCAGTTCCAGAAGCACTAACAAATTAGGTGCCATAGGCAACCTGCAAAAAGACCATTCCATTTTCTTAAAAATTCTCCAAATTAGAGTGTTGTGTTCTACAATATTTATCTTCAATGGGACTAGTACCAGGGCCTTCTGCCACACGTTGCATTTCAGAAGCTGGACCACTTGTGTTTCTATAAATATTTTTATTAGCTACAATCGTAAAGATGCCAGTTGCTTTTCTGAGCAGGGCAGCATAGGCAAAATGAACATGTGACTCACCTTCCAAAAAAAGCCACTTTCATGTGTCGCCTTGCCAGCACTTCACTAATGCCACTGACTTTTGAGAGGTAACCTTTGACTTCCAATACCTGCTCTTCTGTGGTGACAGGGTCAAGCTCCACATTTCTGTGTGTTTCTAAAAATCAAAATAAACCATGCCTTGGAACTCCAGAAGTAATCCATCTAGTATTTGGTGAAACATCTCTGTGTGATTTAACAGATGTAATGAAATGGCTTCATGGGCAGCCTTGAAACATGCAATTACGCCCTGAAGCAATTTGCTTTAGTGTTTATCAGCTGGAACGTTTTGTATTCCTGCTAACAATTCTCACCTTTAACGTTGCCTTAAACAGAAAGGAGCTAACATTTCAAACACTCCAGCATCTTTAAATATCTGCTATCTAAGTCTTCAGCTGTAAAAGCCAATTATTGGAATGCATTACATACCACTGGCAGTAACACTGAAAGGATTACAGAACACAAAGCCTAAAGGACTTTGGATTTTCCACTAAAAAAATCCAAAACAATACAAAAAACAAAAATGTAGCTAATATCTTTATACACAGTTCCATGACAGGCATAAATTTAAGCCAACTTTAAAACATAAAGCCTGAGCTTCACTCAGTAGAATGGTTCTCTCTCCTTCATATAAATATTTGTATATAAAGATACACACACCTATAACTAAAAATAAGAACAGGTCTAGTGGTACTACTTAACCGAATCAATCTTTTTCAGCATGTGAGTGAGCATGGGGAATTATTGAAACAGGCAAAGCACTCTTACAGACCTGTAGTTCAAGAATATAGCTTACCTTCCAGGAATGAGGAGCTCTCATTGATGTATGCAGCCAACTGTTCAAAGATACCATTGATTTTCTTCTTTGCAGTGACAAAATGTTTAAGTGGAGAAGCATTTACCTCAGCCATGTGTCTTTTATCCTTCTTCACTGCAACAATTGACTTGGAACGAGTAAACAACAGGGACATTGCGCTATGGGGAAAAACAACAGTAAATAAAGGTAACTTGCCAAATATCAACTATTTAACTAAGCCACCTTCATTTTAAAAGGAATGAGCACAGACATGTACCAAGAACTAGGCAAACATGTATTGTAAGCTCGTCTTTCCTTCTCTCTTCCAATAGACAGCCCACAGCCCACCTCAGCAATCACGTCCCCCTGTTGCACGCTTACTTTGAGGGTGGGAATCACGTTTTCACAGGTCAGGCATGGCCAGCGCGAGTCTGCCTTGGGGGTGAATAATCCACTCCTGCCGTCCCCCTCTCCCCGGCCGGACCCCGTCCTGCAGCTCCTCCCGCGGCGCCGACTCCAGCCCGTCCCTGCAGCAAGAGGGCCAGGGAATAAGGCGCTGAGGCTGCACGAAGGCCCCCCCGCCCCCGTCATAGCCGACTCCTCAGGCCTCACAGGGCGGGCGGCGCGTGCCCCCCTCTTCTCCCCTCAGGCGAGGGCGGGAAGCGCGTGCCCCCCTCCCCGTCTCCCCTCAGGCGAGGGCGGGAAGCGCGTGCCCCCCTCCCCGTCTCCCCTCAGGCGAGGGCGGGAAGCGCGTGCCCCCCTCCCCGTCTCCCCTCAGGCGCTGGGCAACGGCGGGAAGCGCGCGCGCCCCCTCCGCGCACCTCTGAGGAGAGACAGGACCCTGCCCGCCACGGCCGCCGCCCGCAGGGAGGCCAGCCCCCGGCCTACCCCGTCCTACGCGCTGCCGAGAGCCTCGGCGCGGCCCAAAGCAGCACCGGCGGCCACCGCCACCGCCACCGCCGCCGCTCCCGTCCCGTCCCGTCCCGTCCCGTCCCGTCCCGTCCCGTCCCGTCCCGTCCCGTCCCGTCCCGTCCCGTCCCGTCCCGTCCGGCGGCGCCCCGCCTCTCACCTTCACCGTCTCTCCCCCAAGGCCGCCATCTTACCCCCGCGGCATCGTCACCAAAGGCGCCTGAGGCGCCTATACGTCATCACCCGGCGACCGGTGGGCGCTTTCCCAGCGCATCATGGCAGCCGTAGTCTGAGAGCGTCGCCCCGCCCCGCGCGGAGTCTCGCGGGAGCTGTAGGCGCCGCGGGGCTCCGCCCTGGGAGGCGCCGCCGCCACCCGCAGTTGGGAAACGCGCGGGGGGAGCGGCGACCGCAGCGCTTCACACGCGCAGGTTAAGGAATGACACCCCCTGCGGCCGCCACCGTTGGTAATGGTTTAATGCAAACTCCCCTGGCTGAAATTGTACATCTCGTGTGAAATACCAGAGCACAGGAGACCCCGAATTAACTCCAATCATTGTACTGTGAAAATAAGCTGAAAAATATGCTGAATAAATACATACACCTTTTCAGCATCTTCTCAGTAATTGGCCTCTGAAGTCCCTTCCTTTGGTAACAGCATGCGAGTCATTTGTTCGTGACTGCAGTAACAAGAATTGTTAGCTAATTTTTTACTTTTCGAACTGATCGTCTATGCCTGGATTTTTCTCCCTTTGGTGTGCGTGAGTGTGCAGCGTTCAAACAGACCTCGAAAGCACATGGAAAGCAGCAGAAAAGGGTCTGTGTCACTTTCCTGGGGTCCATTCAAACCCTAAGATCCTCTGTCCAAACATACACGCCTAAAGCGATGAGCAATTCTGCCTGCGTTAATATGCCCAGTACTAGATGAAGCAGATGGTAGAGTCTGGAGGCAGAGAGAGCTTAGATGAGGAAGACTTTTTTTCTAAAAACAATTTTTGATATTGATCTACTGCTTGTGAAACGTACTAGTCTGGCAAACCCAGAAAACAGAAGTTTCTAGTAAGCAGAGCTCATAGACAACGGCAGAAAAGGTTCCTCCCCGTTTGCCCACCAACATGTATAAACCACGATTCTACTCTAGACAGATCTTTATACCCATCAGTTCACCACAGTCTCATGGCACTTTCTAACCACACACTTCTATCAGCCTCGCCCCCCTGCAGAAGTGTCTACAGTGGAGTGTTTTCTTTGGTAATTTCAAATAATGGGAATACTGAAAATTCATCTCCTCTAAGTACCAGAGAAAAGTTGTTTTACAGTGATGGCTCATTCAAGTTAGATGCAAAGAAAATTATCAAAACAATCACTAAAAACTGGAATGAAGCCATCAAAACCACTGGGGCCTCTGCACTGTTACCAGATGATTAGAGCTTTTGACAAACTTAATATGGGATAGAGCTGACCTGATTCAGCAATAAAGCCCTCCTGGCAGATCTATTTGTTCTCAGCCTTCCCTTTCTTAGATTTTATCTACACATACTGACCCGGTCTGAATTTGTCTGGGTATACATGCTCCCTTCTAGCTGCAGTAATAGAAGATAGGGAGGGTATTTTTTATCTCTTCAGTCTAATCTCAGAGTAAAATATAATAAGCATATTCTTCCTTTAGCTAACAGGAAGCACCTAGATGGCCACTGCTGCTGCTTTAAACTTCATGATACATTTCCAATGAATGCAAAGAGGTAAGGAATCAGATGAACTTCAGACTCTTACTACTGAGTTTCAACTGGTATTACACTTAACTGTTATGACTCCTGGAGCCAGCTCCCTGATCGATTTTGTATTTGGAATAGTGTCCAGAAATGATTCTCTAATGTCCATTCCTGTATATGCAGTGGATGGAAATGGGCTTCCAGCTACTTGGAGAGAGAGCTTGTGACTTGCCTCCAAAAAGCTGGATTTCCAGTCCAAGAAAGCATTTCTGTAAAGCCAACCGAGCAGTGAAGTTTCAAGTAAATCGCATATCCAAGAAACGGTGGATGAGGAGAAGAATCAGAAATGAAGGCACAAAATCTCCTCCCAAATTCTACAGCAACATTCCTAGATATTACCTGCAGTATCAGAGAGGGAGATCTTCCAGTAGTGGAGTCTTAAAATATCATTAAAAAATCAATATCCAAATAGCTTTGATCAATTCCTTGGAGACTTTCAGTAGCATTCCCTGCTTCCACTCAAAGTCAGCAGTGAGTGGGGCCAGGGAAAGATCCTTCTTGTGAAGCATGGCTCTAGGGGTCAAGAAAGGACACTGCGATATAACGGGTCCCTTTGGTGGTTGGAAGGCCTTCGTGATAGTGGGTCAGGCGTCCTGGATGCATTAGGGTCCAGCCTTTCCGTGGAGCTCGAATGGAGCAATTGTAGCGCAGGAATCGGCAGCCTCCTCCCTGAGAGGAACAAAACAAGAGAGGCATCAGTTTGGTAAAAGCATGTCAGGGAAAGGACCTCTGCCTTCTCCTGGAGGCCCTTCTGAAAGCGTGGGAAGGTGCTCGGAGAATCTCTTGCCGCAGGTGTTCAAAAATCTGCTATCCTAACTGAGTCATTAATTGCATTCCTTGATGTGAAACCCAGATATGGATAAAGGAAGGGTTTCCCAGAAGGATGGTATTGCATAGTCTGGCTCTTGACACACCCACAAACACTTACCTCGTAGTCTATTCCAACTCGGTTCAGAGCAATGTTAATGGTAAAGGTGGAAGCATCATGATGAGGCACCAGAGAGGGCTGCTCATCAGGTTTGTAGCGAACTACAAAGGCTAGCTCAAACTGAGTCTGCAGGGGAGAAGAACAAAATACACACGTTACAGGGCTGTAGTATTCCATAGTTACTGAGCTCCAGGCATGGTGTTAACATTTACATTGTATTTCACCGCTAAGAGGGAAGAGACGCAGTAAGTCAGGAGAATGTTCTCTCAAAAGTGTGTATTTCCTGATGCATATACTGATGTCACACTGCAGGGTCAGTTCCTCCATACTGGGAAATAGCATGCATATCGGTAGAAGAATCTAGGGGGCTTCCCTTTGCACAGTCACAATAGTAGGAGGTGCCAAAGTATACCTACCTTGGTATAGTATCCTGGGTACAGTTTCTCTGTGATGGGTGCAATATAGTCTAGAAGAAACTTATACCACTCTCTTTCAAAGCCAATTTGGTTCATGTGGATGTCAATAGTTGGGACATTCTCATATCCCCCTTGTATTCTGCTGTCCTGAAATTGAATCATCAAAATATCTGTGAGAATGGGCACCTTGGACTTCAAGTATGAAAAGTAGTTGTTTCTGGTAATTACAAATAATATAAGGTTTATTCATCAGGATTTTCAGGATGGAAAACTCATTCCAAACATTAATTAAACCCACAAGGTAAACAATATTACCATCAGAAGGGCTGAACATTGTAGCTTCAGAGGATACTACAAAGGACTCAGAAAAAACAATTCACATATGAGAACGTGCACAAAATCTCAGAGTTAATCAGGAGCAAAATTAGGACTACTGCCTCCAGTTTCCTGGTTTAACTGCTGCATCTAATGTCATCCTAGAGGAGACACTGCTGCCACAAACACTCATGGAAAATGGTGTGACGTAGAAACCAAGAAGCTCCTGCTTTTTCTTACCGTATTGTCACCTGTGGACCACTGGCCATAATGTTCCATTTCTTCCACCAGCTCATCACATGCAGCCTCAGTGAATATGGGGAACCAGTAAACATCTGGGCAGGGCTAGGAAAAAGTGGAGAGGTGAGAATGGCAGAAACAAGTGCAGGTGCTTGAGAAAAGAGGAGTTAAACTAGACAGATGGTAGATAGGGTCAGATTAAGTGGAAAGTAACTAAAATATTGAAGATAGAAATTCGCCTTCCGATTCACGTGCCTCACTTCTACTTAAAGACAGCTGAACGGGTACTTCTAAAAGAATGATTTGGCCCTAAAAATACTTTCAAGGTCATGTTTCCTCTGGATCTGAAAGACTTCGAGGTAGTGCTGAGCTGCTTACCTCCGAGAATGAGAATGGTAATAATACAAGCATTATCCTGATGCTAATCTCCTATTCTGATGGATAAGAGCAATGTTTTCTTACCACTTCCACCAATTTCCCTTTCAGAGCTGCTGTGTAGTTTTCATGGATGTACTTTTCTCTCCAGTCCTGCAGTTAAAAGATAAGCAAACTAGTCATTTTTGTACAGCCTGGCTAAAGAGGCAATGAAAGGCCAAGCACTGCAGCAGCAGTATTTCACAGGCTTTGGAGATCTAGATGTTTTTATGAATCACATAAACACCCTCCCTTTAAATTCTGTGACTGTGCTCCTCATCCCACCTGAGAGACATCATACAACAAAGCCTGGATCTTCCTTCTCAGCGAAGCTGATCATCAGATCTTCACATCCCACACTGCTAGGCCTGCTGAGCATGCTGGTTATCTCACCTCGGGATTGCTGAATATTTGCCAGAGGTCATTGTGGAGATGAGTTGTCTGATAATTCTCCAGAGAGAGTATGTGCCCAAACTGATGCCGATTCGTCAAGTACATGAAGACTCCCTGCAGGACAAAGGGAAACAGTCAAGCTGTGTTTCCAGGCCTCACACTCCTGTGAGCCATTATGAAATATAAGCACTGGACAGTTCTCCAGTGATGACGGCGCTAAGGTGTTTATCTACTCATTCTTTCTCCCATGGGCCTTCACTTTAATTTCCACCCTGGCTAAGAGGAACTCTGAAAGGTTACAGCCAGAGCCAGCAATCCTGTGCCTGTCATCAGCCAGGGATGGAAGCAGAGTAGAGCAGGTGCCCTAAGATGAGGTTCTTCCTTTTTCTCCTGCTGTCCTCATTTAGAACAGCCCTAAATAGGCCCAAGAACAAAAATGTGATCTGCATTTAATAGTCCCTGGCTCTGAGTGGTTTCACAGCAAGACAGAAATCCCACACTGTTCCAAGACTGCATAGAATCAAGTAATGCCAATGCATCCTGTCCCATGTCCTGGCAGAGATGAACACCTTGAAACCACTTTATCTTGTCACCTCCACCGTGGCATGCAGTCCTCCGCTGCCAGCTTCTCTCTCCTCAACTGACCTGATTCCGAACGTTGTGGCAGAAAGCCATGTCAGCATCCAGCTTTCCACTGTGGAAGAGATCTCCCTGGTCAAGCTCTGATCGCAGAGCGTTGGCTTTAACCATGTAAGCGCCACTGATATAGGGAACGTTCCAAAGCCCGCTGAAACACAGAAGTAGGAGACTAAGACATGAAATGACAATAAGAAAGAAACTGCAGGACTCAATGGGATGGCAGGCAGCACTGCAATATCAGCCAGGTTAGCCAAAATGAGCCAACTCAGATCAGTAGGAGAAACCACACCAACAGGAATTGTCATTCCAGGAAAAACCAGTTATATTGCCAGAGCTTTTAAACAGCACAAATCCTAGTCTGCTGTGAAAGCAATTAATTGCTACTGTGTGTTTCTGTTAGGGACATAATTAATGGCTTGAGCCTCTTCCCAGAGAGATCAACACAATTTTTTTCCAATGATTTAAAATAACTGAATCAGCCAAAAGTGCATAAGCTGATTTCCAGCATTTATTGTGCATACACTGACCTAAAAAAAGGGCTCCTCCTCAAGAATATAAATGAAACAATAATACTATTTTGTGAATCTTTCATCCAAGGATCACCTACTGTTTTATGAAGACTATCTGATAAAGATTAGAAAGCTTTTACGGGATTTTAAGAATCACACTAGCTATAATTTGCAGGTGAGAAAACATGACATGAATAAAATGAAGCAACTTCAGCTGTCAGAACTCTCATCCCCTTACTCTGATCCTAAGGAAGTCTGCCTGAAGTGCGTATGGTCTCTGTACAGCGGAGAACACATAGCAGGTTCCAATAGGAAACAGACTTCTTTTCCCTTTTTATATACAAGCACAGTTGCGTTTGATGATTATGTGCAGCAGCAAGCTTTATATTTAAGGGACTCTATCAGTAAGAAACTCTTTGTATACTCACACCCTCCGCCTTTGAACAATATCCACATAATCTTCCGAGCGGGCATAGTACCCATCAGGGCTCAGCGCTCCCCAGAAATTTGACCACAACTTCTCATGCCGACTTACCAGTGGGGCAATCACCAGCCTGTAAGCACAAAAGAAAAGGGAATTGCAAGACAGGATGTTACTATAGGAAGGAAGAGAAAAGATTTACAAACCACAGAACTGTAAGGGTCAGATTCTCCCTCACTTACGCAACTGCTGCTCCTACTAACTCTGGTGGAATAAAATTCTACTTAAGCAAGGGCAAATACCATCACAATCTCATATATAACTGCATCCAGCAGCAGGTCTCCTAGAATCTGATTTGTTCTAGTCACTATATAAAGGCAAAGCTAGGGAAGATTTACATCCATTGCCTAAAATTCAGGGACCAGCCACTACTGTAAAAAAGGATCAAATAAGAGGCATTTGCCGAACATTCCATCCCCAGCAGTGTTCACCTAGTGCCTTATGCATCTCACAGTGATAAAAGATCTCACCATAATCCAGTAAGGATTACACAGACCAAAGAACTCACTTGTTCTGTTCAATCAGGATCCTTAGAGTCTCCGTGTTCTTCAGAACTATGTCAGCATCCAAACTAAAGTAATAGTCACAGTCAGGATCCTTTCTGCACAAATCCCTATGGCCAGAGAGCAAAAAAAGTCAGGTGAAAATTATCCTAGGACAGAGTAAGAAGAGGGACAGAACAAGAAGAATTTTCCCATGGTCTGGCCTAAGGGTCTTCTTTTAGGCATTCAGAGAAGTCAAAATTCAGTTAAATGTAACAACCCAGAGGGCTAGCCTAGTAAAAGCACATCAGTTTCAGCAGCCAACAGCACACATGAAGATGTAGCCAGCACCACATCTAGCCAACTTTGTTTTCTCAGCACAAATGGGTACCAGTGGGTACCCATTTAAAGTTGCCCCAAATCCAGACCTGAGCTCCAACTTATACCTCCTGATCACAGCAAGATACTCTGCTACTACCTGACTGAAAGAAGAGAAACATCCGCTTAACAGTGATGATTCTCAAAAAAAAATGCACTGCTTTAGCTTGCCTGGACACAAGCTGACCCTAGGAGCCCTCAAGTTTGGCCTCTTCACTTACATGCCCAAGTTACGTGCCTCAGCATTCTCCACCTCATCATCTGGCCCAATCACTTTGATGGCAAGATATTCTTCACCGTGCTCCTCAATAAATGAGTCCACCTGCGTCAGGTGATGTTGTTCCTATGCCAAAAGAAGAATAAGGAAAAACAGGTGACATGAGCTCAT
The DNA here is from genome assembly GCF_036370855.1 of Dromaius novaehollandiae. Lineage (NCBI taxonomy): Eukaryota > Metazoa > Chordata > Aves > Casuariiformes > Dromaiidae > Dromaius > Dromaius novaehollandiae. The sequence continues at coordinate 6,970,646 of NC_088121.1, read as the reverse complement.
CTCAGGCTGCTCAGTTCTCGAGAATGCCAAACCAGGTGAGCAACAGCTCTTTCCATCTGTACATCCTTACTGCTGGATGGAGCTATCTTACAGGTGCCTTTGCAGATGGCACTGCAGTTTCAGAGCCTGGCAGCCTAATCAAAGGTTGCAAAGGTGACTGAGGGACAGTAGGTAAGCATTTTCCCAGCATTTGCTAAAACCATCACAGGCCAACTTTACTTACATGGTTGTGAATGAAGAGCTGGATCCGTTGTTTTGGGTAATGGAGGTTACGAAGCCGCAAGAAGAACTGGGAGAGGAATGGAGTGGGCTGCTCGATGAAAATGCCAATCAGAATCAGTGGCAATGCATCATCCTACATTCAGTGAGAAGTGGAGAGAGGTGGTGGCTCATGTACAACACAAAAACACAAGATCTCATTGTAACACCTGTTTTGAGTGCTTGGGATACGCATCAGCCTTACCTTAAACCCTGTGAGGCTTCGCAGGCCTTCATCACACACAGTGCAGCCGGTCTCAAATGTCCATATTTGAGGAATGTAGTTTCCCAGGTAGTTCAGCTGCAGCTGCAAAAGGAAATTTGCCATGTTCCACATACAGGGCAGAGGAGTTTCTTCGCTTCCACCCCATGGTGTGAGATCAGATTCCATCAGAACTTTACCTTCTTCCTGGACTAAAAAATCTGAAAAGCATGACAGCCTGAGGGTCTAAGTACAAGCTGATCTTTGAACCAGACCCATGTTGCTGCTATGCCCTTGGACCATGGATGCAGGAAAAGTCAGTGTGTGGGAGGATAGTAGCCTGATACACTCAAGCACAAAGGGTCACTTTGCAACAAACTCATACCAAACTTTTCTCTCGGGCTCCTGCTTACCTTGGTGGGTCCATTTCCATGAATCACCACAGGCAGAGTGTCATATAACAAGTTTCTTGCTCTCACTCGTGCATTTTCAAACTTCAGAACCACCTCATCTGGAAATCACATTGCCATCATGTTATCAGACAGCTTTTATTAATAATTAGCAACACAATGCCTTGTTCCTACTGAACAATTGCTAGAAGATGAAAGCATGGACCTGGACAGCCATATATAAGTAGTTTGGGGACTACAGACTATATCCAGGAAGGAGAGAAAATGTTCAGAACAGTAGACTAGTTCAGGTTTAAGCTCCAGTCTTTCATTCCCATAATGCGCACAAGAGCCAAAAACTACACTGCCTTACCATATTTTACCTGATTAAATAAATACGGGTTGAAGCAAGACAATACACTGAAAACATTAGGCAGTAGTCCCAGGAGAATAGGGGACTGATATCCACTGATCCCATTAGCCAGAACTAGAGTAATCAGCTGGTCAGAAGCCTGGTGTGGGTCAGCGAGCACTCACTGGCAGTATCTGGCTGCATCTCACCTTCTATGTCATTCCAGATACTGTTCTGAAGCGGAAAGAGAGGCAGGCCCTAGGCAGGGTTGTGTGTTATTACTTGCAGTGAAGTCCCTCCCAGTCTCAATCCCCAAGGCTAATGCAATCCGACATGCTTGGAGATCAAAGTGGCAAGGAGGTGTAAGATGGAAAACCCGACCTGCATTCCCCCAAGTGAAGAGGGAATTACAGTCGGAACCTAGCTGGCTGCAGTGAAATTGCAAATAAATCCCAGGACTCTGGCAGAGACTTTTAACTGGGGCTTGTTCTTCAGGGACAAGAATTTCTGAAATTTAATCTCTTCAACCACATCACAGCTTTATTTCTGGTGTCAGCATTCAGTTGCATTCCAAGGAGATGAGAGCCTCTTCTTCCATCTCACCTAATGCTCCATTCAGGTTCTGGAAGATCCTGCTTCTTTGGTCTAGACTGATGTTGATACTTTCCTTTAGAAGAGTGAGATAAATAACCTTAATTAGAACACAAGCAGGTACCCATTCTTTACATGTGACAGATTCTATGCTAAGTAAAGATACACCACATTCCTGTAATCATTTTCATATTCTCAAAGCCCTGAAGCCTAAAAACACTCCCAGCTAATCCTCATTTTCATTTGAATTTGAAACAATTCACCATTTCTAAAAGAGTTTAAACATGTTATATTAGGCAAAACCATATAAACAAACACTTTAAAGCAGCTTTGGGAGTGCCAATAACGCAGAAATATGTAGCGTATTAATGAAGCACACTTGCACCACAGTCATATAAAACCCGTGTATAATATGCAGGAATGCCAAGACAGCAAAAATATCTGCTGTGAAGGCAGTTTCTTGCTATCTATCCACAGGGCTAGAGTTACCCCAAATATTGCCCCAGGTGCCAGTGTCAAACCAAAACATAAGGCCAGCTTATGCAATCTCTGTTTTTATCCCCTGCTGCAAGTCACACTCTGACTGGATTTTTGTCACACTAAAAACAAGCTCTGACTTAACAGAGTTCAGCATCCCTCCAGGCATCTGTTAAGATTGATTACTAGAAAGGACGGCAGGGCGCTAACATCCGGTGTCTGAATGCCAAGTCAGTGGAATTACTCAGCCTTTGTGTGGCATAGGGCCAGAACTGCAGATGAGACTATTAAAGGAGTTGTTCATGTTAAAATATCATGGGCCACACTCAGACTTGGGGAGGTAAAAAAGTGCAGCTCCCTTTCTAATCAATGTGAAGGCGCTCTCCTATTTTTAGTGACTCCCCCTGAGTTTACTGTTACAGTTTCACTTCTTAGTTTGCAAGCATTTGTGGCATCCCTCACAAACAGCCTGCACTGTGTTACACAGAGCTGGGCAGGGACAACGGAAGTAGAATCATCCTGTGGGCTGGATTAATGTTTACTACAGTATGACACATGGTGCTGGAACACATTATGCTTCCGGGGTCCATTCTAGTCTTCAGTATGATGTTACGCGGCATGCTACATAGGCTGATGCAATTTTGAGGACCAGGATCTGGAGGTATTTGCTGAAGGCAGTGGCAGCCTCTTCATTCCAGTAGGGCTACCCAATGTGATGCCTATGATTCCTGTCCTGTGGCATATCAGCAGCTGCAAAGCTGTGAATCTCTGTCCCTTGCATCACCTCAAATCTGCTCAGGCCTTATCTGCCCCTGTACCTACAATGTACTTCAGTGCTAGGCTGCGTATGTCTTAAGTTAGTACTGCAGTCTGCAGGGAAGATACACACTTAAAGTTTGGATTTCACATCCCCTGGGAGGAGACTGATTGGTTCCAGGACAATCGACAGCTTTAAACATCGGCACATACATATATTAGTATGAGTCTACAATGAGACTTGCTTTAAGATACCTGTGTTCCTAGTCAAATTTTAAGCCTAAAGATAAAAACTGCTAATAACAGAACAAAGGGTGTGGCTGCTAAACTGCAAATTTGCACAAGGGAAATGGATAACAGGATATACTAGTGGCCTCTTCTGTGTAAGGCTGCCAGAGCAGGCATTACAAGGCAACACATACATGGTTAACTTCTTTTACTGTCAGCAGAGATGCTGCATGGAAACAGCTCAGCTGCCATGCTTCTCAGACAATTCCTCGTAACACCAAAATTCAGGTACACTTACCCGTTTTTCTGGATCCAAGAAGATAGTGGTATAAAAGAGCTGGTCACTGTCATCGTCTTCTCCCTTCCACTCTTCGACAAGTTTATTCAGGTTTGGAGCATAGCCTATGAAGCCTGCAGGAATAAGGATGAAGAGAAACACAGTATTTCAGTCCAGACAACCCAAAAAGGAAAGTACTCATGAATACACATACTCACTCCTTTCACACAAAGTCTCACTCCATCCTGTGGTGCAGCAGAGACATATCAGCTTTCAGTAAAAGCATGCATAAATCACCCTTCCCAGCATGGAATGACACTGGGATAGAACCCTTAATCTTCAGCATCAGAAAAACTCAGATACCCATCCCCTGAAAAATCAGTCTCACTGCAAATAGTTAGCAGGTTCCTATCCTCTAGACGTGATTCATAGCTATGTCCCTTCCTGCAGGAAAAAGACAGGCGCATAGCTGGTCTCTCTCTCTCTCTTACCTCCAGAGCCCAGGAAGCGCTTTCCATCTCGCACCTGAGGGTACTTGGCTTCCAACTTTCTGTCAGGATAGATGTAGTTCTCTGCTGAGAAGACAACTTTGCTCTTGGCTTGTTTGAACTTCTTCAGCAGCTCCGTAGGGCCCGATGCAAAGAGCACATCATAGCTAGAGTAAAAGATAGACAAAAAAGGACAGAAAGGAGTGGAGTCAGGAAAACAGGTCAGTGAGAAAAGCAACTAGAAGCAGGGGATTCATTTAGAATCCCCTTCTTTTAGTTCTGCTTCACAATATTATATTTTTGTCATAATTACAACTAACTAAAGTGCAATCTTACTCATAGAGTGGAAGATGTTACTTAGAAATCAACAGGAAACACGGATGGATCTCAAGAATACAGACAGTCCACTGACTGTCTAAAAGCAGGATCAAACAGGTTTACACTGCCCCAAGGGAAGTTACTTTAAACATTTTTAAGCATTTCCACTGCTGGAGATTCCACAGTGTCTAGACGCAGCCTATTCCCATGCTTAACCGTTCTTACTTTTAGATAGTTTTCACCAGTAATGAAAACAAGTCTTCCAAGCTGAAAAGCAGGCTGATCTTGTCTTGTTTTTCCACCTTTTGGTATTGTGAATCACTGATGCCCTCACTCTTTGTAATAACCTTTCACTTGCCAGAAGAAAGATTTATTCTGCCACTCCTTTGTACCCACGCTCCTTCTTTCCACACTTAAAAAAATCCCCCCACAGGTCATGCTTTTTACATCTTTTGGCATCTCGCCACTCTCCACAGAGCTCTCTGCAGTTCTTCAGAGGTGGGGACCTATGCTGGACACCAGCCCCTGGATATTGGACTCCAGTCATTGTCTCCTCAGCACCGAGCAGAACTGACTAATTCCCAGTGCTCCCAGAATGAGATCTGCATTCTCTGCAAGAGATTTGCATACTTCAAACTAACTTTTGGTGAGTGAAAAAGTTGCTCATTCCAGAGATGAATCATTCCCTAGCCTTCTAAATACACGCAGACACTCAGAGCTGCAAAAGATGTCCCTGTCATGGGAGCTAGATACACACTTGTGTCCCAGCCCTGCTTGTTTCTGGGCACAGGAAAAGGCATTGAGACTCCATCCCATCATTTTCCCTGTTCACATTTCTCTGGCCAACTAATTGTGTTGCAGTCTGCCTCACAAATAATTCCCCTGAGAAAGGCCTGCCTAGATCCACAGAACTTGTCTGTTTGTTCTCTGGAGATAGAGGCAGCCAAATTCCCCCCTGGCAGAAACAGGTATAATGCTATCAACTTTATAGAAGAGTTGGAATCAGCCCATTGTGGACAGACCTTCCCAGCTGCCACAGATGCAGCTCACATCAACACTCAGGAAACTACAGAGAATTCAGGAGGAAAAAATGCAGGAGATATGGACACATCTTCCACAAGCAACTGACTTCATAGTTAGTTTCTTCTTAGTAAGAACCTGTCCAAACAGCCTTATAATTCAGTTCATAGCAAATCCTTTCCAACCCATTACCTTTCTATGAAAAGGATGATCAAGTCTTCCTTATCTGCATACTCCTTTAAAGCTGATTTCAAGAGACGGACCTTCTGCCCACCTCCTGCTGGCTTCTTATCATCTCCACCCCGCCACTCCTCATCCAGCCCTAGCACCTAAAGGAGACAGGCAAAAGGTCTACTGAACAGGTCATTTTCCCAGCAAGACTTACAGAAAAGGACCAGAACTCACAGCCTCACCAGTCCTGATTACTCCCAATGCAAAACACAACAACAACAACAACAAATTTCAGGATGGAGGCACTAGGCATATATGTCAGTCTTTGAACTCTCCTCTGAAATGGAGAGTCAGACTAACATGTAGCACAGTAGAAAAGCACTCTCAGCAACAGTGACAGGAGCTTCCCACTTTGCACCATTATGCTTCAGCATTGCAATGGAAATGCGTCTAGGGGCTCCCCTGAGCAGGACATGGATCTCATCTGAAGCCACTATTGGGGATGGTGTAAGAAAGATGGCCAGAAATGCCAGCTGCCACAGTATCTCTCAGACAGCTGAAAGGGCATGTCCTCTCTTGGGCTTTTGTTTAATTACTTTGTGGCCAAGTCTTATCCATTCCACACTCATAGGAGTGCCCATTTCAAAATTCCCTCCCACCAACTACTACTGGGGCTGTTGGCCATCACCTGGACTTTGTAGTTGAAGAACTGGGCTGATCTTCTGAAGCGTCTGAATCCCTCAGTTTGCTTGGTGGCAACAGTAAGAACGAGCAGGTTTTCTGCTTGCAAGAGAAAGCACAAGAGACATACGATCAGCTTGCTTGTTTTCACAGCCCGCTGTTTCACATTTAACAAAGAAGCTTTACTATCAGACACTGAGCCAAAGTAGGAACTGTTATTCTTAGAGTTACTTGACAGATTTGACAAAGGGAGGTCATTAGGAGTAAAACTCAGCCATTGAGAAGTAAAGTGACTTTCCCAGTATCACACTTCAAGTTAGTCACGAAGTCAGGAAGAGAACCTAGGAGTCCTGACTTTCACTTAAACAGCCACTGCCATTCATGGACAGAGGTTATGTCTGCTCTACATAACATTGACAGCTGTCCAGGTTCATTTTAAATCAGGCAAGGGAGGCAGTCAAGCCAAGAAGCAACCATACTCTGCTGAGAAGCGAACAGCTTGCTTAGACCTCACCCAGTTATCTGTACACTGTACAATCTTAAGCACTGTAGGTGCTCTCACTGCCCACAAAGCTTTGGCTCGGGAAGAAAATCAGCTTCAAATCCCAGTTATTTGCTGCCTACATTATTGGCAACACCTACAGGGGAAAAAAAAAAAGACAGCATAGAAATAGACAGTGTTTTTTCACTGGAGTAACTAACTACCATATGGGACATAACATAGTAAAGGTGCCCAAAACTTGCAGTGTTTGATTGAAGAACCCAAAACTAACTGCAGTGCAACTAAGGCTGCTCCTTTGTTTTATACTTGTGCAGCAGAGATTAGAACTTGGTCCTGGGTATAAAATGGAGAAAATATGAAATTTAATTGAGTTAGGAGCTGGAAAATGAAAATACAATTTATTGAGTGCTTTTTTTTACCCTGCTAGTGCAAGCTACAATTCTCCAGTTTGAAGGAAATTAAACTTGAAAATAAAAAAATAGAACCACCACAAAATGTCCATTTGGAAGTCATGCATTTAGTACAATTGGCTTCCTGTCCCCCACAGAGTTGCACTCAGCATTGACTGCATGTAAGGAAGACCAAAATTAGGTTAAGTGTTATTATTCTCCCTCCACAGCTGCTCCAATTTTCTACTGCATTCCACAGGTGTTTTTCAGATTTTTCCATACATACGCAATGTGAATTTAATTCTGCCATCACTTGCATCAAGATTCTACTCCCAATCTTGTCGTTTAAAAAAAGATATAGCTAAATCTTGAAGTTCTCTTCCAGAAGTTTCTCCAGTGTACCACTGGAATATGAATTTTCTGTGGAGGTCCTGGTTTCTTTCTTGTTATGATTAAATACTCTACTTCATCTTAATACATCTACTTTGGTAGGAATTTGTATAGGCTCTGGCAACAGCGTGTTTAAATATGAATCCTGCCATCCAATTTTGACACCGGAAAATACCAGGAATAACTGAAAGGACATTTTCTTGGCTTGAGCAGGCTCCTCTTGGAACAATGAACTTTTCAATGGATGTACCAGATGTATCTTCCTAGTGTACCAAACTGATATTCTGGCCACGTGGAGTCCAGTGCCCTAGATAGGCAGGATCTAGGAGCTGGAATCTTAGATAGACCTGACAAGGGTATCACAAGTAAAACATAAGGTTAAGACCAAAGGTTAGGAAGTAAAGAGGATGTTCCCAAGGACAAATCCTTTTCTCCATCAGAATAAAGAGAAGGAGAGACTGAGAGCAGTCAGTAAAAGGTCAGCTTTAACTGTATTTTGTTAGACTTTCATGCAGACAGCCAAAGGACTGACAAGCAAAAGAATTTGAATCCTGTGTTAAGTGCAATTTCTGAAGGCAGATTTTTAGCTATATGAACTGCATTCCTAATCCAGCTCCTTCAGCACACTCCAGTTGTTTGCATCCTGTCTAGTCACAGGGTGCAAACAAATCAGTAAAATATGAGTGTCCTCAGGGAATATGTTAAAGCCATTAAGTTTCTAGCTGTATGAGGGCATGCAGAAAACCATGGCAGCTTGATCAGATGGCTCTGAGCTCACGGTTTCTGAGAAGGTGGAAATCATGCTGCCAGTGAAGAGGGGGCAAATGTGAGCTTGCCAGAGACGAATGTAAAGACAAACATCAAATTCTAGTACCTGAAAAGGGAGGAGAAAGCATATGATAAGGATAATAGAAGAAAAGAGTGACGTTAGCCTGGCTGCTATGCAATTACTTCAGCCTGAATTCTGAGGAATCACATAAATAAATTAGGAATTCATTTTCATGCCACCACCTCAAGAAAGCAACAAACTGTTTATACGTCGTTTGATACGACTGCCAGAAGTTTGCTGGACCAGATGAGAGAGCGAAAGGCTCCAAGGGATGAACAGGAAGTGGTGTCGTATTTCCAAGACAGAAAAGGTTTTACTGTGCAGCATGTGAACTCACAGGAGCATGGAAAAGCCCGCACAGAGACAACAATCCCCCCCACGCAGAATTCATCGTTAAAGATTCTCTTCTCATTACTGATTTGCAGGGAGCTCAGTGTCTGTTCTGAGAAATCTCTGCAGTAGCGAGAGTTTTCCATCCCAAGAGACACTTCTTCAGTTCCAGTACTGGAAGTGCTGTGCTGAGCTGTGCTGCCTCGGCTCCTTCCCCTTTAACCCTTTTTTCTCTTTCTCAAAGTTCTTGCCAAAGACTGACGCAGCTGATAGGCATTTCCAGAGAGCAGTAAACTCTTCTAATTTTTATTTTTTGACTCCCATAGTAAAGGAAACTTTTCATCTAGTTTTTTTTAAATATTGTCTTCTTTCTCCACACTATCAATGCACATTCAGGCTCCTTTCTTCAGACATAAATCACACACAACAGACTGGCAGCTTGGAGCCAGTGGAACTCAGCCAGTTTACACCAGTTGAACACCTGACATACAACCTCCACCATACGAGGACCTTTCTGATCAGGGCAAGACATTCAGTAGCACATAGAGGCATTTTTAAACCTCCAAAAGCAGGTTTATGTTTCCTAATCATCCACATGACAGTTATTTTTCATACGTGGAAATGACAGTTCATTCTGTTAAGCTGGGTCCCCTGGACACACTGACTCCTTGAGCCATGCTGACAATTATAAATGTAAGAAATATATTTAATAACGGAATGACTGCAAAATATGAACACGGTGTGGTTCAACAAAGCAAGCACTGGACTAGGAACCAGGGGAGCTGGACCGTATCACTAGATCTGCTCTGCAGCAGGGAGTCAGCCTTGCTAGCTCTCTATTTTTCCATCTGTATAACGGTAATAAATGACATTTACCACTTGTGAAGTTCTTTAAGCACTACAGACGATTCTGTATGAACAAAGTACTAGTACAGGGACTTAACTCTGGTATCAAGGTCACAATGAAATGATCAAGTAGACTTATGAGTTTTTACAAAGAAAGTGGTAAAAAGTAGTGACGAGATGAGTTCAGTAACAAATTTCAGAGTTATTTACTTCCGCCCTGACTCCACAGGGAAAGCACAGTTGCAGCTGCATTTTTGAACAAGGGATTAATTTATCCCTAGGCTGCGCCTTGGGAAATATTATTGTGCAGCTTCCTGTTAAATAACATTTAACAAAATACCATTAATACTGGGATCAAATAGAAAAATCAGTGCACAAGTTAATAGTGGATAATATAATCTCTGCATTAAATTTACATTTACCAAGGTTTTTTGGTAACAATTTAATTAGAAGTACAAATAATTATGCTTAGAGCTTTTGCAGAGATCTGAAAGAACTTTTAAGGGAGAAGATAAGTATTATTTTCTCATATTACTCTGGGGAAGCTGAAGCACAGAAAAAGTAACTGATTTTTTCTTACAACCATATTGGAAGTAAGCGACTGAACTGGAAAATAATTAATTCCAAATCCCTTTTCCTAACCAACATACCTCACTGTCTTTTCCCAAAGTGGGCCCCAAAAGCTTGTTAAAAGCATGGAAGATCTGAGACGCATAAGAAAGGCAGGATGGCACACAGAGGGGCATTTCTTACTCGTATTTGTCTAACAGTTCTCCTATATGCAGAAATAATACTGCTTTAGTTATGTCTAAAGAATTCCCCTTCCTACTCTTCAACAGATACATTTTAACTTATATTAAAGGGGATTATAAAAGCATGAAGCATAGTTAAGGAAATATTCTAGGTAACAAAATGAAAACTTCTCTTAATTGCCGCTTCTCTCACAAAGACAGAGATAATCGTCTAAACTCCTAAGCAGAACGACAGGACAGTGCATGAACCCCTGTGTCAGCCCGGCTGATCTTCAGTAGCTTCCCTATTCCTCTGCTGTCCTGACAGCTGCTCCTGAGACCAGGTGCCCGCTGCACGTGTGAGGACGAAACCACGCTCTCTTAGGAGCGCCGCGGCTCTCGGGGAGCAGCGGGGCCAGCTCGGGGATCCAACGCGCTCCGCTGCCCGGCTCGTGAGCGGCTCAAGTCCGAAAGCAGGGAGGGCAGACCCGGGCGGGACGCAGCCCAAGCGGCCGCGAGGACCCCGCCGCGGCGGAGCGCTGCCCGAGGCTCCCGCCGCCCCCTCGGCGCCGCGAGTCCCCGGCGCGGACCCCCCTTACCTTCCTGCCCGGCGCCGCCGCCGCCCTCGGCGCCCAGCAGCGCCAGCACCGCGCAGGGCAGCGGCAGCAGCAGCAGCAGCGCCGGCGGCACCATGGAGGCCGCTTCGTCCCCGCCGGGAGCCGCCGCGGGAGCCGATTCGCACCGGGCGCGGCCCCGCTCCGCAGGGACCCGGCGGCTGCAGGAGGCTGCGGGCGCCTCTGCCACGCACCAGACCCGCCCGGCGGGGGCGGGCGGCGGCGGCGGCTCCTCCTCCTCCTCCCAGCCCCGGTCCCGGCCCCACGGCGGAACGGCCCGTGGGCTCGCCCTTACCTGGGGCGCGGGGCCTCGCTGGGGTCCGGCTGTGCGGGCTGCAGCCCCGGCCGGGGGCCGCGGGGATGGGACCGCGCTCGACGGTCGCTCCGGGCGGCCCCTCGGTGCTGGCCTGCAGCGGCTGGCACAGTCCTGAAGCGTGAAAAACAGACAGAAATGCATTATGCACGGCTCTGCACAACGGAAGCCCTCACTGAATACTTCTCTCCACCTGTCATTTCATATCATGTACTTCCTCGCGGAACACAAAATCCGCTGCGATTTTGTTTCCTATACTGGGTGTTTTTTCTTCAGCTACATATACTCATGTATTACAGTCATGTTTGTCCTTGTTGTGCTCAGTTTGCTTGCTCTAGCGCTCATGACTCATACGTGCATTTTTTTTTCTTTTTGCCTAACTTTGATAAATAAGCAAAATAAACCTATCTTACAAAACTACACTAGTTTTTAAAAAAATTTGGTTATATGGCCATTTTTATATTGCAGTCAATGTATGACAGATGCAGAGAAACACTTCCGAGCCTGCAGAACACCGGATGAGGAGCTACCTCTGACATGTACTTTATCTGAGGCCTAGGGCAACATGCTATTTCTACTTAAGCAGATCACTTAGCTGGACTGGGGGTATGGAATACACAGCTGGAAACACACAGGGAGAGTCATCATATGAACGTCAGGATAATGCACAGTTCTCCCTCATTGCGGAGTTCAAGTCGAATAAAAAGCTCAGCTGTGTAAAATCCTGAGGCCCAAGTCTGCTGTTTGCTGCCAGCAAAGCACTTCTTGAAATCCACAGAAATCACAGAGATTATACAATTCAGATTTTCAGAAGGAGAAGGTCGGATCTTAAAACATCAAGCACATATAAGGAAAGAGAAGGGCCACGTGTAACTGTGTAATATTTTCCATGCTTCATATTAGCGTCCTCCCAAAGAACCACCATTTTTTACTTGCTTGTTCAGTAAGAGTAAGTTTGAGTGCATTGAAAGCACTTTTGTTTCCATTCCCTCTCCCCAAGTCAGGGATTCCCGTATAATTGCCAGGCAATCAGAACAGTCCTCATGCTCAAATGCTGTGCTGCAGACAACAACCCCAGGACATACCAGCTCTCCCTAAGATGATGATTTCATGACACTTCCTTTTCCAAAGCTGCCAATTTCACTAAATAAAAAGAAATGAAAAAAATGAAAAAAGATTCTTTCACTTCAGATTTCTTCAGTACTTCCTAGGCCAGGACAAGCCCCCGATTACTCGTCAGCAGCCTCCAGGGTCTAAGTGGGGAGCCACAACCAAGGTGTTCAGCCCCTCACCTTCAAAGCTCAGACTGAGATTCACTCTGGAGTTTAAAAAACTGCGAGTTTCTCGTTTCAAGAGTTGCATCTCTCCATTCTACAGTGAAAGCTTTTTTGCACATTTAAACTCATGAATGTGTCGTTGTTCAGGCTGCCCCTGTTAGACAGCTGTTTGCATTCTGCAGCTGTGCCAACCCAGCAAGCAGATTTTCTCCCCGTCTCTGTGCTCGCGCGGCCCTGCGCGCTCTGCCTGGAGCTGGCCGCCGCTCTCCGCAAACAGGGGCAGCTGCCAGCGCAGATGTTCCCGCGAGTACGTGCAACACGTGCGCCGAGCCAGGCGGCCACTTCCGCAACACCCCGGAGGAGCGAAGCTCGGCTTGCGGAGCGGCCTCTCGGCACACCAAGACCTGGGGGAATACTGTCCCTAAGGAAGTGTGCGAGGGACTGGATTTCGCCCGTTTTTTTGCACAGATTCCCAATAAAAACCAGGCAGCTCGTTTAGGGGGGAGATGAGGGGCGAGGAAGCTCGTTTAGGGGGGCGTTGGGGAAAGGGGGCGCGAGGCGGCTGCTGCGCGGGAGACGCTAAGGAGACCAAAGCGCGCAGCCTCCGTCTTTCGCCCCCCTTCCCGCGCCGGCTGGCGGCTCTGGCGGCCGGGCGCTTCCCGCCGCACCTCCGCGCACAGCGTTCCGGCGCGGGACGCCCATCTTTCCCCTCAGGCCTGGCACAAGCTCAGGGGGCCCCGGGCGGGGGGGGAGGAGAGCAGCAGGGCGGCGGCGCCTCAGGGGGCGGCGCTGTCGCAAAGCGTCGCGGCGCTTCCGGGCGGCGCTTTGCGGCGGCGATGGCGGAGTGAGGGGAGCGCGGCGGCGGCGCAGGCTCGGGGCGGGGAGCGGCCGCGGGCGCGCCGGGCCTCGGCGGCGGGCGGGCGGGGGGGGCCGGCGGGAGGGGGGCGCCCGCCGCCGCCCATGTGGCTGCAGCAGCGGCTGAAGGGGCTGCCGGGGCTGCTGTCGAGCAGCTGGGCCCGGCGGCTGCTGCTGCTGCTGGCGCTGCTGCTCGTCGCCTACTGGTACGCGGGGGCGGCGCGGGGGCGGCGGGGCGCGGCGCGGGGGGCCGAGCCCCGCGGCGCCGCCGCCCTCTGCTTGCAGGCGGCCACGGGCGCCTGGCGGGCGCAGGCGGAGCGCGGCGATGCGCTGCCGCTGGCCGACGAGGAGGGCGGCGGGCGGGGGCCGCCGGGCCGGGCCCTGGCGCTGGCGGGCAACGGCTTCCTGCTGCTGGACGTGGCCGCCGGGCGCCTCTGGGTGTCGGCGGCGGGCGGCGGCGGCCCGGCGCTGGCCACCGAGTACCCGGCGCTGGTGCGGCTGCGGGCGCTGGGCGGGCGCGGCGAGGCGCGGGCGGCGCTGGCGGCGCTGCGCGACGGCGCCGTGCGGCGGGTGCGGTGCGTTCACACGGGGCCGGCGGCGGGCGGCGGCGGCGAGTGCGTGACGGTGCGGGAGGAGGTGGTGGCCCACCGGAGCCGGCCGCACCTCTACCTGCAGCGCATCCGCATCGCCAACCCCACCGAACGGGTGGCCGCCTTCGAGGCCTCGGCGCCGGCCTCGGCGCCCTCGCTGGGGGGCCGCTTCGCCACCAGCCTGGAGAAGGCGGAGGAGCGGCAGTTCCTGCTCTCCTCCGGCCGCCTGCTGCTGCCCGGCAGCCCCAAGGTGGTGCTCATGGTGGTGGCCGCCAAGAAGCTGGTGAGCCGCGTGCAGGTGGCGCCGAAATCGCACTTTGACGAAACCATGCTCTCTGTGGTGTACACCTCGGAGCCCATCGAGGCCTCCAAGCTGGAGGAGACCTTCAGCAAGCTGAGGGAGGCGGCAAAGAAGGAGATGCTGGAGGTGATGCAGATGGGGGTGGAAGATCTTTTCCAGGAGCACCAACAGACCTGGTCGGATTTGTTCATCTCAGGTAAGGAAGGCGATGCTCAGCTTCATATGGTTGCTTTACTAGGGGAGCCCGGTGCTCAGTGACCTGGTCCCTGTGAGCTCTCCAGAGGCTCCCTCTTCCTCATGTTTCAGTGGCCAGAAGGGATGCTCTGGGATAATAAAACAGCGTTCCTGCTTTGGAACGTGGAGTACTTTATAAAACTTGAGCCATCCTTATTGCAAAAACAATATGCTAGAAGAGGAAAATGTTTCTCATCGTAACTCAGGGTCTGCCACTAGCTCTTGGTTTAGCGTGAGGCAAGTCACCTGCTGCTGGAAAAAAGTAGCTTCTGGAAACAGGTGTCACTTGAGAGACTCCAGGCCAGACTCCTGGACAGCCATGCCACTTGTAATTGAAATGAAAGAGCGGTACTGGTGCTAAATACACTTTGGAAAGTAGGCTTCACTGTGTCAAGCTGGCTTTCAAGTCTTCAGAGACTTCACTGACTTGTCCAGCAAGCCAGCTCCAATTTGGGAATAGGGCTGACCTCCAGTGACAGGGTAAAGGACAGATTTCTTCATGGAAGTTAAGGACTGTCCTGCTCTTACTGCAAGCAAGCTTTTCCTTGAAGTTTTTTCTTGGCCTTGTGTAAAAGAACAGCTGCCCAAGTAATGTAGTACTTACTGTTTTATAGCCAGTAAAAAAAGAGATGTTACTTTGATGGATCTTTCCTGCAGTCACGGTGACAGTTCCCCTAAGGCATCTGTATATCAACTAACTTTGCCTGTAGTGGGAGTTTGGCTTTCAAAATCTAAGTAGCAGAGAATGTAGCTAAGAATATAAAAGGAGTGGAGCTCTTGACATTTCACTTTAATGTTTCGTAGATGAAGATTTCTTAGCTGTTACCAAGGTCATCTGAGTATTGAACAACAACATGTAGCATGCACAAATCTGAACTACTTTTTCTCCTAGTTAATGTCATATTCATCTGTCATCTTCTGACTGCTTTTGTTGTTTTCGTTTATTACAGGCATCGAAATGAAAAAGATCACAGATTTGCATACGCCATCCAGCGAGACTGTTAACATGACCCTCTACTATGTGCTGTCGAGCATGCCAGCTCCTCTGCTAGATCCGCTTATCAGTGGCGAGGACAGAGAGAAAATGGAAGCCAGCTTGAACTATGCGGACCACTGCTTCAGTGGCCATGCAACCATGCACGCGGAGAACCTGTGGCCAGCAAAGCTGACCAGTGTCCCGCAGATCTTGCAGCTCTCAGACTTGTGGAAGCTAACTCTCCAGAAACGGGGATGTAAGGGTCTCGTGGCAGCTGGGGTCCATGGACTCATGCAGGGAATGGTGCTTAGCTTTGGGGGTCTGCAGTTCACAGAAAACCATCTTCAGTTTCAGGCTGACCCTGATGTACTTCATAACAGCTATTCTTTACGTGGGATCCATTACAATAAGGACTTGATTAACCTGGCTGTTTTGCTGGACGCAGAAGGAAAACCCTTCTTGCATGTGTCTGTGAAATTCCAAGACAAGCCAGTTAGACTGTACGCGTGCGAGGCAGGCTGTATGAATGAGCCTGTGGAGCTGACCTCTGAGGCACGGGGTCACACCTTCCCTGTCATGGTGACTCAACCTATCACACCGCTGCTTTATATATCGACAGATTTGATCCACTTGCAGGACCTGAGACACACGCTCCATCTAAAAGCTATTCTGGCTCATGAGGAACACATGGCCAAGCAATACCCAGGCTTACCCTTCCTGTTCTGGTTCAGCGTAGCCTCCTTAATCACACTGTTTCACCTCTTTCTGTTCAAACTCATCTACAATGAATATTGTGGGCCAGGAGCCAAGCCACTCTTCAGGAGTAAGGTATAAGGCTGCTGCTTTTTGCTGCTCTCCACTGTCACCAACCTAATTTTCTGTCAGCTGTGCCTAGGGAGGTTCTCTCTCTGACTGTGAGGATTTTCAGTCTCTCTTGCAACAAGTGATCCATGACCTCTTCTTGCAAAAAGTAGGATTAGGGCAGGGATTGGAGTGGTAGGGCTCACACAAACATTAAAAAAGATAAATCCATTGTCAGTCCTTAAACATTCAGAAGGCTGCAGTTTAAGGCAGATGCAGCTTTTCTGTCCTTTTTTCGTTCATTGGTGTAGAACTTTGCTTGTATTTAAGAGAACAGCTGCAGCCCTGCTACTAGATGCTGTTTCTTGTTATGCAGTAAAGGAGTGCTTGTGACAGGGTTTCTGTACTTGACTACTTTGTGGGAGATGAGCACACTTGTCTGCCTTGCTTGAATGTGTGATGTGTCATACAAGAACACACAAATACAAGCTAGTGTTCTTAGGCAAGTCAAGGCACTGACTTATTGGGTCTGGGGTGAATGTTCATAGGCACCTAGACACTGTTCAGTCCTCCATCCTACCACATTTACCGGCATCATCTTGAAAAACTGCTGAGCTAGTGTTTCTAAAATAAATACGAAATACATAGCTGCTCTAAGAAAAAGGCTGAGTGGTTTTTTTACTGTGAGTTGGAGGTTCAGATTTCAGGCTGTACTGCATCTCCCTTCTGCGTAAGGGAGTTGAAATTCTTGTTTGAATTGCCTTAGAATTAATGTCTGGGGATGGGAGGGGATATGGCAGAAAGAAGAACAATGGTAAAATGCTAGTACAGAATAGACACTAGACAGTGGATTCTACTCCTAGTACTGGTACTTTCTGGCTGTATATTGATGATATGGAGTGGAAATGAAAAATTAGACTGGATTTGCTGTGCGAGCTAGCTGTATTGTTCAGAGGCAGCTCTCCTTAGGGTCAGATAGAGTTAACTCTAGCTTGCCTTTCTTTTTTCTTTTTTTTTAAGAAAAAAAAGAACAAAAATTAGGAAGCAGTTAAATAGAGCTGTCAGAGGAAAAGCTTTGGCTTTAGATTGTCCTGTTTTCTCAAATTGTAATAGCAAATTAAATTTTGACTAGCTAAGGCTGGATAAAAGGTACTGGGCTAAATTTGATATTCGGTATGTGTGGGGTGTCTAAGATGAGCCGACAATGGTCCTGTCAGCTCCCTGGCTTTGCAGTGTTGAACACTGGAGTTCAGGCCTGATCCCAAGCAGGTCTGAATACTTGTCATCCTTTGAAAGAATGGGAGTTGAAGGTGCTTGTGGCTAGACAGGCAAACCTAGAAAGAGGTAGGATAGAGAATGCCTATCAAAGAAATCTGCAAAGAAATAAGCCTATGATCTTGGTCAAAACATTAGTGCAAAAGGAGGAAGTGGTCAGGAAGTAATTTGAATTACTGTGTATACAGCTGTGTCCTGAAATTCTAAATCTGTTGCATCCTTTTTTTTTCACTGCTGTCTATCTGGTTGCCTTTGTCATCTATGAGACTTGCTTTCTGCCTTTTACAAAATGACTTGTTAACCATTATTACAGGTAGCTGTCCCTGGCACTATTCACTGAATTTCTGAGAAGCTTCACAGCTACAGACTAGCACCTCTCTGTTCTTGACACTGCAAAAAGTCTTGCAGTGTATAATGAGCAAGTATGTTTCCTGGTCTTAACTGGACCCACTTAAAATGAAGATGGTGCAGAACTTGATTCAAGAAACAGGGATGAACTGGAAGCTGGTTGAAGCTCAAAATCTCTGTAGCAGCAAGCAAAATTAATGGTGTTGAAATAACACCTTGTTTTATTAATTGAATGGGAATATCCCAGTGTCTGAGTGAACTTAACAGTCCTGCTTTCAGCCTCCATTTGCACAAGACGTCTGACAATTCTGCAGCTGAGAACAAGGACCTTTTGAAAGCAACAATCCTTTTGTGCCTTGTTAAGAGAGGAATCTGTGATTTGGAACATGTGGTTATTCAAGAGTTTATCCCAGGAGCTTGTGTAAGAGACATGTTTCTTTTTCCTTGTAAGCTGTTCAGTTCCCTAAGAGTAATCGATGTGGTGAGAAATACTTGAAAATATACAGAGTCCTTTGATATTTTGATTCTTTTTTAATTTTACAGGAAAATAAAGAATAATGATTCCCTTCAGAGAGTTAACTTAACTAGAAAACTTAGTGTAACTTCCTCTCTGGTATACATTTTTTAATTTATTGCTTGGGGAGTGGGGGGAGGGAAAGGATGTTAATAATTTTGCCTCCACTTCAGTAACAAGTCAGTCAATTGAACTGTAGATATCTAAGTGATGGTAACAGGTTTTTCAGCCTTTATCATAGTAGAATGCAAAATCAGTTTAATGAAATTGTTTCTGGATTTACACTTGGAAATGCTGATCTGTGAGTTTCCTATTCTGAGCATTTTGAGACTTTGTGCATTGATTTGTTTTGGCTATTGGGGGAGACATCCCACTTTCTAGTGATTTAAAGATTGTTTGGTTTTAAAATACCAAAGCTGTTGTTTCTAAATAAATACCTTTCAGTCTAGTCTGACTACTGAAGTGTGTGTGGGGTTTTTTTTGTTTTTTTTTCCCCCCTCTGGTCTCTGCCCCCCCCCCCCGCCCCGTCCCTGCTTTCCCTCAGTTAAAACAAGCACAGCCTTATGTTACATCTGTGGCCAATATCAACTACAAAAGTGCTTGGATTGAAAGGAAATACCATGTGGAAAATAATATGTAAAAGAGTCTAAGCTGGGAACGGACACCGTGATCCCGCTGTATTCCAGGTGAACACGTAGCACTGTGTTTTTACAGTATGAATCTCTGATGTTTGTTTAACAGTAAACTTCTTTGTTTAGAGTAAACTTCTCTATACACATGAAAGCTAGAGCTTGAGAGGATTTCTGACTTATTGTGAGGAAAGCCATAACTGCTTTAGAAACAGTGAAACAAAAACAAGTCACTTGAAGACCAGATTTGGTTGTGACTGCCCTTTCTCAATGTTGTCTTAAATGGAGATGAGGCAGCAGAAAGAGTGCGAGGCCCATTCCAAGGGAGGTGGCCTGCCTTCTGCAATAGTTTAGCAAGAGTGTGTATGTGTGTGCATGTGTGCGAGCTGTTTGTCCAGAAAGAAATTAAGGTGCCTGCAGTACTGAGAAGAGACACAGTAACTGAGTTTCCCCTCCTCCCTCTTAAGAGGACAGCAGATACAGACAGAGCATGCTGAAATTATTATTAGAATACCTTAGTTTCAGTTCCATGTAACTTTGTTACGTGTGACCAAGCATAACAAAATTTTCCGTTTTGGACTAGGCTAAATTGTTTCTTTAGTTCTGAATTACTAAGCAAAGAAGGATTAATTACAGCTCGCCCTCCTTACCCAGCCTAAATTGCTTCTAAAGCCCAACCTTGCTCAGTTCTCCCTCTGTGTTACACAGCTATATGAAGTATAGACCTAGCCACAGGGCTTCAGATAGTGCTTTCTCAGGAAGTGCAGACTACAGAAAGGAAAACTCTGAAGAATTTGGAAGGCAGAAGCTAAAAGGCAAAATGAAAGGTAGAAACATATAGAATGGTACTAGCTCTTTATTTCCCTGCCTCTTGGTAACCTTGTTGTAGCTTAAGGCATACGGGTAACGCTTATGTTTTAAGAACATGCAGCAATGGATCCAGGGAACAATCAAGCAGCAGATTTAATGGCCATCCAGCACGTAATGGTACTTTCAGTCCTGCTGAAAAGCTGGGACAGAATTTAACTTGTCCTGTCTCTAATCTTAGCACCTTTTTTTCTCTGTCTAGTTTCAGATGAAGAAAAACCTCCCTCACAAAAGTATATTTCAGTGTTTGTTACCTGTCTGCAGACTGTCCCACTTACTTACTTACTAATTATTCTAGCATGTTTACTACCTTATGAGGGAATAGACTAAAGATGGTGAAGCAATGGAGTACATTATAAACTGTACATTAGGAGTATTGAAAGAGATATTAGCTATCATGTTTTAACAGAACATACCAGACGTTCCTGCTCTGTTTTCTACTGAAGTCCCATGGATCTGCTCAGTTTCTGTGCAGCATCTGGCATGAAGATGATAAGAACTTCTAGGGAGTTGCTTCCAAGCCACCGTGGTATCAGCTGGAGGTTGAGCTTTTTGATGTTCACTTACAGAAATGCCAAGAGTATGATGTCCACTTAGTCCAAGACAGATATTTCTGTCTAATTAGACTAGACCTGGAAGAGATGGATAAGCAATTGTTACATAAAACAAGAATGGAACAAAAAAATTTTTGAAGGTGTTTTACATTCAAAATATTGTGATCTTCCTTATTATTCTCCCTGCCCCCCCAATAAAAGAACTGCTTCAGAATTCCCTTACAAAGAAGAAATGGAAAAGTAAGTTTGAACAGGGTTTCCCTACCTGTGGTCTGTAAGATAGCAGCAGGTTGTTTGTGAAATTATTGCAGAAATGCTTAAAAAAGTAAATACAACCACATATTTACGAGCATACTCACAAATCAGGAAAATTAAAATAGAAACTGAACATCCAAAATTTATAGTCAATTTTTACTTGGTATTTGGTGAAAACCTTAGTGGCAAAACAGAATATAGAAACTGCATGAAATTTAAACTAGAGTGTGCAGTAAGTTATTTTGCTTGTGAATTCAGACAGTAAGGAAAGAGCCAGCTAATCCCCGAAAAAAAAATTCTTAAAATCCCAATTCTGTGCTCAGTCAATCTTTTGACTTCTGCCTTTGTCAGATAATAAATACAAGATGCCAGAACAGTGTTTGGTTGATTCCATTTGAAATTCAGAATGCAGCTTGCTCAAGCACTATTGTTTGGGTAGGATAATACATTCTTAAGAAGCGGACAAAACAGCGAAGCATTATATATTTCTGCCTTCCACATGTATGCTCCAGGCATCTTTCATCCAAGTCAGTACCTACTGCTGAATGGAAGCTATGAAAACCAGGGATTTTGCTGCTTGTTAATACTGACAGTAAACAACAGGTTAACTTCAGCTTTTTGGGAGCCTCCGGTTCTGTCTGTATATAAAGCAGAAAGCTGCAATGTGGCTACAAAACTGGACATTATGATATCTTTTTCCATTCTAATAAGTTTGTCCTTTGTGTATGACCTGGCTTATGGGATAGAGATTTTTGGTTTTTAAATAATCAGTGACAGTTTTTCACTTGAGAGGTGGCTGGATAGCCTAATATGAAAGAGGATGGAAGATTCCTGTAGTGGAAGGAAGGAAGGAAGACAGAGACACAAAGGCAAGCCTTGCCATTGATATCAAGCATCCACTAACAAATTAGGGCACTGCAAAAACTTCTTTTGTGGCAGCTTCTCTGTAGTGGTCTATATGCCTGCTTTTTGCCCTGTTTGTCCTACTGGTGAAAATGAAGTAGCTTACACTTTTTCATTAATTGGCACACGTTGCATTATTCCAAAAGTCAGCATGCTGATTTGGGATGTGAAAAGGCTCATTTCCAATGCTACAGGAACCCCACTCTCTTCCAGGGAAGTGCTACTGATCTAACAATTAAAGGTGAAGAAGTAAAATGAAATTGGGCTTACTGCACTACACCAGTGTTTCTCCATCATCATGGACAGCTGGTTCTTTGTATTGCTTGAAACATCTTCCTCTCCAAAGTGACTGCAGTTTGTTTCATTGACGAAGTATGGCACGCTAAAACACATGAAATTTGATCTAGAAAAGGAGATACAGTGTTTCAGTCAGTACAAAGTGGTAGTCGCCATTCACTGACAAAGTAATAAAATGAAACAAAATAAAATAAAATTTCAAATAATCACAGACTCATAGAACGATACAACAATCTGGTTTGGAAGGGACCACCAGAGTTCATTTAGTCCAACCCCGCTGATGTCATTCCAAATGTCAGCCACTGCTGACATGCCATGAAATGTTAAAATAATTCCTATAACATTTTTCTTTTGATAACATGGCTGTGTCCAACATTCAAGGCAACGGGAAAGGAAACAGCTGCTAAGACAACATGCACTTCAGTTGGAAAATTTTACCAAATTTGCAGATAGAGCCTACATTCAAGGCCCATCTAAACTGTTTTTTCTAAAAGCATTTGTGCATATAAAAAATTATCCCACAGTTAGTTACACGTTTTCCATCGGTATCAGAGCAGCATTTTAAGTCCTACCTCCCAGAGATAAATGATATCAACATATAAAGCAGCTTGCAAGACACAGTCAGCAGCATCTAGCTAACCGGCATCATGCTTGGAATCCTCTTTGCTGTGCTGACTCTGGCAACCACAGGTATGTACCCAATTTCAGCATTAGTTCTAAAGGAAAAATGAATTTAAATGCAACTGCAACTTTTCTTTACTGGGGAAATTAGACACATTCTGCAAGAAGACAGAATGAGATATGGCAAAGGGGATTAATTAAAAAGTTCTCTCAAAATGGCAACTAGGTGCTAGATTAGTCTGCTCATACTAGCATGAATGCCCACAGCCTTAGGCAAATTCAAAGTTACTTTACTTGAACACACTGAAATACAGTTAATCTGCATCAAATTGCTTTCCATCTGCTGGGAACTGCATCTCAGCTGACATATGAGAATTTGGTTAAGCCAACATGATTTCATCATTTGTCAGAACAACAAAACAGTTCAAACAGGCTTTATATAATACCGGTCAGTCTTAACTGAAGGCTGTATCTTCACTTTGTACCATATCAAATCATAGGCTAGGTTGCTACCTTGCAATGTTCTGTGCAAACAGAGTCTACATTTTTTAAAAAACTGTTAAAAAGACTCTTTTTAGAGTCCTACTTTTAAAAGACATCCTATTTTGCATGTTTTCCAGCCCTTGGATGTGGGGTTCCTGCCTACCCACCTGCTGTGTCTAGAGTGGTTGGAGGGGAAAATGCAAGACCATACAGCTGGCCCTGGCAGGTTAGTCATTTCTGCTTTCCCTGGAACAACTAGCATCATGCTACCCTCACACAACATGGCTGAACAAAACTAGCCCTTATATCTCATTTGAGACATCTTGTCTGTCATGTCTTAGGTTTTGAATATTACATTCTGATCACTCCCAACATTTCCAGTTTTTTAAAGATAGCTCTGAATGTGCTACCTATTGCTAGTTATGAAGGCTTTCCCGTTCTTGTAGCTGACTCAGGCACCACTCATCAACAAGAGTCAGAGCTTCCAACTTTTCCATCCCATATTCAAGCAAGAAGACTGAAACTCAGTGGAGAAAAGGATGCCTACTGGAGCATACTTCTACACAAAGTTAACAAATACATTTCTGTAGCAAATAAAATGCCCTATTTGGGCCAGGCTTAGTGAAAGCTTTGGAGAAACAACACTAAAATTAAACTTTTGGATGACAGGGAAAGAGGGAAGCCTTTTCTGAGGGTAGGAATTGAAAACTCTCATTGCTTAAAAATCTCCCACCATCTTCCAAAGGTAAGTTGTCTTCTCAGTGCAGGGAGAAAGTGCAACAATGAAAAATCAGTAAGCCAACATCTGAGTCTCATGTGCTATGTTGATCCTAGGCCTCCCTCCAATACAGTTCGAGTGGCAACTGGTATCATACCTGTGGAGGAACCCTCATTGCAAGCAACTGGGTGATGACAGCTGCACATTGCATTAGGTAAATCATTGAGTTAAAGTCTGTATCCAGAAAGCAGTGCATGACCAGAGATAAATGAAGAAAAAAAAATGTATTAATGCCGGTTCTTCCTTTCCCAAATAAGAGCATGAAGTCTCATATCCTATCTTTTGATTACAACTAAGAGGTCACAAGAAAGAGGATATGTCTTTCCCTTTTCTTAAAGGTAGAGGAAGAAAAGGCTCAATGTCCCGAATTGTATACACTTAATTTTCTGTAAATAACTACAAAATCATTACATTTTCAAGTTGCTATTAAAATTCATCTATGTTGCCTGTTTCTATAGCAGTGAGATTCAAAGACAACTACTCAGTCCATTCACTGAGGAACTAATCACAAGTGTTTTGAATTTACCAGTCCTTTTCAGCAACCCTTTCATATGCTTATACTGTGGGAAAATATAATAAGGAAATGATCAGGTACAGCTACAGTCCTTCATCATCAAAAATGTTTCCATACTGGCAACCCCTTTTCAGTTCAGTAGCATATGTCCTTGAATATGCACATACAGTTCTTGGTACCGCTAGGTTGTAGAAAAGATTATCATGTGAAATAACAAGAATTAGCTGCATGTTACTATTATAAGTGCTGGATATTACATTTATCACACAGCTGTTTATCAGTGGAGATGCTTTGGAGCAAACATTATCATGCTGTCAAAAAGGTAGTTCAAATTATTTGCTTAAAGAATAGCAGCTATCCTCAGCTTGATAGCGAGCCCTTCAGTGGGAACTGACAGGATTGCTTGAAGATGAAAGCATTCTGAAGTCCAGCAAGCAATGCTTTGTCCTGGGACACTGGCACAACTCTGGACAGATCACATGTGTGATGTGAAACTACAGTCTTAAGAGTGTTCTTACTGAATACCTCAGGTGGCAAAGATGCAGACAGCTTTGCAGTAAGCTGGTAGCTGCATAACTGAGTGATAATCCTTAGTCTTTTTCTTCTCCAGTTCTTCTAGAACGTATCGAGTACTTCTTGGAAAATACAACCTAGGAATTGAGGAAGAAGGATCAATTGCAGCCCAGCCAGAAAAAATCATTGTTCATGAGAAATGGAATTCAAATAATGTTGCAAATGGGTAAGTTGGTGGCAAGTATTTTTTCATATATTAGATGCAGGGTCAAAATTAAACTGCCTGAACCCAGCCCCCCTGAACAGTGGCAGTTAAACATCTGGAGCCCCTTGTTATAGCTTAGGCTTACAGTGATATTTCTAAATGAAATAGATGAGTGTTGAGTCTCCAGTCTGTACCCTTCTCCCTCAAGGGAGGAGAGGGAACTTTGAGTATTCATTACTTATTCATTAATTGCATTTTCAGCTGCAGTTTTGCATGTTGAGAAGCTGTTGTCCTACACGATGCTCTCTCTTGTATAGTGAAAATGGATGAATTGATCAAACAATTGATATAATGTTCTTTGAAGCCCTCATATGAATGGCATAAATATAAAGTATTATTGATAATTGGTATTAACATCTTTGTTGCTGAAGGACTGCTATGCCCTGCTGCAGGCTGAGTGCATTAGCAAAGAAATCGTCTCAGTTTCCAGCTGCCCGGAGTTAGAGTCCTCAAACTGGCTTGTTTCTGGTGAACAAAATCTGAGAAAGGTCATTTCCAGAATGCTGCCAGCAGAAAAGTGGACAGTTCTGCAGGGAAGAGCTGAGTAATAATGAAGAAACTTCCTTCTCTCAGAACGGTTGTCAGTGTAGAAACCTGTAGCTCCAGAAGCTACTATGCAATTACAGACTTTGCCTACACTCTGTGAAGCTGCAGTGCTTCACGATGGAGTTAAAGAAACCAGTGCATGGATTCCCTACTGCTTTGAGGGTGCAGGAATCTTTGCTATCCATGCACTGGTCTCCTTGCTCCCTTGCATCTCTTCTGAACAGGCCAAGTGCTGTATAACTGCTAAATTTCCATGCTTCTATGTCTTACTCTTTTTGCCATCCTTTTCATCCCTTCATTTCCCTTCCCCAATCTCATATGTATGCATATGACCACAGGTACGACATTGCTTTGATCAAACTCAGTGAACAAGTCACCTTAAGCAATCAAATTGAGCTGGCCTGCCTCCCCTCTCCACAAAGCATCCTAGCATCCAACACTGCCTGCTATGTGACAGGATGGGGAAGGCTGAAGAGTAAGTACTTGGACAGCTGCAAAACTGAAAAACAAAATCTTTCACTACTGCCTTCTGGGATTGATTGGAAAAAAGCTGTTGTTGGTGCTCAAGGTCCCTTCAACCCCAATGTAGTGAGGTAGTTGATCAGGCCCCCATTTCACTCACACAGTATGTTTTTTCCCTCCCTTTCCTTGGAGCATATTTTGCTTGTAGTGGGGCTGATAATGCACTAGAGGGCCCTGTATTAGGCTTTTAGAAGCTATTGTAACACAAACGTTAACGGTGTGCAGGCTGATGAGTTTGATAATACTAATACACCCTGCTGACGAACTGAAAAGACTCATAAGGGAATAGATGTAAAGTGAAAAGAATCTCAGAGACTTCAGCAGTGTCAACTCTGCTCAAGAGGCAATTCCTAGAGTGCTAAGTAAATTGCAAAGTTCTGAACAAAGAGCAGCCATTTATTTCTCTAACAAAGAGACATTTTTAAATGGAATGAGAATTATTAGTAAGTTAAGGCCTTTCTTTGATGAAAGAATGTAGAAAAGGAATGGATTATACAGCCCCTCCTCTAATACAGCTTTTATGGAGTTGCCTACCTGGACGAATAGTACCCAAATCCTGGGAGAGGCTTAACAATGCAGTTTTGTTCTTTCTTCAGTGCCAGCTG
The DNA here is from genome assembly GCF_036370855.1 of Dromaius novaehollandiae. Classification (NCBI taxonomy): domain Eukaryota; kingdom Metazoa; phylum Chordata; class Aves; order Casuariiformes; family Dromaiidae; genus Dromaius; species Dromaius novaehollandiae. The sequence goes on along the minus strand of NC_088121.1, from coordinate 6,943,971 downwards.
GTACCATGACTCCTTTGTTCCTATTCCCTTGCAGCAAATGGAGCTCTTCCAGATGAACTGCAGCAAGGCCTTTTGCTGGTGGTGGATTATGCAACTTGTTCCAAGTTTGGCTGGTGGGGGAGCACAGTGAAACTCAACATGGTTTGTGCTGGTGGGGATGGCATCACCTCCAGTTGCAATGTGAGTCCAGAGAACACTGCTCGTAGGGGCTGGTTTCTGACACAAACAGACCTGATGAGAAAGAAGTCTTAAAAAATGCAGAAGCACTATTGACACTCTGACTGCCATTAACTGTGTTCCCTCTTCCTCTCAGGGGGACTCTGGTGGCCCACTGAACTGTCAAGCTGCTGATGGCAGGTGGGAAGTGCACGGCATCGTCAGCTTTGGCTCTTCTCTGGGCTGCAATTTTTATCACAAGCCTTCTGTCTTCACTCGGGTCTCTGATTTCAATAGCTGGATCGAGGAGGTAAGGTTCTAGTTATTGCTACTCAGACAATACACACAGATAGCTTTCTCTAAGGCCATTATCGGAGATCCCGGGGTGGGGGGAAGAGGGGCGGGGAAGACATTTAAAGGTTTGTCTATTTGAGGAAAAGTACCTAAAAGATTATTCCACAGTTATCTTTGGTTATATCACTTTAAGTAACCTCTCTATGTAGATGAGCCCTTACCAGCACAAAAGCAGTTCCTACAGCAAAAAATATCTTCCTCTTAAATAGTTATCCAAACTATTTCCACCTTTAGGTAAGTCTGGATCTTTAGCAACACATTCTGCCCTTGTACTAAAGATAAATTTATGGGCATTAAAGGTTTTGTTGGTATGACTTCCAAAGCAATCATTCAAGTATTCATATTCCTTGTTTGTTACAATTGCATCCTAGAAGGCAACGCATGCTGCTCAAGTCTGTAACATCAATTATTTGTTAATATAATATAACCCTTAACCTAAAGAGTGACTGAGAAGCAAAGATCTTGTTTCAGTTATTTAAACGCTGCATCTTGGATGTAACATACACTATTCACAAATTCCTGGGTCTTCTGATCTGATTTTTGCCTTATTTTACATTTTTGTAGGTTATAGACAGCAACTAATGCAAAGAGAACTGGATGATAGATGAGAACAGTGCCAAGAAGGAAAACAGCCTGAATAAAGTCATAATCATGACACCTTCGATCACAAAGAACTGGGAATTTATGCATGTACTAACAACAATATTGTACTTAATCATACCGCAATAAACACTGGTTTTGGCAACATGAAAGAAAAATGCGTGTCCCTGACAATTTTTCTTGTGTATTGTGAAAATCAGAGCCCTGATTTAGCAATGATGCTGGAGACCTTTTACAGCCTTTCCCCTGTGTTGGGCTGGAGCTTGATACTCTCACCTGGGGGAAGATGTGAGCCCTGCTGTGAAGAGGATGTGCGGTGGAGGAAGAGTCGGAGGGCTGTGGGAACAATTTGGGGGGGGCTGTGAGAAAGTGAGGCAGTGGCGGGGCTGGCGAAGGAGGGAGGTGGGCAGTGGGCAGGACCCCCAGGCCCGCGAGCAGGACCTCACGGCTGGCAGGACAGGCAGCAGCGATGCCTGGCGGAAAGGCGGTGCGGGCCCTGGCAGGTGAGTGCAGAAGTGCTGCAAAATGCCCGCTTTTACAGAGAGGTTTTTAATGCCATGATCTTGGGGGTTAGCAACCAGGACAGTAAAACCCGGCAGTGACTGCTGGCAGCTGCCCTGGCAGCGAGGGGCTCCCGTTGCATTGCTGCAGACCTACCTGCTTCATACCCACTTTGCTCATTTTTAAGTAACTCAGATCCCAGGCAAAGACCTCTGAATTGTTGCTGTCAGCCAACACACAGATGCACATGGCAATTTTTTGCAAAGCGCAAGCAGAATCACCACCTTTTAGCCCAGTACTAAAGTAAAACCTCTATTTATATTTATTTCATTGTAATAAAAAGCAAGCAGTGTAAAATCAAGGCGGACTTTTGTTGCGTTTTTGTTCTACCTCCTGGAACGTATTTAGAAAGATTCAAAACTAAAGCGATTGATTAAAAAAGGAGAACAAGTGATGCAAAGGTAAGCAGTAGAGGGAGTAAGAAAAATACTGGAAATCATTCCGAGACACATCTGGGTTTGGGGATAAATTTTTCTAGGCTTACAGTTACTTTGATTTAGACATTTTGCCTTTGTTCCCTTTGGATTAAGCTGGTAAATATAAATAATAGAAAACGTGGGTACTTATTATCTTCAGGGACTCTACTTTTATTTCTTTTCTTCTACTCTACAACTACTGAACACCCTTCTGCTGCAAAGAGCACAGCAGGAACTTGTTTTGCCTAATATCAGCCTCCGCTGAGAAATAGCAGGCTCTGTTGTGTTTTTATTTATCTTCTTATAAATCTAATTTCACCTATCTAAAAGAGCAGGGGATCTGAGGAGGGCTTGATTTTTTAATCACTTCTACTACACAGAGCAAAAGAGAAAAAGGGCTGCACTGGATGGATGGATCGGCAAAGTTGCGCCTTGGTTTGCTCTTTATCAGTAGAAATAAGGGTTGCTTATGGAGAACAGCTTTACTCAGGATTGCCCTGCTTCAGCATAACATCCTGAGTTGTTTTTGTGAGCATCATTACTGTAAGATTGCAAATGATTGATTAATAGTTCTGAAAAGCAAAATTATTAGAGGTTATTCTGCTGTATAGCACACAGATGCCAATTATGTGCAGCATGAAAGAGAAGGACAGAAAATGTAACCATGAAGCTCAAACAGTAAAAATTGCATACATATATGCTTCTGTAAAAACTGTAACAAAACTGAAATTTGATTCATTTTCCTTCTGAAATATTTAGATAGCATTGTGGAAATGTCCAAGCTTATTTGAACATATCAGCACACATTATTCATCATCTGGGAATTTCTATTAAGAACAAAATCTAAAATTTTTGGTAGTTATTTTGCTTAATAAGTTCAGCCGTTCCAGTTCATGATCACTGAAATCAATAATCACCTTTTCATGGGCTTCCTTGAGATTTGGATAGAAGTACCAGAAAGAATAAAACCTGCAGAAAATCATTTTATCAGTCTTAATACTCACAGGAAAACAGTATGTTTTCATTTGTGTGTTTTTGCAGCTCTGAGAATGTCACGGAAACAATCTCTTTACCTCACCTTTTCTTTTAAAATAACAATCTCAGTGGACCAAAATACAATAAAAGACATCTTTCAATAGCATTCAAATAATGTATGATCTCGGTGCTCTGTTTCAAAATGCAGACAAATTGTTAAATATCACTACTAGCTCCAGTTATATTTTCAGGACCTGCAAGAAATGCCTCAGTGTTCAGATCCCCTTTTTTCTGTTTTAGATGTTCTCCCCTCTCCAACGCTGGTGGTAGCAAAGCAGTCCAAAAGATTTTGACAGCATGCATGGTCTCCCTCTGCAGCCTCCTTGGAGCCTTTTCTTTTGATTTAAGCAACAGCTTGGAAATATGGAGAAACACAGGGAAGGCCCTTCAGAAGCCTGCCTCCTGTGAACACATTTGGGCTGTTCGCCTCATCTATCTCCTGCAGGAAGAAAGACAAAGCTGGCTGATCCCAGCAGCAGATAAGAGGAATAGATCATTTCATGCTCAGCTACTGGAGAACTTAAACTCCCTCTGTAACAAAAGTGAAGCAGAACTGTATTGTGAGAATTGCCAATGCAAGAAGGAGAACATCTCCATCTGTAGATTTTATATCATTGACATGAAACGAAGAATAAATAGCACATGGGATACTGAAGCTAGCCAGGTGCTATCCAGAGTGATCTCCAAACTGCTAGAGCTTTTTAGTAGTCTCCATGAAGACCTGAAAGCTATGAGATACAATCCTGACTGGGCAGACATAGTAGCTTTTAAACTCATCCTTCGAATAAGAGAAGCCATGCTTAGAGCTCATTTAATGCCAGCATCTACAAGTTTTCAAACAGCATTGCATCGACTTTTCAGCATTCTGAACTATGCTATCCTCTCATCAGAGAACGTACATAAGTGCTGGATGGATAATTTCAATCTGTCACTTGATTTTACTCACTATGAAGGAATCTCTTTTCTCCCATTCTTGGGCTCAGCTAAATTTGTCTCCATTAAAGCCTTGGTAAAGGAACTTTATTATGTACAGAGCTGCCTACTGCAGAATGGACAGGAAAAGCTCAGCAAGAAATCTAAAGAAATCCTGTCCACAATGAGCCTTAAGATCAGTCTGTTAGTGATAGCCTGCCTCATCTACCCCATAATCCTGATGTCCTTCAAGCAAATGACAGACTGGATAAACAATTATGCCAGGAACCTCAAGGAAAGGACGGAGGACTTGAAAAGGGAGAGGCAGCTAGCTGAGGATCTCTTACACCAGATGTTGCCAAAATCTGTGGCCAAGCAGCTAAGGAAATGCCGAAAAGTTGAGGCAGAAAACTATGATCAGGTAAATCTAGAGACTATAGGTGAGCAAATGGAAAACACACTATCACCAGGGATAGAAAAGGATTCCTTTAAAAGAACACCTATCTTATCTCCAGTTTGAGGAATCTGGTTTTGCATCCATGGCTGATTCTGGATGGAAATTCTAATATTTACAATGTGTTTTGAAAACAGCTGTGTGATATGCCATGAAGCACTTACATAATTAGGCTGATGGGGAGGGAAGAGCTGAGATTTCCAGAAGACTAGCTTTAAATATCAAAGATCCTATATTGGCAGGTTCTTATCTGGGCTTAAGAGCCTACTCACGAGAACCAGCCAACATCATTGTATACTAAGTGTATGGGAGCAAGCACTGAGCTTCCTCTTTGTAAAACGGGAAGAATCACAAAGCAAAGTAGGCCAAATCCTGTCTCTGCTCATCAGTGTGATTCCATTAACATAACAGAAAAAAGAGCATGGGTCTTTTCAGGGATGAGAGGGGAGATGATCTAATAGCCTCAAAAGCGTTACTGTAAAAAAGCCTAAAAAAAAAGTAAATGTATGTAAAAACCATAAAAACAAGGCGAGGGTTTGGCCAGGCATCCATTTATGTGTAGCTCTGCCTTGCATCATGCATGCTGCTGCCAATGCTCAATTTAGTAGCTGTGCAAACACAATGAGTTCCCAGGGCCATGTCCACAAGCTGTAATAATTTCTCAGCCACACTATACACACATACCCATTTCATTCGGTCTACCTGCATCAGTTTCTTCCCCAGCTTTTGCTATTTTTCTTTGAGCTTCCTCTATTTTGCAAGGTTTCTATTTGTGAAGGTTTCTTCCACCTCCTTCAGCCCAAGGTTTTTGTGCAGAGCTAGCAAATAGCACATATATTTTATGTGCAGTAAATTCTGCACAAAATCCTCATGTTACAGTAACTGCAATTCTCTTCACTCTTTACCTTGGACACTCCACTACTTTCAGCTGTGAAACACAATGATAAATATTTGCATTTAATTTGTAGGTGTCATTATCAAAATAGCACACTGTAATTGCACAATTAATTTTAATTAACAACAGTCATGTCATGAAAAGTAGCTAAGCCAAAGCAGAGAGGGAAAAGATGGCTCTTCTGGATTAACTGGTATTACTAATGAAGAATAAAGCAACAATTTCAGTTTAAACATCTGACACAGTTCAGGCAGCATAGAGGAGAAACACTTAATTTTTTTGCCAACAGCTATAACACACATTTTCCCATCTCAATTTAGTTATTCTGTTTTCTGCTGTTCTTTGTTTTATACATTTGATTTTAAAATATGTCAATTCCTCTGTAAATTACTTGATCATAAGAAAGAAAAACATCATACATAGAGAAACCAAATCCAGTTAATATTTCCTAATTCAACATGAAAGGAGCCAGCAATTGAACTTTTATTTCTCAGTCTGTTCAGATACCTATATCTGATCACCACCACGACTTGAAAAAGAAAATTCAGGCCCTAGTTCTGTAAGAAGTCTGTTGATTACAGCTTACAAGGTTCAGAGCATTTGTCTTTCAACCTCCCATCTAATTCAAGGCATTCAAAGAAATGCAGATGATAAACTTTGGAAATAAATAACATTTTATCCATCAAAGTAACAGAGAACAACTCAGAGACACGCCTTGCTCATTTAGGAAGGTATCTGCAAAACTGGTTCTACATGCAGCCTGTGCCTTGTGCTGTTCTGCTCAGAACTTCACAAATCCCCAAACTCTTCAAAGGCTCTGCCAGTGTTTTTTGAAGACCTTAGCTTCACATCTTCCCTCTCCCTTTGACAGGTGACTATCTTTTTCTCAGACATTGTGGGGTTCACAAGCATCGCTGCCTCCTGTACCCCTTGCAAGTTGTTGAGATGCTCAACAACCTCTACGTCTGCTTTGACAGCAGGATCGAGTCTTATGATGTTTACAAGGTGGGTAAAAATCTTCAGGCAAGGAATCTGGAAGTAGCTGGAATCTTACTTTGTTCCCTGGTGAATATTAAATACTGGTTGCTGGCCAGAAATGATGAAATCCTAGACCCCCATTGCAAAGGGACTAGGTTGCAGCTTGGCAAGTGGCAGACAGATGAGACGTTTTATTCTGATCTCCTTTGGAATGAAAAGCTGTGTGCCTGCCTCTCAGTGATACATGTCCATTTCCGTCAGGTGGAGACCATTGGCGATGCCTACATGGTAGTGAGCGGCCTACCAGAGAGGAATGGCACAAAACACGCTGATGAGATTGCCAAAATGTCTCTAGATCTGGTGGCAGCAGTTCGGCAGGTTGTGATACCTCATATGCCAATGGGCAGACTGCAGCTGAGGGCTGGGATACACACAGGTATGTAGGCTGAGGCATGAGAAAAAGAGAATACGAGACAGCCTATTTGTGTGAGGAGAAAAGACTTCTGCATTACTGTACTAGCTATTGACTCCATGCAGAACTCTGTGATAAACATTGCTCTGGGTTCTAGCAGTAAAAGTGGGGGAGAAATGATTTTTGTTATTTTTGTGTGGAAAGGGCTGTGAAGTAATTCATTATTGGCAAAGTGCATCTTCCCCTGTTAACAGCACCAGGTACCCAGAGCTAAACAAGTTGAGAGTTCCCTCCTCAAGTAAATCACACTATGCAACCAGACCCTAAATGCACTGAGTATTCCCAATCCCCACTGCTCTCTCAGGATCCAGTGACTTACAAAGACATCTCCCAGTATTTCTGCCACTTGTTTACTTGTTGGGGTCTCTGTGCCTTGTATTTTTTCAGGACCCTGTGTAGCCGGAGTTGTTGGGTACAAAATGCCTCGGTATTGCCTCTTTGGGGACACTGTAAACACAGCCTCCCGCATGGAGCCCACCAGCTTGCGTAAGTGACTTTAGGTGCCAGTCAGTCTCACACCTGCATGCTATGTCTCCTAGATATTACAGTGAAAAGAAAACCTCCAACACCTCCTCAAACTGGGCATGGCCAAGGGTGAAATCGGGTTTGTAGAGGAGAAAGAACACTCTCTGTGGCACATCCCAGGCTATCCTATCATCGATCTAAAGAAACAGCACATGCATGACCTGCACGTGCCACTATTCCTGTACATATGCTCAAATAAGCAAAAGTAACTCTCATGTACTCACATGGAGCAGATAAAGTCACATCCACTGTGATATTTCTGGAAAGTGCATCTTAAACTTCCCCTTCTTTGTGCTTCTTCCTCAGCCTGACATTTGAGGAGGTAGAAAGATTGGGCTGATACGGTAGGAGAGATATATACATATCCATACATATGCATGTATCTGCATATATATTTATTTATATCCCCTAATATATAATACATATTTTACATGTGCTCTCTGGGAACGGGGGAGTCATTCAGTTCTAATCCTCTCTTTTGAATCCTAGCACAGAAGATCCACATCAGTTCTGCTACATATGGTGCCCTTCTAACAGATGATGCTTACGAAATTGAACTGAGAGGAGAAATTGAAGTCAAGGTAACTGGTTTTCTATAACTTTGCAACAGTAAAGAATGAGATAGGAAACATGAAACTGTGGGTCTTTCCCTTGCCAGTTCTGTCATCTCAAGAAGGGTGATCTTTTAATCTTTAATTAAAGGATTTACTAAAGGCTAAATCCTGGAAATTATTGATTAGAATATCACTCAGGAGAACATATAGCTTCCAGAAAAGAATGCTTTTGAGTTAGTGAGCAATGCACTTGACTCTTCCCTATGGATTTGGCCACCGCTTTTCTGTGTATTGCAAGGTGACTTTTAATCAGGGCTGCAAAGGTTCCCCTGCTAATTCAATTGGAAGTGGCTATTCATTACTCTTCCTAATGAATGCAAAAGTGTTACTGTGTGCTTTGAAATGCAGCTGCTATGTCTGCCCCTGCATGGAACCACATGAATATGGGGAAAAGTGTTAGGATTCAGTTATGTTAAGTTTCAGTTATAAAGACACATAGATGTAAGGCTGATATTAAACCCTAAGCAATACTGCCAGTGACCTGCAAGCCTTTCCCTCAACTGGAAGAATTATTAGCACCCAAACTGCATACAAATTATGATTCTTTCCCCAGGCAGAACCAGCCTCCCATAAGAGAGGGAGAGATAAGTGCAGTACAAGTAGTAGCCTTAACCGTGGTATTTCTCAGCTCTGCTTCACATCCTATGAAAATAGCCCTTTTCTGCTCTCTCCTTATTCTTGCCCAGGGCAAAGGGAAAATGAAAACCTACTGGCTTCTTGGAAACAAGAACTACAGTGTCCAAAATGACAGCCTGGTGTGTCACTGAAATCCAGCCATCTCCAAGAAAAAGAAGATGGAAAGTAGCCAGGGACCTGGCGAACAAGTAAGGAGGTGAACTAAGCAGGGTGAGACTTCCTAGATAACGAATCATTCATTAATGGCTGAGATATGTAGAATTTGGATTTTTGTCCTGTAAGCAGAGGGCTCTGCTATGTACAGATACAAGCTCTAACGTGTCTTCCTCTCTAATAGCTTAGTACAGGCACCATGGGAGCAGCGTTGACTGAGCAGAGCCCTGTAGTGTCCTGGAACGAGCTGAGCACTGACAGTCACACTCGAGGGAGCTCCAGACCAGCCTGGACCCCTGAGAGTACCACCCATGGCATGAGCCAGGAGCAGAGGAATGGCTTTCTTCAAAGCCCCCGCCAGAGTCTCCAGGAGAACCTCACTTCACTGAGCTCTCCTTTTTTGGGGAAAGGGGACAACAGTGCCAGTTTAGAGCACAGGGCACAGCTCAGAGACCCTGGTAACAAAGCAATGGGAAAAAATGAGTTTCTCCCAGGCTTTGTAGATGAGATGTGACAGGATAAGAAGTCATTTATGATGGGGAAATGGACTGCCTGAGGCACCTGCATTTCTTTTAAATAACATTCTCTCTTTGTTCTTAGCCATAATTCACATTTTTTTAACTAACCTGTTTACCTGAGAATCTAAAACACCAATAGAAATGTAGAAAGAAGTCCCTGAACAAGGAGGAGCTGTGAAAGTGCAGGGGGGCTCTCTCAGGAGCAGAAAGGATAGATACCAGATTTACAGCAAGGTGACTCCTCTCGCTCCAGGGCAGTTATTCTAGATTTATATCCATAGGTGACACAGAATATAGCCACCCAGGTCCAGACATAGCAGGGCTACCTTCAGGACCTGAGCCAGCTCATTTAACGCCAGTCTGTACACCTCTCCCGTAAGCTACTGACTACAAGGCATGTATAACTGTAGATAGTAAGACAGGGTGTAGTGAGCCTGACAGGGAAGAGGACAGGTAAATAACTCTTTTTGTCCATTGTTTCAGACATACAAATGAAGTACGAACAATATTAAATTACGTCTGTTAAGTCCCTGCAGCCTTCCATCTTTCCAGCTCTTCTCTACTATAGAAGAATCTCCTCTTCATGCAGGTATCTTTCCCCTGCCCAGCTGCCCAGTCACCAAGAGACTCGATGGTGTGATAAAGATGCAGTCTTGCAGTACGGAAGACATTGGGAGGCGGAGCCATGTCTCCCACCAAATTTTAGTTACTTCTCTTTCCTCACTGGAGGAAAAGATGCCTCTACAGTCATGAGCACAGAGTAGTAAATTCCTCTTCTGTGTATGACTCAGAGAAATCAAAGCAGACCAAATCACTTGCTGGCAGTGGCAATCACTAAGCTGCACACAGAGGTTAGTTCATTTAAAGGTGGGCTGCATGTATCTGTGATCATCAACCCTGTCCTGCTAGCCGCCTTCTTTGGGCAATTCCAGAGCAAGGGAACTATCCTGATAGAAAAAGAAGGAGACGTGTGGGGAAAAGGGTTTTTCCTGTCTTCTTTCTCAGTTGACAGGTTCATGCAGGTTATCACTACTGCTTAAGAGAAAGATTTAAGCAGATCACAGCTCATTTTAGGTGAGGCAAGGCAGTGCATAATGGTTGCATAAAGGCAACAGAAGTAAAGGTATATATTTAAGAGGAAGTCAAGCTTGAAAAGCTGCAACTGGTCTTTGTTTTCATTTTTGTTGCTAAAATAAATGTAGTTTAATGAGCTTCAAAGGAAGCTGGTCTGGATATCCCTTTGTCAATCACTTGGCTAATACAAAGGATTGTAAAACCTGATAAAGCTGACTTCTTACAGAATGAGAACCAACAGCTGCTCCTTTCAGGCAGCTCAGAGAGTCACTATAGGAGTGCCTGTGTGGCTCTTTGTAAGACAACCTTAGCTCGAGGTGATGAGATCAGCTTGCTCTCAGGGGCTGTAGATCTCTAAGGTCAGCTAAGGAACTCTTCAGTCTGGCAGATAAGTAAATCAAGAAACTTGGAGACTGAAATATTCAGGCTAAATGTAAGATGCGTGCTTTTACATGAAAGGGAATGAACCACAGAAATAATTCTATCACTAATGTCTTATAAATCAAGATCAAGTGTTTTTCTAAAACATTTTCATCATTGCAGGTAAGAATTATTTTGAGCAAATTCAATGGTTCAGCTTATGCAGAATTTCTGCTTCACTGATCACAATGGTCACCCCAGTCTCACATAACTTCTAAGGCGCTAAGAAGGTATTTTGTCCTTTTCAAATACAACTTCCCTTTCCACCTCCCCAGATCTGAGAGCTTGTCTACATGGAACATTTACACTGGCGCAAACACAATTTCATGGATGTTAAGATATCTGCAAGCACATGATAAGATCTTCCCATTAAGTTAGCTGCTGAGTTGCTCCAGTACTTTCATACACAATGGAAACAACAGTAAATCATATTACAACAGCTGCATCACAGAAAGCCACGAAGAATACAAATCAACCCCTTCACAAAAAATAATTCTTTCTAAAGTTAGTCTCTGGAATCTGAGGGGATGCTGAAGTATGGTTTTGAAATATTTGATGGTGGTAGTATTAGAGATGTGTGGAAGCTGCACAGGCGTGCACACACAGAGATTTAAACACAAACACACAATTGCATGTACTCAGAAGCACACATATAAAACTAGGTTGATGCCCAGTATGGATACCAAAAGGCTAGAATCTTTTCATCTGGCTTCTGCCAGCACTCAGCAATGGGTATCAAATGTGGATAAAACAGGAAAGTGGGAACAAAGATAAATGTTGTTGAAGAGCCATCATTTTCAAGCCAGTGAAAGAAAATGCCTCAGGTGCACATATGCCCTCACAAGCAGGCATGAAAGAAACATCACTGGGGACACGGAGACGGACAGCTGGGTACCGCAGGGCAGCTCAGAGCCAGAGGAGCCCCCACGCTGCCTGTGATTGTTATGAAAATCCTGAGTCAAGATCAGAGACAAATTATTTGCATGGAAAATTGAGCCTGTTCTGATCTTCGTCTCTTCAGAAGCTTCTGCATGGATTTTTAATTTAGAAAATAGCAGAAAATGGCCCTCTGTGCTTGATGACAGACAGCAATTAGTGTTATTAGTGTAACACGCTTTGGTTCAATGCTGAACAATCCCTCTCCAAAGAGGAAGGAGGAAGTGAAGAGCTGCTTTGTATACACATGGCTGATGCTTTGATATGATGGCTTGGTTTCCAAAGATTTTGGGGTCATTTATGCCTGACATACAACAAGGCTTGGACTGGATGAACGCTAGGACAGCACCACATTGGCTCATCTTCCTCTGAGATTGACTTTTTGGTGGGTTGAAACCTTTTCTGGATTGAAAAGATTGGATCTGGGTCAGTCTAACATGAGATCTCTAGTTTATTCTATGCCTGGGTAGTGAATTTCAACCTAGTCAAAGGCACTGAGACGTGCCTTCACTAGACTGAAATCCCATAGGGATGAAAACAACTTCCATTCTGTGTTTGACATGTTTATCCGTAACATTCTCCCAGGGTCGCTCAGAGGCTGCCTCTCATTTCCATAAAGATCACACAGATCAGTTTAACCATCTTGCACCACTCATACTGCTGAGTTACATGGGTTACAGGGTCTGTATAAGAAGCCATCCTGGTCCTCTCAGCAGATCTAGAAACAGGAATCTCTGCTTCCCACTTTAGCCAGCCTGTTCACATCTGAATTTTCAAGAGGTGACAGCAGGGAGGGACAATAATCAGCATTTTCCTCAAAGGAACGCCAGATGTCACTACAGGCCTGCCTGATGCATGCTGCAGTCACAGCCCTTTAAGCATCCTTTAGGGGTGCCAGGGAAGACTGGGCTAGTCTAGCCCAACAAACTTTGTCACAAGGGAGGTTTCTGAAAGCAGTGAAAGGAGAAGGAAATGCCACTGAGTTACGTTAGCATTTCCCTCCTGAGATGGAGAAGGACAGAGAAGCTAGCAGGGCAAAACAAACCTTTGAAGACAAGACATTTAATGGGAACATGACCTTGAAACTGGAAAGCAGGTAAAGGAGGAGGCAGATGAATCAGGTGAAATAGAAAAGAACATATATAGCCTGAGTACTTGCAAGCTTCTAGAAAAGCAGCAGGTCCTGATTCCCAAACCCACTCATGCAGCGACTGGCTCCCTACTTTCACATGTTCCAGGACAGTGAGGATGGTCTCTACAGCACAGATGCAGAAATGCATGCCAGAAAATCTAGACTGAGCTCAGCTAACAACTTGTTCATTGACCTCTAGTAAGTTACTTAACCTGTGGGCTCTGCACTGCTTTACAAGGCAGCAAGAAGTTTGTTATTAAAGAAACGTGTCAAAATGAGAGGGGGATGGGAAACTGGAAACAAAAGTAGTTCATGAAAATTAATGAGTTTGTCAAAGTTCTTGCCAGAGACATGTCAAAGATCCTGGATAAAAATGCTAAAGAAGGAGAACGACAGCTATCCCAGACTGTACCATACCCAGGGTAATTCAGGTGCTCATCTGGAATGCAGAAGTGCTGTCCTTCAAGTCCCTTCTGTACGTCCATTAATGCCTTGGCCTAGCTCCCAGCTCCCCATGGGATGCTCAGCACACAAAGCCCTACCGCCACTCATGTTCTCGTCCATTAAAGCCCAGCTGGAGCCAGGTGCCAGGGGCTTGGCCTTTAGAGTATTCAGTAATGCCAGCCACTTTACACTCACCTTATTTGAGCCACCAGTATTTTTAGGCCTCAGCTGAATGATGGCACACTGGGAAGCTCCACTGCCTATTAGTCTCAGATCCTGCAGAGCTGAGGCCATATACCAGGGACCCTGGCAAACACAAGGGTAACAACCGCCAGGGCTATTGTTCTTTCTGTGTCGTATACCTGCTTTCAGTGCTACTCAGAAAGGACCCCACGGATAAGTCAGCCCAGGATCCAGTTGGTTCTCTGAGGACGTTTTACCTTTTCCTATTTATGTTCCAGGACATACTGCATTGGAGACAGCGGGGAGTCCATTAGCTGATCAACTGACCTGCAGATACCAGGAGCTGCTTAATTAGCAGGTCTGAAGGAACATAGGGGGCAGAGGAGAGGGGATGACGTAAAGACAACAGTTGCCTGAAAACATTTGTTCCTTTCCTATTTAGAGAGCTCTTTAAAGACATGGCTCTTTACTCTCTGCTAATTAAAAACAGCAGCTTTGACTAGAATTGTTCCTTCAGTGTAAGCGCTTGCAAATTCAGGTTCATGGAAACAGTAAAGGGTAGGAACATAAAAACCCAGTGATTTTGTGGAGTTTGCGCTCCTTGCCCTCATCTCACAGTAATTCCTAATTCTCTATAAGCACTTTTCATCTGTTGTTCTCAAAGCAGGTTAATGCTGCAAATGGCCTTCAAGGACAGCACAGACAGATATGAACTGACTTTGCTAAGGCACTGGAACCATGGTTTGTTGACTCCCAGGCCAGCGCTCATCTACTTAGGCCCCAGAAAGGAAGGACAAAGATTAGAGCTACTATCCTAGACAGATCACAAAGGACACTGAATAAGTCCCTTAATTGTACTGCTAAATGTCATTTTTGTTGCAACTAGTCCAGGAAACAGTAAGTTTTCTAATGCAAAGTCCTTGAAATACAGAACGGCTCATTCAGACTGGACCGGATCCATGTAACTTTGTAATACGCCATCACCTGAGCTTCTGTCTCTCTGGAACATTCCTGTCCTTGCTCAGCCCACTATGGGCCAAACAGTGACAGCAGCTTCCCCAATGCACTGCTCAGTATTTCTTACTGCCCAAATTTAGGCTGACCGCAGCCTTAGCTGTGGACCCCAAGGACTAGGGATTCTGTTTTTAAACTCCCAAGAACATGCACAAGGCAAGAGAGAGAGTCAGATTCTATTTCAGGAAGGTGTTTGTGGCAGTCAGGCTAAAATTAGACCATTTGTTCCTAAAAAGACTGCACAGAACAACAAAGATTTGGCAAGAGGCTCTTCAGTGAGGAATGTGACACAGGAAGCACCTACATGGCTGTCTGTCGGCAATGATGTCACCTGGCTGCCCAATGAAGCCGCGCTGCGCCGCAATGAGGGGTCTCGGGAAGCTCCAGGAGAGAGCACTGGAACTTGTTCAAGCCACTCTGTATCTGCAGGCGGCTGAGCACAGAGCAGGGCGCGAGGCAGAAGTGTCGACAGGCACCACCGCTTAGCGCTCCCAGATAAGGCAATCTGCAGCCACGACAGAGAACTGTTATTCTTGCACTATTTGTGATGGGCTCTTCAGTGAAATCTCACTCCCTTCTTCCTGTCATACCCCCCCTCCTCTTGCTGCTCCAGGAATTCCTGACTTCTGGACTTTCTGCCTTCCAGATACGGCTCACAAACACTTGTGCTTAGCAGCCTGAAGCTGGCAGGATCATTAGGAAACAAATCAGTGGGCACTGGGCCTAGAATGTCAGCCAGGAGGGATGGGACATTTTGTCGTCTCAATGAAGGCACTTGCTTTGAGGCTAATTTAAGGGGTACCAAATCAAGCTCTCAGACCTGTCGGGATCTGTTTTGAGGTTTAAAGTACAGTAGTATAAAATTCTTGCAATTAAGGACTGTGTGAAAAATAGCTCTGGAAAGCCATGCAGTGTTACAGTTAAGAAGTATAGAAGCTTTAAACATGGCCTCTCACCTCCAGTAGACGCATTCTAGTCATCAGGCTATGACTGAGCATCTGTAAAAGCTCATATTCTTCGCTCCACAATCTCAAAGCTGCACAAGCAATAATCCAGTCTCACCCACATGAGATAGGGGAGCATCATACACGCATCATGCAGGGGGAACAGAGACAAAAAGTTGCTTGTTAGATCACAGACAAAGATCATGGAAATGATGTATGTTTCCAGTTTTCAAAGCAATGCTTTAATCACTGGCTAAACTTGTGTTTCATCCAATTACAGAGTAACAGTCCCAAAAGCAGCTAAGTCCTAGGAGATACTGTCCTACTCTCAAGGCTTGACAGAAGGAACAAAGGAGAGGGACCAACAAATAAATGTGCTGTAGCAATTTGAAGAGTAGATTTATTTACAAAGCGTACTAGCAGCAAGACAGCAGGAGATCTGTGAAAGAGTCAGATCTGTCTAGGCTTTAAGGAAGGACTCCTGTGCTGTGGGCAAAACAAGACTGATATAACCCAGCCTGAAGGTTTGGCCTGGCTCTGACTTCAGGGGTAAGCCCTGGGGCTGTTGGAACCTTGGACCCAAACAATCCCTGGACTTTCTAACCCAGTGAGCCAGACTTCAGAGATAATTCACCTTACAAACCTATTTTTCCTACTGGCTAATCCCCTTCTGGTTTACATCAGTTCAAAAATAGTTGAAGCTATTCACTTTCCGAGCCAATACTTACAATGATGTTTTTCCCCCCAAACCAAGATATTTTACAGAAAATGCAGGTCACTGTTTTTCTCCCATTCCTTCCTCCCTCAAATAGCAATTGTCTTAATACACACATACATCTTTATTCACTGGTAGTTTTGATGTGTCCAGAGGGAATTAGTTCCCTAGCTCTGGTTAGAGATCAGGACTCAGAATTCATTTTAAATTTCCTAGAGTTAAATAAAGGTCAGATTCAGAGCAGTTTAGCTGTTCAGGATCATATCTCCTTTACTTCTTATTGCCTAAGGGCAACTATGATTCATTAGCATGTCAGTTAGAAGATTTGCACCCTAATTCACCTCCACCTCCCAAAGCCATCCCTCTGCACTAAAATATCATCATGTGCTAAAGTGTCAAAGATCTCCTGGTCCCATTACACTTGTCATGTGCATCTGACCTATCTAAGCTAAATAATGTTGCTGTATCATATCCCTTCTCTCCTCCATTCATTCTTCCCATGGCCAATATTTCAGGCCTTCTTGGTCATTTCCTGGTCTGCTCTGGCCTGAGATATGATGTCATGGCTCACAATGGTCTTCACGCTTCAACACTAGGCAAAAAATGTGCTGTTATCCTCAGGGAGGTGACATGGTGAAACAAATCCTCTTGGTCAAACAATGCAGAAGGTATGTCAGGAATCTCCAGTGAGCAAGAGAAGCTAAAATCATTCCCTGTCCCTGAAGTTTTCTGGATTTGTGGCATCTTTCAGCTGTGCAAAGAGGAGCCATACTATTGTGTTGGTTTTTACTAAACACAGTTAAGGGTTTAGAGCACAGACATCTCTTCACAGGTTTCCACAATCTGAATGTATTTAAATGTTTATAATGGTCTGCTATCTCTGTTGGGGAGAAGATCTCCATCATTAAGGAATGCTCTTAATAGGACACAGGCAAATGACAGCAGCAGAGTTTAGTTTAGAGAGGAGTTTTCAAAGATGGCTTTTGAGCGCTCAGTTGGGCACTCTGTGGAGGCTTTTCCTGGCTTTCAGAAGGCACTGAATCCTTGTAACAAGGGCTAATAGTAATGTGTGCAACTCAAACAGATCATGTGGTTGTATTCTTATCCTACCTGTTCATTATTCTATTCACTTCTAAGCCCCAGCTTTCATTTCAAAGCAGAACAGATAGAGTAGTGTTGGGGGAGAGAGGGAACCAATGGATGTACAGAAAAAATTTCCCTCAGGTAAGGAAGTTCAGATGTACACTGATTAAACTCATTCTTGGACCTCCTACTCACTGCTATGGGGCACAGCAATTTAACCAGGGTGTTTAAGTTCAGATTTAAAGATGGCATCTAGGGTCCCATTTTAACAGACTAAAGAGCCAAATCACTGTCATGAATATGTCCCTAACATTTCCTGTAGTCTTCTAGTACTATCAGGCATGTACAGATATACTGCACAAGCCCTCTATGTGCAGCTGGTACTCAAGCCTGACAGCTCCACTGAGTGCAAGCAAACTGTAAAAAAAATGCTGCTTCCTGACTTGCACACCCACAGTTGTCTGTGTACGCATGGAGCACCGAATTTTTTGTTTGTGCAAATGGCCAAAATTCCCTTCAAGTCAATGGAGCTATATCAT
This sequence comes from Dromaius novaehollandiae, assembly GCF_036370855.1. Classification (NCBI taxonomy): domain Eukaryota; kingdom Metazoa; phylum Chordata; class Aves; order Casuariiformes; family Dromaiidae; genus Dromaius; species Dromaius novaehollandiae. The sequence continues at coordinate 6,926,208 of NC_088121.1, read as the reverse complement.
TTATGCCAGTAAAGAATTTAGGCTCTTATAGGTTGAAAATCACTCAAGGTCAGGATTGAAACACCTAGAGAGAACTGAGGCTGTATCTGTCCGGTAGGTCAACAGCGATTAATCAGCCACAAGGATTCTTAATCTGGCTGACTGTGATATAAACCTAAGTAGAAACCTTACCTCTCCAATCACTTAGTGAACAGAGACCTAATTTATACCTCCTCAGCCTTGTGACAAAACGCTAACCCATCCATGTCCCCATCCATTTGTGTGTGTGATACAACTTGTCTTTACAAGGAACACTCTTTTGTGAGCTGAAGCTGACACCATACATCAAGGAGGAAACCTTGGAACTCCATACTCTCCTCATCCTGAAGCTAGGTTTAAACTCTGGTTTTGCACTGATTTAACAATTTTGCTTAGAACAGTTTTTTTCATCCACTAACATAGTCCCATGTATTTCAGCTTTCTAACAGCATTCATTTGCATTACACGTGTCATTTCTTTCTGTAAGTGAATTAATTATATGAAATCCTGTAATTCCAGAATAACTCTGTCTAGCCCATAGCCAGTGAACACCTGACAACTTTTACAGAGAGAAAGGGACTGTAAGTCACTCCAAGTGAAAGCATTACTTTCCTCAGCATCCATGGGCAGATTTAACAGTGGGATTACAGAAGTGGTTGCCTTCCCCCCATCTCTGTCATTTCAGAAATGCATGTGTCTCCAGTCACATGAGGATGCAGTCCTGCTACTGTACATCCCCTAGCTCACACCACAAAAGTGTCAGGCCCTGATATGTTGCTAGTTCACTCATTTCTCTTTTCACAGGATAGCAATGGCTAGAGAGTGCAACCCATAGGGAAATGGCTGGGTCCAAAGAAAGTTCAGAGTAGAAGAAGAAAGTGAGGAGGTTACAAATCCAACCCACTTTACTACTTCTGGCCACCTGAATGTCACCACAAGGGCATAGGGAACAATGCAGCCCCCAGGGACTCTGTAGGCTAAGGCACAGGGCCTGACACCCATGTGCTGAGGCTTTGTAGCAAGTGACTAGTGGGAAAAGCAGGACCATGGGGTGCCTAAAGTGACAGGAGAGGTGTGAATGTGGCACTGACAGCATAGTTTATCTCAAGCATGAACACAGGCTCCAGCTCTGTAGCCTGAGCACTTTATCATAGCTTTAGAAGTGTTCGTTTTCGAAACACTACTCGCCCATCTCACTGACAAGCAACAGCTAAAATATCCTGCCCCTCTGGCCCAGGGCCATAGCACCCTCCACCACACAAGGATGTGGCTATTTCCAGAGGCTTGGCAAATGCAGTGAGTATTTTCTGGGAAAACAAAGGAGGGTTGTCAAATCAAGAACACTGGGTGATAACAATCACCATGGCTACAGTGAGTTAGTAAGAAAGCGTAGCTTAGTTAGGCTCTGGCTGAGGCTGTATTCCTCCTGCTGTGGCTCTCCCACTGCCCCCACTCAAGGCAACAAGGAGCCTTCTTCCCCCCTCACACATAGTCTAGTGTACACCCACTGCAGACCTCCAGGACAGTCTTCCCGGTGCAACCAAATGCTGCCACACTGTGACATGCAGGACTTGTCTACCAGTTCCAATGAGCAAGCTTGGGCACATGCAAATATACAGATGTGCCTGAACTGATGAGAAGCATCAGTGAAGGGGACTGTAAATGTAAGTGGGAGGAAGAATAATACACACAGAAATTCTCTGGTAAATGGAAATTTGACTAGTTTCCCTAGATAGCCCTCCCTGTTCTCAAAGAGTAGGCACCTACCTACCTACACGGCTCTCCCCCTTTACCTGTTTCCAGTCAAGGACAGTCCATGGGTCTAAGATGTATCAAAATTAAAGGACAATTGGGACCCTGCTTTGGTAATACAAAATTGAGGTTATACACAAAGCCACTCTCTCACACACTTAACAAAGTCTACATAGTGTTAGCGGAGGACAAGCTTTATGTAACAGACTACATTTTTAGTTAGTCAAGTTATTCTTGGGTTCATCATCAGTCAGTCAGGGGAGGGAGAGGTGAAGTAAACAACCACATCAACTTCTAGGACAGGTGCCATTTCATTCCTGTAGCTGTTTAGCCATTTCTAGAAATGGCTTCTCTTTTTGCGTACTCAATACTGGCAAATGGCATGCAGCAATAAATAGCACAATGGGATGGTGTGAACTCTTGCCCCTTTATTTGGCTTGTTTGCTAGCAAACCTTCTAGATCAATGGGCACTGTTGACACTGCTCAGAGCTATTCCAGGACGCACTAGGTTGCAAAGAAAAATTGGTCAAATATTACCCCAGCCAAAATGTATAAGAAATGTCCTCCCCACTCACATCTTGTCTAATGGGAACTTAAATTCTGCAAAATCCATCATAAGAGTCCAGACCAACACATTTAGTGGTGGATCTAAATTTAAATACCCACCAGAACATCTGACACCTCGCTATACACACAAACTTCTGTGTCTGATGTACACTCATTCATGTATCACACGCATACCATGTGCCTTCCCAAGACAACACACAACCACTCACACATTCTTACATGGCTACTAGAGTCTAATGTCTGTGAAACAGCCACTCAGCCCCTTCTGGTACTTTATGTACCATGTTCTTAGAGCAAAGATTAAAGTGGTCGTTTTATCAAAACCTCTCACAGTATCTGACTTGTTTTCTTTTTCATCAGGACTCATTCTAACCAAACTTTGAGGCATATTCTCTTCTCACCAGAAGAGGTCACCACACACTTCATTAAGGCCAGAGGCAATCAACCCGAAGTGAAGAAGTTAAGTGAGATCTCACAGGAAGGATCTTCTAACTTTGCGAGGGAAATCTCTCCCTCAGCTAGAAACAATTGAGAATATGTAATCCCCATGCTGCCCAGTTCTTTTTCTTCCTCCTGTCAGAGGTTAGGAACTGTGGACATTCCCCTTTTAGCTGCTATTCAGTTGTATGCTTTGCTGTAAACAGAATTTTACAAACTGAGGCCCGACCTAGCTCCCACTGAGGATGTGATCTTTCTATTGTAAGGCATTAATATATAGATCAATTAGGCCTGAATTTAAATGCCAAAGGTATCTAACATAATAAAGAGGAGGAAAGGCTCAATTCTGAACAGATCAGTGCAAGAGCATCCTAAGAACTTTCGGGAATCAACTTAAAGGTTGGGGAGTTGTGGGACTGGCTGCTACAGGACTGAAAAGAGACAGTTAAAACATACACATGCCCAGCTAATCCATGTTTTCACTTGTGGTGTGATTACTTACAACTTGCCTGCTTAAATGTTCCCACTTTTCCAGAACAAGATGGCAGCAAGATGCTTTTCATCTCCTTGCTAGAGATGAAGCTTAGCCAAAAATTTAGCTTCAGGCATGGATTTATGGAGCTTCTTTGGGCTTCTGCATCTCACCATGCACTGACCAGCAGCATTGTGCCATTGCTCTAAACACCTAAGCTTGTTTCTTGTTTGTTTTAGCATCCCTTTTACTAGTATCTCCAAAAACCTGAAGTTTGTTCCAGCTGATCCCACCACGTTTGCCTGGCTTTCACTCTTCTCTTACTTTTCACACTCATCTAATACAAAACCTTTTTCCCCACCCTGAGACTCTTCTCCAGTACTATAGCCTGTAACAGGCTTCTGTGTTTTTCATACCAGCTGTCCAGCAGTTTTCACTTTTCACCTGCTTTACCCTGCTCTACTGCTGTTATTTACACCTATAACTTGATCCATTCCCTCTCAACTTTTTCTTTTGAGAACTGAGAATATCATTTGCTGAAGAGTGCTGAACCATGGGAAGCGGGACTGTATGCTTTAAGTACTTTGGGAAAAGTAGTTTGCCTCTGGATGTTGGAAGAATTTACAGAAAAATGTTATAAACATAAGCAAGGCTAACACAGAGCAGAACTGAGGATCTTTAGCATGAAACCACACAGCATGACCACTGGACCCAATAATGCTCTCATGCATGAAGAAAAAACTCCTTGAGGAGATGAATCATTGAAAGGGGGCCAGGAATACCCAGTTATGAATCAGTGTATATTGCACTTCTTTCCCTAATGTCATCCAAGAGCCAACACTGAGGGGTAATGAGAGAAGTCAGACTCTGATCTTGGTTGCTACAGGCTAGATAAAGAGTTCCAATGCAGCTTCTCTGTTCCCACCCCTGCTGGGGCAGAGATCAGATTTGGGCCCAAATACTCTCCCAGCAAGAGGTAGTGAGACACAGAGGCGTACAGAGACAGCTATTTGAGTAGCACTGAACATAGTCTCAAGCTATTTCATCCCCTCCCCTCACTGTTGTTTCCCTGCTGGGCTTCATTAGTGTCAGCAGAATGTGATAAATGTGCCTGACAAACCTAATATTAAAATTTTGCCATTGAAACCCAATGCTCCAGAACCACCTACGACCTGCTACTAAATGACAGCCTACTGCCCTCCTTATGCTCAAGTAGCCCAGGCCCCTTTTCTTGTCCCAGGGGGTCACAGAAAGGTTCTGGAAGAAAATGTTCTCTCTCTGCCCCTGTCAAAGAGATCAGTGAGCATTAAAGACAGCAGGTCAGATTAGGCAAAGACAAAGTGCAGTCTTGGGACCCCAGAAAAGAGTGGCAACAGTGCTGAATCCCTCTTACTGCCCTTTTCAGTCTCACAGAAGGTAGCAAGGGAGAAGGAGGTAATATTATAATGCAGAGAAATTCTTCAACATAAATATTTAGATACTGCCATCTATATTCTCCATGATGAATCAACATTCTCCCCCCTTTCCCTCATCTCTCCTGTTGAAATAAAGAGTAGTCACTTTTGGCTACTGTTGCTCTACCTGCGTGAGACTGGAGGTAGCACAGCCTGGCACTCTGTAGGGGTGTCAGCTTGGATGGCAGAAAATTCCTTGTCCATCTTCCAGTCAGGTCAGGCATGAGTCCACTCTACCCACTTCTAATATAGTAGCTTCACTGTAGGACTGGTGAGCTCAGAACCAGGGCCAGCTGGCCAGCTTGCAGAGCAGGCTGAGGAGCTCCGACCTGCCTAGGTGGACATCCCTCATTTGAGGGCTCCTGAGGATAACCAGGAAGTCTACAGTATCAGCACTGACTGGATCAGCAAATGAACAGGGCAAACAAGGTAACAGGAGAGGCCAGGCTAGATAAGACCCAGAGTCCAGCCAGTCTAGCCTTAACTCTGCCAAGATGCCTCACCAGGCCATCAGTGGGGAGAAGAAACATCTGCAGTGGGCCACTCTGGGATGACCTGCCCACAAGGAAAACTCCTTCCGAGTCCCCCATTAGTGAAGGTTTGGTTTATTCCCCACAGATGGACTATTACAGATGTAGGGAGTTCATCCCAACATACAGTCCCAGGAATCCTTGAGATGGGGCCTAATTCTGCTCTGGATTATGCTGATACAAATCCAAGAGATACACTGAGCTTTACACCAGGGTAAGTGAGCTCCACAGTCTCTGTGCCTGCTCTATTTTCTGTAGCAAGAACTTATGCTGCAGATCTTGCCACCCCCTCCACCCCCCCAAACAGGGCCTTGCTGTCAGCACATAATGAAAGGTGAAGGCAACAAAGTGCCAGAGGAGCAAGCGGAGCACCTGCAGCTGGGTAATTATGAGCCAAGGCTGGGCTCGCGATGCTGTGCACTGAACCCTGACGCAGCTCAGCCACTAGGCGACTCAGGAGAGAGCAAGAAAGGGGGACAACCAAGCAAATGCTTGGATACCACAGCTAAATGTTAATGGCTTATAATGAGGGGCCCCCAGTGCCAGCTTCCATCAAGGACTTGGTGATCCCACTTTGACGAAAGTACTACAAACACGTCACTGCCCTTTCAACCAGCTGCGGTGAGCCAGGAAATGCTGGCCCGGGAAATTGGGGAGGAGGGGGAAGCTGAAAGGGGTCACTGAGCTAGGAAAGAGGAGGATAATGAGCAACTGCAGCAGTGCTCAAATGGTAGTTAAGCATGCCACATACTATCAACTTTAGAGCTTGGCTTCCTCACAGCAGCCTGTAGAAATGGGGCAGAAGCATCTCCAGAGGAAAAGTATGCTCTATCTGTTTCTTTCGTAAGAAATGAACTCTACTGGTACAGGAGAGATGTTTCAGTAAGCTAGGAAGCAAAAGTTGGAGATCAGCAACACGTGCCCATCTGCCTTCCTCTTTGTACTTCCTTCCACCCCTATATGGAAGATTTGCTGTACAAATGAACATTCAAATCAGAAATAAGTGCAAAAACATTTCCTCTGCCCCCAAAGTTTTCTACTTTCCTCAGGAGTTCCTCCTTTCTTATGGACTGAAGTTTTTTGTTGAAGGCTCTACTTTTTAACTGAATCATCCCAATAGCAATTTTTTGAAATTGTGACTATTCAGACACTGACTTCCAATGCTAATCAGAGTCCACAGGAGATCTGGAAAGGCAGGTCAAGATTTTCGCTGAATAGCTTTCTGTTTCTAACTATTTCTGTCCACTGCACTAGATGTGATTTGAACTAAGCTGTTGACTAGATGGAGCTAAGCTGTCCTCTCCTAGATTCTGAACTATGTAAAAGGCACTCACATGGAGGATCGTTGCTTTGGGAGATGCAACATCCTTTTGTTCTGCTTAGGGACAGCACCTAGCTACACAGCATTAGGGTGAGAGGCAATGGCACAAGTTGCAACAGGGGAAATTCCAGCTGGATATTGTGAAATCATTTTTTTCAAGTGGATAGTCAAACACTGAAATGAGGCCCAGAGAAGCTGCTGAATCTCCTTTCCTGCAGATTTTCAAAACTGTGTTTGACAAGGCCCTGGGCAATTTGATCTAAGTTGGCTCTGCTTTTAGCACAGGGTTGGACTAAGGATGTCCAGAGATCCTTTCCAATCTAAATTATTCTGTGATTTTATCTACACTGTCATGGATAAGGACTCCACTGTGCTAGTGTATATATTTCCAACAGTTACCAGACAGACAATTCAGAAGTTCTAGGAAATAGTTACAAGTTCTGAGCTAAACCAAGAAAAAATAAAAGCTCAAAGAATTTGAGCCCGAGAAGATTCATCATCAAGTGTGTCCACATCTATGCAGACATGTGACAAGTCATCAAAATCACAAAACAGTACACTTGTTTAGAGGAGAAAAGATGAGTCTGAAATCACCCTGACCGCCTGTTAGCATCTTGTTACACTGCAAAGTACACACCTCAAACCTCAGAAATGAGAAATGACTTTTGACTTTCTCTAGAAGGGGGAATGCTCATGTACTACTGATAAAGTTGTGTTGTGATGATTTCCTTTCTTAGTAAGATTCAGATCAAACATGGTTTTAATCAACATCAACAACAACAACAAAAAACCAGCAATGTAAAAACATCAGACCTACCCTTCTGTCAAAAAGGGATGTTTATAAGCTGTCTCCTTAGAAAAACCATTTCTACAGACATGCAACCACTGTGCCTTAAATTGATCGTTAGATGAAAAATGTCTGAAAATGCTAAATGCACTTGCATATCACAGAATGATTTTTTCCAAGCTTTCAGTACCAACAAGAATATTAACTTCAAAGAAATTATGATGAAGAGCGCCAGATGGTCCTTCATTGCCATTTCCTCCATACAGATACAGCTTAATGGCCTTTAACTTTCTGCACCACATGTGGGGAAAAAACTCATTGAAAGATCAAGATGCATTATTTTGCATTCAGGAAGATTCCCACTTTCCACTGGGGCCAGATTTCAAGGCCCCCTTCTACCCCAAACATGCAACATATAGATTTTATTGCTGCTCTTTCCCCCTGCCCCCAAAATGGAAAAACAGGCCTTTTCCTGGTATAGAACATAATGAAGAACTCATAAGAAGTGGGGCATTGGAGGATCACTTATCTATATGCATCTTCATCAGAGCACCCACACATCTAACAGATGCTTTTACAATAGAGGAAGGCCTGGCATACAGTAATGACTTCAAATATCCTCAAAGCTCTGGCTAGAAACTGAATCAGTTTCTTCTGAATCCTTTCACACCTCACAGAACCCCTTTTGTTTGAATCTGGTGCTTCGATTCACTCCATTAAAAAGAGAGAGAGAGATAGCGAGAGAGAGAAAACACACCACATGCACATTCTGATCTGTAGCTTTTTTTTGTCCCTGCAATTGCAAATATAGTAGGAAAGAGACTGGGGCTGTGCTTCCATTCAGACTCATTTCTCTTTACTGTGTAAAGTAAATTGAGAAAGGACACATAGAGGAAATGTTTTAAGCTGGATCCAGGGGAGAAGAGGACTTTCCTAAGTCATGTAAGAGCTTTCTCCATAGGAAATCCTGGTTTCAGCCATACTCTCTGTCACTCAGGCCAGTAAGATTTTACATTTTAACTAACACAAATTACTTGTCATACTTTTATGATGTGGATTTCCCTTCTTCATCCCCAAATCACACTCTTCCCTCTCATAGGTTACTAATGCCTTATTATCATGTTGAGTAATAACACTTAGTTCTTACACAGCACGCTTTTAAGAGACCCCCTGCCCCTCTGATTTTGTATTTTACCATGACAAAGGAGCCAGATGAATGCATAGTGGATACAATTTACTTCCCATCTCACTCTGTGCTTCTCTCACAATTATTTTTCTCCAGAGGTAAAAGAAAGGTTTAGTGATCAACCCAAAGAACACTGAGCTAAGGTAACTGACATGCATAGGCAGCACCAAGACAGCAGGCTGCCAAGACCTTCAAATTCACAGCAACAAAATGATGCTGCCTTGCCTAAAGTGTAAAATGTTTCTTTTACTCCCAGCCAGAAAAGAGAACTGTTTCCTCCCTCCTCCTCCTCCTCCTCTTGGGAGAATGAAAACAGATCAGAACCTCAAACCAATCCTTGCTCTGGCAGGAACTCAAAAGGTAGACTTGGGAGGGGTTGGAGGAAGATATAAAGGCTGGTAGCTGGAGACACAGAGCAACGCTGAACTGGAGAGACTCAAGGGGAGGAGGAATCAGAGACATCACAACACAAAGATGAACCTGAAACTTCTTTTCTGCCCTGGATTCTTCCTGCTGCTTGTTGTCAGTCAGAACCAGGCAAGGGCCAGGCCCATTTCCAGCTTACAGGTAAGTGACCAGCTGCTCAATAGAACTGAAAGAAGCTGATGCTTCTTTAGGACTTGAATACATCAGATTAGTTACATTTCTTCCAACCCCAGCTAGAGTAGTAGGAGACACTCAAGAGACCATGACAGCAGGGATCGTGAAGTGGGCAGACGCAGGGTTATTAAATGGACGGTAACTGAAGTAAATGAATGCTGGATTTAAATCTCTGATCACATTAGGTGATTGAAAGGAAGATGTTTTTTTTCCTGTGGGGTCAGATTGGGGGCTGCAGGTTTAGGGTCACTCTGTGACTGAGTGAAGCAATAAACTTCTGGAGTAAAAGGAATTTGCCGGGAAGGACTGCTATCCACAGCTGTACAGTGATCACCTGCATGCTCCTCCTTTGAGTCCCTCTTTTACGCTGCAAATGGAATTAATGGGTTGTACCTGTACGAACACAAGGGGGATCTCCTCCCAGCTCAGTGTTGCAGTAGGGAGTGCAGTCGCTGCTTGGGAGTCCCAGAGGCAGAGCATGAGAAAGAAAGAGTGTGTGCATGCACATGTGTGTGTTTGTGTATTTGTGTGTGTAGGAATTCCAAGCCATTAAGAAAAAACATTTCAGCTACCCAACCAGTGATCTGGTATGCTTATACATTATATAACCTTCCAGTCTGCAAAGGATCATCTAATCTTTCTAGCACCAACTTTGGCATGTTTTTTGTCATTGCATAACTGCTCTTATAATTCCAAGGTATCAACTATTTGTTGTTGTTCCTTATTCACTCTTGACTAAGCGTATTTCATTGTCTTTCCCAATTTATCCCATACCGCAGATTTCTAGCTCCACGAGAGACTTAGCCAGCAATTTGTCTGTATAGAACTATAGAGTACAGTAACACCATACAGTTTTAGAGCATTTTGAGAGAGCATCCAGTGTGAGTTCAGAGGAGCTTGGTTGGCCAGAAGCTAAAGGTGACCACTGCTGGCTTCAGAAGTCACTTCAGTACCTTCGTCTTTTGATATAAGATCAAAATAAGTTTCTCCAAACTTAGCACTGACCATGTTTTATATAAAAATAATGAGTTCCCAGAAACCCTCCCATTTTCCCCTTTCTTCTCTCCCCACCACCCACCTTTTCTTTCTTTCAGAATCTGTCCAAATTATTAGATGAGGATCTGGAGCATCCACTGATCTCAGAAGTGGTGGACCATGAGCAAGATGACATGATTCCAGCACGTGCCTTTGATCAACAAGAGTCTGAGTTCCAGTGGACCCAAAACACCAGGGACCAGCCTGAGGGCATGTCCACTAGTGACAATGCTGTGCAGAGGTTCTTCAGTGACCTCATGGGTTTACCCCGGAGGTATCGAGGCAGAAGCAAAAAGGGTCTATCCAGGGGCTGTTTTGGTGTCAAGCTGGACAGAATTGGGTCACTGAGTGGACTGGGATGCTAACTGCTTACTATGGTAAGAGAAAGCCAGAGGCAGGTGGTCTGTGTATTCACATATAACTTCTGTAAATATGTAGAAGAATTGATTTAATTCAGCTTTAAGGAAAGGGTTCCTTAAAGTAACTTCTGCCCTCCTATCCCAAGCACAGTTAACTAATTTTACCCTCCTCAGAAATCACTAGCACCAGATGCATGCTTAAAACCCATGAATGCGTGCTTAAAACCCATGAACCCATGAAGAGCTTTACCTGCTCTTGCCGGCTTTCACCAAGTCAGTTGTAAACATTTCGTCTTGTCACAGAACCCAGATCAGAGAGTTTTGTACCCCAGGGATGCTTGTGTCAATCCAAAGAAACTCCTCTGAGCAGAACAGTGGAGCAGAACCTGGCCCTAGAACAGTAAGAAATCAGTTAATTTCCGTGAATGAAATCCTGTCAACTTCTCTTCCTTTTACTTATTACTCTGCTTTCTTGGCAGGACTGACTTTGAGGGCTCAAAGAACCTGTTGCCTTTCAGTGAGAAGTTCAGCCCTTACTCACATTGGCTCCACCAATCCATCTATAGATGATGCACAGAACAAATTGCCCCCCAACCCTCCCCAGAATTACTTGGCCAATAGAATACACCATTGCTATATTGCTTATTTGTATCAGAGTAATAATTTGTGAGCATCTATCTGAAATGTAATAATGAAGACATTTGCACTGTTTGTGTTATAAGTGTATACATGAACAATTCTCATTATGTCATGGACAATAAACTGTTTTTCATAATTTGGTGAATTTGCTTCAAGCCTTTCCTGTGATTCTCTTTCACTTATCATTAGTGAAAATAAAACACTGCCCCAGTTTACAGTCAGACGCAATCCTCTAGAATTTAGAAGCATTTCAGAGAGCTGCTTTCTGGTGAAAAGGAACTTTCTAGCTGTTGCTAGGATCTGCCTCAACCACCTAGACAGACTCTATGCCCTTGCTTTGGTTCTGCTCCCTTTAGCCACAACTGCTGTGGAAAGAAGACGATCCAGGACCTGCTAGAGAGCTACTCAGAGCCAGACTAGAGAAAGTTTGGATCTTCTGTCATGCTGTTTTCAATACACAGCTTCCACCTGGAAGCCACAGATTTGATCTAGGAAGGACATCACTACCACAAGCCTATAGACATATGATTTCAACACAGATTTGACTATCAGAGACCAGAAAGCACAGAATGGTTTGCCTGAGCTACCAACAGCTCCTCTCTGTATTTTCCTGCAGTCATTTATCCTTTCAATATCCCTTGCACATTCAGAAACTACCATTAATTCTACCTGTCTACAGATATCTCAGCTTTCAGGATTCTGATCTCCTCAGTCCAGTAGTTATGAGCCTACCAACAAAGCGATAGTGACACAACTCCTAAGCAGAAAATCCAACAACATATCCTGAAAGTCCTTCTAGCTACCAGTCTTTATTAGTCTTACTGTATTTGCTACTTACTCAGTTCAAGTTAACTTTGATAATATATCAGCAGCAACAGTGAAAATACCCTAAACAGCCACTTGCTTTTAAAGGATGGTCTCATCACCTACATGGGCACACCTGAGCAGATGCTCTGGAGCAATGGAATAGCCCATGTATGGAATTTATCATGCTCTTTGTTACCTTTCTTCAGCAAAATATCATAAAAATGAAGCATTTCACCAGTCAGATGAATGATCAAAACGGGGAGGGGCGAGAGGGGAGAATGAAAGAATAAATCAGTTTGTCAGCATGATCCACATTTTAACAGAAGGGCTATGCATGTCTTGACACTCATGCTGCAGTCTGATCAAAGCATGAAGAGCTTTGGGATATGGAGCCCTGCACACTGCATGGTGCTCCACAGGCACCTCCTCCTGCAGCTCTGGAGTCATGTTGGACAGTACCTGTATCACTCTCCCTTTTTGTAGCTTTCATTGTGCAAAGGCCTCAGCCCTGCACAGACATGAGAAGATGGATCTCTGACTGATTATTCTAACTTAACACACATTCACACAGTCAGGAAGAGAACTGCGTTTGTTTTCCCCCAATACACAGCGACTTATGCCAAGAAGAAATAGACGTGCTTACTTGTTGGAACCTAGAGGGAAGCATTCAGCTTTCTTAAATAGATTCTCTCTTTAGCTATGCTAGCCCTGGGGTTGACCCAGTTGCAACTTACATGGTGGAAAGGCGAAACCATACAGTCCACAGACACTACGGCGTCAAACGATGAAGAGCTAGCATGTGGCAGGTGGTGCCAACCTGAAGGTTACAACCCCCTTCTGTCCTTCCTAATAATCCTGGGTCTGATAACCTGCTCCCAGGTCTCAGTAACCCTAGAGCAGACAAACTTTCACAGGCATGAAAGCTTCCTAATGTTAGAATTTCAGCACTGAATACACAAAAAAATCCCATGGTAGCAAATCTGAAGGTTAAGTGCTACCAGAGTTTGCTTCCTGAACATCCTCAGCCCATCTCCAAAATCAGCTACACTCACATAAAGTGAGGGTCAGTGAAAATATTTGCAGATATAGTAACAGAGATCAGAGAGGACTGAAGACTGTGAGCTGCCCACTTTTCTACGAAGTCCTACAGGAGACAAATAAGAAACAGACAAGAGCTCCAATTCCATAGAGGCTGAGCTGGTAACATGGCATCCTCTCACTTGGCGTTTTGTGCGAACATTTTAAAAAGCCACTTTTCAAAAAGTAAGAACAGTTTATTTCACATAAAAGGCTCCATAATTAGATCCCTAAGACTGATGCCAGGTGTGCTTCTACTTTAGGTAATTTTCTTAGTTCTATTAGCATTTAAATAATCAAAGCCAACCTTTGAAGTTAGTATGCCAGTCCGATGGAGGGAAGCTCATCTCTAGCTGTGTCATTTCCATCACCACTAAGCAACAGTGCATGAGCTTACAGATTAGGGTTACAAAAGTAGCTAAGGAGACAAGCCTACAGTAAAATGACTCCTACAGAGGAGGAAAAAAAAAACAGATATTTTTCTCAAATATGCCTGCTTTTGGGGTACCTGTTCATAAGTGATGTTAGGCAGCAATCAAGTTTTGGCCTCATCTAAGACTCCAACCTATCTCATTTATTGCAAGAAGGCTAAATTTTGCCTTAGCCATTACTGAGGTCATATACACTTTCACAGCTTCCTCCCTTTCCACTCCCACCTGTCTCTAGTACACACAAAATCAAGGATGAGGCACATCCTCATGTTAGCCACCTGCTCTCATTCTAGCTAGCTCCCATCTGATGCTAGCCTCCTTCTTTTGTGCACTGGACTTTCAAAACATGGGTCTCGTTCTTCTCTATTGGATTATTCCTTGAATTCTTCTTTGTTATGATGCTTTAAACAAAACAACTTGTCAACCATTGACTGCTGGGTGCAGAGATAACTGGTCCACACCGGCTGATATTGCTAGTTTGCTTCCAATCTAAGACAAACGATGTCAGCTGGAGGGAGATTTGTGGAACACGAAGACAACATGGGGCAAGGAGCTGTAAAAAGCATAACTTATGCTGTTGCTTGTTAATACAGCACCTAACAGTAGTAAGCCCACAACAGCTTAGTTCAAAACTCTCTGAACTCAGAGGAAAGACTTTCTCTGGCTTCGCTGAGCCAAAGGTCAGGTTCTGAGATAGACAGCAGAAATCAGTGTGTACCTAGTGAAACCAGAGAGATTTATGAGTGTACTGGCTAAGCAAACTAGGAAGACAGAGAGCAGAGAAAGAGCGCAATTGCTCGAATGTCACCTGGCTGGTGATTGAAAGGACCTTGTCTGCTGCTCTGCCTTTCATTCTGTAAGGATCTAACAGGGCTATCCTGATTTGCACCCCAGGACCAGTGGAAATTGCACTCATTTATACTTGAAATTGGTCATTCACAAAGGAGAGAAGCCAAAATTTTGCCTGAAAGTTGATGAGAAACAGCTGTAAAGCTCTGAGGCAAAATAGGAGAAAGTTTCATACCAATAGGCTGCCTGTTACAGTAAGCAGATTGGTAATTCAAACACTTTTGTCTGGGAAGTCTAAATCCAAAGATCCATAGAATCTCTTCCTTTGAGCAAGACCCCTGGGTTTTCTGGGAAGAACAATTTTTCCATAGGAATTTCTCACTCCAACCCATGCTATGAGGGACAGAATGCACCATCATTTATGGATAAGATGGAGAGACATGGGGAGATGGTGGTGACTGTAGAACATTCACTCCCTCCTGTAGCCAAGGAATGGCTGGAGAGCAAGCAACTTTTATAGCAAAACTGTCAGCTAGCAATACCATTGCTCAAGGCAGACTTAGGCCACTGAAAGGTCAATGCCTTTTGAGGGAAGGGTTTGCAGACAATTCCAGAAGAAGGCAAGAACCATCATCATATGAATTTGCAAGGAAAATCTCCTAAAGGAAGGGAAATCTCCTAAAACCAAATCTCAAGACTTGGTCTATTCACATAGCACCAAAATGTACATAAAGAAGAAAAAGCTATTGGGACCTGCTACAGACAGAGCAGAATTTCCACCTCTCCCTGCTTCCTCTTTCTCTACTCCATGGAGGAGAAATGATCCATCCCTCACCCCCTTGGAGGGGAAATCAGCCCCCTGCTTGGGCCAGCCCACAGCTCCCATGTGCCTGCAGATGTGTGGGAGAGTAAACATGCAGAAAGTGTGAGATCCTTTCACTGTGTCAGCTCCTATCCTAACAGTGATGGAGAACGGTGGGGGTGGCAGGAAATCACCGAGGAAATGAGTGCTGCCAGGAGGGGAGGAGATCACTCGGTACAGTTCTCTCCCTTGGAGGAGCTGTTGCGTTCAGCAGGCCCCCCCTCTCCTGGAGCGTTACCTGAGGGCCAGTTGTAACCAGTTCCCTTATCGGAGCCAGAGGCCAGAGTGCGGTGCTCCAGCTCCTGGGAGAATCTGGCAGGAGGCAGCCGAGTTCCCTTGGGGCAGAGAGTGGGAATATAAGGGGAGGCATCCGTGGGCAGAGCAGCAACGTGGGGCTGCGTAGGCTAGGCGAGGCTAGGCTAGGCTAGGCTAGGATGCAGCTCCCAGCTCTGTGCTGCGGGGTCTCACTGCTGCTGCTCGTCCTGCTACAGGCAGGGGCACAGGCGGCTGGCGGCGAGCGCAGCGTGGAGCTGCAGTCCCTGCAGGTACCAGGGCTGGGGCTCCTGGGCTGGGCCACCCACACCCAACCCGCTGGGGCAAGGGGGCAGGAGTAGGGCTCCTCGTCCCCCTGCCGCAGCCCCTGCCTCCCCTCTGCTTTCTTCTCCAGGATCTCCTCGAGGCGCTGGGGCAGCTCGAGGGTGAGGAAGGCGGACTCCCAGGCCTGGAAGATGAGCCAGCGGCCGGGGCTGAGGACGGCGGCGCCGAGTGGGACCTGCTGGGACCGGAGAGCAGCTCGCAGGCTGCCCTGCAGCCGGGCTCCAGCCCTCCCCAGCTGGCGGAGGGGCAGAGCCAGTGGAGGAACCTCCTCTCCTCCTACAGGCGGAGGCAATTCTCTGGCTGCTTTGGGACGCGGATGGAGAGGATCGGCGCGCAGACGGGACTGGGATGCAACCACTACAAAGCCCGTAGGTCCCGGTTAGACACAGCAGCTCTCCACAGCGCAGGGCAGCTGTGGAGGGCTGGGGCAGGGGGCTGGCCCTCTGTCCACCAAGGCAAGGCACAGGGGCTGGGGAACCGTGAGAGCTGTCACTGTCCCTGGCTAAAAGCCTCGGAGCAGCTCTCCAAGCAGCTTGCTGTCCCTTTTCCCCCAGGTTTCTGGAGGAGAGGGAGAAGCTGAACCCGATGCCAGCTCTGAAGCACCTTCTGAGTCCCTGGGCCAGAGGGGGCAGCAGTGTCCAGCCGCCAGGCAGCTGGGCTGCTGCTGCAAGAAGAGCTGCACTGCCCTGGACCCTCCGTGGGTGTTCGGTATGCATCAATAAACCTTTTATACAAAGCCTGCTTTTTCTTTTGCAAGTCTTTTTTGGCCAGCACCACAGTACAGCACATGGTCACATGTTACACAAAGCTCCTCCAGAGTTCTCCTCTTCCTCTGCCTTATGGACTTGGTCCTGACACAGGCCAGAGCATCCTGCAAGGTCTGGCCAAGTCGTAGCTGGAGGGCTGCAACAGCAGGAAGGACAAAGCATCCTTCTGTGACAATGATCAGCCTGTTGGCCCTCCTCACTGCACTGGGGAGGCACTGTCAGGTACTGATGCCAGCTCTGCAACTGTGGCAGTGAGCTGGGATGCCTTCCCCAGGGGGGTTCACCACTGCCAGCTGTGAATCCTCCCAGTAAGTGGGCACTCGGCAGGTCTGAGAGTCCAGTGATGAGTTCTGGAGAAACACTAGGTTGGCAAACGGCCCACAGTTGTGTCCGACACACGCCCCTGTCCCACAGGCTAAGCCACTAGAATCGGTGCCAAGTTTGGCACTAAAGACTGGCATGGGATGGCATGAAGGGCAGAAGAGCTACGTGACTTTAAAAATAAATTTGGCACCAGCCGTCACAAAGGTTCCCATGCGGGCGAAGGGCCGCGCGGCGTTCAGGACCCGGGACAGACGCCAGTGAGCGCAGGCCACCGGCAGCCTGGGGCGCCACTGCAGCCCCCGCCGCTTACCCGGGCCAGGCACCTCGCGAGCCTGCTGGGCCGGTACAGGAGGAAGGCTGTCTCCTCCCTACGCCCGCTGATGTGGAGCGTAGCCAAGTCCAGCTTGCCCTACCCAGCTCAATTTGCACGACGACTTCTTAGTGAAGGAGGCCAGCTTGTGTCAGCTGGCTTTAGCAAAGCCCCCCTCTTCTGCCTGGTTTTGACAAAGTCAGTCTTTGCCTCTACATTACAATACACTGTAAAGGATGTAGTGAGGCAAAGCCCTCTCCAATGTCTCAAGACAGCGCTGTGAAGCACCAGGAGTCCTAAGCAGGTAGAAAGGTGCAAGGCATTTTCAAACACCCCACTGTGAAGGAACTCAGAGAGGCAGGACCTATGCTGCCTGCACTTAGCCTGGAGAGGCCAGCAGAGGAAGGGGCAGCCACATCATGCAACGAGTGGCACATACTATACCCCAGTCAGTGAGAGAATCAATCCGTGTTCGGGATGAAATTAAGATTCCTCCTCTATGGAAAAAGTGAGGCATCGCTTAACTATCTTAATTGCAGTATGGCTTGTCCTATGATCCTGCTGCTGCATGCAATGCATTGGACATCACTACATTTTCCTTTTGTCTCCCACAGTGATGGCCTCATCTCTTTGTTGCCTTCGTAATCTAACTGAATTGCACAGCAGGGAAACAGAGCTTGGGTGGGGTACGGCATAGCCTTGTCAGAGGGTTTAGTCACTGGGAGATGAAAGTAATCTAAATCCAGCCTCTTCCTCAGAACAGGCCTACAAAGCCAAGGCTCTTCACAATCAGCTCACACTCCAGCAATCTTCAGTTACAACATGGCGATAGGAGAAGGGATATCACTGGCAGGATGTGCAGCAGGTAGGGACATCAGTTAGGGTAGCTGTATCAGCAGGAGGAGTCCACATGACACCAGCCTTTAGGGCAGCCTTACAGTGATGAAAAAAAAAGGATATCCCATTATCCTTCTGGGGAAGGGGCAGTGTTATCCTCAGCTGAGTTCTGTCACATGTACCCTCCTGCTCCTCACAGGGATTCATGCATGGAGCTGCAGAGAAGAGCTGCTCTCTCCTCTGAACAAACTGAACTTCTTCCTGTTGTAGCCTCACGTCCCACACCTCCTATCCCATGCCCCGGGATGTTGGGGAATTGTGCCAATTTCCCATCCCTAAAACTGTTTACAGTATGCTTTTCATAAGAACCTGCTGCACTGTTGAGAATTCTGACAGGGTTTTTACCAGGCAAATGCCCAGCAGAGTGCAGGCCATGCTTGGGTCTTGTCCCTGCATAGCTAGGTCATTAGGCCTGAAGTCCATATTAGCCTTGCCAGGGTGAGGATACAAGATTTATCCCACAAGCAAACAAAAAAGTGAGCCTTACAGTTTTAACAATGACAGGCTGAGCTGTGACATTTTACACTCCACTTGCTTCAGCAGGGCTCAGGACGGGTAATAGAGGGCAGAATCTGGCTTTGTAAATACAATAGCTACTGCAACAGTCTGCCATTTTATCCCATCTACGTACTCTCATACACACCATAAGAAATAGTGCACAGAAATCCCCTGCCTTAGAAAAGTACTGTCAATGCTGAAGTCAGGCCCTACATCTCATATATGTGCTGTGGAATATGGAAGATGGAAAGTGAACAAACCGGTAAAAGAAAGGCGTGTCTCCGGGTCAGTTATTGAATGCAATCCTGGAATACTGGATTGTGTCACAGGGGCAGACTGAGGGGGAGAGAGCGGGCAGGTCACTCAAAGCTAAATTTTTCACAGTTGTCAACTGTGTTGCGTTCCTCACTTTCTTGGTGTGGGATTTCTGACCCAGGGGTTGCTTTGTGGATGTGCTGCACTCTCAGGCAAAACTCAGATCACGGTACAGAGTGATTTTGCATGGAGACAGCACTGGAGAATACTTGGCAGGTCGGGGGGAGTTGAGAGGAAAGAAACAAAAGATAAAACAAACCCAGATCCTAGTTATCTTCGACTGGGCATTCAGCATTAATAAATGCTTCCAGTTTCTCTTCTCACCCTTTCTCATTTTACAAAATGAGGATAACTCCCTGAGCAAACAAGCACATACACACCCTAAGGAGAGCAGTAAGAAAACATTCATAATTAATTAGTGAATTTTTCAGATACTGAGGTAGGAAGTGTCAATGAAAAAAAGCTATCAGGATCTTATTTCTGTCTTAACCACAATTTGAACAACACAAAATAAGAATGGGTTGGGCAACATAATAACACTAAAAATGAGTACTGCCTCCATATACCAAAAAAAAAGAAGCATTGGGGAAAAATAGGAGGTGCTCTTATAATAAAGGAATTCATCAGAACACATGCAGAGTTGGGCTGACTTCAGGCTATATTAGGAAAAAGTAGTATTTGAGCTTGGCTTCACAACCTTGAGAATGTCCTCTCCAGTGTAATTTTGGTAGGTCGATCATGTGAACAGTGCGTGCACATTTGTACACAAACACCATGTTAAGACATGTAAGACATGAAAAATATTTTATAGTTCTATTAGTATTTAGAAACTGTACTCAGGAGATTCTTTTCAAGATCTATACTCATGTTGAAAGACAACAATTTACCATTTGACAGACATATTCAGCTTGCTCATATATTCATTTTTTTCTTTCAATTTCAAATAACACAAAATAAGTCAAAATATACAGCATAAATAATATGCTTCATAATTTAGAATTCTCCTGCAGTTTTGTAAAAAGGAGGAATTTTTAGTTGTGCTACATGCATAAAGACAATGCTGGAAAAGCAATTTGCAGCACATCTGCTTTTTTGTAATTTCTCATTCAAGCACAGACAATTTTTAGCAAAGATGACAGGAAACAAAGAAAAAAATAAACACTTTTAGAAAATATATCAACTAAATGTTTCATTTAACTCCTCCCACAACACACACACACACAAATTCACTCATTCTTTCTTGGGGCAAGATCCTGATACATTTGCTGAGTAACACCACAAAGCATCTATCTAAAACTGTGTAACTTCTCACTGAGCAAGCTGTATTCTGGTACGACGGTATTAGAATCTAGTACAGAAGACTACTCCTGAATCTGGCCATCTCTTTTTAAAATTGTATTAATGAAGCGTCAAGCCTTACCATCGATGTTTAAAAAAATCCCCACCAATTTAAAAATTTAGCTGTTAATAAAGGCTAGTGTTTTTCTTTGGTGTTGAAGTCAGTTGTCATGGGGGGCTGGCGGCACTCGATGTCCCCGCAGAATCGGTCTAGAAGTTATCGTCTGTAATGAGGTGCAGCTCGGGGCCCCTCTGTTGTTGGCAACATACAAATACAAAGTCTCAACGGTGAGATCACCTCTACGGCAACTAGGAAAGAGAAGTGGCCCAAATCTGGGATTTTCAGCACACTCCACGGTATGCGGTGGCTATACATATTCCATATATAGAAGGAAAATGCGCACAATACTTTAGGTGTCCTAAAAGTAGATTCATCTTCAGTCTTTATCCTTCCCCAAATGCTCATCTGAAAGCCGTTTGCGTTCCCTATAAAAGGTTAATTTCCCAATGGAAAGCTTCTATTTGAGCAGAGTTTAGAGCAGTTTCAGGGTTGTTTCCCATCTCCGTAAATCTTACCATAGGGGTCTCTTGAAAGAAAATTGCTAAGAATTTCCAACTGGACTATGTAATCACAGCGCCTGGTATCAAGAGAAGGGGGAGTGACATGAAATCACTGACTTGTGACATACATTCCTCAGCAACAGCAGCTGCTGCCTAATGACAGCTAATAAAGGGAATCTTCCCTTGACAGAGCTGCATGCCTGCGGTGGGACTGGAATGTGATCCAGATAAATCCACTGATAACCTAGGAGGCAGAGATCACACCCAAAGAGTATAAAAGACGAGCTTCGGAAGAGAGAGGATAGGACAAGGAAGAGAGAGACCCGAAGAGACATCTCAGAAGGAGCAGCCTGAACTTCCCATATTCCCAACGAGCTCAGCGCCATGGACACTAAAGGTTCATTCTCCTGTGGCTTCCTCTTGCTGCTTCTCATCCAGTTCCAGTCCAGCAGAGCCAACCCTATCTACAACCTTAGCCCTGCCAAAGAACTGGCCAGCATGGAGGTGAGGACTCTTTGCTTTTGCAAGGGTAAACTTTCAGGGGGCTTAGCAGAATGTGAGGTGGTGTCTTTGCCCTTCCTTGTGCAATTGAATAGCCAGATCAATGATCAGAGATGCTGAGGGGACAAAGTCACCCAGCCATCTCAGTTCGTCAAAGGGGCTCAAAGAACCTTTACAGAGCAAGACCTTCCAGCGTGGGGCTCACCTGAGCTCCTGGGTGGCTGTGAGAAACATAATTTTGATGTTGTTGTATGCATGCTTTGGTTTAGGGTTTTTTTTCCTTTCTTTTCTTTTTTTTTTTTTTTAAAGAAAACAGTCATCCTTAAGGTTTCTTACAGAACTGGAGCAAAGTCTGAGAGAGGGCACAATCCAATGGAACACAGTAACTCTGTAAGAATAAATAGAAAACTTTCAGGTGGGCTCCTTCCATTTATCGCAATAAATGGCAGGTGCAGTGGAGCAGGGCAGCCGTATGGCACTTGCTTTGCAGATTTAAGAGAACTGGATGTATGTGGATGGGAAATGAGAAGGAGCACCCATGGTCAAACTTTCAGAAAATGCAGTACTTAAGAATCAAATTGAGAGGAACAGTATGATCAGGTAGTTTGACTCAGCCAGAAAAGCCTCCAGAGCTATGAAATTAACACATGCATATTTTAATGAGTAATTTCAGAGAAAATCTATTGTCACGGCAGCCTAGGCAGCAACACAAGCTTAAGTCTCAGTCTTGAAAGATGAAGTTTGGCAGTTTAAGCATTTCCTTAGACTAATACCAGTGACCAGTTTCTTTCAGGATCAAACCCTTAAAACAAACTCCCTAACATGATTAGGACAGTGTCAGCCAAAACCCGTGGCTTCAGGCTCCTCTGTCTCCAGCACCTAGCTGAGAAGAGTGACTGCCAAATGCACTCACCCTCAAGCAAGCCACCAGGTTCACTCCTCTATACTTTACTTCTAGAGATGAAGAATTAGATTCTTCTAATTGGTTGAGCTGCCTTTGAGGAGGTTATCTGATTCTGTTATTCAAAGCTTTAAAAATTATAGAGTATGATACCCAGGAGAAAGTCAGAAGCCAGCCATAAATTTTGCATATAGGTATTTTCAAGGAGAGTCATGCTACTTTAAGGAGTAGCAATAAGTTAGTGGAAACATTGCGAGCTTCTCCATGCGAAGTCTACTGCGATAGCCAGGGGTGACAAGCAAGCAGATGATCTTTGTAACAGCCAAAAAAGAAGGGAAAGCCAACAGCTTGCATGCAGTATTACAGGCAATTTCTGAGAATATGGGAGTCACTATGGAGTCAGAAATACTTTGAGATTATGTACCATTGCGGGGGTTGAGTGATACTTCCCTGTGCAACACAGACCCTGCTTTGTTTCTCCACTAAGAGTCCTTCTAACTTTGCCACTAAGCCATACTTCTGTGACAGGCAGCTAGGCAACTTCAATCAGCTCTCAGCTAGAGCTACCTATTGGTGGAATTAATGTGAACAGGGATTTACCACAGAGGACAGAGCTCAAGTATCACCAACAGCTCTGGAATCCAACCTGACAGTCTCCCTAGTGGTGACTATAGGACCATAGACGAATGCGGAACTGGATGAGTGGAAGAGTTAGTCAGTGATCATGAAACTAGGAGTTTCATGAAATTAGTCCATCTCTTGCAGGCTCTTCTGGAGAAACTGGAGGATAAATTTGCACTGATTGAAGCCCTGGAGTCCAATCCTGACCTGCAAGAGCCCAAAACCCAAGAGGAGATCCCACCAGAATTTGTAGATGACAGCGATGATCAGAAGGCTGAATCCAGACCAGAACCCAGCACCCCTCTGTCCTACAGGGACCCCTTCCTCAAGAGACTGAGGGGGCTGCAGATGCCCAGGATGATGAGAGATTCTGGCTGCTTCGGGAGGAGAATTGACAGAATTGGCTCCCTGAGTGGAATGGGTTGCAACGGTGAGTCTGCCTAAGCATTGTGTTGAATAGAAGGAACAACTGCATCAGTGTTATACAACAAGAGAGGCGCAGGCTCTCATTTATGTCTTTAGTAGTAAGAACAATAGGGGAAAGGAGGGAGGAGTTCATTTTAGCCTAATTTTTAAGCTAGTAGTGGTTTTTCAAAAGAAATCCTGGGTCTTTTAATTTGATAGGTAAAAGCACTGCAGGCAGCGATGGCATATACTGACAGATAAACAGATTCCAGTAACATTTATTTCACATTTGGCTTGCAGGTTCCAGGAAGAATTAGGAAGACCTCCCTACCCTGTGCTATGAAGAATGCTTTACAGTACCCGTTCCTCCCAAGATGAAAGCCAGAAGCTTTCTAAACTCTTCAATAGAAAGTTATTCCTATTTTTATTTATTTATTTATTTATTTATTTGATGTTTTTTAAAGAACATTTCTTACTCTAGCACCAAGAGACCATCTTTAAATAAAACTAACACGTTAGATGTCTATGCTGGACTTCTCTCCTGTCTGTTACATTAAACCTTCATGTATTTTCCTAAAGTCAAAAGCCTATGTTTTATTGGTATGCTGGCACCCACAAGGCTGGATCTCAGTTATGCAAGACTGAGAAAGTATGAACTAGGGAGAAACAAGAATGAGTTTTTCACTAGAATTTTCCACTCTACTCTAGGAAATTTTAACAGATTAGCAGGAATAAAAATTCTCAACCTTGGAAGACCAGCATGAGCCCTACTATAGACAGGGTTTCAGTAACAAGAGAGTCCTTTTGCTGGTATAGATTATTCAGTCAAGAGATCTGCCACTCCACTACAGTAAATCCCTCATACGTAGGCAAAATTCACAGGAAAAAAAATTAAAAAGATCACAAAACTACAAAAGTTACAAGATAACCAGAGGGAGGAAAGGGACTTCATTGTATATGCTTTCTAGCACTGACCAAATAAAGGCTATGAGCATCAACAGAAAGATACATCCTTAACCGTGTCTTGTCTCACTCTGCATGTGGCTGGGATGCTGATCCCCAGCGCTTCCCAATGGAGCCTTGGAGAGCTGGAATCCTACCAGAATAATTCTACACATGAAGGCATGTGGGATCACTCCAATTACAAAGCAGCTTGTACATAATGTTTATCACTTTCTGGGAATGGCCCCTCCCAGCGTAATTCTAAACATGTCTAACAGGAACATTGCAAGTCTGATGCAGGTTTCACTTAAACCTTTGTAGCTGCATTTCACACCTATGATCTGAATTTGGCCCAGAACACATTTTTACCTCCAAAAAGGGTTATATTGCCAAGACTAAATTCAGGTAGCGCCCCAAGGGCCAAGGAGCTGGGATTTCCAAGTCAACCAAGTCACTGGCATTGAGCCTTCGATCAGCACAAGTGCCCCTGTGAATCCACATTAGAAACTGGGGTATTCTGAGGATGTAACTTTGAGCCTTGTTCCCAGCAAAGAACAGAAAATCTTATTTCCAGCATCCATTACTCAACCACCTAAGAAAGTTAATTCAGCCCCTAAGAACACAGCAGCACCAGGATAGACTCATCTGTAGAGGTCTAACTCTTACATTGGTTACACATGCATACATACACCCATCAAGGATGCCAGTAGTGGGAGGAACAAGACTCAGCCAAGATAGGCTAGGGAGAGGCAGAGCTGCCAGAGCCCCGTGACCACTGCTGACAGCTCTCAGGAACAGCAGCTACAGTGACGCCACAAGCTTGAGCGCTGAATGGGACACCATTCCCACACATGCCTATTACCAGCTCAGGCTATTGTATGCTCTTTATTAGGGTTTATGACAAGCTGCCCCCCAACTCGCTCCCCGTACTGTTGACATAGCCTCTGTGAGAGGCACCTACATGCTCCCTGCTTCACTGAGCCTTGCAATTCTTTCCTAGGAGAGAGGAGCAGAAATCTACTCTGAGGACATCCCTTTGCTCCAGTTCCATGGTAAATAAAACCTAGTGTGATGCAAATCACATGTCAGAGTCTCTCCTTCCAGCCAGCACCACCAGAGACCAAACACTCAGTGCAATAGGGACCAAAGAGGTTTCTCTGGAACAAGAAACGATTTTTAGGTCAGAAAGGCAACTCCTGGAAGTTATCATGAGATAGCTCTGCAGTGAAGAGCTACAGCGGCTTTGCATTTACTCAGAGGCAGTTTCACAGATCGAGGGGCCTCCGACTGTTTTAAGTCACCCATTGGGGAGCCACTGTGAGAACAATATGCCTTTGTCTTCTCAAACAGGCTTTTCAGACACACCACTGCAGCAAGATGGGAACGGGCAGGTGGATCCCTCCACCAGCACTTGGCAAAAGCCTGACATCCTGTGTGCTGCCATGAAGGAAAGTACAACGAATCCTTATGCTCTAACAATAACAGTCCTTGCTGCATTTCACCCAGTCAAGCAAAACCTGTGCAGACACATCAAAGCCCTATAAATTGCTCCTCCTTGTCAGCCCCTCAAGGCACAAAACACTAATGAGTTCAGTGGAATGTGCTAAAAATGGCAAAAAGAGTTGGCGCTGCCTGACCCAAAGCCAGGTGGGTCCAGCATTAACAGCAAGCCAGTTCTTGGTGGAACAAGTCTGTATTGGCTTGCAGGCAGTATGTTAATAGACCCTGCAGTCTCAGAGAACCTAATTGCAAGCAGGCAATCTAGGAAAAAAGCATCTCTGCGGCTGTGTTTTTACTGCTACTCCCGTAAACACACCAAGCTGTAAACCTTCCCCAGAAAAAACTCACAGCCAGGTCAGAATAGGACTGCACACAGAGAAGAGCAGTTGGAAAAGCTGAAGAAGGGAACCTTAGCATTGATGAGCCCTACAGGCAAAGAGCATCATCCCTATGGACATGCAAAGCTAGCACTGTTGCTACAAGAGCTGGATCAGAGAGGGCAGGGAACAGGCAGGGGAAAAGCTAGGCCCAAACAGGTACAAAGACAAGAGAAGACCACTGTTTATGAAGAAAGCAAGGATAATCGAAAATGATATTCTTCTCTGGAACAGTATTGATTGCTTTGTAAAGAGGGTCTGGAAAGACTACAGTCAGGAGGGCACCTACAGAAAACCCAGAAGGCTCCACTAGGAATTTGTTTTCAGCGAAGCCAGGAATTTCAACTGGTAGGTGCAGAAATGAAGGATCCTGGAGGGAGCTAGGGTGTGATTTCACATTTATCAGCTGTTCCACAAAACAGCTGTGTACTCTCTGACCCATCAGTATCAATGGCAAATGCCAGAGCTCTGTTCTCCCGTGAAAGTCAACAGACTGACAATTACAACAGGGGAAGAATAGAGGCACAAGCAGTTACCATGGCATGAGAGATGCTTTACAGGCTTATGCTCCAGCTCACTTCAGTGACATGGACCTGTGTTCATGGCTCAGCTATTCAAAGGAAGGTCCTGTTGCTCCATTCACCTTTTACACATCAGGTACTGAACCCTCTCTGCTGTCTTTCTCTTCTGTGCAGATGAAAGCAGATGCCTGATGGAGTTCTCTCCCTTCTGCTGCCACCGTCACCGAGAAGGAAAGAATGCAGATATTCCTTTTAACTAGGCTACGTTCTCCTCTAGCAGTAGCCAGTTTTGCATGGACCCACATCTAAATGTGAATTAGTTTCCTTCAGACTCATGGTAGATCTGCCTTTGGTGCCTGTACATTTTTGAAAACAGTTCCAAAAGAATTTTTCAGAGGTAAACAAAGGACTGGACTGGAAGAAAAAGAAGAAGTACCAGACTCTTTTGAGGGTATGAACTAAAAGATGAATGCATTCCTAGTAAATCTTCACACCTCTCCAAGATGCATCTCAAGCCTTCTATTGAGAAACTTCCTCTAGGGGAAGGCAAGGAGGTCAGTAACATGCAAGTGTCAATAACAGTGTAGGAAAAAGGCTGGTGGCCAGGCAATCAAACAAGCACTTCAGAATTTCTCTTTAGGAACCATGCTGCAAGTCAGCCCTGAGACAGGGAACCAGTGCAGCTTGTCATTGTAAACAACGTAGAATCAGCCTAAACGCAGCCTTTGGGACAAAGCTACAACTGCAAAACAAGAGCCGATATCAAAAACAGTCAATGAGGATTAGGTTTCAAATAACTATTCAGCATTGAGCATGTGGCAGGATCCTGAAATCCTGCCCTCCTCCTCTTCATCAGGCATCAAACAGTGTCTTATAAACTCTAATCAACCCCTTCCCCATGCAGCACCTAGGATGCATCTGAGTGTTCTCATGCTCATTGTGCAAAGGAAGAAATATCCCAGTGAGATCTGAGAGACAGACCAGCCTAACACTCTCCATCCTGCTCTAATGACATTTGCCACCTCCTGCAATGCCAGACTTTTTTCCTAACAGCTTCTAGTGGTAACCCTGACTTTAGTGGTGCATAATTCAGCAGTTTTCTTCCCTTTGAACTTTAGAACACAGTAATTACACTGGCATGCCTCATACCAGTCCCATTGTAGGGCACAAGCCTTATGAAAAAGTGGTCTGGTTCGCATTGGGTTTTTTTGTAAATCAGATTTGAGGATTTCTTCCTCGCTCTAGGACACTGCTATCTCTTTCCAGGTTTCCACTACATAAAGCGCTTGACTGAAATCCCAGGCTGCAGGCAAGAACACCAAGAAGAGCTGTCACTCCTGCTTTGTTTCTCTAAGAAATCATATGTGAAACATAGGTCATACATGCAGAAAAGAGCCAAGCTGTGTCAATTTGCGTAAGAGCCTCGCCTTATCTAGTTTTCTTGATTTACATCCACTGAAGTTTGGCTCCCGAAAGCCTTTGCTGATTGATACCTGCTGATGAGTGTGTTCCAGTGGTCTCAGGCAGCAACGTTTTACAGACTACAATACAGTGAGGCCATGCCTAGAGACAGAGGCTACCAGCAATAGGGTCATATAATTTGAAGCAATGAAAACCCTTGACTTTAATGGAAGGCTTGCTGACAATTCTGTGCCGAGAACAGCCTTTCCCTGTGCCTCTCACATGCCTACCCAAAGGTACAACTCACATTAGAGGGCTGGTATCCAGTTGTCAAACACTTGCCTCATGATTTCCACAGTTTAGAAGCAAGAGTCCAGAGGCATCACTGAGAGATAAAGGAAGGGGAATCTTTTCTGGTGCTTCTCTCACACCTTTGAAGTGTGAAACCTCTTGAAACAAATCAGCAGGAATGTGCCTTGCAGTAGATGTCCCTGTGCTGTCATTCCCTGCTGAAGTCACCCCAGTGACAGCTGCTAAGGACAAATAACTTTAAAAGGCAATCTTCTGCTGACTCCAATCTCTGATCCTTTACCAGAGCAAGTGACAGCATGCAGTGGATTCACTCCGGCCATGGACAAACTCTTCAATTCACTGCCATTTAAAAGCTACAGTGGACGGTGAACTCCTGGCTGCGAGAAGACCCTGAGTGCAACCTGCTGTGGCTGAAAAGCGTTTCAGCACCTTGGACAAGAAGAGCAGGTTCAGTCTCAGCAAACAAGCACAAAGGCGCAGCATGGCTGTCTCGTGTTTCCCCCTATACTGTGTCTCACACACTCTAGTATGCGTATGCACATATGCTAAAGTAGGCAGCTTGTATGCTGCCACCAAAGCAAAAAAAACAAAACAAAACAAAAAAACCCCAACAAACCCTCACTGAACTAAATTCTTCTAAGTACGCAATTTATGGGTACTAGGGTCACGACAAATAGTTGGATTTAATGAGCCTATAAACCTCAGTGGAAAGGGATTCTAATCTAAACACGAAGTTGGTTGCTTTAAGCATAAATGTATTACAGCTTTTCTAATAACCACCTCTATCATCCAAGATAAAATGCAAGTCAAATAGCTACCAGTAATTATTTTGGCTTCCTTCTTCTTCAGGCAAGAAACTTAACTGCTTTTATTCTCTAAAATAATAATCACCTCACAAACCATCTTGACACCCAAAGCAGTCCTAAAGCTGACAAAAACGCTAGCCAAGTGTCTGGCATCTGCTCCAGTTCAGCTGGCTGCTTTGGTAGGTTTAACAGCAAGAAAGTCACCATCACACAAGACTGTTGTGTCCTAGAGCATGGTCAGACTACCCTCCTGCCCCACCTTCTTATTTTTCTGAAAGGAGGGAGATAGACAAAACACGGATAGTCTGTTTCCTCCTTTATTTACTGGTAGGCTAAAGCAGCAGCTGATGTGTCTCAGTTTTAAAAAGGAAATGAGCTGCTCTCACCCGCTCCTGAACTACCTAATTTATGACTGTGAAGGCAGTAGCAGATCTGAAGCAGAGTCTCCCCAGCTAACCCTTCCCTGATCCCTTGCTAGGAGCAGAGCTTAAACAGGACCACGGCACCTCTGATACAGTTCCCAACCACAGATTCTGTCATCCCCTCAAATCCATTTCGGACTCTCCCTGTCATTACATACACACCAAACATGAGACTAAGGGCAGGAGCTAGGCGAGAGCTGCTGGCTGACTTCAGATTACAGTGCATCAGGGAGCAACTATGTGCATCTAGCACAACACAGCTACTTGATGAAGGAAAACAGGCATGGAAAGCCAGTGAGCTTTTCAGTCAAATACTTCTACGGTGCTCAAAGATTATACTTATTCATATCTTTGGCCTGTAATCAACTGGTAAAGGAATAAAAACTGTCACAAGTTCTTTTCTGTAAGGTAGCCAGCTGGATAAGGCAGGAAAGCCAGTCCCACTAGCTAAATAAATGCTAAAGATGAAATTAAGATTTTTTACATCCCAGAGAAGTCACCTGTAAAACAAGAGGTGTAACACTGCACTCCAAGTGTCTTTCATTAACTTACTAGGGGGAAAGAGGTAAGCAAGAACTTCCAGGTAAGAAAAGCAGCAGTCACCTCCAGTACAACCTGCACAATTTAGCTCTTTATGATACATTTTAATCCTTTCCTTTTAAACAGCTGTTGTAAGAGAACAGGGGACTAGAGTTGTCGTAACCTAAAGAATTGCACCAATTCTTATATATACTCAGCCTCAGGGCACCTTCTGCACAAACTGTTAGATCCAGACAGTTCAAACAGCAACCACTCGTCTACCTCAGATCATGTTCTTGGATGTAGGCATGTTTTACCAGTTTTATTATAATAAGGGTGAAAAATAAAACAACACTAGGAACATCAAAAGGCCTTGAAAGTGCTGAAGGAGACACACACAAACATTTTACTCTCAGATATGTTATGGTTACATGAATACTTCCCAAGTGCCATAGTTCAAATAAAAATATATTCATACAAATTTAAAAAAAATACAATTTATATACACAGTGGAATTAGCTTACATCATCTCATAACAAAAAAACAGTGCAAAAAACAAATGGAAAGGTAAGTTGCTACCATTGGAATGGCTCACAGTAAGTTAACAATTCAAAACCGCGTATTAACACTGCACGGGAAACCACGAGGCAGGGAAGAGTGCCCCATACTACCCCTAACTTTTGCCATCGATACTAATCCAGTTCTTGATTACTATCCTTGTAGTGTTGCTCCGAGTAAAAGGTTACAGGCACCTGTGTTAGAAATAAGTTTCTTGGTAAATCACTGAGCAGCCAGAGCCAGAACAGAAGCTGTTAGTTCATTGTGAGAAAGGAGTTAAATGATCAGTTAAGTGTGAGAACAAGATTGATCCAATACATGACCCTCTGTGCCGCTCCTTAGTCAGAAGTGAAATGCTGCATCTTCAAACATCACACAAGCTAGTAATTCCCTTTCTGAAAGCTACATAACAAGTGACGGCACACTGAAGATTCCCCTTTAAAGCAGTTCACAGAGTCACCCACCATCATTAGTTAAATCTTAACTTAAAGAATCAAAGGCGTGTGCGCTTTCCGTCTGAAACTTTTGAGTCAGATGGATGCACAGGCAGAGCAGACAGTGCTGACAGCAGGCAGCCTTCTAATGGGAAAGCACAGCTGGTGCTCAGACAAACCTTGGCAAGATCTTTCAGCGTGCCTTGTTGGATTGCCTAACTCTGGGCCCCAGTGGTAAGGACAAGACATCCTGCAACAAAATGCACTGCTGCAGCTTGTGTACAGAAATAAAACAGAACATGACTGCCTCAAGGCAACAAACAATGTAAGGAGCTCTATTCATGGGCAGAGAGAGAAGGAACCTTCCACACACAGTGACTCAACATGAGCAAGAGGAACAGGATTTGTCACAGAAGGAACACAGGGCGTTCTTGACAGGTGCTCTGACAGCATGGAATAGCTAATTCCACATTAGGTGATCTGATGTCCCATCAAAGCAGGTCTTCCTGTGATTTTTAACTGCCCAAGGGCACAAACCCTTTGAATGAAAGGCAGGTTAACAGAAGCATATTTCAAACCCTCAGGCCAGCTTTGGGGATTGTAAAGGGGCACTAGTAGTTTCTTTTAGTAGCTCAGCCCAAGACTGGAGTCCAGGGAACACAGGCTCTTTGGAAACCATCTTTACAGACTAACCAGAGAAAACAAACATCCTTACTCGACTTACATGGAAACAGCTTGCAAGTCAAGAGCAGAAGCCAGTTCCAACTCCTATAGCCATTTAGAACCAAACAGTAAGATTTACTTTAAGTGCCACACAGATATTCAGGGAATGAACCATCTCTGCTAAATAAGGTGGGCCCTCATGACAACAATCCTGCTCCTGTCCCAGTTAAGAAGTCCAAGTTGAACACACAAGATAAGTACTGTTTCTAGGAAGACATCTTTGCTTTACTCTAGGAAGTTTAAGAGCTGGCAAACTAGGATTTTCAGAAACCAGCTATTTTTAGTGGTGGAGACGAGTTGTTGCTGCGAGTCCCACAATAAAAAAAGGGAAAATAATGCTGTATTCCCTGCTCTTTAGGTAGGCCAGCACCCAGTCTTGGATAGTGCCCATGATTAACAGAAGGGTCCTGGGACGCACAACTTCTTTTGCAAAAATTGCCACAGCACATACCACAGCTCATTCCTTCCTTTGCAGAAAGGCTGTAACATCCATTTCTTAAAGCAGAGATCTGCCCTTTCTCTTTTAACATGAAGGCAGGAAGGAAAGAACACCAAAAGAAAAGGCCTCCAGATGTCAAAAGAAAGGAACAAAAAAACCCCCAAATCTAAATGCTTAACTTTCCATGCACAACAAGGACCAACTATACCCTAAAACTTTGCCTTAGGAACTACCTGTAGGACCAAGTTCTCTCTCATCTGCAGGATAAAATGCATCCCATGACTCAGCTGTCTGTGTTACAAGCACAGCCAGAGAACAGATCTGTTCCCCAGCTAGGTGGACTGCAAAGACCGCATGGGCACCCAAGGACTTCATCAATGGCAGAAAGTGACTTGAAGAGCATGGCTGATGTCCTGGACACAAAACCTCCTCCTAGCCCCAAATGTAGTAGAGCTCATCAGCCAGCAGAGCACTGCCTGGAACAAGCAGCTTCCTCAAAGGCAGCTGAAGAGGTTGATTTAACAGCTTAAGTGTCCTGACATAATGAAACAGCACAACTTCTCTACGCTTAGCCAGGAGAATCTTCAACGTAGATCAGTTCCTGAATTTAGAAAATACAATAATGTCTGATATTCTCCTGCCACAGAGAACTCATTTAGCTAGACCCCTTATGGCAGACAACAGGTTAATAGGAATGC
Organism: Dromaius novaehollandiae; assembly: GCF_036370855.1. Classification (NCBI taxonomy): domain Eukaryota; kingdom Metazoa; phylum Chordata; class Aves; order Casuariiformes; family Dromaiidae; genus Dromaius; species Dromaius novaehollandiae. The sequence continues at coordinate 6,893,396 of NC_088121.1, read as the reverse complement.
TCAGAGGCTGTGGAGAAGCTTTCCCTGGGATACATTCCCCATGTTACTTGGCCCAGTCTCTTGGCTGACAGCATGACTGTGCTTTATCAAGCCAATCAGTTCTGCATCCCCCAGAGGCACAACGCTAGCTTCCTGCTGAGGGTTATCTGTATGCAAAACTCACAAGGGCAGGTGCCTGCTGGAACAATACAGGTGCTGGCCAGGATGGTACCTGCTAAAGCACCAAGCTGGCTGCAACTGGCTTCTAAGTGCTGATTTTACCCTTACAGACATTTGGCTGCTGCAGTTGTTAACATTATTCCAAGCATTTTCAGAGCCACAGACAGCCCCACTTATCACCCCACAGTAGAGTCCTGCCTGTCAGTCACTGGCACCAAGTATCCCTCCTATACAGTATTCTGAAGTCACACGAGCTCCTCTCACAACACAGAGATAAGTTAGCCAAGCACAGAGACAGGCTATCAGTTATAGTTGCCTCCAGGAAGCCATGCTACCACTTCCCTATCCTCTGAGGAAGCAGGGTTCCCTGGTCTACAGCCCTAGCTGGAAAGATGTCCTTGGCTCTCATTGCTGAAGCAGTACCAGGATGCAGTGCTTATAAATGCTAGGAAATGCAGGAGTGTCAGGGTAGTGAAAGTGGAGTACCACAAAGTGCCTTAGAAGAGTCTCTTACAGGGAGATAATAGCAGCAACAGCTAACAGGGAAAAAGGGATCTTCCTCTTCTGAGATGCTCTGCAAGTGTACTAAACATTTATAAACCTAAACAGTAATTGGAACAGAACAGTTTTGGATTCCTGACTTACTGAGATGCTCTCAGAAGTCAGCTGCCATCAAAAAAGTCATAGAGGGGACTCTTTCCCCTGAAAGGAGGAAAGAAATTAGGAACGCATCAAGCCAGTGAAAAAATATGGGCAATGGAGCACCGGCAAGGAGAGATGCATTTCCAAAGAGTTGTTTTTTTAACACTGCTTTCAAGACAAGCTATCCTCCAGAACAGCTGTTTGAAACTTCAAACTGCAGCATCTCCTCTCAGCCTTGGCACCGATCCCCTTCTCACACAAATAAGGCAACAGTTGCAGGAACAAGGGAGGAAGAGGAAAAGGGAGACACAGAGGAGAAGGACAGAGAAAAGATGCTGCAATTCTCTGCACAGGACACAGTGGAACTAGATGATATTTTTTTCCAGCCTTCTTAAAAAAAACCAACTCAAAACAAAATAGTAGAACGTACAATGTTAGGACAACATCTGATGAAAGGAGATAGCTGGGGCACAGGAAGAGAAAATTTGGATCAAGAGTGGTCAAACCAAGTGCTTGAGACCAGTCAACAGCTCTGGACTCAGGCAGCTCCTCTAATTCTCTGGCTAGCATGATGTTTTCCAGTTCCCCAGGCTTGATATGTGTGTGAGAAGCCAAACGGCAAGTCTTGGGCCTTGTGGGGTCCAAGCTGAATGCGAGCGCGTGTGCAGGCTTGGAAGAGGGAGATAGCCACACCGACAGTGGGGCAGGGTGGGCAGGGGCATCAAATGGTCTGATAGTGTTGTCGCAGTCTTGCCTGCAGAAATTCGTGGGTCAGGTTGTGCCGAGTGATTATCCCAACAATCTTAAAGAGGAAGAAAAGAGGAAAAAAGATACAAGTCAGTATCACAGTCGTGCCACTAAGAGACGCGCATGGTAGAGCTGTTGTTCTTTCCAACAACAACAAACACACACACCCCACCCACAAGTGGGAGCCCTATGGAAAATGAAAACTACAATTGGAAACGATCAAGCTGTGTCTTATGGCTTCATTATAGACTTGTCAATCTGGTTTGCTACCTGACAGGACTGCAGACAGTTCACATCAGATACATTCTGGGAAGCTCTGAAGAGCAAAACAGAGAGATGCTAGAAACTAGCTAAGTTCTGACTGCACACTGGCCATGACTAGCTGGCAGGTCACAAAAACGCCCTCTTCCAGCCTGCTAGGGGAACTCTTAAATGAACATTACAGTGGATGAAATACCTCAGTGATTTTACACAGTGGAAGAGTTTAAAACTAGGCTGCTCTCTAGTATCTAGTACTGCAGGAGCATCTTATACTAAATGTGGAACCAGTCAACAGCTCTTGTTTTCAACACAGACTCTGCGGGCTAGCTATTAGGAACTCTGACCGTTCCCCCCACACACCCTTTTTTTTTTTAAACCAACAAAAAAAACCAAGCACTACTGTCTCATAGGACAGACCAGTTATAGCTATTATTGTCAGGATTTTGTTTTCCTGTTCAGGCTTAAAGAAAACATGGTTTGTCATTGTATTTATAGGGAGTTACTGACACCTGCTGACTATTCCCGAGTACTGTAGAAGGCAAAGAGATGACTAAAGTGAATCAAGCACAAGCCATTCAAGGACTTCTTTATTTTGCTGCTCCTAGGAGTAAGAACAGAATGCAAGTTCCTGTCCAACAGGAAAACCTTCAGTTCCAATACACAGGCAGTTCTGCCCTTGGCCTTGGATAAAGCTGCCAAAGATGAAGCCAAAATAGTGGCCCCTGATGGGCTCAAGGTCTCTCAATGGGTACAAGACAGAAAGAGCCTCCACTTGCTGCCAGAGACAGAACAGCTAGCAAGTCCTGCCCATTTTGGGAGGGAAGAGGCTTCAACACAACAGATAGTAATAAAGTCACAGTAATCAATGACATTTCAGGGCCTCAAGAAGATCACATGCTGATCCCATTAAAACTTACCTTTTTCATGCTAAAATGGATCTTAACTCTCCCAAAGGGCAGAGCATTACAAAAACATAGCTGCTTCCTTGCTCACCCAGGACAAAATGGAAACAAGGACTCACCTCTCCCACTGCATTCACAACTGGTAAGTGTCTGAGTCCCATTGTCCTGAACAGGTTGAAGACTTGTGACACATGAGTGTTTGGAGAGACGGCAAACGGTGATGGGTTCATGTATGGTGTGACATCCTAAGTAAAAATAAGAATGATACCATTTACAAGATGTATTTTCGGTACCTCAGGGAATCACTAACAAAATTCCTACAGTACTGGTGCTGACTCCAATTTACTGATCTCTGGACAGTGTATTAGACTGTTAGCATCTTCTATTTCTCCACCAATATGAAATTATTTCACTTTCAAAAACCTGAATTTGTCACAAGTGATTTGCTTGAACACTGTAATCCATGATCTTGAACAAGAGCCTTGTGCTGCAGAAAGCCTCTGAGCAGGAAAATCTAGGTTCATGAAAATAAGGATCTATACTGAAAAAGCACATTGACCTACACAGTAACCTTCCTGCCACAAAGAGAATGACAATCCTGCTACTGACAGAGCTAGCAGCACACTGCTGGTAGCTCCGGATAGATACCAGCAGTCTGCCAGTCCTGTCTCACTCAAACAAGGGTCTAATCTTGAGGAAGCTAAACTAGACAGGCAGAGTCTCGCTCTGAAAGTAAAGCAGCTATACAGGACACTACATCATAGCAGGTACGACAAGCGATTTCCACATGCAGACAAGGCTGGCTGAATGCATGAGAAGTACAGGATGTTTTGTCACCGCACCCAAGAGTGGAGTTGAACCTGTTCTCAGCTTTTAAGGAAAGGGAAAGTGTTCCAACATCGGATTTAAGATTTACCACTGAGCCTACCCAACCTGAGTTCCCCCAGCCTGGGTTTACAAGGGAATATAGAAACATTTAAAGGTTTGGGACAGTCCTAAACATGTATCAGGAAACACTGTCACATTGCAGTGCATTTCTTACCACTATCATGCGAGGGTTCAGCAATGTGAGGTCCAGGTCATGGATATCTGGATAGCGGGGGTAATCTTCTGACATCTCTGCATGGGACAGACGAGGCTGACTAGCACTCTACAATTAAAACAAATCCCACTGAATGGATTTGTCATCTTCTCAGACAGTACGGTGGGCTGCAAGCAGCGCAGCAAACAATGCCTCCTACTGCCCCACACTCATCCTGATCTCCTCCTCCCCCCATGCTCACACACACAACTTCTGGAGAGGCACTTGTAGCAGCTCATCTGATAATGCAGCAGTGCAAGCCCAAATCTACACCAGACATTTAGCTGAGGGAGTGATGGATCTGCTCTCTAGTTTGTGACAGGTCTATACTCAACACTGGAGGGCAGCAACAAACAGCCTTGTGGAAGAGAGGCCTCAAACACAAATACTCATACTGATCTCAGTGACACAGCTGATACTCTCCCAGTAAGACCCTGGCATACAGCAGTACAAACACAGTATATGCTGCTGGTTGCTCTATTTCTGTTGAAGATCTGCCCTCTATGTTCCAATCCTGATGGGATGGCACCTTTATGCAACAGATAGTTAATTTAAATAATAACTGTCCTTTTTTCCAGGGGTGGGAGGAGGGGGGAAAGGGGCTTAAACAGAAATTCAGTTCTTTTTATTCTAAAGCTGCAAGGGATAACTAATTCAGCATTATCCAGCTGCAGCTTTTAAAGCATAAGATGTACTTCTTAAAATGTAAAAGTAAGTAAATTCTTTTTTGCAACTCAGGAATATTCTCTCTAAACCCTCAGCTCAGAGGGTGGGGATGTCTCTGCTACACTTCCAAATCAGGAAGACTCACCGACTGGCTCTCGGAGTAACAAACTCCCCTGACAAGGAGGGTGACCAGCTGCGAGCGCAAGATCAAGCCATGGAAGGTCAAAGGTCTGAAGCGTTCCTCCATGGTCCACTCTTCACTGGGTGACTGGTCAGGGTACAGGTTGGGGTAGGGAGTATATCTGTGATGAATTTAACACCATGTTATAAGTTGCATGAACTTGAGGACAGACCCCAAAAGAACAAATACAACATCTATTCAGCTCTTTGCAACCTTCTCCTGAAGATTTCAGGTGACTCTTGCTAGAGACAAGCAAGGCTTTTCTCCATCGTACAGAAAAGCAGAGAGGGGGTCAAGCGCCACTACTACGGGCAGATTATTTCAACAGTAGCAAAATGCAGATAGTCTCGTAACTCAGTTTCGGATCACTCATTCCTAAACCAATTTTCAGTTCCAAATTACTCAGATTTTAATAAATGCTGAAGCATCTCATGAAGCATGACTCCACTCATAAACGTCGTGATCACTAGGTTAGCAAGTGCTTTATCAGACTGGGCTTCTGCTTGAAAATAATTGCAATACCAGCCTGGTGACTCAGCCCAGTTTCCAGAAAAGTGGTATCGGTATGGAGCAGGGGGCCGTGCAGCACCCTCAGATTTTTGCAAGCAAGACAGCATCAGTTTCTACAGACAGGGCATTTCTCCAGGCATTCCATCCTCTCCAGGAAATATTTCCGGATGGGCATTTGAACAAAATTTAATTATCAGGTTGGACATCATCAGGCATTAGCCCAGGACTCAGTCACAGGTACTGGTGGTCTTGAGTAACACATTGCTACGGTTCTCAGTCACTACAGGGAAGGCACAGTAGACAGTTGTGTGCAGGATGCTGATGAGAGACTGGATTCTACGTGTGGGGGTAGACAGTCACAGGTGGTCTCGAGTACCACCTCTGGCTGTTGAGACCTGCCAAGTTACTTCTCTTAAAAATGGGGATACCAGCACTGCTTCCTTTGACATATGGGATAACAGGAGCTGTATGAAGCATCACGAGAAACACCCTGTTTCCATACACACGTCCCTGCCCGGATCTCACCTTCTCTCTAGCATCTGCTGCAACAGATCCTCCTTTTCTGGTGGCTCCTCTGTTGTTATGTGCTCATCGCACATGTTACGCAATTCACTTGAGGGGTAGGATTTCATGGACTGACTCCGCTTGCGCTGCTCTCCCGCTCGGGTAAGGATGCTAGATTTCTGGACATAACAAGCAATTTTCAGGTACCCACTGAGCAGGTCAACGATTATCACAGAGAGACTGTGTGATTACAGTTTTGTATCACTAGATAAGGTGTTTCTCAGCCACTGCTGCTACAGGTACTTGTAAGAACAACCAGAAAGACTGTATTTTCATTGGGCAGAGAAGCTGGAGTTTAGAAAGTCTGACACCCTTTTTGCTAGAGCATGAGCATGTCACCAATGCATTCACCTTCCGTTCCCCTGACCATCACCCAGTTTAAGTTTCCCTTTTTTCACCTCTCCCCTAGAGAGGTTACTCAGGGCCCTTTTAACTTTTGCTTCTTGGAGTGAAGCCCATCTCAAAAATTTTGCATTGCAGTAGGTGCTTATGTCTAGTCTGAATCCTGCACTGCCAAAAGCCTAGCTAACATGGGAAGGTGCCTTCTACCAAAGCTCTTTACCCTTCAACTTACTGAACAAGCCACTTCCTACCTTGAATTTGATGTTGTTGCTTATCAGCTGATTTCCCTTCATGAACTCCCTCTCATTGCCACGGTTCTCAGTCACTACAGGGAAGGCATGATGGACGGTTGTGCGCAGGATGCTGACAAGGGACTGGATTCGGGTGTGGGGGTAGACATATGTCAGGTTCGGTTCCATGATGTCACAGGCTCGTAGCCTGGGGAAACAGGGAAAACCAGAACTGCTGCATGCATCATGTCAATGACAGAAGGTTAGTGACAGAAAAGCAGGGAAACAAACTAGTCCCAAAAAAAAGATCCTGAAGCAATCTGCTGCGGTTTACTTCTGCCAGGTCCTTGCACTGGTGTGCACATCATTGCTGCTCTTCCAGCAGTCCTAGCACTTTTTTTTTAAAAAGAAAAAAAAAAAAAAAATCATCATATCAATGATGCATTAGAGGCAAGGACAAAGGTTCCAACTTAGGATAACGTAACTACCGGGAAAAGAAGGCAGGAGGGAAGAACATGAAATTCTGCAAGGAGCAAAGGCCAGTGCGACAGCATTTTCACCAAGTTCTTGCTGAGCCTCAAAGATCTGCTCCCCAGATCTCCATTTCTTCACCCCTCCTCAGGAAGGGCTCTAACACATCTTTCCTGCTGAGGCTTCACGCACAGCTTCCAACCCCTCTCACAGCAGTTCGTGCAGCCAAGTTCATCAGAGAGGAAAAAGCATTGTCCCCCCACTACATCATTACTTTCTGAGCCAGAACCTATGACAAACTAACCCACAGCCCTGCCAAGAAGAGCAACCTTACTTATCCATTTCCACCTCTGTTTCCCACTCCAGGAGGGGTACTCCTCGCAGGTTCACATGGATGTCATAGATGCCTTTGTTGAAAAAGTCTCCCGTCCATTTGGCTACCTGCAGAGCAAACAGAAGGTCTACTGAGTTGCTGCTCCAGGTACAAAACTCCTCAGCTCATAGCCTGGGAAGGGAAGAGAATCAAGACTAGCCAGCTTTCAGACAGACAGCAAGAAGCCAGAGCCCTGCACTCACCATGAGGGTGATCATTATTGGGAGCCCGTAGGTGATCTCGTTGGTGGATTCGATCAGGATGACAGTCAGGCTAATCGTCATGCGGACCACTCCTCCCAGGAATGCTGCTGCCCCAATCAGCGCGAAGGTTCCCGAGTAGATGTGATCCAAGCCAATATAGCTAGGGTGAAACATAGAGCCCCGAGATTAGAATAACCTAACCGGGAGCTCAGCGTGCATCTGCAGCACATCTTTCACACACACACTCAGTGCACCTTTTGAGGAGGTTGGCGACCAGGCGTCCGAAGGCAGCCCCACAAAGCAGTGATGGCACAAAAAGACCACTGGGCACAGAGATCCCGTATGTCCAGCAGGAGAGTAAGAAATAGAGAAGGAAGAACAAGGAGAGTGTGACTGGGCTGAAAGTACCTGCAACACAAGAAGAATCATGACTAAAGGGGCACAGGCCTGTTGGATCAAGCTGGTAGTCTTGGACCATCCACCCCTCAGCTCACAGCAGACTGTCACTTCACAACAGCTGCCTAATCTCACAGTATAAGCACACACAAAGACACTAAAAGAATGAAAAAAGAGAGGAGAAGTAGGCCTTATTTCCCATGGAGAGGGCCTTCACCTAGTATACTGTCAGACCCCCAAAGCCATGAAGGCCTGAAGATGTTCTTAGCCTTGTGATTCTTATGACAGCATGGTTTCAAGCAAGAGGAAGCTCTGAAACCTAAGCATGGTGCGGGTACTGTCTCCTAGCTACTCACCATCCTGGTGGAAGAGCTGCAGAATAGCTGACTCCTGGGGGTTGAAGAAGAGTGTTGCCATGTCATTGTAGGTTTCATTCGGGCAGAAAAAAGTTTTGATGCTTGAATTCACGTTCTCTGACATACTCTAATGCAGAACACAAAGGACAAAGTTAAACCCCAGTCCCTACTACGTTTTCCTTTGGGCAGAATGGGAGCAACCCTTCTGTGCAGGGTTTTCAGCACACGCTTTGGGAAGTTCAGTCCAAAACATGAATAGAAGATACGGGGCCTGCTGCACAAATGGGCTCCGATTCACAGCTTGAGCTGCTTTGCCAAAGTAGGAAAGCACAAAGGGCAGCTTTCACTATCACCCTGAGGTCCCACCAGTGTATGCAGGCTTTCACTCAAGTTCTGCACATGTATTGTATGCTGTTAAGAGATCGTTTTATGCCAGTACTTCTCTGGAGGATGATTAATACTATTGGGGCATACACTCTTCACATAAGAGCCCTTACCTGTGAGCTCAGAGTACCATTGCCACTATGACTGGTGGAAGACATCTGTCGGCATTCCCCCAGAACCATGGAAGCTACAAAGACCACGACTGTAGTAGTCAGAGACACCAGCAGGCTCTCCAAGACTCTGCAAGCACACAGTAGAAGACATGCACTGAAGCCACACTCGCACCTTTCACCCATTCCCAGGTCTGCACACAGCTCTGAAAAGGCTGCAGGAGGAAGTAGCCTCAACAGCCACCACAGTTTGCTTAATGTGTAAAACAGGGGACCCTACTAAGTCAAGCCAAACTGTGACATGGTTGCCAGGGATTGCATTAACTCCACTTTTTATTGCTTGCCCCAAAGAGGAGCTATTTCTGCCCAGAGAGCAAATGGCAGTCACATATAAAAAGCCATAGGGAAGGGTTCTGTGATGAGGCTGTTCACATGGAAATTATGTTCTGTAGATCCTTACAGGGTAAAAGTCTACCTGTCTAGGCAGCATGGAGAGCATGATGTGTAGTCTCTATCTCTTTTCTTTCCTAGCAGGCACAATACACACTTTTTTTTTTTTCTTTAACCTGGTCTTCTTATTTAGGAGCAGCAGACAAACAGCTGTTTTCCAGAGTTACATGACAATCCCCTCTCTAAATGACGCAGACAGAACCCAATTGTGGATTTAATTAATCAAAATAATTAATAAATGAATGGGATCAGTTGTTTCTTCCACATCTGTTTGGCCATGCCTTAGAAAAATACCGCATGAAGATAAAGCTCTGGTTTGTTCAGCTACAGCAGTTGCTATAAAGAGCTCCTTTCGTAGCCCCTATAAGGGGATCCCAGCTCTCTTTATACCACCAGCGTAATTACAGAAATGGAGAATGACCTTAACATCTGGTTTCTGGTACTCCCTTTCAAGCTCCATGGATGCTTCATTTTGTGATTTGAACAGGAATAGATCTGGAATCTCCTCAAATCCCTCTCACTGGGCTTTCTAGATCAATACCTTTGCTTTAGGACACTGAACAAAGATCAGAGATACCTGCGCAAACTGAGGGGAGCACAAATATACCTGACAAGCTTTGGTTTGGGATGAACGTTTCGCATACGGTACTTTGCGAGCCTCTTGTTCAGGCAATTGAAGGTGGCTCCAAGAAGACCTCCTACAATCCCCATCAGAATGAAGAAGCCCAAGTCCACAGCTGTCCAGAGGTGGCATTTTTTATCAGACTCAGAGCACTAAGGGCAGAAAAGCATAAAAATGCATCAGAGTAGTTGCTGCAATTCCTTACCAATACTTCTGTCTCCACAGCAGACTTTCACCAGTAGTGACCAAAGCAGAACAATCCTATCTTCTGCTCTAAACACTGCAGCTAAGTATCAGCTACCCTTCACTCAAGTACAAGTATGTATCTACAAAACCAGCAAGGAGCACCAAAAAGACCAGAGGGGAAAACAGAACATCACTATAACTTACTTTAAATTCTCCAAAGTTCAGCAGCCCAGGGAGCTGGAAAGACCCCCAACTTCCAAACTGAATCCCAGACCGGAAGAAATTAAGGGTGAAGGTGGCAGCCATGGAACAGAAAAGCTGAGGAAATAAAGAAGTGGGAAAAAATGAACACTTCCAGGTATAAGACTGAAACAGTCAGCTCTTCCTTAAGACTTACAGCTGGAAAAGGGAACCTCACAGCCTTCTGGAGCTTTACAGAAATGGTCCTATTGAAGTTTAACACCTATTCCCTGCTGCAAAAAAGATCAGAACTAGAATGGTCTATTATAAACACCTGATCTGGCTTCCTGAACAAGAAGTCAGGAATTTCACCCAGTTATTCCTGCCATGAAAGCTCGTGATTTGTCACAGATGCTGATTTGCAGTTGAAAACTAATTACGAGGCACTAATGTAGCTTGTTAAGAGAGTTAGAATTGAAGTCTTCATTGACTCTGACAGAGTTGCAGGACATTTGGCATAAGAAATATGAACGGCATCATGAAATCCAACACCTTTTCAGAACACTCAACTCTGTCCAAGCAAGCACTGAAGGCAGAAATCGCCAACCTGAAGGCGCAGAACATTGTTGCAACACAGCTCCCCAAGGCAGAGGGGAGCAGAAAGAAATCCAGCACCCGCCCACTCTGCTCCCACAGGGCCATGCTGCAATGAGCTCAGTCACAAAGCCCTTTCTCCCACCTACGCTAAATCTGCTGGAGTTGTCCAGCGGTTACAGATATCACCAGATTCATCTCTGCTCTTGATCCTCTGCTACAGTGTTTCCTTGTCACTAGAGCAGGCAATATCCCTTCTGCCAGGACAGTTCAGGAGGAAGCACAGGAAAATCTGAATGCCCTCACAAGCATGCCATCCCCAAGGTCCAGCTCAGGGAAGGGATGCATAGAAAGAGCTGGTCATTACTCACCACTTTCCATGTAAGTCCCTGGTTCCAGAAGGAGGAGCCTTCTTCCAAACTGAAAAGAGTGCCCCCAATTGGGGCCCCAAAGGCAGCTGCAACCCCTGCAGCAGCTCCAGCAGATACAAAGTCCCTTTTGTCTCTGAAATGAAGGAGACAACAATGTCAGTTTATCAAAGTAGAGCTCTGGAGGTGCTCAGGTTTTACAAAGGAACCACTCCCATTTAATGACTCAGGGATACATGAGTGGCAGCTAGGAGGAGCGCTGGCCATGGCAGGCAACTCTGTTGTTTACTGAGAAGTCATTGCAGCATCACTCTCTTCCAGCGCACCAATACAGAACAAAGCACTGAAGCACTATGTGACTGCCCAGTATATGAGAACAAATCCAAACCTTGGGTCTCCAGCATCACTTGAAAGAGCTACACACAGAGGGGAGGGTGAGATTTTGTTCAGAGTCAGGTGGACCAGTCTTCTCTGGAGCCTATCTTGGCCATAAGGGGCGCATAAACCAGCTTGTTCCCAACAGCAAAACCATTAACCCTTCAGACTGAAGACTTTAAACAAGTAAGAATTTGTTGGACAGTACAAGAGAATAGCAATGAATATGGAGACCAGAGCTGGCATCCGTTAATGGCAGCCTGAAAGAGTCAAGTTACATATCCTGACACTGCCTTGTTGCAGCATGAGACTGCGGGACACTAAAGAAACTGGAAAACCAACTGCCCTCCTCCCAAGGAAGTCTACTTTTTTATCTTCCTCTCCCCTCCTGCTCCGTATCTTGGGTACAGTACCTGTCACTGCGGAAATAGGGAAAATTAAACTGGATCTTCCTCAAAGAGATGCTCTGAAACTACAAACAGAGTAAAGAGATCAGAAAAAAAAATGCTCTTGTCTACCAAAGCAACCCCTTCTTCCCACCATATTCCTATGATCAACTAACCCTGAGACAAAGCTCTTCTGTCTCTACAACCCCAGCTACAGAACAGAGAAATGAAAACACACGGAAAACTTCAGTAAGTCATCAGTCGATCTATCAGCACATTTCATCTAGAGATATAGAAGCTGGAAGCTTACTCCCCACAGTACTCTTGCAAAGCAGTGGTGTGAACTGCTGGTCTCTACTCAATTTTCTGGAGAGTTCACTCTTGGCATACAAGAGATGTTTAGCTCTCCCCTCACGTGGGTGTCAGAGCAGCAAGCACAGGGAAGAAGCAAGGAAGCACATACCTATCTCACCCCATTTAAATAGCAGTGATGCCTGTATACTTAGGAAGTCACAGTCTGGAAATAGGCAACACAAGACCGAGGACAAGAGTCTCGCAACCAGTCTGTCCCCAAAGCGAGTCTAAGGTTATCCCAATTAAGCACATGGAAAGGGAGAAGAACTAGGGTCCCCCTGGTCTGCTCACTGCAGTCAGCATTATGGCCAAGAGGCAATCCAACCCAATACTGTATTTTAGTCAGGAATCAGGGAAGATAAACAGGGCTCCCATTCCTCACCCAGCCTAGAGCTCGAGGCCAGCACTAACCTGTGGCAAACCCGCGCCCACGACAGCACCACTGTGGATCATTGGACCCTCCTTCCCGACAAAAAGACCTGAAAAAACAGGATTGATGAGGCAGCACATTCTACCTCTCCCTCCCTTGCTGTAAATGTCAGTAGACATTGGCTCACCACTCCCAAGCCATGGCAGAGGCCCATCACCTCGAATGAGCACAGACAGCTCCTCTCCCCCAGACCAAAGCTCCGAGATCACTGCAGTGATCACTGCAGCGGTAACTCCAGTGACAGTCAAAGATGCTCAGGGCAGAGGGAAGCGCTGACCCTCCCCACCCTCCTGCTGCAGTCTGGGAACAGACATGCACAGACCTGGCACTCCAAGTGGGCAGGAGGACACAAAGACAGTTGTTACAAGGACTCCGAGTACTTCAAGTTACTACCTGTGCCCTGCTGCCTATGGCATAGCATCCTTAAAGCTGCTCTAGATAACATGTTCTGGAGAATTCTCAGGCCTCCCTCTCAGATTGAGCTACAAAGAGCCACTCCTGACTAGCTCACCTAGAAATGTATCCATTCCCCAGACAGTCCTGACCCTTCTGTCTGTTTTCTACTCTGTATGTAGATTCAGAGCTCATGACTTGGCTCCAGTCCATCAGAATCGCTTCACTAGAAGGCAGGAGAAGCCTTCTGTGCCCTACAGACAGCAGTGTCAGCACTTCCCGCTGTTAATAATTCCCTGCCCCAGCAAGATCAAGGCACCACAGTCGTCCTTACCTCCTGCCACACTGAAGAGCACTCCCATAGCTTTGCACACCACTGTCCGGAGACGCACAACCCCTGGAACCTTTACACCATTCAAGTAGCACTTAATCTCAGGAATTCCTGATCCGGCTGCCACAGGCTGCAGAGAGAAAACACTGACAATGTGTTGCATCAATATCATAGCTGACTGACAATCCTTTGCCAGCAAGCACAGCAAGGGACCAAGAGGCGCTGCCTAGCTAAGTACTGTAAGTAATTAGTACTGTAAAGTCTGCTTGAGATCTTGGGGCAGAGAGCACTGCAGGCAGGCAGGCAGGCAAACTGCACACACCAGATCTGTGTGAGAGCAAAGCGTGGCTGTTTGTAGGAGCAGCGGACCTCAGCCTTACCTGGATCAGGACCAGAAGACTGGCAAGAAAGACAAAGGTGAGGTTGAACCCCAGCAGCTCCAGCAGTGACAGGGCAAGACACCCCTTCTCAGTGCATTCTTCCACCGCTGCAGAGAGAGTCAGGGAAAACAACAGAGCTCTCCCCCCACCAACACACAATTATTTGCTACTGTTTGAGGGGTCCCACTGGCATCAGGAGCCAAGCCTGCATTTCCTAATCCATCCAGGGCATCTGACATGACCCATCGGAAAGCCAGACTTCCTTTCCAGACCTCCCAACTGAACTACAAGCAAGAGAAAGCTTTCATTACACTTTCAGGGACGAGCCTTTTCGCACGTGTTGATACTGGCACCATTTCTTGGTTTCAAGGATTGAAGCATGCAGGTAAGCAGAAAACTTAATTAATCAACAAGGTAACTGATGGCAGAAATCTCTAAAAGAGCCAACTTGCCCAAACAAAACCATGGTATTACAAAGGAAGAGATCACTAGAGTCCAACAGGAGGGTAGACACTATATAAAAGATACAGTTTTGTACTACCCGGAACTTGAGCTGGGTAAAGAGCCTCACGAAGAAATCCACAAAGAGGCCCACCTGTGAAAAGACAACAGACCTACCATCAGAAATTACTACACAGAAGTAAGAAAGACTAGTGCCCAGTAAGCCCTACTAGAGGTATGCATGGTATGCATGTAGGAGCACAGAGAATGAAGAAGGGAAAAGAAGTGCTGTCAGAGTAAAGTAAAACTGGAAGCTCAGATTTGCTGCCTCCCTTGCTTTCACTGGGACAGACCCATCTCATAATTATTCCTAAAGTGATGCATTTCAGACTGTTAGTCTGGTAGTGCTTTTAACACCCGTAACGTACTTCAGAATACAGAAGAAAGCTAGTCTTAAACCTGAGGCATACAGTGAACAGAGGTAATTTTTAAACACTCTATAAAGCATATCCAGAGTAGACAGTACTTCAAAATATTAAATGCAGTTCAACTGTAAATTGACATCCTATTTTATTAAGTGCTCACTTTGGACAAGTTTCCCTATATGCAGAATTAAAGGATTTGCTAGAATACTTTGCAAAGAAAACACAGCAAGATCTGAAAGACAAAAAGGCTCCCTGGAGAATAATCTATCAATAACGTGCTGCAATTCCCAAAAAACAACTACACTTACTAAGACCTCCACTTCATGAATAACATTTTTGCTCCTCTTTACTCTTTGGCCATTTACTTTTAGTGATTCCTGCTTAGCATCCCGAAATTTCCTCATTCAAACAGCATGATCCTTACCAGTCCTGTGCAGACTCCAATGGCAAAAACCATCACCCACTTCACTGCTTCGTATCTCCGGGCTTTCTGTTTAGGGACAGAAAAACAAACAAACAAGAAAAGAAATAAAAAGTAAAAACAGAAGCCAAATTAAAACAATACTGAATTTTCACTCTAGATAAATTACAGCTAGAGCGATAAACCAACAGGAGATGGTGCCAACAGTGAATTGAAAACAAGGAACTGAAAGCAATAAACACCTCACTTTAAACCTGAGATTCAGAACAGATGCTGGGAGCTGTAATCTCCAAAACTATTTTTATCCTTTTCATAGAGAAACCAAAACAGCAAACAGAATTTCTTTCACAAAGAAAAAAAACCCTTCCACTGGTGAAGAATATTTCTACAGCTTTACCTCTCAAGCTAATGAAACAGAAAAAAGATCTTACCTTGTTGTCCATGCTCTCCAAAACTTCCAGATATGGGTCATTAATGCAACGATCATAATCCAAGCTCTGGAAAAATACCAAAAGGTAAACCAGAGTGAATCAGCTGTGATAGAGTGTGCAAAAAAACTAAGGACAGAAGACCTTCTCAAAGATTACAGAAGTAATGACTATCCCCACAATAGGTTTTTGCCAAGAAAAGTAAGAATGCAAAAACTCCTGGGAACAACTTCATTTAAATATTTCTAGTAGAGCCAGACCCTGCAAACTAGGAAATGAAAGAACAGACCAAATTTCCTTGCCCCAGCTGAGAAAAATAAGTAAATGAAAGCATATAAGACAACCTTAATTTAAAGATGTCATAATGTACAGACTTCAACTTTTCTTTTTTAAATACCCCCAGTTTGACAGTGCAGGGTATAGCATTAGATCTTTATTTCTAATCTCTGACTACAACAGAAGTACTAGATAGCAACTCTCCAGACAAACAACGCAATGCATCACTTCTTAACCATATCACAATACGGAGTCCAAAGCAACAGAGAGTTGCCTGTTCTGCACTCACAAAGTACCATTAGCTTCTGCCTGCATCAGCTTCACCTTTCCAAGCCAGGAAGTAAGAGGCTGGGCTGACGGCACCCACAGTAGCAGAAATTACTCAAAACAGCTGTGGGCTACCATACAGACATACAAAAACCAAAAAAGCTTATGTAAGAATCAGGATCTGATAGATGGGAAGATCTGTTTTTAGTCAGGACAACAACAGAGACAGCATGAGGCAACCATGACCAAGGAGTTATAGGTGCTTTCTACAGCCCTGAGGAAATAAGACTGTAATGTGAGATTTACAGGCTCTTGTAGAGAAGGGGACAATGAGCAGACTCAGAAGATAAGCTTTCTTAACAGGACTCTGACTTGAGTATCAAATGTTCAAGCTCTACTCAGAGCACAGGGCTTTTACCTAGAACTGCCAAGTATAACAACAAGGAGTAGTTTCTTGCAAGTTGAGCTCCTGGTATTTCTTCTGGTGCCAATGCAACGTCAACTACAATGATGAAATCTGAGCATCTGCCCCATTACAAACTCAGACAGATCAAAACCTGCCTGCAGTTCTTTCCACATTAATTTCACAAGCTCAGGCTGTTTCATTTCCCACCTCATAGTCTTTGCGTGGAAGGATCTCATCCTCTTCTTCATGAGTTTCTCCTAGGATTGTCTTTAAAAAAGAAAAAACAACACGAGAATGGAAAATCACCAGGAAAACAAACGCATATGCAGATGCTTGCAACAGTTAGCAAAGCCAGAACTAGGTAAGGCCTATCTCATTATTGCTTACAAAATCAGAGCGTGGATTTACAGACCGCCACTTGCTTTGGGGTAACTGCATAGAAAATTTTTATCTGAAGATTTTTTTACAGTACGTACATTCGAATACACTACATTACTTCCACACTGGCGCTCCCCGCATGGCAACAAGGCAGAGTACCAAACCCACATCGCAGCTTTCTTCACAGCACCAGGTTACAGGAAAGCCATGTCACAGGGAAACACGGGACAAGAGACTGGCACGGACAGCATTTCCCAATGTCGGGCAGTGGGAAGGGTCCCCTGCCAGAGCCGCTCCCCTCTAACGGCAGCAAGGCGTGCTGTGCCCCCAGAAGGACCAGCAGCGCAGGCTGAGGTAGCGAGACTGGAGCCCAGGACACCGGGCCCGGCGCGGCCCGACCTGCCGGCGGGCCCAGGGCACCGCGACACCGGGCCCAGCGCCGTGGCAACGCCCCCAACGGCCGCCTGCCCTCAGGTGCTCCGCGGGGCCGGGCTGAGGCCCGGTGGCGGGGCGCCCCCGCGAGAACCGCGGCCGGGAGCGGCAGGAGGCGCGGGGGCCGGGGTCGCGGCGCCGGGCCGGGCCGTACCAGCTCCTCGGGGGTGCGGCTCTCCCGCTCGCCGCAGCAGCGCGGGCAGCAGCAGCACAGCGCCGACCCGCACCCCGCCATCTTCCGCCGCCGCCGCCGCCCCTTCCCGGCCCCGCCCCGCCGCGCGTGACCTCGCCGCACCCGCGTGACGCGCCCCCCCACCCGCGGGGGCGGCGCTAGGGGCGCTCCCGGCCCCGCCCCTCGCGGTGACGCGCGGGGGGAGCTGAGGCCGCGCCGCCATGTCGGGAAAGGGAAAGTGCGGGCGGAGCGCGCGAGCCGGCCCCCGCGGCAGGGCTTAAGGCGGCCGCGGCATGGGGCGGCCCGCCACGGGCAGCGCCTAGCGCCGCGGGCAGGTGAGCGGGCCGCGGGCGGGCGGGGGGCGCGGGGCCCCGATCCCTTCCTGCCGCCGGCGGGGCGGGGGCTCTAGGGCAGGGGCGGCTCCTGCTGTCACGCCGGAGCGGGGCTGGCTCGGCCCGACCCGCCGCCTGCCCGCCGGCTCCTCCGGGAAGCGGCAGCCCTGTCTAGCGGGGCCGAGCCGCGCTCCCGCGGGGGTCACCTGAGGTGAAGGAGCGCTTAGGCTGCAGCCCGAAGGCGCTTCTCCCTCCGTCCCTGGCTGCGGCTCAGCGAGCACAAAGGCAGCCGTGGCAGGGCCCCCGAGCCGCCGGCAGCCGTGTTCCCGCCGCCGCATCCTGCGCTGCCGGCTCCCCCTTCGCCCCCGCGGGCACCCGAGCCCTGCTGGGCCTCTCCCGTGGGCTTCCCCTTGGCCGGCTGTGCGGACGGTGTCCACCCATCTGCCCTGGCAGTTACCCTGCAAACGAGGCAGCAGATACAGACACGGGTCCCTGGCCTGCTCCTGCAGCACAGGGGAGACGGCTCTGCCCTGCACAGCCCGTTAGCCTGATGCTGTGGCCCACGACAGCAAAGCCCTGCCCAAGTCCCTGGTGGGCACGCAGCTGAGTTTCACTAGCTTGGGGCAGGGGGCAAAATCAAGCTTGGGAGCTTGCAGACCTCTGCACTGCCTTTTCAGGAGTCATCTCTGGCCCAGCAGTGGAGACACCCCCAAAAACAGGTCCTGACAGCATCACACAAATACAACAGACACACCATGCAGACCAGCATTAATGTGCTGGGCCAGGGATCTCTGCTCTGAGCTTTGCAGTGTGGTAGGGACATGGCTCACTGAGACCCAAAGGAGCTGCTTGGTGTTTAAAATTGTCTTATTTTGCAATTCCTTTTGCTGTTTAGAGAAACTCTCTTCTCTTTGCAAGACCTGTAAGCTTCTGCCCACAGCTGTGTGAGGTCTGTGATGAGAGCTTGGTCAGTGCTTCTACTGTGCACTTGGTTGGTTGCTTTTGCTCCAATTGTTAATAGGTCTGTGTTGTTGAGTTTGCCATAGCCTGCTATGTTGGTACACAAGAGATCTGAGACTCCCTGCTTCTCTTGGCACCAGAAGCCCTGCACTCCTTTCTCAAATCTGCCTGCTGGAGAGATCCCCAGGTGGCAAAAGCAGCCTTCTCCCAAAGTTTTTTTTTTTTTTTTTTTTTTCCTGCTTGATTGGCAACTGCACTGTAAACAGTAGAAGAAGAGCTCAAAGTCTGTTTGGCTGACCTAAACCGACAGTTTATGACAAGGACAGAGTGCCATGAGTGCAGTAGCTTGTGCAACTATTTCCTCCAAAACAGGTGCTAATGTTATGTCATGTTCAGCCAACTTGCTCCTTCCTGTTACTGATTGTAAGTTTTGGCAGGTAGGTAAGTAAATAATGCAGATAAACTTTACGGCAGCTCTTCTCTAATTGTCTGTAATCACTGCCTAATTTTCAAGGCACAGAGTAAAGTACTCCAGGGAGAGGACATCTAGCAATGCCGTTGCGGCCCAGAGAGCTAAGCAGAGTTGCGCAACCTAGACCCACTTGTGCCTCTGACTTGCTGTGCAGTGCTGTTTCCCCATCTGTAAAGCCAAACAAGCACAGCTGATCATGTTACAACAAGGAAGGGAAAAGCGGACGGTCTGGGTGTGTTCCTCTCCCCAGCTCTGCAGGAGACATGCTGATCCATGGTTACATGAGGTTGGTAGTTTGTCCTTCCTGGAACAATTTGCCCATATGGGACACCTTGCTGGGTCAGCTGAAAGACTTCTGCTGAACTTGTTTCAAAGCAGCTGCAATTGGTGAGGAAAGGAGCAAGCAAGTGTATGTGGTGGGGGAAAGACCTGAGTGTGTGGAGCAGATGGCTCAGGAAACAAGTGTCTGTGGAGATGGTATATCTCATAGAGAAAAACTAAGGTATAGGAATGCAACTGGTCGATGCCAGTGAGAACAAAGCAGAGAGGACTAGAGCAGCTTGGCACTTGTCAGGGTAGCCTGACCCAGGGGGGATTCTTTCCTTTTTTTTCTGACCAATCAATAATCTGTGCATTCTTGTCTACCTACCCCATCAGCAGTTGCCCTCCTGTCTACACTGTAAAGAAACACTGCCTTTTGGGAACAAACAGAAGGGAAACTGTGCAGATGGCACATGATCATGACCAAGAGGCAGCTGCTCTAACATAAATTGCTGGCATGTCCAGTCCAAGGCCACAAGATCAAAGAGGCCCTCACCTGAGTCACATGGGCATCACGGTTTACTAAGCTGTAGTCACCTTAAGGCCAAAGTGATGTTGACCTGACTGTTCCGAGAGCCAAATTTGACCCAGCGGCCACAGAAGAGCTGTATCGAGGTGGCGTGAAGCCATCTGCTGTGTTATTTCTGCTAATACTATCTAAACACACCCTTCTTTTTGTTTCTAGTCAGACTGCCCACCACAGCTTGTAGCGAGGCCTGGCAAAACAAACTGCTGGATGTTTTTGTTGTTTTTTTTTTAAATGGTGGTCTTGGCACAGGCTTCCCTTCCCTTTTACCTGCAGTCATCTGCTCCCCACCCCAGTACTTACTGCTCCTTGGTAAGATCTCTCATACCCACGGTGCTCCTCCTGTTTCTCTCCACCACAGAGTTCACCATGGTCAATGAGACTCAACATACCTGCAGTGCCAGCTCCAGCTCCAAGTCTGATGGTGGCAGCAGTAGCGGGAGCGAGAGCTCCAAGGATAGTTCACGCTGCTCCACTCCTGTCCTCGATGCCGAACGTCATGAGCGACTGCGGGAGAAGATGCGCCGACGGCAGGACTCTGGAGACAAGTGGTTCTCTTTGGAGTTCTTCCCTCCACGCACAGCCAGTGGTGCCGTCAATCTCATCTCCAGGTGAGGGCTGCAGGGTGGGAGAGAGGAGAGATGAAGTGCCTTTGGTGGAAGGCTGGGGAGTAGCTAATGAGGCAGGCTCAGGCCCGTGCTCTGTCTCCCCTTCCAGGTGACGAAGCAGGTAATGGGGCTCTGCTTTCCTGCTGAGAAGGGTAATGGATGCCAGGTAACTTGTTTTCCTTGGAAGCCCTGAAGAGTTAAGTGTCATGGTGGGGTTTCTGAGGAGGCCAGATTGTATCCCCTCTCCCATGCTCTGTGAAGATTGAGCAACCCTACTGTTGTGCTCTGTGGCTGAAGCAGAGCGCTGGGGGCCAACAGAGCAGAAAAGTGCCCATTAGAAGCAGAAAATGTTACTTGAATGTCAGTGTGCCTATGTCCCTAGAACAGAGAATCCCACTTGCTTTCAGGGTCATCCAGCCACTATGATTTGTGCCTCTGTACTACCGAGGACTACAGTTTTAGCCTCTGAGATAGATGTCCCCATCTACATGCTAAATGAAAGGTGACAGTTCTCAACAGGGCCAAAGGTTGTCCTGGGCCTAGTGGGGAGCCCCAGGAGTCACCACGTCCTCACTTGGAGAAGACAGAGTTTCACAATTCTTGTAATTGCTCTATGTCAGTGCTGGGTTTACCTCGAACAGGACCCGTTCCAGTCCAGAGCAGGAGGGAGACAAGCTAGAGGAGAACTTGTCTCTTCTGTTAGGCACACTTGGGGAAAAAAATAGAGATCTGGTCCCTCTTTTCCTAGCCTTGGCCTCTACAGCCAAGACTTTCTTTTTCCCAGTATAAAGCTGGGAACAGGAGGTTCCAGCATAGTTTCTTATCTTAAAAGGAATGGGACTTGCATTGTTCTCTATCGGAAGACTTATCAGTCTGACAGAGGTGCTGGGAAGAAGTTTATTCTACAGAGAAGAATTAAGTTGCCTCTTCTTCCAAAAAAAGATTCTCAGCTGCTCCTCACACAGTCTTAAATGCCAGCTCTCCTTATTACATTGGCCATTTGCTAAACTCATAATTTAACACTTTGTCTCTTCTGCTGCTGTCATCCAAGCTCCCTCTGCCTGGTGCGAGCAGTTTGGCAGTGAGCAAGATATCCCAGGCATAGAGAGGGGAGCTGGCTACCTGGTAGATTAATACAGCTCTAAAATCCACAGGTTTGATCGCATGGGAGCAGGCGGTCCCCTCTTCATTGATGTGACATGGCACCCTGCAGGTGACCCAGGGTCTGACAAGGAGACATCTTCCATGATCATTGCCAGCACTGCAGTCAACTACTGTGGCCTGGAGACCATCCTCCACATGACATGCTGCAACCAGACCAAGGACGAGATCACAGGGCATCTGCAGAGGGCTAAGCGGCTGGGGTTGAAGAACATCATGGCATTACGTGGAGGTGAATCCTTTTGTCCTAGAGCACTTACAAGGCATAGGGCTGAGGTCATGTTGTATTACAATTGACTCCAGGCTAAAATGGAGAAATATGATTTAGAGACCCCTTCCACTGCAGGAATCAAATGCTGAGACTGAATTTCACCTGATCCCTTTGTTAGCAGTCCCTTCAGCTCAAGGGTAGAGGCAAGCAGTCCATGGGTAAAATTGCAAACTTGAGGCTTCATTTTCTCTTCCTTTTGGTAGCAGGAGGCTTTTGCAGAGCTAACTGATCCAAATCCAGCAAGCAGCTGGAGAGAGCTGTGGATTTGTTCTCTTCTCAGACCCTGCTGGTGAGGAATGGGAGGAAGAGGTAGAAGGATTCAACTATGCTGTTGATTTAGTGAAGCACATCCGCAATGAGTTTGATGATTACTTTGACATCTGTGTGGCAGGTAAATGTCTTTCATTACAGAGTGCGGGGCAGGGTCTGAGGTGGGGAAATCAGCAGTCCCTCATCTGGGCCCAGGCTGTAAGTGACAGAATACCAAGACTGCATGATTTCTAGTGTCTCCTGTCCTGGTTCAGCTTTTCCCATTTCCCATTCCCCCTAAAGGCTACCCGAAGGGTCATCCTGAAGCAGAAAGCTATGAGGCAGACCTGAGGCACCTGAAGGAGAAAGTCTTTGCTGGAGCAGACTTCATCATCACACAGCTCTTCTTCCGATCAGAAACCTTTCTCAAGTTCATGAAGGACTGTCAGGCCATTGGCATCACCTGCCCCATTGTACCTGGCATCTTCCCTATACAGGTGAAATCTGATAACTCTGTCTTGGAGAGAGAATAATGACCCAGGAGGCTGTGTTGCTGAGTTCAGGGCCTGAAAGAGGTCTGTGAACACCCTCCACAAAATTTCTGGGAAGTGTGGGTGCTCAGCATCTGATAAATTTGTAGGTGGCTTGCCAAATTAAACCCATAGGGGTGAAACAACAAGCTTAAAAGGTTTTCTATGCCCAAATGGCAAAGAGGGATATAAAAGGCAGTAAGTCCTAAGGATTTATGGCTTTGGTGTCGTCACTGTCAGCATGCCAGGGTCAGGCAATGAATAAAGTTATGTGGAGAAATTACTTGAAGTGACATGACCAGGACTGCATTACCATCCTACGGAAGGGGTCTGGAAGTAGAATCCAGGAGCCCCACTTCCAAATCTCCTGCCATAATACTGAGATCAAGTACCTGTGTTACTGGGATGTCAGGAAAGGAGCTGGAAAAGTGAAAATCTCCTGCCTCCTCATCCAGGGTTACCACTCCCTGCGCCAGCTGGTGAGGCTTTCCAAGCTGGAAGTGCCTCAAGAAATCAAAGATGTGATTGAACCCATCAAGGACAATGATGCAGCTATCCGGAACTACGGGGTGGAGCTGGCAGTGTCCATGTGCCGGGAGCTGTTGGATAGTGGCATGGTCCATGGGCTCCATTTTTACACCCTCAATCGGGAAGTGGCCACTACTGAAGTCCTTAAGCGCATAGGCATGTGGAAAGAAGACCCCAGGTGAGCAGAATATGCTGGCTTCCTGCTAGTTTCCCTTACACATGCCATCCACTGAAAGCACAAGCAATGGATGGGTTGGCACTTCTCCTCCCCTACTTCTGTTAGCACCTTCCTGGTCTCTGATAAAAGCTGGGAGGACAGAGGGGGCAGCTGAGGCGAGAATTTGTTTTAATGAGGTGGTTTAAAAGTAGCCTGCTCTGGAACTTCAAAAAACCCAAACCCTTCTTAGAGCTGCCATTTGGAAGAAATGTCTTTCCTGAAATCGGTCACCACCTCTCTTACTAGCTAAGTGCTATATAAGCTTCCGGTGTGGATTTCTAGGGTGCTCTACAGCCGATACAGGGAACAGGTCCTCTCTGAGTCCACAGGCTTCAGCAAAGAAAGATGTAGCAGAGGGAAAACTGCTGGCTAGGAATTTTTTTTTGCTTGTTTGTTTGTTAGAAACAGCTTCACATATTGCCTTTCCCTCACCTCATCCAATCTTGGGCATCAGTCCTGCAGTTAACCACTTAACAAACACCCACTGAGCATCCTGTGAGGGAAATGGGTGGGCTAAGATGTTCCATAAAGGATGAAGAGCTATCTGTCCTCCTTCCTGACAAGTCTAATTGTTTTCAGACCCTATTATTTGCTCTCCCCAGGGGTCAATTTTTCTAGGAGGAGGGCTTCTACCCTCCAGTGGAAAGTCAGCAGAGGAATTCTGTTAATTTCTGCTCTTCCTGTGCAGGCGGCCTCTGCCCTGGGCAGTCAGTGCTCACCCCAAGAGAAGAGTTGAAGATGTTCGGCCAATATTCTGGGCCTCTAGGCCAAAGAGTTACATCTATCGAACTCAAGAGTGGGATGATTTCCCCAATGGTCGATGGTAAGCTGTCAGCCTGCAATGGAAGGGAGGTAGAGGTGTTGTATGAAAGTCTGCTGCACAGTTGGTTTCAGCTTTGGGCTTATGAGTTAGCAGGTGTCTCGAGCATACCCTGGGGTGTGGCTGAAATGGTGGCTTCTTCCTGAAGTGGTTCCCAATTGTTTGGAGCTGAGTGAGGTGAGGATAAGATATAGCACTGAAGTGCTGAGGCTTTTGGTCTCTCGGTGGGTGGATCGTGCTGGATATTCCTCCTCTTTTCAGGTGACTGTTGTGTTGCATCGCCAAATCAGCTCATCTTACTCCTCTGGCCTGTTAATCCTGTGTTTGCTCCCCTCACAGGGGTAACTCCTCCTCTCCAGCCTTTGGGGAACTGAAGGACTATTATCTCTTCTACTTGAAGAGCAAGTCTCCCCGGGAGGAGCTCCTGAAGATGTGGGGAGAAGAACTGACCAGTGAAGAGAGCGTCTTTGAAGTGTTCACGTGTTACATCACTGGAGAGCCCAACAAGAACGGACACAGGGTGAGTGATGGCCCAGGGAGGGCAGGTCGGTGCGGCACAGACAACAGCTCTTATTTCCTCTTGCTCTTACTACTGTGCTCTCCTAAACAAGGATTCGTACTCACCTCTATCCAAAAGAAATTGCTGATAGTGGGATACTCCTACCATATGGAATCCAGCAGTCAGAGCTAGGACTCAGCATAAAGAGGAAGCTGCTGCAGAATGGCAGAACCGGCAGTGACAGGCTTCAGCAGTCATTCTCAGGGTTGAGTAGATCCTGCCCCTTGAACCAAACTCGGGAACTGTCTCCTGAGGCAGGCATGTTTGACAGCATTAGGGTACCTCTGAGTTCCTTCAACATCCAGCTGTTAACCAAAGGGTTATTGCATTCATTGTGAGACATCTGCTCTCCTTGTGACAGGTTACATGTATGCCTTGGAATGATGATCCTCTTGCTACTGAGACCAACCTTCTGAAGGAGCAGCTGGAGAAGGTCAACAGACGAGGAATCCTGACCATCAACTCCCAGCCAAACATCAATGGCAAACCATCCACGGACCCCATTGTAGGCTGGGGGCCCAGTGGGGGTTATGTCTTCCAAAAGGTACTGCATTCCTCTGGGCTAGGTACCCGGTTTGGTCTGTTAGGTGGGAGGTCCTAGACTTTCACCCAGATGCTTTGCCAGTTCCTTATCCTAATGCCTTCATGCTGAGACAAGGAAAAGCTCCTCTGGTGTCACTAGAGACAAACTATGTCATCCCTGTGGCTTACCTCCCTAGCTGTTTTCTCCCACTTCAAAACAGTTCCTTCTTTTTACTCTTGAAAAGTAATTGCTGGTAACACATTTCTCTAGCAGGGTGATGAAGTTATTCATTTCATCTAAACTGGGTACTCCGAGTTGCCATGTGTTAAGACACTGGTCACCATGAAGTCTCCTTGGGTATTTTTGATACAAATACATGCCTGCCCACTGCATCTGATCTCATTCAGTGATGCTGAAAGCAGTCAGGGTTTTTGGATAAAATGGGAAGCAATGAGGTGGTATCTGTACCACTGAGCTTCTCATGCTACTAGCTGGGCATTTAGAAATTCTCCTATCTGTCCTGCTTTAAGGCAGGGTTCTCCACCAATTGCCCCCACCACACAGCACTACTGTTGTGCTGTTCAAAAAGTGGCCAGGTTCCTTCTGTGGCCTGCAAGCAGTCTTACCTCCCACACCTTCCTCTTACTGTCATGCATTTTGAGGCCCTCCTCAGAGCTGTTCTCCAGCACTGCCAGAGCCTAGCCAATAAGGACAGTGATAGGAACTTCCTCTGTCAAGGTAAATGCCAGGCAAGAGGCTACAACTAGGGAACAAAGCAGCCACATTGTTCAAAAGGGATCCAAACTGCTAAAGCCATGAGACCAGCAGATGGCAAACGCAGTTACATTTTCAAAAAAAATTCCCTGGAGATGAGGGGAAATCCATCATTCAACACAATAGCCAGGAAATAAGGGGGAGGGGAAGCAGTTGTTGAGAGCAGCCAAGCACAGAGCAGCAGTAAATGGAGCAAGTGCAGAATTAGGTTGTGTGAGCATAGAGAGGACTGTGGACAAAAGAGGAGAGCTGGGAATGGTGGGGTGCCTGGGAAAGCCCAGCTGAGACCCCTTGCTTCTCCTCCCAGCAGACTGGGCTGCTTCAGCATGCTGCTGCTCTTCAGAGGATACCATGCAGAACAGAGGTCAAGCTCAGGCCTCTTCCAAGCAGTCTGCCTGGCACGGGCTGCTTTCCAGGCACAGCAGTTGTGGTTACACTGCCTGGGGCACATCCCAGCCTGTCTGCTTACATGGGTGCAAACCAAGGAGCTTGCAGCTCCCGGACTGTCACCTCTGTCTTCTCTGATTTCACCCCGCCAGCTCCCTTACTAATTTGCTCTGCCCTTCGCTTGAGCCACCTCTGCGATATTTGTTTCTGGGGACAGGCACACGTCTTATGCTGCCTGGCTTCCACACAGCACAGTCTCCAGAACGGTTCTCACAGTTGCTCCTACAAGTCCCAGCCCTGCCATGAGTTAAGGCTCTTACACTCTCCCCCTTCCCCACCCCTGCAGGCATACCTAGAGTTCTTCACTTCCAGTGAAATCGTCACGGCACTGCTCAAAGTGCTGAAGAAGTACGAGTTGCGGGTGAACTACCACATTGTCAACGTCAAGGTAGGCTGCTGTTTATGGGATACTTTCCTTTCACCACCTTGAGGGAGAGGCAAATATCAAGGATTCAGAGATCCCCAGGAACACAGTGGGACATGAAGGGAGAGGAAAGTGAAACAAGTCAGCTGTGACCTGCAGCAGCTGCCTGATCTCTTAACAAGGAGAGGGTAAATGCAGTGGCTTAGTCAGTACCTGCTTTTCCAGCAGCTGCTTCAGAAGGCATTCCCTTCCTTTGGCAGGACCAGAATATCACCAATGCTCCTGATCTGCAACCCAATGCTGTCACCTGGGGCATCTTTCCAGGCAGAGAGATCATCCAGCCCACTGTGGTGGATCCTGTAAGCTTCCTCTTCTGGAAGGTGAGTCCTCCCTCCTGTTGGGTACATTACTGTCATGCCCAGGGAGTTCAGTGTCTGGTTTGTTTGTACCCTCATGTCTGTAATACTTCTCACAATTGAGTACGGTGGTGATATTAGCCTAAGGTCCAAATACAGCTCCTCCTGTTTCCCAGGAGAGCTTTGCCCCAGCAAGAGCTTTTCACAGACACTAGAGACCCAGTAAGAGGAGGCTGGAGAGCTACTGGTGTCACTGTACCAGTCTCCAGAGCTCTGGGCTGTACCTCTCCCTCCCCTCTCACACACACACAGAGGCAGTATTGAGCCATTTTACTGCAAGAGTGCCTCCTTTCAACTGTGTTCAGGACACTTTCCCCTGATTGTGAAAAGCAGGAGGTTACCAGCTCAGCTCTTGGCTTTTTTACCAAGATAAAAAGAAGCAAGCCACAGGCTTGCCAGCCATACATGACACTGGTTGTTCTAAATGAGGTAGTATGAAAATACAGCTCTGTAACATGTGCGTTACACCCCTACAAACACTTCCTTTTTTTTTTTTCCTTCCTTGGCAGGATGAGGCCTTTGCACTGTGGATTGAGCAGTGGGCCAAGCTCTATGAAGAGGAGTCACCCTCTCGCATGATCATCCAGTACATCCATGACAACTACTACTTGGTCAACCTGGTGGACAATGACTTTCCACTCGAAAACTGCCTCTGGCAGGTTGTGGATGACACTTTTGAGCTGCTGAATTCTCCAACAGAGCAGTGAAAATTCCTGCTCCGTCCCCTTATCTCTTCCTTCCGTCCACTGACTGCAGGGAGAGAAAAAGAAGCTACTATCAGGATGGTGGTGGACCATGCACTCCTAAATCCAGTGACCACCTTTGCTCAGAGCCAGGCTAGCTCTCAAATCTACCCACACTACATGCTTTTCTATCCCCAAAACAAAGGCTCCCTGGTCCCTTCTCACTGAACAGCAGCCAGAACCTTCTGAACCTCTGAGCTGAGGATCTAGACTGAGCTTGAAGGCCAGCTCTGCAGGGTGAAGAGGTGCTGATCATTGCTATGTTGATTACAGGTGTAGGAGAACCCTTGTGTGCAGAGGTGATGATGCTCAGGGGGATACTGGTCATCTTCTCATTCCAGAAATGCTGCTGTGGGGCCCAAAACACTCCTATCAGCAGTTCCTATGCAAGGAGGCTATTTCAGCACAGTTACCAACCCTGAAATTAAGCTCAAGCTACTTTTTCATTGCACTCCTAAGATCTGTTTGATCATAGCTGATCCTATCAGACTCTTTCATACTCACTCCAGAAGAAGGTTCACATTTTCTCTCGTTTGTCCCCTTTTACTATATTTCCTGTTCGCCTTTTGATAGGAGTATGTGAATTTCACTTCTGGGTGAGAATGCGTAGGAATCACTGTGCTTCTTTGAATAAGGACAATAAAATGCATAAAAAGGCAGATATCTCTTGTGCAAGGCTATACTCTTGTAAACAGCACAAAGAACACTGTTTGCAAACTAATCTCCTCAGGACAAAGGTTTTAAGAAAACACTTGTTCCTGGAGCAGTTCTGCCAGTATTTCCAATAAGGACCCTATATAAAGTATAGACCAAGCTCCATGGTGAAGCAAAAAGGCTTAAATCCTAGTATTAGCAAAAGCAGCCAGCTACAGCTTTTGGCTCAGTTCTGCAAGGCCACAAGAACTGTGGTCCTTCCCCAATACTTGTAGGGAAAGATACCCTATCTTTCATGACCAAATGACTCTATCAGCCTTAGGCTCAGAGCATTAAAATAAGGGGCTGGAGAGCAGTAGGAGGCTGCTTTGTTACAGTTGTACTGAACAATCCCACAAAGCTACCACAGGCTAGGAAAAACAATGCCTTGGGGCAGTTCCCAGTGGGATTTCAAGATTCCCTGCCAGGCTGCTAGCATCTCTTTCAAAGAAGCAAGGAAGAAAAAGCCCTTTCCAGATTCTTCAGACCCTCTCATTATAGCTGTCTGAGACTGGGTTCGTATACCTAGGGTAATTACAGGGCATCAATCACAGGAGCAAGTAATAGGAGGGTTGGGGGTCAGACACGCCTGTCTTGCCTCAGCAAAGCTTTTGGTGCTCAGCTGTTCCCAGCAGGTTTCTTCATCCCCAGTCCATTTAGCACTGAAATGAACCAGCAGGAAGCAGTCAGGGGCCGGCCACCCACTGAAAACCTTAATGAAGAGCTGATGGATCCGCACAGGGGGAGGAGGTATGGGCCATATGGGAATCCCCTCCAAAGGAAGAAGCAAATCTAAAAATAAAGGCCTATGTTCACACCAGCCAGGGACAGTCTAGACTCAGGAATCAATAGGATGAAGGGCTGACACAGGCAAGCTCCTGCTCATTTCTTTAAGACTTGTTTGCCAACACCCCTGCACGTACACTAAGCTCCTGTCCAGGAAGAAACACTGAGTAAAGGGAGAACCTGTAAAGTGGTTTGACCTTTAATCAGAGTTCCAATCAACAAAATCAGGGTCAAAATGAGAAATGAATGCGACCTCATAACAAAAGGGAGTAAGTTTCAAGTTTGTGGCTGTAGGGAGGTAGAGTATCAGTCCTTTAAAGAGGACCTTTCACTAGGTACCATCTCTTGCTGGTTGTCCTTTGGCTAGCATGCTTCTGGCCTGCAGCATCACTTTAATCGTGCGAGCAGTGTTCCACACTCTCTTGATTTCACAGGACCAATTCTTTGTTGTGGAAGTTGGCTGTATCCTCCACATGTCCTGAAATGATCAGCTGCAGGCAGGCTCCCACCACTCAGCAGTGTCCTTTGTTTTTGAGCTGGAATGTTGTTAGCTGGCGCCACCTTCCAAAGGCCTTAAATAGTAGAGTGGATAAATCAAATATTCAGGTTATCCTTGAGAGGGTGCAGCCACCCACACAGAACCAGTAATCGCAGCTCTTTTTCTCTAGCAACAGCCATGCCACCTGCCCTACCATTTACTGGGAGACCCCTTTCCTGTCTCTCTTGCATCACTGTAGCCAACAAGAGAAGTACAGAGCAAACATCAATGTGACAAAAGGAAGATCAATGCCACAACCACAAAAAGCCAGGTTCATCTGCGATTCAGTCCACACTCCTCTGACAGCACACTGCCATTTAATGATTTTTTTTCTGATCTAACCCTTTACAGGTGCAGGACAAGCACATGGATCCAGACCATAGCCCTTAGTTATGTATCACCTCCCAAGCAATGACAGCTGGCAAGCCTACATGGAGATGGTTTCAGAACAGCACTTGGTGTCCGGAGCTTAGATGTAAACCTTTTAACCCTTGAAGTTTAGTACCCTATGCCAGAGGCTTGGGATCCATAGAATAAAAGCAGTCATAAGTGCTTACATGGGTGAGTAGGCTCCTGGCTTCCTCCTCCAAAACACTCTGCACCACACAACTTTGCAAGTGTTGTCGTCTCCATGTCCTCCAGGCCTTTTCCATGAGCCGCTGCTTGTCCTGAAAAAGAGATAGTGCACAGACTAGGTGAGCTCTGGCAGGCAAACCATGTCACTTCCCTTTAGTCCCACTTTGCTTCCAGTCACTTTCCCCATGCCCTCTTGAATGACACTGCACTGATATTGAATGAAGCTGACAGCTATCAAAGCTCTTGCACGATATTGCAAATATTGCAGCTAGTTAAGTCACAGTACCCCGAAGCAAGTGCTCTAGCCACAGCTCCTCGGGTGACTATGGATGCTCTATATGTGCATCACCTTGTCCCGCAGGCAGGGTAGAGCATAGCCCTCAAGGCTAATACCCAAGAAGCCAGACAGAATATCAGTGTGTTCTATAGATGGCTGGGGCCTGAGCAGAGAAAGGGGAGGCCAGATGACAGTCCTTGATAGGCGGTGGACATCAGAAGAACTTGTCAGGTATACAGATGAGGACACAGACTGTAATGCTTGCTGTGGAATTTTTGCACAGGCTGCGGATAATCTACACAAATGACCCTAAGTCTCAGCTTCCCATCTGTGAGACAGGGCAAAGCACAAATAACTATATGGATATGCCAGTCTGCCAGGCTGGCATTTTCAAAGAGAAAGCTGGAAAAAGTAGCCACAGCAGGAGACCAGGATTCCCAGTGCACCCTGTTACTTGTTAAATGCCTGGGGTCTCATCTCCCAGGGCACGCGTGAGGATGCAAGCAGAGCAGGCTTGCCTGGTAACGCCCACCACCACCACCCTGGCGGTGGTACCAGACACTTACCAACACCTGCGCCAGCAGCGCCACGCTGCTGGCCTCCCTCCACTGCTGCCATCCCCTTGCCAGGCAGCGAAGCCTCCTGCCACGCTGGCACTGGCGCAGCATCACTGTGTGACGCCACCACCTCAGATACTTCCTCCTGTAGGCAAGAAGGGAAGAGAGGCTTGTAAGAGCCCTGTAAGGGAGTCCTTCCCTGATAGCAGCACCAGCTGGAAGAGGAAGCCCGGAGCCTTCTGCTCTGCTTACCCAAGCCACTTCTCATCCAGCTCCTCAGAGACCACCTCAGAGTTAGCTTCCTGGATCCCAGCATGTGCAGGAGTGAATCCCACCACGTCAGCTCTCTCCACCACCTGATACGGCAGCAGCCCTTCCACCCTGCTTTGGTTTCTGTAGATGATCAGCCAGCGGCGAACGGCACTGGGAAAAAGCCTGAAGGGGGCAGCTGGTGCTAGTGGTGAACCATTTTCTCTGCATCCTCTCCTCTCTATGAAAGGAAAGAGAAATCACACACGGGCTAACACTGAAGCTAGGGAGAGACTGATCAGAGCTACCATGGGCCCTTATCTTTTGGCTCCTGAAGACAGAAGCAACCCTCAGTCAAGGTCCCACTGCCACAAGCACCTCCTTCACAGAGAAGCTTCAGCCATCTCGTTAGGGAACACTATTCCCCTTCTCTCCGCACTCACACTCCCCACACGGCCCCAAAGAAAGAGAGGAGGGGGAATTTTCTTACTCATGGACCAAGACAGAGACATCTTCCTGCTCTTCCTAGTGCCTATCAGGGTACTGCATTGCCGCAAGCACTGGGAAAAGGCAGCTGCTTTTGTCCAGTAGTTGCAGGCCTGAAATTAGAGTTAATAGAGCTGCAGCCAAAACCAGACACATGCACACGCGCACACACGCTAGCCTTACAGATACATGCATGTTTGTATCCTTGCAGGTGGTTTAATATGCTAGACCCTAGGTCAGAAACAGCACTGCTGAGATCTCAACAGGATTGACTCAGCCCTTCCAAATCAATTGAGCTTTTTGTGGTTTACTAGCTGGGAGCCTTTTGAAAAAGGCTGCAACTCTGACAGCTCCATCTGCTCTGCAGGGACACTCCTCCTCCCATCTCATCTTAGAGCAAAGAGGAAGGAAATGTCCCATTCCTTAGTGCTGTACTCCAGATGGTTGCTGCAATCGGCTCCAGATTTTGGTGATGAGGTTGTGTGTGTAGTCTGTAAAGCGTTTCAAGACAAAACAGAGAGACTACTTAGAGTCAGTAGTCACCACAGTCACCACCAGTCAACACCAGGTTTTTATACAAGCCTTGTCAATGCATCTCAGTGCTCAGAGACCCAACGGTGGTCTTCACAAGCAAACAGGGAGTTACTATCTCATTGTCTCACAGGGCCCTTTGTCTCTTCTTACCTGTTCCATGGTGGCCACAGAACCCAGGCGCAGGGCTTGCCGTCCCCTTGAGGCCAATCGCCAGCGGTGACAGGCTTTAGCATGACAGGATGCCTGCCGCTTGTGGCTTCCCTCTCCCAGCAACTGTTGTTTAGCTCTCAAGAATTCCACCCTCCACTGGGCAAAGCTCACTGCTAGGAGACGGTGCTCTCTGGCACTTTCAAAACAAGAAAGGGCTTCACGCTGCCTCAGCCTATAGGCAGTGACCTGGGACCAGGTGATTAGGCACCTGAAAACAAACACAGAGAAATGGCAGATGCTTGGAGTCACATTTCTGTATCAGCACTGAACAGACTACAAACCAAGTTCCACCTTCTAGTCCCCACCCTGCAGTGTCACATCTAATTGGTCAGAGCAATCGAAAGAGCATTCAACGAGAACAAAGACTGTTGCTGTTATTCCTTCCACAATCGATATTTATCTCTTTGTGCCGCTAACACCTCCAGAGAACAAAGCACTGGGGAAGTCTGTCCAGACTCCTAGACTACAGTTGCTTTCCACTAAGAAATTCCTCTCATTTTACTTCAGAATCCCAGCATTGCTAGCTCTTAATTCCTCAAAGCCCACGAGTATGACTGCTTCAGTCTGGGCATTTTAGCATTTCTTCTCCTCAAGGGCCTCTGCAAACTGAATGCTATGTTATATTATGCTTCTGCTTTGCCCACAGAACAAATGCTTTTCCCAGGCTGCCTTGGCACTACACACAGATGATCTCTCACAGAAAAGAAAGGAAAATCTGCCATTAAATCAGTCAGTCTTTGACCCTTCTTTGTGCCAGCAGCTGATCTTTAAGATGATGCTTTAGTGAGGAGGGCTTTTCCTTATGGGATGAGAATAACACTGCTAATATCTCCTTCAGCACAGAACCTGGCTGACACATATAAACACATATAAACCAAGGGGTTGCCTGCATAGGATATGTGACTACAATAACACAACATCTTTGCGTAGACAATTTTATTCCAAAATAAATGTCTACAAAAAAGAGTTACTATTAACAGCACTGTAAATCTGCACCCACAATAACTTCTCTATATAGGCCAGCTCTTGCAGGCTGATGCACAGGAGGTCAGTCTCATTCTGCAGCCCCAGAAGCCAATCTGCTTTTAACTTCTAGCTTCTCCTTCTGGTTTCTTGTTCCAGCTGGACTTTCATTATGCAAATCATCCCACTGCACCAGAGGGCAGAGGTGTAAATATCCTCTGCCTGGCAGGCCTCTCTGAAGATCAAGAGAATCTATTGCAGGTTACCCTAGCGTGAAAAATGCCCCCCTCAGAAGAGACAGGGCTCAGCCTGTACCATATCCAGGTGAGAAATTGGAAGTGCCTTCTCATCAAAGGAGAGCTCACAAGCAAGATTAACGATGGAGACACACTCTACAGGAAGGAGCAACATTAAGGACTTTTCTGAAACACAGTTCCCGCCAGGGTGCCACCACACAGATTGATTTGGAGAGGAAAGTGCAGTAGGGTGGGGTGAGTGCACAATCTAAGCATCATAACCACTAAGGTTTTACAGGGTTTCTAGTTGCTTTTTCCTCCACGAATCTTTGTCTCCTCTTTGGCTGAACTTGCAATTTAAAAGGAAATCTGCTAGAGCCAAACCTGCACTTCTCACACCTTAAATGAATCCTTAGCATAAATCATTTTACTCATTCTTGTCCTCCCCAGAAATCTCAAGGAGAGCCACCTGAACACTCTTCCTGGTTCACTGCACCCGGACACTTCACTGGATTTCAGACAGACAGTAGCCCCACACGACAGAAAACAAACAAAACAGATTTCAGTGAGAAAGGGAGTGAACAACAGCTAAGAGACAAACAAGGTTGATAAAGATTGGCAAAGACACCTTGCTTTTCTAATTAAACTTTTATATTTGCAGGATATGCACCATAACATGAGACTCCAGAACATACTACTGCTTTACCTATATTGTAAATAACACTGTGGTGAATTGAGTATCATGGTTCACCCTTCACAGGCTTTATTGAATATTGCTTTTCTCCAGAAGTATACTGAACTCAATTTTTCACATTATCTTAAATGAAAACCAACACACTGTGTCCATGATCTAGAAAATTCAGGTTTGTAGCAATCAGATCTCTCTAAGGTCTCTGCCCCCCAAAAGAGTATTCCATCTGGCAGGTACTATATAACTCCAGTGGAAATAGGACCTTTATTTTTTTTAAATTACACAAATTCATTTGCATCTGCCTTGCCTAGTCTGCAAAATCCATGCTGCACATCTAACACTGAGCAGCAGTTCTGGAGAGAAAACAAGTTTTTGAATAGGTGACAGCTGCAGGCAGGGGTTATTAGCAAAGCCTAGTAGTTTGAAGCTGAGCATTTCTATAGACCGTGGAGTTTCCTAATAACAGGGTATACAAGAGCACAGTGACAAGCAGGAAGCAGTGAGTTTTCCACTTCTAAAGCCTTTCAGGCACACAGAGTCTACTCCCTCCCAGCCATGAGCACTGCCCTGCAAGATACCACAGAGCCTGGAGCACTAACCTGAGAAAGAGAGCCTCAGTGGTCCCTATGGGACTTAGCTTGCCAGAAACCCAGAGATTCTCTTGCTAAGGTAACATAATTCTCCTCTTTTATGCCATCTGGGACACAATGCTCCAAGGATTAAGAAGAGGGCAATGTTTCAGACCCTCTCACTCAGAACTGAGTCACATTTTACAACCTGCTTCATCCAGCCACACATATTGTCCTGCTCTCTGAGAAGAACAAGACAGAAGTGGGAGGCTATGGGTCACAGATCCCTTAAAATATGAGCTCTCCTAGGGGAAGCACTCCCACAGAAACTTAATTTAAGCACAAGTTAGCTGTACTTTCAAACCTAGCTCTGGTCTAAACACACTGGATCCACTGCTATGTAAATTACTTTTCACTCCAAGCTTCCTTTGGAAATGGCTTGAACTCAGAAAACAAACCTGTACAGTAGAAGACGTTCCCAGAATAAAGCAGCATTTCTCCGCTTCCTTGTTTGGCAAGACCATGTCCGCATGACCAACCTCTTCTTCTCCTGGCAGCTGTGCTGAGCCCATTGCTGCTGCAGCGCTCTCATGGCACGATTCCCTGTGAGAGAACACAGGAGCTGGCTGAGCTGAGCCCGTTTATCTCCATCAGAAGCCAGGCACGAGCAGAGAATACATCTGCCACAAACACCAAACAGGACCAGGCTTCCCAAGATTTCCTGTCCTCCCTTTAGCAGAGTCAGACCTCCTCCCATTTTTTCCTGTCTGCCCCCAAGCAAGGTATCACAGATCACCTCCAGTCTCACCTGCAAGGCAGTTTCCCATCAAAAACTGGGAGTTCTCCCTCTCTGGCACTGCGCAAGTATTTAGCATTTAAAGCACTTGAAAATCCTTGAGGCGCAGGATCAGGACTGTTAAGCAGCTCCAACAGACATACCCTGCTCCCACTGCAGTCAAACCCTGACCGTTGGGTCCAAGAAAACATTTTCAAGCCCCCAGTGCTGCATCTGAATTGCAGTTACTCTCTAGCTGCTATGATGCACCACTTCAACACTACTTTGGCAGTACAGATAAAGCAAGATCCACTCTCTTCCTGTTCAGCTGCCAAAGGAGCATCTTCCCTGGCAGTGAACCCTATAGAAAGCCGAGTATGTGCCCTGTTTGTGACTACAAGTAGGCAGGGACACAGGCGCTCGTTGTCCCCTTGACTTAGCATGTGCCCCTGCAGATGAGCAGTGCACAGAGTTATTACTACAAGCAGGACTTTCTCCACTCCAACCACTACTATAATATCCCTCTCCTACAAACTCAAGTGCTGCTATGGGATGGGGTAACTCACTTTGCCAGCAGGAACGCCAGCGCCACAAAGTGTCAGCAGCTGTCTGGTGGACGTGACACCTGAATCTCCGGTCAGCTTCCACTTTCTGGGACAGCCTCTTCTTCCACAGGCTGAAAGCCATCTGACAGCAACGAATGTGACGTTTTAGGGATGCTGCTGCTTTTCTGTTCTTATTCTCCACAACCCAGTGGTGCCAGCTGAGAAACGGTCTGAGGACAAGGGTCATTGCAGTGACTGTAGGAACAACTCACACAGATTCACACCCTTGTATCTGAAGCCTTAACAATAAACATACACACGGGAGACTCTGGGAAATACTGTTAACATCCTTCCCTAGGAAGGGTCAGGCAAAACTAAGGACAGAGCAAGTTATTGGTACAGCCAGGACAGAAGAGCTTACTCCCAAGTCTACTGCTCTCTTCACTTTTTGAATACATAGGAAACAAGGCCACTTTAGTTGGTAGAGAGTTACCAGGGCTTGTAATCAGCATTGCTGGGCTTGCCCTAGTTTGTGAGGCATCTTGACAAACCAGAAAGGATCGTGTTCACATATAACAACTTTGAGGCAGCAACAGCCAAAATAATGAGCTGCAAAACTCCCAGCTGAAGATGGAAAAAGACAGCTAAAGGAAGACTTTGTGGAAAGCAAGCATAGAGCTCCCAAAATAGATAGCTTTAGGAAGTCTCTGGAAAGCACAGTGCCTACCGAGAGAGCTGAATAAGCCTGGAGTACTGCTGGGCCTTCACAAGTTGCTGAGTTCGAGATGACCAGATGATGAAGTGCCTCTGCAGGCAGCATTTCTCTGCTTGGTACCAGCAACACTTCACCTCCTTGTCAGAACTGCAGTCCTGTAATCCAGCAAAGCAGAAATGGTCTTGAACTGCTGCTTGGACGCAGTCACTCCACGCAGCTCAGGCCTTTCTCCTTGTTATTGTGTCTTTTGTGGCTGCTGACACCCATCTGCCTGTTGCTAACCTACGTGCACCGCATGCACATCCAGACATGAGGGTCCAACACACCCCTTTTAAATCCTTGACACATAGTCAAATTCCCATTCAATTGACAAGTGGTAGGAAAGAGTTGCCTTGATAACTGCCTCAATCTCCCAAACCTCCTCTCTGAACCCACATAAAGTACAGTGAGAGGTACCATACGCTGCCCCACCAGAACCCAAAGGCTCTTCGCTAAATTATGCTATGCAGAAAACATTTGTACATTTACATGCACAACACCACTTTTCAGCCTCACCTTTTCCCATGCGGAGTAACTGGCAAAAGGCTGGACATTACTGCCTGGAGTATGCAGTGCCAAAGACTGGAACTGACCTCCCACAAACCAATTTCCTCTGCAAGACAAAAATATCAGGCTGCTCAAGCATCAGGCAGAGAAGGGAGAGAAAGCAGAGGAGAAAGCATGAAAGAGAAATAACATGAGGGACTAGCCAGAAGAAAGGAATTCAGCCAGACCAAAGAAGGAGTCACCTCTAGCAGTGTCCCAGGGAACCAGTCTCCAACTCACCCTGATCCAGGACTCTGTGGAGGAAAGGAGGCTTGCAAGTAGAGCTCCCCACCCAGCTCAGCTGGCAGCTCTGTGCATTGGTGTAGTTGCAGTAAAGAACTGTAATAGGGCATCTGTGTGACATCCTCAGCAGTCAGAATGGAGGAAAAGCTCTGCTGGCTGCTGTCACTAAGACTGTATTCCTGCATGCATGGAGGGAAAAAACACACAGTCACTTTAGTGTCCTTGCAATGGAATCACTCAGGTAACAGCTCTGACCATGTCATTTACTCCCCTTTTCAGCAGGATTCAGGGAAATCCATGAAGCAACTGCACACTGGCAAGGGTAGCTCTTGTGTGCAAACACAGATTTGATGGGAAAGTCACTTCTGTGCTGCCCTGGGAAGTTAACCCCAACGTAGCTGGTAATCAAACAGAGCAAACCATCATTGAGGCAGTGCATATGCCCCTGTATCTTCTCTTCTCAGTGATGAGGCTCTTTTACTTCACCCCTTCCACCTTGCAGCCACATGCAGGAGGAAGCACACAAAAAAACCTCACTAGCTTGGCAGTTCCTCTTATGCCTCCTCAGTAAATGATGAACTTGGAAGGGCACAGATAGAAATAACTTCATCATATGCTGCTGATGACATTTTAATTCTTGGACCCCATAGGCTCAAGCTCTGCAGGCCTAAATGCTAAGCACAGTTTATTAATGGCAATATCATACTGAAGCAGAAATTTTTCCCTGAAAAATTCTAACAACTTAATACCTCAGAGCTGTCTGTATGCATGTGGCAGAAAGACTCTGCATCAATATGTCCTCACCTTTTCCAATGAGCTTTGAGAGGCAAAAGTAGCTGGAGAACTGCTGTGGAAGCCAGAAGATGTTGAGAGGTCCTCAGAAACTAGCAAGGCAAGAGGATCTTTATGGACAGCCTTGTGAGAGTGCTTTGGACTTCGTTTAACTGTCTTCATCATGAGAAACATTTGATGCCACAATCTCAGAGCTTCTCGCAGCCGGCACTGCTCCAAAGCCTGAGAGAAAGAACTGAGACAAGAGAAGAGATTGAGATGGCAAAGTGGCTGAAGAGGGATACCACAGAGGGATGCTAGCACAGACGTGATGGAGAGGTAAAAGGGATTCTTCCAGAAGGACCAGGAAGACAAGTGAACACTACCAAGGAGGGCAGGGCTCCAGGAATTGGCTCTCCTTCACTCACTCAGCTCTCTGGTGCTCGCAGAACCTCACTTTCCACAGCAGAAATACCCTCTGGAGTTTCACCTTTTGGCAGAGGTCATCAAGACAGTAGCCTGCTTTCTCAGGAAACCGTCTCATTACAGTCCACCATGGCTGAGCTTCATGTCTCTTTGTTGCAGCTTGGTCAGCTACTGAGCTTATAGTTGGCCCTTAACCAGTCACAGAGGGTGACAAGAGAGAACATTTGTCAAGAGGAATTCCTCAGAAATTCAACCCAGTCCAGCCCCAGAACAGCCTTCTTTCAAGGTTTTAAAGGCTTTTTGCTAGGTTTATGAAGCAGAGCAATAAATCTGCCTGTCGTTTCACTGATACATCCACAATGTCTGGCCTTCCGCCCCCTCCGGTTGGTTAGTAACATGTATTATCTGAGCCTCTCTGTTCAGCTCTTTTTCAATTCATCATACAAGAGGAGAAGGAGGCAAGAAGCCTAAGCACCTCCAAATCTTATATTCTGCTCAGACCCTGAGCTGCTCACCATAGTACTGCCTCCACCTCAGGATGAAGAGGTTCACTATTTTCCGCTTATCATCTTTCCTGATCTGCAGCATACGAACCCACTGCTGAAAGTATTTCCTCAGCAAGCCTGCTCTGAGATGGGCCAGGTTACACCTGTGAAGTGCATTCTGCTCAACAGTCTCCTTCCATTCATTAAAGCACCTGAGGAAAACAAAGGAAAACAAAATAATAAATCACTGATTTTCTTCAGGGCTTTGACTTTTGAATCCTTTAAATCAAATTTTTACTGACACTAAATTGAAACACTTCAACTAAGAGATCTTTCTACCTAACAGCTACATAAGAGGTTTCAGTTCAGTTTGTAGTCAAAGAAAACTCGTATTTGCAAAATTCCAGGTAACACCTGACACTCGAGAGCAAAGTTAGCAACTCTACAGAAACAGGAGTTTGAATTAGCCTCACAGTCCCGGACATTCTCTGCCTGGGTCTCAGCTGAGGCATTGCCACAGTACTGCAGGAGAAGAGGAAGAGGCAGAGGTAGAGGAAGGAAAAAACATTGCCTCTGCTGAACCTCTCTCTACTCAGGGGAAGAATTTCAGCTGGTAATTTTAAATTCCAACTTGTGGAATACAGCAAGTCTAACAGAGACTGAGGAATGGAACCAGATCAAAGAGGAAAGACAGAGGAAAATCATGTGAAGAGTGTACAAGTCTCTTCTCCTGACACTAGGTTTACTTCAGGAAGGCAGACAGAGGAGCTGTCTTCCACTGAGCTCCTATTTGTCTATTTCATTAAAAAGCCACTGTGCTGCTTAGAGCACCTAAGCACGGTTGGTGCTCTCAGGTTTGGTCTTCAAGGACAACAAAGGTCAAGACCAAAGTGGGTCAGCCATGCACCGGAGGAAAGCTGCAATGACTCTGGCCACCGTAGTTCTTTCTCACAGTTCTATCCCTACTTTCATCTTTATTAACCCCTGAAACAAAAGAAAAGGAGGGCTTTAAGAGTGAACAACACATCATTGTCTGAGCTGGCTCTGCCAGTCCTAGGACTTTCATAGCAAACAGACTCTTCACATGAAAAATACACCTTTACCAACTTACCGAGAAACCAAATTTCTTTGGATCCGAGTTGCCAGTGCTAAAATCTGTTTCATTTCCAAGCACCGAGAACGCCACATCTGGAAAGTGTTTCGTAGATGCTTTTTTTTCAGCAGGGCTTGGGCTTCCTCCAGTCTGGCTTCCTCTTTACTCAGTAGCTCCTTCTGCAGGCGCCACAATCTGAAAGCTGCTGTGTTACAGGGCATGAAGAGATTGACAGAAGAGAAGTAACTTAGAAGAACTTCAAACAGCTTAGTGTCACACAACAAACACCCTTAGCTGAACTCTAAATGTCAGAAAAAGGGCTTTTAAGGGAGATAGCTCACATTACTGGAGCAACAGCATCTGCTGCAGCTGAATTCATATAAGGATCAAGGCAAAAAGTATATTACACAGAAGGTAAGCCACCCTCCCCCATCACAGATACTGCCCAGCACTTTGCAGAATCAGGTTCTGAAAGAGCAAAAACTAGACACTAACCAAGAATTATGGTAAAAAAAAGTGACTCCCACCAAGCTGTTCCAAGGCTGCAGAGCATGTGCTTACCAGCTAGCCGTCTCATATCCCTGATTGCTTGAGCTCTCCAACAGAACTCATCTCCTCTCTGTCTGCGATGTAGTTGTGTCCACAGTTCTCCCTCCACTCTGAAAGAGTCATGTGCATGGTTTAACCTCCATCTGCCAAGGAGCACCCAGAGAACAGAACCCAGAACCTCCTTCTCCCTAGGTAGCTCTTTTTGTCTGGACTTGTTCTTCTACCCTCAGAACCAGAGGAACAAAAAGATCTTTTCTTTTGACACCTCCACTGTCCTATTAGAGACTGTAGTACTGACTCATTCCAATCTCATTTACACTTGTTTCCCATATACAGGTGACAGGTGAATTCAAGAAATAGTACAGGAGTATTTCTGTCAGTCACTCAAATCAGAGTGAAAACAGTAGTGCACAGAAGCTCTGAAACAGGATTGTTCAGTTCTAAAAGGCTTTAAGTTATTAAATCTTGCAGTGGTTATCTGTAGCAATATATCCACAGAACTGGAAACACATTTCCCACCAACTGAGAAAAACTTCTGCCTGTGTCTGTAACCCTTTGTTTGCCCGAGACAGCAAAAAAAGAATGTTCTCAGCTTACCTACAAGCCTGCTCAGCTTCCTTCAAGCATCCTACCGTAAGCTGGTGCTGAGCTGAGGTTGTCATGGTTGCTAATCTTCCTACTCCAAAAAAACCCACTGATGAACTTTGGGCATGAGAATATGGCTCAGGTTGTAGAGTTTGCCTCTTGCTCTGTTTTGCCACAGCTTTCTTCCACTGAAGGAGAAACCACAGAGTTAGAACAAACTGCAGGAAGAACACTGGCACCAGGGTCCACATCACTGAATTTCACATAGGGTACTCCTTCCTGCTCCCTACTCAAACAACGTCTTTGCCTTCTCTGACTGCACAAAAGAAAACTGATGGCACCTCTTCGACTGTCCCCAACCCATCCTCACCCTGCGGAAGCTGACAGCTAGCAGAGCCGAGGTGTGTTTCCGCTGGGCTATCTCCAGCTGCATCCTCCTCAGGTGCACAGCCCACTGCAAAGCACCAAGGCCCTTCCGAAGTAGCTGCTGTCTGTAAAGCTGCCCGGCTGCAGCCCTTTTGCTGAAGACGTGGCTCTTCCAAGCTTGGAAATACTTAATTAGCATTTGTCTGTCGCACAAGCTCTGGAAACTTAAAGAGAAAAAACAGAAGCGAGCTCCAATAACAGCAAGTAAAGCTAAACACAGCCAGGAGGTGGCAACCAGAGTCCAGCCATCAAGCTGCAAAGATGTACTTCAAATCACTCTCTCTTAAGAGTGAAGGACCATAAGCCTCACACCAAATTAAGGCATCTCTGTTGCTAAATTGGCACCAATCTCACGTCTTTTCCACGGGTCACAATTTTGAATCCCATCTCATGTATAAGCCCTGCGCTTGCTCTTCACTAATGATGCAATGAGCAGGCTGGAAACTGCTGCACTGAAAAGTAGCATTTATGATACCAATGCCATTCCATTGCTAGTAACAACCAAGGTTGAATTTAGAAGATAGAATTTAAATGATACAGAAATTACATTTCAGAGTATGCTCCATTTTATGCGGCAACCCTTTGAAAAGAAATGGATGCAGCTCATGAGCCAACCATGACAGAATAACATAGGTTAAGTCCTAGAACCAAACATCCCCAGGAACTTGGCTCCTTAGCCACTTTCAAACGCTTTTTCTCTCCTGACACTACCAGCACATTCGCA
Organism: Dromaius novaehollandiae; assembly: GCF_036370855.1. Taxonomy (NCBI): domain Eukaryota; kingdom Metazoa; phylum Chordata; class Aves; order Casuariiformes; family Dromaiidae; genus Dromaius; species Dromaius novaehollandiae. Next base: position 6,850,015 of record NC_088121.1, on the reverse strand, counting down.
CACAAACACATGGATTCTTTTTACCTTTGCTCATTCCCCTTCAAAGACCAGAAGCTGTTCTCTGAGATCTGCAAACAGAGAGAAGACAGTAACTCACACGACAGTTCACACTACTCTGATGAAGAATCTGTCTGTGCCCAGCGTGGCAAGTCATTCTGGCTGGAGATCAAGCAGTCCTGCCTCAGGGTTGCACATTATGCTGGGTGCCTTTGACTCTGTCGACCCCTCCCCCTTGCTCTGTGAATGGTCTTACACACTTCAGACATGGAAAAGCACAAAAAACCTGGAATCTCATGGCCCTGCAACTATTCACAGTTAAAATTAGTTTAATGTTTCCCTTATGCACATAGATCTTGGGAATGTAAATGCCTAGTGAACATGCTAGCCTTTGAGAAGCAGCCTGTGAGAGAGAAAGATGCATGCATTGGGATGGAGCAGTACCATAGGAGAGAGCATTCTGGTCATTCAGTGACAGAAAACTATAGGGCAAGCATCCCCATTACTGTTGTAACTCAACTCTGCACCTCCAGCAAGACATGGATACTAGCACAAGTAGGATCTGCAAACGGGGATGCTATGCAGTGAGCACACCCTCACCTCTCTGGACACAGTTTCCTGCCTCTGGCTGCCTTCTTCACAACACTGTGGTTTGTTGGCACTCCTCTTCACAGAAGGCCCTTCAGACTGGTCCAGATTGGTGTCAGGTTCCCAATTCCTCCAGCTGTTCTGGCAAGAGTGTTTGTTTCTCCCTCCCTCTCTGCTCACATTCACACCGTCTATGTCAGAAAATTCACCAAAGCCTGTCCCAACCTGAATACTGAAAGGGCTAGACTTGCTGCTGTCCACCACAGCCATTCTTCTGGCTGCTTGCAATCTAGAGTCACACACCTCTTCCGACTCCTTGCTGGACTCACTATGAGGTTCAAAGGCGCTGACTTCTACAGATTTAATACTAAGCTGCTGGACTGACCCAAACTCTTTATCTCCAGAAGTGACTCTCATGCACACTTCCCTCGGAGTCCCACACATGGCTACACCAACATCCATCCGAGGACCCTCATACTGTGTCTCCAGTGACACCTGCAGACCTTCTGGATATAGGCTGGATGGAAGGTCTTTTTTCCAAGATACAGCACATGGGGGTGCCCCATCAAATGTCTTCTCTCCTTTAAGTACCTTTTCAGGGGAATGACTTTTTGTGTAAACATAAAGACCTCCAGTTTCCAGAGCTGGCTTTGCCTGGGACTGGTATCTGAAATAAGGGGAGCAATTATAGGAAGAACCTGCTTCTGTATCCACCAGCCAGCCAGAGCCCACAGCAGCAGAGAGGGTTTCTCGCTGGATGTCACCTGAAAGTTTGGTTCTCCATGTGTGTGAGTCAGTATGTCCGTATCTGTGAGAGACAGAGGCAGGTTCAGCATGACAGAAGTCCCTTGACACTGCACTGAGGCTCCAGTCTTTAGCAAATGGGACACCCCATTTCAATCTTGCCTGAGCAGCACTAGTATTCACTCCAGCTAGCTGCTCTCCTGTGCTCAGGATGCCGGGAGCTGAATCATCAGGAGCAAAGCACAGACTGCCACTCACTGGAGAAGACGTGGGCTCCAGAGGGAGAGAGCCCCATATCCCCATCAAAACAGTTTCTTGTTTAAGCCTCTGGATTGAACAGTGCAAGCTGGCAGAAGTCTGTGAGGACTGCAAAAGAGACTGAAGGGAGGCAGTGCTATGAAAAGACTCCACCAGACTAGATGGACTGAGATCTCCCAAGGTCAGGGCTGAACCACGACAACAAGAGTTCACACCTTCACTGGAGCTCCTTAAAGAGAGACACTCTGCTGATTCGTTCCCAAGAAGGGGATCTACAGTATGAGATAGCAAATGCGTATTGACTAGTGAGGGGTTCCCATGAGCCACGCAAGAAGCAGCAAGAGACCAGCACTGTTGCTTTTCCACTGGATACTCACTATTCTTGTTCCTTTTTTCTGAACAATGGCAAGCAGAACGTACGGAGCAGCTACCACCTGCCTTTGCTTTCTGATGGTATTGCTGAGGGAGGCCAACACTCTCATCCCCTCTTCCTTCTAAACTATCAGCATAAAGGCAAGGGTGTCTCCGAGGGAGATTCACAGCAGGGAGCACTGACAAAGCAAGACGGGGAGTCCTATAAGCCAAATCCTTAGAGCTGTGCTGCTGCAGTCTCGAGCAGAGATTATTCTGCTGCTGGAAGCAGGAATTGGAGAGCTGGCTGGTGGTGTCCCGGAGCGGCTGAGAAGGGCAGGAAAGATTAGTCTGTATCAGACTGGGATTTTTCTTCCCAGCTGACAGAGGTGCAGTACACAGCTGGCCCTGTTCTGCTCTCTGGCTGTGAGTTACACCGAATGCAGCAGGCTCAAGCCAGCGATGAGAAATATCTACTCGACTTCTAGCACCCCAAAACAGATCAACATTCACATTCTTCTGAACATTTCTTTGCTCTGAAGAAAAATAATAAGAAATATAAACAAAGGAGCATGCACATTCCTCATCACATCTTCCACAGTTTTCCAAAGGCTTTGGGAACTCTCCTCATAAATCTTGTCTCCAACCCACCAGCCTCAGCCCTGAAAGTATAATGGACATTACTCTCTTCCTATTTCTCAGCAATCATATCTGGCAGAGCAGGAATGATCAAAGGGGACAGTCTTCTTTCTCAACAGAAAACCTGGAAAAGAAAGACTTTCAGCATTATGCATTCACTTGCAGCCTCCCAAAGAGCTTCTTGTTAGCCAAACTTAGTTCTCCTCCTGCCAAGACCCAGCAGTCTTTGTAGCTGCTTTTCCAGAGTACTTTACACCTAACTAGATCTACACAGTATCGGATAAGAACGAGACGAATGGGAATTGTGTTTACAGAAGTTAGAGCAACATGGTTCCAACCGGAATACAATACTTACCCTCTTCGTTGTTTGAAAATCAAGTTCAAATCTCTTCCACACTTGTATTTTCTCCAGGGTTGGTAGGAATTGTAATGCCTGAACTTAAGGCACTGTTTAACAAGCAAAAATTTGTGCACTGGTCCTGGTATAGCCCTGCAAAGGCTCAAGGTTACAGAAGCCAGTTTCCTCTTGTCTGCACACCAGGATGAGACCACGTTTAAAAACACGGAGGATCTACATTGTCCCCTAACTTGGAAGAATTACAGCATACGTAGGAGACCTAATTTGCAATCTAGCCACTAAGCCAGACGGTTATACATCTAAATCCCATCCAGAACACAGATTCTTAAGTTGCTGCTAACAGACAAGCACAATTCAAGGGGACTGTGCTTTCATTTCCCAAAATTTTAAAGGCAAGTCGGCAATCATTCTAACAACTATCCTTCTTTTCCATTCCCTTTTTAATACTTGCTAGGGTTTAATATTGCTGCTCCTCTGTTCCTTAACCTAGTGATCAATGGGGATCAGAAATTGCCCGTTTACTGCTAGGAAGGAACATCAACATGGTACTCATCAGAGAGGAAACTGAAGGGAAGCTGGGAGCCGCTTAGACTATTGGGTTGGTTTAAAAAAATTAGGCAATAAACTCGATCTGGAAAACGGTGTTGTGAAAAAGACACGAACACCCATACCCTCTCAAAAAACTAGTCAATGAAAAAAAACAGTCAGCATTGCCTACGAAATGAACGTCACTTGTTTTTTTCAAACATACTTGAATAGCAAAAGGCCTTCTTTCAATTGCATTCTGTCTCCAACCGTACATGCATTTCACTCTCCTCTACGAAAGCATCTGGACTAGCCTCAGTCCTTCCTGGTTGCAAATAGCCTGCTTGTCCTTCTCAGATACAAACTCCTTCAGTAATCACTGCAAACTGAGGAGCAGACTCAGTTACTGAGGTCACAGGAGATAGTCATGCAGTGTTGCAGCTATCCTTGGGAATGGCTGTTACTGCCTTTCATACATCATCAAATGTATTATGAATGGAAAGATCGTGTTATTTTTTCCAGACAATTAGAAGTTGGCATCTAAAAAGTGAACAGACTTTCCAGAGCTTTGCTGCCTTCTTTAGGGTGCCTATCATTACACAAAGTATAATCACAAAATGCAGCAGATCAGTGTTCTGTAAAAGCACTCCTTGCATCCCAGGAATTTCCAGCCAACTAGCAATGTGTCAAAAACAACAAGTGTTATAAAGGACGTTCAGTAACAGAACAGCACAAAACCATCATACTTATCAGTGCTGTTTTGTTCCACAACAACTTCCACAACACCTGGAAGCCTGACATACCACTGGACTACTTTCACACCCAAGAACCTAGACAACAACCTATTTTCTCAATAAAAATTATGCATTTTTTTCATTCTCCCTTTCAGTTCTTTCTAAGAGTTAGCAAGTTCTCAACAGGTTTCCAGGATTACTTTAGGAGTTGTTCTTCACTTGACTCATTCCTAATTTCAGGTCTCATTTAAATGAGAAAGAGACAATGTCCTTTAAAAATTGCATTCCAAAATTGCCATTCAGAACTTTGATGCAACCACTTTCAAGCAGTGATTCATTCATCTTACTCAAAAGGCAACGAGATTTCATAAGGTGCTTTTAAAAACTTTTTCTAAGGCCAAAAGAGATATTTAAGACATGCTACAGATTTTGCAAATTGCAAAATCCATGACCAATGGATTTTATACTATCTTTTATGTCCCCAACTAAAACATTTCTTTAACATATGCTTACTATATACATTTTGCAGCACAATGCTAATGCACTCAAACCCTGAAATAAATCCAATTAAATTAACAAAAATGAAGCTGATCAAAGTACTTCTGTTGTTGTAAGCAAAAAGAAGTAAATAGCACAGTCCATGAAAAGTAAACCAACAAGGCCTTTTGAGTGAATACCATTTTAGCATTATGATATCAATAACAGATACATAACGAACACAGAAGCAGCACATAGGTAATGCTGATCTTCCCATCCATGCAGACCAACACAGATCAATCTCACATTTCAAGCTGGGACTAGTGATTTGTCTAAGATTGTACCACAAGGAACTTGGAAACAGTGCTTTTCCCTCACTTCTCAGTCTTAAAAATTGAACCATTAATTACTACTATTACATACTTGGCCTCTAGCCTCACATTGTCCCACTGAGACCAAAAGGCACATACAAGTCCTCCCCCCTTAACTGGGGAGAGGGCAGTTTCTGCCCCAGCAGCTGGCTGAGGAACAGCTACGCAGGAGCATCCTTTACATGCTGCCTGCCAACCAAACAGCATCGCAGGATGTAGTGGAAGCCGCACCAGAGAGAGGGCCATCCCCCCCCAGGCTGAGCCTGGGGGACCTGTTTCAGGCCTGCTCTCAGCTGGCATCGCTGGTGTGCATGCCTCCAGCCCCCAGCGCAGCATCCCATTTCAGTTCACAGCAAACGCAGAACCACACACTCTCCGTGGGTGCTCACACACCTCTCCTTGCAGGCAGTTACTCACTCCGATAGTCACCACCGGACATGCCGCTCACCCCAGCCAAAGCCTCAGGGACAGGACGAACACCTCTTTGTGTCTGCTCCTCTGAACACAAGGCAAACCTGCAGCTTTGTGCCCCGTTAATGCCCAAACCCAGCAATGAGCTCATTCCAGCTGGGTCACTGTAAGCAGCTTATCCCCTACGATTAGCAACACCGCCCGTCACTGGGGCTGCAGATGGCCAGAGGAAAGCAGCTCTCACCCATGGCTAATTAAAGCTGCGTCCTCAAGACAGCCCAGATGACGTGGGAGCCAGCAGGTCGCAACAGTTCACCCACGGCGTCCCACTAGTGTACCCGCAAAGGGCACGTGTTTACCTCCTCCGGGGCAGCGTCTCAGGAGAGGGGGCACATTTTCCTTTCTCTCACACGCAATGCGGCCCAAACTCGCCATGGTGTCCTGGCTCCTGGCAGCAGCGCCGGGCACCCACGGTCACCCCCAAAACAGCGGCGACAACCCCCAGCCCCAGGCCGGCTGGCGGCAGGGCACGATGCCCTTCAGCCGCTGGCCAGGCCCGCAGAGCCCTCACAGCCCTGTCCGGGGCGCGGCGGGGAGCGCCCCCCCTCAGCGCGACCGTTAGGCGACCGTTCGGCGACCGTTAGCCGCGCGCGCGCAAGCCCCGCCCGCCCCCCTCAGGGCCACCTGAGACATTTTTGGGCGGGGGGGGGGGGGTCAGCAACTGAACTAGGGATATTTTTCTACTATTATTATTATTTTTAATTCTAGAGCGGCATCAGCTCATTAACAAACAGTTGAGGGCACATCAGTACCCGAGGATTAAAAATGTAGCGCAGGATCACACCTGCTGCACGTCTGGCTGAGGAGACCCTGCTGCGACGCTGAAAGAGGAGCCCTGTGGTGAAGCCGGGTTGGTGCCGGCTCCCGGCAGGGAAAGGCTGTGCTCGGGCACACCGACAGGCTTAATGAAGCCGTGCTAAATCAGGTATGGACCTAAGAGCACCCCGGTGCTCGCCTTCAACACTGTCTAAACAACAGCCCTCCTCCAGAAATAAGAACCGGTCATTATAAGCCGGGAGAAAGGCCAGGTTTTTATCATCATCTCTATCTCTGATTTACTGCCCCAAATTGGCATTCTTAATTCACAGTAAGCATGTCAACACTTCTGCCCTGCTTTGCTCCTCTGAGCTGTGAGATCTGCTGAATTTCGTGCACAGCAGATCAGCTAAACAGGCATCTATAGATTTTGTAGTATCTTTTGCAATGGAAAATGTCTGGGAAGGCCTCATGAGATGTACCTTCGTGTCCATGCAAATCCCCCCAAAGCATTACATTTAAAACAGTCATTTTCAATGTGTGGTCCACAGGTCTAGGGAGGAAAAACCAGCCCATTGCCTGAGTGTCTAAATGTTATTCAGGGATCAGTACTGCCACTGTACATTTCTGTAGAGCTGAAAAGCCCTAAAAAATCATTAACTGAATATAAAGGTCTGCTCTATACTTGAACCAGCAACTCTGCAAAAACAGAAACTTCTGACTACCTAATCTTCATCCTTCCCCATTTGATCACAAGAGCAGACTCATTCCTAGCCCTCTGCTCTACCGCATGGCAGCCTGTGCCAGCAGTTACCTGCAAAAGGAATGCGCAACACTCAGAGAAATAAATCGGACTATTGCAGTTTTATGGCATTTAACATGTGCTTGGTCCAAGCATAAATGATGGTTCAGGAACAACAGCAGAGCAACAGATCACTGCACTACTTGTGTAGCATAGTGGATGAAACATCTGTTGATGTTTAAAGTGATAAAACTCAGTGGGGGAGAAAACTGCTTGTTTTTAACCATATTTAACAAATATGGTTCTAGAGCTCAGAGCAAACTTAACAGGGACTTGTGGTCACTGAAGAGTCAATGCAGCAGCAGGTCTTGTCAGAGAAATGCAATTGTAGAATACAGATGTATTATTCAAAAGTGAACCTGCTTCAGAAAAACACAGATCTTCCCAGCACTAGTATTTTCACTTTGCCAATGTTCACATGCTCTTTTTCTTCCAAGGAAACCTCTTGGACACCTTTTTCTTTTTAGGACTTTACACTGAAAGCCACAGCAGGGCACATTTATTGTGGGTAAAATCGGAATTTGAAGTTTGTAACACCCCAAGGAGTTCATCACTGCAGTGTAAAAAGCCGCGCAAACTGACTTTTCATTTCCCGATCTTAACTTACTAGCCCACCTTCATTGCCCATGCTCTGCTGTGCAGTACCCTCTACTTTTCTGAGTAAGGCTTAGACTAAAGCCCATTGAAGTCCTGCAGACCTCCTCCAGTAATGACTCTCCCAGACTCCCTGACTATAGTCACGACCCATCAGGAATACCTACATTTTCAAATGAGACATAGGTGACCAGTGATTTTTTTTTTTAACACAGAAGAACTGTGTTGATTTTATAGTTTTCTTAGAAAAATGTAACATTTCAAGTTCTGTTAAGACAGGCACCTGAAAGCAAAAGGACATTCCAAGGCACAGTATCTGCAACCTACATTTAACAGTCATTTTAAGGACATCCTGACATCCAGAAAGACATTCAACTTGCATATAAGCAACAGTGAATAAAACCCAAGGTTAGATACTGGAAGCACAAGCAGCTCCCTGGCCCAGTAAGAGCATTTTATACCAACCTCACCTGCATGCAAACCACTGTAGCTAGCATGGGGATTTCTCATCATAAATCTTAGTTAAATTATATGATCAAAACCAGTCCTCCAGAACTCCAATGTTTCCTGGAGGTGTATCTACATAAAAGCAGGCTAAACTCCTGTATTGTTTGAAAGCAGACCATGAGTCTTTTAAAGTCAGCTTGTCCAGGAATATTTTGAGTGATTCCCTTACTTACAGTAAAGAGCACGCACAGTACAAGACATGGTAGATGCAGAAGGTGCTTCCACTCACACAGACAGAATGAGATTTAGGGGGAGGGAGGGAGGAAGGAGAGTGTATTGCGATTACAAAGTCACAGCACTTAGCATGGCATCTCTGAGATCTTCTGGATTTACTGCAGAAACCCGTCTGCCTAACCTTCAGGGAGGCAGAAGAAAGTAAAATCAGAACTTCTCCTGTTTGCTCAGTAGCAGATCTTGCTCCATCAGAACAGACATGGAAGGACTGTAAGGCTGGACTGGGCGAGGGAGGCATCTGTTCGCCGTTCCTCAGTACGGGTTCTGGGCTGACTTGCTTGCGTCAGGCCATTGCGGAGAGGCATCCTGATGATCGATTGGCTCATAGCTGCTACGATCCTGGCCTGCACGGACGAGGCCTGAATGGAGACAGAAAAGAACAAGCTTGGGAAAAAAACAAAAGCACAAGAATTGAGTCCCTGAGAAGAAACCAGCAGCTCAGCACCGCACCACGTTAGCTGCTCTACCAGCTCCCCAGCACCAGTGTTCTGTGAGCCTCACGACACAGGCAGGAGGTAAGACGACTCGCCCTTCCAGACAAAGACAAAAGAACTAGGGTGCTTTTGAACATACCCCTTATCACATGAGCATCTCATTCACTGAGAACTGCTCTCCCAGTAGCCATGTGGCCATGTGGAAAGCAAGACCCACACTGATGCATAGCAGCATAACAGACAGGCTGCCAGGACAGCTCTTTATCTAGGTGAGGTGTCTGCCACGGCTAGAAAGCAATCTGAATCAAAGGTGGGCCCCAAATCCTGTGGCAGGCCCTGTTCTAAGCAGCAAGGATGCTGCCAAGCAACAGAAACGGATTCTGCATGGAAAGAAAACAAGACAGAGAGGACCAGGAAAAAGGCAAGACAGTTGAGTTCAAGATGAGGGTGCCAGATAGTATGAAAACAAGATAGAGAGGTAATTTGGCAACTACATTCAACACAAAACGACAGCACACAGTTTGTACTGAAAAGGGTTGCAAGAAAGACAGTTCAAAAGAGACTGGCAGTACAAGGTGATTGAATTCAGCCAGTGCCTGAGAAGAGACTCTCTCTCAGCCAGTATTGTGCCTGTGTTGGAACAGTGTGGGTGGAAAGAAGGAATACTTCCAACTTCCATGCAAAGGGGGAGTTACTCTCTCCTCATGATACCCACACTTTCCATGGCATACAGTTACAAGCACAGTGAGCAGCTAATAAAAACTGGCATAAACATGGCCCACAGCAAGATGCTGCAGTTGGCACACAAACCTTCTGACCCAGCTGAGACAGATCTGTCTGGCACTTGCACAGGCTGACAGAGAAGACATCCATATTACACTAGGAGAGAGGTACATGTAGCACCCTGAAGCCACTGGTTTCCTGGCCTCTCCTCCCCTGCAAGTATTCACCTCTTTTCACAGGAAGCCTCATCTTCTTTGCCAACACCAAAGCAGCACAAACAATGGCTTTCAAACACTGTAATGCCAGCTATAGCATCCTTTGATCTGTACAGCTCTTAGGAAAGCAAAAAGATAGCTGTGCAGGCTGCTGGTTTTGCCAGGGTGGATTCCCACACAGCAAACGTGCCCTGGAAGCTGCCCTGATATGAACTAGCACCAGGCATGTGTGACAAAGCAGCTGACTGAGACCACAGCATCCACCCACACCCCCTTCTCTCTGGCAAGGCTGCCACATTATCATAAGCAAGTACAACCAGGAGAAGAATAAGTGCCTACAAGCAAAGTCCCCATGACACAGACATCAGCCCCATTTTCCAGGTGAGGAAATGGAGGTTCAAAGCAATTGAGGTAGCTAGGACATGTGAGGTCCAGAGAAAGCCTGGAGTTAGAAATCCAGCCTCATGCATAATCCAGCTAGAAAGGATGCTACCTTCGCCCTCCCTCAGAAGGAAGAGAAAGGGATGGTGAAGAGAAAAGGACACCCAGAGTCTTCCAACAGGCACACGCAAATGCAAGAGGAGGAAGAGAGGAAAAGCCTCTCGGCCACATTGAATAAGAGAGACAGCAGTGGCATCAATACCATTGCGGGCAAAATGGCTGTCAGACGAGGACTCCAGGTCTGCAAGGGAAGAGAGGAAGAATATAAATTTAAGGCCTAAGACACACCAGGATGACAAAATGGGAGACCAGACATTAGCAAGAGAAAGAGGACAACCCCCCTTCTCTCATGGGGGGGTGGGGTGGGGGAACAGAATCCAGCTGCACAGAGCTCAGGCTGAAGGGTCCAAAGTGCAAGGCAATCTCCCTAACACCAGAGGAGGTGGCCCACACTGATGTGGAGGCAGGGGAAGCATCATACCTATGTTAAAGGTGTACTCTCCTCCACGCTCCCGGTACATTTGATACACAAAATAGCAGGACACAGGTTTGAGAAGGAGGCTGAGGATGGCCATGCCTACACTGAAACGCCTCAAGTCCGTGAGATAGTTCTTTTGCGGGTAGAAGACACTGATGTGAATGATGTCTGTGAGGACTGTGAGCAGCAAGCCAGTCAGGAACTGGAAACAGAGAGAATAGGACATGAACTGAATAGGAGATTGACCATTAGGAGTCAGATCTGTGTTCACACAGTCATGCCTTCACCCCAGTATCACAAATTGCTACCACTTGGCACTGACCAACATAGACAGAGAGAGAGAGATAGTCCTAAATGCATGATCTTGTATCTTTTCTTCACATGTGTTAGACACCTTCTCATGTGTATATTGCAGGGCTGTTTATTTTTGCCTGCCAGTTTCTCGAATATTCAGAGAAGGGATTATAGAGCCCCTCCAACTCAAGCACATTAAATGCTTTGAGTCCTTGTCTAGCATTACAGATCACAATAGCAGGTTAAAAAATAAGAATCAAATATGCCTCACCCCAAGGAGCAAAATAAGGAATAGTGAGTACTTCTGACCATGGTTTACGACGCTTAAGTGAAAGTCAGGCTCTCTTGAAAAAAATGGGGAGTCTGACTTATCCACTACTGTACTAGGAACAGCTGAAGATCATCACTGATTCAGAGGAGCTGTCTCTGCCCTCCACCCTCTCCCTGAGCAGCCCGGTGGGGGCAAATACCTCATACTTACCATCACGATGGCATCAAGGGAATCTCGCTGCACAATGGCCCAGATCCCCACTGCAAGTACACTGAAGTTTCCCCAGGCATAGGAAGCTGGAAAGAAGTAATTCATGCACCCCCTGCCAAACAAGACAAAAAACAGCCCTCCTTCACAATAAGCCTGCAACAGTCTGTTTGCATTCAATCCCATCTCCCACGCAAACACCTCACTCTTGGATTTAGGATCTCCTTGTGCACAGAGAGGCACATATAGGGAGTGCTGACTCCACAAGAACATCCTGTTCCTAGTTCAAAGGAATACCCTCTTTTCACCCAGGCCAAACCAGGCCAGTTATCTATCACTCACCACATTGTGAGCAGCCAGTGTACCAGAATGATGGCCTGTGGAAAAACAGAGGAAGACAGGTCAGCAAGCTGGAAAAACTATGGGAGGTTTGAAGTGAAATGACACTATTTTGTTTCCAAGGGAAGAGTACCCTTGGGAGCGATACTGGACCCACAAACCAGTGCAGAAAGCTAGCTTAGCAACTGGGACAGTGAAGACACAAAACCATTTTTCTTTGCCTCTGCTGCTGGGTATTTTCTGTAGTGCTGCACTGCAGTCATTCATTATTGCTGTCATTTCTGTTGACAGTTAATTCAGGGTCCATTTAGGCTTTTCTAAATGGGTTATTGATTTTGGAACTCCAGACGAGTTTGTACAGAAAGCCAGGCGATCTGATTTACACTGTGTTAGCACAGTTTATACATGACCAATCTGGATGCCCATCATCAAAACGTCCATGGATAGTCATGCCTGCAGCTCATGGTCATTTCACCCGGTCCTCAGTAAACCTCCTTTTACCTCCTTCAAGCCTGTTCAGAGCAGCAGCTCAACTTCACTGCCACATTAACAGACCTGAAGGTATCTGCTGGGAACCAAAGAACACAACCCTGTATAGTACACACCTCTCTTCATTCCCAGTGAAACCTCCAGAGCCCAAATGCTTGCAGTGCCTAAAGTAGCAATAAGGTAATGCTATTACGGATGCTGTACTTTGCAAAAGTCCTTAACGATCCTGATCCTTGCACTTAAGGTGACAAACTGAAGAAGCAAGAGCCTTACTGTAACAAGTGGCACAAGCATTCTCTTCACTAACACTTGACGTTTCCCGTAACCAAGGAGACATACTTATACTCTACATGCTTATTAAGACAACGAGTGGGAATAAAAAGATACCACTTCAATCTTTTATGCATATATCCATGTGTTCACTCACTTTTGAACCTGCTGGCCAATTTCAACTTTGTTTGGAAAGGGGAGACCAGTCTCAAAAATATTCACTCTCTAAACACCTGTGAAGAGTATGGAAGACAGGCTCTATTAGCAGCCTCCCAGAAGAAAGACTGAAGCCTTAATCCAACTTTATTACACATCAGAGAATCTATGAGAAACATAGATATTTTTCTATTGCTCTGCCTGTGAGAAAGGCTGCAATTGACGTTTGTATTAAGATACAAATAAGTCTAATAAGTTAGACTCAAGAGAATCCAGTCACACGACACTAACCCACAGGAAACCGTGTCTTTTCTGCTCCATTGCTTGCTGAACTATTTTGTTGAATGACCTGGATGACAGGGATGTTTGAAAAAAACCTGCAACCCACCCCTCACACCACTTATCCAATCAAGGAGAGAGAGCAGATCTCTTCCTGTGGGAAATCATCAGTCCCACAGACATTGTGAGACTACCGAGGCAACAAAGAGCCCCTTAGTGCAAGATGAAGTACAAATGCAGGATATACAAGCAGTTAAGAATATTTTTAATCCAGTCTAAATAAAAGAAGACCAAGGCAATATTAACCTCAGCATAAAAAAACCCCAACCCTTCCAAAAAACCAAAACAGGTAAATGAGTAAGTAGAGACAGGCTAAATAACTTGATTGACACAGGAAAGCTGTATGCAGAGAGGAGAATTAAGCCCTTAGAAAAAAATTAAAGATCTACTGACATTCTGCCCTGTTCACTGACTCAAAACTTCTATCCATGCTCAAAGTTAATACAAAACTAGTTGCTTGAGGAGGGAGTTAATGAAGCTGTAACATGAACAAAGTGCAACCAGGAAATTAACAGGAGTGACGCAGCTGCTGTGGCTCAAGCTGTTCTGCCAAGATACCATGATGTAGATGTCTTATGATAAGATACCATTCTTGCTTCACTGCAATACCCTAGCACAACTGATGAGCATTCATTCTGAGTAGCCTAGATTTTTTCAGAGCTTCAAACGCTGCTTAAACAGATTTTTAATAATGAATTTTTTTTAATTGTTCATGAAAGCCTACAAAACGCACCCCTCTCCCCCTCCTCCCAAATTTTACCATGGAGACGAGGCAGAAGCTGCTAATCAGTAAAAGACAAGATGTTCTTGGATAAGAATGGAGACATGCAAATAGCATTTACTCAAGAGACTAACACAACATCAGGGAAATTCTTAATGAGGTAGTATTTAATTGCATGTTACATACCCGCAAGCCCCCTCAAGGCTCACCAGTTAACATAATTAGGCATTTTTATTTTTTTTAAGCTGTCTAGATCAATACTGCAGTTATTAAATTATAAAGCATGCATAGTCATAAGGATAAAGTCAGGTAAAAACTTCCTTTCCTGGTTATTAGTCCAAGTTATCTGACAGTTCTTCAGAACACTATGAAATTAGCTGGTGGTCTTCGTATGCTTGAACATAGAAAACGTCGTGTTAATGAAAAACATTCTTTAAAGCTCACAGTCACTATCTGAGATTAGACAATTTTCCGGTAGTCTCCAGATGAGGAATCAGAAGAATTTAAATTTTTCCCTCTGCTCAAGGACTTGTGCCCCTACGTAAGAAGGGCATAAATTCCTCTTCTAAGGGAAGAACTCCTTCTAAAACTTGAACTAGTGCTGAGAGGAGTAAAATATAAAAGGTGGAATTTGTCCCCATCCCTTCTTGGCTGATAGGAGGATGATCATGTGATTAAAAGCATCCCATTGGAAATTCAGGAGAGCTGAGGGGAATTCCTGGCTCCTCCGCAAATCCCAGCATGTGATGGAACTAATTGGCAAGCATAAAAGACACTTAGTCTGTCTGGTTCTGGTTGGATGGGAAATTCTTTGGAACAGCAACTCCCTCCTTCAAGCAGGCCTCAGCACAGAACCTTCAAGCATAAGGCTGAGTTTTGTCCAAATTAAAATGCCCTGATTCCAATCACATAAAATTACAATTATTTTCTTTTATTATCTGCCTCCTTTTTTTGCAAGTGAGCTCATCTACTCTGTGAATAGCTTACATTCATCTGAGGATTCACTAACCCAAAAATAGATCTAAGTGGCCACCTGAGAGTGAACTCTTCAGGTCCTCTCATAATTATCCCACAGTGCATAGTTTCATACCCAGACTAACCTGAAGGATGTTTATTGAGAACACGGAGCCAGATTCTTCTCAGAGATGCCCAAAGAAAGAACAAGAAGCAAAGAAAAACCAGTTACAGCAAGGGAAATTTCAGCTGGATGTAAAGAAAAAATTCATGAGAGTGGTTAGGCACTGGAACAGGCTATCCAGGGAGGTTTTAGAGGCTCTATCCTTGGATATTTTTAAAATTGAGCTAAATTTTGATTTGAACAATTTGATGTAACTTAGAAGTTAGCTTTGCTTTGAGCAGGAGGCTGACCTAGATGACATATAGATGTCCCTTCTAATCTAAATTATTCTATGAGTCTATGAACTAGTGTTTAAAGAAGCCCATCTCCAAGCACAGAATGCATGTTTCCAGACACATGGATCCTAGAACATTGTCCAGGCTTGATCAAACTGAAGCTTTGTATTTCCAGGCTCAGCACAGTTATTGCAGTAATCCTTGGTGTCAAGCATTCATTGCAAAAATACGACTATGCTGCTTTCAGCACACTTTGCTGACTTTTACTACTAGAGCTGAGCCAGTAGATGCTGTTCCATGAGAATGTTCCTCATCTGCTCCAGGACAAAGCCTGCTACATCAGTTTTCTAGTTCTGCGAGTAGCCTGAAGAAAGACCTTAAGGCTAAAACATTGCTGTGTTCTGGCACAAACACAGCTCAGTCATACAGTTTTCCTGGAGCTACTTCTATCATGAGGCTTATCTTTCTAATCTCTCAGAAACGCTAAGCAGATCCTGCTGATGAATAGCAGTGGTGTTGTTGTTTCCAGTCCCCTTCTGAATAAGACCCTTCCCCATCTTTGCGATGTGTTTCACAGAAGCAGCCCCGAGCTCAGGGACAATACAAAGATGCAGGTACAATTATTAACCTGCTATTCCCTAGCCCTCCAGGCCCAGACCAGTACGAGCAGACTTGAATTGCTTAATGCTGAAAATCATTTGCCCAGGACAAGTTTGCTCTTACCTAGGAAGAGATTTGGGACTGGTTATCTGAAACCAGAGAAACAGAAAAAGCAACATTTTAGTTGCGTTGTCACGGTGGCTCATTCATTCAAGAAGCATGTCTGTTTTTCAGCTCCCCAATCTCTATCTCCCATGGTGAAATAATTCATTGGTAAACCTTTTAATTAGATGTGTGTCCTTGTTTTTCACTGTTGTTTTTAGCATAGGAAAAAAAACCAAACTGAAACAAGTTATAAACAAAGCAGAAGGCAAGATCTTTTAATCTTCCTACTGCCCAGGGAATCACCCAATAGTCCAAATTTCCCAGAGTAAAATATCAGTTGGTTTCCAGAATGTAATACAATCTACATGCCAGGCCTTGAAAAATCCATTTGCTTACTTGCCCTAAGAAATTGCTTTCCTTGGTGAGCTAGTAAGAGGGTAAAACCATGAATATATGAACTCCAAACTTTTATTTTGAACAGCCACGTTAAAGTCTTGCCGTACAAAGCTGATTTCTTAATTGTAGCTGAGATAGTACTGTCCTCCCAACCTGCTGGCAGCCAGCTCCAAGGCCACTGCTCACAGCTTTATGAATCAATAGCAGAGGAAAAAAAAAAAAAAAAATAGGATCAGCAATGCTTTCCTTCTTTGTTTGATCAAAGTTATAACCAAAGAAAGCCCCTGAAACTTGCCACACCAAACAAGACACCTAAACTAGGGAACCTGGAAAAAGGTGCACACATTTAAGTCTCAGAGCTCTGAAAATATGATAGGAGGAGGAAAAAAGGAGGAAAATTTCTTCTGTCTGGTATCAGGGAAGGTTTCAAACATGAAAAACAAAAATAGTGATTTTAGCCTCTCCTAGCTTTTGCAAAAGGTTGTGCTTCTTGCCAAAGTGAAAAGTCCAATATACCTTTGAGAAGTCCCTTATTTTCCATGTCTCTGGCTACCAGATTTTCAGTGAAAATTTCAAACTACCTCAATTCCCCCCCCCTCCAAAAAAAAGCAGAAAAGCAATTTCAGTTATCTACCAGATGATAACCCTGAAGTAAATAGGATCATCTCTCCAAGATATCTTGCCTGACAGCAAAAGCGTTGCTTCCTCAGGATACTGTGCAGTGTTTATCCTGGATTAACCCTGGTCAGCTGAGCTGGGAACCTCTGTGGACACACGTTAGTAACCAGTTGTTGTCCCAACCCAGTCCTTGGCCACTTTAGCAAACTGCCCTGAAGTAAGAGCAAACCTTGGAGTTACTGCCTGTCAGTCTTAATGACTAAGAAGTTTTGCAACATTCACCCTGGTGATGAAAAAGATTTAGAAATACCACTTATTCCTCCTCATGGAGACTTCCACTTCTCCTGAGTGGGCCTGAAGCCCAGAGCTGGCCCCGGCAGGGTAGGCCCGTCCACGGCCCGCTCTCTGCAGACGCCGACCAGCTCCCTACCCCTCTGCTCGGAGGGCTTCAGCCGAGCCCCTCGCGGCCCTTCCCACTCCCCACGGCGGAGCCCCCGGCCCTCCCTGGGCACCCGCCGCAGGGATCCTGGGCGCGGGACGGGACGGGACGGGACGGGACGGGACGGGACGGGGGCAGGCCGCCCCCGCACCGCGCCGCCGCCGGAGCGGCCCGGCCCCGCGCCCCCGCGGCCCCTACCTTGAGGCTGACAGCAGGCAGCTCCATAGCAGCGGCCCGGCCGCCCGCCCCGTGACTCCGGGCGGCGGGGCCGCCTCACGTGGGGCTGGGCCGGGCCCCGCCACCGCGACGGGCTGGCCCCGGGCCTCCCAGGGGAGGGCGGAGGGGCGGGAGGAGCCGGGACGGCGCCTCGCCGCGCCCGACGGGGGCGTCCGTCAGCGCCCGGCCGGCCCCAGGCGCCCCGCGGCCCCGTGCGCCGCCGCTGCAGGGGCTTCCCAGGCCCTGGCGGCCCTTCGTGGTGTCAGGAGGAAGGCTGCCCCGGCTGGGTGCCACCCAGCGGAATGGGGCCTCTCTGTCGCCCTTCGCATGCCCCCAGCTGAGACACTACCATCCCCAGCACTGTCTGGCACGACAGCCCTTTAGCAGTAATAAAAATTTGGGTTCGAAAGTGAAGATGTGGTGTGAGAGGGGGACTGGGCCCTGCAGGGCACCCGAAGGACAGCAGTGATGCTTCCATATCCTGTTCTGTGTGTTATTGATGTTGCCCCTAAAGCTGTCAGAGTAGGCCACCTTCACTTGCAAGCCAAACATGAATATGCATTTGGGCTATGTTGCAGTGTCCACAGAAATTAAAAATGTCCAGTTTCTCCTACCTGCCCCACCTCACCTCAGAGCTATCTCAAGGGCCTAAGCCTCAGAACAGTCTATGAATTCACAGATCCTCAAGCAAGCCACAAATGTAGCCCTATCTGGGCTATCGTTCACTGCATCCTGAGTCCTGTTGACAGCTAATACACAGCACACTGAGATCTCCAAAGACGAAGTATTAAATGCCAAAATGAAACAACTTAGAAAATGGTAACCAGAAGTGCCAGAAGAAAACTGATTAGCTGCATAGCAGCTGAACAGCAGAAAAGATAAGCTGTAAATGTCCCCCAAAAATCTCTAATTCTACCACTTTACTAGATGAAAGACTGAAAAATAACTCATCTGTTGCCGCATCCCACATTAGCTGTGACTTTCTTTCCATTTCTGTACCTTGCAGGGAAGCCCTGCCTCTACTCACAGAAGTAGCGGTATCAAATGGGATCAGTGATAATGCTCCCAGTGATGTCAAGGACTGTATTTTACCTTAAATGGCAAAAGGAAGTCATGACACCTGAAAAAAGATAAAGAGAGACTTTGACTAGCCTTATTGCTGCCTCAGTGTTTGGGTGAAAACAGCAATAGGGATGCCCTTCTGCCAGGATAGGTATCTAGCAAAGGAATAATGTTGTTATAAAGACAAATTCCACTGTCATGCTGCAGCCCAGTTTAAGCACTGTTTAGATGCAGCAGTAAGTGGGCATCTTTGCTCCTTTCAACATTTTCACTCAGTCCGAGTGAGACAGAGAGTCTCATTATCATTTATACAGCACGAGCCATAATTTGGATTGATGTGACTGCTGTTTAATGCAAAGCATTCGTTTCCCCTTGTACAATGAAAGCACTTCACTTCATTTTGTTCATCAATGTATTTTACAATTAATTCAGCCCTGCTTATTATATCCTGGGCTTGCATTTCATGGACTCAAGGGACTCAGAAGTGTCTTAATGATCTCATGGATATGAAAACAATGAGAACGATGACAGACATTATGCATTTGCACGTCCCTCACACCTATCTGATCTGTGGGGTTTATTGTTTTTTTTTCTCTGCTTTGCTTTGCTTGTACCTTGTAAATTGCCTCTCTGTATAACCTGCTGCCTCTGTTCCCTTCTCTAGGCTTGATAATTCAAAGCAACATAAACATGGTGCCAAAGACAAGTAGCGGGATAAAGAAGAAGACCCGCAGGGAGAAGCAGATGACCCAGGAGACTGGAAAGACAACATGGAGATTTTCCTAAATAGCAGACTGGTCCAGGTGAGTTCAGCTCAGTACAACTAATATAACATCCATTATGTAGATGGTTTGTCAAATACATTGGTGGTGTGTCTTATGCAGAGTGGGTAAAAACCTTTTACACAGCTGGCTCCCTTCCTGACAGCATAAAAAGGAGGCTAAGAAGGCAGAAGTGCTTTCCTTTGTGTCTTCAGGACACTGTACTCTTGACGTGCAAGATTATAGCAGTTCTGTAGGGCAGCAGAGGAACTAATACGATTGCCCCTGCTGTCCCTGTCTGGCCTGTGGAGATGGAGACAAGCTCACCCCTCACAGTTCTGCCCTTCTTGTCACTTACTCAGGGTCTAAACTGAAGATAACTAAAGATTGCAGATGACACTGGTATCTCTGAGTTGTGCCCTTGTCTCCTGAGCTGAGAGCAATGAAGGCATCAGCCCTGCAGAAATGCACGTATTATCTATAGAGCCTCTCTGAATAAGCAGTGAGGAAGGACATACAGAAGTTGTCCTGGCTCTGCAAACTCTCTCTTAGATCCCAGTGGGAAATCAGCAAGCAGAAACATTATCATTAGGACTGGAGGGGAAACTGAGGATGTTTTGTAATGCTGGCAGGAAACCTCCTCCTGCAACTTCACTGCAAAACAGTCTATGGCAAGATGATTTGGGGAGTGGGGAGGCTTATGCTAAGGCGTAATCTTGACAAACATGAAAGTCCTTTCTGATCTCACCAGGGAAGAGCTGCTCCTCTGATTTTCTAAAATCTAACTAGAGCCTTGAGATGTAATTGAGGGACTACTTTTCAAGATTCACTGGCACTCTAGAAAATGAATTGAGATAGCAGAAATGGGTTTTAGGGATGCATGTGATCACTCAAAACATTCCAAGAAAACAACATCCTTCATTGTTTCTGACAAAAAATGTGAACAGCAATGTTTTCTCCAGGCTTTATGTAGCAGAAACTCTGACTGGCATGGACTGGAACCATTTAGTATAGCATGGGTTTGAAATTGAAGCACTTTCCCACGCTGTGGATTGACAACAGGGTAATTAGCAGGGAGAGAAAGAGGGTTTCAATAAGACACCCCCCCCAAGCTAAAATGAATGAAGACTATTACAGACCTTAGACAGAATGATTCCCAAGTATTTTAATTTGTGCTTCCCCTCCTTGTCTTCCTTGTACTCATCGTTTTGGCAACTGCCGGTAATATCCCTGAGATTCAGCAGCATTCGCAGAGCAGGCAGCTGCTGAGATGATTATGTCAAATCAGCACGCTGTCCTCTCGTTTCCATGTCTAATGACTCTCACCCTTGGAGAAGTGGCTCAGAAGGATGCATGCCGCTTGGGTTCATTGTGAGGCTGCTAACAGCAGTGATTCCAGAGCAGGAGTTTGGGTGAGGCTCTGTCACTCACCTTACTTACATGCGTGCCCTGTAATTAACTGTCAAAATTATTCCACAAAGCTCTGCTATAGCTGGTTTGGGCCTGATCCAAAGCCCTTTCAAGACAATAGAAAACCTTGCAAGAGCTCTGAATTAAGCTCTCTGGGGACAGTAGAGAAGCTGAGGTTGTGTGAATGCTTAATTTCATGAGAGTTTCTCAGAATCATTTGAGAAAAACATATAAATCAGGACTTGCATGACATTGGTCTCCCTCTCTCTCATTCGGAGCTAATGCCCCTAAAAGCAGAACTGTCTGTCACTGACTGCACTGCAACTGGGAGATACTGGGAAGGAAGGGGAAAGTTGCTAAATGTAACCCAGTGATAGCATCACTCTGCAAGTGTCATGCCCTTAAGACATAGCACAGAGCAGCACTGAAAAGCTTTGCTACGCTCAGAAGTGAGTTGAACTTTCCTTGTACAAATGCCGCCTTGGGGTTTTATATTACAAACTGGGCTTGTATTCCACACCTTGGAGTGTTATTTCTCAACAGCTTTCATTTGCACTACAATTGTGAAGTCAGTATTTTATCTGGCAGATACATAAATCGGGTTGTACAATTCCTTTTGCACTGCTGTGGCTGTGCAGTATGTACACGTGTAACAGCTCACCCTTTCTGCTCCATCTCTGCAACAGCACAGTTTGGTTCAGAAAGAATGAGCTTGATCGTGGATTCTCTTTCTGAAACTCCATTGTGAGAAATTGATGCAATAATCTTGTGACTTGGTTTATAATAATTAACTCCATTTTCACTGACCTTAGACATTTAGCTAATCTCACCAATTAAGGAATCAATCACTCTTTATACTCAAGAGTTAATAGCACTCCTCAAGTGGAAGAAGCAAGAGGTCCCCTTTTGAAATCTAAAGGCTCCTGATCAAAATCCATACTTGCAGTTCGAACCTGCTTATATTTGACATGATTTGCACCACAGTCTTGCCCAAAGCATTGGCCAGGATTCTGCAAGGATTCTGTATGCAGTGTATGGGACAGTGGATAGCAGAATCACCTAGGATAAAGACCTGTACAAAATTTCCAGCTTCCCTTCAATAGCCCTGTTCCAACACAGATATCAGCTCCTGTGCTGGAAAGCAGTGTGCTATCAAACCTGTCTTTGATAATGACTTTGCACGTGGTTGTCATTGGTGTCACACAGACCAGGGTTTGAGAGCTCTGCAATTGACTGTGATCAGTTAAAGCCTATTTCCCTTTATGCTTCCCCTGACAATAGCCCTGGCAGTACCACCCACTGTTCTGCATCTGGGCTGAGGGAGGGGCTGCATTTCTCTCTCTGGGTTAACAGATTGCATCCTTGCTGTCATGGCATAGAGCTGGACCCGAACACATTTCTTTACTCATGATTTTTGGACTGAGACTGTAATGCTGGAAGCAGAAATCTAAATAGCTACATCCAACTGAGTGGCAGGTTTTGCCTAAATGCTCCTTTACAAATTCCTCCTTCAGCATATCTCCTAGCAGTGCAGATGTATGTGGGTCAGAACTACTATTGCATGCGTAGCATATCCCTGTAGTCATGACTGGGTGCTCTTCATATTAAAGGCGTAAATTATTATGCATTTGAGCATTTGAGTGAATACACAATGCCAAGGAATGCTACAACAGAAACAGGAGTGCAAAACGGAGATTTGCCTACCGTAATGGAAGACAGGGGAATTTAGAGAGGCAGCGTAGAGAGCATTCTGACCATGGCACCAGGATTAATATTTCTGTTCCTACAAAAAGTGCTGTAAATTTCCAGGTTCTTGCATTTAACATTCAAAAGACTTCACAGCTCTCTCACTCACTAGAAGCCAGGGTGTTGGGGTGATAGCAATAGAAAAGAACAGTCTTACCAACTAACAGTTTTCCTGCTTAATACAGATAGCCTGTGTTGCCCCACTATATCACTGAGGTCAATAACTAAGTAGTAATTTAAAGAAGATTTAAACATCTGGATGGTACCAGGCAGAAACTGAACGCTAGCTGCAATGTGAGTGGAGGATACTGGCCCACGTGGATCCCCAGTCTGAGCAGAGAAATTTTTGTACCAAGTGGCACAATTGCTGTGTGCTGTTACCTGAAGCAGTCAGTGCTTCCTCCTGGCCAGCTCTTCTATAGGCTTTTCTGGCTCCTGCTCCATGGTTAGGTGCAGTCAAAGCAGCAGAAGAGTTGCACAAAGGCTATCTATTATAACTTTATTTACATATCATGGAAATGCACATGCAACATGTCACAGGATGTACTACAAGGGAACAGTCTGTCCCTATCTCTTGTTACCAAAAACTTTAATTTTGGCTCACTAGGAAAACTATTACTTCCCCAGAAAGCTCCTAAAAATAATCATTAAAAATAACAGACTTGGCAGGATAACCAAATGAGTGAGAGCTGCAGGCTGGGATGTCTTGCTATATCCTTGCAGAAACCAGGTGGTTCTCTGGGAGCAAAAAAGGAAAGAAGGAGTGGGAATTGACAGTCCCAAGGAAGACAGGTAGGAAGCACTAGCATTTAACAGCTGGGGAATATCTGTCTGTAGCAATAACAATGGAGAGAGCAAGAGCTCTGACAGAGGGTCCTCTCTCACTTAGGCAGCCAGCTTCCTGCAGATCCATCTTCATCTCCTACCTTTGTTTGCACCTGGAGGCTACAAGCTTCCTATCCTCTAAGAACATCTGATCCTTAACAGACATCTACCACTCTTCTCAAGCAATAGTTAAGGGGCAAAGCTCAAGCTCATCTACCATTTGACCTGAAGGATCTTTCATATCTTGCCTGTGCTGAGAGGAGGTGTTGCAACTGAAGCGCCTTTCCCCTGCCTCAGGGCATCGGACTGGCAGTGAGGATCATTTCCTACTAACTGGGAGAGGGGGACCCAGCTCCATGGCAGGGATGTGCTGAGGGAAGGGAGGGCGAGGCAGTCCTGGTATAGAAAAGGCTGAGACCACTCTATTCATAAATCATCACCAGCAGCAGTCTTGTTGGAGCCTCGCATGTTCAGAACCTGCAGCTTCAATCATTTGCTTGACTTTTTCTCTAATCCCCATTGCTAGGTATAAATGGTTTGTCCCCAGCTCCAGACCCTTCAGGCGGGAAATAGAGTCCCACCCTTCTAAACATTAATGAATGATCCCTGCTCCCCGTTGGCTGACTCGGGCTCCACGCAGCGTCCTTTCCTTCGGGTCACTCTTCGGTTCCGGTGAAATTTGGCATAACAGCGTAGCCCTATGGAAAAGGAACACATGGTGAGCAGGAGGGACCAGGGCTCACTGCAGCAGTAACAGCAAACAACTAGCTCCCAGCCTCACTTCATGACATAACCCACTACACTGGGGACAGTCCCAGGACGAGAAAGCTTGGGCCATGTCAGATGAGGTGGGGAGGGTGCATTGCTTTCTGGACCCTTCTGTTCTGTTTGGCTCACTGTTCTTGTCTGGGATTCATTGGGCCAGGCATAAGGTTTCACTAGCTTCCTGAAATACCAATGAATTATCCTGACTGTTTCCAGCGATTTTAAGGAAGCCTCGCTTGGCTCTCCCCTATTACTTCCCATTACTGTCTAAGTGATCTTTCCATTGGGAAATTACTGTAGACTTAATGTGCAGCAGCAGTAGCTGGGGAGCTCCCCTTGCTATTTTTTTTGAAGCTCCAGGAGAGGAGGGAAGAGACTTTGAAGTGTTATTATGGGGGGGTGGGGGTGGGGGGGAAGGGGCAGTCTGATCCAAAGCTTATTGCTCATCTCCTTCATTTTCTCCGTTTTCAATGCTAGAATTGCAGGGTCTGAAGGAAGCAATCTGGTATAGCCTTGATGAACACTAAGGAAAAAAAATCTTATTTGTAAAAAACATCAGTACATAGCCTCCCATGACAGTGGGAGGGAATGGGAGCATTTTGTCAGGGTAAGAGTCATCTGTTTCTGGTACTGGTATGTTTGTCTTTTGTTGTCTATTGTCTGACTTTTTGCCACAACAGAATGCATAGCAAGTTGGGCTATACTGTGTGGAAATAACTCCCACAGAAGCCCCGATTTTCAGTAGCCCAGGATCATTGGGGTTCTTGGAAGGAGCTGATTTGATCATCCTGGAAACTGCAGTCCTATTTACTTCCAAAGCAAACAGCAGATAGCAACAGTGCCAGCACCCCCAGAGTGGGGGAGACTGAGGATTTATAGCTTCTATAATGAGACAGCTAATAAAACTGTCTTTGAGTACTTGTACACTGGAGACCCAGCCAGTGTCACAGGTCACTGAGCAGCCTTTTGGAGTGCGTGTCCCTGGGCTTTGTTGAGACCAGGCTACCTTGAGGATGGGTTTCTGCCCCTCATTACCGATTCCCCCGGGCAGTCAGGCCTCACATAAGAAAAGCACACAAGATTAGATGCTCTGCTCTTATCAAGTATCTTCTATCTTATCTGGACTTTACATCTCTGGGGATCTTTTTATGCTATAAGGGATCCACATTTGGCATCAACTTATAACTAGCTTAAATATAAAGCAGGGTCCTGAGGCAGCCCTCATGAGACTTGCAAAAGCACTTTTCTAGGCTAATCTATCAGAAGATCCTCTTTGATGAGGACCTTCTAATGTTGCATAACGCACCCAAGGTGAAGACTATCCTTTAGGCCTGTTACTTCCAGGAAATCAGTCTGTTTAACTGGGTAAAAAGTAGGTGAAGGCACCTGGTCAAAGTCACTAGGTACCGACACAGGTCACAAAACTTAGCAACAAGAGTTTTGTTCTAGCAGAGAAGACCCAGTGAGTGGAGCTGATCCTGAACACGTTCAGATTAGAAAACTGCCTTTCGACATCTTCACATTGTAATTGTCTATTAAGGGCTGCTGTGGATTCTCCGGAAACAGTTTTAAGAAACAGAAGTCTGTCCTGTCCACACCAACAAAACTGCTACAGTTTCAGTGGAAATTAACTCAGGAGAGCCCTATTAGGCATAAGGTCATGTAAAACAAGGATAGTAGTCTGACTGGTTTTATAGTCTGTGAGACTTCAAAGCACCATTGAGGTGTTAATATACTGTGGCTCATTCTGTTAAATAGGTCCAGAGATACTAGGATACATATTTTTAGGAGGGAAAACAAGATATCCCAGATGACTCATAGGTCACAGTGCGAGTCAATGACAGGGGAAGGCCAAGAACAGCAGAGCTTGGCTCCTGTTTCTACCTACAAACCACTAGTCCCAGGCAACTCAGTTAACCACTAAGCTAGCTGGAAAGGGGGAACATGAAGCTGAACTCACCTTCAGTGCACATACAGTCATCATAACATTTGTTGTTAAGGCCTCGGTTATGTGGTTTGCAGAGGTGCTCACGCAGGTCGCAGCAAGAGCCTGCCAACACAGAAACGGGGGTCAGCATAGCTGATTTGTCCCCTTGTAAGGCTACTGACACCCATGACAGCTCCACATTATGGACATCATCTGTTCCCAAAACACACCCCAGAGAGCCTCTGCCCATCCCTCTGCGTACGACTTTCTGTCAGTATTAAAAATCAGGATACTGATGCTAAAACCCAGGCTCATGTTTGATGTTTAAAACATTGATCTCATTTGGTCGATCTCTCAGCCCCTTTGGAGAAGGGGCTCTGTCAGACTGTTCCTGACCTGGGAGGCAGTCAAGGTGATGGTCACATGGCTCTCCTTCAGCTGACACAGTTTCATTCCCACTGTTGGGGTTCTTACTGCGGCGTTTCTCTAGGGAAAGAACAGATGCTGATAGCAAATTTCACACCAGTGTGTTTATTTTGGTAACTGAATTGTTCCAGGGTGAAAACAGCCTCAAGCTTCGGGAGTCTGAGCTCTAAACCTTCAGCTTAGTCTTCTCGCTACTTCTCAGCCCCTCATCTAATCATTTTTCCCTTACCCTCAAGCTATCCAACTAAAACGAGAAACAAGCTGAAACGGAACCCAAAATACAATCGGCATTATGCGCTTCCTCTCTCGCCCCACCACTTCCCCTATGATCTCACATCTTTCAGCATGGCTGTGAACACTAACCATAGGCCAAGCCTTAGAGAATGACCTTTGGGAAAGAGGACAGGGAGGTCAACAGTGGAAGTATAGCACCTTTCTTTTTAGCAGATGGCCACATTTCTGGTTTGAGGTCTTCATAGTCTGTCCAGTCAAAGAGTGCCATATCTAGGGTGGGCATCACATCCCCATCTTGCCTGAGGCGGGCCTGCAGACCACAAGGAACCAAACAGACAATCAATTACACATCCACAGCAATACTCAAGTCTTTGCAAGTTTTCCTGGTGCTTTCAGACCTTAATAAGGCCTCAGGTTCCTTTGCCTTGTCTACTGGGGATTCTTGTCATCTCATTTTCAGAAGGGAATTAGTTCAAGGATGAGCTTGTCTAAAACATTCCTCATTCCCTTTTTCCAGCAGAAGTCAAGAGGGAAGTTTTCAGTGCTTCTATTTGAGGAAGAAAGGCCAGTGAGGAACATCAGGATATGATGCCTCTCCAGCCAAGTGCTCCTACTGTCTCTTTGGTCCTTGAAGCTGAATGAACGTGGCTAGCTAAGGGAGAAGTAAGGGAGGGAAGAGAGAAAACTAAAGGAGCTCTTTATGAAGAAGTGTTTAGATGTCTCCAAGATAGAGGGCTGCTTTTCAGGGAGGGCTTTGGTTTTAGGCAAACACTTATCTCTAAGTGAAAAAAGGGAAACTAGACTCTAGCTGCAGGAGATTTCTGCCTGTATCAGAGGTACAGTGCAGTTACCAGCTGTTGCTTTACCTGTGACCGCGGTGATGTGGCTGGAAGAACAGGAGGCTCTTCTGTAGAAGCTGCCAGTTCCAGTGCGGTGAAGTGAAGCATGGTGGGAGTCAGACTTGTAGCCTCCTCTGCCTGGAGGTTTTGAAACTGCTCTTCAAAACTTTCAGGCTTCTTGTACAGGGAACTTGGCCCAACATCAGGAGTCTTCCCTGTAGAGGGCAACAGGTACAGCAACATTAGCTTTCTCACCTTCCTTTCTGTGCACTATAAAAAGATTTGGGTCAAGGAATCCAAATATCGTCCAGCCACTGGCCAACCTTCCATCACCCTGAACTGCCATTTATACCACTGCAAAGCAGAGTCATGTGCTATTAGATCGAAGTGATAGATCAGGCCCAGAGTAGATGCATCTTAGTTCTTACACACTCAAGTCATACGTAATAGCACCTTGCTGAAATATAGATATATCCTGCTTAAGAAGCAATGGATTTCTTCCTAAGGAAAATGAGAGTCTTCAAAACTTCTTCAAGCTATAGACATAGACAGCCAATTATTTTGGGAACAATCCTTGTCCTCTGGTCTCAGTAATATAAAATGTACCTGTTTAGCCGTTTTTAAACCAATGTCTTAAGCTGCAAATTCATCTAGACACACTCTTATTTCATTTTAAGATTAGGTTATTTTAATTTAGCTCATGTCAAGACCTACCTAACTTGAAATAGGAGTATCTTCACAGACTGATCGCTGGTTTTGCTAAGTATTAGTTTAAATATACACCTGAAGTTAAACCCAAGAAACAATACCCGTTTTGTACTCTGCAAATATTACTTCAAACCAGTGTCTGTTGCATGCTCTTCTGTATTGCTTAACACAAGTTGTTTAGTCAGTCCCCCGAGAAAACAATAGAGCTCTTCTTACTGCATTAGGGAGGAGTGATAGCTGGAAGTCAGGGCCAGACACCAAACTTGTCAAATGGCGTAGATGGACATAGATTGCCAGGCTTTAATAGGACTAGAGATATACAGCACTGAGCACACCATACCACACTCAAAAACTGGCAACATTTTAAGATAATTAGTGCAGTTTCACACCTGCAAAAGTTATATTTTTATAGACAGCTTTTTTTCTAACTTAATTTGGCTGAAATATAGAAGAATACAGGCTCTGATGAGAAGAAACTTGTCTTCAAGCTAAGTAGGGTTGTTTTATTATTTGTAGTTCTGGTCATGTTTTGAAATCACTGGAGAGATTAAGCATGGCTTGGACATGCTTGTTTATAATTGAACCATTTGCTCAAAAGCAGAAAAAAACAAAGCAGGCCACCCCAAAACACAAAACAAACCCCAGTCCCAGGAACTTTCAGAACTCCCCCCATAAGGCAAACCAGGTCATTTTCACAAAATCGCAGCCAGCAGTGAAAACCTCTGATTCTGGAGTTCCATTTCTTCTTGTGCCTCTTCTGTTTGGCAGATTTCCCCCCAGAGCAGGCACACATCCCACACCCTCCACACACCCATATGGCTCAACCACAGCTGCCTCTTCTTGCCCTCACACAAGCGACACTCATTTCAAGTGACCCAACAGCCACAGCTTCCCTTGGAGCTCAAATACCTCTGTGGTGTTTCAGTCTGTCTCTGCGGCTGTGCCGCCGGTGCTCTCGGTTCTGCTTCTTTCCCCTCTCAGACCCTGGGGATTGGTTCTCCCTCTCAGGATATGGGAACTCAAAACCCAGGAACACATCCTTATCCTGTTTCAGGGCTGCTGGCTGTCCTACCGTTGCCAGCTCTTCCACGGCTGGAGCTCCGCTCCCCGTTCTGAGGGCCTCCTCCCCGGCTGGCTGCCCTCTAGGAGGCATGGCATGGACCCGCTCTTTCTTGGCCAGTCCATGCTTGTGGTGGTGCCCACTTCTGGGCTGCTGTGGCCACAGCTCTTGGTTTTGAAGGTGGTTGTTGTTCTCTGGGACATTTTTGAGCTTCGTGCCAGGGTCCAGGGAGACTGCAAGGCTGACGTCAGAAAGAGCCAGTATGCACAGGACAAGGAAAGGGGAGAAGGAGGTGGAAAGAGATGCCATAATCCTGGGTGCTCTGCCTCACCTGCAAGTGAAAAACAAAATGAAACAACTAACTTGTAGGAACTGCAAAGGCTGCCAAGATTCAGACTGAGGGCACCTAGGTGAAAGCAGTTCAGGTGTCCAGAGCCGGGAGTTATTCCCTCCTTGGTTACGTCCTCCTTTCCCAGCCCTGGTTATAGCAGCTGAGACACACGTGCAGGGCCTGCAGGGATGAGAGGTCCCAGTTTCATGTGCAAATGAGGGCCATCAATCAGTGGGACACTTCCCTTTGATTCCTGAGTAGCCCCCCACCCTCCCATTCACGGCCTGCCAGCTGAGGGGCTGGGGATGCTGGCTCCTGCAGGCCAGAGCCCCCAGCACCGGCACAGCACCAGCTGTCGGGCTAGGGCTGTTTGCTGCCAGGTTGGCATCCTGGGCCTGGCTGGCACCAGCCCCCCACCTCACAGCTGGTTTCCTTGCAATGAAGACGTCAAGATGAACAGAACTGGAAGCAGATGGTGGCCTCGCAGGACTGGCAACAACAACAGCCTTGAGCAGCTCAAGATGGACAGCCACGCGCACGCGCACACACACACACACACACACACTGCTTCAGAGCAGCTAAAACTGGCCAAGGGGAGAGAAAGCACAGGAAACTTTGTGCTGATATCTCATGGTGTAGCAGGGAAACAAACGTCCAGCTGTCAGCAGGGCAGGGCATGCTGGTCTTAGATCAAGGAGCAGGGAAGCAGGCTGGATTCTCCCTGCATTGTCCCACTTTCCCTCCCTGACCCTGCACCAGTCACTTCATCTCACCCTGCAGGTGACACCATCACTAGGAGGGTAATTTAAGTCCAGAGAACACTTGGAGTCCCGCTGCACAGTGGATGTAGCGTATTCTCACTCATTCTGCTTCAGTGCTGTATTTTCAAGGGACTTTCTTCATCCCTGGGTTTGCGTGAAGAGACCTGGCTTTGGGAGACTGGACAAGTTAGAGACTTCTCTAATTAGGTCACTCTCCCCTGCTCTTTTCCGTAGAACGCTCTGCATTTCCAATGCAGTCTTTCACCTTGAGGCAGCTATTTCAGACCATCCCTCTCAGTCTGGGCAGCATGAAGGCATGCTTAGAGCCAGAGTTCCCAGTGACACTGGTTGTCGGAACCTATGCCTACATTAATATAAGAAATATCGTCACAAAGCTACAACCACAGCTCTTCACTTCTCAACCCTCTCCCCCATCTTCCCTGCACCCCCACTCTCCATTGCTCCTGATGTGCAGCTGCCTGCACCAAGTGAACAGCTTTGCTACACAACTGCAATGGCTTATGCTCCCTGCTTCAGCAGCTGTGCTGCTTGACAGTGTTACCTGTGAAGGGGATTGGGTAACATCCCTTGGGGCCAGTCCCAATGCCTTGTTGTGGAGCTGGCAGGAAGCACCCTAAAAATGACCTTGTTTCTTTCTTTCCTCTTTTTTTTTTCAACCCATGAGGCAGATCTGAAATGTTTTGAGTCAGTGAAATCTCTGCCATCACAGCAGCCCCAGCTCTGGGAAGCTCAGAGAGAGAGGTCTCCATCCTTTAAGTGAAAAACCCTGCTCACGCATTCACTAGCAGGCTCTGCCTTCCCAAGAGTCACCTCTGCCATTGCTCAGCGCCTCAGAGGTGGCTCATCTCATGCCTGCCAGCAAGTCCAGGCCTCCCGTGGAAATAGGCAGGCAGCACAGGGGCCTTTTCTTTAATGCAATGTCTGAAAAGCAGGTCTTTCCACTGGCCATAAAAGACAACAAGCTGCGAGTTGAGGACTGATTTGGGAGGTGCTCGGTAGCTCATTTGCTGAAGGCATAACACTACAAAATAGTATTTTACTGGCAGCTACTTGGAACAAAGGAAAACCAGACTGACAGCTAAAGCCATTAGCAAAGCACTTGAAGTTCCTGCTTCAAAACCAGTGGAACAAAGAGCAACCAAGCAAAACCAAAGCTCTGCATCCACTATCTGCTTTTTCCAGGATTTTCTCTTTAAGAGCCAGAGCAAACCAGCTGGATCAAGGCAACACACAGAACAACTCAAAGAGCTGGAGACAGCATCTTACCTTTTCATCTGTAGGCAAAACGCCAAAAGGAGAGAACAAGTGCAAAGCGAATGTGAGGCACGTGCTGCCAGTCTCACGAATCAGTCACACACATACACGAGCCCTTTGATGATGAACCTGACAGACACATTAGCTGCAGATACTGACTTCTTGCAAGAGCTAGAAAATACCTAAATGCTGCAGGGCAGTTAAACAGAAGGTCTGCTTCAAAGGGCAGGGGGCATTTGTTTAAGATGCCCGGCTGTCTTGTTGGCATGACACAGCATGAAAGTGCAGCTGAAGCACGTGGGTCGCCTCATCTCTGCACTGGTTCAAGAGGGCATGCTAACACGCTGTATTACTGTGTCAGTGGGAGCCCCATATTAGTAATGCAGATAAATACCTGTACTGCACTGCTCTCAGGAGAGCTCTGAGCTGTTTGTCCAACCAAAACAGTGCCTGGACAAGTTTTGGTACCTTAGGCAAATGCCACGCTGCTGTGTTGGAGGTACAAAAGTCCCGGCCTTCTCTCAACCACCTGTCTCTGTGACCCGATGTGCATGTAACTTCAGAAACCTCTTCCTACCTCCCCCTAGTTGCACTACAGAAGCTGTAAAATTCACACATCCAATAGGCAGCTAAACACAGCAGCATCCCTGATTCTCCTCAGTGCTCAGGGTCCTGATGTCCGAGCTCCAAAGCAAACTCCACCTTCCCCTCTCTCAGGGCCCCAGTGCACAAAGAAGCCAGTGCCAGCCCAGGGCTCCTAGGTGTCCTGACCTCAATGTCCTCCCTCTGCTGAGCCACCTTTTCTGCAGAAAGTGAAATCCTGCCCGGGGCTGAGACACATGCCTGGCAGAGGGAAGCCTGGCCTTGTGAGGAGGTGCCTTTCCCAAACTGCTCTAAAACAAAAGCACATGTTACATCGGGTCCAGCATTCATCCTCTTCTTAGGGCTGGTATATTAATAAAGGAAAAAGCCAAAGCATTTGCCAAGCTAAGCTGCTCCTGTAGTTCTCCACATTACCAGACCTACATCCTCCTAATTCATCCTAGCACCTTGCACTTCCCTCAGAAATATAAACCTCCTGCCTCTTAAAGTAACAAATCTGCCTACTAACAGGAGAATGTGTCAAGCAAAGATAAGGCCTTAGAGCTACCTGTGGTGCAGGCTCAGGGCTGATGAATGAGTTGCAGCGCTGTGTTGTCTTTCAGCCACTAGTTCTGATTCAGGCAAAATTAGATTTTTTTTTTTTTTTTTTTTTTTTTGCATCTTGGGTAACTTTCCTGTGGACTCACTGATATAATTAGTATTAGTCTGCTCTCTGCTTGTAGTTCTGCAAGGCAGCCTGCACTGAATAAATACACATAAACTCAGGCATATTTTCCCCCTAAGAATATGGCTCTGTCGCCTTGCTGGAGAAGTAGGCTCTGACACTGCCCCTGCTGCATTTGCTTTGTATTTGACAAAGCAGGGACATCAGATCGATTACATTCATTCATATGTTTGACCACATGACCGCATGATACCTGAGAGTCCTCGCCTTATCCTTTCACAAATGTTATTCCTGTCAAAGCAAAGGGGACCAAAACTCTTGAACCCAGAAACAGAGAAGATCGAGATCCTTTATCATCCCAGACCACAGATGATGCCATTTGCACACTCAAGGGCTGAACCAAGCTAGACCCAAGCCTGTACTCTGGGCCTGATATCTCTTTGGCTCTGGTAAGCTCAGGCTTTGGCAGGAGTGTATAAAGATTTCCTGGATTTGAAACAATCTCAAGCTGCAGCAATAGACAAAGCGTATGTGCATCTACATGTGTGTCATGTGCGTGAGTGGCAGGGATGCTCGACAATGAGCCCAGCTTCGTGTGCCAGGCTCCCTGTAAATAAGAAGCCGTGGAGTGATGGATGGGCTTGGGAAGGCCTGGAGGAGAATGGCAGGGGTAGGCTCTGTGCTAGCTGACAAGCAGAGAGCTGGCTGGAGCCAGGAGGATGGCATTGTGCAGATAAATGAGATTTGACTTCCCTGCTGGGTCTCTTTCCATCTGTTTTTCTGTTTCTGGAGGCAAATGCTGGGGAGTTTCATATACAGTCTGCCAATAGACCTTCACATTTCAAAGTGATCACCTCCCTCCAGCTTTCTAGGGCCCCCCAAAGCAGACAGGAAAATCTTTTTTCCCTGGGGGAAGGTAATACCACTTTTCTCGTCTCTAGCATTTCTTACATACTCACTTTGTAACGAATATTTTTCTCCCTATTGGCCCAGGCATCTTCAGGCCTGACAGAACCCCTGGCTCACAGATCTCCTGTCTTCAGAGCTGCCCTTTTCTTTTTGCAGGTTGCCTTTATCCTTTGCCACCTTTTCTCTGTACTCTGCCTTTCATATTTATCTGACCCCATGGTTTCCTTGTCCCTCATGACAGTTTTTGGTGTGAAAGCATTCCCCTCTGCAGAGATTTAGGCTTAACCTACTTGGATCCCATCACCACCCTTTGAGACATCCGTTTTCCTTTTGCCTGTGTCATTTTTCTCTCACTTTTTGCTATTGCTAAATATCACTTGGACTGCAGAAAGGGCCAAGTTCAGGTTTACTCTCTGCACTAGTTGCACTAGTAGCACAAGAGACATGGAGACTAAGGTCTGCGGTGGGGGGGGGGGGGGGGCAGGGGGTAGCTGTAGTTGCCTCTGTGTCCCCGCAAAGTGTGGCCCTGAGGCAACCCACAGTCAGTGACCACATGAAATGTGGCTCATTCTCCATTAGATGAAGGGCTGGAACTGGGACTCGCCATCTTTGCAATGCCCAGACACGCGGGTAGGCTGGCAGTTGTATACTTGTCACTAAGTCATTGCTAAGCTCCAGCACTTTGGCTCCGATGGACACTCAATCCCTCGCAGATCTTTCATCCCACTATTTGCCTCTGGCCTTGAGCCGTAGCCCTGCCACCCTTTCTCTTGCGCCTAGCTTGACGCACACGGGGAGCTTCCCTGCGCGCAGTGCGTAAGCGTGGCGGGTGCCGCACCAACACCCTCCAGGCACAGACCCGCCCAGCGGGAAGTGGAAGAGGGGTACACGGATTAATATGCAGTGCCCTCTGCTCTGCTTCCCGCTGGGACTTCACGGCGTGGCTGACACAGCCATCACTGGTGAGCTGCTATCAAACAGTCTCCTCTACCCAATAATGAGATTAAAATAGCAATGAGTCTGAGATTAGCATCCGAGATATAGTCGCTTGCTGTCAGCACAGCGGAGAAGACTCTCGCGTTTAATGCACAATGCCTGGTGACAAATGAGACACAGTCAATAGGAAAGGTCATCGCTCACCCGGCTGGAAAGCACCCGCTAGTGTGACGTGGGAGGAGGGGGCAAATTTGGCCCCGTCTTCACTGTTGGGAGAAGTGGGTATATCCCTGAGTGGCACAACATTTAGGCTGTGCTTTCAACATTTTTCCTTGTATGTCATTCCCACTTTGAACCAAAATGTGTAGGATTAATGCCTCCTTCTGCAAAGGGAGAGGAGATGGGAATACCAAACCATTTCCATTAAACCCCTTGTTTGATGGAAGACTTCGGCTGTGAATTGGATAAATGTCACTTAAATCCTACATGATGAATTATCGGCTGTAATAAGCCATTAACTGATGCCAAATTGATTTAATTCCGAAATGAGATCTCACTTCTACCAACAGAGGAAGAGCAGAGAACAGCCCGCGGGGCCCTGCAAACACAATGCCTCGCCGGGAGGAGCTGCCCTCGCCCCTCGGCCGCTCCCCGCGGGGGTCCGGCGCGGAGCCGGCACCTGCCCCGGGATGGGCACGGGGCTCCGGCAGCGAGCGCCGGGGCCCCGTCCGCGGCCGCCTTGCTCCCGGGGAAGGGCAGAGCCGCCCCGGGAGGGAGCTTGCGGCGGCCCCGGAGGAGCCGGGGCTGGCAGGGGGCCGCGGGAGCGGGCGCGAAGCCGCCCCGCGCCGCGCACGGCGCTGCACGTCGCGGCCGCCGCACCGGCACGGCGACAATAGCGCTGCCCGCGGGGCCCGGGCTCGGCGCGGCACCCCCGCCCCGCCCCGCCCGCCGCCGAGGCACCGCGCACCGGGGGCGTCCCGGCGGCGGCGGTGATGGGCGCCCGGCGCCCCCGGCCTTTGTCTGCCCCGGGGCAGCGGGAAAGCCGCCCCCAGCCCGGCACCCCTGCGCCCGCCGAGGGAAGGGGCTCGCCGGAGCACGCACCGGCGCGGCGCTGCCTACCTGTCCGCCGCTCCTGCGTCTGGGCTGAGCCCGGCGGGGCAGGGCAGGGCCGGGCTGGGCTGGGCTGGGCTGGGCGGTGCGGTGCGGTGCGTGCGGCGGGCGGGGAGGCAGGTCTGCGGGGGGGTGCGAGCCCGGGGGGAGGGGGAGGGGGAGGAGGAGGAGGAGACAGGGGGCGGCAGTGGGGGAATGTGGAGGGACCGGGGACGCCGGGGGACCCGGGCGTGGGAGGTGCGGGGGGCTGCGGGGGCGGCGGCGGGGGCGCGGTGCCGAGGGGGGCCGGGGGCGAGGCAGCGCGGGGCGGGCGCTCCCGGTGCCCGTCGCGCCGCGGGCCGGCGGCGGCAGCCGCAGCCCTTCCCCGGCCGGGAGCGGGGCGGACAAAGGGAGGAGACAAAGGCGGCGACATCCCGGCGCGGGGCGCGGCGGCGGCGGCCCCCGCTCGCCGGCCCCGCTCCCCGCAGGGGCTGCCCCGCGCTACGGCCCCCGCGGGGAACGAGGGGGCAGCGTCCCCCGGCGCCGGGCACCCCAGCCCCGCTGCAGCGGAGCCAGCTGCGGCCCAGGAGCCCGGGGCGGGGGGGCGCCCGGCCGGGGCCCGCGGCGAGCGGGGCCGCTGCGAGGTGTCCGGGGCGGCGGGGACCGGACCCCGGCGCCCCGCTCCTCCCGCCGCCGGGGGCGCTAGGGCCCGGCGCCGCCGCCGCCCCTGACGTCACACGGCCGCGCCGCCGCCCGCGCGGCTGCGGGGAGCAACGGTCGGCGGCGCGCGGCGGGGCTGGGGACGCGAGGCGGCAACGGTCGCCGGGGAGGCGGTAACGGTCGCCGCGGGGGCCCTTGGGACGGTGCGGGCGCCTGCGTTGGGGAGCGGGACGAGGGGGGCCGGCGGGCTGCGCGGGGTGGGGGGGGACGAGGGGAGCGGAGGGCTGCGCTGGGGCACGAAGCGCGGGCTCCGAGGTGCAGGGTGCAGCGCTGACCGCGGTGTTCCTGGCTCAGGGTGGGCGAGACAGAGGCACCAAGAAGTAGCGCTGCCGCTCCCGAAAGGCGTTGTCCTGCCGCGTGTCGAGGAGTGAGAGGAACGGGCGTGCGAGGAGGTGAAGCAGGAGGTTCCCCTGCTGGTTCTCCTTGCTCTGAGGCCGCGACTCCCAGGCCTGACACGAGCAAGGGCAGCCCCGCAGGAGGCCTGTGCTGGTTGTGCTGGGTTCGCTCAGGAACCCGCCTAATAGGCATCATCATTACAAAGTGATGTATTGCAAATTACATGATCTTGTCTCCTTTGTTTCCCTTCATCTTTTTGAAATTTCTCCAGTAAGAGTTTGCTAGCTTCCAAAAAGCATCACGAAGGAAGTGCAGACTGTTTTTCCTGGTGCCCACTCCTTGCCATCTCTCAGTGCTCTGTTTTATGCTGAAACAACAGGACCATTTTTTCTGAAAACTGCCTTTATATGTATATGGGAAGAAAATTCCAGTGAGTAGATGAACTTCTGCCAACTGCAATGTTGCTCCAGTCAGTTACTCCAAAACCTTAAGTCAAGGGAGTATTAAATATGTGGTGCTTAGGCCTAATCTTGTGACTGTACTTAAGGGTCGGTCTTTTGGGATGCTGTTGCCTTATCAGGGCCTCTGCTTAGGAAGGGAGGATGTCCAGGGGTGAGGATGTGAACCTAAACCTCTAAAAAACATAGATTCTTTATGCTGCTCTGATACAGACTTTTCTTACAAATTTGATAGTCACAGTGGCTGAGGTCCTAGAAAGTGTTTAAGTACCTTAATTCTTTTTTTTTTCAGCAGGTCATTAATATTCTAGAGGGCTTTTGTGTACAGTGATTAGATTCTGATTTTAAAAAAGGGAGAGGATAATGTCTCCTTGCAGCTGAAGCAACTTGAAAATCAGTCTGTGGCTTATCAGAGGCCTATGTAAGAAACCTGTGTTATCAAAGGGAAGCACAGTGCTGCCTGGAGGCATTTAAAGACACACGCAACGTATGAACAGTGGTGCTACTAGTGGTTAGAGTTTGCATGCATATAAAGAGCATGGATAAAATAATGAAACGAGTTAAAAGCATGTGATAGGAAAGGGAGCACGCTAGCTTAAAGCATGGGTGTTTAAGGTACTGACACAACTATATAAGGAAAGCTGAGCCCCAGTGTCTGCTGTTTGATTGTTGGTTCATGATATTCAGTTTGGCCATCTATTGTGTTGCCCTGAATAATTGTCAGGAATTTGTGTGACAAATTCCATGTTAAATTAACTTTGTGGCTCTGCAGGGTTTGGCTGTGTTGTGTGGTGCTGGTGGAAGATGCAGATCCTGGCATGAAACAAGCAATGTTTCATAGTGGTGTTGTGAGAAGGAACTTTTCAATTTTCTGGGTTTATATGTTAGAATAGGGTATAGGGGTTAGAAAAGATTGTGAGGTCTGTTAAGCTATTAGACCACTTCTGTGGCTTTTTAAAAACAAATACTATGTTTCCTGTGCTGTTAAAAAATGGTTTTCTAAGCTTCCATAAATATTAATTCTCTAGTCTTGGCAAAATGCATCAAAAAGGGAGGGAAACAATGAAGATCTGTAAACTGGACCAATTGTCTGTGGCTTTTTTTTTTTTTTTTAAAGAAAACCCAATTAAAAAAAGTAGAAATTAAATCTTGAGTAATCTAACACTGTTGAGGTTTGAGCCAGAACACAAAAATGCTGTCTTTTTGCACTGCTTGTGATTTTCAGGCCCATGTTTTTGGAATGAAGGGTGCTTAAATGTTTCCCAGTGTCCTTTTGTCAGGGCAGTGTTTGTATACTTGTCACTAAGTTAGAGGACAGTATATTCGCCTAAGCTCCATGGCACGAGGGAGGTGGGATGGTACCATAAGTCGACTATATTAAGACTATAAGAGCCCAAGGATAAACACAGTCATGGTGTGATTCCTTCCAGGTTCTTGGAAAGATGACCACTCTCACACGGCAGGACCTTAACTTTGGACAAGGTAGGATGTCGTGCTACGCTGTATGCTAGTATGCTTGTAAGGCGCCCTGTTTTTACTTGAGCTTATGCAATTGTTGTGAAGACAAAGCCAGTCTTATTTTGGAGGGTCACTCTACCCCTAAGCTTTCAGTACCTAAAGGGAAGGAAGCAAAGTTTATGCAGGGAAAGACTGTTTAACATATTGCTGTGTATGCTTCCCCCTCCCAGCCCACTTCATCTCTTTTGTTTTTCAGTTGTTGCAGATGTTCTTTCAGAATTTCTGGAAGTGGCTGTTCACCTCATCCTGTATGTCAGAGAGGTTTACCCCATTGGGATCTTCCAGAAGAGGAAAAAATACAATGTACCTGTCCAGGTGGGAGATTTTTCATGGAAGTAGATACCTATGTGGATAAGCAAAATAGCAGAGGTCAGTTAGCACACTCACCAGAATAAACTAAGTCACTGCCAACAGTTCTCTTAATGTGCAAACTCACATTCAAAGAATTCATTTGCTCTTAGAGAGGAAAACAGCCCTGTAGCTGAAAATATATGGCCCTACACACAGAACAAGCAGATCACAGCTAAGAGTAATAGAAGTCTGCTCTGGCTACGCACAGAAGTGTAACATAAAAGCATGCTGCCTAGGAAAGAAAGATGGTTCAACAGGTATACTTGTAGTGTAGGGTGAATGCTAGGGAGAAGCTTCCAAGCTAGCAGGGGCACAGGGAATAATATAACTGTGCAAGTGCAGTGATCTGTCTCAGCTAATTAACCCTTCCATGAAAGATTTACTGGTTTGCATTGGCAACCTAGTTTTGAAAAATTCCATCTGAAGCATGAATCCAGGGCCCTGCAACACACCAGCAGTTCTGTCTACAGCTTGCCATTGGCCTGATTCATATCAGGACACAGTACTAACTATTCACTGTATTTGCTACAGATGTCCTGCCACCCAGAGCTGAATCAGTACATCCAGGACACTCTGCACTGCGTGAAGCCATTGCTCGAGAAGGTGAGATCACATAAAGGACCTAGACCATGCAAGTATGCTGCAAATAGCTTTGACAGAAAAAAAAAAAGAACATAAATACTTCTAAATTTGCATTTAGAAGTTTACCATACACAAAACTAGCTTATACATAAAACTAGCTAAAAAAGTTAATGACAAAAACAAAACATAACATCCATCACGCTTCCTTGCAGTTAAGGCACTACCTTGCTGCTGAATACTGGCATTTAGCTGCATCTGATGCATACACGAGGCTACACATCTATATATTTTCTACTATACTGTCCTACAAATTAACTTAAATATATTCAAAAGCAAAATACTAAGTTTAAGCACCCACTCAGCAGAGTAGTTTGTTGTAAGCCAACGGGGCTACATATGAAAGCAGAGGTAGGTTTGAAGTCTAGGTTTGGTGTGGGAAAGGCATGACCATATGGAGCATTACATGATGTAGGATGCAAGCAGAGCTGGCACACTCTGCTCTTTACAGACAATACAATACATATATAAATAGAAATAAGAAGTTTTACAGTAATTCAAATTGCAATTGCAGTAATTCAAAGCTGCTCTATTTCGCCAATGGTCTAAGCACAGATGAACTTAGCTCTCATCATCCATTCCCAAGTGATGCAATAAGATGGCTGTACACTTCTTTCTTCCAAAACACTATCTAGAGAAATGTACTATTTTCTGCAATTTATAGTCCTAGGACTTTGAGATAAGCTAGCAGTTTAACATCTATGGAGGTGCTTTGCTATTTTTCTAATCAGTCAGAATAATCTAACAGCACTAAAGGTCCAGATAACTGCTAGTGCTGTGTGATCTGGTTGTAGGAAGTACCTGAAGCACAGTGAGGGTGGAAGATTAGGGCTGTTTTAAGGGAGGGCTTTTTCTAACTATATTTGTTCTTGCAGAATGATGTGGAAAAAGTTGTAGTTGTAATCCTGGATAAAGAGCACCACCCAGTGGAGAGATTTGTCTTTGAGATCACCCAACCACCTCTTCTTTCCATTAGGTAAAGTGTCCTGCTTTGCCTGCCCGTGGGCACCCAAGGCTTGCTTCTGCAGCTCTGTTCTGGAAGCAGCTCTGAGTCACAGTACGTTGCTGCATGTACATAACTGTCTCCTCAACAGTTCAGAGTCCCTGCTGTCTCACGTGGAACAGTTGCTCCGTGCCTTCATCCTGAAGATCAGCGTATGCGATGCTGTGCTTGACAACAATCCCCCAGGTAAGCGTGTGTCTGTGTGCCCGGGAGCATGGCATCACTTGACTTGAGACAAGTACAGGTAGCCTCTGAATCCTAATAGTTGTCCCCCGAGCTGGAGCATGCCATTCCTCTTGCAGGTTGCACCTTCACAGTTCTGGTTCACACACGGGAGGCAGCCACACGGAACATGGAAAAGATCCAGGTGATAAAGGTGAGTGATGTCTTTGGCTGCCTGAACGCATGCGAGAGCTGTAGAGCAAAGAATGGAAATTAAGGAGTTTGGGCATTTCTAACTTAAGGGTACTAGACCATTTTGAATGTTAACTTCATAGGATGCAATTCCTTCCAAGTTTATTAAAAAGGTTTATGCCAGCAAGGTAACTGAGCACCTCCATACACTAGCCACCAATCACAGACAATAGCTGCTTTGATGCCTGAACTAGAACGTAACAATACTTTAGTTAGCATGTAATGCCAGCTTTGTCACCTTCAGTACTCTGAAGTATAGAGTAGATGGTTCAAATCTCAGTAAAACTGAGCCCTGATCCCAAATCTACTATAGGTGGATGGATGATTCTTGTACATATATACATATCATGTGTGTATATAAATCTTAGCATTCCCTTGATATAAGCAGTGGGTTTTGGTTGTACAAAACCATTTATCTTTCAGGAAACTGTGTGCCTAGCACTTTCTAAAACATAGATTTTACCTAAGGATCCTTGCTTAGGAACAAAGCAGCAGTCCTGCAGACACAGGCAATAAAGCTAAGGAAATATAAAATTGTTTCAAAGGGAAGTCTGCTCTGTACTGCTTAGTAACGGAACTGATACCATACTAAACAAACATCTAAACTTGCAAGCCAGGACAGCTTCTGTTAAACAGGTAAATCCATGCCATGAGCATCTTGGGATTGCAATTAAATGTAGTAAGTACAGCATGCTAGCTCAGCACAGGTAAGGCTTTCAAAGGAGTGAGGTGTCACCCTTGGGATAAATGAGTTAATAATTGTGCTGTCATTATAGTGCAGAAATCAATGCTGAGAACTGGAGCCTGAGTCTCAGGGCCAAAAACTGTACAACTGTTTAAGTTACACTTTTAGGGGCAGTTCTTGAGTTACCTTCAACAGTCACTTGTTTGTTTCTTCCCTCAGCCACTAGTGCTGTCATTTATTTAATGCTGACCTAGCACTGAGAAAGAGATCACCTTGCAGTGTCAGCCAGCCTATGTTAATGAAGCACCTTGTGTTCCTGCCCCCAGGATTTCCCATGGATCCTTGCCGATGAACAAGATGTGCACATGCATGACCCACGGCTTATTCCGCTGAAGACTATGACATCTGATATCTTAAAGGTGAGCAAAGCACTAGCCCAGGAGGTGGCTAAAGCCACATGTAGCTTTAAGTTTTGTCTATTATGATGCCAGCTGTGCAGTTATCCATGGAATAACAGCTTAGTAACACTGAGCAGGAGCTTAGAGATGCTCTGCGTCAGTAATCAAAGGGCAAGATTTTTCCTAATGAAATAGGAAGCCTGGTTAAGGTAGGAATTCCTATTTAGTCTGTTGCAAACTTCTCCATTCACCTACCTGGACATGAAGCAGAAAACTGATGCTTGCTTCTCTCCTCCAGATGCAGCTATATGTTGAAGAGCGAGCCCACAAAGGCACCTGACTGCAGCTCTTCCTCACCTTCGAGCCTCATCAGATCTTCCAGTGGAATCAGATACCTTACCAACTATACCTAGATAACAAGTCTCATCAGCTGGCCTTCTGGGTGAATGTAGAGCAGCTGCTGCCTCTTTATTTCAAGTGCGCTTACCACTGTATATAGAACTGACTTGGAATG
Source organism: Dromaius novaehollandiae (assembly GCF_036370855.1). NCBI lineage: Eukaryota > Metazoa > Chordata > Aves > Casuariiformes > Dromaiidae > Dromaius > Dromaius novaehollandiae. Next base: position 6,807,138 of record NC_088121.1, on the reverse strand, counting down.
CGGAGCCAGAGTCTGTTCCCATGTACATGTGTGAGAGTGAGTACAGGTTTTGTTACAGCGAGTCCCTGGGCATAGGGGGCAGGATGAAGCTGGCTGCAGTGTGCATTCAGTGCTTCGTACAAATCCACTTTAGCCTTAATTAGGCATCTCCATTGCACACTGGTAGTGATATACAGGGGTCTGTTGTGGCCCCACTAGAGCAATGGACTCGCACCACAGGTGAGTGAGGCCTTAGGCAGTATCCACGGTGACTGTCCTAAGCAGTTTTCAATAAATATTAAGTTTTATGCCAGTAGAACTAGGCTGAGTTCTATCCAACCCAGCCTCCCCTTGGTGAGAAAGTAACTGCTCTTTGTATTTATATGGATCTTTTACCACTTTTCCATACCTTTTCTGGAATGTGGCTGGGATCTGTCAGTTCTGTGACAGGCTAAACAACCAGTCTCTCCCCTTTCCTCAGGGGAACTTTCACTTAAGAGTGGGGTTAGCAGGGAGGAATTTGCCTGCCAGCCCAGCAAGGACACCTGCCAAACATCCCAGTCTTAACAGACCAGACAAAGAAAAACACCATTATCCTGCACCTATCAAAGGAGATGGAAGAGGGCCTTAGCATTGGTTCTGTGTACACAGGAGTGGAAGAGGAGTCCATAGTTTTGAGCTGAGCTTATTGGTAAGACACTTTGATAAGACAGCCAGCATAGACCCTCCCTGCCTCCTCCAAGAAATAAGTGAGGAACAAACATTTAAGTCATTTGCTGCTTTAACTTTTTATATGGTGTTAAACTGTTTAGTACAAGCCAAGTGCTTTGGTAGTACAAAGATAGCAAGGAAAAAGCCAAGCACAGTCAAGTTCCAGCTTGTAAAAGGCACTTAGGTTGTAAGGTACCCACCTGTAAGGGATTCCTTACCTCCTCTTTCCCTATTTATTCAAATAAATGTGGGCAGTATGTGGACAGGTAAGACATCATTTTGCTCAAATATACGTAATTTGTTACAACTTCTGTAAGCATCAGCAAGACAGCACTTACTAAAAAGGCTTGACAGTTTCCTTGTACTATCAAAGAGGTCTGATGTGAAAGACATGTTTATACACACAATTAAACTGAAACAGGAAAATACTATACAAAACAAGTGTCTCCATAGCAGAGCCCTTAAAAACAGGGTCATAATCTGAACTAAAATATTTTAGCCCTAGCTTTCATAAATTCTATAGACAAACCAGAAAGGGTTTCCATTTCTTAAGACTTGCATCTTTGTGCTACAGCCAAACATTATTACTACAAAAGACAGATGTCATATTTAATTGTCCTAGGCTTTGTCCTATGGAAAGACACTAGGAATTGCACTAACATCCATGGTGCAGGAGGAGGAAAGGTGAAGACAGAAGTCCTTCCAAAGGGCTGGGCCTGCAGAAGTCCTGCTGTGAACAAGGAGAGCTAGCTGCTTGTATTCCAGATCAACCACGCAAGACAAAGCCAGGACACACACCCAGAGAGTACAAATATAAGTGCACCTGAGTCCACCTGGTTACAATCCTGAGGTAAAAAAACATTTATATGGTGTCTTCATAATAACGTCCAGGGCCCAATGGTGATGCTGCTGTTTGTCACTCTGATCCCATACCATCCTGCCCAGAATTGGGTGTCTTGGCCTCCATGTTGAAACCAGATGTAACGAACTCCAGCTGGGTAATTGTGGAAGGTGTGAGAAATCTGAGGGGAAAAAAAATTATCTTGCCTAAGTAAACCAACACTGACCTTGAAGCTAGGACAACTACAGAAAGAGCCCTTTTCTCTGGATAAGTTCATTCCAAAATATCCTTTAATGAAAGTGCTTATCATACCTTTCTGAGGGAAAGGCACACCTGTATTTTGTTGCCCTCTGTCCTAAAATCCTCTCCAAGCCAAACATAGGAATCAAGCTTAGTGTTACATATTTGTCATAAACAATAGGGAATCTACAGCCATTTAAAACTAGTGTAACATTTAGCAGTGTAGGAAACAAGTGTCTGCAATACTTTAAATGAAGTCCACACAATAGTTTAAAACAGTTTTTTGGTCCAGTTAAAAAAAGAAGAATTAGGCTTTGTCTAAATAAGTTATAGCAGCATAAATAAAGATAGGAACACTTAAAAGGGCTAAGTTAAAACACAACAGAAGCACAGAATGCTTTAGAAACCCCTGGGTACCTACAAACCTAGCCTAGCTCTTCTATTCCACTACTGCTTTTTCAGTGTTGTCAGAAGTAAGGACTCATTTACCTTTCCTCTTAATTCAGTAGAAGCCAGAGAGCAGAGAGAGCAGGTCTACTTGGGACTATTAGCTAGAGCTGCAAGATTAAGTGTCAGAATACCGCTGCAAAGCTGCTTACCTCTCTCCACATCGCATCACTCCACTGCTCTATAACCACGGGCTCAGGGTGGAACTCCTCCAGGACGATATAATCTTCAGAGAGCAGCCTCACGGTAATTTCGTAACGGCACCCACAGTCAAACCTGGCAGCATACCTGGAGAGGCAAAGAGGAATCAAGCAGCAGGGTTGTACTCACACAGCCTCCAATTATCTTTGGCATTCAGAAACAGTCTCCAAGGGAATCCTATGCATAGGAAAAGGAATGTCATCGCCATAGCTGTGGAGAAACCCTAGAACTTCCAACTATCCCGTCCTTCACAGAATTATCACCTCCTTCCAGCCTACTGAATAAACCCTGCTTGAGAGCTACAGTCCCAAACAATGAAGATCTATTTCTTACAGCATGAAAAGCTTCAGGAGTCCCAACTTCTATCTAAGTCACATAATGCCAGAAATTCTAGTTTTCAATGCACATGCTTACCAGTCCTTGACTACAATTTCAGGCCGTTTCTCATCCATCAGCTCATTCCAGTATCCTTCATTCTTCAAGGTAATAAGTTGAGACTTGAAGCATGGCCTGCAACACACACAGAAGTATTTGTAACTTCACAAAACACATTTCTTGTCCCTCCACACTTTCCAACAGCTTTGCTCTCATAAAAAGCCCACCCAGATCTAGATGGTCCACAAGGCTGACACGGCCAAGGCATACCTCTTTCTGTAGCCAGAAGCGCACAAGGAAGCAAATAAATTGGTTAGCTTTACTTCCATGCAAAAGGAAGAGTTACCTACAAGCTGGATTAACAAGGGTTTCTCTACTTATATAGCATATATGGTTAATGGGAAACAGCTATATAAAGAATGTAAAAGTAACTAAAGCTCCTGTGGACAGCTTTTATTGCAAGCTGTTAACATGACAAACACCTAGCACTCTTGCACATTAGAGTTCTGTCCTTGTCAGGTAACTGCATCTAATCAGTCTGTCAAACCTTTCCGCAAACCTTAACCTTTGCCCGTTACCTTTGGTAGAAGACAAGCAGGGATCCCATATTCATTATCACTACTATTAAAAAGTTACAGAATATTCTTGGTAGGGACAGGGATTTAGCACTTCGTGCAATTAACTCCCTCAGCAGTTACCTGTCTATTTAGAGTAACTAAAGAGTTAAGCAAGCATCTTCCTTTTCCTATATGAGGGCTAAGGATCATCAACTGGCCTCAAACTTTCTGGCCCTAGTGCCTTTGCAGACAGGGAGGAAGAAGCAGGTCTCTTCCTCCAGCTCTAGATCACGTGAGTCCAGTTCTTACCCAAACGAAGTGACAAAATACTTGTGTACTTTTGGATCTGGCATCTCTCTCCCAAGAGGTCCAGGCAGCTCCTCAATCCTCCATCTATCTCCCTCGTTATTATCAAGTTTCCAGTGCCAAAAACTCTCTACAAAACATGGATACCACAAAGACCGTTAGGATCTCACTTCAGTTTTCCACAGGATCTCTGCTTTCATTAAACAGTCAACTATAAAAGAAAACTAGGAATCCACATCAAAAAAATTTTCCCGATATGCATTTTTCCCTACAGCTTAGACTTCTGTCAGTACATTGCCATTACTTTTAACATGGCTGTCAGCAACCGGGACAATTAGCAGCAGCTTTTTAACCACATCAGAAACTCAAAACCAGTAATGAAGCAGAATCACTGCAGTGAGATGTTTTAGCTGAAAAAAATATTTCCCAGCTGCCCAAGTATTTAGTCCCAATAGTGACAGTTTTATTATCATATCATTTCTACCTACAGTGCAAATTAATATTCACTGTTCATAGTACCTTAGTGACTCCAGAGATTTTTCTGGTCTCAGCCATGGACACATTTACCGATACTTATTTTACCCAAGATGGCTTCACCTGCAGATGTTTCCTTGTCAATCTGCCCTACTACAGCTCCATCAGTAGCTGAACAGTCCCACAGCACCAGCAACACTTGAGACACCAACTTTCCGACTGCTAGGAAACTAACCTTCTACTATAATTAATAATAAAAACAAACCTTCAGCGCAGGGATTTTTGATCAAGTTTCTCTTCAAGTTGCAGAGCATATAGAAGATCTTCCAATCAGAGATGCTTCTGTCCGAATTCTGAGTATGAAACCCCTCCCGCTGGCACTTCCGCTTCCATAGGGTGGTTAGATCCACCACGTATCGCCACTGGGTGCAGACCAGTCTGCAGGCGCAGATCAGGTCCTGGGCTGGGAGCATGGAAAGCAACTCCACCAGCACATCTTCTGGAAGGTCAGAAATGGTTGTCATCACAGACCAACAGCTTCAGTTACTAGGGCTGTAAGTGTATGGAATGAAAAACTTCCGGGCACCTACAGTACAGAGAGGTCAAGAAAAAAAAATAGATTTTTACTAGTTGTTAACAAAAACAATCAGGAAAACATACACCACAGGCTGAAGGGTTGAACGGTTGAACTCGGAGGCCCGAGCAGGACAGCTGTGCAGCAGGCGACAGCCCGGATGAGCACCAGGGCAGCCCATGCTCCCCGGCTCCCCCCGCCAGCGCCCCCGGCCCAGCCAGCCCCACCTGGACTGCGCCTGCCCGTGCTCCCGGACATGGATGTCGGGCTGCGCCGCCTTCCGCAGCAGGCGGAGCATGGGGCGGGGAGCCGGGCAGGAGGTGGGGCTGCCCCCACCCCCGCCCCGCCGAGCCAGACCTCCTGGCCCCGGCCGCGGGCAGGGGTCCGGCCACCTGGGAACGCCGTGCGCCTGGGGGCCTCCTCCCACAGCTCCCGCAGGGAGGGAGGGAGCCTCGCGGGGCACGGCAGCACCGCCGGCCCCTGCGTTCACCCCCGGCAGGACGGCGGGGACCACCGAGGCGGCGGACGCGCCCTCCCGACGCTCAGCCAGCAGCTCAGCAGCGGGGCCGGGACCCCCCCGCATCCGCGGGGCAGCGCTGCGGCCGTGCCGGCGCTGACACAGGAGCCAATAGGCACGGGCAGCGGGGCGGCGGGGGCGGGACGCCGCCCTTTATGAGGGCCGCCCGCCGTGCCCGCGCTCCCCTCCGGCTCGGCTCCCGGCCTGCGACGAACCTGCGGCTGCCCGCGAAGCGGCACCCAAGGTAGGAGCTCTTGGCATCGCTGCTCGGCTTTCCTCCTTGCGGGCTGCTGGGGCTGGCCGCGCTGGGAGGGATGCCGGGCTCTGAGGATGCTGCTGCAGCGCCCTGTGCCGCAGGCTCTGTTCAGTCCGCTTCAAAACCCTGCCCATCTCATCCCTGCTGTGCAGCAAGTGTGGGAAAATCCACAGGGAAGAGGGTCAGGACAGGGGCAGGCAGCCAGTTTGTGTCCCAAACACTGCAAGAGAAAGCAGCTACCCCAAGAGGCCCTGCCGATGGTAGCTCTCGCTGGTGGTAGACCAACATTAAGGTACCAAGAACAGGAGTGGGAAAGGAAAGACAGTCGGGACCTTTGCCCTTACAGGGTTTGTGGGAAATCCTTGCTAAGCAAGGAGAGGTGATGCTCTGTCACCAGGTGGGGCCTAGTGAAATTCCTGCGGGAGATGAAGTTAGCACAATATTTCTGTGACATTGTTACCCTTCAGCGCTGTGATAGGGGGTTGGGGTGGGGGGATGCTAGATGGGAAATCACTAGTAAAATCCCCATAAAAGCTAGGGAATTTTAAATGACTGTTGTCCTCTATCTGCAGTGCGGATAGAGGACATGATAGCTCTGCATCTGGAGCATTTAAGATTTAGGATGCTGTTATTTCAGTGACTCCCTATTTCTTTCCTCCCTTGCTAGATTTAGCACAGCAGTATTTCTCCAAGTGGCATATGTCAGGGATATTTCACCTGCTCTGTTCCTAATGCTGTCCTAGGCTTATAATGATTCACTCCTGAGGAGTTTGGCTGTGCCTGTGCAATTCACTGCAGCCTCAGCTTCCCAGCACCAGGACTCAGCTGAGTTAAAAGCAGCGTCATGGTGCATCCCACACTGGTGACTTGGGGCCCGGAATGTGCACACTCATCTTTGCCTATTCCTACAGCACCTGGTCCTGAGACTTGGGCAGCAGAGCAGAATTAGCACATGAGGTAAAGCACATACTTCCAGCTTCACTGCTAGAGTTAGGGCCCTAGGAAAAGGAAGAATAGGGGATCTCAACCGAGTTCTTTTCAGTTATAACCCATGCTCAGACCTAAGGCTCATGACTAAGGAGATTAAGTGCCAGCCTCTGGAGGCAAGGGCTTTCAGGCATAGAACCAAACTCTGCAAGTAGGATTTGCAGGATACCTACCCATCACTGGTATTTGGGTACCACTCTGCAGCATTTGTTATCAATCACGATCTTACAAAGGCAGAACAAGCACCCAGATGCCTGCAGCATTCCCGCTGCAAGTGAGGTCATTACTGTGACTAGGAACCAGATTTTTGCAGAGGCAGATTTGTAGGACCAATTCCAGGCGAGCTGTAAAGCTGCACAAAGTGTCAGCATCCTTAAGGTTCATCCCAGACTCTTAACTGCCAAACTGCCTACAGTTGCCTATGTCAGTTACTTACATTTTGTGGATGGATTTTATGGATGTGGAAGGGCTTCACCTAGGTCATAAAATATTAACAATCTACTCTCATGCTTCAGGGTGTTAAGTCAGCAAGGGTCAGGAGGCCTTGAGGTTAGGAAGCAATCCACATGCTCTGAAATCATGCTTTGATGCACCTGCCTTTTGGATGAACATGTTCATTTTCCCTTTCTCTAATCCATCAGTTTGACATCATTGGGGGTGGGAAACCCCAAAACTGGTGGGCCACTGGTCTGTTCCTGCATCACTAGTCCTTTCCCCACTTTTTCTCAGAAAGCTCCATCCAGCCTGGCCCAAAGATGGAGTCCCTCCCTGAAGCAGTCCTGATCAGGATCCTGGCCTCCATACCTGCAGCGGACTTGGTGCTGGTGTGCCGCCTGGTCTGCTGCCAGTGGAAGAACCTGGTGGATGGAGCTGCACTTTGGATCCTCAAGTGCCAGCAAGAAGGCCTCACTGGAGCAGAGTCACAAGAGAGTGCAGAGAATTGGCAAAACTTCTACTTCCTGAGTAAAAAAAAGAGGAATCTCATCAAGAACCCATGTGGTGAAGGTGAGACATGAGCATAACAAGCCCCAAGACACTGCAGAGAAGGCAACTCACTGAAGATTGGGCATCTCCAGGCTTTTTGAAAGATCTTAGTTGGCACCAGGTTGCAATATTTTCTTCTTGCCCAAGAAAAGTACATGCAGCCAAATCACTTAATAGGCATAAAGGCATCCTAGCAAATCAGCCTTCGCAAGGGGCTCTACTTGACATCAGCTTTATATAAGCCCTTATTAGGATCTGAATTAAGTTTGAGACAGACAAAAAAAGCATCCTTTTCAGAACCCTTATCCAGGGCAGCAACAGCAGTGACATCTGGGTTTCCAGATTACTTGGCGCCAAACCATTACAGGAAAGATGAAGCCCTCCCCTACTCAGGGGCTATTCTGGCCTTAGCTCAAACCTCTCAGGCTTCCCTCCCTGCAGCAGGCTCAGGCAAGTCTCATTTGTGCCTCCTTACTACAACCTGCATTACTTAGCTGGGCACATAACCCTTTAGCCATTAATTTGATAATCCATGAGATTTGTTTGGTAAATCTACAAGATGTTTAGCTATAAGCAGCAGTAACCAAGCCTTACAACCCAAGCAACAACCAATAAGTCTCCATATTTCACACATCAGCAGGCAAAAACAAACATCAACATAACTTCTCCATTGTGTTTACAGGTGATTTTTCTGCAAGCTTTTTCAACATTCAAGTTCCCTCTGGCTAAGGCCAGAAAAGCCCAGTGTTTAAGGGCACATTGCTTCTAGAAATACCACTTAGCAATTTAGGTTTGTACTACAAACCTTCAAAGTTGCAAAATGTCACACAGAGGAACAGCACACAAGGAGTTCAAAATGAATCCCAACTACTTGCTTACCAAAAAAAAGGAATAGGCATCTTCTCCCCAGGCTACTTCTATATTATAATGCTGACAGTTCAGAATACCTAGTTGCACTGGAGTATTTTCTTAAATAACCCCTCACACTCATAGCCATTTTGGTGGCAGGAAATGTTAAAGTTTGTGTTCAACCAGATCAAAGCTGTTTACCTGACTTCTACTTAACATCTCTGTAGTCCATGTATAGAATGAGCACTGTATCTAACATACCTTTCACAAGCAAGAGAAAGGTCCCACTGGGAGGCAGTGAGGTTCTCCAGGCCAACAGAGACTGATGCAATAGATTCTCTCTTTTCTGCCATTTGCAGAAGACTTACAGTACTGGGGAGAGGTGGAGAATGGAGGTGATGGCTGGAAAATTGAAGAGCTCCCTGGGGACTTTGGGAAAGAATTTCCTAGTGAAGAAGTCCATAAATACTTTGTTACATCCTATGAGTAAGGCTGCTTTCTTCTCTTATTCAGGGAAGGGGACAATTTTGCTTCTTCCAGCCCCAGGAGGGGTTGTGCTACCAGTTAATTTATTGTGTTTCAGGTGGTGCCGGAAGTCTCAGGTCATTGATCTTAGGGCTGAGGGCTACTGGGAAGAGCTGATGGACACAACCCAGCCTAAAGTTGTAGTGAAGGACTGGTAAGTAGCAAGCATGCCCTGGACAGCAGAGAGTATCAAGAATGAGGAGGAAAGGCATATACCTGCATTAGGCCTTAAAACCTCAGCTGTTACCCCACTGCATCCCTTGGTGTCATTCTACATGTAGGGCAGGGCTAGAACTCAGCTTAGAGTTGCTGGCAGCTCTCGCAAGCTTAAAACTGTTGGTACACACAGCCTCCAAAGACCAGGTCCCTCTTGTGAATGAGGGGAGGGGATAGGTTGGGGTAAGAACTGCTCCAGATTTCCACCTCTGCCAACCTCATCAGGTTGCTGGCACCTTGGTTTGAGCCCACCCATTGCTGCCGTTCAGCAGGGCTCTTGTACTGTGTCTCTTTGCTAAATTCACCTAGGCAAAATTGGCAGCTCAGGTCTCCCCTGCAGGTATGCAGGACGCAGTGATGCTGGCTGCCTTTATGAGCTTTGCGTGAAGCTGCTCTCAGAGAACGAGGATGTGCTGGCCGAGTACAAGAGTGAAACTATTGCCATCCCACAGGACAATGACGCTGACTGGACTGAGGTGAGTTGCAGACAGGGGCTGGGCAGGGGACACCCAGTCTGCATGAGTCAGGAATGTTTTACAAGCAGATGGAAGCAGCGTATGTTCTCCTGGAAGAAGATAGAGAGCTCTGGCTTGTGTTCTGTGGAGCAAGGGATTTTACTATTAGACTATCTTATATAAAGTTTGGAAATTCACTAAGTCACCACAAGTTTGTGGGAGTGGAAGGAGATGCCCAACTAGGAAAGGGCTTAAGTGGCCTCTGAAAAATCACTGGGATCAAAGCTCCTCCCAGTAACTCTTTTCCCACTGTAACTGTCCTCATTGTTACCCAGCCTGGTAGCTATAGCTGAGGTCGCCAGGGATTGAAGGCTCTCTGCACAAGAGAAAGGTAGATTCATGGTGGTTTGACACTCACCAACAACCATTTTCTCTCTCACCCCAAAGATCTCCCACACCTTTTCCAGCTATGGGCCTGGGGTACGCTTTGTCCGCTTTGAACATGGTGGCCAGGACACGCTGTTCTGGAAAGGATGGTATGGCGTACGTGTTACCAACAGCAGTGTGACAGTGGAGCCGTAGCCATGCTGAACTGGGTCCTGCTCGCTAGAGTCAGCTTCCCCCAGGACATCCCATGGGCTTTGGATGGTTTCTGCATGGTGCTGCTTCCAGGCCGTAAAGCATATTACTTGTGTGAATGTGTGCGCCAAATGCAGGGGGTGACCAGTCTTTCTTCAAGGGGAGTACGCAAAGAATGGAAAGAGATTCATGAGTGCACATTAGACTGAGCTTCGCCATTTGCACTGATGTTCTGTCAGACACGGGATCACCTAGAAATCCTGCAGACCTTACTTCTTTGGGCAGGTATCACCTCAGCCATTCAGCCACTATCCCTAACACCCAGCCAGAGCTAGGCACTCCCTTGTCTGCTTCCTAGACTTGGACACTATTAACTATGAGGAGACTTTGGGCTTATTTCCAGAAGTTAAAGAAAGAAGAAAACAGGAAAATACAGTCCTTGAGTCTCAGAACTGAACCAGAAGACCCAGAGCCCTGTACCCTCTCTGCCCAACTGCTTCCATGACCTATAGTGAGCATCCTAGCTTCTCCTATCTATTAACTGTGGATGCCATTGCCTGCCTCACACAAGCTGTAGCTTGTCTGCCAAGTGCTGTTCTGGGTTCCTGTTTTAGTATTTAGTGGTGATAATGCAAAGCAACAAGGATTGGACCTTTGTCTCTTACACTGCTCCCAACATTCATTTGTTAGGAAAACTTAGGAACTGAAAGGACTCTGGTATCCACCTCAGGGCTTCATTTGGCACTCAAACAGAGGGCAACTGAGAATACTACCCTGGAAAGAGACAAAAGATCTTAGGGAAATAGGTGAGCAAATTGGGGAAAGGGCCCAGGGACAAATAAAAACAAGTTCATTTACCCCTTCCTGCCCTCTGCATACTGCACACAAGCACCCTTGGTCAAATCCAGCATGGCTCTCTGCAGACAGGAGATTGCTGCAACATTCTCCATACAAAAAGCTGCTGTTCAGCTCCACTTGATCTCAGTTGCCCCTGACTAGTTAACAGTGTTTGCAAAAAGTACACATCTGCCTTTGCTCTGTATGCTCACCAACAAGACAGCACATCATACATACTCCCACTAGCACTTCTTGATACCACTTAGGGCTGTGAGCCACCATGCTGAACAGAGATACCTAAGCTTCCCTGAGCCATGTCCATCCCCTCCAGTCAGTCCTCTCGGGACAGCAGGGCTGATGTTCCCTAAAGATGCGTGTTTCCATTTTTGTCTGAACTGCCAGGGCAGAGTATATACTTGAATGCCACTTTGCATCAAAGTGCACCATTACAAATGCAACATTAGCCAAAGGTGAGAGCTTCTGAGGTGGTCACTTCATACATGCTCGCTTCATCAGGCTTTCTGCAAACTGCATGCCTAGGGCACTGGCCTTCCAAACTACAACCATGCCAAGCCAGAGTCCAGGTGAATACAATAAATGACAGTTGTGTGGACCTTTCCTTGTGTACTGGGTGTTTGTGTCCTGTGCTTTCCCCTTGCAGTGAAGGTCAGCAGGTCTTATCCAAAGATTAGGAGTCATATCTTGCATGATACCATGAGCCTTCTGGAAAAAGGTACATGCTCTGCTCCCTCCCAGCAGCCTGAACCTGTCAGAAGCATTTGATACGCAGCAGGTGTGCAAATCAGCAGCAGGCAGATGTGCACTTAAAATGTAGTGGGAACTCATACAAGGCATGGAAGGGGTCCAGGAAGGCTCCTATACAGTCCAGCCCTGACGGACACCCTCCAGGTCATCTGTAAACATAGCTCTATTGTAGCCTTGGTTCTGACCCCAGACAAACCAGAACTAGTTCAGAAATGTAGCTCTTTCCTCTCCTTGCCATTATCTCTGCACACAGTCACACAGTGCAGCTTTATTCACCACAGCCTTTAATGCAGCTGACCAAGTTGCCAGTTAACATTCACCACACTGCCAGAGTCCTGCCCCACAGAAGAGATGAGGCCCCAGTCTCTCCCTAAGGAATCAGTACAGCAAGGGGATCAATACACCAGGCCTTGATACAGTTGTTAACCTGAACCTTTCCTAAACCACCATCTCAGTCAGGATAAACCCTCAGGATTAAGCCTTCAGATGCTGTATCTGTTGCAAACATGGAGCAAGGCCATGGTCCCCCCTCCCCTTATCCAGGCTGAACTAAACACATACAGCCTCCCCAGCACCTCTGTTAAAACCAAAGCAGCTGCCGGGGGCTGTCCCCCTACACACACCCTCATGCCAGCAGGCCTGATGGGGGGCATCCTGCAGAGCTGTCCTGACCTTCCCCCTCATCTCAGAGGTGCTTTCCAGGACACTCAGTGACTTGCAGCCTTGCTAACAAGAATAACTACCTCTGCTCCAAGGAGCATCTGCAAAAGCTGCCACAGATCTCAGGGGAGTGACTACTGCTTGCATTCAGCCAGGTTCCTGCAAGAGTCCCAGTGAAAGTGAGGAAAGTGGGTACCCAGCTCCTTTCAGAAGTCTCAAAAAATCTTGCTTGCTTCATCCATTCTAGATATTTTGCTCCTAACGCCTCCTGTATTTTGATCCAACACCAGAAGTTGAAACACACTGAAATCTGCACCGTCCACATACATCTCGTTCCAAGACAATGTCAACTCACCCCTCTGAGACAGACCAAGTATGGGTGTCAATGGGTTCTCACCTGTTACAGCTTTCATTGAAACTGAGACTATGTTTCAGTTTCATTAATTTCATAGGATTATAGAAAAATCAGTGCCACTGTGATGGAAGGGTTTACATGTATTAATGCCACTGAAGGACACTCCTGCAGCTTCAATGACCAACAGGGGTTCTTTCTGCTCTCTACAGTGCCAACACCAGCAAGCACCTATGTGACATTATGCAGTAGTTTGTGGGAAGACTGATGACCAAACCAGCCATGTATGTGCTGTACAAACAGAAGTTTGTGCCTGAGTAATTTATAACAGTTATTCTCAGCCAGACTAGAAGTATTTACAAATCTGCATACTAAATACAAAACCTATTGTTGCTGGATCACTTGGGCTGAAAACACAAGAGGGTCTTAGCCCTGGCAACAAAGACTGTAGAATGAGCTCACCTTTCCTTTAGGCAGCAAACCCACAGTGCATCACAGCCATCCCACAACCAAGCTTTACTTAGCAGCAAGCTACCCAGAATAATAAAAACACACACACCACTGAAACACCTCACTTTGGAACAAAACAACTGGATGATGGGAACTAAGAGGGAGTTTAAGACAGAACTACTTGCGTTTGGCCAAGACACTGGCATGAATACACCTCTCACCCCAGCGAGGAGGGCTCTAATGCTCAGAAACACTAAGAAAAAGACCCTCTCCTCAACAGCTGGCATTCCTCTCGCAAGTGGCATCTGACATTCTCATAGCCAACTGCATCTCAGTGGCTGCAGTCCTGAGGTCCCCATTGTAATTTTCCCTTCTACAAAGCCCACCACCACAGCCAGTCCTGACTATAAATGCCATTATACTTAAAAGGTTTTTTTCATAATAGTGTCTACAGTCAGTTTCTTGCAGAGGAACAGAACAGAGCAAGATGGGCCCTGGCAAGGAAGCACTAACATACATCTCTTGTCAGGTCTAATTGAATTTTCTATATGAAGCATCTATTATCACTCACCTGGGGGGGGGGTGTGGACAGATGGAGGAGTTTGCTCCCCCACCAGGCATTCAAGACATGGGGGGTGGCGGGGAGGGGGCATGGTTTGAAATCAATCTGGCAATTCCCTCTTGCTTGCAGCCCAGCTGTTCCAGCCAGTTATAAAAGGAAGGATAGCTTAGGAGATTAATTCCCATTAAAACAAACAGCTTGTGGAGACTGGGAATAGCCTGGGAATCCTGAAAGCCAAGATAGCAGGGCACCAGCCACATCTGCAGAGGTGAGCATGGTCCCAAAGCCAGATGGAAAAGCTGATGGATCATCCCTGCATTTGGGGCCAGAGGCCTGCCAGGAGGAGATCCTCCAAGGAACTAGCAAGCACTGGGCTGGTGAACAAGCATTCCCTGAGCTCACACCTCCCTTTGCAGTCCAGACACAGCCATTCCCACAGACACCTCAGGGAGCAGCAAAGCTCAGAAGTGAGCACACAACCTTGGGACTGAGCTGGCCTGGTTCCTACTTTTTCCAGCTGGTTTCTCCTGCCGTCCTTTGGGCAGCGGCTGCCCTGTCCTTCTCAGTTTCTCTAGCTGTTAAAAAGAAATAAGGGGGGGGGGCCCTCTACTGATGCTCTCCCACTGGGGAGGCAAATCAGAATTGCAAAGAGTAGAGCTATGAGTTCAACTGGGAAAAGTATCATGGAAGCTGAAAAGCTGAAAAACTGCCCAACACAGCTGCATGGAAGAGCCAGACTCCTTTATACATAGCAGCCTACATCTCAAGCAGAAGTGCCCACACAGCTGCACAGGGATCAGACCTGCGTGGAGAAGATGCACAGTCAAGATCGCTGTGTAAAGGAGAGATGTCAGGAGAACAGAAAGCCAGATACAACCAAGCAAGCCCACAAGCACGCTTCTGGGCTCAGGGTCAGCTTCCCTCATTTCTGGAGAAGTGCTTTGTCTCATACAGAAGACTGCAGCAGAGGTGCCAGACTGTCTTTACTTCCTCCTCCCAGCAGCTTTGGGCTTCAGCTAGCTGACAGGGTCGAAGGGGTAACACTCTGCAGGCAGCTCTATCCGCAGTCCACGCAGGGTCAGCGCCAGAAGCCTCGGCGTCCACCTGGCACCGTGCTCTGCAGCACGGCGGGTGCTCGGAGCCACAGTGACAGCAGAGGGCACTCTGGCTGCAGGCAGTGAGCCTGGAGAGCCACGCTGGCCTCGGGCCTTTCCAGCTCCTGCTTTGGGAGTTCATGCTGAGAAATACCTGGAATAATTGCAAGCGTCCCACATTAAGCGCCATACATGGGGGCTGGTTTCTGATCACTAGACCTTGTCTCCTCTGGCTGCAGCTTCGGCTCAAGTCAGTGTTTTCTCTTATCCTGTTTAGATCCTGGCCGTCAGGGTTTCCAGAGCATCTCTTGCCAGACAGATCCTAACGCTTTTCCCTGCCACCTAGGACACCCTGTGCCTTCTGGAAGCACAGCTGCTTCTGGGGCAAGAGAGGCTCTCACTGCACAGTTGGTCTTGGTACAGGTACTCTTACTATAATGCACTAATTTGAGAGCAGCAAAAGCTTTCTTGAACACGGAGACCTGCCTTTCACATTCAATTGAAAGCAGCACAGCTCCCCTGGACCTGTCTTAGGGCATTTACTCAGTAAGGGCATCACTCAAACCAGTAACCCTGCAGAGTATCCTCTTACCATGATGGGGCCCACAAGAATCAGCAGAATCCTGCCCAGAACAGTAGGCCTGCCTGCATCCCCCTCTACATTGCACCCAGGTGCACACAGCCACTTTGCCACCTTCCTTGCATGCAAAGTTCAGCCTTCCCCATCAAGGCAAGAGTCACAGCTATATTACACACGCCCTTGGCTAACCTCCCTTGCAGGCACTTAGAGCAGCTCATCTGGAGCTGTGTCTGTGCAGACCCATTAACTACGGTGCAGTCAGGGTTCCCGGAAAGGCAAAGAGGCCACAGTAAAGCCACGAATGCTTGGTGGACTGAGGGAAAGTTGGGGAATACACTAACTGCAACAGGAACAGCAGCTCTGCACTACCTGGGGAGAGAAGCAAGTTTCAGCAAGGACACACCTTCCACTGGAGATGCTGCAGGTGTGGGCACTGTGCGAGGAGAAAGGGAACACGCTGTGCACTGCTCTCAGCTACCTGGCTGGAGGTGAGCAGGTGGAAATAGAGCCTGGCTGTACACAGGTATGTGCACTGCAGTGCACGGTCTGGGGAAACCCACAGGCACGTGCCCACAGCCATGCAGAGCATTCTGGAACCTGCCAGTTTGCCCCTCCTGTGCTGCTGAGACCAGGATGACCTCAGACACTGTATGACCACCACAAGAAACTCAAGCAGCCTCTCACTTTAGTCTCACCTGCATCAAACCAGATCTGCCTCTAGCTGGTACTGCCACGGACCCTGCAACATTTTCTTTTGGCTTCCTATAGTTTCGTTCCAGCTGCACACCCCAGGTTTCTTTTGCCTAGGAGATGAGAACCTACAGCATCAGCTTGAGCCAGCCATCCCAGGGAAATGGATTACATTTCCACAGAACATGCAGCTTCTCCTCTAAGGAGGGGCAGGAGATGGGGGATGAGGAGGGATATTAGAGCCCTGCTACTTGCAATCCTTCCAAAAGGTCCTGAAGTCAAGCAGTGCCATTTCCACCTCACCATGCTCTATGCAGCTTCTCTCATTAATATTGACACACAAAGCACTGCAAAATGAAGCAGATAAAATCCTGATCCAGATATGAGTAATAACTTTGCATTTGTTTTTGTAAATTAAACCTAATCTTGTGTTGACTCTGCTATACAAGGAGAAATAATGAAGCAGATTAAGATGAGATCTTGTTCACTCTTGCTGAACAAAAGCCAATTAATTGCCAGCAGGATTATTGTGAAGTCTTTCTTGTCTTCAACAAATACAATCAGATAGAGCCTAGGTACTGGTGGAGGAGCCCTGCTCACTGGAGTGATAACTCTGCCTGGACAGACAAGTAGAACAAAGGCTCGTTTTAACCATAAAAGATTCCTGCCTTGCTGTTTTCCCCTCAGTCTCACTAAGCAGTCTGCAGAGGGAGATGGTCAAAAACCCCACAAAACAGGCTTGCTGAGTCTAAGCCCTCCTCTCTCCCTCATGGCAGCCCCTCCATTTGTATATCACTCCTGACACAGGTTCTTCTAGTCCTTTTAAATCTCTCCAGTGATGGAGACTTTAGCACCTCAGCACATCCCTTCTTGCAGTCCTTCACCATGCCTAACACCACAAATATGTCCCCTGCTAGCCAAGCTAAGTCCGCTGCAATCTTACTCTGCCACTCGTCTGGTCCACAGCGGAGCTGCCTTCTATCAGCCTGCTACGATGGTGAGAAGCAAAGATCATTTCTGCCTCTTCCTATCTGTGCTGTTACCGACATGAAATAGAAATTTGGAAGGGAGCTGGGACTGCACGAGAAGAATTCAATTGCTACCCCAAGAAAGTGAGGGAGGGCTTGGCACAAACACCAACTATGGAATTTGGTGAAAGGCTTTGGCCCTGGAAGGCAGCAGCGCATTGGGAATGTGACTGTAGGACACAGTACAGGATGGTGGGCACCGTCTCCTGTGAGAGACCCTCAGCATGTAACAACACACACGGCTGAAGAATAGTTTGCCCAATGTTAACACTGGCTGTGACTGTGGCAGCAGGTCCTAGCCGTGTGCCTGGCCAGACACCCCCTCCCCCGGATGAGGGGCTCTGCTCCTGGAGCAGCGCTCATGTGTTGCTTGGGAGAAACACACACTGCTAAGTACCTGCACTGCCATGTGGGAGCCCTGGGCCACAAGGAAAGTTGGGATGGATGTGGCAGTGAAGGGCGGTGGTACATCAAAAACAGTTGACTTAGAAAGCAGATCCTGGTTCTAGCTTGAAAGCTTCGGGATGGGAACAGAAATAGACACCAGGATGCCTGGAAAAAGGGGAATGGCTGTTTCTGACTCTCTCCCCACTTTGACAGCAGTGTTACAGCTAAGAGCTACTCCACCAGTTCACCATAGCTCCCACTGTGCTAACAGCACCAAGAGCTCCTCACATCCTGACACAGAGGGAACCCATAACAGCAAGAAATAGAAGGCATTGAGTGAATTTGTGGACAACTTACTTTGAAAAAACACTTCTTACTTCCACACCACATTAAAAAAAGCCAAAGCCTCCAGCACTACCACTGACAGACAAAAATGACTTAACAGAAAAAAAATGGGCAGGGAAAGTGATTTTCTTTGCCTGCATTGCCAGGGGAATTAAATCTTGTTTTTTTCCCCGTCACCACCAAGTGGAATAATCCAATATATTAAAGCTAATGTGCTTCTTGTATTTATTGCTGTGTATTTGACCTAACAGAGTTTTATTCCTACATTAAGAATAAAACCATTCTGGGAGGCAAGCTGCAAAGCCCTAGATCAATTACTACCTTCTCCAACAGCAGAAAAATGAATTATTTCTTGTAAAAGGAAAAAATAGAAAATAATAAAAATAAAAAAGCTCCTTTCCCCTTGCACAATGAATTCTGCACTGCAGATCTGGTGGAGTTAGGCAATATTGAATTTGGTTTCCAAGCAACATTAAAAAAGAAATCAGGCAGCAGCCTCTACTGTCTTTCAGATGCTTGTGTGCCCCATCCTGCACAGTGCAAATCTGCAGTGACCTGCCATGGGCGTAAATCCAGGACTAGGCAAGGCACAGCTTTGGTCCATGCTCCTGCTGTGCCCCAGAGGACCCTGCCCCATTCGGGCATACCCAGCAGTAACAGGATACACAACCCACACAAGGCAGCTCTTGTAGGTTACACAAGCAAAACAATAGCCCATGCAAAAAGGCTCTTGTGGCTACACAAGCAAAACCATGACAAGACTGACACTTTGGGGGTCATTCGCTGGCTCACAGCAGCTTGGGGGTCCTCAGTGTGCAATGCCTGAGCTGAGACCCCTTGGATCAGCCTTTCACAGGGAGCAAGGAACAAACTAGTATTTACTCAGGCTACTGTTTTTCAAAGCACGGGCTACACCACCTAGGGTGTTTAAGGAAGGCTGAAAAGGTATTGTGGTAGATTAAGCAGCAGCAAAAGACTTTTCTAGAAATGTTATAACAGTGATTACAAGAAACAAACTAAAACAAAGCAAATACTCATTTGTTGCCATCAGGTGTTTCAGTTCCTTCAAGAAATGAGAAGTGGCCATACCCACAGATTGCGATGTTCACTCCCTTGCCTTTGGGAAAAGGAGGTGCTGCTGACATGCAATGAAGGTCAGTGCTTCTGTTCTGAGCAGAGTTGGGGACTCAGACCAAATGGAAAAAGGGGGAGTGGGGGAATGGACTCCAATACAGACAGGCAAACCTGAAAGACAAGATCATCCTTGCAGAAAGGGATGAGATGCACTGATTCCCAATCTCTATCTAGATAGTATTTGCTCCAAGAGCCAGAGCCATGAAGTACCTGTGCACCTCCAAACCACCTTCATGAGCTACTTTTCCCCCCTATTTTAATACAGGGAGGACAAAGACAAAACTAACTTAGCTAGGAGTCAAAGGAAGCCTGCAGATACAGCCAAGAATTCCCAGTCTCCAGCCCTGTTCTGTGAACTGTACCCACTGCCCAGCTCAGCCCTACATACTGGCTCATACAGCCTCCAGCACAGCACACAGCCACAGGGAACAAAAGTTTGGACACAATCACCACACTAAGTAAAAGCATCTGAGGTGTTACGACCTCAGTAAGACAAGGCCATCTCTTGGCCTATTAGTGGACAGGGTTTTCTTAAGCTTTTTATTCTTACCTTAAACTGTCTGTATCATGACAAGGAATTTGAACAGAGTAACTATAAATCCCTATAGATGCAGAAGTTTGAGTTACACATTTAACTTCAACCTTCAGCCCACATACAACCAGTAAACTCCAGCAAACTAGTCTTAACAGCTTCTTGGAAGTTTTTTTAAGCCTCAGATGACTGTTTTGTACATGCAGCCCTAACTCTCACTTTCCTGAGAATTTTTAAATTATTGATCAGGACAAGAGCTCTCCTGTCATGCATATCTTTTTGCCTGCATGCAAAATGAACGCCATTTCATCTCATTCCCAAGCCCCAGTGTCAGCCTCTAGTTCCCCAATAACAATGCCTAGTCCCCGTCAAACAGGACTTCACACCAGCTCTCCCCCCGAGCTCTCCACCACTGCCCATCTGTACAGCAGAAAGCAGCTGAAAGGGACGCTGCACCCAGCAGCAACAGAAACAGCCAGGAGATACTTTGGGGTGTCTGGAGGGCATCTGCCATGTCAGGAGAAAAAGGGGACCATGAGGGCTCTCAGAGATTGGCATACTGCTAGGTGACATTTGTCTTTTGCAATGCACCTTGCAAGACACTGAAAATCCATCCCGCCAAGCCTCTGGACTTCAGCACTGAATTGCTAACATCCCCCAGCCAAACACTGCTAGGCTTCAGCAACACTCTGGACCTGCTCCCTTACCTGTTGTGCTCATTGGCAATGCTACAGCCTTCCCCTGTGCACACATACAAAGAGCAGCTGCCTACAGAGACCTTTGAATTGCTTGAATAATTTAATTGTGCCCATTTCTCTCTCTCCCCACACTGCAGCCTGGCCAGACAGCTAGCCTGCATCTCCAGAGGGCATTAGGGCTGACTGAAATGCAGAACTGCTGCTGTTTTCTTAATGACTTATATACTATGACCCAGAAAGTCCAGCCAAGCTTTTCCAAGCTGCTTTCAAACCCTTCCTTCATCCTTCCTCCTCTTTAAGTCTAATGAGCTGGAACTGGGGGGGGGGGAGGGGGGGGTGGGACGACAGTGGGGGGTGGGACGACAGTGGGGTGGGAACAATTCTTCTACTCCTAGGGCAGAGCACTTGCCTTTACTGATAACCCCATAAAGATATGCATCACCATTACACTGCCACTCACCTGGCTGCCTGGCACATCGTGAGGGCCAGGACGGAGCGCATCAGACTGTTCTCCTAGCACATCCGCAAAGCTTGTTGCTGTGGCTGGAGCCTGCAGTGCCAGCTTCTGAGATGCCAAGAAGCAGATGCAATAGAAACATGACCCAGATTTTGTATAATGAACAAGGAGTAACACTGCTGTAGGGCATGGGTCTCACATACCACAGCCTTGACCAGGAAAATCCTAGTGTATCACTACAAGGCACTTGCTGCTTGCTTGGGAGACTGGACTTCACAACAGACCTAGTTCCAGACTGTCACAGATCTACCTAGGTTCCGGCTCTTCCACCAGACTTTTCCAGCACAGTCACCAGAGCTTTTTTGCATCCCATCACTACCTTCTCACCCAGTGTTCACAGGAAGGGAAGGAACCAGGTGATAGACATCACAGACAGCTTTGATGTGAGGCTCAACACTATCAATCATGGGTCAATGGAAACAGAAGATATACTAAGGCATTCATTTGCCACCTGGAAGTCTTTTAACTGCAGCCCTAAAGGCTCTTTAATGAGAAGGATGTTTCTTTACATTGTCTTAGAAATAACAGCTTCATTATGAAGAATAAATAATACAAAGGCGTATGTCAAAGGACTCATTGAAAGTCCAAGGGGAGAAGTTCCTCCTGCTCCTAAGGAGATCCCAAAGAGGGAGAGGAAAAAAAAAAGTGTAATGCTTCTGAAGAGATCAGTAAATAATGAACCGGAAATCCTTTCCCCAGCCCTAGGTCAGAGGAGTACCATGAGTAATTCACAGCTGCTAAAGGGAAAAGTGAATAGAAATGCCTTTTCTCCTAAGAGCTAATAACTTCCAGAGCATCCCTAAAAGCTCTGTGCTTCTGGGTTGAAGCTCTGCCATGGCCTCCCTACATGGCTTTTGGACATTTCACTTCATTTTCAAGGTCTCATATGCCCACTTACAGATTTGGAGACCAGCTGTACTGCCTGATCCTACCCAGACCAAGCACTAGGGGAATAAATCTATTTGAAAGGGTGGCCATGGAGTGCAAAGAGGGACAAGGAAGATGACTGACTGCTGACATTTTATTCCCACCTTGTGCCTGGCATCTCCTCCCTCCAGCTCAGCCAGCCTGGTTGCTTTCACTGTCAGATAGGTCTGAAGGGATGCCAGGTAGACAGCAGAGCGCCATTTAGCTGAGCTGCACCACTCTGGTTCATTCCTAACGTACAGGAAAGGTGCTATCCTCTAGCCCCTTTCATCCCCACTCCTCAAAGTGCTTTGAGCATAAATGAGGTAACTCATGACAAAACTTCGAGAAGAGGTATTAAGAGATCCCCTCAGACCCCACTGAAATGCAGCCACCTCTAGACAGGATTAGAAGCCAAGAGGTAACACAGAACAGTTGTTCAGATGTGTTGTGCTTCCTAGGTCCCTTTAAGATTTGGCACAATCAGGATTTTCCTCAAATCATACCATCTGAAATTAAATTTACACCATAAATATGATGATCAGTTTTCATCCTGCAATTGCACATTAGAAATTCTAGATGCTTTGACAGGGCAAACAGGTAGAAAGAGGTTTTTTGTTTGTTTGTTTTTTTGGTTTTTTTTAAGTCCTGGTTATCAGATTCTCTGAAGTCTATAAACATTAACAGATGATGGACCTAGTATTCTCTTGGTAACTCTTAGGGCAAGCCTAGCTTTGTATTCTTCATTTCATCTCATGCAACTATATGTTGACTCACCCTCCCAAAGTGAAAAAATCAAAGCAGCGCCCTGGACACAGGACAATTTGCCACTATTAGAAGTGGTTTGCGCACTTTTTCACACCAATCCAGTCCCACAGGAATGTGACATACAGAAGCTAACTTTACAGGTGACTTCTGTTCCTCCTGGCACAGAGGCTGATCACACCGCTGTCCATTCACTCAGACCACCCTTGGTTAGTGCTGGCTGCAGCCTCTGTACTCACCTGGGCCAGCCTGTAGGCTCTAAGCAACCAATAGCCTTGGGCAGGCAGTGCCTTACTTCCTCTTACTACCACTCTCCATTGCTTGCTTTCTTCTGGAAAGACTGCAAGCAAATCCAGCTCACCCTTAACAGATCAGAGCACCGAGACCCAGCACAGACAGCAGGCAAAACAAATCTTCCGGAGCCCAGCCTTTAGGGTCAGCCCAGCCTCTGTGCCAGGAAAAGGATCAGCCTTTCAACACATGATAGACTGTGCAAAGCAGCTTCCACAGGAAGGGGGGAAATAAATTCCTCTGATCCCCCTCCAGAGCTCAGCTTATCCCTGAAGCATGAGATTCAATTACCCTTATCATTATCAGAGCTTGCCTTCCTAGAAATGTTATTAGCGGTGATGAAATTATCCAGTCCTGTTTTACACTGGAGAGAAATAGAGGAGGCTCCTCCTGACAGCTGCTAGGAGGCAGGCACTCTCCTCGGCAGAAGGGGAGAAGGCTTTTCTCCAAGTCTCACAACAGCTCCCAGAAGAGGGAGGCCCAGCACAAAAGATTTTATGTAACACCTCTAAACAGTCACCAGTTGAAGACCAGATACCATAAGCACACACAAAGGCTGAATCCTCCTGAACTGTGTCCTCAGGTGAGCCATCTCTCCTTCCAAGTCTCTGCAGCAATACACTGCACAGAAGAGGCTGCTGATGTGACAATTCCCCGTCCCATCCCCTTTCAGAGATTTGGCCCAAGCAGGATTTTCCCAAATCATACTACTTGAAATAAGTTACCTTTGCAAGTATTGCAAAGGATTCTTGATCTGCAACTGCTCGAGGTGGAATTCCAGGTGTTTGGGCTGGAAACCAGGTAACAAGAGATGTTCCTAACCCCTCTGCCAAGGACAGTGCCCAAGGACAAGCAAGGGAGAACACTGTCTGCTTTCCCAGGGCATTACCCACAGGAAGTAAACAGCAGCTGGTCCACCTCACAAGCAAGGCACTAGCCTTAGACAGGCAGAAGTCGGGGCTGCCCCAGCTTCACCCTTGCCTCATTTATGGAGTGACTTTCAGCTAGGTACCATTTTGCCTGCAGGCCACAGTGATTCAGGGTGCCAGACAAGAGCAAACCAAACCTGGCAAGGCTGGCTTTCAAGAACAGTGCTTATCCCAGTTGAAGAACATATGGCTAGCATTCTGCTTCTTTTCCTTTACAGCTCCCCGCCTCCTCTTAAAAAACCTGCAGGGAGAATATTTCTCAGTCCAAACAGCCCTGAGCTAAGCAGCAGCTTAGCTTGTAAACCAAGCTCAATGTGTCAACCAGCACAGCCAGTAACTAATGAGAGCACACCACAGCCATCAGGGAGATTAAAATTTTGAACCAAATCAGTAATTCCCACCATGACCCTTACAGCTTTCTCTTGTTTGGTTCAGGTTTAAGCAGGGCTGGAATTGGCCTCAATCTAGCTCGGAACAAAGAAAGTATAAGCCATATAAGGAAGAGCACATGTGGAGGTAGATTTTGGTGTGCCCTGGTGAAATATTAGCATACATGTGTAAAGATGAAAAGGACAGATGTGTGCCTGGAGGTGAGTGCGGCTGTGCAAGGACAGATCTGTAGGCTGCTGTGCTCTGGGACAGTGCATCATGCACCATGCAAGTGCAGAAGCAGAACAGGGTGGTCAACTAACTGCAAGAGAGCAGCATAGATGCATAGGAGGACAGGGCTCCTGCCAGAGAGAAGAGCAGTGCATGGGCACTGCTGTCTTCCCAGGAGCTGGAGCAGCAGCTGAGCACAAGACCAGCAATGTCTTGCTGCATACATAACATGTGTGATTAATTATGTCAGCCAGGCACATTTGTAATAGACATGCCTCAGGCGTTATCCTTAGAAAGACAGAACAGAAGGGTGAGAACAGGTATGCATACACACAGGCATCTGCCTGGCCACAAAATAGATGGTTTGCCAAGTCCAGGTGTCACTATATTTGAGCACAATGTTGTGTGCAACTGTATATGCTCACATGTACTCACACACAACAGCACATGAGGCATCCTGTGAACAAATCGGTGCTGGGGTAATCACACATCCCATCTCCCCAGCCTCTGGCTTCCCTTTGCACACTGAGCACCCTCTGGGACTCCCCCTTCTCCAGCCAGCTCCAATCCTTCCCCAGCTCCCTCTTGCCTTGGAACTTTTAGATTCATCACCATTTTTAAGAAAGCACTTAAAGAACAGAGCAGAACTGATAGCTAAATTAGACCTGCTGAGCGCGCCTGTTTAATTGAAAATGCCATCTGTAATTTAAATGTCAGAGCCAGGATGGTTATTAAAACCCTCTTTGATTACTGTGCCTCATTTCAGTTTCAAAACAGACAAGAAAAAGCTGCAAATGGGCCATGTAACACAGCGCCACCAAGCAATTAATAAGCCTCCCCCTGCCTCTGCACCAGCCTCCCAGCCACACTCCCAGTGGGGGCTTAGGCCAGCTCCAATCCTGCTCCATAGCTGTGATGCTTGTCCCCTGTGGCAGGGCTGGCCCTCATCTTCGTCTAGCACCAAGTTGCTGGAAGGACAGTAGATCCAATTTCCTTCTGGAGGAACGCCCTATGGGCACCTGCACAGGGCTGCCCTTCCATCACTGGCGACCACCCCGCATTCAAGGCTTGGCTTTCCTGCTCCTGCAAGCAGTGGCCTCTGCTCTGTGTCCATAACTAGGCCAGGCACCTACCAAGGCAAGGGGAAGAGATAGCTGGTGGAGTGGGAGGTGCAGGAAAAGGAACAAGCCTGCACCCATGGCAAGGTTAAATTACTCTTAATACCTACAGCATCTGACACAATGAAGCCCGGGTCCCAGATGTTCCACTTTCAGAGATGGTATCCTTAACACATGTTATCCCTTCTTTTACGCAAACAGTCAGAACCTGACCTTCTTGCAGATATGCCCCAGCTCTCCAGATTTCCCCAGACAACAGCCCGCTGCTTCCAGCTGGGGCAGCGCAGGTCAACATGTAAAGCAATTGATGAGATTTTTACCACGTAACCCCCCACCTCCAAAACCTTGACTTTCTTGGTTGTTTTTAATTTTATTCCTTAGCTTCACAATGCAAAGAACATAAAAAGAAATTAGAAAATGCATCTAGAGATGAGCTAGGGCAGAGGGTAATTAATACTGCCCCTCAGCTAACTCTGAAGTCCACTGTAATTAGATTGTAAAGCACCCTGGTTTACATGAAAAAAGGAAAAAAGAACAGACATACTACAGCAAACTAGCCAATATTAAGAAAAGCAGTAATTAAAACCATAATAAGCTGTAACATTTAATGAAATTTCTTAATAACATCTTCAGGCTGTAACAGTTTCAAGATAAACTTAACATAACGCTATTAAAGAATAAAGGGGCCACTGGGGAAGGGTCTGCTGGCATCTAGTGCCAGGAGCTGCTCTTGTCTATCACTAAGAGCTGCCAGTCACAGGTGGCAGAGTCAGTCCCTCAGCAGTCTCCCAGGGAACGTGAGGTGGGCAGGGGCAGGCCCAAGGGGATTTCAAAGAGAGCTTGGCATGCCAACCTCAGCAAGAGAAACAGCCCTTGAAAAATCCACACCTGAACAGCCTAGCCATCTCCACCAGCAGAGCCCCAAATTTAGCACCCCAAAGTCTCACAACTGCTTACAACACAGGCAACAAGTGTTTGCAGAGTCACTCAGAAGTGACTTCTCTATATCACAGAGCTCAGGGGTCCTCGGCAGACAAACTATAGACACCAATCTGGCTTAAAGCAGAGCACCTATGGACAAGGATATTATTGCTTAGGACAGAAAGAGCTGTCAGGCAGAAAGAAGGTATCACCCCCACACACCAATCTTCACTTTGCCCAGCAACACCATGCTCAGATACTTGCCCCATTCGCTTTTCTATTTGGACAGGCTGGGATTGTGGCTGGTGGCGGCTGGTAACTCGCAGCATCTACTCAGTTGTGGGAGAGTTCGATGAGAGCAGGGATCACAAGCTCAGTGGGACTAGAGATGTGCAAAGTTTATCTAAGATACACACAGTCTTTCTGCTCTAGTACCTCCAGATTTGTTTCAGACTACATCAAGACAGAGGCAACTCAGCATTGAGGACAGGCTACCACAAACACAGGACTCTGCTACACAGACTTGGGCTGAGGAAGGAATTTTCTCCTGCTCATTTGACAAGAAGCAATGCTGCCCACCATGGCACACTGGCATGGAAATTGGAGTGGAGCAGTGCCAGCATCTGCAGGAAAACAAGCATGAGAGAATATTCAGTTTGCTCCTTTTCTTTGCACTCCTTGACTCATCGCTGAAAAAAATAAGTTTCCATTGATCAGGGGAAAGATGTCTTTTCTTTTTGGGATGGGCAGACTCTGGAGAGCTGTAGCCATGAAGTCCCAGCTTTCTTCCTGCATCAGCTATTCTATGCAACATTAAACCAGGATATTGTTATTAACACTCCAGAATAATTGTCTCCTCCTAAGAAGTTAAGTAATGGCATGCAATGAAAGTAGAATAGATTCAATTAGTGTCAGAATAGGAAACTGCAGTTTTTCCTAACTTGGCTTGGAGATGCTAAAGGCTTACTTCCAGCTGCAATACAGAGCAAGTGTGTGCCTGCTCTCTCAACACCCAGTAATCTGAGGAACTGTGGGAAAACAGCATTTTTTCCACTTAGCAGGGGGATTTTTGGAGGCAAGTTCTACTCAGAGTGATTTGGAGTGCCCTGGCAGCAATCCAGCGATACACTTCCAGCCCTGATTAACTGTAATCACAGGTATGTCCCAGATACATACCCTTGTGTTATTTTAAGATTCACTACCAACATTTGTCAGTAGAAAAGCACTGATCTAAAACAAAACCCTAATAAATACTGTTTTCCAGGTTCTGCGATCAGGGAAATCACAGCAAAAGCAGACAAAACAGAGCTGGTTGTTCAAGGTATTGGTGACTCGGCATCAGAGCAAAGGTTTGGCACTCAAATCCTACAACTAGACCCAACACTTCCCCTAGAAAAGAGAGGCAACTCATTCACTGTCATGATCTCTTGTGATACAGCCTGAACACAAAACTGCTGATGCAGAGGGAAGCACCGGAGATGCTGGCTTCATTCCCCTCAGCTTGGCCTAAGGCTTTTTTTCTAATCAGAGCATTGAGACAACCTCAGCCAGCCCAGTACTTCCAAAAGTCTTTGCTCCACGTTCTATGACAAAACTAAAAATGCAAAACCAAATCAAGCCTTACCAGACCAGGAAAAGAAATGCCAAGAAACTACTTAGATAGCAAGAAGTTTCAGATTCAGACATCTCACCAAATACAGTTTGTGTCAACCAGTGAATTCTCATTGGTTTTGTATCTGGAAGATACTTCAGAGTTTGATCTCAATAGCACATGTAAGTTATTTCTTAGCTTCTCAACTTATTACTCTTCTACAAACAGAATTGCAGGGAGGAGAAAGAAAAAACCCTGCTTGCCTGAAGGGCACTGGCATGTTTTTGATAAAGAAACATCTGTTAAGTGATCTGTGCATTATATAGTTAAATCACTTTTATTACTACTTTTGAGAGAAGCCAAGCTATTCAAGGAACATCCCTCTAATAATCCCAAGAAATACCCTAAGGTTTTTTCCATTCTGCACCTGAGCTTGTATTTACATGATGGATTCATTAGACCTCATTGAGTGAAAGATGGTGCATTTTTTAAGAACACTTATAAATATGTATTCACCTGATAGACTGGAAGAACTAATCTAGGTTTGAAAGGGTCCATAATTATGAATTTACAAGCTATTCTCTAATTGTCCCAAAGGGATGATGTAGGGACAGAAGAAGAGATGAGCATCTGGAGCTACAGAGGGAATATGCAGAGTGTTAGAAGTGTTTTTGGTTCTCAGCAGAATGGCTCAGTAGAAGCATCAGGTTTTAAGAGAATGTAGAAAGAGTAGCATTAATACGGGAAGCAGGCCAGGACTTTGGGCACAGAGACAGTCTCACACACATGCAATGGACACAAAGCAACCCAAGTTTCCAAGACTATTCCCTTCCTCCCCAGCCTCTCTGAGCAATACTACTTTCTCTTGGAAAACAGACTAAAAACCACAAACCCAGCTCTTCTGTTAAGCAAGCCACATAATTAGCAGAGCATTTCTATACCTCTAGGTCTTCTCCCTCTAATTTGTTTTAATTAGAGACTTTGGTGCTGACAGAGGGTAGCAGATTGACAGCTCTGAGAGCAAGAGAGTCATGCAGTTATTCACAAAAGCATTACAGGATTCTCCCATCCTGCCCCTTTCAAAGGGGGCAAGGGGACTTCAGCCCACTAGTCTCAGCTCTGAGTTTCTATGGGGCAGCTGCCTAGTTCTAGCACCATTCTCTTCCAGTACCTCTAAAGTCAGGGCTTGTCACCACCAGCCTGGACCATGGTACCCACTCAGGGGCAAAAACAAAGTGAAAGGCCCTTTTCATCCTCTACTTCTTGAGAGCCCTTTTGCTCCCCTGAATAGGCAGGGCTTTGCAAAAACATCAGTTGCCAGCTGCTGCTGAAGGCAAGGAGACATGATTCAAGGCTTTAATAAAAGGAAACTTTTTCCAGCACATTTTCCAATCTACATTTTTCCAAGGCACAACCGAGCATTCTTCCTCGACTGCAGTTCACCATTTTCTACATCCTAGCAAGAACCATATTAGGGGTATGAAGTTCCATCAGGCCTGAAGGGGATGGGGAAAAGGGATAGCCGCCTACCAACATATAGGGCATCATTCTGCACCTACTGCAGTCCGACACCCCTTGACTGCTCACTTTTAACCAGTTCCAGGGCCAGCTATGAGGTACCAGATCCCTCCCGGGGATCTTTTGCAGCCTTACCTCCTCAACAAGACAGAACCCATGGAAGAGCTGCACAGGAACCTAAGTAAGTAGAGAGTAAATGGGTCTTTGCCAGCCAAAAAAAATGCTCACCACATTCATGAAAGACTGCATATTTCTGTGCTTTCTGGTATCAGAGCACTGAACTGTTTGCTGGACTAATTTGATTGATTGCATGTGACTAAGGTGAGAGAAGATCCACATGGCCAGTTTTAGGACACACACTACCTATTCACAGCTAGAAGCAAGCTCAGAGGAAGTAACTATCTTCACCATTGCATACTCTCCCACTGTCTCCCTTACAGTTTATGTTGACATGTCAACTTAATCTCATGTTCTGTTTTGCTAACAATACATTGCTAAGAACAGTGTTTACCTCTTCAGACACTGCAGGCAGCTCACAGCTTCCTGCTCTCCCTTTCATGGATCCTAATTAGTCTGATGAGTAGGTTCATGGCTATTTGATCATCTTAGAGTGAAACTCTGCAGAACCTCAGTACAAACAAGCAGTGCTGGGACTGGCAGAAAGGCTGGGGCAATCTGCCCCAAAACACAAGGAAGAGCTGTAAAGGGAGAGGGACACACAATACCCTGACACAGTTAAGAGTCCACTGTCCAGTGTTAGAGGAAAACGAGCTCTGCCACTGCTGTGTAGAAGGGTGCCAGAAGCGGACAGGTTGCTCTGTGATGCCAGACCTGTGTCTGTACAGAGACAGCCCCAATACACATCTGACCAGAGCACTGATGACTGCTGCAGTACTCTAATGGCCCATTTGGGATCTGCAGAACAAACAGGATGAGGTGCCTCTTGCCAGAACCCCTTCCCCAGCCCTTCTGGTCTAACTGCATGCAAAGGGCTGCACAAGAGGAGGGGGCTTGATCCATTGCTGAGGAAGTGACATAGTTTAGCACCGGTAAGTGTTACTATTTTGAGACAAGGGAGAGGAGAGGGAGGAGCATTTCTCAAGCCACAGGATCTAAGAAAAAAATCCCTTCCACCCCCATCTGCTTCTCAGATGAGAGCCAAGGCTTTATGTTCAGAGGACTCCAGGAGCTGGCTCTCTTGAAGATAGTCCCAAGCATTAGATAATTTGGCAACTCCAGCAATGAAGAGATGAGTTCGTCTGAGAAGTGTTGGCTCTTTTTGCAGTCAGCTGCAGTTTGGGATCAGAGGGAATGCTGCCTCCCAGTTGGAAGAAGGCCCAGCCATGCCCACAGACAAAGACTGACCTGCAAACACAGAGCAGGCAGCAACTTCCAGGATGCCTCAGCTCTTGAAAGAGCTGAGGATCACCTCTGCTGCCTGTGCATCCCTCCCAGTTTCCCTACTCGTAAGTTCTAACTTTGGCAGCAAGTTACAGCAGAAAGCTCCATTATGTGTAGCTTTATGTTCATTTAAGTCATCTCAAAGAGCTGTCAATCCATGGCTGAAGATGACCTAACACCATTAATAGTCAGCATCATTAAAATGGATGCTTAGTTCAACAGAAATTCAGCCAACTAGCAACTAATTCATTTGCACCGTCTGCTCTTGGAGGCATGAACTCCTGCTTCCTCCCAAGCACCTCTCCCACATTACACAGCGAGCTTGCCAAATACAGACCAAGCAGGTCAGTGGAGAGAGAAAGCTCCAGTCATACAGCATGATCAACAGAAAGCAACTTGCTCTTTCAGAGGGGACACCATCGCACCATATCCTCTCGTCTCCTTTGAGTACCTCTTTTTCTCCTTAATGACAACAGCCAGGAGGCAGGGGAAGACTTTGGACATGCTGCTACTGGTATCTCCTGGCATGCTCCACACTCCCTACAGTAAAGACTGCTGACCTGCAGCAGAGGGCTGGGTCCTTAGGATCAAGCTTTTTCAAATCTGCTCACATTTCCGCAGAATTACCCTTCCTTTTGATTTGTGCTTTGTATTTATGCACCTCAGTCAAACTCAGATTTTCTTCCCTTCCAGATTTCTGAGATGCTCAGGTTTCTAATTAACTGGAAAGGCTTTTTATTCCTTACAATTCTCCAGTTATGAATAATGATACTAGCTCATAAATGAAAATCGTCTTTCTATTTAAATTCTGCAATTTTGGGTAGGTAAATGGGGATAAAAGCAAGCATGAAGCAGTGGCCCTTGGGTCATTTGCAACTTATTAATTTCAAGAAGAGCTCTTAGCTAGCTTATTAACACTGAGCACACTACAGTGGAATTTAATGGCTAGGATATTAATTACCTTGCAGGCTTTTATATATAGAAAATGGTTTATTTTCATGTTACAAAGCAGTAGTAGTGAGGGGAATCATTCACCACTCTGAGGAAAACTCCTATGGTGCTCTCAACTCTGGGATAAGCAGGTCCCTCCAAGGCCAGTCCTGGCAACAAACAGAGGGGAGATGCTCTAAACCCTCAGCCTGGCTCCCTGGATAAGGGGGACACCCCATGGCATCCGTCTCCAGAGGGCCAGATCCTGGTGCCTTTTCCCAAACCAAGGCAGCATGGAGCAAACCCACAGCTCCACACTTCAACAGCTAAAGCTGGCATGGACAAACCACACTCACCATGGCTACAGTAGCATCCTTTGCCCCCGCTGAGCTTGGGCTGAGCCCCACCAAAACTGCTCTACAGTGGAGGACAGCCAGTGCTGAGCTACTCAGGTAGGGAAACGGGCAAAACTAAGCAACTGCCTCCCTGTGCTCTGGGACACTACCTGTCTGCTGGGAGCTCCTCAGGAGCACTGCACTGCAGTCCCAGAGGCTACCGGAACCACACGGGGCTTGTATGTACAGGCAGTAACAGCCACAGGAGCAGCTGCAGAGCATTTAAAATGTCAGCATACTTTGGTTATCAATTTTAACAATT
The DNA here is from genome assembly GCF_036370855.1 of Dromaius novaehollandiae. Lineage (NCBI taxonomy): Eukaryota > Metazoa > Chordata > Aves > Casuariiformes > Dromaiidae > Dromaius > Dromaius novaehollandiae. The sequence continues at coordinate 6,774,807 of NC_088121.1, read as the reverse complement.
CATAGGACACACAAATGGGCTTTTCACCCATGCTTACAGCGGCCACCTCTGTCCTGCATGCCACTAACTCATTAAGCCCAAATCACATGTCAGTCTAGGCAGAATGCAGGTCGGTCAATTGATTGAGTGGAAGCAAATAAAATGCAACAGTAATTTATACTCGCTGCCTAGTGCTTCGCAGCAATAGCAAAGCTCAATGTATCTTGTCCTGGCATTTGTTCTTGAGGAAGGATTTCACCTGCTTGGGATTCAACACAAGAAGAATAGTTTACATGCATGTTAAAGCAACCTGACCATTTGCAAACCACTCAGCTGCCAAGTGACCGCTTTCATAGCTGTGCTTGCTATAAGCCAGTCCTCTCCTACGCAGTCATCAAAGACCTGATAAACCAATACAGAATTCCCCTACAGATCTTAGTGGATCAAACTGGACTACAAAATAGTTTATATATAACGACCAAAGCGTGTTCAAAGTGCAGCAGTCTCACTGTTAAGCCAGCAGCTGTTGTCACCAGCTGTGGGGTCACAGATATCCCCAGATCTAAACACCAGCCCCTCTTGTCCCATCCAAAGCCACACTATTTGCCTCGTATCCCAGTGCATACCTTGCAGGCACCATAAACATCTGTTAAAGGATGGAGAGACAGGCCAACCCAGACACTTGCACCTGACACACAGCTTGGAAACAGCAAGTACAGACTGCTGGGGCTACTGGCCAAGGAAAGGGCACAGGTAGAGACTGCAGGACGGATCATTCCAGACAAAGGAGGACACATTAAAAGCATGACATTCAAGGTAAGGTGCCAAAAGTGCAAAAGGAAGAGAAAGTTTGCCCATGCTGGGGCCTTTATCCAAACAAGCCCCCATGGGGGACCAGAGAAGATGCTTTGAATGATAAGTAATGCTTGCAGGATTTGTTCACGCAAGGCTGGACCAGACCCACCACAGCACAAAGGCCAGCCTGGACATGCCCGTAGCCCCAGGCCCCTCTGCACAGCTCAGGGCTGCCTTTTAGCAAGTCCAGCTTCTGGAGGCCTCTTCCTCTGGGCTCTGCAGCCAGACTCCAGCAGGTCTTTCCCAGGGCTTAATAGCTACATAATTCAAGTGAGCTGTTGAGCTCAGTCAGGCTTGGGGCTGATCTCAGGGTGATCACAGGCCAAAGCACAGCCCCCAGCACCTCTTTTCCTCTTCATAGAGCTCTCTCTAAGTTTTCCTGTCAGGGAATGGTTTCAAGAAAAACACAGCAGGCTTCCCATTAGCACCACACCTCCCTCTCCAGCTCCCTTCAAGTGAAAATGGGAGGTCATAAATGTGGCAGGTTCATTAACTAGAAAATACATTTCATACCACATAAATGAAATCCAACTGACTGGCAAAATAACAGGGGGTTTATTGCTTTGTTCTTCATGGGTGACAGAGGGATTTAGGCCTTGATTCAGGAAGCATTTCTATTAAGCATAGCACGAATTTCACAGCACAAGTGGGGACTTAGTCAATACAGACTTGTGCTGGCTGGAAATGGAGCTGATTTCAGCAAGCACCTGCACATGCTTCCTTGATTCAAGTCTTTCTCCATCTCTTTGTGCACAAGTTTTTTCCCTATTTAGCTCCTTCAGGATATAGGTTATCTATGCATTGGGTATAGGCTAAAAGGGCTGAAAGACACCCATGAACAAGAGGGAGGGGAAACAAAGAATCAGAGGGTGGCTACGAATTCATGCTGGCATGAACCATACACTAGGAATGTAACTGCAAGGCCAGGTCTCCCCACAGAGGTCTGCACCTCACTCTTGGGAAGGCAGTAGCAGGGAGGGGAGGAGAAAAAGCAGCTCTGTGCCTAATGAATGAATTTAGGCCTGAGGACAACGGTGACAATGTGAGGAGTGACAGCATTGGGAAAGGCCTCAGTAGTACTGAAAAAGATAGAGGACAGTTACAGGTTAAATTATGCCCCCCGCCCCCGCCCCCCCCCCCCCCTTTTAAAAGAATTTTAAACCCTGTCAGTTTCCACCCCACTTTATTAAAAGAACCCTTTCATATGTTCAGCCCTTCAAAGTCAGATGATGTGGCGCACTCTCCCTCTGTGCCCTGTTCAGACGGATGTGCTGAATACGGAGGAGCACTCCTTTTACATTCCCAGCTCAAAGGGATCAAAACAAGGACTTGGAAACTGGTGCCTGGGCTGTTACCAGGGCAGGAACCCAAAAGCATTGATGCTAATCTGATCCTGCCTTGGTTCACTCTCAGATACTCCCCAGCTTCTTCAGCCTTGGAAGTTTGTCTTTAAACCTCCATGACTTCATTTTTATCCTATAGCAACACCCAAAGGTGGAAGGGAAAAACACCAAGGAAGCAGCTAGGTATTTCTCTCCCTCCATTACTTTCAAGTGAAAGCAGCATTTCAGCTAATCTAAAGTCTCAGAGATGGGGGAGGAGCTTAATAAAAACAACCCCCCCACCTGTTTTTACTGGAGAAGGGAGCGGATTTGGGTAAAAATCCAAGTTGTTTCAATAAAAAAAAAATTCTGATCATCAGTTTCTAAAAAATCAATTTTTCAACCCTATGTCTATACCCAGCTCTCTGCATTACTCATTCTCATGAGCTCTGCTGAAGCCTGTCCCTCTCCATCCCCAGGTCCCACCACAAGAAAAGCTCCCATTGCCTCAGACTTGGCCCAGCCTTCGGCCAGCCAGCCACCACTTCAGTGGGCAGCGATCAGGAGGGTGGGCATAAGTTTGAGGGACAAGCGAAAGCCAGGATACAATGTCACAGAGCAGAACATTCATTCTCTTCCCCACAAATCAGCTGGGAATTGAGGTGACAGTTATCTTTGTTTAATGAGAGGTCATTAATTCCTCCAGGTGCAGATTCACCAGGCAGTGACAGCCCAAGGGTCAGAGCACTTCTTGCATTGAAAACAATCAAAGCAAGACCATGTGGCTGAGTCTTCTCCAATTTTAATGGCTGCTCAGAGGGCATTTCAGAAGTCTCTTGTTTTGCAACAGCTGAAATTATGGGCAGTTCTACTAAAAAGACCTTTTTATGGTGCAGATAGATGCTGTAATCTGTTTTAATGGGTTTTCCAGCAAAGCCTTTGACACAGTCTCATTACAGTAATGCTTTAAGACAGAAAGCGTTCATACGATTAGGAAAAAATCTTCAAGATCTCCTCTTTGTGGAGGTTCCTCCTCCAACACTGGTTTTCAACTCACACAGCAGGACCTGCATTTAAAAGCTGCTTTGTACAGACCAAATTGGGCCAATTTCAGGCTTTGACAAAAAGACATTTCAAGTTACCAGGTCAGAACTCCAGCTGGCATAAACACGCATCACCCTCCTCCACAGTCTGGGCTAAGTCAGGGGAGGGGGGGTTGCAGCCAATTGACACCAGCTCAGGACATTTCTCAGGTCCCATAGGAAGCAAAATATGTAGTGCTACGCTCGGGAGTGACCAGGCACAAACCCCCTTGCTTGCTCACACACCCAGACCTCTGTCCCCTCTGACTATGCAGAGGGCAGGAAGATGACCACCTCCTCACTTACGTACCCAGATTGCCACTTCTTCTAGTTCCACCAGCAACCCACAGGTCGTTCCCCCCCCCCCCCCTTCCTACTGGTGCGGTTGTGACAAACACCGCCTTTAGTGCCAGAAAAGAGAGGGGAAAGCATATGTGTTGCCAGCAAGTAGTCAATTCCCAGTCTTAGGGAACTGGTTTAAAGGTAGAACAAGATGCAGAGCAAGGATGAGACAGCTTTTCTAGGCTAAACTGATTAACTAGCAGGTCTTTGCTCTATCAGTGCCAAGGAGCATAAATGGATCAGAAACAGTTTTCAAATCTTGGACTGCAGGTCACTGCCAAGAGAAGAAAGTACGCCCTGGCTCTCCCCTCTGACCCAAGACAACATTTGGCAGATCACCTCTTCTGCAGGCAGAACGATTTCCTTCAACACACTTAGATGAGTGTGGGCACAGCACAGCTGGGGTGTGTTGGCCATGGAAGGCAAGCTAAAAAGTCCAGGCTGTGACATGTCTGACAGCACCAGTCTGGTCAGGGTACACTGGTTGGGCACAAATCGCAGAGCTGGTTGCACACGGTAGGGCTGCACCGGACCCAGCACAGCAGAGCTTCAGTCTGGTTCAGGGCAGGCAGGAGAAATAAAGCAGGTGTTGTCTCCAATTTTGTCAAGTTTGAGCCATTAGTATCAAACCAGGCAGCTTGCTCTGCCTGAACAGAAGAGGCCATCACAAACTGTCAGCTGAGATGTAAAGAGCCAGGTCTGTATTTCACAACACAAGACTGAAGAATCAAAACCAAAACAGCCATCCCAGACCAAATTATTGCCCCTGTGCCTTGCCCAGATGAGGGCTCCACAGCATCACCTTCCCTTCAGAGACCCTCCAGAGCTGGGGAAGGGAGCCAAAAGCCACATCTTGCAGCTGACTGCTGCTCCTCAACTAGGCAAAAAGCAAAGGTCTTGCCATGAAACAGCTCCACACAGAGACATAATTACATTTCTGGCTCTATTGCTCTCCTCCTTCACCTAGAAAACAGATAGACACAGAACAGAAGCAAGCAGCTTCTCATTTAGAGAGACTTGGAAGATGCTTTCATCTCACTGCCATGGCAAGCTAAAAATAACCCCAAAGAATGAGGCACTTTAAGTCATTAACTTTGAGATTCCAAAATTTCTCTTAAAAACAAGAAAAACTAAACCCAGCTCTGTACTATGACAATGCTTGTGATAAATTAATCCAGCTTCTGTTCATTTATCCCCTTGCCAACTCACCGCACATCATGCTCCTGACTGCAAACCCTGCCTTTAGAGTTTGATAATTAGCAGCCCTCCACAGGAATCACTAGCTTTTATTTAGCCTCCTTTTCAGTCTCAAACCCTGGCCTGAGCAGCCCTCCAGGCTTCTGAGACTTTGTGCAGTTTGGCAAGAGGCCTGTCACAGCACAGACGAGGATGGGAAGCATATGTACTATCCTGCAGCTTGGTCCACCCAAGCACTTCCAGCTCAGGCCTTGTGTCTCCAGCTGCCTCCCCCCATCAGCTAATGGGGAGCTTAGTTCAGCCCCAGGCTCAAGGGGCCCCAGTTAGCTCCACCCGGAGAACAGCCCCCTGTGCTAGGCAGCACCCTGCAGCTGCCTGACATGAGAACGGAAATTTAAGCAAGAAACATGAGATGACTCCCAGCATCAGAGTTACAATACAGCTGGTCCCAGGAGCCCAGCACAGGCAAGTCACCTGTCCCAGGCTCCCCCATCTTGCCCTCAGCCAGGTTTGGGCTGAGCAGCCACAGCAGGATTGGAGCCAGAAGGACTGTCATGCTCACCCTGCTGACAGTAACATCTACCATCCCAAGTGCCCAGTGCCAGCAGTAGATATAAAGCTGGCATTGCTGCTGGGCACTAGGGCAAACAGAGTGGAGGAGACAGTATTTACCAATCTTTACAGGATGGGCAGAAAGACAAAAGGGTGCTCAGCAAGCACGGGTCTTCCTGCAGAGCAGGGAGGGACCCTGCTTCAAATAGCACAGCCTCATTAAAGCTTGTAAGCAGGCTGTCTCAGAGGGCAGATCTCTTCTTAATGGGAAGAGCAAGGAAAACCCTTGCCTCCCCATTTGATACTGATGCCAGTACTGAAGTGAATGAATTTTATACCAGCTTGGGATAACATTTCAGTTGGAGACTGCCAGCAGAGGGGGTCATGAGTTTTCTACTTAACCTGCTGAGAATAAAAGGGCTCTCAAAGGCAGAGACCAGGTAACACCCTCCTGTGAGCAACTTCTGTGCTAGGACCAGGAGCAGCAGGTAACATTTCAGCACCATTGGAGCAGGAAGAGACCTCTGCTCGCCCAGTGGCAGAGGGAACCGTGCAAAGCACACAGGATGCACGTGCCTCAAAGGCGGCCCTGAGTCAGGGGAAACACTCACACTGGTTGAAATGAAGCAACAGCTCCCTATCCAGGTGACATGAGTGCAGTGCATCTGAAGTGCTGCATCTTTGCAGAGAGGAGCCGAATGCCGCATGTCCAGTTAGCTCTGATGCAAGCTGAAGTGCTGCCTCCTGGACATCCCCATACTCCAGGGGCTACTTAAGTCTGAGAAGGTTTCCAGTAATCTCAGTGGCTTTGGAGGAGACCCACTGTGTCAGGAGTCCAGTTATCAGCCCTACAGAATCATGTTCCAAGTCTAAAAGCAGAGATTCCTGCCTGAACAGCAGTTTCACCAGCACTACCATCTCGCGGGGCAGGGCAGAACCCCCACACGCATATACAGCTCACTCTAGCAGTACACATTGGAGAGTATATACTAAAAACCTACCAACTAACAGACAAGACAAACAGTGAGGCAGTGCTTCCAAAGAAACCCAACCCCCCAGTACCCAGCACAGGCCAGTTCACTTATCTTTCCATGTTCAACAAGTCCCTGTCATGCTCACAGACACAACTTCTGCCACCTGCAAGCAGCAAATTTTTCTCACCAGCAGCAGCCAGACCTCCACATCCTACCCTTGGTGCACAGGAGCATTGCTATTACCAACTGGAGACTGGGGGCAAAGAGACCTTTCTTTGCCACTGTCTCTCCCCTCCCCAGTCGGTTAGGGCATCATGATTTGTAAGGTCTGCACAGCTTCCTGGCACAAAGTAGCTGTTACTGTGTTCATTAGTTGCTGCCAAACATTAAGTTTGCAATACAACAGCAGGACACGAGCACTGAAGCCAGCAGCACCCATCCTGCACTGACGTCTTGCTCTTGCCTTCTCCATCACTGCTTAGCTCCCTGGTCCTCTCATGCTGCTGCTGCTGCCAGCTGCAGACACCAGTGCCTGTACAAGGATCTCCACCCCAAACATTGTCTGGTTGGAGAGCACCTCAGGAAAACACCGAACGGGTTCCCCAGGTTAATGGCAAGTGTGTTACTTGAAACGTCACCAGTGACGTTGCAATGATTAAATCCTAGTCTGAAGTCCCCAGCCCACTTACTGACTGAATCCAGTGCCTTACATCGACAAGGCTTGTGTAAAATATGCCAAGATGCAGAGAAATCAGTTATTAGCCTAGCCAGGCCAGTAAAGTTGAAAGGTTTGCTGAAAAAAACAAATCCCCCTGGTGTTTTTCCAGCCAAATCTAACCCTCTCCATTTTTTGCTGTCACTCCCAAAGCCCTGACAAGTGCTATGGACTGCAAGGCCCTGATAACAGGCACATTCAGACTAGCTCCAACCCTGCCCACTGTCACCATCGTGTTGCTGCTCAGCACTTGCCAGAGCTCTGCTCTCCACCATCCCTGCTCCAGCCAGTGCCCACTGGGGCAAAGGGGGGCAAAGTCTCTTCCTAAGTAGCTGTGCATCTGGGAGTGAGGGGAACGCACAAAGCCAGTGCTCAGAGGAGCCGACAGTAAAAGCCAAACACTGGTATCTGTGCAAGAACAGAGGCCTGGGCCTCCGCGTTCAGAGTGGGGGGTACCCTCTGGTCCCTGCCAGCTGCCTGCCATTGCCGGAGGGACAGCCGAAGCTGGGCACGAAGGGAAGCAGGGAACTGGGGTGAGCTTTGAGAAGGGGCAGGGAGGGGGTCAGCGCAGCACCATGAAATGGGCTTCCCCAAATCCGGACCGACTTGGCCCTGGTGTAACTCAGCAGTGCTGGAGAGCACCCTACTGACAAAGAGGCAAAGAGCTCTGAAACAGGATGGCCGATTTCTGGCCCAGCTCTACAGCTGACATTCAACAGCTTGAGCTAACCAAATACCCATTTACCTTACATGCCTCATTTTTTAAACGCTCAGCTGCAGGTAACCAGCAGCTAAATTATCAGATGCTCTCAGCCCCTACATCTTCTGTCAGAGCTCACAGGTGTCCAAGGCCTTACCATTGCTTTCCCTATGCCACCCCCATCTCCTCCAGAGGTGGAACCATCCAAAATTAAAGGAGTATTTCTGGAGTTTGGGGTCTCAACTAGCTAGCTAGGCATCTCATACAAAAGTGGGCAAGTAACATAAACCTATTGTGGCAAGAGGCACAGCAAGATCTTTGAAGCAGGCTGCAGAAATATGGCAGGAAATAACTATACAGCTACACAAAATACTAAACTGCAGCCCTCCCCCCTTCTCTCTCCCCCCCAAAGGAAACTAGTGTTATCCAGCATACTGTGATAGCAAAATCAATTCCTTTGCGCCAAATTACCTCTATTTAAATAGCATACATGAGATTTATTTTATGCTGATTGCCAGAGAAATGCATCTTCTGTTGGCAGGAAAGCAAGGCTCTTTCCTCATTTGAAAGGAACTGAAGCTTTTCACAAAATGTTACCAGCAGTGAAGATATTGTGGGGCTCTATTTTCCACTTAGTGCTCTCAGTAATATGACTGCTTGCATAGCTTCAAAAGAAGCAGGAATTTTTACAGTGAAGAGGTACAAGGAGCTTTGCAACATCAAACATAGCCACCCACACCAGCACATAGCCTATGAACTGAGCTAAAGTTGCTCCTTGCTTTCCAGATCTGTCTGGCAGCACTGACTTTTGGAGGAAGTGAGCCTGAAGGAAGTGTTCACCTCGCAACATTAGTGCAGCCATTTTGAGACCTGCACCCCTCGGCCTTCAGTGGGACGTAAGCTGCTAATTGCATCAGTGATGGCTACACTCACCCAAATGAGAGCAGCATAAGGAGCTTAAACCTCTGAATTAATTCAGTTCCCCTGGCAGCAACCCTCCTGCCACATGCACGCGCTCCTCACCCAGCCACAAGAGGCTGGAGATGCTGCTTGGCTGGGACACTAAACCACCTCCCAGGACAGGCTGAGGGATTGTTATTGGATCTCTGTGCCATTAACAGCTTGTTAATGGGCCAAGAGAGCATTTGCAGGAATAACCTCTATTTGTCATCCCATGCTCAGCTGGAAGCAGAGCCAGGAGTGCTCAGCAGGGCTCCAGAGCCCTTCCTCCAGCAGGATCTCACCAGGCAGGGCTTCGGCTCCCCTTCCCAGCAAACAGAGCTTTGCCAGCAGACAGTTCAAAAACCCTCCCCACCACACCGCAGAGGGCCGGAGCACAGGAGACAGGTGGGGGAACCTGCTCAGCCCAGCAGGCTATGCAGCACAGCCCCCCTGCTCCCAGGACAGGCACTGATTAAGGGACTCTGCACCGTCTTTCCTGGTGTCAGCAGGGCCACAGTAAGGGAAGCAGAGAGATGGTGACCTTGAGAGGGAGGACGAGGCCAAAAATCTAACTTGGCTCCTCCCTGGAGCTTGCTGGGAGGGTGAGAGATGCAGGCAAATGATCCATTTCCTCTAGCAGGATGCATACTACCACTTCTCCCAATTAATCTCCAATTAAACACTGACACAGAAGAATCAGAGAGGATAATTAAGAAAAATGCTGGGACACAAATTCAGTTAGGGCTGAGTCAAGAGTACTTAGAGATACAGAAATAAATATGCCTGACATCCAGTTGGAAAATTACGCTTTCCAAGCCATTATTCACAAGAACAAGTACTCAGCGTCCAGTCGCCCCATTCCTCCCTATGAGGGAGGGCAGAAATAGGCATACCCATCCCCATTCGCGAGACAAGTTTCCTTCCAGTGAGGGTGCAGAAGCTCAACCCAGATACCAGGAAATGGGAGGACTCCCAGAGAGGCTCGCTCACATTTAAAGGGCTCTTCAAACAGCTCATATTGCAGTCACATCTGGAAGGCCCCGTTTGAGGCCATGTCCCATTTTGCACAAGGTACTGTGTACGACAGGACCAAAAAGTGCTCCTCACCTCAAAGAGCCTTGTTGATCAGCAGAAAGGGCACAAGACCACGGAAGACACCTGGCCAGACTAGCCTGGCTTGCATAGCTGCCTGTCCCCTCATGGTGGGGCAGCCCATAACAGCGATGAGCCACTGTCCCAGGCATCACTAGATCAGATGAGACGGACTGAGCAGTGGGGGTGCACAGACCAGGGAGCACAGTTTGGCTATGGTCACTTTTACAGTTAAGAACACCTATGTTTTCTTAGCAGGTCTACATTAGTACTGGCCTGGCAAGATCTGGTTTACTTTACAAAGGTGGTGAGGTGGGTTCAAGGGGGCTTTTCCCAGTCCTAGAAAGGAACTTCCAACCCTGCCACCTGAGAAGTGGGGAAGGGAGGGAAGAGAAGAAGTATCCCCTTTTTGTCGCAGTTAAATCAGCAACAGCAGCTGGATTGTACAGCCCAGTTCCCTTCCCTCCCTGAACACTGGGTCAGGTCCTCAGTCCTGGGAGGGAACAGTTGAACTGTGGACCAGGCAATTATAATGGAAGGTGGAAGAGAGAACCAGGGCTCATTTTCAACCTGTCAGAGCCCACAAAATAAATTACAGAATAAAATCCCAGAATGACAGAATAATGAGCAATTCATTTGAAATGTAAAATAAATAGGTAAATCCCCAGTTGGCTGGCAGAATAAATGAGATTCAGCTGACATTTGGTGATTAAATTAAACAGTAATGACCTCATGAATAATGGGCTACAGGATTGAATTTGGAGGGCAATATTTTCTTAAGTGGGGGGCAGAGAGACAACATACCAGCAAGGGACAGGCTGCACTTTTTGCCTTATTTTCAGCCCTCAGCACAAACTCCCCACTTCTGAAGAGCTGCAAAGCCCTAAAGACACCAGCGTCCTCCATAGAGGCTAACCACAGCTGCGGCGCTAAGACAAGGCCGAGCTGGCGTCCCTGAGAGCGCTGGCCTTCTACAGCAAGAGGATGTCCAGCCCCCAGTGGCTGGCGCTCCCAGACTGGGCACAGAGCAGCCGGTGGGGACAGGAGGGGACTCCTTGTAGCAGGCAGCCGCAGTGCTAGCGGGACAGCCAACAAGGGGCACCAGTCTCACCTCTCACTTTGGGGCAGGGGACACAATCAGGGCATGCAGCAGCACACCCCTCCTTGCAAAGCAACCCTGGGGTTCAGCAACCCCCACCTGTAACACTCCAGCCATCCAGGTGCTCATTCCTCCATCTCTCCCACATCACCTCACCTCAGATTCAGCACCAGGTTTTCTAGTCCCCCCCCCCCCCCCCCGCCCACAGCAGCTGGTATTATGTTGGTATTATTAAAGGATTATGTTATCAGAACTTCTAGGCTAATGACAGCCACTGTTTCTTGACCTGCAGTTCTGAGCTCATTCTTTTACTTATCAGCTACAGACAGAGCTGTCACCAACCCCTGCTGTTATTACCAGCTACTAAATCCACTGGTGTCCCAAGATGCCCTCCCCAGTCTGCTGCTGGCCAGCCCCTCCTCTAAAAAGCAGGATCCCAGAGGACAAGGGGGTGGCTTCTCCTTCCCCAGCCAAAGCCTTGCTCTATGGCAGCCTGGGGATGTAATTGATTAAAGGAGCTCATTTGTTTGTTTTAACTTGGTCATTGCCCAAGGAAAGTGTGAAAAGTGAAACTTTCATCTCTGCCCAGCCCCAGAACCAAACAGACTGTTTCAAAACAAAGCCCAGGTGTTTCCAAAAAGAAAACAAATACTGAAACTTAAAATATTTCTCTTCCTGCCTCATGTCACCCCCACCCATTCTTGACCTTTGACTCAAAACTCCATTTTATAGCTCTGCTTAGAAAGGATTTCCTCCCACCTCCAAAGCCTTGGCAACAACCCCTCACACCTATACAATGCCAACAACCAGCCCTTAACAGCAAAGCCACTGGCACCTTGCTGCATAGGAGCCTCCACCATTCACACCACCAGAGAAGGGTGAAGACAGCAAAGGCGTCGCTTGGAGCAAGAACCCCTAACGCTGCCATTTTTGGCATGGCAGCCACTGCTGGGCTACAGGTTGCCCAGGGACCAGCAGGTGATTCCTGCCTCAGGGAAAGCTCTGTCTAAAGTCAGACAAGCCAAGAGAGGCTCTGTCTCATTGGGGAAGGCAGGTGTGGTGCAGCTGAGACCCAATCGCAAAACTACTGCATTAGTAGTTACTTGTGCAAGCATCTTTTATGATTTTACTTTATTTAACCTGCCTGGATCTGCATCTCCTCAAGTCCCCAGGCTGCCTTACAGCTGTGGCTTTTAGAAAGGAGGGATAGCAAGACTCAAATATACTGTACTTGAATGACAAAGGCTATTACAACATGGCAAAGGAGAAAAATTTGCTCATCAAGATGACACCCACTAAGGTAAGTATCACAATAACAATGTTTCATTTCAAGCCTGCAGCACAAAATATAATCTGGTAAGAACTGTTCCTTTTGCTAATGCAGAACAAACTCACTGGCCTAATAACTTTCATTTGCCTGCAATTCAAAGCCAAGCAGAAGCATTGCCACAGGCCAACAGATTGAGAGTTAGGAAATAAATCTCAAGATCTACAGAGACAAAATATAATAATTCTATTAAGATCAAGTTAAGACAATTAAATACCAGTAAAACATCAAAAAGCTAAGTAGCCTAGAGAAGTTCATTTCATAAATGAATCAATTCCTTCTACGCCCTCATAAACTGCATTTCATTCCTGCTACGCGCATCTCAAGCCCCAGATCTGAGTACCCATGCCCTGCTACAGAGGTCACCTGCAAGCGAGAGGAGCGCTGCTCCCAGAGGCCCCTCTTCACCTCTCAGCAGCCGCGTCTGGCTAAGGGGTGAGCTGCAAGTACGTGGCTGGGGAAGTTCGTAAAGGCACAGGTAATTCAACGTCTCTGGTTTTCCTTCAGAATCAGACGGAATAAGTTTCAAAATGCTTTGCTAGCCTGTACTACCATTCTCCACACGTCTCTCTTCTTGACCTTAGCCTCTCTGCACCTCAGAGCTCCTATCTGTAAACTGGGGAACTATATTACTCCACAGGGGTAAGATGAAAGAGGCAGGTAATTAAGGCTTGTAAAGGCTCCGGGACTTTGACACAGAGGATGCTATGCAGAGGCAACGGACTGTCAGTAGAAACACTGTTTGATTAGAGCAAGGGGCAATCCTGGGGGCACAGACACGCCATTTGCCCTAAATACTAGCAAGGGTCTGATCCAGTCCCAGGTAACACTCATTTTGGAGTTTATATAATTGTAGGAGAGGAAATGCAGCCTCCCCTTGCTTGGCTGGTGCATTTAATGAGGCTCAGCTACATCCCTCCAGACCTATGCCAGGCAGGAAGCACTTGAGACAGGCTACCTATTTGGCACCCATGTCCAAGCAATTCATCCCACACTTGGGGACTCCCCACGGGGTGCATGGGGGGAGATCCTCAAAAGGCACCAAAAGGGCAAGTAGCTGCAAGCCCTCTCCCTCCCGCAACCTGGATTCCTCCAGAGCAATCAGCAGGAAAGGGTATGAGCCCTCAACACCCTGCAGTAGCAAAGGGCATTTGTGGTCTAATACACTGGAACCAGAGCTAAACCTAGCAGAAAAGAAACTAACTTACATGACCAGCATCACAGACACAAAGAAGCTGAAGGGGATTTAATGACAGCTCCCTACAAAGCAAAATCCCTGCAACACACATCATAAAGCCAGAGATAGCCAGGCAGCTGATCCCTGCACATCTCCTCCCTCCTTGGGCTAATGCCACAGCCTTGCAGGTCTCTCAGTAAAGCCAATTCAAGCCAAATCCCAGCCCAGTTCCCCAGTGGGGCAGGAAGAAAAAAGGGAGGAGCAAGAAAGGAATCATAGGTCTAAATCCCTGTACACTATCTCCTGATACTTCTGGAAGACCAACAAGTTTCTTCTGACCCAGTTTATTCCACTTCGCAACAGCTTTCTTCCCTCCCACACACCTCAGCATCTCTCCCTGTGGTCCTGAGCAACAGGCCATGGGCCAGAACAGAGAATATCCTCCCACCTCAGGTGAAGAAAAAGCACCTTCTGAAAGGCAAAATTCCTCTGCTTTCCCCTGTCCCTAGGTCATTTCACTTTAACAGTGCCAGACCAGACAACTCTCTGCAAGGGTCAAATGCTTCAGAGAACTTTTAGAGCTCCTCAGAGTAAGCTGCAGAAACATGTGCGTTAAGATAAATTTAAAAAAGCATCTGCTGCCTTCAATCCCAAACTCCTCTGAAAGTCGTCTGGGAGAACAGGACAAGTAACAAATTAACAGCATGATATAATTCACCTTTCAACTTCTTACTGTCTGCTTCCCTCCCACTGCTCTTCCTTTAATCTCTTCCTGTTTGACTCCACCCTCCCTTCTCTCCTGTTTTTCCAAGTCTTTTTCCATAGTGGTTCAATATGGTTTATCTGCACAGCCTCAGAGACTAAAAGCTCTGACAAGGAGCATCTCTCATCATGATGAGAAAGAACCTTCATCCTGTCAACAGAATGAAACAGATGAAAAATAAAGCCATTAAGAGACATTTCAGCTCCACTCTATACCAAAGGCATTATCTTCCTGAAAGGCAATTCCAAGGGAGAGTCTGGGGTTTCCGTGTGCATCATTCCCTGGGGCCCCACCATCTTCCACCTGGGCAAACAACCCACCAGCTACAGCCAAGAGGTTGGTAGTCAGAAACCACCGGGGATTTCCAGCATGCACTGGATTTGCTGAGGTTGCAGATCCCAGCAGAGGCAGTGCTCCAGACAGCCATCACTTCAGCAAATGCCCAGCAGCAGAGCCCCACACACTCCCAAAGGTTAAGAGCAGGCAATGCTTTCAGCAACCTTTCCAAATGTCAGCAAATTCTGCACCACTAGCAGCCTCAACAACAGATAATAATCCTAATAAAAATAAAGAGGTTAAAACACCCGCACCAACAACTAGTAAGAAAAGGAAATTTAATTGGAAATGTTGTCTGCAATTTAAATGTCAAAGGAGAAATCACTTCTGCGCTTCCCGCTGCTCACAGCTATAAACTGGCAGTTTCAGTGGTTGAGGAGGGGAGACAACGAAATGTCAAGGAGGTGCTTTGCGTTTCAGCTCCCCACGCTCCGCTGACCCCTGCTCTGGAGCCGACAGACCACACTCCTCGCGCTGCGCCCTGCTCACCTCTATAGCATCTGCAGCACCAGAAGAAAGCAGTCTTGCTGCTGCCTCACAGATAAGCCCACGAACACTGCCTTGAGCCTTCACCATGACTACCCGCTTCCTCCTGACAAGGGGGAACAGCACCCATGCCTGTAAGTGTCATTTGCAGGGCTCTGACTCTTGTGCACACACCTCCCAAAGGGAGCTGGGGACCCTCGCTCCCACCACGCTGCTGGCCGCATTGCTCATCCACTCTAAATGTGCATGCTTCCAGCTGCTCCTTGCTGTGGACAGACACTCAGCACAGGCAAGCCAGCCATGTGTTTTGAACTGTGCCTGATGCTACAACTTCCACAGGAACGTTGCAAAGCCTGCAAAAACCTAAAGGCCTGAGAGACTGCAGGAAGGATGTGTGCACACAGGGACCTAGGCAGCAGCAGAGCCCTCTCTGAAGTGTCCAGGCTGGCAGCCCACAAGGGCTCACAGACACTTCACCAGCCTACTCCAGCCAAGTCCCTTTTCCCAGGAACCAGCATTTTGTGCTCACACAAACACACCAGAGCCAGCAAAGTTCAGGGCTGGAGCAGCTCCACTAACAACTACGTCCTGCTCTTTAGTGGAGACAAATCAAAATATTAAAGTCCCCTTGAAGAAGTGTCACATCTTGAGGGTTTTTTGTTGTTTTTTTCTTTTTCTTTTTTTTGCTTACTGGCCTGGGAGCCACTGGTTGTTTAGACAGGCACCCAACTTTTTTGTTTACAGTGGTAGAATCAGAGGCACTTTTTTGATCAATGACAGTAAAGCTAAGCCTCTTATTTCTTGGACTTTCTTTTGTGTAAAGAGAATGACACTTGCTACATTAATACACAGAGTGAACTCATTTTTATGATTGCAGAGAAGCATATCCCCCCTTCTTCCCTCTCTGCACATGCTGTACACTCTCCCACGCAGTAACCAAAGACAGCAGAATAAGGACCTTTTGCTCCTGCATGATAAACTTCATGAAGGCTTGGTACACTGGGCCCCAATTCAGACAGCAGCTGAACCATGTGCCTGGAGACATTTATTAGAAAGAACAATACAGGATAGAGATGAACACAGGTAGAAAGGTAGCTTGTATGCTTGCCAAGGTCACACCACCACATTCATTTTTAAAATCACTGCCGCCTGCATTTGTGCTAGTGCTGAGGGCAACAGCACTGAATTGTGTGTTAAACTTAAGCAGGTAGCTTTTCAAGTCCTTTTGCTGAACAATCACACATTTCAAGCTAGAAGTGTTTACATTGCACCCAATCTACTGAAGACAAACGTTTTGAATAAACTGAAGATTTGGGTGATGGTTTTCAGGGAAGAAGGTTCCCCCCTCCCCCTAGTTCAGATCTAGAAAACCTGAGTTTCAAAAGTCAATAACCTGAGTTCTATTTGGGGGGGAAAAAAAAAAAAAAACCACACTCAACACATGTATCTGTTCCCTGTGAAACTCAGGTTCCCACTTTTGAGCCACCTGAGTTTAAACACCTCACTGGCTTCAGCCATGAACTGCCTGCCTAGCCTTGTGGTCCACTTGAAAGTTTTCACCCTGAAAGCTAAACAGGTTAAGGCCAAGATTTCAACAGCCAAGATACAGCAGTGGAAGACTGATAAGGGGCCCCAATACATAAGCAAAAGACAGCCCGCAAATATCTGAGAGTACTCACAGTAACACTCAACATTTAGAGTAAGCTCTCATTCAGACCAGGAATAAAAAGAGACTCTTTTAAATCAATTCCTACCGTGGGGGAAGAGAGAGAAGGATTTTTCTCCCCTTCAAGTTAAGTCATTCTGATCCAACTGCTAAGGAGCCAGCATTACTGGGGGAGGTCCTGGCTGCCACCCAGCCTCTCCACATGGCGAGTTTTCATGGTAACATGCACAAGTGCTTTAGCCTGGCAACTACAGCCCAGCACTCATCGAAACCCTCACCTCCTTCACCCCACAGCCACCCACTGGCTCCCAGTAGCAGGGCAACCCTTGATTTAGCAGCTGAGACAAGGCGTTCCAGCTCAGCTCCTCAGACAGGAGGTCAAGCCCCCGGTCCTCCAGCAGCAAAGCTGCCAGCAAAGTCAGGGACAGAGCTACTTCTGCACTTTGCTATTCTCCTTGTCCTCTTTCTTGTGCATTCCTCTTGAAGCAGGATCAGACTCCAACAACAGCAACATGATAGCACTACACTGCCTGGAGTGACCTTTCCTCTTCCCCGTCTAGAAAAGGTTGCTATTAGCTCTCCCACAGCTTCCAGCCAAGAGCTCACCCCATATATAAGGCTCCACACCACTGAAGGGAAAAGGCACATTGTTTACATAAAAGCCTGGCTCAACACTTTACATTTCAAATGCTTTTGCTCCCTTTAAAAAGGCTACAAAGCTTTTTCTCTCCTTCAAAACAGTAGCTGCTACAATGGGAGTCACTACAGGCTGGCACAAAACCCCAGCTGACACCGAGCTGAATGAAACACGCTAAGCCTGTAAAGGCCTGACTCTCACTGGGCCCCCGCTCTGTGTAATACCCGATCTCGGACTGGCTGTCCAGCACGCTCACTGTAGCACAAAGCGTAGGTTGAACTTTATGTTTATGCTGAAGTCCTTTACAGCATCTAAGGGTTTTTCAGAAGCCAGACTTGGGCAAGAGGTGGTGTGCTCAGTCCAGCTCCCACCAGTCCTCTCCATGCACTGGAGGGGGAAAACAGACTTCAGTGCTGCTGCCTGCTTCACCTCAGCATAGTAAGGAAGGGCTGAGAGCATTTTGAGCATGCAGAGCACTTGCAAAGCCCAAAGCATTATTATTAACTATAATTAAAGTGTCCTATTCAGCCCACAAGGACATTTTCTTATGTGCTTCTAACCAGTGAAGGTATGTTTTTCAGAGGTGCCTCTTACCTTACTAGAGAAGGACTTTTTGAAAGCTGTTATTTGCTGAATTCTCCATTAGCACATCATTGCTTTCCAAAGCCTCACTGGAGCCTTTTGGAGCAAAGCAAAGCTCAAACCAAACAGTATATCAAGTTCCACCACAACCAACCTTTCCAGCTATTGTAATGCAGGCTTACATTCTGCACATTCAGCAGAAACTGTGCTTGCTGTGAAGGTTACAGTTATTAAAATGCATGTACATCATCTATTTAAAGTCCTGAAAGCTACAGCCTTGACAATTTGATGCACACAGCCAGATTCTCATCTCTGCTACACCAGCACCACACTGGTACCACCCTGGACTCTGGTGAGAAGCTTCCCAGGTTTGCCCTGGAATAACGAAGATCAGACCCTGGCTATGGAGGGAGACAGGACAGAACACAGGTCTTATTTACAAAGCCTCCCACTTCTCCCATCACATACCCTGCCAAGTCACTGCACACTAGAAACAGAATTGATATGCAATAAATCATAATAAGAACACCTCACCCTCATAACATTTCTACAGATCAAGACAACTGAGTACAGAGGATCTAACCAGAAATAAAGAGAGAAAAGGCTGAGAAGAATGATGGCACCCAGAGAAGTAAAATGGCCTTTTAAAGATCATCTCCAAGCAGAGGGATGTATTGGGAGGAAAGGGGAAGCAGGGATCACACATCTGAAGGTACAGTTCTCACCGGTTTTGGCTGACCTACAGCTGCAAAGGGGGATAGAGGAGGAGAACGTAAATCTAGCTGGGGTCATTCCAGCAGTGAAAACCCTGCCATCCTCCTACCCCAAAGTAGGTGCTTCACCACCAGCTTCCCTAGGCATACAATGAGCCTGCCAGAGCCAGAGGAGAGCCTGGTCAAGGCTCTGGGCTGAGACCCCAGAAAGAGGCTCACTCCTGGTTCTCCCATCAGCTCCCGGGACAGGCTTGAGGCAGATGATTAAGAGCAGAGACCAATTTATCTTCCTACAGTGAAAAATACCATGCAACAGTATCTTGGCAAGTTAGCAGAGTCTGCTCAGCACCCTGCTTCCTCCGCAAGATGAAGTTTATACCTGTCCCCCTGCTTCTGCCAGTCACGTCCACTTCGACTGTAATTCTTCAAACCAAGTACATCCTTCCCCTTCACAAGGGCAGCAGGTAGCACAGGGGAAACCTGATCTCACTCAAGCCAGAGGGGTTTCCAGAACAGGTAACAACATAGTAATTGCACGTATACAGAAACTCCTGCATTTAAAAACCTCTGTCACAAAAGCCCCTTGCCCAGTACCACACCACAGGAGCGTGAGTGCCCTTGAAAAGTTTGTGATCCAGCTTGCACTTATGCTGTTCTGGAAGGCTATTCCTCACCCAGGATAAATAGCCCTTTGCTCAGCAGGGCATCAGAGTGTTTACAGATTAATTTTTTTTCCCCTAAAGAACATCTACTCCATAAAACAACAATTAGCTGCACTCTGAATTTACGAGTGTAATTTGCAGTGCTGTTAAAGCATGGGCAGCCGCGGCTTTTACGCAACAGTAATTGTTTGCATTGCTGTGAAGGAGCCAGAACAGGACACGCTGCTAGCTTTTGGGGATTTTGCCTGGGAAAAGGAGAGACTGTTGTCCTTCATGTGTGGGAGAGCCTCTCCAGCTGAGGAAAAATTTCCACAACTTTCACAGGGGCATAAGGAAGGTACTGGCACTATTATCACCAGCAGCAATGCACAGGCTCTGTAGCGCAGAGAAAGCAAAACCCTACAACAGGCTCCAACCTGGACATGCGCTGGGACACCAAAACAAGATGCCCCCTGCTCCAGCCAAATCCGTGCAGCACAGCCAGCCTCCCTCTGCCATGCTTCGTCCCAAGCACTGCACACGTCTCCTTCGCTCAGCTGCCCAGTGCCTTCAGTTCCCACAACCTTCACCTGCAATCAAGGGTAGCAGCACAGAGCACCCAGCAGATGTGCTCTCTGCACCACATCCGTGCTGGGCTGATGAAGGGCTGTCAGGCTGCAGATGGCAGAGGCCTTGAAGATCAGGAAGGATGCAGGTGGCCAAAGGACCACATTAGCAAAACACCCCTTTTCCCTGCCCCAAGGCATGCACAAGCTGTGCCAGCTAAAGGCAAATCAGAGCATAAGTAAACGCAGCCACAGCCCCATCCCCTCGTTCTACCAAGACACCATGCAGGAGACACTGGCTCTGTTCTCTGCACCAGCCCCGGCACACACATCTGTGCTGGCCAGCTGCAACCTCTGCACAGCGCTCGCTGCCAGCCCTCCCCAGTGCGCCCTCTAATGACAACAAAAGCACAGAGCCTAACAAACCTCCTTGGTTAACAGCGGGCAAGTGGTCTTAAAGCTCATATAACAAGCACACCTATATCTAGGTCCAGAGGCTGAAGATTTGAGGATGAGGAGAGCAGTGGGAAGAATTCTGTTGTGGGTTTTGGCTGCTGTGGTCAGTTTGGGTTACATCAGCAAAAAAACAGAAGAGGCAACAAGAACAGAGCTAAGGTGGGAGCTAAATATTTCAGAGGAGAAAGAGTTACAAAAGACCGATCATTTGGAAATAAAGGAAAAATATTAGGAATGTTGTGTTTCCCCCCCACCAAGCAAATTTCTTAAGTAAAAATCACTGGAGTCCAATAAGAGATCATTAGCTTAGAAACTTAGGTGCCTCCAAGGGGAAGATAGGTATTAAAAGAGATGAGCCTTGATGGAGTTAATGGTATTTTCTTACAGCTGAGAATCCCTAATGAAAATAAACTCATTTACATATCGAACCACTCAGCACTAACCAGTGCCAGCTAACCAGCCATCTCCTCCCACAAGAGGTAAAAAGGGCAGGAACACAGCAATTCCTTTCCATCCTTCTCCCCCTCCCTGGCACCCCTGGGTTTCCCAGCCATCACAGCAGCAAGCCGCTCTGCCCACAACCCAACACACAGCTGAACACATGCCATTCAGGGTCAGCTCTGGGACACTTAACAGGTTGGCTGCAGCATTGGCAGATGAAAGAGGCAGTTTTAAGATCAGCTGAAAAGCTGATGGAGCTAAGAGGCTTTTTCAGAAGGAAGGGGAAAAAAAGGCTTTCTGGTTCATAGCTGCAAGATATTTACTTTAATGTTAAATGACAATTGCTTGCACAACAATATTGCAGAAACATCCTGGAGGTATTAATGAGAGGTTGCATCTCCCACTCTACTGCTAAGCACCAAGAGTGGCAGATACATACAGACAGCACTGCAAGGCAGGGACTTTCATTCACAGGCTGTGATTAGCAAAGGCATCTGCAACTCTCATTTGGGTCCCTAAACTGAGAGTTTCAGTGCCTTTGCAGATCTAGACCTGAAGCCTTTCCTTGGCTTTGAGGGCTGTGGCTAAGGCTCCAAACACTAGAAATAAGAGGTCTGTTACCAAACAAAGCTTTTCTCAGCATTCCCAGGTCTGTCCCCAGGGTCCCGCACAAGCGCCAGCAACAGGCACCGCAGCTGCCAAACAAGGCTGCACTGCCTGCCAGGCCACTCTTAACCCAAGGAAGGGTTTCTGATGCCACAGGGGAAGCAGGTCACCCTTCCCAGTCTCTCCAACTGTGGAGAAAGCAGTTGGACTTCATTACAGCTGCCAGGAAAATGGGATTTTTAAGGACTGAGGTGGTGAGGAGGCATGGGGAACAGCAGCATATGGGAGCTGCAGCCCTCCTCCTTGGACTCAGCCAGCCCTCCAGCCTGCCAGCAAGCTGGCACCAAAAAAACAGATGGTCCCTTCAGGTCGCAGCTCCTGCAGGCTCATACTGTGCAGCCACAGCCAAGGTGGCAGGTCTAAGTAGCATGCAATTTAATGAGAAAAGCAATTTTATACAGAACAGCCACATCCCAGTCTGGTCAGAGGAAATGCACATACACTAGGAAGAGGCAGCAAGTCACGGAGCACAGCGGTGGACAGCAGGCACAGATGTGCCTTCCACAAGGAGGGGCAGGGTCTCCCCTCAGAGCTGCAAGGATAATGCCTTTGCTCCTTGCTAGTAACAGACTTCTCCAGTAGCACCACTAAGCCCTTAGGAGAAGGGACTTACGGAAAGCCCACAGGGCCTCAGATCAAACCCTCACACCAGAGCCCACCTGGGGATGAAGTGCCCCTGCCAAGTGGCATGCACCATCAGCATCAGGCAACTCCCGCTCTCGTTTTCCCTCCCCCTCCTTCCACTTTCTTCCCAAACTTCTCTCATAATTGACTTACTGTAAAATATGTTGTATCTCTTTCCCTAGAAAATATATAAAAAGTTGTGTTGTATTCTACCGAGACAGGGCTTTAAATCCTTACTCTCCTCATAGTACACATCTTATGGCATCATTTTTAGACGCTAGAAGCATGTCCACAGATTTATGCACACCTAAGGTCTAATTTACATAAAAAACAAACAAGCACAGTATTCCTTATGCCCCAGGGCACCAGAGATACAAAGAGAACACAATGAATTAAGAGTGTTTGGATAAAACTTATAAACTCTTATATATGCTAATAAGATGAAAGACTATAATTATGAGCTGAATTGTGTACTGACAGAAGTGGCTCTGTGCAAAGTGATAGAATTTTTCAGTGTCCTTGAAGTTAGAAAAACATATTGTGAGAAGATACTTTCCCATAAAGCTATCTTCGTAAAGCCTTTTCAACAACCCTGGAGTACAGGAGATGCTAAAGGATGCAATAATGACTTCTCAGTTGGTATAAATTTCATCTTTATAGGTATCACCCCCTATCTGAGGGCACCTTTCCATTTCCTAAACAGTGCTGATGGAAGGTAATTATAAACCTTAACTCCCATGATCTGGATCATCAGCCAGCATTCACAGGAAAGGCACATTGAAACAAGGTGTGTATGTGCATGCAGGGGGAAATTCTCACCGAGTTTCAATACACTGATATTTTTCATCCAACATAAATTTTTAATACAGGAGGAATTTAATTTTGTAATACAAAGCTTGGAAGCAATAGAGTTTGTGTAAACAGCCAGCCACAGGGAGACTGCACTCCATAAATATGTACTACCAGCAACATCCATTTCCACAGCCGCTTAATTCATGAGTTACTGTCAGCTGTGCTGAAAACCCAGTCCTGCACAGCACACAGCCTGCCCATCCGTGGCACCGAGCAACACCACCCAGGGTGCTGCCTGGGGGTGCCCATTTAGACCATAATCTTTGTACATTGCCATATTGCAACAGTAGCCTCACACTATGAAACACCAGCGTAAAACAGGACTTGCAGAAGGCAGTGCCATGTTAATGAGATGTCCCCTTCTCCGCTGCACCACCACTTCAGCTCACAACCTTGGGCAGGTGTCCCTCTCCACCTCAGTCATTCAGCTGCGGAACAGGGACAATAACTCATCTCCCAGAGGAGGAATTCATTAGCATCTTTTATGCTCCTAGTATTAAGGTGATGACACATAAAAAAGCCCAGATCATCATCTTATTACTGCCAGTGTAAGCCTACAGAAGTGTTAACTGAGCCAGCAGAGTTGCTCTAGATATGCTCCAACAAGACACTAGTCTGGATCTCCAGGAAAACAACAGTTGATCAGGTTGAGATATTAATTGCTTGCCTTCCACTACCATCTTCAGACTTCAACCTTAGTTCCCTGTGTTAATATAAAGGAGCCAGCCAGACTTTTCTCCAAATATTTACAGCCTTTGCAAGCAGGACAAAATTATAGAGAAAGAAAAAGGTGGGGGGAAGTCACACAAAGAAAGATTACACAAGTGCAGTGGCAAGGCAGACACACAGGTCTCATCCCCAGGCAAGGTCTGCAGCTCACGGTCTGGCTATGACAACAGGAATACAAGAGCACTTTGTCTCCCCTCTTCAGGCTCATCTTGGACTCCGAGAACTCAGAAGCCACAATCTTGGGACATACTGGTCCTTTACAGCTATAATTAGAACTCAGCTGAATGATTTTTAGTGCTCTAAGCTGCAAGGTTATTTAACAATACCAAATCAATTGGCTACCTTAATGCACCACCTGGAGTTTTAACATAAACCAAACAGAAGTTATTATGCAAGAAATATGCAAAGACTGCAGTCTTAGAGTCCTCTCTACTCCCTCTTAGCCATAGCGATGAAGACAGTCAGCACCTTCTGCAGATCAATACTGCATTTGAATGTGACCACCACTCCAATTACTGCCTCAATTACAGAGGCATGAATTTGCTTCTGCACCCCTACCCCTTTATTGAAAAAAAGCACCATGCCCATTGCCCACTGAAGTGATACCTGCAGGAAATCATTAACCCACTAATTTGAAATCAATTTAAAGTCCATTTGCCTAATGACATGAGCACTGTAAGTTATCTATAAATTGTTAATTTATGAAAAAATGACATCAAAATTTTTGTTTTATTAATTGGCTTTTCCAGATGCAAGCCATGTCTAAAGCTTTATAATCCACATCTCTTGGTGAAAAAATATTAAAACCTGCTTAATAAGATGCCTTTTATGCCAAGAACAAGAGTAAAACAAGAGTAAACCCACTCTTGTGAACACTTCAATGTGAGGCTTTATGCATTCATCCTGGTAATTAGAGAAGTAGTCATGGGGAGAGGGTAAAAAGGTTCTTTGAGTATCTGTTCACATTCTTGAACAAAATTGGTTTCAACCACATTTGCATTTTCAGAGGCAAAATTCCTCCGAGTGCAGAAACCAACACCAGCCCAGGTCACCTCTCACACATCTTCCTTGTGCAAGGACTCAGCCGGGCAGACTTCACACTAACACTGTGCAAGGAAGAACCTCACTCCCTCAGCAAATATTTGAGTGACAGTCTCATCAGCTAAAACATTAGCAGGAAATGTCAAAGTCTTGCAGACCAGGTTGCAATTTCTCTGCTGACAGTGGAGAGGCATTAAAAAAGTTTTCCTATCAACTTCAATAGATCTACTTCTAGTGCTGGAGTGCCGAGACCTTCAGATTATTTTCTTGTAATAGCATGTACCTGATCCACAGCAGATACACACCTAGTCAGCAGACTGTATTTAGTTCCTTACTGACTCCAGTTGGATCTGCAGCCTTAGTCTTCCATGCAATACTCCAGGTCCTAAATTTCCATCCCACCCCAGGCACCTGCTAAGGAATTGCAGGCACACTCACCTACAATCACACAAATCAAGACCATGAAATTTCTCCACCCCATGGTAACTAGGTAACATGGCAGTAATTTTCAGATAGTGGTATCTACCTACAAAAGTACAAGCATAAAGAACTCAGGGTTTCATTGACCCAAAGAGCAAGTGCACCCGAGGAAACCACAGCTTGCACCCAGAAGCCCTGGGGACTGATGGGAGAAGATGATCACTGGGCACAGATTTACTGCAAGTCAGGATCTTGGCCCCACTATTCACCAAGTAAAAGCTCCAAGTGCACCATACCCTTGAGAAGAAAAGGAGGCAGGATGATTTTGGCTGCAGTCAGATGTTCAGCAAATCCTTCAACATAAGATTCAGACTTTTGGTACGATTTCATGGGGAAAGATACCACAGGAGTGAGACAATACCAATTCAGCAAAGCCAGCCTGGGATACAGCCAAGGGGCAGGGAATAGCATTGCCCTGGCTCAGCCCAACAGCACTTCAAAGCCCTGTCTTCCTCCCAGGATGGAGGTCAGAGCCACAAGGTCTTTCCTTGGGCCTGGATCAAATGTCCAGCAGCAATCCTCCATCACCAGGCCAGACTGCTCTCAGCTCTATCAGAAGCGAGCCTCAGCCTGCAGCAATACTGCTTGTTTCACCCTACCACACACACACAGAGGAAAGCCAGCTCTTTCTGGTCTGTTTAGGACCTGACCCAAAACCCAGAAAACAGCAGAAAGACTCTCATGAGCCTTTGTGCACGGAGACCAGATACAGAAGTGAAAGCTTCCCAGTGCAGGGACCAACCACCCCTGTGCTTGAGCAGCAACCAGCATATGTAGAAAAGCCCAGTTTATGCTGAAATAGAGAGCTGCAGTCTCAAGCCTTCCCTCTTCCATTAGTGCTCCATTTAAGTCCATCCTTGCATCTGTCTGGCTGACAACTCCCTCCTTCCTGCCCCAGCAAACCCCTTCACCAGACAGCCCTCCCTTCCTCTCTGCTAGATAGATACTAAATATAAATATACACTGGGGAGAACTTGCCAGGAAGAGGAAGGCTAGGATTTAAGAGCTTCCCCCTCCTTCTTCTACACAAGACACACACACACACACCCCAGCCAAAACAGAGCTGTTTTGTCATTTGCTTTTGCAGCTCCCCGCTGAGGGCTAACCCCCCCACTGCCATTCATTGACAGGGCTTCTGCAGCAAGAGCACAATGCTGGAAATACTTCTCCCTGAGGATGCATCCAGCCCCTCTGCTGCTCTCCTCCAGCAGATCCCAGCAATGCCCTAGCAGGTCAGGTGATGAATGCAATTGCGCTGAAAGAAAAATTGCCAGCTGAATGCTGGCCCTATTCCTTGCTCCCCTAGCGAAACCAATCCAGTTGGAAGAATTTCTGCCTGCTGATATGCTAATATTTTAAATAAGCTTTAATTGGCTTCCCAATGCTAGCAGTGTCACTCCACATACCCTGTGCCAATCCTCAGTTCTTTTCAGCCCCATCATGCTGCATCTTGTGCCCTGCACCTCTGCCTGTATAGCCCAAAAAAAGACAGCCAGTTCCCATCAGTCTGCTTATGCTGCAAGATGCATTTATTCTTGTGTGAAATCACAGCACCACCTGTGCTGATCATTTCAGTTTCCATTTAAAACACCCTTGGGGTAGGGGAGAAGAGAAAAATCCAGTAGTCCTTGTGTCGGCTGCTCTTAGAAACAGCGTGAAGGGAAGGGTGTGTGAGTGGGTGACGGTATGTGTAGGAGACTTGAGTCATACACAATCTTTAGCCAGCTAGCACTTCTCTACAACTCCTTTAGGGCTCAGTCCAAGAGTCCATGAACATTTCTGCAATGACTCCAAGTTGTAGGCAACATACCTGAACAAGCTGAAGCTTTGCTGATGCAGCTGCTCAGAAGCAAAGGCTTCTGATCAGACTAGCTGAAATCTAAGCTCAGCTCCTTTGCATTGCACAGGGTTGCTCCAATATACTGCCATATAACCAGACAACAGGCAACAATACCAAGGACAGAGCTCTTCAGCATTTCCAGAGAAGTGATCATGCTGCTGCTCCGGTTGTCTTTCAGCTCTTGCCACTCACCTGTATCCTTGACCAGCTCCTGCTCCTCCTCTTATTCCGTGGATTTCCTTCCCCCACCCCTGTATCCCTCCCAGAGCATCCATCACAGAGAGAAGGCAGCACACACACTTGCCTTATGCAAGGACTCTTGCAGTAAAGGCACCAGGGAAACAAAGACATCTCTTCCCAGGTGCAATGTGAATCCTTGCCTAGATCCCTAGGAACAGCTTAGGTTTTATGTTTATTTTCCAGTGTGATCATCAAGCAAGACAGCAGAGAGACTTGTCACCATCCATCATGAGCTTCATTGTTTAGTAATAAGACGTATTGCCCCCTTGCAGCAAAATAACACTCCAGCCAGCGCTCCCATTTGTTATGATCTGGCTGACTGGGACAGCTGTTCATGTCAATGCTGTAAACACTCCATCTGGAGCAGAGACAGCAAACTTTAAGTGCTAATAAATAGGACTGCAGGCTACTGAACACACACAGGGTTACTGGCTAGTCACCACCAGCCTTCTGTGGCCAGGTTCCTCGAGGAGACCCAGGAGCTCAGTGGCAGCAGCCACAACAGCAGCCTTGTCCAGCACTGCCTGCCCACCTCCTCCCACCAACCCCTTGAAACACAACAGGGGCAGGGGAGTTGAGCCCAGCCTGCTGGGCAGTCACAGCTGCACCCCACAGCCAGCTGCATCCTCCCCAGGCACCCGATAAACCTCGCTGGGAGCTCTGGGGGCACAGCTACTGACTGCAAAGCACCCAAAGAACCAGCCACTCTGCAGGCAGTGAGGATGCGTTACAGGACCCAGCAGGTTGAAGCCGCTTTCTCAGTTGAGCAGGAACAAGGTTGGAGGAGTGGTGCTGAGGGAAAAACTTACTTGTCTCCAAGTGACAGGAAGGAGCTGTATCTGCGCCTCCGTGGTTAGCTTTATTAGAACATGTCTCAGTAGATCAAACAGCAACAGAGAGAAAACTTTGCAGAAAGCACTGGTGCACTTCTCCAGGAATATATGATGCTAACCTAGGAAAGACAGGATTAAACCCTTAGCTAGGTGGCTCTAACCTGGTGCTTCCTGTGCTTTCCCAGGTTTATTACAAGCTGCACAGACTGCTTAGCCTTAAAACTTCAAAGAAGCAAAGGCCCACCAAAGCTCTGCCACTGGCAGCAGCTAGAAGACGGTAACCACATACTCATGTGTTTGCAGGTGTGCAACAGGTCATCTGTCACCACACCAGAACCACAAATATGCACTAGGGCAGTTCAGAGCATGCTCCCTCTCCCCACATTAGCTTGACTGTGGTCAGCCTAACCCAGGCTCAAGCAAACACCAGCTTTCCTGTACTCCCAGCCAGAGCCAAGAGCCCTGGGACACCAGCCAGGGCACCTGCACACACAGTGCCCTCCCCCCAGCTGAGGAACAGCAGTCTCAGCAAGGGTGGAAGAGCCTTCACAGAGCAGCCTTAAACAACACATGAGGGCTTTTGAGGCAGCATCCATCAGTGGATTTCACTGAGGTCACATCCTCACACATTAGGCACAGATGTCACTTCCATTTCCACATCAGAAAAAAATTGAAAACATACAGACAGAGCACTAGCAAGATACGATTTATCATCGCTGTCATTCTAGGCATTCACAACAGCCAGAGTTTACCCTTCAGTTCCCTTAGGGCAGCTCCTTTGAGAGGTACATGAACACTGGAGGCAGGGCACAAATCCCATGGTCATTTATACCCATGTCTCAAACTAGATCCCTCAGGGAGACTGCAAGGGTTAAGATAAAAAAGTCAGCCCACCACCCTCTGCAACCGACCTCAGAAACTGTCATCAGGAGTAATTCCCCCTCCCCCCCCCCCACACACACACCCAAATCATGGCACCTGGAGTGAGGCTCTGGCAACCAAGGCCTTTAACTTGTGCCAGCTGCTCTAACAAGGCAGCTGGGGAGATCACCAGGCCAGGGAATTGCTGGCTGGTGTCAAGATGGTTCTGCATCAGCCCCCAACAGTGGGAAGAGCACATGGCTGGAGTACAGTGGGTCATCCAGAGCAGCACAGGCAGCTCAACAGCACTTGCACAAGGAAAAAGCCTGCCCTAGTGTCTGCAGGGTTCAGTCAGATCCCCAAACTATTTCAGCTGTCTGCAGGCAGCACAGCATCACCACACCTGAGGAGCTCACCCAAGTCTAGAGATTAAGAACAGGTAACAAACACACACAAAGCACCACCTGCCACTGCAAGTTCCCAGCACCCCCCCCACAGCCTTGCAGCTGAACAAGAAGTCACTCTGGCAAGAAGTTTCTCCCTGTCCAAAAACAAAGAGCTGGAAAGAAAAACCTGCAGGTGGCAGATCCTTTGGCACTTTGGGGCTGCATCTTGTTCAAGAGACAACCACAAGCCCAGGCAACATGCAAGGAGATGAACCACTGCTGCTCGCTCTCTAGTGACAAGACAATATTGGCCATCAAACAAACTCCTTGAAGCGAAGCAAAGCAGAGCAGCTGTGGCAGGCAGCAGCAAACTCATTATGCTCTTGAACACCACCAAGGGACAACTTGAGCCTTTCATCCTTCTCCCACAGCATGGAGCTGTCCTGACAGGCAGCGTTCAACACAGGCAGCAAAGCTCCGTCCAAACTCAGGCAGACAGTTGTAGGCAATTAACTTGAGTGCTGACTGCTTAACCAGTTCACTTGCTTTCTCCTCCTTTGTTAGTCTGCAAACAGCCCAAGCAAAGCCCAGGCTATCACCCCTTTGGAAAAGCTCCCTGGAGCCTGCACAAACCAGCTGATGGGCATGGAAGCAGGTTCAAGAGAAAGGACCCAAATCCTGACTTCCTCTTGATACCTCTGCCCAACACAACACAGCCCTGCACCCACCAGGGAAGCTCAGCATGACAAAGGCCACCAGCTGGGAAGGCTTAAAAGTACTAGTGCAGCAGCCATGGTAACCTTCCCTTGCAGTCACCCTGCACTTCCCACTCAGTACCAAGAGATTCAATTGAAAAAGGTCATTAGAGTTAAAGGTTATTAGAGAAGAGGGGGGAAAAAAAACAACACATGCACTTCCTGGCTGTTTTAGAAGCAGAGCCTGGGTTTTCCCTGCACCAGGCTGTGAAGGGCCCCATCCCCTATTCTCTGGTTCAGGCTGTTCAGGGAAATAATTTCAAACAACCACAGTCAGGGGTGAGAAATTCGTTATCACCCCATCTCCATCACTTGCAGTCCCCTGACAATGTCACAGAGCTCCTTGGTGATGGCTAACGAGATGTCTGCACCAGTGCCTGCAGCTAAGCCTAACACAACCAGATGCTAACAAATGTTAGCATAAAACAGCAATGAGGTAGCAAGAAGCTCTTTGTCTCCCTGTCAAACCACCTGAGCCTCTGTTCTTGGTGCCATGTTTCAGCATACCCCTTCAGCAACTAGATGTCCTTACACTCATCCTGGGGACTTCTTCCACTGGAAGAGGAGGTGACCCAACCTCCCTGCTCACATGCTCTAAGACCAACTACCCAAAGCAGCAGCACCATATGCAACAAAACCCTTCCTTGCAAACATCTCCTTTGGTGGGTAGTTTATATGCAGACACCTGATGTTACTCATCCCCCTTCCACAGCCTTAGTTACCCTCTCAGTAGCCCTCGTTATCACCTCATTGCTTCCTTTTCCAGAAGCAGAAGCCTTCTTACTTAAGATGGAGGACATTTCTGCCTAAATCACAGCCTGCTTGTAATTTAATTCAGCCTCCTCCACTTCCCATCAGGAGCTGTTGTTTATGGCTGCTGTTTACCAGCTGCCGCCTTTCAGCCCAGCAGTGGCTGCACTTTATTGGCAGATTAATCCATCCCCTGGACTGACACACACAAACATACGACTCCACCCTGCAGAAGGGCTTCTCTGCTTCAAACCTGGCCTTCAAATCTGAATCTTTGGCAACCTTTATCACCCCTGCCCAATGCATGCTAGGCCTTATTCTCATCCAGACTCTCCTTCTGCCTTTCTCCCTGCCAAAAAACCCCAGCCTAGCTGCTAATGCTTCTGCTGCCAAGCTCCCTGGCCTTTCCTACTGCTTGTTGCGTGCAGCAGGCTGGAATATGATTTCACAATGAGCTCCTGGGGCAATAAGCTTGCTCTAACTTGAGAAAGAAAAAAAGAAAAAAGAAAAAAACACAGTAAAGACAGGCATCCTGGGCCAGCACTCAGAGAAACAAGACACACAAACCTTTCAAGCTCCTACTGTTCTGGGCTCACTTTGCTTTCTATGCTGGCTTACAGCAAAGAAAACCGCAGCACCCAGGCTCTGCCTTTTGCTCATCACCATCCTGCAGCCCTGGGGAGTACACAGCAGCTGAACAGGAGCATCCCAAAGGCACAGCTTGCCACAGGTCTGCTGGACCCCTGCTCACCACTCAAGAGCCGCTGGGGCTCACCCCAGCATCACCTGCACGGGGACAAATTGCCAGGGAAGGGAAGAAAGCAAGCCATCCTCTTCCAGTGACCTTTGTGTTAATCAGAGGGGGGAAAACTGTTCCCAAGGGGTCTGGAAACAGATAACAAGCCATCTGGGGTACACTGAGAGCAATGATGGACTGAACCGAGGCCTGCGCTCAGCACCAAGCAGAGCCTCCACCCCCACGTACACGCACTGGCTGCAGGGAGAAGCATGCACAGCGCTGCAGCCCCTCACAGACGCTGCACGTGGGGCAGACTAGTTAAAGGGAGCTGGCAAGAGAAAAGAAGAACAGCAGGTGGGAGAGGAGGGCTGAGGACCAAAGAATACATTCACAGGGAGAAGGGAAAAAAAAAAAAAACAACAAGCCAAAAGCCCCACACACCTGCAGAGGAGCCCTGCTTTTCATCTGGAGCCTGTGAGACAGCGAGGCTGAGTCACACAGCAGCCAGCGTGAGATCTGAACGCTGTTTCTGCACATAAGTCACCTGCGACAGACAGGAGGGGAGCAGCCACGGGGGAAACGGGGCGAAAGCAACGCGAGGCCGCCCCGGCCGCCGCCTCGCCCCGACGGCTTCCCGGCGCCGCGTTACGGCCCGGCTCGGGGGCTGCCCGGCCGCCGCCGCGGCGCCTCAGCGCCCGCCGGCACTGTCAGAGCCCAACGGTCGCCGCGAGCCCGCCCAACGGTCGCAACGGTCGCCGCGAGCCCGCCCAACGGTCGCCGCGAGCCCCGCCCCAACGGTCGCCGCGAGCCCCGGCGCGCGCCCCGCTCACCCGCGGGCACTGCCGTCCGCGCGGCGCCGGGCTGCTGGCGAGGGGCAGCTGCCGCCCGCTGCGGCGCTTTCACGGCTGCCCGCTGACGAGCCCCAGGGCCGGCAGGTGCGCGCGCCGCCCCCGCAGGGCAGAGCCCGTCCAGCCCGCGCAGCATCCCCGCAGCAGCCGTGTGCGTGGGCCCCCCCCGGGCCGCCGCGGCCCCGCTCCTCGCCGAGGGGACCCGCGATGGGGCCACGCCGGGGGCCCGGGAGCTGCAGGGGAGCTGCTCCCTCGAGGCTGCTCGTGCTCACGGCGGCGTTTTGCTGCCGCAGTGCAGGATGCGGAAAAACGGAGAAAAAGTCTTTACCAGAAGCTCACACCTGGCGCCTTGTGTTGCGTGAAACCGCTGCGCCCGGGCGCAGACAGAAGCGAATCCCATTGGCGCGGTGGCAGCGCTGGGCTGCGCTATCCCTACCCCGGGAGTTGCACTGCATGGAGCGGAGGAGTAACGGGGCTCCGCAGAGCTTAGATAAAGCTCCCACCTGACCCAGCTCCCTTCGAGGCCAGGATGGGGCCGTGAGCTGCCTTTTCCGGACTGCAGGCTTCTCAAGACGTGGCAAGTTGGCTTCTAGGCGCTGGCAGGAGCAGACAGCCTTGTACACACACGGAGCCGGGCCTGGACCCGCACCTGTGCCACGTTATGCTTACACGGCACACAACGTGTCAGCAGCCAAGTGCAAACAGGGACACAGTGGAGAGCGAACGACCCAAACGAGTGAATGTCAAAATCTTTTATTTACAACAGTCTCCAAAAATCAAGGAACACTGAAAATAGTGAGGGTAGGAGACAACTTACAAAAGTAACACGCGTACGTTACATCGGGAATTGTGCTACGTCGCTCTGAGAACCGACCCTCTACGCGCGACACAGGGAAACGGCAGTTCCCTCCCCTCCCCTCGTCCTTCCCTTGGCTCTTCACCCGTCCACCCTCCCACTGACTCTCTCCCCCCTCTTCCAGCTCCCCACCACAACCCACCTGCTCCTCTGCCCTCCCAGGAACTGCCCAAACCAGGAGTGACGGGGAGAAGGGACACCAAACAACCGTGTCCTCAGGCTGGGGGCAGGCCTTGAAAGACATCTAACTGCAGGGCACCTGGTACTAAGCCAGGACAGAGGAGTTAGCTGAGGTGAATAACCAAGAGACTGAAGTTGCCCTGCTTGGCTGTATATAAGCAGCAGAGCTTCCTTGCTGGACAGCGTGGAAGGATTTATGCATGTCACTGGGTTAAATTACAGGCCTTTTATAACCTTCCAGGAGAGCAGGCTGCTCTGGTAAGAAAATTCAGTGCAGGAAAAGCTAAAAGAGTTAGATGCCATGACATCAAGCAACAGCCCAATTTGCCCCAGCAGCGACAAAGCAAGGGGTCTCAGGAGATATCGGGTCAGTGGTCCCAGTGACGCTGCAGGCAAGCCACACATCCTCCTCTCTGGCAATTCCCAGGCTTTGCCCTGGTGTAGTTTTAGATCTAGCAGGGAACATAGCCCAGCTCAGTCACCAAGCTTCTTCCAGTATCTACAGCCTTGAAAACTGTCAGGGTAGGTGGCCAACCCTGATGTCCCTGTTGCCTGGACAGACCCAGCAACTCAAGAGACACTGCAGTACAGGGAAGTGAACGGAGGGAGGAGACCTGGGTCTACTCCTGCCTCTGACACTGATCTTTCAAATCACTTCAGTTCTGCTGCTCTTCCCTCCAAAGCTCATGTAGACAAGGCTGTTATGAGCAGGGACCTGCTCCCCCAGTGTCCCTGGCCAGGGGCAGCTTTCATCTCAGCAGCTCTGTCAAAGACAGGCAGCTGCATCAGTTCTGCACATAGCATCAGTGCTTCAAAAACAGCGAGCAATGGCCTTCTGCTCCTGCCCTGGCTGGTCAGGAGAGGGCTCCTGGTCAGGCGAGGACCGGCCCCATTTTGAAGGAAACTGCACAGTTTTAGAATGATCCCCCCACTCTGAAAGATCAACTTTTAAGAATATATCCTTCAAAACAGGATTTCTCAGAATAAAAAGAGTTGGCAGTGAACAGAAATAGTTCATTTCAGTGTGCTATGACTAGTGAGTTGTGTACTTTTTTTTTTAATTGCAGCAAAAAGATTGTTTTGAAATGGAAAATTGGAGCATTCTCTTCCAAGTAAGGGTGGGATGGAATATTTCCATGACACTGGGCTGCTGCATTCAATTGTTTAAAAACATCAAAATTGATACCTTTTTATGAAGCATTTTAACACAGTAGCATTTTCTGCCTGAGAAACTCTCCCTCAGAAAATTTTCATTACATTTTAGTCCAGACTTTGCAAGCACCTTAGGTGAGAGCAGCTACCACAGAGAAGGTGAACCTTGCTCAGCAAGGTGACAGGGCCCAAGAGCTGGTCTGGGCAACAGAGGAGTCATTAAAGAAAGAAGATAGGCAGAGGTGGGGGGGGGGGGGAATTAATTTAGGGGAGCATCTGCTGCCAGAACCATGCCAAACAGGTGAGGCCTTGCTTTTTATTGCTGTGAGCATCTGCCGCAGAGTGCTGATTCCCAGCAGGGCTGTCAGTCCCACCTTCGCATTTGCTCAGATAAACCCATCTGTTTTTCTGCCTCTCTAATTTTAGGATTATTTTCTAATGGCAAGGAGAACCCTGCCTACCTGGAGATGGATGTACATATTTGCCAGTGATTTACTGTCTCCACAAGTGCTTGGGGAGATCAGGGCACTGTAAGCATTTTGGGGAAGGCTGGGCCCCAGGTCTAAGTGTCTTCCACTCCAGGGCACATGGAGAAAATGTTAACTATCCCCCACGCTGAGCTGTGCAAACATCTAGTTAGATCTTCAAGAAAAGACAAATGACATGACTATGTTTAATTAAGTTTTCAGCTCACCAGTGTCCAGCAGGTCTTTGTGGTGAAAAGCATTGTCTAGGGGGCAGGATGCTGGATCACCTCCTGGCACTTCTGCCATCCTACCACAATCTGGAGCAAGTTCCTCCTCCTCTCTGCCTCAGTTTCCTTGCCTGATCTCCTCAATGTGCCTCTGTGATTCATCTGCTACAGCTCTGCACTTCTCTCAGTCTTTTTCCTTTTCAAATTGCCCCAGACATTGCTCTCCCAGCACGCTCCTACTACCATCTTGGACATGCAAGGTCAAGGTCATATCCTGCTCTTGCTATTACCAGCCACCCTTACTGCCAGAGCTGGGCCTGGATGAGAAGGGAAAATGACAGCCTGTGCTTTCTCCTGCCTGCTCCAGAAAAGGGAACAAAATCTGTCAGATGCTAAGAACTGTTATTTTTGTCTGCAGAAGCCCAGCAAACTGCTGGCAACTTCTAGCACCCTGCCAGATCAGGCTCAGGAGACATAAAAGGTTTGCCACTGCTCTAAAGTTAATTTTTGCCTTCCAAGAGCAGCTGAGAATGGTCCCAGCACGGTGTGCCCAGCATCATGCTGGAGGTGAGGGGCTTGCACAGCCTCTTCGTAGTGAACAAAAACATAGGACTCCTGGGGCTTGAACGAGCTTTACGTTTTGCAGGATTCAAAGACAAGGCAAAGATCTGCTTTATGATCCTTCAAGGCTTCTCCATGCTCACAAAAGGAGGGACTTTGTGCAGCTGCATACTTCATACCTTCCTCTCCTGTCTGGTGACCTGGAAATAACCATCAGCTTTATCACCCTGAGGAGGCTGAAGCATCAGCTGGATCCAAGTCAAGCTGCCAGCCACGGCCTCCTCCGCAGCACTGGGCCTCCCTTGCTCTCTCCTGGCAGCACTCCCACAGCCGCGCAGGTCTCCCAGTGCTGTATGCTGTCAGCACGCTGCCCTCTACGCTTGCTGCCCCGTAGGGACACTCGGGGCACCACTGGTATTTCAATTTGGAGAACAGACATCGGGGAAAGGAGCGCTTGAAAATCAAAGCTGGGGCCAAACTGTGCAAAGCAGCTATAAAAAACGGGTCTGATCTGCTCATGCTCTCCCCAGCCTCACTGCCTGCAGCAGAACTGCTCTGGGTTTCCCCTGGCATCAGTGAGGCCCAACAAGAGCCCTGTCCTGGCACTGCCCATCCAGCTGAGGCCTAGGGGAGCTGAGCACTTGCTTTAGGAATAAATGCTTGATCCATTTTCTCAGGGAGGATCCCACTCTTAGAGGGAACCAGCAAAGGCACGATGCAAAGATGTAAGAGACTGGCGCAGCTGCTGGTCTCAGCAGCCTGGTCCCCAGAACGCAGCTGGCAGTGGGGACTGGCTTCCTGGCATTTCCATTTTAAAAAGGGGGTCAATCCAGACAGAGAATGCAAAACCACCGGGGATGTAGTATCTGCAAACAAATGAGGAGTCAGGCCGCGTTCCGGCCGCCTCCCTCTGTTGGCATCCCTGTAAATAATGTTTAATGCAGTTCCCAGTGGGCCTGACCCCTCCCCTTCTGCTGGGGACCAGATGTGTTGCATATCAATGCACACACTTAGTTATTTCAATTTTAAGAATATGATGGAATCAGTGATGCTTAAAATGTACTTGTTAATGGCGCCAGTTTGCAATTTCATTTTACTTTAATATAAACCATCTGCTCTGAGCAGGCAGCAGCCGTGGGCTGAAGCTCTGCTGCCTTCATGTCTCCACAAGCATCTAAGCTGCCACGGGGGAGGCAGCTCTGTTTATCTGTGCACACCCCCAGCCAGGGGCTCCGCCTGGCCCCAGTGGTTATCTCCTACTCAGACTGTGAGCTGACTACCATGACCAGGAGCAGAAGGCTCTATGGGGAGCTGAAGGACTTCTGTTCTCTCTCCACAACAAAGAGCAGGCACAGAGACTGGTGAGGCCACGTGCGGCGCAGGAGCAGGGCACTGTTACTGCCTTGGCTTCTTTGCATCTCCAGTGCAGATCCCACAAGGCTTGGAAATGTGTCTTCTGTCCAGTAAGCTCACTCCTGGCCTAGCTTTAGCACAGGGTATGGCAGAGGGGCCCAAATAGCGATATTCCCCTGCCTGTTCATCAGCTCACTGCTGTTTTCAAAGGCTCGGGTAGCAATGCACAGGCCTGGGGTGGAGGCAGGACATCCCTTCAAGAGCCATCACTGCAACACTGACCCTGGCCAAGGGGAAGAGGGGGAAGAAGGGAAGGGGTTTGAAAGGGATCAGATGGCCTACCTGACTTCTTCCCTTTACCTTTGTGGTTCCAGAAAACTCTGTTCATTTAAAAAAGAAAAGCAAAGCAGAAAGAAAACTGAGAAGAGAAGGACACCTCCTCCCCTGCTATTTTCTGGCTGAGGTATCCCCTGGGCAGCCCTTGCTGTCAGTCATCCATCCATCACTACTGAAATAAATACAAGTTTAGAGCAAAACCCATTAGAAAATAAAGTGCATCTGGAGTTGAAAAACTTCTGGAAAAAAGGGATTTTTTTTCCTCTTTTTTTTTCTTACAAAAGATATCCTTTAAAAAAAGAAAAAGAAAACAGAAAAGTGAGCAAGAGGACAGAGCATGTAGCTCTTGGCATAGGGTCTACAGGGCTGTCCCACTAGGGAGAGGGATCTTAAATCCACTCTTCAGCAGGGCAAGGCAGATGCATAGGCCCAGCAGGCCAGCGAGAAGCACCCCCGCCAAGG
This sequence comes from Dromaius novaehollandiae, assembly GCF_036370855.1. Classification (NCBI taxonomy): domain Eukaryota; kingdom Metazoa; phylum Chordata; class Aves; order Casuariiformes; family Dromaiidae; genus Dromaius; species Dromaius novaehollandiae. Next base: position 6,736,927 of record NC_088121.1, on the reverse strand, counting down.
CCTTGAGGCAGGAAGTCCTGCTCCGGATGAAGGTGCCAGGCCCCATGATGCTTAGCAGGGCTGTGCTCACAGTTAGCGTGTACAGGATGGAGACTCCTGTGTTGAGGGCCACAATCTTCCCAAACTTGGCGAAAGGGGCAATGATGCAGAAGAAGAGCGGGACGGTAGCGATCACTGTGGTGACAGCGCTCGAGACAATCGCCACCCCCACGTGACGGACCGCTTCGATCGTCCTCCACTGGCGGCATGCTGTGGGGTCCTGGCGGAAGGGATGGCAGCGTTAACAGGGAGTGAGGGTGAGCACATGGGGCTGCACTAACATTCAGCCTTCGAGAGGGCTGTTCTAGCTCATGGCATCCTGATCCAGGACAAAGATGCTGCATGAGTGCAGATCTCACAGTTCGTGCAGTCCTGGAGCACACTGGGCAAACAGCCATGAGGTTAACATCCAAGCAGAAGCAAAATCAGCCCATCAGTGCCTCCTTTCAGCTACATCAGGCTGACTGCTGGTGACACTATACCTGGGATCAGAGATCTCCAAGCCTTTGTGCTCGCCATCTTCCCAAAGAGGGAAAAGATGTTAAAAAGGCAGGAGGGAGCCTGGAGGTCCAGTGCAGCAAGGCACACCAGTTGGTGCAGGTTAGGGGGGAATGCAGAGCCATCCCAGAGCAGGATGCTCTTCACTGGGGTAAGAAGGGAGGGTCCCTTGGTGTACAGCTCTGTCCAGTGGCCAGCAAGAGGGACAGCCACATGGAGAGGACCCTTGCTGGGCTCCCTGTACTCAGGCACGTCGGCTTGCAGCACTGACCAGTCAGCTGGGAAAGCAGCAACCAGCCTGGCTGTGCCGCGACACAGCAAAACGCACCCCCTGCTTCTTGCCCCCAGAGCTCACCTCCGCCTGGTGCAGCGGCAGGTGTTCCCCTGCCAGCAGGTAGCCCTCCACCAGGTGCACGCAGTAATCGACGGAGGAGCCAACGAGGATGGAGAGGGAAATGGCTTCCACAGCCCCCATTTCCCAGCCAGACCAGTACATGATGGTCACCACCAAGCAGACCACGCCTGCAGGAAGAAGGTAATATTAAGCAAATTAGAAGGACTCTGGGATTCCTGCCTCAAACCCAGCCCCTACTGCTACCAATCAGTGACAGGGTAGTTCGGGAATGCACCCTCGCCAGTCTGAACCTTGTACCCGCTCCCTCCTACCCAGAGGGGCTGACACCTCCCACACCTTCGACTGGGGACCTCTCAGTAAGGTGCTCAGACCTGCCAGTGACAGGGAAGCACCTAATCGAGATATTAAGCAAACCAACAAACTGATACCAATCCAGATGAATGCCTGCTAAATGAATCCAAGCCCAAGCAAGTGTGCATGTGTGCACATGTGCACTACAAGAAAGAAGGTCCTATGTTTTGCTTACTGGAGTTACACACAAGCTGAACACATGCGCATTTTTTGTTGTTTTTTTGGTTAAGGCAAGAGTGATGTTTGTTTGTGAGTCATGAGTGGGAGACTAAGTGGTTTAAAAATGATAGATTTGATTTTTAAACAGGGAAGTTTAGCAACACACTTAGTCCGTATTATCGTCAAATCACCAGCCAGGGAGAGGGAGGCTATTTACAAATTTGCTTCAAATACTAACAAAACCGCTAAAATATTCAGCTTTTAAAATCTCCCACTGCTTGGAAACAGCAGCCATGGTGCAGATCCTTGGGAAGTAGTGCAATTGTTATTCAGAGCATGTGGGACTTAATCACATTATTATACATAACAGGCAGAGATGGCATTTGTGTAGCTAAAACCCTTATTTAAACAAATAGAAGGGACTGTGTAGATAAAACGCACTGGGAATTAGACACAAAAATCTATTTTCCCAATGAGGTCCCCCTGCACTCACTGAGAGTTTCTCCCACTCACCCAGGTAAATCAGGACCGAGTCCAGGAAAGCCAGAAGGGTTTACACAGAGTTAAGAGCACTTCAAAAAAACCACCAGACTCAACACAGTGCCACAGTCCAGCAATTTCATACCAAGAGAAAGCCTGACACATTGGGGTTGTTTTTTTTTCTTTCTTTCTTTCTTTTTTTACCTAAAATGCTGAGCAGCACTGGCAGCAGGAGGAGGATATGAGTGGTGAATATCGCCACGGCAGCCACACAAATAACCAGCGAGAGGATGAGACCATACAGGGCACTCTGCACTCCTGGAAGAAAAGAGGCAGCTACTTTGCATCCTGCAAGGTGAAAGCTGGAGTGAGGGGGACACTGTGACCCTGCTGGGGACAAGGCAGACAGGGAATCACGCTGGGGCAGATAGGAAGAAGAGGATGAAAAGTGGGAAGTGGGTGACCAGAGTCCTGTTCTTGCCTGCCACATGAGCAGGGCAGAGTCCCTTCCCCTCTCTATTTCCCTAGCTTTGCCTAGGGCTTCGACACTGTCAGCTGCCTGGGGCAGAGCCGAACAGGCTTAGGAGCTTGCACAGCAATGGTAAGGGTCTAGGGGTATAACACTCCTCCATACGATGGAGGAGACTGCAGTGAAGGTCTGTCAGGGAGGGGGGGTTCCTCAGGGAGATAAACACAGCAGTCACTTGCCTATGATCTCCATGAAGATCTGCTTCCAGTGTTCACAGGTCTGGAAGCCACGTCGGAGAGCAGAGCTCTCCGGGAAGAGCTGAAGTTGCTGCTGCAGGAACGTCTCCCATTTCAGGTAGTCGGCATATGTCTGGAAGGAAGATTTCCCTTTGTAGGTTGTCTGTAAGAAGATGAATGGGTTATTGCTGCGTCCTGCTCCCAGGGCAGGGTCTGCATGGCAAAGGAGGAGGTAGAACAAGCCAACTGGAGTTGCAGCGCCAGGCAGAACTGGCAGTGGCAGATGGGCAAACTGCCACCAGCTCTTTGCCCAAGCTCTCATCGTAAGAGTGATGCGTAGGCACCTGTCTGCAACAAGGAACAAGCACTAGGAAGCACCAAATTACAGCTGCAAATGGAAGTGGCCAGTGCAGGTAAAGCAAACTAAACCCCTAGAAGTTGCAATGAACTGTTGCAGGGAGAGATGGTGATGCCATGTGCTCACCGATTCAAATGCCATTGAGATCCACTGCACCTTTCCATCCTTCACTCCCACCGCCCCGTGAGAGAGCTGCCCTGGCAGCAGGTTCGGCTCAGGGATGTTCTTGCACTCAGGGTGCAACATCTGCAGAAAGGAGGAGATGCTATAACCTGGAGAGAAAAAAAGAGCAAGGAGTGGAGGACAGGATAGGGAAAGGGAACACATAGGAGGAAGGGGGAAGAAAACAAGAGAAAGCTGCAGGCCCCACTTAGCAGCAGCTGCTTCCCCCTGCATCTGACTTGTGAAAGCACTTGGGTTCTCAGCACCAGAGCCCTTAACTGTTGCTAGCTTGAGAGGGCCCTCAATGCCACCAGCACGCAACAAGACACTGCTTGTCCCCAGCCTTCAGGAAGTAGTACGAATGGGAAGTGCTGAATTATGTCAGCACAGGAGCTGCCTGCCTGGCCTGGCAGGGATTTTCTTCAGGTGTGAAGGTGTGGGGTTGGCTTTTGGCCTAAAGCCCATATTCCCTCCCTAAACCCAGCTCCATAACTTTGTGACCTCTAGAGTTGGGAGACAGTCACTGGTTAGGACATGAAGCCACAGGGGCAGAGAGGAGCCTCAGGACACCCAAATCAGGTGTGGTTTGCTGGTTACCCAGGAGCTATTGAGAAGAAAGTGTCCCTTGCCCAAGAGCTTGTGAGTATATCATCAGCAATGCCCATGACTGGAAAGAAAGGCTTCAGTTAGGAGAGCTGGCTGCTGAGAAACCCCTCTCCTCCCTGCACTGCCTGCTTTTACCACTGACTGGCACCTCTCCTTGCCTTCCCTGCCTCATCAAGCTGCGATCTGAAAGTCTGAAACCTCCTCCAGCAGCCACCCTCCTCAGACTGGAGGATGAGATCCCATATCCACCCAGGTTCTCCAGATCTCCCCAAGGACCTTGTGACTGGCATTAATCCTACCTACCGGAGGGCAGGCACTGAGCCCCTCCTGGCTTCACCAGCTCAGCGTTGCTGGCGATGGCTTTGCAGAGGCGGCACAGGTTGCCAATCTCTTTGAAGAGGTCGAAGCTGTCATCATAGATAACGCTGCCCTTTCACAAGGAGACACAACAACAAGAGCACCACACGTGAGGCATACGCATGGCAGCTGGCACAGGAAGGCAGAAACTCAGTCCTCTCCTGGGCACACAGCCTGGGACCAGCTCTGGTGTGCACACCCTGAGGACTCTTGTACCCACAGGGTCAGGTTCTGTCTGCCTAGGAAACCTGTCCCCACGTCATCTATAGGCACACCTGCAGCGCGCATTCCCTGCCCTAGGATGGTTGGACTAGATGACATCCTGAAGTCCCTTCCAAACTGAATTATCCTATTGTTCAATGAATGTGCTTCTGCTCCTTGAGGGGAAGGAGAAAGCTCAACCATATTAATTCACCAACGGACTTTCGAACTGTGCCCACACCAGGACTTGTACCAATGTCACTATTCAGGTTATAAAGTTAAAAAAAAAAAATCAGACATCTTGCCTTGCCAAGTCATATTCAGGAACCTTTCCCTGGTAGAGTAGTCAGTTTGTACTTTATGTTAAAATCTCACAACAGGACAGACAATAATTACAGAAAAATATCAGTTGCTGGGCTCTTGAGTTTGTAGTGAGGTTTCCATACTGAGCTCAAGATGGTTTTGCTTCTAAAATCCTCAGGATTCAAAATTAGAAGGTTAGACATGGCACTCAGAAAGGGATTTTCTAGAAAGTCTAAAATGATTTCAGCAATGGGCTTATCTCCATTTTTTGTGAATTTGTTAAAACAGAAAAGTGCTTTTGGCTCATCCCAGTGCTGCCATCTCTGCTATTCCATCTGGCTAGACTGCTGGACCATGCCGCCTGGGCTGTGGGGATTAACTAAACACTATCCAGGGAGCTCTTCCTTCACTCATCAGCCCCAGGCATGCCTGGTCAGCATGCCAGAAAGTGTGTGTACCATGTCTCCAATGACGTGGTTGTCCGGGCGTCTAGTACGATTAACCCCTCGGATACCAAACACCACGAACACCATGGCTCCCGTGTCCACCAGTGGCCGCACTGCTGGCTTCCCGCAGCCAGTATTCATGCAGGGATTAAATCCAGAAGTAGCTGAGAGCTTTGCTTTAGGTGCTGCTGTCAAATACAGAAGAAAGGATGGTTACATCAGAAGAAAGCAAAGAACTGACTTCCTCTCTGGCCCAGAAAGCAACAGACGTGGCTGAACAGGCCCTCATCAGCTCACCTTTCTCACTGGGAACATAAAGGATGCCTTTGGTGGGTCCATCTGGGCTAGAGCTGAGGAGACAGCCAGGAGGTGCCACACATACTCGGCCATGGTAAGGAGGCCTGTGCGACTGGGCGAAATACAGTTTCCTGTGCAAACAGAGTTCGTTATGGGGGATCAGAGGTGATAAAGATGGTGTGTCCAAAGCACCACGTGGAAAGCACTAGAGGGAATTTCAGGGGCACAGGGAAGGAAGAGGTGAGCAACTCCAGATCTGGATCCCCAGCCACTGTGTATTGTGTGCTGCCTGTTCAGCCCAAGAGTTCGGGCAGGTAACGGAGAGACCAAAAATCAGCAATTTGTTTCTGCCACCCAAAGAAGCCCTCAGTCACAGCCCTGAGCCTGGATGGCCTTTGCCACATCAGCAATGCTATGGGCCTGCAAAATAACTCTGCAAAGACAGGGCACGTTTGCAGCAAAGCCAGGCCTCCAGGGATGTCACCAACTGAGGGCAGGACTGGCACTGGACATCAGGCACCCCTTATCAGCTGTTCGGCTGTGCTGCTTTTGCTGCCCGGCCCTCAGTGGGTTTTGGAGGGTTACCGCGTTCGCTGCTGCTCCTTGGCGGCCACGTAGAAACTGAAGTCGAACTTCCAGCCTCTCTTGGTATCACAGGACAAGGTGGTCATCATCCACTTCCTGGGGCTCGTCTGCTTAAGCAGCCCTACTGTGGACACACAAGCTGTCAGCTTCCTGGTGAAGTTACCGAAAGGCACTCTATACACCTAAGCAATGGATTAATGAAAACAGACACTTAACTCCACAGGGTTGCAGCTTGTCGCGTGTTAGCATCACACACTCCCCTCCTCCCGGAGCACTGGCACAGCCACACAGAATGAGCACTGCAGGCACATAACAAGCCAGTCCCCAGCCTGCCTTCTTCCCAGCAGTGGCTAACGTTTAACGGGATCTCTTACCACCCCCATTCTCCATGGCCCTAGGCTGGATGGTGACTGCTCTGTGCAGGGAGAGGGAGATCCGAAAGCAGGTTCTCCTGTAGGCATGTGTCCAACACGGTCTGCGCACGAGCAGTGTCGACTGCTCACCAGTTGTCTGTGAATGGACAGGAGGCAGCAGGAATCCAGCTGCTTCAGTAGCAGTTTCTAGTAGAGAGTGAGCTTGGCTGAGGATGCCAGGCCCCATCTGATTCCCACAGGTATCGACACTCCTGCTCCCGTTGCTGACGGTCACACAACAGCAACAGCCCAGTATTGCGGCAGTGCCAGGCCTGATCTCTGCCACTGCCAGGCACAACGCCTTCACTGTCAGCAACCTTACTGCAATACCCTGCATATTCCACCCTGTGCTACCCAGGGCCCTGGGAGAGGCAGGAGGCTCTCGTGCTCACCTGTTGCGTGCTGCACTCTTGACAGAGGAGTCCAGGATCCCCTGACTCACCTGGAATGAAGGCACCTCCCCATCTCCCGCTGACACCGTCTGCCAGGGGGCAGGGACACTGGCGTTGAGCGAGAACCTGTAGATGGCTGGTCTTCCCTTGCCTCTGGACTTGGAGATATACACAGTCCCCTGGAGATCTGGGGAAAACAACACAGCGGGGGCATGAGCATTAATGGCACTCCTCAATCAGTAAATCCCACAAACAGAGGCAGCAGCAAAGGAGGGTCTCCTGGCCTGTTGTCTCCTCTGGGGCAGCAGGCACAGCTTTTGCCTTCTAGCATCACAGCACTTCTTTCAAAGGATTTCACAAATATATCCTGAGCTGCAGTAATTCCTGACGGCTTATTGACTCACGTCAACTTAGGACCTGGCCCAATAACTCATTTATCCTTAAAATCCCCTGAGAAGCAGGCTGAATTTACTCTCCTCACCGCCTGCCAACAAGGCTGTGAAATGGGACTGGGATGCAAAAGCTCTGAGCTCCTAACCCTGTGCTCAGACTGGGCAGGCCAGAGAGATTTGTCGCTAGACTATGTTGCCACCTTGGTTATAGGGACCTGTTCCACACAGCAGAAAACATTCAGGGGAAGGAGGATAATAATGATGCCCCTTATGCCCAGCATCAATCCAGGGCTCATTAGGGATGTGCCTGAATAAAATTACTCCCAATCAGCTGTTCAGAGGACATATGATTTGATCTTCACCTGCGTGGACCCTTGGGCGCCCGACCCAAATGTGGCCAAAGTCATGGTCCTCACACCCCACTCACCTTGCTGCCCTGTATCACTTATGCTCCCTTTGCTTCCCCAAGGCAACCCTGAGCCTCTCTTCTTTTTTTCCAAGGAGGTTCGGATGTTGTTCTGCAAACTGTGGGGCTTTTCCTGAAACAAACCTGTCCCAAAAGGTTAGTTTGGGATGAAAGGGTGAATGGCATGACAAGAGACCTGACAGCCCTGTGCATGTAACTCACTTGAGTAGGGAAAACACCAGGGACTCTGGCATCCAACACCAAACCCTCGGCAGGGAACACAGAGCCACAGACCCCCATCTGGTCACTGGGATGGTCTCCCATGTGTTAAAGGAGCCTCTTTCCATGACCCTCTGCTGCAGTAGAGCTGCCCAGGGAAGTGAGTGGTCAGTTCTCCTGGACTATAAAGGAATTGCTCTAGCAGAAACACTCAGCCAGATCCTGGCTGAAGCAGCTTTTCAAAATATGCCATTCCCATGGGGAACTCCACCATTCCACTCCCAGTGGACACCTCCCTTCAGTGGGACCTGTGCACTGAGATACTGGAAAGATTCAGACCTCTGCCTCACGTTTCAGCTCTCCCAGCCCAGGGCCTAAGCCAGGCTGCAGCCACTGTAGCCTGGGGACCAGCACTCTCACCTGAGCAGGTAATGCAGGAGATGCCTTCAGCACTCAGGTTGTACTTCAGGTCTAGCAGCACCTGGATGTTAGTGTCTGGCCGGAACAAGACTGGAGCACGGCTAGCTGGACGGAGACGACTAGCAAAGAATATGGACAGGAGCAAAACGAGGAGGAAGAGCCCTGCAAGAAGAAGTCCTGATAAGCGTGTGGGACCCTGCGTGCACCTTGCACTCAGGACATATCCAGACAGCAGGGGAGTGGAGGCAAGATGCTATTTTCAAGAGGAAAAAGGAACAACCCCTGAAGTATACTGGCAGCTGGGCTTTCTTCTTATAGAGTAGAAACCCTCCCATCAGGACCTGCCATTCCAGATCTGAGTGAGAAAAGAGGGATGGAAAAGCATCTGAATTCCTTGTGCAGTTCTCTTAGGGACCATCTGTGCTGGAGACACTCATCCACTGGGTCAGAAACCATCTTTCACGTCCCTTTATGCACTCTCCTGTCACTAATAATCCAAGCTTGGAGACTAATCAAGATGCTGTCAAACCCTTTAAAATCCATGAAGATGGGATATCTCTCCTCCTTCCTTACCCACAATCACCCATCTGCTCTTCACTGCAGACCACAGCACCCAGTGCTCCAGCAGCTCCTGCAGATGTGCTATCAAGTGACTCCCGTTGCTCTTCTCTGCAGGAAGCTGCAGATTCTCTGGCATCACAGATATCAAGGGCACATCACCCATTTCCAGGGAGACTAGAAAGAGAAAAATCAATGGCAGTCTCAGTGGTCAGGGTCATGCTAAAGTCACTCGTAGCCTTCTGCTCTCCTTTGCAATATCTCCTTGTGCAAGGTGCTGTACAACTCACTCAAGCTGATGGAGATGGAATAAGACCCAGGCAGAGGCAGTGGTTTGCAGAGCATAGCTGCGTATCAAAAGCTACTCAGAGCCTACTCTGCAGGGATAGGGTCTGTGCACTGTTCTGGGCTGACGGGGCCCTTCATGGATCCATTTGCCACCAGTTCCAGTTTGCTGCTAGGCCTGAAGGCTACCCGCTGCCCAGAACATTCCCATTGCGGGATTTGAAAAGGAAAAGAGCCCAGCGAGTCTTAAAAGCCCAGCACAACAGAGTATGACCCCATAAGTACCCTTATTTTCAGTCAGGGCTAGAAGGAATATTTGCTGATAACAAGCGAAAAGGGCATTTCTGGGCTCTTTTCCTAGATTATGTGGTCTCAGGCAAGACATTGCCCTCTTTGCCACGAAGGAGGAGATGCTCTGAGGAAGTGATGTTGGAGAATAACAAAGTGTTCTCTTGCCTGCTTCCCAAAGACAGTGGTGTGAATGGCAAGGAAGAGGGAGAAACTCTTTCTTTACTCAAAGGCGGAGTGTCCTGGGGCTGCGGATTAGATGTTTTGTGGCTACACCCACTTGGCAATTAAGGATTACAGCCGGAAGGTACAACCCACATTAGACCCAAGAGGATTAGCAAAGTAGTTAGCAAGCATGCATCAACACCCACTGAAGGTCTCAAAGTAGTTTGCAGGCATTGGTGAGTCCATACTCCTACAACCTCCTGCGGCAGCACTATCCCCAGCTTAAAACTAGGGAAACTTACGCTCGGACCACGGCAGGGACAGAAAGACGCTCCAGGATGAACAGGACAGCGTGGTCCCCCTAAAGGCAGCACACAATAAGCACATACCAGGCTCCTCCTCCACGCTGAGCAGCGGGATGTCATCGTCCAGATAGGGAAGTGTCTCTTGGCCTGCTCTGGAGGTGGCCTCCGAGGAAATGAAGAGATCTTCAGCCAGGTGCAATGCATTCTTTCTGGTACACTTCTGACTGCAGCTGGATTCGGGGAGGGAAGGAGACAAAGGCATGGGCTGTACGCCATGTACCCTGCAAACAGCTACCAACGGGCTCCTTTAGCAACAAGAAAAGCAGCAACAGCCTGCTCCAATTACTTGAAAAGACAGCCACAGGCAGTACCATAAGCAATTTCCATCGCTAAGTGCTGAGAGGTCAGAGGCTGAGCTGCTATGGCAAAGCAGCAGAAGGCTGGGCTGGATATACAGGTCAGGGCTGAGGCACGATGGCTTGGTGCTGAATGATGGGAGCTTCAGCAGTTCATCTCCTTGCTAATGAATTAAATCAGGCCAGGTCACCCACACTGCTAAAGAGCAGGGGAAGGGTGCTGACTTCCAGATACAAATCTGCATGCGCTGCTTGTGCTCTGAGGCAGCAGCTCTGTTGATCTGTCTGCTTTGCAGGGCCTGGGTCTCCACAGCTTGAGGATTTGGCTGTGCAGTAAGGGCTAAGAGGGCAAAGATGGCTCCAGTGCTCCAGGGGACTGGACAAAAAAACATCACTGACGTTGCAGAGACCCTGGCTCCTGGGTGGCACCTATACATACACCAGAGGCAACGAGACTGTAACCTGGCCCTTCTATTCTGCTTTGATCTGAAAGGGCATAAGTTAATTCCCTTCCATTACAGACTAACAGGGTATGGCCGAGCTAAGAGCTATGCCTGAAGGGGATGAGGGTGGCAGAGAGACAGGGCAGGGATTTGCACACTGCCTTGTCCATGGGCTCCAAACAACTTCCCACTCACAAAAGGCGGCTCCAGGTCTCACCTGGTTTGACAGGAGCTCTCTAGTGGGGACACATAAAGGGTCCATATTCCAAGAGCAGCTGGCATGGTGAAGAGCACAGCTACCCAGCAGCAGGACACAATCAGCGACATGAAGAGGCCAAAGTCATGCACGGCTGGGATCTGCACAAAGGGAGAGAACACAGAGCTGGGATCAGAACGAATTGCTAGGGTGAGAGGCCTGAAGAGACAGCAGGCCAGAGAGATTTGGAGCACCCTGAGAATAGCTCATGCTGCCCTCAACTACAGTAGTCAGCAACCCTGGCAGGTGCAGAGCTGAACTGGAGCCCAGCAGCCAGTGGATCTTGCTTGATCAATGGCACAGGAAATATTGCCTTGGGTGCTGATACAGAGGGAGCGCTCCCTGCTTTACAGCAGGTGAGGGAGAGCCCTCCAGGGCAAGCTGGCACGGCCCTGCACAGCAAGAGAAGGCAGAAAGAGCGCTGGCAGCTTCCCTGTCTATCAGGGCCTGTGTCAGAAACAGAAAGCCCAAAATCTCAAAGCTGCAGCCTACCTGAGAGAAGATGTTGGCAGCATATGCAGCAGCTGTGGTCAGGGAAGTGAAGAAGGTGGCCTTTCCTGCTGTCTGGATAGTGTGGATCATGCGCAGTCGCAGGTCCTTGAGGTGGGTGGCTTGGCGGTAAGTGTTGATGAAAACAAAGACATCATCAACCCCTAGGACAAAAAAGGAGGAGATTTTGAAACTTGGCTCCCACCAGAGACTTATGTCTAGGTGAGCTAGGATGGACCAACCTGGATGTACAGGGCCAAACCAGCCACTGGATAACTCAGCACAGCTCAGAGAAGCTAAAAAACTCATTTCCCCTGAGCATCTGACCTGCAGATCTTCCACTTACAGGAAACAGGGGGAAAGGGCTTGAAAATTCAGCCTGCATCTGCCACCCTCACCTTCCTCTCCCTGCAGGAAGGAGTTATGGCAAGACAAAACAGGTAGGTTTGTGTAAGGATGTGCTTACCAATCCCCACAATGACAAAGGCAGCCACACCATTGAGTATGCCCAGGTACTGGATCCCAAATACGACGTGGTACAGGAACAGAGCCACCAGGCAGCTTAGCCCAATGCTGGCAATGCCAAAGAATGACAGGAATACTGCAGGAGGAAAGCAACATGGAAAAACATCACTGCTGGCTGTCCCCGGGAAGAACAGCCACCTCCCACCTGCCCCACTGGGGTACTGGTGCCCACAAGGGTGCTGGGGAAAGCCTGCAGTGGGAGACAGAATGGCTCAGGAGTGCAGGAGTACAGCTTGGAGAATGCTTCCCATTAGCCCCATCAGTGAAACAACTTAGCTTTACACCAGAGTTAGCAAGATAGGATTTTACATCTCACTCCTGTTTTCACATGAGCTTTCCCTCAAGCCCTGCCTGTAACCTCTGTCCTGAAAAATCAGAGATTTGTGTGACCTTCTGCATGCTGCTGTGCTGTAAAGCCAAGCTGGGGTCAGAGCACTGAAGCCTCTCCCAGGGCTTGCACATGGATGCAGGGAGTCACAGCACATTTGGCTTTTTTTGAGAGCTGGACAGCTTTGACTGTGGCCTACCTGAGCAGGAGGTAAGGATGTAGACTAAGACAGCTATGCAGCTACTGCTGATGAAGGCCAGCAACATGTCATTGTTGAAGGTCCTCCTCACTTCGTAGTCAAACAAATCCGTCCCTCCGTACAGCACCTGCACTTTGCTGGGGTGGGAAGATATGAAGGAAGGAAGGGCAGTAGGCAGAGTTGAGTGTAAAGGGAGAAGAGCCAGGGGATTTAACAAAGCACACTGTCTCTTCTGGGGCCGAAGAACGTCACTGATCTATTAAACTTGGCAGTTCTCTGAGAAAGCAGCTCAGTGGTGGGAGCGACCTGAACTAGATTTCTGCTGGAAGGATGTTAGGAGGTGAAGTTTGCACAAGAACTGAGAAAAATAAAATAGCATTATTTTAAAAATTCTTCCAATGCATACTGGGTCCATGGCACTAATAGACTTCTTGCTGTCAGCAAACAGCTCCTGAAGCCTCCAAAGCCAATTCCATCTGGAATCCTAATCACTGCTTATTATATTAAGCACAAAGGTAATAACTAGCGGATGCAGGCAGAGTGAGAGCCCATCAAGAACCATATGATTTACCAGCCTCTGCTTCTGGAAGCAGGCTCTGAGAGGAAGTAATCCGAGATAATTTAAGCAGGAGTATAATAGCCCTGCATTATAGGAGCCTACCAGGAATCTAGGCTTCAGAACCAAGCCTTGGCCCCAGTCCCCTCTCGGCTTCCCAACACTGCAACCCACTCTGCCTGCCCGTTGCTGAGAACGCTTTGCGGCTGCATTGCCTTTCAGGGCTGACAAGGGCTGGCTGCATTTCGCTCTGCTTCTGAAGATCAGCGTCCCTTTGCTCTGGGAGCTGTTGAGATTCAGGACAGCAGAGAGCTGGGGACCAAGAAATTACACTGACATCAGGACTCGCCGCCTTTCCCCAGCTGTTTGAGTAGTGGGCTACCCCGTGGTGAAAAGGCACCTTCCGTTAGCTCTGTTTCACCCTCTCCCTCCAACAAGCACTGAGCAAAGCCCTATTCAACCAGAGCCACACAGACCAGGGTGAAACAAGCCTGCATTTCCTGAAACTTATTCTGCCCTGATACCCCCCCCCCACACACACCTCTCCCTCTGTATAAAGACTGAACACTTGGAAGGATTTACACTGGCAAGAGCAAAAGCAGAATCAGGCCCTCAGATTGAGCCTTAGTAGAGGGCCATTTCACCCCCCGCATCAGACCAATTGGAGCCAAATTCAGACCAGGCATGGAGAGCAGCAGGTCTGCTGGAGTCAGCGGCATTGGACTTGTGAGATGGAAGTGAACACGTCCAGTGCCGTACAGGGGCTGAGCAGAAAAGCAGGCACTGGATAAATAGTTGGCTCCTTTTCATTGTCTCTATTGATGGTTTTGGCATGTTGCTGCAGCACTGAAGGGAAGCACGTGAATGGCTTTCTGCCATATGCTCCCCCCCGTCATGCACAGCACTGTGCCAGAGTCCAATTTCAAAGGAGATACTTTCTCTCCTTCCACTGGAGTGTAACACCTTGGCTGCTGTTCGAGCCTGACCAGCAGTTTGAGCTGGCATGCCAAACTCTCTGAGCCTAGCAGCTTGCAGGTGAGACTCGACACTGCAGGGTCTATCCAAGACAGGTCTGACCTGCATAAACCTTAGGACAAAACCTTTACACCCTGAGGGGCCTATTCCAGCCACTCCTTTAGTGCAACAGCGAGTGCCATCCTCCCCAACCTCTGCCTTTTCCTGCCCTCGCCCTCCTTCAGCAAGGCCCCTGCCTCGGCTGTCGCAGCCCTCACCTTGTGGACTGCTTGGCCAGCATGGCCACGTAGGTGACGACGAAGCTCTGGAACTTGCGGCGCTGCTCCTCCCAGCGGTCCTCCACCGAGAAGTAGTTTGGCAGCGGTGCCCCAAAGAGGATCTCGCTCCGCAGCAGGGAGCTCTTCCTGTTCTCGGCAGACAGCCCCTCGTCCACGTACCAGTAGAACTCGGGGTGAGTCATGGCTAGCTCCAGGGACCCTGCAGGAGAAAGCAGTGCCACTGCTGTTAGCCCCTGCTCAGCTGACTCAGAAAGGCACGGGGGCCAGTCTAGCAATGGCAGAGCTGGCAGCGATCCTGTCTTTCAGACTGCTGCTGACTGCTGCTGCCTTGCAGGGAGCAGAGGAAGCTGGGCAAAGCTGTCTTGCAAAGACTCGCCTTCTGCTTTGTGTCTCCGCATGCAACGTCACCCGAATGCAGTTCCCCGCCAGCAATGCCTCTTCCACCCCAGCTGTGATCTGAGCCACAGCTCCCCTGAGCAGCAATGCCCAAAACACCCTCATCGATACCACTGCTGGATGCACTTAGCCCTCTTACGCTGGACTAACAGTTGCTCCACCACGCTGGGAAGCACGAGTTAAGTGACCCTCGTGGAAGGTGAGGGGTCCTGGCTCTGCTGTGCCCTGGTAGCTCTGCCACCTGATGGTGTCAGGGATGAGGAGATGGGAGCACGCTCCTCAAAGGGGTGCTTGTAAAAATGGTGCCCTCAGCACCACATGTAATGCAACTTATGATCACCACTGATCTTTGATTTGGCATGGCAGGAAAAAGTTTCTCAGCTCCCTTCAAGCCAGGCAAAACCCTGCATTCCTGTGCACGCTGACAAGCAAAAACACACAGACGATTGTAAGTGCATGGGTTACTGCTGCACAGCCAAGGGACAGGCGAGGTGATCCCCCAAGGGTGAAAGAAGGCACACGAGCTGACCTCTCATTCCCAACAGGCAAACAGCAGGCACATGAAGCATTGCCAGGGCTCGTCTGGCAAGCAGCAAGTCACTGAACTATGGTAACATGATCGTCTGCACATGCAGGAGAAGGTCAGGGGGATAACGGAGAATAAGGAGACTCCATTTCTTCAAGCACACCATGAAGTACAGAGCCAGCCATTTCAGAGTAAGAGACACTGCACATCTACCCCCAGAATCCAGATTCCCTTGAGGCCAGGCTAGAAAGACCCAGAAACTAGGCTCTTCCCTGTTTTGGTAGCAGAACTGTTATTCACACTGGAGCAGATGGAGTTAATCCCTTGCCTGCTCCCCGTATGGCTCCTGGACAGCTATCATCTGCAGCCTGTGCTTGGGAAACAGATGGAGGTTTCATTCCACAGCCACATCACACCCACAGACTCATCATGATTCACCTCTTCTTCACCATCCAGAGCCTCTGCTCTCGTGGAGGGGCATCTTGCAGGGTGCAGAGCTGGGAGGAGGAGAGCCAGGGCCTTCCCCCTCTTCTTCTGACAGCAGCCTTTCTAGCTGGTGACTCACAAGCTGCCTTTCAAGCTCCAAAGCAGCCCACAGACCTCTTTCATCTGCTCCTTGGGGCAGGGAAGTTCACCCCCATTGTCTGTCCAAGACCTGACACGGCTCTAACGAACCATGGTCACTCACAGGGGCCAAGGGTCAGAGAAGGCATCTGTAATACGCAGCACTCCCCCTCTTTCGTCCCTCTCGCTGACCTGCTGGGTGAGCCCGTGTGGCCCGTCACTAGGGCTGAAGGGGCTTTGCTGAAAGGGTAGAAAGGGGGCTCTGGAGCACAGGAGCCAATTCCTCAAGGCAAGCCATGGCAGCATCTTCCCCTCTGCACAAGGCAGTGCCCATCTCAGCTGCACTTCAGTAAGTGACTGCCTCAACACACAGGGGATGCGAGCCTAGAACACGCCAGCCCTCGCTCCGGCTCACCTTGGATGTCAGCAAGGTCTTGTCCCATGCCGTCATAGTAAATCTTCCCTCCTCTTTCAGTGGGGAAGAAGTAGGTCATAAGGGAGCTGGGAGGGGAGCAGTAGGAGTAGGAGCCCAGGGGCAGGTCCTTCAAGACCTCATGGGGCTTCCAGCAGAACTCCCGGAAGCGAGGGTGGTCCATGATCTTGCGCTCGACCTCGTGGATGGTAACCAGGCGTTCAGTGGTGAAGATGTTGTTCTCGGAGTCCCCCCGAGCCAGAAAAATGAGCTCGATGCGCCAGTGGGCATGTGTCTGCGTGTTGGCACTGACGTAAGAGCTGGAGTAGTCCCAGCGCGGAGCACCCCTCGCCACTCGGAAAGTCTGGTTTCCCACCCGCAGGCGGGCATGGGGCTTGGGGGAGGTAGTCCTGCCTTCTGGCACGCCGCGCTTGGCCCGCGCGGTGCCCCCGAGGTGGGAGACATTGAGGTGCAGCTGCTGGAGCTGCTCAAAGATAAGCCTCCGCAGGGTTTCAGAGGTGAAGTCAGCCAGGTCCCGGCGGTTCCGGCCCCACGACCCAAACTGGGACTTGAGGGCCAAGGCGAGCGCATCGAAGCGCTGAGAGGACTCGTGGTTGCGGATCTCGAAGGCGTTGTAGGAGATGTCAATGTCCAGGGCTGGGTAGTGGAGGAACATGACAACAGCAAGCGCAGCAGGGATGGTACAGCCCAGGAAAAGGATGAAGCCAGCACAGTACGGGTTGGTAAATATCCAGCCAACAATGTTCCAGAAGCCAGTCACCGGCAGCGTGGTATGCAGGGGCCTGACTCTCCATGGGCTTTTCCCACACAACAGGGCACCCTCCCACTTCTTCCGTGTGGTGAAGGCAACCTCCTCCTCTTCCTCATCTAGCCAGGCGTCCTGTAACAAGGGGTCATCCTCCGTGTCCATGTCCAGTGCCTACGCAAAGCGGGAGAGAAAAGCAGTCAGCAAGGCCCTGGCACGGGGGCTCACCAGGCACGGTCACGCATACACAGCAGTCACCACCGGGTTTCGGGAACAGCCAGGGAGGGAGGTGGGCTCCAGCTCTCAGCCCCGCACCCTCGGCAGCAAAGCATGGCTCCTTTCGGACCTGGCAGATCTGCTGCAGCCACTGAAAGAACTGGCTTATTGGGGCACACCCCACACCTTGCCTGGCAGCCTCGGAGAAACTGCAGAGCGGAGAAGTTCAAACCACAGACCCAGAGCCCGGTGCCCTGGCAGGAAAGGGCTCTGCGCGGCTCCAGGAATGACAGGCACAGAGCCGGCAGGGGATTCACAGTACACCGTGCTCGGTCCTGCCTCAGATCACAGCAGCAGGAACATTTAATTAGCTAACCTGCTTCTCAAGACCAGGAACAGTTCATGCCGTCAGATGAAAAATGCAAGGGACCCTTTCTTCCTCTCATTACAGCCGGCACTAGATTTCCCTCCAGGTGCTTAGAACAGCATTTATCTTTCCCACAAGCACGCGTGTGCGTGCACACCCAGCACCACAAGTGCACGCACATACGCCTGCAGAGACACACGTACGCACGCGCTTGCACACGCTACTCCCACGGTGAACTGGCTGTGACCCTGCTCCGCTCCCCCAAGGGCTGACCGCTGCCAGCGTGGGAAGGGAAGGGCTGAACATGCCGGCGGTCAGGCGGGGCCCTCCCGCACGAGAAGTCCTGCTGATTTCCTGGAGACGAGCGCAGCCCACGGGTGCGCAGCGTGACCCACTGCAGAGCACCGCAGCCCCGCTTTCCTCCTACCCCTGCGGGCCATTGTTTGTGGAGCAGGTTTTCCCGGTTCCTATGGAACAACCAGGATGTGAAAGCAGACGCTGTCACTAGGGAATGAGAAGGAAGGAAACTTCTTCCCTGATCAGCTCACGCTTGGGCAGGAAAGAAAGAGAGACTCCCTGCGAGATGCTCTACTTTGCCGGCGGAGCTGCCCGCACACAGCTATTCGGCCTTTCCCGCGTGCTCCCCCGGGCGTCGCGCCGGAGCCCCCCTTTCTGGCAAGCCGCAGGTGATGCTCCCCAAGAACGAGGCCCAGAGGAGACCCCAGACCCCACAAGCGTCGCTCCCTTTCCCAACTCTGCAGCAAAGCCTCGAGCCCCCCTCCCTGTACGAACGGATTCACTTCACTGCTTGACCCTGATAGTTGCAAGCAATTTACACACAGGCCAGAAGCAATTTAAGAGCTTTGCTCCTGAACTGTTCCTATTTTACCAGGAAGATGAACTGCCAACACCCCTTAACTCTAGTTCCTCAGAAGACCTGGGAGCTGGCTGAGCTGGGGCGGAGAGGACAAGCAGTGAGATAGAGGTGTTCCCTGGCAGAAGAGGGATGTGCACTGGCCGCCGGGTCACAGCAGCCCTCCCCGGCTGTGGTCAGCCCAGGGATGCCGGTGGCTTTGTTCGCTGGCCGCAGCAGCTCCCACGGGACTCGTTTGGGTTTTGACAGCATCTGTGCGGGCGCGCTGGGCAGAGCGCTCGGCCCTGGAGAGCCTGCAGGGCGCAGGGAACCTCTCCTCCACGCCGGCTCCTTGCGCTTCCAGAGCTCCGGCCTCCCTGCTGCTCGCCTCCCTGCTCCTGCCCACAGCAAGGAAAGCACGAGCGCTGATCGGGGCTCTACAGTCTGCAGCTGGAATTGTCTCAGAGCAGAGCAGAGCAGAGCAGACCACCCTTCCTGCGAGCGCGAGGGGACTCCCACCCCCGGCAGCTCTGGCTGCACGCCTGGCTCCCCCCGCCCGAGCTGGGCCGCAGGGCACATGGGAGCCTGCGCCGAGGCCTCCGCCTGCTCTGCAGCCTCTCGGTGCCAAGACAGACGGGCACCACTGATGGCAGATGGCCGCAGGCCCCCTTCTGCCAGAGCCGCGCATCCTTGGGAGGCTGAGAAGCAGGGTGAGGGGAGGGTGGCTCACGAAACTCTGCTGTGGGAATGTGGGGACATGTGGGACTGTCAGGTGGGAAGAACAAGGCAAAGGGTCTCTTCAAGTCTCCAGGAAGGACAGGAAGAAGCCGTCTGCTTCCAGGCTCCTCTACCACTTCTTTAACATTCAGGATGCATAATCTCAAGCAGCCAGGGCACATCTGAAAGTTTCCTGATGGGCTGTGCGTCGCTGTGCAGCCTCAGGCCCTGGGGCAAAGCCAAGGGCGCACTGAGGACGCTGCCCAGAACCGCGGCGAGTGTGCAGGGGATCCCCCGCCTCGGCTGCGCGAGCACGCACACCCGCGCACGGCTGTTGTTGCTTACAGCGAGCCTTGCTTGTATCTGGAAGGTGAGGAGACAAGCAAGCTACAGCTTTGGCTGACGCCAACAGCACAGGTGGGTGCTGCAAAACGCAGATGCAACCCCTGCTCTGTCCCCTCTGGGCAGGTTGGCACAGAGATGCAACTGCCTCCCACTCGTCCCAGCTATCCCTTCTCCCGTGGGCCTGGGTTCCCCTTCAAGAGACCAGAGTTACTGCAAGACTTGATCCGGCATACGTATTCCCTTTTTAGAAAGGGGCCATAAAGAGCCACAATCATTTCCCATTTACTGAGCTACTGAGAAGAAGGGCAGAGATTGTAATCCCGAAACAGAAGAGCCTGCCTGTGACAAGAAATGAGAGAAAGGCAGAGAGCAATACGGCAGCACAAAAAGCACCATGCCATCTTCTTTTTTGTCCAAGACCTAAATCCTCAACTCGAGGAAGGGGATCAGACCTTGGGAATCGCTCTGACTTTTCCATCCACCCTCCTCGTGGTTGCAAAAGCCACCTTAGAGCAGCTGGGTACCCACAACGTATGGAGGCCACGGGACGTTATCCTCTAGACGCAGACTGGGCACAAATTCTGCTGCTGGTATAAAACTCAGCAGAGCAGATGCCAGAAAAAGCCCAAGACTACATACACTCACAGAGCCAGGGCTCTGGGAGGATCAAGATTTGGTCTGTGCAGGAGAGCGAGGGCAGGGAGCAGTACGCGAGGAGGGAGTAACTGGGCTGTGCTGTCCCTGACAGCGGCCGCTTCCCTCTGCGTGCGGGGAGAGCGTTGCACGCATCCTGCCCCAGTTCCGCCACCGCTCCGAACTCCCTTCAAAAGAGAGTTCACCACACGATGCAGCTGCCAAGCCAGACACAGCTCGCTTAGCATTGCCCTCGGGACTCGTCTGGCTTTACTGCCTTCGTCAGATCCTGCCTGGGTCAGGATGAAAGCTTACCCAAGCCAAAACATAGCAAACTGAATCAGCAGGGGACAAAACCCTGGAACCAGCCAGGAGGGGAGTGAAATGCATTTTCTTTGCTTGCTTTCTACTTGGGGGCTGGTCTGTTTTCCCTCCTCCGCTTCCCTCGTTATTGAGGGACTCCCGGCACTGCAGCATGGCCCAGTCACTTTTCAGTTTCAGAATTTGTACCGTGGACCTAATCCTGCAGCCCTAATCAAAGCCCTGCCTCACTTCTGCGCAATCCAAGCCTGCTCCAGGTCTGAAGGAGCAAAGCATGAAAGCACTCCCAGGCGCTTGCCGTGGATCTGTTTGCCTGAAGCCTCCTGCCTCATCCAAAAGGTCCTGTGGCTGCAGAGAAACCACAGCCCTTGTGTTCCCCTGGCAGAGCTGGGTCTACACAGCTCACGCTCAGCCGAGCTCATCCACACCCCGGCCTGGCATCGGCACACGTTCGTCCGCGCTGCCTCGCTCGTTCGGCCAGCGAGAACCACTTGAGGATGGGGAGGGAAAGGGAAGGAGGGAGAAGCCTGCAAGCTGCTGATTCAGCAGCGCAGCGCAGCTCAGAGAGACCTTGTAGAAAACTAACGGAGCTGGAAAGGGAGGGTAGGAGCGGGGATTCAAGAGGGAAAGGGAAGGAGGAGTCTGCAGTACAGTACATAAAAAACCCTCCACCCTTAGCATTCAACCTTCTGGGCTTGGGACTGCCAGGCAGTTCCAGCATCCTCCCAGGACACCTACAAAACCTGGTCAGAAGGTATGAGTTCAGGCAATCCACCATAGCAAAGAGGCACGTGGCAATGAAGAGACTCACATCTTCCAGCCCTGCGTTTGTACAAACGCAGCTCTATAGAAAGAGCCAATAATTCCAGGATCCGGATGACAACCTGCTTTGCCTCTTCAAGGCCACAGCAGCAGTGGTGAGACGTGACTAGTAGGAGGATGAGGGAGGTCTCCTAGCCAAGGCTATATATCAGTGCCAACGGGCGCCTCCGTCTAGAAGAGCAGAGCAGCCACCACGCGTCACATATGAACCCCTCCGTGCCCTGAGCACCAGGCAGCTGCACCTCAGCCAGAAACATTACCGGGGCCGGACGGAGGAAGCTCGACCCATCCCTCCTTGGACAGCTGTCAGACAGAAACCAGCCGCAGACTGGGCCTCCAAGCCCCTAAATCTCTGCACCCCCTCTTCTATACAGCAGCGAATCAGTCTGGGCATCCCCGATGTCTTGTGGCAATCTACCAGTCTGACTGGAGCAGTGAGTTAAGCGATTAAGGCACGGCAGGGCTAGGGAGCCCAGGGCAGGAGCGACTCTGCCTGCTGTGGGCCTGCCACAGAGGAAGGGACAAAGCCAAACACGGGACGCCTTGAGATCAGCAAGAATCCTGCCCCCAGCCGCAGCAGGTGGGATGCAGCTCAGACCCCAGGAGCCCTGCAGGTATCGTCACTCACTCGTATCCCAACAGGTAAAACACCCTTGCAGCTCCCACGCGGCAAAGTCTTTTCTTTTTGGTGAATTCTAGGATAGAAGAAAGTCATCGACAAGCTGGGGAGAGGCAGTGACAGATGAGGAAGCTAATTACATCCGACCTGACTAATTAATGCAGACTTTCAGATTAAAAAATCCTCACCGGTGTTCCATTTCAATTATTCAGTTGTTCCTTCTTACAGGAAAAGGGAAGCCTTATGCATCAGCAAGCTAGAAAGAGAAGAGGGAAGAAAGCACAAGGCTAGAAGGGGAGGGAAAGACAATTTCTGTAATATGTGAGATTCCTATCGACAAAATAATTAAACTTTACATTCATTTCTTCCATGGGCAAAGTTTTCAGAGCAGAGCTAGCAATTCTGCGGTCCTTTTTGTATCCCTGAAAACTCCTGGAGTCTTACTGAAGGCAGCTCTTGGCCCCTTTGTTAGCTAAAAGAAGTTTCTCCAAAAGAGAAAGAAACGGGATTTTTGCTTGCAGAATCAACCCACAAGCTTTCACCTCCAGCAAACAGCCGCCTCTCCATAACGATGTACAGCTGAGGCCTGTGCTGAGAGACAGGACAGACACAGCATCTGCCAAGCCCCATCACACTGAAAAACGCTGTGCCTGGCTCTGGCTATGCAAAAGTGCTGGAGGGCATCATTAATTTATATCCACTGTAAAAGCATGTTCCACAGCAGCACGGAGACTCAGGATCCAGAGTCTTGCTCTGCACTTGAATCACTAAGGTCAGTCTGGAAAGATCATTTTCCAAAACAAGCAAAAAGGGCTTTCATGGGTCCCTGTTCTCCCTCCATGAACACAGATGTAACTGAGTGCATGGAGTAAACCTCATGTTGCCCTTTGCCAGAGCAGACAAGTCTTACTGCCATCCATGAGTGGGGAAAATGAAGCTGACAGGAGGTGTTCGGCACAATTTCTGGGCCCTTAACTGGAGGTCTGACTTTCTGAGGTGCTGCACTCCCACTGGATTTCTCCAGGAACGCAAAGCAGGCCCACGACACCTCAGACTGGGCACCTGAGCCTCCTGAGACACTTCTGAAAATACCGGTTAGATTCAGCCACTGGCCAGAACCTGTGCTCGAGGAGACAACGCAGAACCTGTCTCGGTGGGACACAGGCCCAGAGGTGCACATGCTTGAAGGCACTGGTTTAAGCTGCTGGCTGGGCTGGCTCCACCATTATTAGCCAGGCAGATCTCCTTTTCCTGCTGTACAACGCAAGGCAGCAACAAGGCCTTAATTAATTTTCTTTCTGGGCTCTTTGCATTTCCCTTCCCGCTCGCTTCAAATCCTTTGGAAAGATGCACAGAAACACTGCAAGACCCCAGGCACTTCGCAGACGTGAACAACATCAAGATGCCCCAGCAGCATGGTGCTGTTGGAACTGCAGTGCAATGATGCAAATGTGCGTTTGCTGGGAAAACAGTTCAACAAAATTACTTTTTTTTTTAATTTAAAAGTCTATCCTCTGCAATTCCATTTGCCTGTAGGAGACAAGACAGTAGATTGGGCTGTATACAGGATGGAGGATTGGCTGAGCTCCCAAGCTTTATGCAAGAAATCAGGCACATGCATGCACGCTCACTCCTAACTGAGGTGCCCTTTTCCAAAGGGCTGCCTGTCCCAGCCCTCCTTCCCTCTCACAGGCACTTCCACCCTGGCTAAGATAAGAGCAGCTAGAAATGGAAGGAGCCAGTCAGATCTATCGATCTGCTTTCAGCAGGCACAAAGGGTGGCTGGAATATCTTCAGCCTGTGACGCTGAGGACATCCTCACCGCACCTGCTTGCTCTTCCAGGTGTCTGACACAGGCTGATTAGATGTACTCATAATGACATGCCAAAAACAGTGTGGAAAGGTTAGCTGCAAAGTCAAGCACTCACCAGTCAGGAAACGCCAAATTCAGGGCTGACACAGCATCCTTAATCTGCCCCCCTTCTGTAAATGCTTCACAGGGCAGTTTTTCTTCCAAGCCCCGTGCCCAGATGCAAGGACCCCGGCCTCTGCCGTGCCTGCGATGGATGATGCTCCCCGAACCAGCAGCTATTCGCTACCTCGTTCTCTCCTCACTGTTCAACGTGTGCTCTCATGCCTCATTTCCTGCACGCTGCTCAAGCCTGGCTCAGAGGCAGAATTATTAATTTCCTCATGAGCTTTTCAACACTGCTTGTCACGACAGTGTCTGAGGGCTGAACAAACAGGACTGAATTGAATCTCTTCTCCCGGCATCTCCGAGAAGGAGGGGGTGGTGCAGTCCCCATCTGACAGATGCAGGGGCTCAGGAGATCGCAAGGAAAAAAATAGATGCTTATTTTGGGTGCCTAGTTTGAGACACACAAGACACCTAATTTCTTAGAGTGCAGAGAACAGCAGATGGGGGTGTGCAACAAACTGCAAACTCTGCTTTGTTCTGGGAGCATAATGTGAGCTGTAACGTCAAGTGTAACCATAGCTGTGCATTACAACCTCTCTTGGATAAAGACATCCAGCCTCAGCAATGAAAGCCAATTCCATGCAGTCTGTGCTGACCAGTGACGTACATGCCAGCACCTGGGACCCCTCAGGCAGGATTTTCAACAAATTCCAAAATGACACAACAAATCCCCCAAATTGCTTGCTCCAAAGCACTGAGATACTGGCACCTTTTAAAGAAAGAGGTCAGCAGGGTTTGTTTGCATCAAACCGTGCATGGTTTGCCAGGACCATGGCAAAGGTTAACCTACACAAGAAGTTGGCTAACACGCATAGCATTGTCCAAGAAAATTCATCTCCTGATAAAATAACTCGCTCCTGGTTATTGCTACTAATTATTGTGGGTGTTGGAAGACAGCTCCTGGGTTATAATCTCACAAAACGTGCCCTCTGCCATGTTTACTGTTTGAGCTACTTGTTTGTGTGTTAACAAGGCCCTGCTGTCACTCGGGTATGTGGCACTTAGAGGTTTCCACACACCAGCTCCAAAGCGAGCTGAAACTCTGATACACTTTAGAAATGACTTACCTAACTCCACTACAAAAGTTACTTAGATTTTATCTGTGCCCCAGCCTCTTGCTGTTCCTAAGAAAAGGCATGGCTTCTAGCTCAGCTGTGTCTCTTTAGGTGCCTCGACACTGAGTTCAAAAACACCCTTGATCCCACCTACCAGACAGCCAAGACAACAAGCTTGTTAACGGTGTGCAGACTTCCATGCTCCACAGTCTACTTCTGAGCACCTTGTTACAGCCTTTGTACGCCATGAAAGACGGATGGCTGCCACAAACCAGTGCCTTGCGTTATTATCCCAAGGAGTGTCACACACTCCAGGAAGAAATCCCACACCACAGAAAGCACTCATCCCGTTCCCAGGCCCCTGGAATCACGTGCCACCCCCACGGCCTGTGCTCTCCCTTTATAGATAATATTAAGCTTCCCACACTGCTGTCACTCCGAATTGGAAAGCCGTGTGCTGTTGTCAGCCCCTGCCAGGCATTTATTATTCCACCCCATGCTCAGCCTGCCCAGTTTACATCACCGTGGGCACTAACGTCCCTCTGTGCTCAGCCGCGTGGTTCCCCGCTCTGACCTCGCTCCCCAGCACCTGCTCTTTGGAGGAGGAGGAAGTACGAACACAAGGGCTGGCTGTGCGCTCTCCTCCATCTGCAAGTCCCCGGCAATAGCATGCTTGTGTGCACACTGCGTCTCTGGGACCCATCAAAACAGCCTCACCCAAATGTCCCTCTCCAGAGCCTTCCCATAAGCTGCCGGTTCTTTCCCGAGAGGAGGGAAGGCAATCTCACGGGAACCACTTTCTCACCAGCAGTCTAAGCTGCCGCTTGCGCTGAGGGGACTTTGCCGGTGGTGGTTCTGCGGACGGCAACATGACGGGCAGCTCAGGAACGCCAACCTCTGCTGCCAGCGGTTCCTGACAGCCACAGCGCGGGCAGCTCTCTCAACTCCCCGCCTTGCCACTCCAACCCCCAAAACACAAGTAAGGTTAAAAACAAATCGTGCAAGAAGCAATACTTTCCTCCATCTGAAGTGTCTGTATTCAGCCAGCTCTGCTCACCATCCTCCGGCTTTCCAGGAAAAGGAGGTGTAGGCAGAAACGCCGATCTGCACGTGTGCCTGAGTCACGCAGGCCCAAGCGCCTCACTCCACACACAACCTAGCTGCCACTCTGATGGTCTTGCCTTTCTGCTGCTACAATTTACTGACATCAGAAGTGCCAGATTGACAAGAGGAAGGCTGTAAGGACCGCCATCTGGGCTGCAGACAGCTCCCACGGCATTGCAGTGACACACAGTTCTTCAGCAGGGCTTTCCACATACCAGCATCAGGGGGATGGGTGGGATTGTAGTCGCCTTGAAAGTGGGGGACCAAAAGACATACTCAAGGTCTTTCATGTACCATTCCAGCTCCAGGCACTAAGCCGTGGCGGGGTACAGACACGGCCTCTTATTTCTGTCAATGCGAGGGCCGGAATTTTGGGGAGAAATCATCCCGACAGTCCTTACAGTTGGATGGGGACAACTGCAGCAAGCCATGTTCTGTCGTCACCAGCAGAAGAGGTACGGATCGGGGGACTCAAAGTAGTTTGTAGCTGGCTCTCAGCAGCCCATAAAGTTGGATCTCAGCAGGTCTAAGGCTTGCTTACTTCCCTCATTTCTCTCTCCCTGAAGTGCATGCAGCTAGCTGCTCTCCTCCCATGGAAATGTGGTGCTTCTGGAATTAGATTAATTAGCACTGATTTTTCATCTTTGCAGGATCAGTGAGAAATCTGGGAGCAGACGTGTAAAATCCAGGGACTGGACAGCCTCTACTGCCACAGCTGACCGCTCCCAAGCAGGACCTGGGTGAACACGAGGCTTTTCAGAACAGAGGGACGACTTCCCGAGGGGAAGGGGAGGACGGGGAGGCGAGATACCTCGGTGCCTAAACAGCACGGCGGCAGATCCCCTGCCAGTACGAGGACTTAAAGCTTGCTGCCAGCCACACCAACCATGCAGAAACTCACATTAAATGTTACCACAGCTCAATGAGCACAGCCCTGCAGACCCGCTAGCAGAGGAGGGGGCAGGCTCTCAGAATAAGCAAACAGGCTTAAATGACACATTAATCTCAGGGAGAGTCCAGGATGCTTCCTAACGCAGACAGCAGCCCCAGCTAAGAGCTGCTCCCTGAGTAAGGGTGGGAGACGTTGCTGGCAGCAGCTGCCAGAAGCAGCCAGTGAAGCTGTGTCCATGGGATACAGATTTAGGCCACCAGGTCTGGGCTGAGAAAGCAGCAGTGCCCCTTCTCTCTCCCAGCACAGACCCACAAGAGCATGCTCTGAGCCTAGGAGCAGTTCAGCAGGAAGGAGGCACCACCTTTAGCCCTATTCCTTCTCTAAGAGCTTCAGAGGATCCCAGCCATGTGAGCTGCATGAGCCCAAAAGCTCGTGAAAGGGCAATCATCCAACTCAAGGGATACCAGAGACTCTGCCATGTGGCGCACGACCAATGCATCTCAGGAGACTTTTCCCAGGTTCTCACTGCATCCCACACTTCTAAGTCAGGCATTCACAGGCTCAGATGCTATTTATGCTAACTGAAGGACAGAGTCACGCAGTTAAGACAGAAACAAAAATAAAGGAATGATTCCTAGCTTTGCTACTGATTTTTCTAGCTATCCTGGGATAAATCACATCACCTGTGTCTGAGTGGTTCTCATCTTCCGCAGTCTAAGAGACCTCATCTTTCATCCTTTCACAATAGGTCTTGTCCTTATGCTGTCCCAGAGCATCCTGGGATCCTGCTCCACAAACCACCACAGGCTATCTTCACCCAGACATTTGTAACCTGATTTTCAGAGGGAATCAGCTGCACTGCCCTGCGCTGAAGCTGAACCATGTCTGGCCCTGTGGTAAACCAGTTCAGCTGGCTTCCTAAGGGAGCAAACTCACTGGAGCCAGTCCCCAAACGAGACCAAGGACTAGAACTGCAAACAGTACCTGGATCTGCAACATGACCGAGTAGACAGCATATAGGCGGGTAGCATATATGCAAGAATGAATTTGGCCTCATGTGTGCCAAGATCTGGATCCAAAAGGAATGTTCTCCCCCACAACACATCACTATACACTGCAGGAGAAATACCAGAAATAGCAAGAGGTCTGTAAAGGAAATGCCATCAGTCTCACCTTACTCTGTCGTTACTACTTACAGCATAGCTCTGTTATTAGGATTTAAGTAAGGTCAAACACTTTACTGTATCACTTGTGCAGAAACCTGTGCTACGGACTGCGCAGTCACTGCATGGCAACTTTCAGCAGGGAACTGACTCCATGTAGCAGATTTACAGGGATGAAGCTCCCTATCTTAAGTTTAAGCAGTTCCATAGGGAAAACATTTACCTGCTGATGAATCTTGTCCCCATTGTCATAGGCTGGTGTTTTGCAGCTCCCCATGATGCTGCAGCATTTCTACCATGCTCTGCACACAAGTATAATGACATCAGTGACAGAAAAAAGAGACCAAGAGCACCAGAGACCACAGCTTAGTTGCCCAGTTGCTACCAGTCTCAGAGCCTCACATGAACTGGCAGGGCTAAATTTTAGGAGTTAGGATGGGGAGAAGGAAAAGAAGAGCTCTTAGAAATAAAATTCTATTTAGATGTGGAAACAGCGGCTTGAAGCACACACAGCAGGTTCTGAGACACTCCATTTAAAAGTATGTCTGTGTAGATTTGACACTCCGTAGAGTCCAAGGCACTGACAAATGCTCGGTGGGTCCTGAAGATCCACAGCTCGCGAAGGCCCAAGGCCTGAGAGTTTGGAAGCTGCAACTGCTGGCGGGGAGCACCGGAAAGAGCAGCTTTCTGCCTGGTTCAAGCACTAGTCCAAGCTTTCCAGCAAAACAGCTTTAGCTTTCAAAACAAGCTTTTGTCTGTATTGTCCAGACTCGCAGGCCTCCGTTTAAATGGAGCCCACTGTTTATTGAGTCACTTTCATGCTCTCGTGGGCCTGTCTGACTTTCCCTTTCAACTCAGCCATGAAAATTGGCTTGCAGATTAAACTTGGCGCACGAGTTGTTAGTTGCGGAGCAAGTGGGAGGGTGTGCTGGGAGCGAGGAGGAAGGGGCAGAGGAAGCTTCAAGGCAGTATTTGGCCAGGTTTTGATTTACAAGCAGGAGGGAGGGTTGCTCTGGGCTTCTCCCAGACACCTTCAGAAAACCTCTTTGGGCTCTAGTTCAAATTTGAGTTTGCAGCCCCATCCTCCTCAGGAATCCATCTGCCTTGTTAAAAGAGGAACAAAGAGACATTTGTCTTTTTGATTCAGGGAATCAGATGTGCTGCATGTTCAGCGGCACCCCATGCAGGAAAGAGGATTAGGATATATATTTTTTAAATTAGCCCCACAGACTTTAATACAGCATTGAAAAGCAATTCGTTCCCAGTCCCTGTGTGTAAAACAGACAAAACCAAGCGTACCTATAGCATGTCCCCCTGGGAGCAAAGAGGACTTCACATTTGTGCATCATATTGGTTTCTATCAGAGTCTGCATAAACCCTTTGCAAGCACCTACCAGACCCAATTCCCTTCTTCCTCTAGGGAAATAGGTCAGATAATATGCAAGTTTGCAAATGAATTAAGCAAGGCTCCAAGGTCTAGCTTCAGCCCTCCTGGAATTCAGTCGTAACTTTTCCTGACTTGAACAGAAGCTAAATACAGACCAAGAAAGTTAAAACTAACATTGCCAAGTGGCACCTAGTTTTAGTTGCCATTTGGGGAGAAAAATGGTACCTACAACTCCAGCAAACAGTAACACAAACTGGGTGCCCAAAGACTGAAGCATTCAAAACAGTCATTTTTGCCACAGGGACCTTCCAGATCTGCTCCAAGTCACAAGATCTGTGGCAGAGCCAGGACCAAATTCTTCGCAGTCTCCTGCTTTAACTACCAGATGCTCCAGCTCCTCCCATGCTCAGCATCATCAAGAGTAAAGGAGTTGACACCCAGCGGAGGCCTGTTATGCCTTCACGTGCATTTCCTTCTTTGCCGTTGGTCTGCAAACACACACATCTTTTAAGAATATGAGAAGAGGGAGGGGGGCAAACAAGGTTCTTATGATATATTTTTGCAGTTAGACTGTGAAAGAAAATGTATTGGGCCAAATGATCCTGGAACTGAAAGTGCCAATGTAATACAGGGCATTATTACTATTCATTAAATATACATCCCCACTTATACATAAAGAAACACAGACCCAATGACTTACTAGCCTAAGATCAGTCAGTCTCAGGGAGCTCAGAGGAAAGCTAGAGGTTTCCTGGAACTCTGCTCCGTGTTCAAATCAGAGGAAGAAAGTGGGCAGCATCATCTGACAGGTTGATCTGAGACCCATACAAGCTCTTCTGTGTAGTGATCTCAGCAGACAGATCCCAGGCTTAAGCATCCCGGTAACAAATCCAAAGTGGCTTCACTGACTGCTGCATTCACATGGAGTGAGCGAGACCAGAGCCTCAGGACCAGGCCCCTGAAGTCCAGGCAGAGAAAATAAGTGATTCTCACCTCTGACTCTCCCCCACGAAGAGGGAGATAGTCAAGGCTGGCAGCACTTTAAAACCAGACGAGTGCCAGTAGGTGTCTTTCAGCCCCTGCAGACACACTGGCCTCTTCCCCTTCACCAATATTTATGTAAGGTGAACTGCCTCCGATCCAGGAGGGGCGGTTCTCCATTAACAAGGCTTGGCAAAGAGCAGGAATTTCCTGTGCCAACTTGCAAGCCTGCTGCCTTAAGACAGATGGCAGGGAAAGTATCCCAGCCTTGTTCCCCAAATCTTTTCTCCCAGCAAGCAGAGAGGACTCGAAACAGGAATGAACGGGTCAGGTGTTCAAGGTTGCAGCCATCTGTGAAGCCCTAATTTCAGGTAGGAAATGGCCTATACCTGAGGCCAGGGGACACACTTGCCTCCCCACGACCCAGAAAAGCCTGCCGCACTGCCAGGCTCTGCAGGCGGACAACAAGGGCACGGGATGCACTGGAAGCTTCGTGCGTTCAGACTTGGAGAAGGAAAGAGGAGATGCTCTGATCCTCTAAAGGATGAGAACAAGGTAGTGATGCTACTACTATCAAAAAACCAGTACTGCTCTGACTAGGGCCGAATTGTACCTTTATGGGAAAGAAAAATCGCTCCGGGGCAGCTGGAAGGACAGGATTCCCACATTTACTGCAGAGCCGACGCTGGGTCTCTCAGGAGAGGTTCCCGTCCCCAGGGATGGCAGCTCGTGCTCAGCCACCGACAGGGACAGACACGAGGGGACTCCTGCGCTGAAGTGCTGAGCATCCAGCTCTGGTGAAACTCATACAAGATGCAAGTGCCTGGTTCCTGCACAAGGAGGACATCATTCCCACTCCAGCCCCTCCTGCCTCCACTGAGATCAGCTTCAGCGACAGCGGAGTAGCCAGGAGGTGTCACATTTCTTAGCCAAAGAGCCAGGCAGAACTAGCTGAATGAACTAGTATGAACAGATAATGCAGTGGCAACTTATTAACCTGCTACCGATATTGTTGACCAAACAGCGCTGATTTATGCCTGTTTGGCTTTGCTGGTCTTTTTGAGACAGGATACAAAACTTACTGATTCTGAAGCAAATCTAGTTTTTCTGGCCACGTCAAAGAAGGCTGTAGAAAAAGCAACCCAGACTAGCTATGCTGTCTTCATCTCTGCACGCAGGAAGTTGAAAGCAGAAACCAGTATATCCCTTGGTGGTCTCAGTCAAAGCACATTAGGCTCAATCTAAATATTGAATTCAATATTTCGTTTTCGAGTTCCCAGCCAAGAGTAAAGTCCCTCTGCGCCAGACATCATACAAGCATAGCAAGAGGTCCCAGGATTCCCAAACTGATCACGTGTTTGTGTCCTCTATAGGGATGTGCTTAGGTTCTGGGCATGTGACTCATTTAAGCACAAGCTTACGGTGCAGCACGGGCCCGGGACCTTAGCTTCCAATGGCAGAAGACAGGAACGACTGCGAAAAAAGTCCAGTTCTACAGGTCATAGATGAAGCTTCTTGGAAATTGTCCAAAAACATCCCCTTCTCTTGGGTCACTCTGATACCCTCACCCCGACTGCCTGGAACAGGAACTAAGTCTCTTTTCCCCTGCACATGCACTTTTAGCCCTCTGAAGGGATGCTCCCAGGGATTAGCATTGGTCTGATTTTCATCTTTTTTTTAATCATTTTCATTTATTTTTGAACAAAGCCTAACCAAAACTATACCTTCATAGCTTGTTTTGACAAACTTTTTTGTATCTGTATTTTTCTCCCACTAATGGTGTAGCACTTCAGTTATTTATCTTTTGTGGTTTTTAATACTATAAAAATATGACTCAGTAGCAGTGCTGATACCTCAGAAAACTTCCCTCCTGGTGTTGCAGAGGACAGCTAATGACGGCACCACAGGCAACAGGGTCATAAATAACCTTACACTGGGTGCTCGTTCTGACAGGTGTTGCAGCTCATGCCTGAAGCACACTTCCACCAAGGTGACAATTAGGAGCTCAAAGCTGAGCACATGCTGAAATATATTCCGGTCTGGAGTCAACGGGAAGTCTCCTGCTGATTTCACCCGGACCTCGATTAAGCCTTTAACTCTTGCATGGTTTCGTCCATATTCGTGAATTTTTCATTAAGGGCCAGACACTGCAATCCATACTCACGCTGCACCTAAGCCGTCCTTTCTATCGACCCGCATCAGTCTGAGTCACAAGCATCACAGCACCTTCCCCTCGAGACAGTCTCACCGAATGCAGCACAACCGTTCATGAAATGAGGTGCCCCTCTGCCGGGGAAAGGGAGTCAGGATCAAGCCCTTGGAAAAGGCATCAGTAAGGCTAGACTGGAGAGAAAATTCACCCTGGTAAAGCTGCATCAAGATGAATGAACTCGAGTAAATCTGTGTGAAATCAATCATTTAAAGAGATAGCCCGTTCTGTGGTATCGCAGGGGAGACATCAGGGAGCGCTAGAAACTAATATTTCATTGTTCAGCTTCCTCACGAGTCCTGGACACACGTTCCCCCGCCCCGGCCACGCTCTCGCAGGGCCGACGGCAGCTCGCACCCGTACCCCCAGAGACACCCACGCTGTCTCCCGGCATAAGGTAAAGCGGCGGGAGGGAGAAGGAGGAAAGCAATGCACACATCCCGCTCCTCCTGACCGGCACAAGAGGAGCAAAGAGTAAATGGGACTGTCTGGCCCCAAGGAGGTAACAAGCAGCCACTTTCCAGCAATCCCCTCCTCAGCCAAGCCAGCAGCTCCCAGCACCGGAGCCTCTCAGCCCACATTGCTGGCTTCAGTCCTGAAATCCCTTGGGCTACTTAAACATATAGCAGATAAACTTGTATCACAGGAGAGCCCATTACTGGGTATCTTTTCCCACTGATCCTAAATTTATAGCCAGATACTTTAAACAAACAATGGATAAAAGAAGTAAGCCTATCAGGTAAGTGAAAGAAGAAATTTTATGTACTACGTGGAGAAATACAATGGGACTTGATTTTTTTTGGAGTGAATTAATCTGTTCAGTTCTCATTCATGTCAGCGCTTGATAAGATTAGAGGATTAAACCAACTGTATGCTAAGTGCGCCCTGCCAGGGTTTACTGCATGTTGGCATGCACAGACCACCGCAACATCACCCAGAGACCCAGGGACTCACAGTAGGACCTGCTCAAACTTTGGAAACAAAAATCACAGCTTATCCAGATTTTCCATGTGCCGCCAGGGTATGAACTCCGATCTCTCTCCAGTTTCAGCTAAGCTTACTTATTAAGTACTTGTACCCAACAGGCAAGTCTTTGTATAAGCAGCATTTATCTCGGAGCACTAGCATCAGAAGAGGATTTCAGATGTGCTGCAGTTTTTTGGATGCAAAATGTTAACACCATATTCATATCCTCCCCCAGTGCTACATGAAAATGCACACATCCTATCACACTCTCACACTATGCAGTTACATACAGCTATATACAGGCACACAGCTATCCCTATACACTCCTACACAATTCAGCGTGTCGCAAACATCTCTTTCTCTTTGACAGTTCACAAATGATAGATGCAGAAGTGTTAGAAGTTCTCCTGTAACTTGCCACCTTTTTCTTCTGGCCTAACAAAGGCATTTGTGATGTTTAATTCATTAATGCCCAAAAGGCACAAGATCTTGGAAGGAGCGGCCACAGAAACACTAAATATTAAGAGAATTTGTAGCACCTAGCTAAGGCAGTTTCCCCAAACACCTCAAAACACAGATTTTATCAATGTGAAATCCCTCATTTCTATGCCCCCAAACCAAACAGAGCCAGTCAGATAGTCGTCTTTTCTCCCGAAAACAGCACATTACTCCACTACAGTAAAGAGACAGCATGCAGAATAAGGGTGAATGTCAATACATCTAGGAATACTAAAAAACATCAAGTAAGGTAAATCTAGCTAGTGGCTAGTGTCAGTGGCCTCAGTTTCTGTTACACCTGAGGATGAGTTTGGCCCTGTACATTGCAGAGACTGAACCATAATCTTCACCACAGTGGCTGACTGGAACAACGCTGAGGCTATTTTCCAAATGCCAGCCAGGTTTGCACGTTCTGTACCATTATATATTGCTCTGGGCCACTCGTCCCTTAGCTTTTCCCAGTGTGTATCTAGGTGAAACAGTCACAAAAGCTGACAGCTAGTTTCCCCTCAAATAAATTTTCTATTAGATATGAATTCTCCCTCCCTAGTGGGATACTCTCCCCATGGGAATATAGCAGATATTTGCAGGGGGAGCAGGAAGGAAGAGGGATGGATCTTTTATCATATGAAACATTTTTATTCCATCTTTGTTTTCTTTTTCACTGCTCCATGTCTGTTTTATTCCAGGCTCAGAGTCCATCAAACTCTAAGCCTCCAAAGGTGCTGAAGAGTCTGGCTCCATGATTCTAACCTCTGAAGATGCATCTGATATGATAAAAGAAGTGTAGCTATTGAAATGTCTCCCATCAATACAGTTATTGTGTTGCTAGGTTTCCATCTAGACACACAGCCTAAAAGAGCAATCAAAGGAAGCTGACGCTGTGGATAATATCTTTATCAACACTTCACAAGGTTGTTGGGGAGGGAGAGGGGAAATCTGGTTTCTGAGCAAAGTTTGACTGCTGAGAATGAAAGTCAGTTTAAAAAGCTCACCCAGATTTTCATGGGGAAATTGTTTTCTAAAAAAATGAATTTTTAGAGTGGTATATTTTATGTGTACACGCATGTGCCTTTGTGGGCACAAAGTCTCTGTGTTTATTCTGTCATTTGAAAGGTAATAGTACTTTCCTTTCAACACACAACTCCTAATCCCACTTAACTGGAGTCATGTCTTGCAGCTGCAAGAGAAGGCGTGCATCAGCCTTGCTTTAAAAGAACTTGCATAAAACATTGAATCCTAACCAACTCAGCACAACTGTCAAAATGCTATCCCGACAATTGCATAAGCTAAGGCTGCTAACCAGTGTGCTGCTGGTTAGTCTGTGCACAAGAGAAGTGCAAGCAACACGGCACGCGGAGGCAGGCGAAAGGTCCTGCACGTGCCTGAGGGACCTGCTCTCACTCCCTGCATCCCAGAGGTTTTCTGTATTACTCAGCTCCCACCCTCCCCCAGTGGGAAAGTGCCTCTGAACATCAGGGCAGTGGTACCCAACCCCACTCCTCTGGTTTGGTCATCGCACCACGGAAGAGGGAAGGATGTGAAATAGTTAGGTTCTCTCTGGGACGCAGGCTGCTCTGCCGGCACGTCTTTAGAGACCACCTAGAGCAAGTAAGGGCCCAGGACCGGGGCTTCAAAGGGGACTATTGCTAGCAAGAAAACACCCCTCTTAGGTGACCCGGGGTTTCCAGGCAGGAGAAGCCAATTTCTACAGAAGACAGCACGAAACGGGAAGGTTAGGCTGCGTGTGTCAGGAACACAACTCTCTCCGCACCTTCCGGAGAAATACCTGACAGCAGGGACGCTGCCCAGCCGGACCCGCTACCCGCCCTGCGCGGCAGAAGAGCCTCTGCTGGCTCGCTGCCTCCTCGGGACGCGGCCCGCTCCCGCCACGCCGGGGACGCAGAGCCGCTCAGGTCTGGCGCCCGACCCCCGGAGAGGGGCCCTGCTGCAGGCACGGCCCCCGGGAGCTCCCGGCAGACGCGCTCCCCCGTGCATACGCGTGAACTCTCGGGAGCGTCCGGGAGAGGTGGCTGAGCACACACACAACTAAGGACTGAGCTGGCGCATTCGCAGCAAAAACAAAAGGGGGGGCGCAAACCGCGGGGGGGGGAAGGGGACGCGGCTGCCGCCCGCCCCAGCGGGACCCGGAGCCCGGCCCGGCCCGCAGCCGGTGCGGAGGCGCCGCCCCGGGGACCCCGGCGCCGCTGCGCCTCTGCCCCGCGGCCCCCGCCCGCAGCCCGGCACCGAGCGCGCACTCACCTCCGCCCGCGCGGGCGGCAGCAGCCGCGGGCCGATGCCCTGCGCCGGGCCGGCTCCGGCGATGCGCGGGCACCGCGCTGCCCTGCCCTGCCCTGCCCTGCCCTGCCCGGCAGCCGCCGCGCACCCGCGGCCCCGGCGCCCTGTGCGAGCGAGCGAGCGGGCGGGCGGGCGCGTCGCCGCCGCCGCGTATGGCCGCTCCGCCCGCGCCGCCGCCGGCTCCCCGCGCGGCCCGACGGTCCCCGGGGGCGGGGGGGCGGGCGCCGGCCCCCGCGCTGCGCAGCGGAGCGGAGCGGTGCTGCTGCCGCCGCCCCGCCGGGCTGCGGGCGGCGCTGCGGCCGCGCTATAAACCCTGCCCCGCGCGCGGCCCCCGCCCCCGGCCCCGGCGCAGCCCCTCGGCCCGGCGGGTCTCGCTCGGAGGCGGCGGAGCCCCGTCGCGCTGGGCGCGGGCGAGGGGAGGCGGCGGAGGCTGCTCCCGGCCCCTCGGCGGAGCCTCTGGTTTAGAGACCGCGATTTGAGGAGCCGCGGACGATTCCCGGCGCAACAAGCCCCGGGCCGTGGGGATGGACACCCAGCTGTGTGTGAGCAGCCACCACCACCCGGCTCCGGGCTGATCTCAGAGCAGAAGCCGCCAGAAACTTTCGCGGTGGCCGGCCCTCGCGGCAGTTCCAGCCCGTGTTGTGGGCCAGGACTCTGGGAAGGACCCGGCCGGTTTTCCTGCTGGTTCTCTCACCTCTAGATCAACGCTCCTTGTAGGAGCAATCTGTACATATCTGTGCCAGAGCTGTGCAGCAACAATCCCTAACTTAAATGAGAGCCATTAAGTGGGAGATAGGAAGCCTATTAGCCGGCGTGATGGCGAACGTGGTTCCTACCCCAGTACAGCTAGGTATTCTGCACTGCTGGTCTTCTGGCTTCACCCCGGACGCTTGCCTGGGCCTTCTGGCTTCTAGTGAGTCCTGCTTACGATAAATGTTACCTGCCTGAGCACAGGGGCTTTGCTTAGTGTCGCCAGGAGGTCTCTAGTGACAGCCCTGGGTACTGCAGCATTGCATTTTTTGCCTGTGCACGCTTGTGTGACTCATCCCGGTTCTGGAGGCAGCGAGGGAAGAGCAGAGGCTCCATTCCTCACTCCTGGCCTGTTTTCTGGGGTGATGGTGGGTTACTATGCTCTGGACTCCAGCAAGAGTGAGATTATGCCAGTAAATCGCTGAACTACGTGATGGGAATGGCTTTTAATCAGGCTACGTTACAGTGGCGACCTGTGCATGTTTTGCCCAATATTCTTGCCTATTGGAGTTCTTGAAGCTACTTAAAAAAAATCTCTACCCAAGTTTTCAGACGTGTTTGCCAAGTGAATAACAAACGGGGAGCAAAACAGGCCCATCACCTGAGTCTGCTCCAGGCAGGTGGCTCCTGTCCGGGGCCCTGCGCTCTCTCGGATGCGTCACCCGGAGCGATCAGGAAGCCGGGCAGACAAAGCCAGACCATCGTCTTCCCTGGGGAGGCTCCAAGGAATACAAATGTAGCGGGGCTCCTGAAATACCGCTGCCTTCCAGCAGCTCAGCACACGGCTGCCGGCGACGGAGGTTCTGCAGAGCAGCGCACGCTGGGGGGTTGGCAGTTCCGTTGCAAACGGCGCGTGTAGAGTAAAGGGAAAAATCGCTTTTTCTAACTTTGCCGGGGACGTGAGCCGAGCCCAGGCTGACGTGAGGGACAGCACTCAGATCCATCATGCGGCAGAGCCCAGCAAACAGCAGGGAGTTATCAGGCGGCGCCGCGTACGGAGCACTCGGGCAGCAACGCCGTTCTCCTCGGCACCGCTTCCGACAGCTCCCGGGCACAGACGGGCGCCCGTGTGTGAGCAGCTTCTGCTCTCACCTAGCTCAACGCCTCTTCCACACCCCTCCGTGCTCAGAGTGCCGGTCGCTCACCTTTACCATTTCTCTCCTCAGGCCCCACAGGAGTGCTTCAGCAAAACAGCATGTGTTGCCAAAATGCATAAATAGTTCATTACTAGTTTAAATCAGCGACACTAAACATGTTTTACACAGACGCACGTTAGAAAACTGTCTGCATGAGCAACGTCTGTGCATATAAACACAAACTATCAAACTGCAGCTACATTACTTGTACATATGCATACAGAAAGATTTCAGTGCTTTATCGCAGCGTTCACTAACACTGCAAATGGGTGTACAGAGAATGAGCATTATTTGTGGCTTTAATCAACCCCACACATGCCCAGGTGAACGCTCAGCACATACCCCGATGTGCCGCACATGACTGGTGTCCTCGCTAACCACGCGGATGCACAGACCCACGTAACACAGAGAGGGGCTAGCACTGTGCTGCAGCCTTCATCATGAGCAACGTACTCCAACGCCTGGGCACATGGCAGCAAACAGGCAGGAAAAGCGCTGCTACCGGACCTAACGCCCTTCCTGGCTAAACCATTCTCTGTCTTTCAGAGTCGGGAAGCTGAAGGAAAACACCTTCCCCTGTGCTCATGCTCCGCAGCCTCTCCCGTCCTCCCTGTGACTGCCTTCCACCCCCAGATCGGGCACCGTCGGCCACTCCGCGTGCCTGTATTTACGGCCTCTCTTTGAAATTCTGACTGCTCATCTATGCAGAATAAAACTACCCAGGCAGTCTTTCCTGTTCAGGTGCTCATTACTACGGCGTTAAATAATGCCAGGCAGGCTCTCCCAGGCCTTGTAAATTTTATCTGGGGGACTTTCAGCTTCTACAAGGTCTATTACCGCCTGATTGCCTGAAAGGCTTTCGAGTTTGTGCCCAGACAGCGAGCCGTACAGCAGAGAGGCTGCGTAAGACCGCTGCCGGCTCGGGAGCCAGGCTCGGCAAGGCGAGACGCACACGTGTGAGCGCGGGGTTTGTGGTGGCACAGCTGAGGGCAGAATTGAGCCCCGTGAGTTTAGCGCCTTCCTCTCTGAACAGCTTTCTCCATCTGCCACTTAACTGTGCTTACTGTTACTTATGACTCGAAGCCAGGTTCAAAGCAAGGCTGTTTGACTACACCAGCTAGCTTAATAAAATGGAGAGAAAGCAGTGGATAAACCCAGGGAGGAAGGGCAATAGTGCGCAAAGCCGGAGACATTCTGCTTCATCAGCTGCCAACTAAGTGTCCCAGGAGAATGTGCGGGTGCCTCCAGCACCCGCTGCTCCGGGGGCAATCCTTGCAGATACACGTTCAAACACTTTCAGAGAAAAAGAAGCGGGGGGACGCTCTGTTTAGAAACGTCCCTCACGCACTAGCCTGTGTGAAGCTGTGCTCCGTGTTTCCTAGTGTCTTCCCATCCGAGAATCCTGACCTTCCCAAACCAAACATCCTGCTTCACGGACCATTAAGAAAAGTGGTATTTCCTCTCTGTCCACAAAATTAACAGAGCCACATCGCAAGCCATTTCCATGTGGCATGTATTTATAAACCTCAGCCCTGACAGCTTCTGGTTACCACGGACTCAGGCCTGGATGCAAACTGCCAGCCTATTATTTCTTATTCAGGCAACAGAAGTACTCAAAAATCATGTTAAATGCTTCCCAGACACAGAAACAATCCCTTTCCTTAGGAGCGCAGAGGTGAAGGCACCCAGCCAGCCGGCCTCCTCTTCTATTCGGCAACATTTCTCACCTATTTCACGAAAGCCGCGCGGCACCCTCTGAGCGGCGGCGAGCCTGGCGGCCTTCAGCACCTCCGCGAAAGGCAGGCGCGCGCGAGCCGGCCCCGCGGCAGCACAGCCCGTGCGTGGCCTCGCGCCCGGGGCAGCTACCCTGCTGGGGCCCAGGGGCACGCGGCGGCGCGGGAGAGGCGGCTTCCTCGCGTTGGAGCAGCGGCTGCAGCCAGCGTACCTTTGCGCTTGAAAACCTCAGCTGTCGCCGCTGACAGGTATAAGCGTACACCTTCGATGGCAGGAAGAGTTTCCCTAGTCCTGGAGCTGTCTGCGACACGGAGGCCCGTCTGTAGACTGCATGAGAAGAAGAAAGACGACACAAGCAAAGGAAAGAGAGACCAAGGCTATTCTAAGCCCCAGCTGAGCATGGGGCCCTTTCCGTGCCATTAAGTGAAGTTAATGGTTTTAGGGAAGTTGTTTGTCTAAAAGGCCGTCAGTGCACTGCTTAACGGAGTTTCACGAGCGCTCCCCAAAGGCTTCCAGCTTCCATTTGTATCCCACGGCTCACATCCAAACCAAACATGTTTTCTCGCCCTGACGACTCTACCCTCTGCAGCCTATGGGAGTACCGGGGCTGCCATGGCCCCTGTGCTCACCTTTCGCTGGAGTCTCGAAGCCCTGGGATGCCATGAATATTCATGGCGTAAACATCAACAAGGAGTATTGTGCAGCTTGGACAAAAATATATTTTAGGCAGAAGAACTGGGAGACAACAAGTGAGAGAGAATCTTTACTCCTGAGCTCTGGGAACTACTGAATAGCATTTTCCTGAGCTGTAACTGGTGGTTTTAAAATGCAAATCAGTCCTGGGTTTTTGAGAGACGTAAAAAAAAGACCGATGCAGCAAAGCCTTATTGTCTTGTAATGAATGTGAGATTTGCAGAGCTGCTTCGTGCCAGCAAATGCACAGCGGATGCAGGCCAGGGACTAAAGAAGCCTCGAGGCTCGTCCCCAGCCAGCTCTGCCACTGACTCATGCATGACCTTGAACACAACATCCTTTCCTCTGTCTCAGTGTCCCCTCAGAGGATGTAGGGGAGGGGAGAGACATGAGGCCAATTTCTATGCCTGCTGGTCACATTATACATTACAGCCCACTCTGAGATGGAAACCAGCAGAACAAATGTAGTAGCTGCCTCCCTGCAGGGACTGATGGACTGGGATAGCACTGACCCTGTGCTTAATGGTCTTCCTCTGGCAGATGCTGCTCAACTTTTCCTACTCCTCCTCACAAGTGCTTCAGTTAGGCCGTAATCCACCCCGGACCCTTGTGTCTCCCTGGTGTTTTGCCACAGAGATGGCCCCAGAGCCTGTACAAAGCCCTTCGCAAGAGTTAAACTCTTCCTTCTCACATCCCCCTGGAGCATTCAATACCATTTTACCTGCCCTTTAGTTAAAGAGCTGTCTCTAAATAGGCTCCATCACACAAATGCTAATAGGAGTTGAACACAGAAAGGGGGACATAACAAATGAACTTTTACAACAAATGGATTTTCTTCATGCTATTCGTGATATAAACATAAAATCATAAATACTAACAAGCTGTAGAGAGGCAGGATGGTCTGATGCACAGGGTCGCCGGCCGGGAGTCTGAGGACCCCCGTATTCCAGCTGCTGCTCTACCACTGACCCACTGCCTTCGCCTTCCTCTAGTCTTCTGCTCCCTCCTGCGCAGCCTCGCAGCTAGGAGAGGTTTGGGGCACTACCTGTTTGTCCAGTGCTGCCTCTTCTTACCAGCTGCCTTTACCACATTCAGACCGCGGCCCTAAAGGGTAAATTGGTGACTTCCGAACTTGCCCCTCCGAACGGCCTCCTCCCGCTGCACTTAGCAGTGCTGCCCTAGTGCACAGCACTGTGGGAGGCTGCTGAATCCGGCCTTCGGAAACTCTCCTTTAAGTTCCCGCTAGAAGGTCACATCACAGAGGCCAAAAATCACAGTCTGCTGGCACTAGCCTTCACTTATTGCTCACCAGAGAGAATATTAACTGGAAATGTGGAGGCAAAGAGCTCCACATCCCATTAGTGGTCCCCTGAGCCACCCTGTCACCACAGAGGGAGAGCTGCTAACCGGACTCTGCAACCGCATTTCCACTGACAGAAGTGTCCTAGCAGCTGCCTGACCTTCACGCAGCAGAAGCCTCCGGTCCCCTCAGCCGTCTGTGTCACAGAGGGAAATCACTCAAACCCTTCTGTGTCCTGAAGCATTTCAAAAATCCTCTCTGGTGAAGGCAAAACCCCAAAGGAGTAATACACCGCAAGGAAAGCAGTCACTCTGGGGAAAAGTCTGGGCATTCCAGTAACCAAAAGCCAATAATTTTAAATCAACATGCCAAAGCTAAATTTTTAAATCCATATGTAAATCCCTAAGCCTGGCCTACAGCTCCCATCACCTGTAACAGAATTCGTGAGTACTCAAAGCTTTTAAAACTTGGCCATTTGTTTCCAAATACCTAGATAGGGATAAAGAGCTTCTCAAAAATGCTTAGTGTACCAGCAGAAAATTTCAGTTCTCTAATGGAAACACAAATCCTTAAGAAACACTGTCTGGAAACCATAATATTTTAGTTCAAGCTGAAATATTCAGAGTTTCAGGCATTCCTTTTTGACATAATAAAAATAAAATAAGCTTAAGCAAAACATCCTTTCCCTACTCCTTCCCCATCAGCTATGCATAGGGGACAATAGAGGGTTTTGCACACTGCATATACGGCATATCTGGCAGTACACAAGTGTCTCTGAGGATCAGGTGGGAGAACTGCCCACTCCAGCAAGCCAAAACAGAGGAAGAGTCAGAAAAAATGGTTCTAGCTTGAAAGATTCCTAAAAAGGTTCTAGGTCAAAAATTCCTAGACAGCAACAAGATTGCTGGAAAGTAAAAAATTGCTCTCCTGGTATAACTTGCCATGAACAACACATGGAAAATGTTCAAGTGTGCATATTTAAACCTGGGGCACAGGTTCCTTAATGATTAATGTAAGAGAAAATGGTATTCAAATTCCCCTCATTTATATCAGACATTTTTTCTGTTAATGCTGCTCCAGTGGAAAAATTTTAAGTGGGGGGAAAATCATGGGCCCGATCCGTAGCGGTTATAAATCA
Organism: Dromaius novaehollandiae; assembly: GCF_036370855.1. Classification (NCBI taxonomy): domain Eukaryota; kingdom Metazoa; phylum Chordata; class Aves; order Casuariiformes; family Dromaiidae; genus Dromaius; species Dromaius novaehollandiae. The sequence continues at coordinate 6,693,938 of NC_088121.1, read as the reverse complement.
GTGCCTTTCTATTTCGAGCTCAGAGAGGTAGGCCAGCTCCGAGCACTGGCGCGTATGACTCACTACCTGTCTATTCAGACACCCAGTAGTAGGGCGTTCTGTATGGCAACCGCTTGGCAAATAAATCTTTTGTCCCCCCTCTAAAATAGCAGACACGGTTATCTCAGCAACAGCTATTTATATACCGTGAGGCTAAGCAGCTAAGTGTTTCTTTCATCTCTGGGTCCTTCCACCTAGCCAAGAAAAGCAGCCTGCCTTAGATGATGAAACAGAATAAAAGCTCGTGCTGTTTTCTTACCCCGAGCAAGCAGGGAGCCCAATCAAAACCCTCCACCTATTCACACGGAAGCTTTGTATTTTGCTTTGTGCGAACGTTTCTATCTGAACATCAGCCTACTTGAGCTGCTGATGTGGGAGAAAGGCTGCTCCTCCTCCGGGTGAGGAAGGCAAGGACTGCACTGGTTGTCTCCCAGGGCGCAAGAAAAGGGCTAGTGATGGGATCACACGAGTGACGGAGCACCTCCGCCCAGGCTGAGGGTCTTCTGCTGAAGAGGGCGGCTTCGGGCTCTGCCAGACTGAGCTGCGGTGGGTTAGACCATTTGCTAGAGGTTATTGCCCCAGTGCCGGTATCTCGGCCCCCCCCGCCCAGTTCATAGCCTGTCGTACCAGTGTCAGTGGGTTTGTGCCACAGGCCAGGCTGCCAGCTGGCCCATGGCAGTGCGGGGACACATCCGGCTGTGCTGCCTCCAGCATGGAAGTGGTGAGCTCCAGCGGAGGGCTGGGCACATGGCAGTAGCTGAGAACTAAAACCTCCACTGCAGAATCCAGAGCCCCTGCTCTCTTAAAATGGAGAAAAGTGTCCCCTGGGACACTTTAACAGTTGCTTTTGGTGACATGCCCCTATTGACTAACACAACGTTATTAGTAGTATAATGGCAAAGTCGCAAGTAGATACAAACAGAACAGTTAGATAGCTAAAGGAAAAAGCTAAACTGCAGTTAAAACCAGATTGGGTAGACTGGTAAAATAACCTTAAGCACAAAACAGACAGCATGAAAGACAGAATGATGGAGAGAGAGATTTAGGACTGAACTTCATACTTCTGTCGTTTATTTGCATTAAGCTCGGGCAATATGTGTGACTTAGGTTTTACTTGTTTGTTTCCCAGATTGCCTTAGCTGCTGGCAGAGAATTAGTTTGCTGAAATTGCAGTCCATGGGAGGTTTTGGAAATTCATTGTCCCTGGGGAAAAATGGGGAGAGTTCCATAAAATCCTGGAAAATGTTTGCAACTTCTGAAACTCAAAAGAGTTACGCAGGTGAAGTAGCCTGAGTTCCCTCCCTGTAGCAAAAGCCCGGCTTTGGCTCCTCACAGCCAGAGGACAAGAAACTAACAGCAGCCTTCTGGAAACTGTGGAAATTTTGTCCATCCAGCCTTCCTGCAACAGATGGCAAAGCAGTGAGAATGGCCAGAGCTGGTAGGCAGCGTGGATGTGTTTACTTTAAAAAGGCCCAGAGATTACAGTTCCACCAGTGCCCATCAGCAGTCTGCTACATTAATTCATTTATAATTATTTCTCCTTTTTCCTTGCAGTTACATTTTAGAATTGCAGTCGCCTGCATCCCCACAACCATCCAGCCATAGCTCATAGGACCCTGCCCCAAAACAGAGCATCCAGGATCCCCCCCAGGCCTTGCCCTCACCCTTGTAATCCAAGCCCATAGCCTCAGTCCAGAGGACACTGAGTCCCTCTCAGCCCACAGAGGCAGGACCCTGGTCTTGCAGAACCTCTCCTGTTTTGGTCAAGCTAAAAATCCCTGAGTTAATATCAGGGAACGACCTGTCAATCTTTGCAGACAACAGTGAGAGAGGAAAGGAAAGGGAAAAAGCAAGGAAATACGGGGGTAAAGGAAGGAGAATGGCCAGAAGAAAAAAGAGTCAAAGTGGCAGGATTACAAATGGTACAAAAAAGAGGAAAGCTGGGTACCTGCCACATGCCTTTCCTAGGATGTTTAGTGTTTGCTCTCAAGGGGACCTGGTTTTGGTGGCAAGTTATCACGAAAGCCTCGAGTGGGCTCCAGGCAGTTGCACACCAACCCTAGTCACCCAGTTTGGAGGAGAGGCCTGGGGGTGGGACACAATGCAGTCCAGCCATGGCATTTTTGGCTTATGGGATTCAGATCATCATGAGAAGGGTCTACGAGTAAGCCAGACCACGTGACAGTGATGTGGCTTTGGGCTACTCTATGCCTCCTTGTACCCATGAACTCCTTAGCTAGCTCCTGTTTCCAGAGGGGAGCGTGAGGGTGAGGGATGGGAGCTCCCCTCACCGGTACTCCAGAGCTCCGCCAAAGGCTGACAGACAGACTTAGTGGCAGTGTCTCCTGCCGGGGCTGTGATTTACGATGACTCTTCAGTGCTGTTTGAGTCGAGAACGGTACCAGCCCGGTTGTGACCTCTTTCCCGGAGCCCGGATCCCCGAACACTCCCCGTCTCCAAGCAGCTTCTGCAGAGAATCTCACTCCCTGCTCCTGTAATGAGCCACACAGCGCGATATGGAATTAGCAGAATCTAAGTTATTAATTGTCTACAACAATTAGCCAGGACGCCTGGGCCTTCAGGCACCTTGGTTATGTGTGGGAGCCAATTAGAATCTCATACATATTCATGCCGCTTCATCCACACACTGCGAGAGCTACTTCCCCGGCCTCTCCCAGCTCCTTTGCTCCAACACACATCCAGCCCACCCTGAGCCGGGAAGGAGAAGTAGTTTCCTTTCCTTTCACGTTTCACTGAAATCAAATATTTGCTGTGGCCATAACTGATATAAGGGAAACGCAGAACTAGCACATTTGACAGGCAAGAACAGAAGGGGCCTGGCCAAACCCCACTTATGCCCAACGAGAGGAGCTGGAGAAGACTTAGACCAGTTTATACCCCTTGGCAGTAAGTGATGACCAAGACACCGGGCTGCCTATCAGCAGGCTCCTCACTGTTGCTGTGAGGGCTCCTGCCTCGGGACGGCCAGCACCGCCGCTCTCCCCTCCGCCGCGCTCCCCACGCACGGACAGCTGCCAGCTCTGGGAACACTCCGGACGGTTCCCGGCCAGGGATTTCCTGGAAAAGTTCTAGCTTTAAGAATTCACAGAGTCTATAACCTGCTCTCCAGATTTACTCTCCCGAAGGCCGTTATGATTTCTGTAAGCTCTGGAGTACAAAATAATGTTAGAAACACATGTTATTTATCTGACACACTAGAGTGACTCTTCCTCAGCCATCACTGTCTGCTGCGGAAATAAATCCCTCTTCTGTGTTTAGAAAACAAAGCTATTTTTGTCACACAGGAACCCAGCTGAAGCTTTTGAAAACATCTGATTTTAATATCGCTAATGTTTGCTTTTGGTTTTTTGCGCCCATACAGCTCTGTGAAGGGGCACAGTTGATGTTGCCTTTCCAGCCATTTGTAATGACCCTCTTCCCAGGCTGGTAAGAGGCTGGCCACAGTTTTCAGAAGGGACTTGTGACTTGGGCTGCTGCAGTTCCACTATGGACACCACCGCAGCAAAAATGAATAAAGAATTAAATCATGCTGGACAGTGCAAGCAGTGAAACAGTGACTGTGGGCTGCGCAAGGGGAAGGGTCTCGCATTTTTTAAAATAAAAGAGAAGTAGAAAAAAGAGAACTTTCTGGCTTCATCGGAAGTAGCCATGTTGGAAAGGTGCCTAGTGTATACAGAACGCACTTCAGCATCCTACCTCGCTCTCAACCTGTGACTAGGATACAGTACTGGCACTGCTGGGACGTGAAGCACCTGTGTTGTACGCTGCACAGCCTGATTCTCCCCGTCACTCCTGATTTATGCCGTCTAACCCCATTAGCTTGAAGAAGGTTCCCTGTGACTTGCACCGATATGAGATTGAAATCAGATTCCTCATTCTGAGAGAGGGAAAAGGGAATGTAATACAGCCTCTTACACTAGTCTCCTACAAACATTTTCCAGATACCTTTCTGCTTTTAACTCACACAGCTGAGAGCTCCCCCGGGGCAGTGGGGGAGAGAGCAGGTACAGATTTGGGGTTTGGCCCCACGTGCTCAGCAGTCCCTGCTTTGTTTCCCTCCAGACTCGCCTGGACGTGACAGCAGAGTGACTCAAACTGCCCACAGTAAGTTCTGGATTCTGCTGATCTCAGGGTCCCAAGCTACTGGCTGCTTTTATCCAAAGGTCCTAGTACGTTGCAATGTATAGCTGGTAAATGCACACATTTGATCTCTCAACAACTAAATTTAACCTCTTGGCTATGCGCTGCTTTCTTTCTTCCCATTTGTCTGCTTCCTAGTTCATATTTTTTTCCCTTTTATTGCTGAGATTCTGCCTATTATAAGAACTTCGCAGAAGGGAAAATACACAGATCGGTATTTGATGTTGTGCTTTCTGTTTAGAAGTTTGTTTCCCTTTCTTCTTCCATTGCATCAATATCAACATGTTGATTCATAAGCAAAATAAATAAAGTCCATAAATACTCCCTTTTCTTCTTTTTAAAGCATAAAACTCAAAGTTATGGTTCCCACAGCAACTGTAACTCAACCTCAATGTGCACATACATTAAAAGCAGGGAAGTTTTCACCCAAGGCAGCAATTGAATATGCGTGAGGGGATTATGTCACTGACAGTAGAAGGACAGTGCAAGTTTGAAATCCCAGAGACATGAAACATTTCAGCTCTCTGTGTCAAGATGTCAAAAAAGAGAAAGATTTCAGAGATCCTGATCTTTATGGGCACAAATGGGATTCAACCTTGCAGCATGCAGAACTGCTTGACTGAGGTGGTGTTACCCGTAGTGCTGAACCCCACAGGCTTCAAAGATGCTGAGGCTCTCCAGAGCCAAAGCTCGTGCCACTGAGCCTACCTGCGTGCGCTTCTCCACTGCGCAGAGCCGACGAGCTGTCCCAGAATCACGCACGGTCAGCAGGTCTCACCTACACTCCCAGCCAGCAAGAAGGGCAACAGACCCCTAAGTACCCCAGAACAGGCCATGCACCACGTACTGCACCACAAAGGCAGGAGAGGTGTTAGAGCATCAGCTGTGTTCACACACACAATCTGTCATCCGTTCACCCTCTGCCGAGCCTGTGTGTTGCCCTCCCTTCCAGCTGCTCTCCGGGAGAGGCACGACTCTAAAACAGAGCTTCTCCGAAAGGCTTGGAGCCATCAGGGACACAGCTGGAAGACTGGCAGGCTGAGAGCAAGAGGTCTTGGCCCCTCTGGATCCTCTGTGCTCTCTCAAAGAAGCCAGTCGCTAGGGGAGTGTTTTAAGCATGAACCGCATCCCAGGGGACCTTGGCTAAGTTATTCTAATGATTTGTACAACAGGATGAAAGAGCAACGTGTTCCCTTTTAATACTGGCTTTAGCAAACAGAGTCCACCAGGTGCTGACGCTCCTTTGCGAGGCCTGAGAGCTGAGAACTAATTAGTCCCAAATTATAGTCCAGACAAATACACAGCAAGGAAGCAGAAAAGATACAAATGTGCCAAGCGGCTACATAGAACAGTCCTTTCAAAAGGCAAATCAAAGAGGCATCGCCACTTCAGAGGGCCAAAGATGCCTCCAAGTTGGTATTTACCTTAAACAGCAAGGAGACAGGTAAAGGAGCACGGGAGAGAGGATGGAAAGAGTCGGCAGAACTGGCTATCCACATCCTTCCCGCACAGGATGCAGGAGCGTATGAGAACCCCTTCTTGCAGGGAAGGGGTTTCCCCTTCTGTTCAGGCCTTTGGGATCTGCACAATTGCTTTCAGCACCTTTTGCTGTCATATCCATTGGGTCTGCAACAGGCTTCACAGCTAGCTCTCTCAAATGAACACGGGGGCAGCGGCTTAGAAGGATGCAGCTGGAACCTGCAGAGCACGCTGTTCGACGTGTTGCATGAGGCAGACTGCACGTGATCCTATAATTAATGGCTATGCCACAGCCCCGCTCAGAACTAAAGCACCTCACACAACTTTTGTTTCCATGTTTCCGGGCTGTGCAGGGCAGTTCTGGGTGCTCCTCTCACCCCTGTTCAGCCTTCCCTAACTCTCCCACCAGTGATGCAGAGAGGAGACTCTCCCTGCACACGCACACTCCTTCCAAGCCTTCGGAAGGGACGAATATATCAGCAGCCTGTTGCAGGCCAGAGAGATATCCTGGCCTCTTTATCAGTCACTTAGTGGCATGCACAGAGCCAGTGTCAATCAGAGGAACACTTGAGAAGAGACACAGGCACGATGCAATTACCAAAAGCTATTAAATACTGAGAGTGTCCTGCAAACAATCCTCCATGCTCCTCAGAAGAAGAGATTGGGCCTGTTCTTGCAGTGTGAGGAGAGACCTCCCTGGCAACTCAGAGTCTCACAGGAGCTCATGTCCCGATGGGCATCCACACACGCGCTACCCAGGTACGAGGCTGGCTGGTTTCCGCTCAGAGTCCCGTCACTCCTTCCCAGGCAGGAGGGATTGCCTGGGCTCTGCCCGCAGGGGATGCCTCCGGCGCATGGGTGCAGGCAGCAGAAGCACTCCTGCCCGCGCTCTGCCACTGACTTTTACTGAAGGGTACATTTATGGCATTACAGTAATTATTATTAGCAAAGAGAGTACTTGTAGTATTACAGCAATTGTTATTAGCAAAGCATGCATTTATATGATGAATGCTGTGAAGTGTACATGTTTTATGCTTTCCTCTGAAGTATGTATAATTGTCCTCTTCCAGCAATGCAATCCCGGGCTAGACAGACTATCGCTCTGTTACAGTCTGGTAATCCCACATCTGATCTCAGCTAAACTAGTGTGCATTCAGAGTAACTCCTCTGCACGTAGCTGAGCGCCTCTAACTTCATACTGGCACAAATGACACCACCTTCAGCTCTCAAATGCGGTGATGGCCCACAGAGGAGTCCTACAGCTTATCCTGGAGCACTGGGCATCAAGATGACTAAAACCAGTCCTGAGTCCAATCACTCCCATTCTGCAGAAGCTGTACCACACCTGGGCCCAATCCTGACAGCAGTCCCTGCGCCAGCACCCAGATGGCCGGGAGCAGAACTGGGTACAAGGATCAGCTAAAGTCTCCTGCCCAGTCACTCTTTCTCTCCCCTTTCCTCCTTTTCTTTTCTCTTCCTCACACCTGTGATTCCTTAATCATGGCATAGAGCGTTAATAATACCTAGGTCTTTGTTCACCCCTCCAAAGCCGCCTGGAACATTGTACTATGGAGATATACTTCTGCTCTGTGTTTCAAACTCAGGGCAGCACTGCGGTACTTCGTGCAGGCAGACACACGGTGCAAATACTCAGAGGCAGCAAAAGAGGTTCCTGCATCCACAGGCCAAAGCTAGAACACAAGGCCAGAGTTACCGTGGGCTGTTGGCATATAATGATGCAGACAGTCATGCAGCAAGACCCCCGCGAGCACCGAGAGAGCTGAGACACTCCTTCCTATTCAAAGTCAGACACCCAAAGTGCTTAGGTACTTTGAAAATTTTGCTAGTTGTGTATCTCTTTCTATAGATGCCTCCATACCTTTGCACTTTTGCCCCAATCCAGAGACAGCCAAGAATGCTATAGATTTCCTCACTGGAGGGTAGGTATTAAGTTATTTATTAGCATTATCAAAAACCTATGAGATGTGAGATTGGGAAAAGCCCAGCTCCATTGCTGGCCCTTCCCCCAAGGATTTAACTAACCCATCTCAGTGCAGCTCCCTTCTTCTTTTCAGCCAGTATCTCCTCCCTGGGGAAAGCAAGTTAAATACGAGTTGCTAAATCCCCTGAACTGTCCTGTCTTGTCCTAGCCATTTCCCTGATGTAAAGCAAAGCCCCCAAGGCTGAATGCCACTGTGGCATGAATCATGTTTATCATAAACAAGAAACAAAGAAGGAGGAGAACAAAGGAAAAGGGAAAGAGGAGAGAAAACAAGAAAGGAAAAGACAAACAGAAGAGTGAAAGGGAGGGATATAGATAGACCCATTAATTTCCCTCTGTTTGCTCTGGGATTTAAACAACAAGCTGCTATGTCTCTGGTTTATCTTGGTTCCTCAGCTGTGAAACGTGCTGTGCTCCAGCGTCTTCTGAGCTTTAGAGATTTGCCAGGGAGCTGGGAATGAAGCAAAAGGCTCAGCAAACAGAGATAGCAGAGGCAGCTTCATACATCACACTCAGAGGGAATTCATTCCTTTCAGCGCTGCCCATGGGTGAAATTACATTATATTCTGTTTGGATAATTGGATGTCATATACCACCCGACTTGTTACAGGATGGCATTTCCTTCCCTACAGAGGCTGTCAGCAGCATCCCATGACAGAGGAGACACGGCAAAGGTCCCACAAAGTGTGCAAAAAGAGGTAAGGACACAGCGCTCGGCTCCAAGCAGTCCTGGTTACAAACAAGACCTCTCAGGACTGGGTCTGTAAGAGAGAGAAGAAAAAATAGGAAGAGGCAAAGCATATGAAACAAGAAAGAAATGAAGAAAATGAAGAAAAATCTAAAAGAGAAAGAGGTGAGAAAAGGAGGAGGAGAAGGTAGCAGAAGAAGCTTCGTTTCAAAGTGGGCTTTCTGTTTTTATGAACATGCCATTTAGTGCGTGAACGGCCCCAGACTAGGCATCTCCTTCAGGGTTAGTGGGGCTGGTGTGCGGGCCTCACACGACAGGTATTGGCCCTGGTCCTCCAGCCATGGCTTTGGAGAACAGCCTCTGCGTCTGAAAGGGAGGGCCGACTAACTGGAGGTGTTTGTCAGAGGTGGTCCCAACAGAAAGCATTGCCTTCTTCCCTGCTAAATTGAGGATGGGGTGCTGGGGTCTTCTAGCTAGAAATTCACTGGGCGAATGATGTGGTGGACAAGCCTGGCCCACAGTAACGGGGCAGGTCACATAATGGCTGCCTGTTAACCCTGCAGAAATACAGCAATTTTTCTTTGATATCTCTCACGGAGAATCATAGGGGAATTGAGTCTCCCAGCACTGCCTCACAGCATTTTATATTCCCCATTACCTACATTTCATCTGGAATGCCCTCAATTTCCCCCTCATTGTCTCCTTTTTTACAGCTCCTCACTCCAGTTTGCTGATAGCTTTTTAATAGCACAGTTAGAGTTGTCAACACAAGCCAGAGGACAATCTCATGTGTCATATTGTCCCAGTGCATCTTGGGAGCCCCATCTGGCTCAGGAGAACTTATTTTATTGAAATAATCTCTCCTCCCTGCTAGTTATTGAATCGCCTTGGCTCAATGGCCTCGCTCAATATCAACTTTTCATGCTTAATAATTAGTGCTGGAGAAAAGAGTTTCATTGAATAAGTGTTTAATGTCACACATGATTAGGAGATGCAGAGATGACCTAACTAGGCAATTCAATTTGGGGCTGCAACTGCTCAGATGAGAGACAATTAGGAACATGTTCTGGACTATGGATATATTGCAAATTATTTATGGGGACTACACCCTTCTCCCCCATTGCATATGCTTTGCTCTTGCTTCAAGGCCTAGAAACAGATGTTAGCCCTGATTTTTCCATCTGAGTTGTGCTATTTTCCCATGCAACATGCTTGTTCAAAAATCTACGCTGCTGTCAGCTGATTGCAACAATTGCTGCAGTTCTCCATTTAACTTGAGATACTCACCAAGTTTGGAAGCAATTTCCAACCAAGCACAAACAGTCAAATGCCTAGTTTCACTGAAGTCTTTAAATGTCAGTGTGCCCAGGACTGGGCCCCAAACCACAGGCTCAATTCCTGACAAGAGCAGAAGTTCGAAAAGTGACTTGCAGCAGTGAATCCTAGACAAGCTATAGATGCAAGCCATCAAACACACAGCTATTTGTTTGCCTCTCTATCTATCTATCTACCACTGCCTATCTACCTATCTATCTACCCACTACTATCCGTCCTTCCAAACAAGATGTTTGTGCTCTGTATGAATGACCGATGTAATTAGTCCCCAAATGCTCTGTGTCAATATCCCTATTACATGGATGGGGAAATGAGTTGTAGATAAAAAAGAGACAGACCAACAAATATATTTAAGCATTAAGATGAGAGATAGGTGCCTAACTATTTTGGGGACCTCCTAAGTGATTTCCCTGCAGGCACTCTTAAAGCGAGTTCTCCCAATTCTTGGATAACTGTCCTGACTAATCAACTGTCCTTCCTCTGCATAATCAACTAGGTACGAGCACTCTGCAAAAAAATGTGCTCTCTATACTCATAGTGCTTGAAATCCTGTCTTAAAATCATTTCCCACAAAAGTAATTTTTTCCCACTTAAAATGCACTAACACACCAATCTGCCACATCTTCATACACATCACATACAACTCTCAGGAGTGATAATAAGAAAACTTGCTCAGTGAAACCTCCCTTTCTCTGACTCCTGCATCCATCTCCTCACTGAGCCTTCTCCCCCACAGCCTCTTCAGTGCAGCATTTTTAATAGGATTCGGAAAGCATTTGATAGCAGCTGTCACCCCTTTACACCTGCATTCTGCTTTCCTCATAAATGAGCACATCGATCTACCCTCTGCAAGATGTATTTCATTCTCCTGGAACTTCTGATCTGCCTGTTTGTCCCAGAAGAAAGAGTGACTGGATGAGAAATGTGTTCCCTGTTTATAGTGATATTTTATGGGCACGAGATTGATTTGCTGTGATAGCCACCAACTTTCCTAACTGCAAACCCAGTAGTGCCACCCTGCACCAAACAGCCTCACATTCCTACCGGAAGGATGTCAGTAAACACAGCGCATCTTCCCTCATGCTGGGGCATGAAGAACTAGAAGTCCCTGCGTACCTCTGTGCCTGTTAGCTAGGTACAGCAGGACAGGATTTTCCTCTGAGCTAAAGGCTGAGGGACTGGAAGTTTCTCAAAAGGGACAAGGATGGACAGGGAGAGAGGCATAAATGGAATTACAGTATCCCATTCCTGCTCTTCAAAAAACTGCAAGTTGAGTTCTGAGAAAGGAACATTGCTGCTGCTTTCAGCTGCTACAAGTCTTGAACCTGTCCAGAGTGATCGAGTAACAGGTTTCTGGAGATGCTGCTGGAGCAAAGCAGGAAAAGGCTGCCTGAAAAGGCATCCCTGAAGGGAGTGAAGTTTCCCCGGACTTCAGTGAGTGTTGCTTTGTGGGTATGGAAGTACTGTGCTCCCTGCAGTACAGCCACATCTGGGGAGGAACACAACAGCTACTTACACTGTGCAAAACGATGTGACACGCAATGATGTCTGGACTGTGCGAGTCTGTCCCCGCTCCACTGAAGCGAGAGAATGTTTTGCCACAGAGGAGCTGCGCCAAGTCCCCCACTGTAAGAGCAGGGGATGCAATGGGAAGAACGGGAAAGTACGGACAGGCAGAACATAATTACATACATTGCAGTGGGACAATTCAATTGATAAAAAGCAATGCTGCAACTGTTCAACAGCTGGTTGTGAGAGAGAAGGTGTCTATCCTGCACATGTGTGTTCTCCGTAACAAAATATCATGCTGGGCATGAATTTCAAGCTGGCTTGGATGGAGGAACACTACTGAGTCACCTCCATGCCTGACCTATTAAAACAAATACATTATTTCCTGAGGCACCACGGAGAGCTTCCATCTGGCAAGCTATTCTGCATAGCTCTTCCAAGCTGATGGGATCATAGTTCAGCAGAGCCTGCCTGCAACCAAAAGGACAATCAGACTTCACCTCTGCTTCATGGCTGCAAGAGGCCGTGACCAGCATTCCCAGAGAACACAATCTCTAAACTATGAGCCAGCGAAGTCAGTGTAAAATTATGGACTGGAGCCATAGGATGGCGCTCCTTACCCTGGGAGAAATGTGGAGGTCATTGGGTCCCCCAAAGCACACGGTACAATACTTGGAAAGTGAGTGGCTCAAGCTTTAGGCCTGGACAGACTCTAAGCTATGGGCATTATCGTTTTCACAGAGCAAGACTGTTCCCAAAGCCCATCTCTGTGGGCCCTGGTTGAACGACTACAGGGGAGAGGGCTGAGAGGAAGGGAAAGGTGATGGTCAGCTTCTATTGGAAGAGAAATGGCCTCTTCTGTCGCCTGGAGTCCTCCAGTATCAATTACAAAATAATGAGTCTCAGACACCTGGGAATTTCCCAGGAGAGATTTAGAGCCTGTGATGGTTTCCCTCATGGCACCGTCAACCAGTGGAGACTGCCCTAAGCTGACCTTCATCTAATTGGCTCTTCTGGTATTCTTCCGAGACAGCCCTGCTTTCAAAGTGATTACAACGGGTGCTCCTATCAACAAGCTAGTAGAGATCTGGACAGTCAGCACCATCCTCCATCACCATTAATATTTAATTTTTAATTAAACAATTGGGAGTCTTTTATTTTGCTAATTTCCTCTCAGTCCCAGTGCTGTAACAGCAGGAGGGAAGCAAGGGCTAGCAGAACACATCAGGGCTATCACAGATTATCAAAGTGAGATTCATCTCCATAAGAATTGCAGGAAGTATGGACTTTTCCAGGAAAAAAAATCCTGATTTTTCATTTACTCAAAGGTCCCTGGCCAGAACTTTAGCTAATAAAAATCTGGGCCTTGAATAGGATCATTTCAGGAAGACTTCAGTCACCCATTTCTTCTCCACTTCCTTTCCTCCCCTGTATATTATTCATTCTAGGATGTGTACAGTAAAGCAAGATGGCTTCATTTGCTTTCCTTCTTGCCAAAGTGATCTTCAGAGACAGATACAGACAATAATTATGCATGCATGCATGCACTAAAAAAAAATCACTTGGATGAATTAGGGACTTTATTTCATTATTTATTTGTGGGGTGAGAAAATTCCTCTGGATCAGACTGCATTGCACACGGTAATGAAACCCAATTACCTATTCTTCTCCATCTCAGATGAGAACAAAGAATCTTGAAAGTCCTTAGAAGGTGAAGGAGAGGGAATTAAAAACAGATTCAGAATAAAAGGAGGAAAAGACCTCTGAAAGAAGTGGAGGCACTTGGTGCTTATTTTACTTACGAGATTTCTATTAAAATCAGACATTATTTCCGAGGCTTCCAGCACCAGTAGATAATTAACCAAATTAAGGTGAAGATTTGCTCCTAAATATTTGTTCACACTACAGGGGAAAGGAACAGTGCCAAGAACACCTGGAATTTTATGGGCAAATAAATCAAGAAAGAGAGGTGGTGCACTTACTAAGAATCCAGAGGGGAAAAATACCTCTCTTTACAACAGAGAGTTTTCAGCAATGGTAAAAGCTTACAGCTTTTCAAAGAAGCCCTTGGCCAGCGCCCAACTTTACGGTGCTAAAAGTACTGGGACCATCTGTAGAGCACTATGGGGTTGTGGATAATGTAATCAGGAACAGCCAAAACACTGATGTTTTCAGTTATAAGCGGATTTGGATGCTGCAGCTGGGAAAGTGATTCCCTGTGGCAACCTTAACCCCTCTCCAAACTTTACAGGAGTTACAGGATTAGATGAAGCCACTGTGATGATGGTTGGTGGGTAGGACTTGCTCAGCCTCTCGCTCGTGATGTGACAGGGGGTCACACACACATGGGGTGTGCCGCACACGGAGCTCCCTTATTCCACTCATCTCCCTGGGAAATCCACTCCTCTGAGTAATCTGACCCCTTTCAAGTTGTACGAAAGACGCCTTGTGGACTTTCCAGCTCTGGCAATATCTGAAGTCGAAGTTAGATGACGGTCAGTCCAAACTGAGGAGAAAGACTACCTAGGTGAGAGTTTTTAGCCTGTGTTAGGCAGAAGGCCAGACCGGCTTATCTAAACATTGCTTCCAGCCTTAACGTTTACGACTACGTGCTTCATTGTGCTACTGGAGGGCAGTATTCACTGACACAAAGCTGCACAGAGGCATAAATGTTTGCCTCAGTGGCCTAAGCTGGACACCCAAAAAGCTTGTGACCCCAACCACTAGTACATTTGGAAACTCTAATCCACAGGATGCTTCCAAATGGACTTACCTAGCCTTTAAAAAGGACTTGAAACCATACTAAGCAAGCTACAGGAGAGATGAGTTTAGCCCTTTTTATAATACTTTAAGTATAGAGATCATTTAGGGACAGTCCGTTCAGCCGCCGGGGCTTGCCACTTTAGTCAGACCGGGGAATGTCTGCGTTTTCAGCTCTGAGCTATTTGCACCGTGAGCAACTATTAAACCTCTTACTGCCCTAGGCAACCACTTGCCTGACAGAGATGGCCCCAGGGTCTGATACAGCTGCAAGCTGCAAATACCATCCTCAGGAATGGTCTGTGCAATTAAACTAACTAAACTGCAATCAAAGTACAGGGGTCATCAGCTCCCACACTGCAGGGCATACACCATCATCAGCTGGGGTCAGGGAGAAATGTCCTTCAGACCACCCTTCCTCACGCCATGAGATTCACCACACAGGTACAGTACACCTTTTTTTGATGCACCCATCACTGGTCTTTGTGACAGGATAGAAGACAAAATGGACTTCTAGTCTAGTTTTCCATGACACTTCCCAGGTACGTGGGGATGAACAACATATAGCAATAGCAGGTCATTGCATCTGCACTGACAGTGCTAAAAAATGGGGTCAGAGGAGAATCCAGAGGTTTTCCAGGGATCCTGCACTCAGCAGGCAATTGCAGGTTAGTGTGTGATAGACTGAGAGGCCACATTGAGGAGACAGTTAATAAAAGCAGGACTGGAAGAATCAATGTGTTCTGACACACCAGTGACAGATTGGCGAGAGGGACAGATTTAATATCCTAGTGTTATGCTTTCCCAGCCTAGGGGCCCTGGAATTGATTGAATAAATTAAAGCACTGCTGTGGATGACACTAGAGTTAAGGTCATATCATCACTTCCATCTTAACTTCCTATATTTTCTTTTTCATGTCTTGGCACAGAAAGTATATTTCTGTACTACAATTTGGCTAAGTACATCTTAGTTCCAGTGAAATTTTACTATTATAATTTTGAAGAAGAGGGGAAAAAAAGAGTTAAAAAAAGGAGGGAATTATGTAAGGGGGACGAGATAAGTAATTCTGCTTGGTATGCCTTTGAAATCAAAGAATAAACAGGCCATGTCAGACTACTCCTAAAACTATCATGTGCTCATTCCATGTCATGGTCAATCTCTTTTTGCAAATAGTGATCAGAAATATAGACTTTGAAAAGAGAAATGTACTGAGATCTCACAAAAATTAAAGCAGTAGGCCAAATTCATCTCTGTGTAACTTCACTTGCATGCAAAATTATTCATTCTTTTGTTACTAAAACCAGCTAAGGTAATTGCAGATGAACATTTTTCCACTTTTATTCTTTATTATCTCCTGGCAAGTCTCTCTCGGAGTCAGTCAACAGGATTTTTTGTCCCAACAAATCCAACTACTTAAATAAAGTCGGGTGCTATGACAGAATTAGGCTCTTCACTGAGTTTGTCTGATCATCGATATTCCCAGGGCAGCTCTCACCTGGATACGGAAGAAGTGGATCTCTAACGATGCTCAGTATCTTCCTCAAAGCACCAGGCACTTTCAGCAAGGGGTAAAGCTCTGCACCTCAGAAATGGTGCTGAGTCTCTTACAAAATAAGATTTAAAACTGCCCTGTATCATTGCCATTTTTATAGGCTGTGATGCTTTCTGCAGCTCCTGTACCAGCCACCACTGATCTCTAGCATATTACAAAATCGCTAGCAATATTACAAAAATGCCACCCAGACATCTGTTTATGGGCAGCTGGTTAACAAATTAGGGGCCAATAGACCATGCTCCAGAAGTTGCGTATTGCACATAATAAAGCTTGTGCAGAGCAAATGGCCTCTGCTGTGCAGTTCTTTACGTTAGTGCTTAACATCACACCCTCTAGGAGAATGTCAACTCTAACAACAGCAACAACAACAACTTGCTTTCTCTCATTTTTTAACTTCATTAAACTTGCTGTGCACAAAGCTCCAATGCTGAAAGTGTGAGAACTTAGCACATCCCTCATTTTGCCAATTACCCATATGACCCCATCTCCCTCCCCCTTTTTTAGCACTGTACAGGGCATCAGGGAGCAGTTTCGACCTTCGCCCTTTGTGAAGAAGCAGGCGCTCCACAACTTTACACAGCCTAACATTTCACCAGACAGCACAGCAGGGAAATTTTCCACCCTCCCCTGACTGGCAACTGCCAAAAAGCAGAATGGCTCCTGATAGCGGCATCCCAGGATGCTCTGGGATAAATTTGCAAATGAAAATGACTGCCGTTGTCTTTAATGGGAGTCACATGGCTAAAGCCCCAAAGAGCTGCTTGGAAAATTCTGAGGCTTGGTGTTTAAAAATGAGAAAAATGTACACGAACCAGTTCAGATCAGCATTCAGCTGAGCTACAAGGCAAAACAAGCTAGGACATTCAAAGCAGGAACATCAGTGTGCACCCCATCCCTATGCCAGCAAAACAATACGGGTTGAACTCAAAGTATCTGAGTCACCCCTGCATTAATCTGAATTTATAGCATCAGTTTATGGGGGTAAACACACCAGCGATTCAGGGCCTCAGTGTCAGCCTCCATGGGGACTTCAGTGACTCTGTCAGCTTGTATCTCAGTCCACAGGCTGTTTGCCCATGAATTTAAATACATATTGAACGTCAGTGCCTCTTTCCACAAATCAGGGCTTCTCATTTAAAACATTGCACTTGCATGTTAAATAGAGACTAATTAGACACTCAAAGAGAGGACAAATCTAATTTAACTAGAAGGATATGGAGAAAATTAATGCAGTGCTGTGGCAGCATGGAAAAAGCCTTTCACAGTGGTTAAAGTGGAAGCAGAATAGGACCTGGGGCTTCTGTTCCCGCCCTTAGGACTGGCTTCCCTGGGCGAGCCCTTTGCGTCCTCTTGGCTCCACTGCTCCTTGGGTCATCATTTACATCAGCACACAAACAGCCATTCCAGGGCTCTAGCATCCAACACACGCTACACACTTGTGCAGGGAGACACAGATTTCACATCTGCCATGCCTCTATTTCTTGTTTTTTAAATCATTTGCCAGAGTGGTAGGAGTGAGCTTACCAGCCCTGCTTCCTAAGCAGCGTAAATGATGCATTTAATCTGCTATAACACAGCTATCACCCCCAGAAAGATCACATACATTTTTGTAAATAATGGGAGCCTTCTGATAGGTTTCTCTCAATAAAATGGAGCACAGTTGGCCAAACGAATCTTTGGAGGCTACTCTTTGAACATCAACTGTTCACAGCATCCTCAGGCAGTGGAAGTTTACGAATCTGTCTTTGGAAGTTAATGCACTCATTAGTTTTAGGCTGAGGGAGCAGATGGCAGCAGACTTGCCTTTCCATGGACACAGGTGGTGGAGCCTGCACTGCCCTTCATTAAAGGCTTTGAGACTATTAAATACCTAGTAACTAAACTAAAGATTCGTGTAAAAGGATTTCTCTCCTTCCATGAGCTTTGAGGTTCCCACCACATACAATACCACTACTAAGTGGTCAGTACAGAATAGAAGCTGAGAGAGAGAAGGAGGGAGGCAAGAGAAAAAAAAAAAATCAGTTTCCTGGCTATGATTTATATTAGAACCATGCAAAATGTAAATAATGACATCTTGAAATGTGAAAGCTCACTTGCTTTGGGGTTTGGCCTCAGACTTGAAATTCATCCCAGACTGAGCCAGAGGCTTGCCAAGACTTGTGAAATTGTGAAGCAAACTTGGGCCCAGTGAAACATCATCCAAGGCGTAACTCCAAACAAAAGGTTGCAGATTTTAACCTGGCTTCAGTTCTGATCATACCTCAGGGGATTCATGTTTTCCCTTCAGAACTACTGGAAACAGGCCATTTTACAGCTGCTATTGCTAAGCCAGGTGGAACTGGCCAGTGTGGCTATTTCTATTTGTTTATACTCAAAGCAAAAATCAGGAGATGCTAAGCAAAGTGCATCCAGAGGAGAATCGAAGGAGAGGTACCTCAGTACACATGCACTGATCCTAATACTGTTCTCACTCCAGCCCTGAACTAGTCTAACCACGCTGGCTCCTGCTTTACTGCAGCATAACAGAAAACAGCATCTAACCCCCACCTCACAGTACCAAATCAGGGAGGATCTGATTTGGCCCTGATTCAAACCTTCACCTGAAGCCCAATAAGACAATAAATCTTGGCTGCAGACCACAAAAAACCTCTGTCACCATCTGTTTTTTGGGGCAGGATTTGATTGTGTTCATACACCCGTACGATGTCTCTGAGAGCAGGATCCGTTACCAATAGCACCCGGCCTTTTCAGCAGCAGTTCTCACCCCACATGAACACAGCGTTGCTGGGACGGTGTCTATGGGACGCCTGCTCAGGTAGGAACACACGAGCAGCTCTGCCTGCCTGCTCCAGCTCGCTGCTCTCCTCTCGCTCGGTGCATAGCTGTTATCTCAGGGACCTCAGACATCCAGAGAGTAATAGAACAGGCTCTTCTTTGACTGAGGATAAATTCACTCAGTTGAGCCAAAATCCCTCTGAGCCCAGTCTCTTGGTGCCTGTGGAGTTATACCAGCAGAAAATCTAACTTTTTACTGGTGTTTCTCTAACAGATTGTACTATTGTATTGCAAACAATAAAGCGTGATTCAGAATGCCAAAAAGCATCTAAAATGGCAGCCTATCTCTTTGTATCCCAAGAACTTAACTGCAGCTGCACAAACTGATTTGAAAATGTGCGATCCCAGGCTTATTTCTTATGAGAGGTCTACAAAGAGGTTACGCTGGAGAGAGAGCTTGAAGTACAGCTAAGCAGCAGGCTTGGAACATCAGACACTTGATACTATCACCAGCTCTGCTACTTTAATTCCAGAGAGTGAGGGCTAAGACTACAGATTTATGGCATTGCCATAACATCGTTGTTTCTCCATCTGTACAACAGAGGTAATGACATCTAAGTTTTGCAAAGTTATTCTGAGATCTCTGCAAAGGTGTAAGTACAAACAATTCACGACAGATGTTATAAATTGGGCTTTAGGATTTAAAAACTCACCACATTTCAGTCATGGGATGAACCACCATAACCAAGATCCTTCTCATACTCTGTGTCCAAATCCTGTAGCCCAAATAATCGAAGGATTGTTTAGTCTCCCAGCTGTAATATTTCTTGCCTTTTAGGATTCATCCTCGACAATAATTAAGTCTCATAAGAACGAAACTTAAATGAGCAGTAGCCTTTGGGGATGGTATTAGAGTGCTAACTCTGTTTGTGGTTTAAATATTAATGTCAAAGTGTAATTACCATCCGCTGAGTTTCAGGCTAGTGTTTGAAAACACATTCAGCCAAGCAGGAAGAATGAGCTGTGTCGGTCGGAAGCCTCTGTATGGAAAGGATTAAAACTTGGGGCTGGGGGAATTTCTCAGCCAGCAAGGAACATGAGGAGACATGTCTGGTGGGTTTCCTTCATGCACACCCAGTATGTGGTGGCTTCCTGCTGCTGGCTCAAGGCAGTACTCCCAGCTTCTTCACACAGGCCTCAGGCAGAAACCTCACAGCAGCAGTATCACGATAACTCATCCTGGTGGGGGTAGTGGATGTTGTGCATCCACCTTGCAATTGCAGTTCTAGTCACACCTGGGCCTCAGGGAGAAAAGCCTGGCCACTGGTTACGAGCATTAATAACATGTAAGCTCTTCCCAGTATTCCCAACCTTTGGGTGACGGTAGAAGTGGGGATGGGAGGGGAAAGCCAGAAAGTAGAGAGCTAATGCAAACATAGCTTGCATAGTGTTGCCCAGAGTTCATTCCTTGTCCCTGCACACTGCTACCCTGCCCCTCCAGGGCTGGCGTTCACACAAAAAGAGCTCCCTACTCCAAGCAAGGCCAGAACATCCCTGTCCAGGACCTCCTTCCATCTGAAGCTGTCTTTGTGCCCTGGGTGGCAGCAGGTGATCTCTGAAGCCTCTCAGCCCTTTGCACAATAGATCAAGGATTAAAGATGATCCCTCTGATGCTGCCCTCTGCCTCTGGGGACAGCAGAGGTCTGAATTGCCATGCAGGGGGCTGGCGGGCAACAGAGGAATCTTTCATTCAACATCTGCTGCAAATCCCAAGGAATTTTATGGGATTTGGCAATTTAATCCAGCCAGGGTTTAGATGATCAAAAGAATTTATTCGAGTCAGCACCACTTACAGTGAAAGCTAGCCAAATGCTCAAAATACAGTCCCTCAGCAGGATGAAGCCTTTATTCTTTCTTCTTGGGTTTATGTGTCTTTATTTTTATCATCTCTCTGAAAGGAGGGGAAGGAAATAAAGGAAAGTAAAGTTTAAGAGCATGGATAAATTCTGCCTTGCTCAGCTTCTGTCCTGAGACACAGCTATCTTCAACCTCTCAGTGACACATTAGCCTTCAGAGAGATTGATCGATAGCTGGATGGCTGGGAAAGACTCATTGCCAGTGCCCTAATGACCAGAAAAACCTGTCAGAGGACTACAAAATTAATTCTGTCTCTAAATAATTAAGGCTTAGGTGAATATTTTGTTCCATTAACTATTTCTGCTAGCAACCTAGCTGCAAATTCCTCCCTGCCTTTGATGTGGGGGTTGTACTTCCAGCTGCTTTGGGATCTGCCATAGCACTCCCTGGGAGAAGAGGCAGAGCCCTGTCCAGGGACTCTGGCCTCCTGGCTTCTGTTTCTGGCTCTCTTCTGGTAACATGTGGGATCTCACACAAACCTCATTCATGTTTAATGAGAAAATGGAGTCATACAAAATGGATAGCCATACTAGGAAAATGGAGCCTTCCTCTCTCCCTGCCTCTGTTTCCCCTCCTGTAAAATGGCTCCTGGAAGGTGCTAGCACTTTTTGCTGATGCCTGGAAAGGGGCCATGGAGCAGGAATGACAAATACTAGAGTAGGTTCTCTGCCTGTCCCCAGTCCCTGACTCTTTCACAAGCCCTAAGCTGTGCCCTTACTGTTCTCTTTCACCATGGGTCAGATCCTGCAAAGGTACAGCACATTTTCTAACCCCATCATAATGTCATCCATAACTGTGGTGTGAGAATAATAAGAGTGGTATAAATATTCAGCAAAATCCACCTGCCTGCAGTCACTGGGAGCTGAGGGCTTCTTCAAGGGAACTCAGTACAATGCAGCATTAGGTCCTGTTTGCTTTTGTCTCTAATTCTTCCTTCCACTCTTCTTTCAGCCTTGCTAGACCTGTTCTCCCATTACAGGTTCCTTCTGTAGTGCCCCTTCTGCTGAAATGCTATGCTCCTCCCAGCTGAGAGGACACTCCTGGACAGAGCATCGCATTGCCAAGCAACAGGCACAGAAGTGTGCATTGTCTGTCTGCACTGCCCTAACTTTATGCTGGATCAGGCATTGTCTGTCCTCCTGGAGTCGGCATGAAAGCTGACATAAAAGTGTAAACTGGCATGAACTCTGAACCATGCACATGGGCTAATCCAACAGAAACGCAGCCATGTATCACCATGTGCGAGGATCTGTCCTGCCAGAGGAGCTGCGAGTATATTGATCTGGTGCAATGGTGGTGGAATCACAGCTGCAGATAACATCTGGAGATGCCTGCAGAGAAGGCAAGGACTGAATCCTTCCTACTACAGATCATCTTTCCAGGACAGAGCCGAGACCTGAACCTACCGGCACTGAACTGACTCTGGAGGTGTGCAGAAATGTTTCCTGAAACTTATGGAGGGCTAAATTCACACACAACACAGACGAACATGAAGGAAAGATAAACTGAGTGAGCTTGTAACAATAAAACAAGAGTGAGCTATGGCCCTGCTCCCTTCCTAGCGATAACACAACTAGACAATAACCAAGGCTCTCTTTGCTGTCACTTCTCTGATTGGGAAAAAGACATAACAGCACCAACAAAAGACTGACATCCTGATAACCTGCCCCGGAAACGGGGAAAACAGGAGGTGTCTCACTGCCCGGACTGGCTGATGATGAACAATGCACTTCCGAGGCTGTTTGCTCTTGCCTGTCAGCCAACACGCCGAGTGGAGCAGGCATGTTTTGGCAAGGAGATTGTTGTAATTTTCGTGCAGGACTGAAAGGTTTGATAGAGGCAAGGTGTATATATGACTTCTGAATCAGTGAATCGGTGGTTAGCACTGCAGTCTGACCTTTTCTCAGCTCCATGCAGGAAAAAGAAGAGAAAAAATAGTGGATCCTCCAAACCGGAAGGACATAATGCTGTCTTCGGCTACATTTGGGTTACCCTAACTTGAGGACATGTAAGACGGTTATTCCCATGTTATCTGAGCAGTACCTGGTCTTACATGCATTTGTGTGTGCAGAATACTTCTGCTTCTACTCAGAGAAGAACAACTCCAGCGAGATCAGTGGAGCTAGAGAGAAATCATGGTTCTGACGAGCTGTAAAAGGCTTTTTGATTTCAGTGGAAACTGCTGAGAGTATCTAACAGAGATCAGAATTTGGACCAACTTCTGTCTGATTCAGGAAACAGGAAAAAAGCAGCACATCATTAAAACAAAATCTTCCATAATAAGCAGAACTCATCTCTCTGTCAATGCAGGTGACAATCCATCTGGCTGTCATCTGCCTTGACAGCTGTCACCTCTCCGTAAGATTGACACATTTAGAGAGTACAGTGTTTCCTGTGCTTCTCTCCCTTGTACTGCTCTCCCATGCTCATGTCACAGTCTCCACATTTAAAGCCTTTTGTCAGCTCTCATCTGCATTTGATATTCACATCCATCCTTCGTGTAGGTCTTTTGACTTCACCCTTCAACACGCCTTTTGCAGCCAGCATTCACCTGAGACCGATTTGCTAGACTGACAGATTTTTAATGCAACAATAACGGGGCACAGAGAAGGGAGGGTGGGAGTTCCAGAACAGGTCCTCTTTTGATGTGATTTGGAGGAACTCCAGATGCCCATCTACACCACTTAATGCCCCACCCCGTCACTTGAATTTTCCATTGCATCTCTCTTCTCCTCCCTGTCTCTTCCATCCAAGTTGCAACCCTCTCTCAGCACTTTTACTTCTTTACTCCTTTTACAACTTCTTACTTGCACATACAAATGCTTCACTACCACTGTCCCCAGCAGCAAATGGGGATACCACATGAGGCACAAAAGATGTTGGCTCAGACACAAGTGATGGAGTTGCTCCTCCATATACCAAGGCTGAATGTAACCTCAAAAATTCCCATCAGGAAAGAAGTGGCCTTCAACTCTGAAGGGAAGGACAGAGCATTTGCCACTGGCCATGAAATGAGGTCCCCAAACCCTGCACTAAAGAAGAGAAGGGCATCCTTAGGCCTACAGAAAGGGAAGCTGCAATGCAGGGCTGTTCTAGTCATTGCGACAAAGAAGGCCTTTGACATTAATCAGCCAGGCCTTGCCCTTTTTGATACTGGTACAAATCCAGGTTAAACGCCATGATTTCACTGGGATAACTTCACCTTCATGCTGATGCAAGTATCATTAAAATTTGGCTTCTTACCATTAGGATGAGCACCCTGCAGCAGAACATATTCTGCACACCTACCGCTGATGTATTTCCTAACTGGAAATAGGTTTATTGACCAAAGATCAGCACAGCATTTCATCAATTCTTTTTCTTTGTTCTCTCACTCTCCTTCTCCCTCTCTCTTAGGTCTCCTTTACAGCTGAGAGAAGGGGAAAAAACAGCAACAGCAATTTCTGCCTACAGTGAAATACAAATTCTTCCTCCCAAACTTCCTCTGAAGCAAACCCTGGCTGACTGGCCACTTTCTCCCCTTTTTCATGAGAGTGACAAACACCTTCCTGACCAGTGCATTAGACAGAGATATAAACCCTTTGCTGAAATTCATGAGCTGGTGCATCATCTTGGTGCTCCCAGAATGCTGCAGCTTGCATGACGGACACGCAGCGGCTTCGGCGCGGGCTCTGGAGGGAGGCCAGGACTGTCTCTGCATCAGAGCCCTTTCCAGCTTCCTGTTAGAACAAATCTATGGGCTGCATAATACAGACAACTACTGTATAAATCACTGGGAGTAAAAACCAGAACCTCAGGCCTTTTTCTCCAAGAATACAGACCTCTGCCACTTAAGCTAAAGCAAAATTCCCTCAAATAACTGCTGTAGCAACTCCTTTACCTTGCCTAATTTGTTAGGGAAAGATGGATGGACATTCACGTGTGTGTGCACGCACTCACGCACACACACACGCCCGCACACAGACACACACAGACACAGACACACACACACATATTGTTTTTCCAGTTTCTGCGTACAACTCCTGAGCATCCCCACTGCTTTAGCAGATGGATCAGGGTGAAGACCAAGATTTTCCTTAGTTAGCAGTTTTATATTATCACCCCTTTCTGCTGTGACAGATCACTTGACACTCCTTCTTACTCTGTGGGATTCTCTGATATAATCTACTAAGCACAAACAGCTACAGCTACAACATTAATTGGTATTTATGCTGCAAACACTGTGTAACTACACGGTCATTTGCAAGTTCCCTTAGATCAGTCATTAATGATATTTAACATTGTCAAGTTATTACATCCATAATTGCTATACAATTCAGAGTGTTCAGATCTCCCAATGAAAAGGCAGCCTAGAAAACTAAAACTGTCCTGCATAAGCCTTCACATTATTCCAATTGGATGTGATTATTGTGGAATTCTGCATTCACGTATCCTGTAGAAATGGTACTACCAACTAATATATCTTGTTATCTTCACCTGCAGTGCAATTGAAGTCTGCCCGCCTTGAAGTACCTGAGCTTCGAACAAGCACCTATGTGGTAACAGAAGCATAAATTTCAGTATGGGCTGCACACACCTGCCGGGTGTCCTCAGCATATATGGCTCATTTGGGCTTATGTCCACCCAATTTCATCTTTGCTGCTATTGTTAACCTAGAATAATTAAATGAAAGACGCCAGTGCTAGGCTCACTGTGATATATTATCCAAGACTTCAGTGTAGACAAAACCTTTATCCTGCCCAAAGTCCTTTGGATGAATAGCTGTTTCAGTAACATGCTTCTCATTAGTTTAGTTGTATTTGGACATCTGGGGAACAGGAGACTAGATTTTGCAAACTGTTCCAATGATGGAAAAGAGAACAGCTAATTTTCATGCCTACACCGTGCCATGGACAGAAGTTTACTACTGCTTCAACTCCTTGTAGACAACATATTTGGCTATCAAGATGTTTTTCACAGGATTCTTTAATTGCCTCCCTAATTGTGTCTTGGGAACATCTTCTAAAGAAGTGTCTTCAAGCTGCAGCAGTTGGGGATGGTAGTATTGCATCTTCCCTGCCAACTCCCCCCTGCCAGTTCTCTCCATATTTGTCTCATCTGTAAGAATAAATGAGTATCTGCCTATGCATTCGATCACTTTGTGCCTCTGACTGCTACCATCACTTCAGCGATAATGAGAGTACTAGATCCCCAGAGATATGGGGAAGAGGAAACTTTACTAGAACAAGGCAGAATCTGTTTTGTTTTGTTGCTTCTGAGTCTGCTGCATTCTGAAACTAGGAAAATGTCTTTGGGGAGTCATTTCTCCATTTTTCAGACCTGCAGCGAATTTATACAGTCACACCAGAGACTTGAATGCCATCGTCAGTAACCAAGAGACACAACTTAATACTTCAGAGAGCTCAGTGCAGCGCATGGAACCACTCTGGCTGCAGGCCATGGTTCTGAAAGAATAATAATAAAAAAAATGTGCTTGCTACAGGACTGAAGACCCAGGGAAATTAAAATGCTATTGATCTCAGCCCATCCTGTTCTCATTACAATCTGCCCTGCTAGTAGCATCAAGAGTTTTGATGAAATCCATCATTACTAGTAGGGTAAATACATCTTTAGGTGGTGTAAATCAGCAGATCTTACTATGCAAATTTATGCCAAGTGAGGATATGTACCACTCTGGTATTCGTTATGTACAGAGAAATAGTACATGGGGTCAATACAGAGAGCCCCAATACGGCTGAGGCTTGCAGAGCATTTGTTTAACTAATCAGCTATATCATGCAATCAGTGTCTATTTTTCCTCTCATAAATAGACATCCATAAGGGGAAAAAACAATTGTCAAATACTCATACAGTGGGTTTTAGCAAATTGCTGATTTTAAAAGAAAAACACAAGTACAAATAAAGCTTCCCAGCTGCTTATGATTTTTTTCTTCCGATTGAATAAATAATGACCTTTTGCTGCTTGAGTAAATATAAAACTTTTTAGAAATGGCAATTCAGCAAAGCACTAAAGAAGCCTAACACTTTCAGAAGGAGGAATTCCCCAAGAGCATGCATGTAGGAGACAATGAATTGAATATTTGTCTTGGTTCCTCTAGATCTGAAAGGCAACTAAAAACAGAAATGATGAAATAAGGAAAGAAATATTTAATTAATAAACTGAGGGAAGAGACAAGAGCATAGCAGAGGGAATAGTCTCCAGATGTTTCACCCTGGAGTCCTAAGTAGAAGTTAAACAAACTGCCAGACATTACCCAATCATCTCCACAGTAGTTCAAGTCTAGAGCAGATCAGCATGCTACACAGTTACTAAAGTGAACTGAATAAAATATCAGAAATATGTTGGAGGGGGAGTTACCACAAGAGGGGGAATGAGAATGCAAGATGACATTGGTTTTTCACACATGGGGAAATAAATATACGGAAAGATATTGCATGTTTGAAGCCACAGAGTTGAACGGGTGGCAATTTTGGCAGCTGGTGCATTCACCATTAAACCACAGTGCCTTCTATTTCCACCTCTATTTCTTGTGTTTCTCAGGAATATCAAGCTTAAAACCATTGCCAGACTGGGAGTTGAGCTTATGAATCGAAAAAGGGAAGGCGGTATAATCTTTTTCAACCCATCTTCTTGTAAGGTAGTTTCTATGGGTTTAACATCCCTCCATGGTCTTTATTAGCAAACAAAAATGTGAAGCACTTCACATGCTCTATGTGAATTCTTACGAAGGAGGAGAACAGCAACACAAGATAGATGTGTCAGCTGGGAGGTCTAGGAGATTGGCTGTAAGAATTTTAAGGAGCTAATTTCAAGAAAACAGTAATCAAGGGAAGCTGGAAGGGTGGGAGAAGCTCATAAAAAGAGGCAAACTGCTCCTCTCAGCTGATGGATCTGGGTTGATATGATTCTCTGAGGGTCTCAGATTGGCTGCACCAGTTCTATAAACTTCAGGTATTATAGCAAAGCAGCCACAGGAAGCTGCATTTTTGAGATTGTGATTAGCTCCAGATTAAGTACCCACATAAATCCTGTCAGCTGGAAAATGGTTTGTTTGCTTTAAAAGAAAATTATGTAACCAAGAAAATCCAGTATTCTTCCCTTTCTCCCCTTTTTTCAGTTGCAACATTTTAACAATGAAGCTGAGTTTTACTGTGAGTGTAACAGGCAGGCCAAAATCTGTAAGTTCTGCTAACATTAAAGCTGTAAAGGGATCAAACCATCCCCAAAGACTCACATCTCCATCACAGCAAAAGCCAGCAAGCCTTCCATACCTCCATCATTCCAGGATGGCAGAGCACTAACATAACGCCTGAGACTCACATGAGCTCTCAAAAGATTTGTCTTCACAGTAAAGTTCATTTGTGTTATATAGCTCCAGTGTACTCATTAATCTGACTCCTGTCCAGACACAAAGTCCCATTGTTTCTGTTTTGTGGTGTTAATAACTCAAACTGATTAACAGAGAAAATGAGCACAGCGTGTCTTAAATAAAGGTAAGGAAGTTGAACAATATCATTTAGTTCTGTTGGCCTCACTGAAAAAGGGAGGAAAATGTGAGGTTTTGACCAAGAACAGTGAGTCTCTCCAGCATGTTCTGGTGTTCCAGCAACAGCAAGAGTTAAGATAGAGAGGCACAGTGAGTTAAGGAAGGAAGTAAATTGTGGTGCTCAGCTGATGGTGCAATGTAACACGCATTGTATTTTCAAATCCACTGGCACAAACATCTGAAAATGAGATTGCATTTTGATAAAGAGGAAGAAGGTATCGTCTTCTGGGCTATACTGAGATGTCATCAGTTCTTAAGAGTCCTGTAGTCATCTAGTCCACATAGCACAGCTGGTAGCATTTCAGCCAGACACTGCTGTACGGACTCCAACAGCCTGTGTTTCACTTGAAGTGTGCCTTTCAGAGAGACGGCCAAGGTGAAATCCTTATTCTACTG
Source organism: Dromaius novaehollandiae (assembly GCF_036370855.1). Taxonomy (NCBI): domain Eukaryota; kingdom Metazoa; phylum Chordata; class Aves; order Casuariiformes; family Dromaiidae; genus Dromaius; species Dromaius novaehollandiae. The sequence continues at coordinate 6,665,774 of NC_088121.1, read as the reverse complement.
AACCTGGTGCCAAAAAGTTCTGTAATTTCAGTGGAAAACTTCCCCTTTAGTCTTGACTTATTGACTCAGAGTAAGAGAATTTACCCTAGTTCTCAACTCTGCTACCTCTGGGATTCAGTTCTGCATACTGAGATCAGAAAGGACTGCTCGTCAGGGTGAGCACTGGAAAGATCAAAGCTTCAGGCTTTTTCATATCCTGGACAAAAAGACCCCTTTGGAAAAGACATGCCTCACTGTGCAGTGTTGCAGGTGTGCAAAGGCGAAACATTGCTCAGCCTGTTCATTTCCCTGCCTGCATTTTCCTGCAGAAACAGGTACTTCTCTCTTGTCAGTTATCTGTGTGTGCTGTTAAACAAGCCCCACTGGCTCCCCTTAGGTGCCAGCAAAATGGTAAAGGGCCACACTACTCGCATCTGCAGTGCTCTGGAACTGCGAAGGTGCCCTTTAGAAGAAGCAATATAATGTCTATTAATGTAGAAGTGAAAGAACAGAAAACTATTCCTTTCACCACTTTATTTTCTGTGCGTCCTCCTCACTCTCCTCCTGTTCATCCATCAATCTCTGTATCTCTCACTGCCTTGCATTACCTTTTTGGTGCATAAGGGCTTTTGTTCAGATGACAAAAACCTGTGTTCCCCTTCCAATCTCTGGAATGAAAGTCAATATAAACCAGCTCCTTATCGCCAGCTTTGGCTTTTTATACCTTCAAGGGTCTTTATTTCATTCCACTAGCAAATTTTAACCAACAATTACAGCCACTGACTTGCATGCAAGGTGCTTAAAACCTGCGCTACCACTGCATTAATTCAGGCAGAGACTGAAGCTAGACAAAGGCTGCCAAAGGAGACACTTCTCAATGTATTTAAGGAAGAAAAGAGCCTGGGGAGGCCATGCACATAAAATACTAGCCATTCTCTGCAAAACACTTGGCCTTTTTCTTCCTCTTCCCCTATTTCCAGAGCTCTGGAATACCATGGCCACAGGACAGAAGAACCACACAGAGGATTTAAAGCAAGAAAGCACAGTTGCAGAGGGTAAACTTGTCATAGTAATGACGCAAAACAGTGTTGCTTTTACAAATAGAAAAGCATTTGCAGTCAAACAGCAAGCCTTGTCTGTTAAACTAAAACCTAACCTTATTTCCTGATTGGCTATTTGAAAACAGATGGCAATGATGGCAAAAGCAGGCTTCTGCTAAAAGGCGGGCAAAACCGCTACTTGGAAATGTAGAAAATGAAGGTCTTTATTTTGTCTTGTGACACGGAAGTTAGTAAGAGTAGATGAGGGCTGCTGAATGCAAATTCCTCAAGGGGAAGAATCACTTATCTCCAAGAATACGTTCTGCTCAGCGTGCTCTGGCAACAGAGATCTTTGGAGCAATGCCAGATGGACTGGGGAGCAGCAGCGAAGGGAAAGCCTTTCTCCTTCAGCTCTTGGTGCTAGTGGGCCAGCAGTGACCCCCAGCCCAAGCTTATTACTGTTTTCTAACTGTGTCGTGTCAGATAAATTGGTGTTCTCAGTCCTGTTTCATTCCACAAAGCTACGGCAAAGCTTCAGAAGTCGACAGAAAGAGACACACGTCCATGATTCGAGTCATCCCTTCAAAAGACACTTCTGGACTTTTGACTCAAAATAAGCTTGTGACAGAGACCTGCACTGCTCCATCCGTAATTGAACTGTCTCTGCATAACACCTGCCAGGCACTGGCGCACATGGGTGCAAATACTGACACAGCAAGCTCCACTGCTTTCAGAAGACGAAAACGGTGATTGATGCTAGGGTAAAGGACAGCTTACATCCAGCCACGCCACTTCGGGCATGTCACTCACCATGCATATTTTCTTCTGGCCCAACACAAGTGTTCCAGGGAGGTGGGACGTTTATACCCCAAAAATCTGCATAGGAGCCTATACGATGCCAAAGAGCAATGAAGAGTATCTGTCTCCCTCTCTGACAGCACGGGGCTGCAGTGGCACCTGATGGAAGGCTATTCACATACATATGCGCCCTGGCAATCAGACTGAGTTGCTGGTTGCTGAATTAACTGTATCAACATTGTGAGGTTGAATTAGCCACATGCTGGCACCATAATTCTAATTGTTTTCAAATACACATTGTAATAAAAGTCTAATTAGCACATATCTCTAAATGGGAGCTGATGGCACGTAGGATGCTTTTGCATTGGTGACACAGGTAATGAAGTATTACACACATTCACCAGCTACCTCTGGGACACCTTACCTCACATTGCGTTTTGTCGGCTGTGGTAGAGGTTTTAAACAAACGCATGAAAAAAAGAAGGAAAAAGCAGGCTGACAAACTGCATGAGATATAATATGTAGATCAGCCCCGTGGGAATGCAATCCAGCAGAGAACATTTAAATAACACATGACTGCAGAGCTCTGAATCAAATCCGATCCCCACGTGCTAGCAAGTGGGCAATTGTGTACTTGCCCACCAGCATGGCTGCACGTCCCCAGCTTGCAGAATGACACAGCCATTCACAGACACGTACACAGCTCCAGCCTGCAGCACACATAAAGGCATACACTCGTGTGTGGACTCACACACACGCACCTAAGACTGCTTGCGGTAATCCAGTAACATACAGACACCCCCAAACCCCAGTACACACTGTCACCCAAAGACACCAGTGTATCAGATGTCACCTCACCCTAGAGGCTTTTCTTAGCCCAGCTGCATGGATCAGTGGTGGGGAGAGATGTGACTGAAACCACAGAGTATCACTGAAGAGAGTGTTTGGGTGGGGGAGAGAGGCTGAGAAGAAGGATGAGCCAGATAACACCAACCTTCTCCAGGCACAAGAAATATTGTTCCAGGGAAGGCAAAGCATCGGCATGCAGAGGGATGCCTAGAATTCAGGATGTGCTGCTCCTCCCAGTCCTGCTATCTGAGTCTCAGACCCAGCAGGCCTGTGAACTACTGAGCTTGGCTGGTGACCTCTACGACTGGCAGCGGCCACTGCGTACATTATTCATGTCAGTGTCTGTGCCAAGAACGGACCCTGCTCCCAGCCAGGGTCAAGGTCCATTAATTATGAACTGTGAATTAGCCCAAACTGGGTGCACGGGGAAACTGAATAATTTGCCTTTGGGCCAGTGATCAGATGCCCTGAAAATGGAGTAACCTGTGGAAACGGGAGCATAGGATCACCTCATCACACACAGCCCATGAATAAACAGTAAAGCACTTGCCAGGGTAACCATCTCCACCTCACCCTGGAATCTGATTCATTATCATGAAGGCAAGCAAAGCAGAAGCACTGGTGTATGAAAGGAGCCTATGCTCTTCCCAAACACACCTGCCATTCCATTGCTGTATTTGCCTGAGCCAGACAGATCTATATAAACAGAGTGGAGCCAATTAGCAGCTGATGTGAATGGTTCAGTGGAAAGTTATTATTTAAAAGCTAGTTAAGATAATTAGGGGGCAGTTTAATTAAAACATCAACTTAAACACAAAATGAATGCAGGAGCTTTTGAGCCCAGCAGGAAGCACAGCTAGCAGATTCCCCCGGGAGGTTGCTAATTAGTGTTTGTAGTGACTGCAAATAATAAATAAAAATAATAGTATTCCCATAAGCCTTAGAATGCTTAGGAGCTTGGTTCTCTTCTGTCCAATGCTTGCCCACTGCTCAACTCTTAGGGCATGCCAAGAGGGCCTGAATCAGAGCATCTACAGGATATTGTAGAAGATCTGAAAGCTGCAGGAACTTAGCCTAAGATTTTCAAGGTCTTGTTTCCATTTATTCTAACTCTCCCTGGCAGCAGAGAGAACATGGCTGGAATTCCCAAGAACCAAGCCACCCAGCTATCCAGATTATGGTTTTGCTAGTTTTTTACTGCTCGTCAGTTCTCATACAAGGACCACTGCCATGAACAGCTTGTTTATGATCAGGAATTGAAAGAAAGCCTTGTTTCCTCTTACTCTGAAGTGAGGTGTGATACAGGAAAAGTTGTTTCCAGGAACACAGCTGCAGAGTCCTCAGGCTTCACTAAGCTGTAGAAACATACACAGAACTCACCTCCACCCTGATTCTGTGCACCGGAGTCTCCACAGTTTGAGGTACCAGACTTTGTTCCCTTTGTAAAGTTCTGCAAAGCTCTTGCTGAAACATTGCAAAGAACTTGATTCTGATCTCAGTAATATTGGTGAGGACCAGGAGCACCTCTTGCTCTTTCACTCTGCACGCTGCTGCAGGCGACAATGCTGAGAGTGGTATTACCAGCCAAACAGGGAAAAGATACGACAACTGCAGCATTGTGGGGGATGTGCAGCTGACTAATCTGTTTAAACAGCTAAAAACAGAATTCTCCAGTAGCTACAGTAGGAGATGCCCCACTTCATGCAGAAGATAATTGCCAGGGTTCCCAACACCAGAAGGGAAGATCTCTGCAGTAGAAGACATGGTGCCACAGTAGTATGTGCAGGGCCTCGAGGAACTCAAGTGCCAGTGTTTTCTCTTTCCTGCCAAACAGAGCTGAGCTGTGTTATTTAATTCCTGAGCTATGGATTCGGAGTTGCCCAAGGGGAGGAGAACGCATTAATTACTTATGAATCAATTGATCTGGTGCTATTTCAGGAACATCTAAGAGCTCTGTAATAGAGATGATTCCCAGCCAGCAGCTCCCTCACTTAACACAAGTCACCACTCAAAAAAGAACAGGGCAAGGGCCTACAGTACAGGGAACTTCCAGGATGCAGGGTTAACTCCTACCAGTCTAAACTGTGCTTTGTAGCAGCTCAATTGCTGCTCATTGAGATCACTTAGGATAACTACCTTGCATTGTTCTCTTATGTTTTCTGCTGTCCATGTTTCTGCTCTGGCCTTGAAAGAGAAGTGCCAGAGAAGTTTGAGTCATCATTAATGGCAGAGTCTTCTCTCTGATACACATAAGTCATCCAAATTCTGCCCTCTCTATCCCTGTGGAATATCCCATTTGCAGGGGAGGAGAAAGCACCCAGGAAAACTGATCCTGCCAAGGGAACAGAATATAGGAAGCCCCTGGACCCACTTCTCCATCCCTCTTCACCTGCTGTTAGCATTCTGAGCAGGGTAAGATGGGTGCAACACATTCTCACTCCTAGTGGTGACAGTTCACAGCTGCTTTAAACTGATAGAAATTGGGATACAAGAATAAGGTGAAGAAGAGACGTGGCTCTGTAACTGCCCCTTTCCACACCTGCACAGTAACCAAAGCCTCCTTCTGTAAAGGGCTTGTTCTTGCTCAGCTGAAGCCAGTGACAGAACTCCTATTCAACGCCTCTGTGCTGAGAATCGGGTCTAAAACAACTTGAGGAATTGAGAAGTATCTGAGCTGTGCTCTTGCAATAGCCTATTCTTGCATCTGCAGGCTGCCAGGAATTGAACCATCAGTGAATTAAAAACTGTGTGAATATGGCCTGGACACCCAACTTCAGAAACTTAAGGCAGAAGTTTACATTTTACTTGGCACTTTTCCTAAAAGCTGCTGAAGTATTTTTGTCATTTTATGTATGTATGTCTCCGCCTCTAATTTCTTTGTTGTCTTTCTTACTTTCTTTGTTAGCCATCAATTCTCTCACAGTGTAAGAGGGTCAAAAGTTGACCTTTGCTCAAGGAAGAATTGGGGGTTAATTTATAGGCAGGAATTTGCTCACGATGGTCAAAATCTACAAAGAATGTTTTCCAGTGGCTTTCTTGCTAATAACAATCTGTCAGCACTTATCAAATTTGTATCTTTTTGTAGTATCCTTTATTTTAGCAAAACATCAAACTAGAGGTTACTGAAGAAAACATCCAGTCTTGTACAGCTCTATTCAGGAAAGATATTAAAGCTTTTTATGCAGAAAGTGTGTCATTATCATTATAGCTATTTTATAGACAGGAAAATGAAAGCTCAGAGAGATTGAATTACTTGCCCAAGGTAGTAGACCAAACCACTGGCAGAGCCAGAAACAAACTCAAATGTCTCGAGTGTTGCTCCACTGGCCTGGTCACTGGATGACATCAGGTAAAGATCGGCTCACTCATCACTGAACACAACCATTTCTCAGCTGAAACATGATGTGTTATGAGCACTACATATCGATGTTACATGGCAATTTAGGACAACTGCCACCTAGATACTCTTTTTAATTTCTGTCATCCATTTCCAATTCATGTCCCACAGTAAGCGGGCTGGTAAACAGCTGAATTCGGATTTGACCAGGACAATAACACTATCTGCTCTTGCGCAAAGCCTGTTTGACCAAGTTGCTGGGGGTTTCCATTCATCAGGGCTCCCAGCAACGCAGCAGCTCCCAGCCAGGACTGCATTAACCCAGCCTTGTGCTCAGCGAGCAGCAGTGTTCAGAAAGTCCAGCCTGGAGAGGCAGGCAGGGGAGCAGCTGCGATAAGGGATGGCAGACTGGCAGGGCAGGCAGTTAGCACGCACACAGCAGCTGCGTCTCCAGCCTAGGGAAGTGCTGCAGCTGCACACCAGCTAGGTACCAAGAGGTAGCAAAGCGCTGATTAGAGGGGCTGCAGTAGAGGCTGAGAGGAGCTATGGTTCAGGGCAAAAACAGAAGCTACGGAGCTAGTGGCAAGGAGTGAAAAGAAAGCACTGGCTTGATCTCTGTGCTGTCTGAAGTGCCCCTACAGGGAGGCATCAGGATTAGAGGGTTAACAAAAGCACAGTGCCATGTGGCCTACAGCTGCTGACAGAATTGATCCAGCTTTGTCCATAGTGACTTGCTGTGCAAGCACAAGGCATGCATGAAACACCGGTTCAACGCTGACCTAGAAGGCAGCAGGCCAATTACTGTATCTAGTGACAGCCATAGCAGCAGCTCTCTTTCAAGGGGAGAAACAGCTAAAGGGGAGGCAAGGGAACTCATCACAGGGGGATCTAAATGAAACCGAACTGCATTTGCATTTCATTTAGATTTAATAAGATAGTTATTGTTTGCTAATTACATGCCAATTGATTACTGCAGCAACATATTTACTGAAGAGGAATAATTCAGCTGAAGATGCATATCCTACTCATCTAAATTGAATTAAGCAGATTCAAAGCGATGTAGTGTCACGGAGCACACATCTGCAGTTTGACACATGCACTTTGGAAAAATTGCTACAATCTGGAAGTAGATCTGCCCTGTTCCATGGGAACCTGTGTCCAGAAAGAAGTACAACCTGTGAAGGATTTGTGTGTAAGATGCTGGAAGCCTGTATGTGAGCTCGCAGGCCCTGAAAACCACAGAGCTATGCTCTGTGAGGACTCCTTGCAGACTCCTTCTTTTATCATGAAGAAATATAACAGGAATTAAAATAAAAAATGAATTTTACCCAAATGACTACCTAATGGCTGTCTAATAAACAATCTGCGTGATCAGCTACACTCATATCAGCATACATACATGCAAACTCACACACATGTATGGACATTCACATATAAATGTGAATATAAGCACGTAAAGTAAAGTAAAGTACACAGAGTAATATCTGCACATAATCACAAACAACCAGTGCATGCTACATGCAAATATGCAAATGTACAAATAAATGGAAAAGGACACACAAACTCACTTAATGGGATGCTGCATTCACACAGCTCCTGCGGATCTCCGCGCAGGAAGTACACACAAATACACAGCCATGCATTCTTGTGTTTTTGCATGAGTGTAGATTTGAAACATGCATGCCTCACCATAAAGGATCATGTATACAGACACGTAAAGATGTGTAAATATACAGAGAGAGCAAGGTATGTATGCTCAGCCAAAAACATATATGCATTTACATTTGGCACAAAAGGAGTCTGGTTCTGATTAAAAGCACCAGCTTTAGCAGGAGATCCAACATACATGCAGAGGTATGAACAAATAGGCAGATGAACAAAACATATGCTCCTGGGGGCAAAACTGGAAGCTGAACTCGAGAGAACCATTGCTCCCAACAGAGCCATCCATCTTTTTTAGTAAAAAGCAAGTTCTGCTTTCTGCAAGACTCCACGGTGAGCTGAAAAAGCAGGAGGTCTGGCAAAGGTCACTGTCACAAAAGGTGGAGCAGAGTCAGAGAGTTTGCAGCTTGTGTACCAGTTCTGAAAAGGAGCTCTGGGGTATGTGGGGATGGGGGGGAAATAAATCCCATCTGATGAATATAAGAAACTAAATGATCTTCTTTATGATGGTCTTCACACATAAGTAGCTGCAAATCAGAGGACTGCTCCAGCCGGGAAATGTCAATTGTATGGAAATGTCATCTTCATTGCAGAGCTCTCCCGGGGCTGCTGGAAACTGCAAACTCAACTGCATTAATTTCTATCCCTCTTTCTCTCTCTCAGGCCCTCTTTTATTCTTCAATCTTTTAACCTTTATAAAAAAATTAAGAAACAACCATCTTTTCTGCATTCACTAAAATTTTGTAGATGTAATTGTGCAGAAAGGTTAAAGAGTTTCAATTATAAAGGTCACTCCAGGATCATTCTGCAACTGGATTCACATGCTGCCTGCAGTTTAAAAAGCTAAAGATAGCATGAAATAGCTTCCTGTGCCAGTGCTGACACCGCCAGCTTCTCCAGTCCCACCAAAAATAAACTCTCAGTCCTTATTTCTAAAAAAGCCCAAAGGCTCCCAGAACTCAGGAGATATTTACCAGTGAAATTTTGAACTTGAGTTCAAACTGAAGACCAGATCATGAGGAAGAAAAGATGCAATGTATACAGCAAAAGATATTCCCTAAAGGGAGGCCACGACACTCTTAGAGGTGAGTGTCTCCAAACCACGGAAACTTGCAATCTGAAACTCAAAACATCTGCAAAGCATGCCCGTCATGAAATGGCGTGAGTTCACATGGAGGCTTATTTAGCCTTGCTGCCCAGTTCCTGTTTCCCACTTCCTGCATTCTCCACTTTCTTTCCCATTACCCTAGCTAAACTCTAACTTGTTTCACAAAAAAAACAGACGAATGTACTCCCCAATGTTGAAACAAGGGAGGAACAACAAGGTACACAGGGGAGACAAGCATATGACTGGTCAGGAGAGGAGGATTACGTGAATTACGATTGATTTTCCACCGTTAATGAACCATGAAGTGCTTGTGATTGCATCTTGAAGAGATTTATAATTATTCATCGAAACTCAGAAGATAATTAAACTTCATTAAACACAGACATGACAAGCTTACATAGTAAGAATAAACCCCAGAGCAGGTTCCTGATAGAAGAGGGAGATAAGGTGTTGGGAGATGATAATGAGAAAGAGACACAGGGGGACTGGAAGAGGGGTTCTGCGCTAAAAATAAATTTTGTCCAAACAAGAAACGGCTGCTCTCAGTACGTTTTTTCACTTCTTTTTCTTTTGTTTTTAAGGGGTCTTTGCTTTCTCTTTCACACTCCGTAATCACACCACTGCCTTTGCCCGACATTAAGAGTGCCTTATATAATATACTTACCTATTGTGCAACAGTAGCTGTGTGACAATGTTCTAGCACTTCAGAGCCAGTGGGGACTGACATACAAAACAGAGACTGCAGAAGGGGCTGGGGAGAAGCAAGAGGAGGCAACAGCAGGAAGGTGCAGCTCTTTGTCACATGGACCAGAACTCCCAAATAGTTCAGCATCTGAGATGTAAAGGGAATGCTTAGTTCTTTTGAACAGCCCAGCCTTAGCTTGTGACCATGTGAAAATTTAGTCTATACAGTTTATATTCTAGAGCTTCATTAAGACATAACAAGTCACATACTACAGGCTACGTGCTACATTCAATAAATTACACCCTACTTGGATACAAAGTGTTCAACTCCAGAGAAGCAGAATCTAAGAATATTTAGAAAAGAAACTAATTCATCAAAGAAACAACCAGCTGGAGAAAAAAAATTCTAACAATGAACCAGCTGGAGAAAGAAAAATCTAACAATGATGTGCACCACTGAGCATCAAAGGATCTTACCCAGTTGGTAGCAGCATGTGAAGCCATCAACCAAGGATAGCATTTCTTCAAAATTTTATTGTTGTGCTATTGGGAACTGTCAGAGTGATCACACTGCGTCAACTCAGGTAAACCTCTGTATTCACAGATGGAGTCAAAGGAACCACTTACAGGAGTACTCTGTCTTATGCTCTTACAAAGGGATGCACTTGGTAATCCAAAAATCCCTGTTGTCTTGGCTTAAGGTGATCTCACTGCCCTTTGCACTAAATTTCCTGAGATGCATAGTATAAAGGACAGGTCCCTCTATGTTTTCTCCAGCCCCCCAAATAACATACGTTGTCTGATCTACCAAGGGTCAGCCAGCACCAAGCTCAGCCTTTGGGACACCGATAGCTTTGCAGAGCCCAGTGGTAAGTGCTCACAAAGCGAGACTGAGGTGTATTTCCAGGACAGGACATCCTGGAGGAAAGGACAGAATCTCAGAGTTGCCCAGTATACTTTTTCTTCCTCTCAAAGGGCTCTTTTTTTTATTGCCCTCCTAAAACAGAACTTCAAGAGTTTTCAGTCCTGAGGCAGCCTGATTTTGTTAAGAATTGGAAATGTCGACATGAAGTAGGAAGGACCCAGAAAAGATGCTTCCCCCACTAGGCTGAGACGTATCTTCACTGAGCACACATGCTCTGCTGAGCACACTGCACAGGGGATGAGACAATATAGTTTGCACTATATTTCTGGCATGAACATCTTTTTCCTGTGCACACTCCTGGGAACAACTGAGCCCTACAGCTACATCTCTTTCATATCTCCTTCAGTTTCTATTCCTGCCTGACATACCATCTCCTCTTTCCCTTGCCTCAGATAGATTTTAGAAATATAGGCCTTTCCTGGCACAGTGTGACTGAAATCAAAATGTTGGAGCCAGCATTTCACTAAAATAACACTGCCAGGGATGCCCAGTATATAAAGATCAGCACAATAACAGGCATTACACAAAGTAAAGGATAAACAGGCAGACACACAAGCGAAACTGGATCAGCTGAGAGAAGGTTCTCCTTTTCTCCCCTAAACAAAGTCTTTGTGTTTGTGCAAAGTCCAGCATCTTTGGTACAAACAGAAAGATTCAGGTCTATCAGGTCTGGTTGCGTGTGTGTACTGTTTAATTAGTGAAAACTCCTTCAATTCAATCATTCTGTGAGCCAATTAAGGTAAACTGATTTAATCAAGGAGTAAACCAGACTTCCTGTGTCTAGCCAAAGCAGTTGCTCCAATTTGACTGATAAATTTAAAATCAGTTTTGGAAAATCTGTGCAAACCTTGTACAGGGATTTCCAGCCCTTGCAGAGAGGAAGAGAACGGCTGATGGGAGCCCGTGTCCACCCAAGACCCTTCCAATCTTGTTTTGTGATGAATCACACATCCCAGCTTCGCAATGAATGAGATTTCTGAAAGCAGCATTTACTCTGGCTCTCAACCCCATGCTGTAGCACCATGTGTTTTACAGCATTGTCAAACATAATGATTCCTACCCTGGAGAGAAATTAGGTCTCGTTTTATATTTTATTGCCTCAAAAAGGACATTTTTTACTTTCCACAGTCCACAGTTGGCAGCAACAGTCCCATAAATCTTGCCGAATGCTTTTTGTTGATATAATGTCCAGCAAAAAGTCTGTGATGCTGGGGGCCAGCATGGAGTAAACAAGTTAATGGCCCCCTGATCCATGTCCAAAGAGGAAGAGCAGCAGGGATAAGGAGTGTTGCAAAGTCACCACAGACAAAGTCCGGCAGCTGCTGGATGAGCTAAGAGACCACCAGGAGCTTGTTCCCAACACTTCATCTGGCACGACATGTAAATAGCAACACTTCCTGGCATCTAGGTTATCCATGAAAGGCAGCCTTACACCTGAAAGCTCTGCCAGTAGGGATGTATGTAGGTGACATGCTGTACTTGTATATTAGCATGTATACACATGTGTATACAGAGATATACACAGCTGTCCTTGAGCCAAGACCTAATTTCTAATAGATTTGTCCTTTGCTGGGTGATGACAGAGCCTCTGCCTGAGAAAAGAGATGTTCAGCTTGATTCCTCCGGGCAGCTAATGAGCCACTTCCCTCCTCTCTGTCTTTGTCCCTGTGCTCCTCCCTGAGCTCCAACAGCACTTTGCACGTAATGAAGAGATAATGCCATAATGACTTGATATGTTACATTCAGCTCAGTCATAATGCCTTGGAACAACGAGCTGCCCCTGTGCAAGGGCTCGAGCAACTCGGCTGGTAGCGCCAGTTAATGGCAAAGCCCTCTACGCATCTCTAGGCACAGGGCCCATTCAACGGAGCTTCGCTGCATGAAAAAGAACCAAACCTCACAGTGCCAGACGTCCCAGGCTTTACTACCTCACCCTCTTCCTCCAGCCACGGCGCAGGGACAGTCCTACAGACATGATCCACGTGAGTCAGTATGGTTGGCTCCGATTCCTTATGAGCTGAAAACTTCCCTCGGGCCTCAGGAATAAAAATACTGCTAACCCTGACTGGAAGTATAATGAACAGGGAGAAAGATTGATTGCTATGGCTGTAATTAAGTGAGACCTTTCGATAGCCTCAAAAGCCGCAAGAGCCAAACCAGAGTCCTGATGTGGAATTACGGTGCTACGGCCTCCCTCCCGGCACCCAGCCACCTTCTCCTGTTAGGGCCAGCGCCTTAGGATTCTGAGCACGGAGCTGCCCTGCTCCAGGTTTTACAGGCTACAAGTCATTTTAAGGGGAAATGAAAGAAATGAGCTTCCCACAGATGAGTGTGACAGGATGCTGAGGGACTGACTACATGCAGGAAGGAGCAGGAACTGGTGAGCTGATTGCAGGAAAGGCTGCTTCCCACCCCGTGCCTTACCTGATTATGAGGTGTCTCTCCACATTAAGCACATAGCGTTGTATCCATTTATAGTGTCTCATATCCAGACTATGGAGGGCATGGGGGTGGGGGGGAAGAAAGAGGGAATAATTATCCACCCAGGACTTGAAACCAATGAGATTTACACTCCTGCTCAGCCGTAAAGATTGTTGAGAGCTCCATAGATAAACACACATGTGGAGGGAAATGCTGCCTGCCAGCCTGCAGCTGCTCAGCCTTCCCCCACACCCATTCCCTAAGGATAACCCGATTCTCAAAGGGGATGCAGCTCTCAGTCCCCTTCCTCTCCCATCTGCACACACAAGTGATTTCTTCACTGGATATCTCTTTCACAGTATGAGTGCTGTCTGCAAGGGGCCAAGACACAGCTTTTTTCCTCAGTGTAGTTAGTTGAGGCAAGTGCTCTGCCCACCAGCTTCCTGCATTTTGAAACACAGCCACACCAGCATATTCCCACATGATGGAATAGGACACACCACCATCCCATGGCCTCAGCTCCTCCCCTTGCCCCAGCTTGCCACATCCAGTGCCTCCATGCTGGAGTGGCTGCAAGTGATAAGAGAAAACCAGGATCGTCACATTCATGGCAGAAGACGATGCATCTCCAAGCAGCCTTGCAAAGATCCCTCCAACACAGCAGTCGCTTTTGCAAGCCCCTCTGCCCTTTTCCTCAGGTCCGACGTTCTGGCTTCCAGCAATGCACAGCCCTCTCATAAGGCCCCCACTTTCATAAGCTGTAACTCATCTTCTCACTGCATTCTCACTGCACCACACAGGTCTCACGGACACACAGTTTGTGCCGGCCCTTGAGCCTGCACTGAACTCAGGATGAGCTAAGGGAAACAGAGCCTTTCCCCCCGCTCTGAGTTTGCACTCAACCTCACACTGCCCATAATGCTCCTGTCTCTTCCTCCTCCTCTGCTTCAGTCCCACACAGAAATAGAAAACTCCTCAGCACATCCCAGCCTGAGCTCCTAACACGTGATTCCCTTTCCTCAGATTTGTCCGTAGGTGCTGTTCTCTGGTAGAAGAGGGTCCTGGCTAGCCAGTAAATCTGAGCACACTTGTCCAGCATGCTGGGAGAGAGGGCCGGTTCTTACAGAGACTGTCTTTGGCCCTCTTTCTGCAAGGACTCACGGTGCCTATCAACTCAGCAGGGAGCTTCTGCAGTTGAAAATGCTGAACCTAAGAAGTTCCTTTTGGTGCTGAAGAATTCAGAATGATTTAAATTCCATTAGTCACCTCATCTGCCTTTCACATCTAAGAAACAGCTACACCAGGCTTACAGCAAACACAGCAGCATGATAGCTCAAGGCTTTTGACCTTCACCTCCAGCCATCACCCTTTCCACTTGCCCTGCTGAAACACTTCCAGGAAGAGCCCATCTGCTCTGTGATAATTTGAAAGACTGGAAGAACCACAGGCATTAGAACGCTACAGTTAATATTCTCCTTAAAACATCAGTGCTAATATGTCTTTGCCTTTGATTAACCCTTTGTTCCAAGTGGCTCATTCCACTATAACATTTTTATCTACGATTTTGAGTATGTCCATGTTAAATATTTTTTCTTCTTCAAAGTGGCTCAAGAGATAACCAGGAATATTCTTCCTACTTCACAAATTCCACATGAGGTGATAGCTTCTGGCAATGAGGTGGGGGAAGAGAGGCAATCAGAACTTCTTGATCCTGCTCCTAACTCTGGCACCGGCATCTTCTGTATGTCTCGTTACTTCCTAGGGCTGCCTCAGTTTCCCCTATGTAACTACCTCACAGAGACACTGTAAGACTGAGCCATCTGACATATATAAAAGACAGAGCTCTTCAGATGTGAGGAGCTAGAAAAGGGCACAGTCACACTGTGACATGATGCCTTTGAGCTTGCTAGTAATCAGGCAATGGTTCAACTAGCAAGAGCCTATTGTAACTGATATCTGAGCCACACTGGAGGATTCTGCTGTATCATCTTTGCAGTGTCTCTCCCCGAATACTTTTGCAGTACATTTCCTTGACCAGGATGTCTGACCTCTACACAAACCCACTTCAATCTTTGTCCATCACATATTGTTGGCCTTGAAACTCAGAGCACCAGGGGTAACAGATATATCCGGAGAGCAGCAGACTGTCAAAGTCAGCAGAATGCAGGCTGTTGCCATGGGAATTCAAGCCCCCCTTTCAAGCATCTGTGCAGCTCAGGGGAATGTGGCCAGCTCCCACTGTGAAAAATCTTTGTAAAAAGTCCCATGGAGAGTTGGTTTTGTATCCCACAATTGCTTTTTGCTCCCCAGCCCAATTATGTATTCTACCAGGAAACGACGGACCACAGCTTGGCTCGGGATGTATGATGTCAAGGTACATTGTCTAACAGATGAGCCTGCAACCAAGGACATGATTTTCTACTACAAAAACTCTGCATGAAAATTTCAGGTCTTTTTTTTTTTTTAATATTGGAAGTGATCCATTTCCACTGCTATGCTACAGGGCGTCACTAGGAGACACCACTCACAAGCATGCTTTGGGGAGATCTGCTCGTCCGAATGTGCAAGAGTTAGGTGCTGGAGGTTGGTTTACATGTCCACTGCATTGAAAGGCTTTTTGGATATTGATAAAGTCACTGTAACAGTTGTGACATCCAACTAAAGAAGCAAAATAAAGGATGGACAAGACTCAGGCGCCTGGCAAAACTAGTCCAAGTGGAAAGCAAGGGCAGAAACTCAGCTGAGCCTCAGCTGAGAGGAAGGCTCTCACTCACCCTGCCGAGCTGCTGCGAGAACCTCACCCCCAAACAGACACGGCTGGGCAGCAGAAAGCCTTCCCGCTGCATCCCTGACCCCAATCCAAACACAAGCATCTCCATGAAATTCCTTCCAGATTACCAGGAACTCATCTCCAGTCTCATTTTCCTTTTCCTCTTTTTCTCCCTGATTGTGAGGCCTTACCCATATGACAGCTTCATTACAGGTGACCTTCAGCACTAGTTTCATTGAAGAAGTGATTTAGAGCTAAATTACTGATCTATTTCTTTCACTCCTCCCTCTCACTGAAGGCAGCAATAGCAGACAAGAGAGGCCCTCGGAAATACAGCGCAATTTGAACACATTATAGAAGGGGAGACAATGAAAAAACTATCATCCACCACAGTCCAATATGAAAGGCCAAACTGTTCTTGGAGTAATGCCAAAACAATTGCAGAGTTTATTCTACAGGTACAGGTGAGTCTGATTAGGCTAGCTAGGAAACAGCACTTAAGAAATTGGTGACTCTGCTGAGAACAGATGGAGACTGCTGGAAAATACAGGGTGCAGGTGGCTGCTGGGAAGACAGGATCATTCTGGCACACAGGCAGAGCAGAAGGGAAATGGCAATATGGACCTTGTGATGGGCTAGGTTAAATCTCGTTGGAACCAGTGTGTGTAGCAGCTGTCTGATTCAGGGAACAGTTATATCTCTCTTTGTTTGGTAGAAGCTGAAGCAATAGAGGTCACTGTCCAAAACACAGACACAGACAAGGCTGAGCACAAGCTATGCCGCAGAGCTGTGAGCTTAACCGAACACTAATGCTGGAGAGGAATTTCTGTGTGTGTGTGAAACAGGGAGAGCGGACAGAGAGAGAGAGGAGAAGATGAAGAATGACCAGAGCTGGAGCAGATCAACAAGAACAAATAGAACAAGCAAGGGGAACCTGATAAAAATCACAGAGAGAGAAATGATATTGGAAAGAGGGGTGATTATTATAGAGTCCTCCCCCTGCTGAGTGGCACTAATAGCCAGAGAGAGAAGCTGAGTAAGAGGGGAAGCAGGAGTAGGGGCGTCCCTGCTCTCACGGGGAAACTCTTTTCAACCATTACAGCATAACATTGATAGGGTACACAGGCAGCAGGCCCTTAAATGAGTGTCCAAATCAGATATCTGAAAAAACGAACCCCCTCGTGAGGCTCTGATTCTCTTTCTTTTCAGTAGCAACATCCCTGTTAGAGAGCAGTTCCCGAGCAAGAGACAAGCACTTATAGAGGAGCACTGCTGAGATCTTGGTTGCCAAGGTGCAGAACTCCTACTGACTTTCTTGGATGCTCAGTCACGGTGGCAAGAGAGCAGCAGCCAGTGACCCCGGGAACAGCTTTGAGATTTGCAGAACTGAATTCTCAGTCTCGGAACTTACACTGCCTCAAATGATCTCTTATATGACAAACACATTTAAAAGAATCTACATGATTCTTAATCCACCTAGGCTTAGGCAGAGAAAGTACAGACACATTGGACCACCCAGGGAACAAAGCTGGTAGCAGCCTGTTTTGCACAACCATTGCAGCACAGCGACTTATCTGTTGAGAAGATCTTCCTTTACAATCAAAAAAATAGGAGGAAGGCCAAGACTGTGAGCAAAGCAATAACAGAAGATCCCAGCAATGAGAGGCTCATGTAGGAGGCGATTGGGTGATCCATGCAGCAAGAAGTGGCTACAGGGAAATAGCAGGAAGCAATTATGTGCTGACACTGAGGCGCTATTTTCAGCTGACATTTATCTCTGCCTTGGAATTCCCAGCTGGAGAGAAGAGGTGACAACAAACAGGAGAAATTTACACTGGCTGCTTTATGCAAATCTAACATTTCTGCACCTGCCAGGTGGGGAGCATTTATTCACCCTCTGGCTGCCTGGCTAAATTGGCAGAAGCAGTGCATCCAAGCAGAACATGGAGAAGGTCAAAGAAGTATGGCTCATGACTGTAATTTCAGGAACTGTTACAGGCATTACAGTTTTCATGTGGCAGTTGAGAGGGATATATTCCACGCAAATGAACTGGCAGAAGCACATGTGTATGTACCAGCGTATTGCTCAAACAGAACCTAAGCAAATCCCTTTAACTTGAGTAGCAAGGGTGACTCATTTTGGACCAGGCAGATCTAAGCTCAGTCTCCTTTGTCACAATGACATTTCAAGATGCAAAGATGTGAAGCCAAGCAGTAACTGTGAGATGCCCCAGTTTGCATGTGGATTTGTCACAATTTTAAGTAAAACATAGCACTTACATACACGCTATCAAATTAACCTGATCATACCGACCTCTAACAACTGAAAACATAAATTCCTGCCATCTTAGAATGAGACTGCCATTTTTTTGTATGCTAAATAATATCTCTTGGCATTTACAGTTATATTCAGCTTTTAACATAACAAAGACTCTTTTTGTCCACGTAAATGAAACACAGTCACCTCTTAGGTAGAAAACAGCACAACACCCCTGGTTCATGGTAGAAAACACTAGGAAAAAAATGAAGACTAAAACATCTGGATAAAGGCTAAAAGCATAGGGAAAACTTTAGATGGGTTGCAGGTGTCATTGCACCATATTGAAACATAGTTGTGACACAAGAAATTAAAAATTACTCTCTAAAAATAAAAATACCATGAGAGCTCTGATGTCTTCCAGGTCAAGAAGGCAGTTGCGCAGCCCTGCTAACAGCGTGCAGCAGCTGCACTAGCTGCCTTCAAGAGCCATTAGGCATTGCTTCAGCCCAGGTACGAAGGAAAATGTTAGATTTTCCAGCTCAATTCATACTAGCCCACCTGCCGTCCCCCTAATTGCCACTGGCATGAGCACTCGTACAGTTAGCCCAAAGCCTGAGTTTTCAAACATGACTAACAATTCAGGATCCTACTGAAAAGTGCCTTTGAGAGGCTTGTTTCTAAAAAGTGCTCGGATCTTCCTGCCTCTTTATGGTTCTAGTGTCTGGGCAACCAAGATCACTAAATACATACATAGTGCTTGGCATTAATATAAGCAAGTGGGCTGCTGTCAGCCAGCAGCATCTTCTCTACTGTGTTTTCTGGAATTTCTTTAAGTCTATGGCATTCAAAATCATCAGTCAGGCACTTCATAATCATCAGACTGGCTTATCAAACAGGATACTCTTATAAATAATAAATAAGGGCTCTTTCCCTTTCCCAGTTCTGAGGCTTTAGGTGGCACCTGAGTCACATGTTCAAGCTTTTCACTGCAACTGTGAAAGAGGAATAGATTTCTGAACAAAAAAAATATCTTGTTGCATCTTGTGCTTCTAGGATCTCCCAGGTTGAAAAAAAGATCAAATAATGTTAAACTCACAGTAAATATCATGGAAATGGGCAACACTTCAGCAAAATCATTGGTTCCACAAGTGATGCACCTACCGTTTTGCAACAATAGGAACAAACCACTGGGTGTCAGACTTCAGGGCCTAGTGGGGACAAAACTGGCAGGCCTCCAGCATTGTCTCCTCCAAAGTCCAGGTTTCCTTCAGCATCTTTCATACAGCTCAGTTTTGCTTAGCCTGCAAGAACTGACAAGATCACAGCCTGAGGTGAACTGGCTGCAAGGCATGCCAGGGGCCATATGTCCGAACCCAGCACGCCCTCACTGCTCCTACCCTGCATTTCTATTTGGCTGTTTTTGTGCAAGAAGAGAAGAAAGATTTATGAAGGGTCAGAGAAAAAAGGCAAAGAAAAATCCCATAGGATAAAAGAGATGAGAAATTCAAGGTAATTTTAAAGCAGTTAGTGAAGTCAAGAGCTCAAGCTGACCTGAAGTCACAGCAGTGAGAAAGCAAATGGACTTCTGAGGACTTAGACTGCAATTTTCAAAGCCTTTTCAATAACTTGGATGCTCATTTCCCATTCATTTTACTGGGTGCTTGCCATCAAAATCCTGTGGGCAGCTCTGATTCTGGAGATCTGAATTCTGAAAAGAGGATCTAGACTTCACTTTATTTTTTTATCATTTCATCATTTTTATCATTTTCATCATTTTTTTTCACCTGAAGGGTGAAAAGTTGTAGGTTTCAGAGGAATCACTGCAGGGCATAAAAGGGAGTTACAAAGAGACTCCAGAAGAGCAGAAGGGCTGCTAATATTCGTAATCTTGTGGCTTTACTGTTTCCCTAGCTTTCCTAGCTTTTTACCATGATGGTTCCTTAAAATGTGTAGGGTTAGAACATATTTCCCCTAAGTTACCAGAGTCACCGCAGCATTACACAGAAGAACATGTAGCTTATGCTGTTCTAGGAATTTCCATCCCATCCCTTTCCACACGGTTATTTCATTACCTGACAATGCCTCTGTCTGCTCTGAGTGTGAGGCTCTGAGGGCAGTAGCCAGCTTCAGACACACTGCACAGGACAGAATGGCAGCTCCACCATGGGACTACAGGCTGAGAACTGTCTGTCACAGAAATCCATATTGTTTTGTAAAAGGTTTTTCATATTTCACAGGCCCGTGGGCTTCTTCCATCCCAAATCCTGATACCACCAGGAGCCCACCCATATGAGCCACATGGGAAGTTTCCCTTTCCAGGAGGAAATAGCAATACTGTAAAACAGTCTCTTCTGCTTTCCAGCTCTCATGAGCTCCAGGTTGAAAGAACTTGGGGCTGCAGCTCTGTCAGACTATTGAATACCTAGCAGGTAAAGAAAGCAATAAATGGAAGCAACTGATAGCAGCAGGTAGCTCCAATAAGTTCCTTAATCAATACAATTTATAGCAGAGACAGCTCCAAACACAGAAGCAGGAGAGCCCAGCTTAATGTTTTTATAACCTTTCTCATTTCTTTTTGTTTATTTTGTCTTTCTTACTTCTTTCAGCAGTGTCCTTTGAGAATTAATTTCTCCATGGACATAACAAGCTCCTGTTTCATTCACCATTATCTTACAGACTCCTTGTAAATTGAATTACCTGGATGGCAAAGGGGAACTGCCCAAGTTCTCCAGGACAGAGCGGAGCTCAGACACACAACTTTGTTCCCAGAAGAAAGTAATTTAATATTTTTCTGTTACTGGATTTAAAGCAAGGATAAATTAGTGGAAAGCAAATCAAAAAGACCCTTCCCCCCCCCCAAAAAAAAAGAAGAGAGAGAGGAAATGGCTATTAAAACAAAGAGTTTTCATTAATAACTGGTTCCTTAATCTTATGTTTGTGGAGAAGGGAGGATGACTTTAGGATTTACAAAGTCAGGGGTATATTCATGGATTTCTCATGCATTACCTGTGTAGCTTTTCAGGCCTCAATTTCCCCACTGTTAAGGCAGGGATAAAACAAATTAACTGTCCACAAGGAGGGAATGATATACCTCATGCACATTGAGATCATGAGACAGAAAGTACAACTGTAGAAAAAGTATTCATTATTTAAAGATACATTTTCTCTTTTCTAAGAAACACCACTTGCAACTGTTCTGAGCGGTGAGGTAAAATAGGTCCACAATAAACCAGACAGTTATGGCCTTCTGACAATGACTAAAGAGGGCATTGCGAGAGATGTGAGACCTTCCCAAGTCTACCTGATGGATCCAAGTTTAAACAGTTTACTGCTCAGACCTAAATGTTTCAGATGACTACGCCAAGGACCCTTCAGACATCCTGCCAATCTTTTTATTGCATGGATATGCCCTCATAGTATTTCACTATCTCTTCTGATAACTTCAGTATCTCTTCTGTCATGGTTTCTGTGTATGTGTTTTTGTTAACAAAAATGGTAGGAGGAGCCCTGAGGAGACAGATCTGAAGGGCGGACAGGTTGGCAAAGGCAGCTCCAGATGTTAACATAAGGGATTTCTAATGTTTTTGTACAGACAGATCAGGATGCAGTAAGGAATCTACTGACTTTTTTCCCCATGGCACAGCACAAAACAAATTAGCATGCAGTCCCCAAAGCACAAGTGTTGCATGTTGGATCCCCTACCTACAACCCACTGGGATATCAGGAGATTCTTTTTCATATCCTTCCTCATCTTCGTCATTTATAGAGGTGCAGAATCGTTCTCCTTCTCAGCAACTTCTGCCTCCCAGTATGATCCCCCTGGAAAAAGATCAACATCAAATTGGTTACATGGAGAAAGTGGATGCAAAGCAATTTTCTCTGTATCAAGAGCATTTTTCTTCTTCCTTGTTAGCTGGAATGGGAAATGGAGGAGCTGATTTTCGTTTCTTTCAAAACCTTTCCTAGAAACTTTATCAACAAACAATACACAGGTAAAAAAACATATTTTAACCCAAAAATCTCTGTTTTGGTAAATATAAACAGCTGATAATGACTGCAAATAACCAGACCTAGAATGATCAGGCTAGAGAATCACGAGAAGTCTCAATTACCAACATCCTTCAGAAAAGCTTTAATTAAATAAAGGCAGTGGGAAAAAATGCTTTTCAGCAAAATGCTAAAAACACTGAGAAAAGAGGGTCGGTGAAATTCTTGGTAGAAAGAATAAACCTCGGTAGAAAGTCTGTTCGATGGCGGATATCTAATTCTGCTCCAGTGACTCAGGAGACTCAGACATTCTTCCAAGCTGCTAGTTGGTTTTCCAGAATTATTACATAAGCTTTTCCCTCTTAAAGAAACCTTTTACTACATATGCTAGTTCAGGAAAAAAAATTGTCAAGGCTTCAGGCAGTTCTGATTGAGAAACCTAAAACAAGGGCATTAGAATTTAAGGTATCCTATTAGAAATTATCACTTGCCCTCATTTGTAGCCTGGGAAACAGCAAGAAGGCAAACACTAGAAAGCTTGATTCCCTACTCCTGCAGCACATAGGTACAGTTGTAGTTAGGCAATTGCTTGTCAAGCTGTTTCAGATGGAGTCACCTCAGTCTTTCTCCTCTGAGAACTATAGTAGCAATGGCCTCCTCAAGCTCACTGTGAAGAGGCTTTCTTTGTGGAGGGGTCAAGTTTCATAGGATAGGACTCCCTAAGGGGAGAAGTTCTCTCATTTCAGTGAGGACCCCGCAGAGGAGTTAAAATTCTCCCATATCTGAAGATTCAGACCAGCAGGGCCTAGGTGCACTAAAAGTCCCCTTGAAAAACTCTTAGGAGGATCCTGAGAAACATTTGAGCCTGCTCCTGAACCATGAGCAGGGAGATTCAGCTTTTTCCCTGGGAGCAGTGCAGAAGTGCTATGCCCCTGGAGAGCTCCAGATGGTCCCGGAGCCCTGCTGGGGAACGTCTATATTTCATGCTGCACATCAAAACAGGACTCCTCAAGCAACCTCCGACTGCAGCAATGCCAGGCAGAGATACTTTATCAGGAAGACGATTTCCCTTTCTTTTTAAGTCATTTTAAGTGAATGAATAATTCATCCTGAATGACTTTGAGCTGAGGCGACTCTCCATGTTACCACCTGATTATATGTTCCATAAAAAGAGATGACAGCAATTTATCTCTTTTCTCTTGCCGGGTGGGCTGGTGGGGGGATAAATATGCTGCCACCAAACCGGAGTGATGAATCATCTCTCGGAGCAACCAAAGACACTTTTACTGATTTGGCATTTAGTGCTTCCCACCGGGAGCGGTAAGGATAGGGACATCAGTGTAACCCTTCAGGAAATGACAGAAAAGCAGGGGCAGTGGAGGGCTCTGTTCATCCCCACAAGACTACTTGTTGGTGAATAACCAGCAGAGACATCTGAGCATAAGAGTCTATCTGCTGAAAGCGGTAAAGCCTGTGAAGACCAAGTGCCCACACAGCTGTCTGGTGCTAAGGAAAGCAGCTCTTAAGTCTCTACCCTGTTTTATTATTGATTGAACAATGAGGTTAGGCTGGAGGAGAGGAGCTCAGTTAGACATTTCCCAGAATCATGCTTCCTTCCCCTGGGGCACCTGTATAACAAGCTGCATAGCACATGCCAAGCTAAGACAGTTCAGCCGGGAATTGGGAGTGGAAATCTCTGCTAGGAGTTAAAGCGCAGGCTTGCTTAAAGGAGACAGAGATCTACAGGTGAGTGTGGCTCCGGCTACAGGGTCAGCCTGCTCTGCTCCCTTACCCATGCCCAGTTAGGCCATCCTAGGCTTCTCCCAAGAGGGGTCATCAGCTGTGCCAACACAGGGCTTTTTGATGATCTGAAATCACCAAGCATGAATCGGTTATGCCAAGTCTGAGAAGTGACTGCTTACTTTCCTAAACAACTTGATGCCCTGCTACTGCTGCAATCCTTTATGGTATATCTCTTATGTTTGTGGGCATATAGATAGCTGCTGGCAAGCTAACCAAGCCCCAGGCAGCCAAGTACCCAATCATCTTGCCCACAGATAACATATCCTGCCTTCTTCCCTTTGCTGCCATCCCTCTGCATGTACTCCCAGCTCTGCCCTCAAGAGCACCGATGCTTCTTGCCACACCAGAAGTCTTCTGCAGCCCAGACAGATGCACCCACAAGCACAGGAGCAAATGAAACATTTCCTTGTGCCTATACTGTGCTGTGCACATCCACAGCCCCGGTGTCTTCACCTGCACACTTTGTTCTGCTACCTCTGTCCTTCCCACTGCTCCCAGCCTGCAAGGGGCTGATACAGCATGTAAATGTGTTACAAAGACACATCCTCCCCGCCCCTGTGCTGGCTGAGGGGAACATAAAACACAGCGAAGATTGCTGCTATTTTATTATTTATGAAGCTTTGGTTATTTCATGTATAAATAATCCATGACTGCAAAGTGTTGCTGGTGCTCTAATTGAATATTCATGAGGCATTTTTGTTGAGAATTTTCACCACCATTTCAAACCCAGGCACAAAAATAAAAATCATCAAAATAAAAATTTCATTTGTCATTTCATAGTTTCAGCCTCTGAGAAACAAAATCTCTCCCTCTCTCCTTGAGTGCTTGCGGGGATGGGGGGGTAAAACAAAATGGTAGGGTTAATCTGGGAGGCAGGTTTGCGATGCATCGGGAAGAAGCAGGCACGTCCTGCATATAGCTCTGCTTGCTGTCTCTTAGCATTGTCAGGATGCTTCATGTGTGGATGTCTGCTATCTGCAAGGAGCACATGCAAATTGCCCCTCTCCCTCCTAGAGATGTTTCTCTTTTCAGGTTTAATCACCGCTAGGACCTTGGCAGAGGAGCACCCAGGTGGGATGGCTCCGCACGCAGACGGAAGCAGGCTGCTGCCACCCTGTGGAAAAGGGTGGTCCCCAGCCGTCGGGGACCACTGGCGTCCACGAAGCTACAGCCAGTAGGTGCTTAAGGAGATTTGTGAGGCTGTCATTCCCCTGATGAAACCAAGAGGTGTTAAATTGGGGAATATCCTTGAAATCATTGTGGGATTTGAAGGGATGAGGTTCAGAGGCGTTTCAGGTTAGATTGATGGTGCTCCTGCCATACCCGCGGTGGAGGGGGGGTACGTGCATGGAGGGGATGGAATACCACTGCTGCACGGGCTTTCAAGGACAACTGTGGCAAATTCATGGACACCTGCAAAGAACAAGCGTCTCTTGCATCCCGGGATAGTCTAACGTCCTTTTTACAGAGTTAGAAATAAAAATGCAGCACACCACTCTTTCTACTGCCTCACAGTCTCACTGCCAGCACCTGCTAGCCACCACAGCTGGCGGAATGCTAATCCTGCAAAAACACCACCAAGCAACCAGACCCTTTCCACACCTCAGACTCCCGGGTTGGAAAAAGAAACTCTCCCTAAAAATGGGGAGCACCAGTAGCATCTCTGAATGTTTCAGCCTCCTCACAGGCTCCGCTCCTCCCCAAAGGAGGCTGGCTGGAACTCCAGATGGAGCTGCAAGCCACACTGGAGCTTGCGGACTTTACAGAAGGGCAGCTTCACCAAGGAGCTGGTGAGTCACTGCAGGCATAGAGCGAGCTGCAAGGAGAGAGAGGAAACTTGCTTTGCTCGGGAGTCTGACAGACCAACTGGAATTTCTGCTGAGTGAAAATCTCTCAAACAAATTGAAGCACCCAAGCAGCTGGCCCAACACAGAGTCGGTGATGTCATATGTTGCACTTACCTGCTGTTTGGCCCTGAGGTGTTTTTGCTTGCAATTTCAGAAAGCATATTCCCAAAAGGTGTATTTTAACACAGTAATGTCTGCAAAGTTTTTAAGTCTTTTTCACTCATGCAGTACATTTCTTTGTATTTTTACTTTTCTAATGGTGCCTGCAAATTGTTGTGGCTATGTGCTTTCTATGCAGACACCTTAAGCTCACAGAAGGCAAAGCCAGGGGATTGACAAAGAACCTCCTCACTCACCACAAGTTAAATCTCTGATGAGGATGAAGCCTGAATCAATAACTTTGCTCTTGCTCCATACCACCCTGGCCAAACACTGCTTGGCTCATTTGATCTAACAAGAGCTCAGCACAGATGAAACAAGCTACAGTCTCCCTGAAACAGGGTAAGCAGAAACTATCTGTCACTCAAAGTCCTGTGTCCTGTCCTGGGGAAATGGACTCAGCCTCAGGAAGGTCTAACAGGACAAGGGATGCTGCAGGCACAGATGTGTTCCTCTTTCAGAAAGCTCATCTGTCACCTACTTGTGCTAAGACTCTGCCAGGAGACAAAAAGCCATGGGGTATTTTCCCTTGTTTAAGGATGTTGGGCTTGTGCTAAAACTGCCCAAAAGCAGGGTCCAGGCGCAAGGCAGACTTCAGAAATGAGCCCTACACGGGACAAGGTCCCCATCATCACCTCAGTGCTGGCCATCCCGTCTGGTAGCATCCATGGCACATGGCTGAAGTAGTGATGCTGTCCGAGTGTCTCTTCCCCCTGCCATGCTGCCTTCCCACACCGCAGCTCCACTTGCCTGCATGGCTGAGATCCTCCTTCTCTTGTCCCAAGCTCTTTCTTCACTGTGTCCTTCAGCTCCTTCTGTTCTACCTCAAAAATGGCAAGGGAGGACAAACCAAAGGAAAGCAGCACTACTGCAGTTCTTCCCTTTCTCCCCCTTCTATCCACATCTTCTGACCCTGCCTGTGAGCAGGCTCTGCAGTTGCATGCATAACGCATCCCTTCTGCCTCCGTATCACCCAGTGTCCCAGTTCTCCCCTACCAGTTCTTTAGATCACAGCTCCTTCCTTTTTCAGTTCTGTGAAGCACTGTGCATATATGCAGAAAAATGAAAGAGCAATAAGAGAGATGACATATTCCCAGCCCCTCTAACCCAGCCTCCTCAAACCCAAAGAGGGGCAGATGAGAGACGGGCAGTCAGATCTAAGATCTGCATCCACCCCACCCTGTCACTGTCTGCGTGCCCCTATGTCGCATCAGCACAACACAGATGGGGCCAGAGCTCTCAGAGTGCCTCGCCTTCCAGAGTGATTTATGGGCCTTGTCAATCCAGCAGACTGAACCATAGAGACAGCTGGAGCGT
Source organism: Dromaius novaehollandiae (assembly GCF_036370855.1). Classification (NCBI taxonomy): domain Eukaryota; kingdom Metazoa; phylum Chordata; class Aves; order Casuariiformes; family Dromaiidae; genus Dromaius; species Dromaius novaehollandiae. The sequence continues at coordinate 6,638,828 of NC_088121.1, read as the reverse complement.
GCAGCAAAGAGAGAGCAATCCATCACCACTGGGTGGGAGTCACCCAGGAATCCATCAAGAGCTTCATCATGGTGACATCTTTGCAGAGGCAGAAAGAGAAACAAAAGAAAAAGATGGAAACAGAGAGAGCAAGCCAAGAGTGGAAAATCCACTTGGGATTCCTCAGACCTTCAGAGTCACGGAAGTAAAACAAGACGACAGACACTGAAAAATACTTTTGGTGATTGCAGTGACTCAGGTGGACCTGCTTTAAAGCCACAAATTACAATGTCTCACACAGCAGAGCAAGGCTCTAACTCAGCCATACCAACAGCAATCAGAAATGTCTTTTGCCAGCTACAGAGTTCTGAGGTAGATATTAATCAGCTCCAGGTATGACAACTGGATGATTTTGATAGCAAGGGCATTTATTATTAGGGAGCTGCTAATGACAGAAGAAACCAGCCCGAGCTGCCTTTATTCCAGGCTCTCCACTATAGAGAAGAAAGATGGTGCCCTGTACTTGAAGAAACATGAAGAAAGCTGCATCATTTCACTATATGGCACCGGAGTTTGTATTCTAACCTAATGCTGACTCCTCAGCTGGAGCGAAGCTGCTCCCCCAACAAGTGCAGCTCCCCCCCCGCCCCCCTATCCCCAGAGCAACACGGATGTAGGCATGCACCTAGTCACAAGAACACACAAGATACTTACACAAGGCCCATATACACCTCCAAGTCCAGAAAAAGGCATGTACAACAGCTTGCCCCACACAAGCTACAGGAACACAGACCCAGAGACATAGGCCTATGTGGAATCTACAAGCATGGCAGGAACGCAGAAAGATGTACAGAGACAAACACTCCCCTATGCAGTGCCCTGACTGGCACAAGAGTGCGCATTGTCTTTCTTTGATCTACAATTCAGCAAAAAGACGTGTCAGGTTCCCCAGCAAAAGAACTTCTCTCCATCTCCAAACTCCATAAGAAAACAAGAGAATGTGATTTCTCCCAAACTTGCTTTAAACACCAGGAAGGGAGGTAAAGAAAAGAAATGAGCACCTGTTCTTGGAGAAAATAAAAGCAATTCACCTCTGAATAGGGAGCAGTAGAACAGAGCAAATTATTTCCTTTTGCTCCAGAGACAGATGCTGTTTTGAGTCATGCTGATTACAGGCTAAGCATGTGCTCCCAAAGCTGAGGAAAGGTGGAGGATGTGTTGGGACCTCTCGGAAGAACGTAAATCAGCTGAAAATCTGGCAAAGAAAAATAATCTAGTGAACAAAAGGATTTAGAAGTCAGAAGTAAGAGGAAAACATGCAGCTGGGCATCACAAGGTGGATGGGACACAAGCAGGAGTAGGTGCAAGGAGATGGGGGTGCATCTCTGTGGAAGGAAAGCAGAGGGGTGCACAAGCTGCAGCAGCAGGAAAGACTGCACGAGAGGCTGAGGGTGGGAACACTCAGACTGCAGAACAAGTACCTGGGACTGTGAATGAGGGGTTAGAGATGTTCTGACACAGTTTTATTTCCAATACGTGTGTCCTTTGTAGTCCTTTCCTTGCCTCCAGGAGAGCCTCCCCCCGCTCAGACACCCATGCTGACAGTATGCATCCACCCGCCCTGAGGTGTCATGAGAATACGGGGACTGTATAATTTGCAGCATCACAGGAACTGATTTTGCAGCACAAGGCAGGACTGAGCTGTACCTAGCTTACCTTCAGCGGATTCTCTGGTGCCATCTGAGTCACGAAGACTATGCGGGGCCATTCGAGTTTATGGTCCTTTTATCTCTCTGACCGAGAGATCATATGCTGCTTCCCCCAGAAGAATAAAGAAGCCTCATACATTACACATTCCCCAAAGGACTTAATTCCCCTTAATCTAAGGGGAGGATTTGCCTCCAGTCTCCAGCCCTTTTATTATCCATTTGTTGCTCCATCTGCAGCACAGATCATAAAGGAATTTTTTATTTTTTAAGCCAACCTTTGCTTGGGCCTCATTAAGCTCTTACACAAAGTCCCAGGCTGCTCACAGCTCTGAGAAATAGAATGAGACAGAGGCACTCAAGCCTGGTTGGCTTGTCCTCCCTTACAACAGTGTACAGCAAGGGCAGGGGGATGTCTGGCTCATATCCAGGAAAACAAAAAGATAGGTCAAAAGAAACTCATCACTGACACTTACCCTTCCCTCAGATCCATGCTTGCCCTGAAACGTGAAGTTCTGACAAACAAGAATGGTTCTGGTCTGGTGAATTATTGTTAGTCATACTGTGGGAGCAGCAGGGCCATCGAGCCAAGACTCCTCTGTGCTACGCAAGGTGCAAAAAGGTACCAAAGATATCACGCTTGTCCCAGAGAGCACATGCAGTGTCCTCAGCTTGTTTTACAGACGGGAGGCATGTGTAGCCTACTACAGTCATGGGCTGTGGCTACCGAATTCTGCTCCTGACTCTTTCACTGATCCACAGCCTGGCCTTGAGCATATTTCTTTGCTGGTCTTTGCTTTTGCTTCCTCATCTGAAAACTTCAGCCTTATAATTCAATATAGTGAATTATTTTAAAGGAGCCAGGTGTGATAACGGTACAACTCACCATGCAATAGGGATTCTAGAGGGTTGAACAAGATACACTCAGCTTTCGTTACAGCTGTGTGCTAGCAAGAGGGAATATTATATCTGGGTACCATCCATCCCTTGGGTGCAGTTGCCCTGACTCCTTTACCAGCTGTATGCATACATATATACATATTTTGTTGCCCCTGAAGTGCTGCAGTTGCTGATTTTCTCCCCTTGCTGTTCTCCTCACTGGGCTAGAAACTGGAACTGTACTGAAAATAATTTCCTTTCATTTTAAATAAATAATAATTTAACAATGCATGCTGCTGAATTCATTCTTGCATCAAAGGGGAGATGATTACACTTCCCAGTCCAGAAAGACAGAGAGGAGGAGAAGACACAGCTTTATAATTAAATTTGCTTTTCCTCCTTTCATTGTGCATCTCATTAAAAAGAAAAAATACACAGAGCCTTGTTTCTCAGCCCCAGGAAAAAGGAAAAACTCTCTTGCTTGTCTCTTCATGCTACTTCCATTGGACCACATGAACACCATATGCAAGGGACCGTTTCAGTTCTGTGTGGTGCCCAGCATGGCAGTAAAAAGCAGAGCCCTTTCAATTGCTGTCCAGAGAGAGAGCAGAGAGCTGAAATCCTGCGAAGCTGCTAGGCACTTTCTTTGCTATTTCACACACATGCTATTATGGCATTACTCACCTGTGGTAGAGCCGAAGTGCCAGAGCAGAGGGCTCTGCAGAGATGGTGATCAATATGCTTAGAATTATCAGCAAGTCACCTGCTAGCTCTTCTAACATGGTAGTTGCTCTCCCTGCCTCCTTGCTGTCAGTTTTACATCCCAGGCTGATAGGAAGCTCCCCAAACACAGCACCTCGAGTATAAGTGACCTTGACACTAACCCCATTGGACTGTGACCTCTCTAAACCCAGGCGCTGAGACCCAGGTAAGGTACTAGCAGAGTTGTATGAGCATCCTTGCAGCTCTGACCAACCTCCCCAAGTCCTGACCCAGTGTGCGCTGGGGTAGAGATTACTCACCTTTGGAGAAACTTGCCACGCAGGGAACAGCATGAAACGCTCTCATTCAATCAATGCAAACAAGCACTTAGCAATTCTCTCCATATTGAGTCTACAGGCACAGCCATCTTTCTCTGTGGAAAAACAAATGATTCTGTATAAGGAGATTTTACTGAGTATATAGAAATTTTCCTTTATAAAAGAAAAGCTGCTGAAGCTACTGTACTTAGATATTGCCCAGGTTAACCCCCTCAGAACAACCTTTGATCTCCATTCAGGGCAATCTCTTTGTCATAGCCTAAGCGCAGCATAGACTTAGATTCTGTGCACTACATCCACACTTGCTTTAATCCCATGGATGGCCTCCCCCTGAGCTTGAAGGGAGCTCACTTTCAGCAGGGACCTTGGTCCAAGAACCTTCTGAATTCTACGAATTTCTCTTCCCCTGCCCCTTCTCCCTTCGTACAGGGCGTTCTTCTCTCTGCACCTTTACTACTTAGTATGGCAGAAGGAGAGGAGGAAATCACCTTCAGCCCTCCTTGCCACCTGCATCCCAATTGCTCCAGAGGGATTGGACTGCATCCCAAATTGTTCATTTGCAGTGGATCTGGGGCAGAGGGAGGACACGCTGACCGTGACATGTCTCAGTGGATAAGACTCCAGATCAGCTAGCTTCTGGAAACCTTTCTGTCCTGGTTACTGTAGCTAGGGCTGTCCAGGGCTGAACATTCTCCTTCACACAGCCCCACAATTTATCTGCCAATCTGCAGTACGGCTACTAAAAAAACCCCAACAAACAAACAAACAAACAAACAACCCCTCCCCAACAAAATTAAAGCAGAGGGAAATAATAAAAAATACCAAAGGGACATTACTGTGCATTATAAAATAATGAAATCATTTTTTCAATTTGTTTCTGCCCCAGATAGTGGCAGTGATCAGCACTTTACAGAAGACGCTTCTTCCACATCCTGGCATATGTTATTACCGTTATTAATAGCAAGGCATTCCTGGGGGCAGCGCTCTGTGCAAGCACATTTATTTCCCTCACAGCCCTGTCACCCCCTCGCTGGTGCTCCAGCTCCCTACAGCACATCCCACCATGAGGAACGGGAGGCAGACGGAAAGTGAGGCACTGCTCTGCCATCCTCCAGGCACAGCCCAGCCTCGTTCTATCACCCAGGATGTGCCCGACGTTAGATTTTTATCATCGTAAGTGCATTACCTGTGCCTCGTACCACTGTTATTTCCTGTTCCTTTCTACTGAAACAAGATTGCCATTAAGAAAGAGAAATACCTGAGCATTATCTCCTCTGCTCTGAGCCAGCAGTAATGGGAGTCAACAACAACTTGCTGCTCAGCAACGAAGCAAACTTTCTCCCAGTTTCTTTTTTATTTCCAAATGCTGGTTCATACCTCCTGCTCCCTGAAGGGGACTTGACAGTATTCTGGGCATTTCCTTACACGCCCCTTTCATGGGACCATGGCTATTTCTCAGGAGGGCTGCAATACACAGGTACGTGCTCGAGTGCTACTCTTACCACTACACCAGCCTCAGGTTCCTGATCACTCCCTCACAGCAAGCCTTAGCATTCAGACACATGAGCAAGTAATGAGCTGGAGCTTCACAAGGTAACATGCAGAAACAGAGCTAGAATAACCACCAATCATGCCTGTAAAGGTGAGGTAAAATGGAAAAGCAAAGCTCTCAGAGAAAGAGGCTTCAATGAACAGACGTGGCCTCACACACTGCAGCGGCAGCCACACATAAACTCACCCAGGCACAGGAAATTCATTGTGGATCTAAAGCTTCTGAGAACTCCATGTTTTCATGGCAAGTCTCAGGCTATTCCCAAAGGTGTTTCTTTGCAGCTGGATCTCTAGGTTTTCTTAACTAGGACAGGACTTAGCTGTCTGTTCACTGGGTGACCTGGCCATCTAACGCTCAGAGCAGTGCCCTGGGACCCAGGTGCTTTGCTCTGAAAACTGGTGTGCTCTGCTGACCAAGAGCAAGCCACTGCATGCCTCTGTTTCTGAACTTGCCCACCGTCTATCTTGCCTATCTCAACTGCTGGCTCTCTGGAGAAATGACAATGTATCCTAGACCTAGAGGAGACAGTTTCCTAGGCTTCCCAACAGCAAGAAAGCAGACTGAACTGAGTTTTATGGGAAAGCTCCAGAACAACCACTTCTGATGCTCTATTCTAGACCACAATTTCTCTCTCCTAGCCCCACGAACTTGGCCGTAGGCTTTTCTGTTGCTTCAAATACTGGCATTCAGTGAGAAACAGTCATAACGAACAGCCAGAAAGAGCTTAGTACCACCCTGTAGTTGGGTCCAAAGAATCTCACCGGATGCTAGCTTAGAAGTGGTTTTCACGTAGGGAGAAACCAGCCTCTGCACCAGCTAGCAGAACAGAACAAAAGGTGTCAGGAGCAGAGAGGCTTCAAGGTGCAGCTCTCCTGGTGGGACCATCCTGCCACGGACAGTGGTGGGAAGCTGGAAGGCCACCAGGACCCAGCTCTAACCAGGGCTCCAATAAAACTACAAGGGGTGGATAAAACTACAAGGAGGATGTGACATGGAAGCAAGAGCAAGGCTTCCAGCAATTATGACCAAAAGGAAACATTCTGGTCATTAAGGAACGCCCTGCATAATACAGGCTCCCACCTAACACACGCTAGAAAACAGACCACCTGATACCTGTGACAAGCCCTGCCACCGAAGCTCTCGTACAACTTTTGGAAAGATGCCCAACCTTGATTCAAAGACTTCTGTTAACAGACAATCCACCACAACCCAAGGCAAGCTGTTCCCACACTTAATTATTGCATGTTATTTTAAAATTTTACATGTTATTTCTAGTCCGAGTCGGACTAGACACACTTCCAGCCATGCAGCTTCCAGGCACTGGATCTCACCGTTGCCACTGTCTGCTAGATTAATGAGCCTTCTATTATCAGAAATCTTTTCCTTGTACTTAAAAACTGTGATCAAGTCACCTCTTTAACTTCCTTTGTACAAACCAGAGGCAACTTCTTGGCACTGTCACATTTCACAGAATTGTATAAGGATAAATATGCTGAAGTTGTGATTCTACAACGATGGAAAACAGATTTTCCAGAAGCACAGTCATTATTCAGAGCTGTTCACTGAAATTAGCTGCACTGGACATAAAATTTTGACAAAAAGTCACTGGCTTGAGCAGCTATTCCTTTGCAATTGGCCACCTGAGTCAGATAGAACAGTTTCAGTTGAAAAGCACAGAAGGGTGTAAATGTTCATGCTGATCCCTCTGCGTGCTTGAGCATGCAACTGCAGACCACTTCTCAGAAACTCTGTGTCAGCAAAATGCACCTGTTTAAATATTTGTGGAAAAAAGTACCAGGGACAAACTCATAGCCAAGTTTTTCACAACATTCTTCTGCTTCTAACAGGAGGGACAATATGATTTTGGCAGAGTGTGCAGACAGACTCAGTGCCCACCACAGGCTCCATATTTTCAAAAAAGCTCAAAGCTCAGCACCTGAGCGAATCCAGGCTGCTCTTTTGAAAACCAGCCATTAGTGAGTTAGCTGAAATCATGTGGCTTAATCATAGTGATTGTTTGCAATATGCAGCACGATATCCCAGTTCTTTGGTTGGTATCACAGCTTTCATCTTATTATTCACGTTTTCCCCTTGACTTCCTTTCGCAATGTGGCTACTTCTCTTCTCCTTCCTATGAGAGCTCATAAAGCAGCATTACGGGAGAAGATCTGAAATACATTAATAAACATAGCAATGCTACTGAACCAGAAGAATCAGAATTAACTCAGTTTGGTTCTTGCCTGCCCAGTGCTCAGTCCCAGCTTTCTTATTCACCACACAAGCATATTTCTCTCAGCTTGAAATTAGCATTTCTTTTAAATGTTTTCATGCTCTAAAATTGTTCCTAAATGTGCATATTAGCTGGTGAAACACCTTACTTTAGTTACTCCACACAAGCTAACATTCATCTCAACAATAGCCTAATATACTTAATATGCCTTCTCCTCACTTCTCAGGGTGTAAAACCCAGAGGCACTAATGAAACCAACACACTGACTCTTCACCTGGAACTAGAGCGCTCAGGGCATCAAAGACTGGAAGAAAGACTACATTTTTATTGTAGGAGCACAGTCATGCAAGAGACCAAAAGCTGTGCAAGTTTAGCAAGGCCTCTATGTCCATACTCTTCTCAGGGGCACAAAAGGCACTATAGCACTTTGCTAGGAAAAGGTATGCCGTGGTGGAGAGATGCTGATTCAATACAGCTTTCCATGCCAAACAATGTTTGGAGGGACAACTGTGAAAATAATATTTGTTTGATCTGAAAAAAGCGAGCTGAAAAAAGCAGTGCTTTGTGGAAAATTTTGAATATAACTACACTAAAAAAATGCCGAGTCTGTCATGCTGGGCCTCACTTGATGACCATTCTGGAGACTCTTAATAGACTTTGCTATTAGTCATGGAGCTGAACAGGGCAACAACTCGGGCCTCCAGGACACTTCTGATGGTGACAGAGCAGGTCACCCTCACTGTGCTAGGAGGAAGACAATGCTCCCACCTCTGCCCAGGCTCCTGGCGAGTGCAGTGCTTGCTCTGACTATTGGCAGGAATTCAGTGCTGCTACAGTTAAATCATCCACAAAAGCAACACAAGCTGCACTAGCAGACACTTTTGCAGATGCCAGTAGTGTCTGCACAGAATAAAAGGAATGGAGTCGGGGGAAGGAAGATCTTCACATGACTATGTCCGTTCAGGTGTCTTCATACCCCTCACTAGCATGACTATCAGGGGCAGAGAACAAACTGCCTTTCAGCTGCAGATCTGTCAAGGACACAGGACCACAGTAGGCAGGAGTTTGAAACCACTCAGCTGCAAAATAGCAAGGGGATTGGTTTTTGGCATTAGTTTAATACATATCCGAGACAGAATTGGTTCAGACTCCTGGGAAGATGTGCACACAGCACTAGCCAGAGAGGAGGGAACAAGTAGCCCTTGTCTTCCTTCCTCACTCTCCAACACACACACTTCCAGAAGCAAATGGGCTTTGCTCAAGCTATGTAATGTGTAAGATCCTACCAGGAAACATCTGGGAAGTTTAAATGTGTTCTTGCATTGTTCTTGGATTGTAGCTGTCAAGCAAGGAGCAAAGAGATTTTGGTAGTTTAGTTTAGGAAAGGCGGGGGTGCTTGGGACACTTTCGGGAAGGTAGGGTTTGGGCTGAGGCTATGTTCCAGGCTGGATATGCATTCACTGGAGACTGGGAGCTGCTGGTGGATGCTGCTACTGTAGTGGCAACGAGACAGTCTGAATGCAGGAGGAGCCCAACAGGCAGCCTCGGTCACCGAGGGGAGCACAGGCTGGCCCCTGTGGGACAAACAGAGCTAGAACCATGTGTCCTATTCAGATCACTGCTGCTATTCTTCAGGAGAGCAGGGCTAAGGGGAAAGCTTTGATCCACACCTCTGCATTGCAGTAAGCACACAGAGCCCCAGCCCTCCGCAGAACGGGAAGGGACTACACGGCTGGCCCCACCTGCCTTCCCCAAAACCACAGCTCTGAAATCCAGTCCAGCTGGGGAGTCTCTCCCTTCCTTCTCTCCTCCTTCCACCTACCTGTTTGCCGGGGACAGTGTAGTGGGGGCCGAGGATAAATCAGGTGCTGTATCAGAGTATTCTATCCCTGACTGTGTAAAGAACAGCTTTTGTGACTTCCTGATGTGATTTACCATACAATGACAACCTTTAACGTCTGCCGGTGTTATAATCTACTTTATCTTAATACAATCTTCCCCTGCTGAACCCTCTGGAGTCTTGAGAGCTATTTTCAATGGAGGTTTTTTTTTATTATTATGACTCGATACTGTGATTACTGTCGCACTCCTGCTCATTGTGGAAGGGGAAATTAATAAGTTTTTTCTTAAGCACTTTGCACCACAGCTGAATACCAATCAGCCCGCGAGCTGGGTTCCTGTGCCTGCTGGATTCAATTACCAACCTCTGCTCTGACTTTCCAAGACACAGCAGTTTTCAGATCAACAGCATGTCAGCACATCAGGCCCTGTTCCACTTCCCATAGGCCCTCATTTTGGGGAGGAAAGGGGACACTGCCCTCATCAGAAGAGGAATCAGAACCTCCTGCTTTACTTCTATGCTCTTCTGTCTGACATGGTCTTCTGCCCTTCCTGGTCTCCATGGGCTAACAGCAACTCAGCCTGTAGCATTTGTATGAGCAAGCAGTGAAAGCAGGGCTTACCCACAAGATGCCATCTTTACTGTGATGATGTCTTATTGTTTCCACTAAAAGGGGCGCGTTTCATGTGTCAGTGAAGTACTTCGCTGCTGAAGATACCCGGCTGGCACCATTTCCCAGTAATACACGGAAATAATTGAAAGATGGAGAGAGTGACATTGTTTTCATGCTTTGGGTTTGACTGTTCCCACTTTGCACTTTATCTTATCACTTGCTACGGTGCAAAATTAGTGTAAAATGATTCCCTTCAGCTAGATAGCATTTTGTGCCCTATTTGGACATGTATAATTGATCACCTAAGGGTGAAAATGCAAAGAAGAATACACCTGGGCTCTCACTGTCAATTTATTCTTATAAATATAGGCCTGAAGGCAGAAGCTAGGTCATTAGACCCAAGCTCTTACAACTGGTGATGCACATCAAACAGATGTGTAACCCAGAGGGCTCCACAGCATATGTACCCAGCCTGCCTAAATACAACCAGCCACAGGCACTTCCCAACTCCTTGTAACGAACATCTATAGTACAAGTCTAAATGCCACTAACTGTAAAACACCACAGGAAGAGATCAGGGCAGAATCTGTGCATTGCCTGTGTCCTAGGCTCCTGGAGATGATGCTATAGCACTAGTCTGTCTCATTTCAAGTTCCTTCAGGACTACCGAGCCCCCATCAAACTCCAAACTATCCAACTGCTTAGGCAATAGGATAAGCACTGGATGGGTGAGCACGAGGCTCAGAGTCCAAGCTACAGAGCTAGTGCCAGTATTGATCTGGAAAACTGCAAAAAGTAAACAAACTCCCTGTGATTACTCAACTTGATGGATGCCAGTAAGCTTGTTTGCTGCCTGCAAAGGTGCCAATAGCCTAACGGAGCAAACATTGCCACTATGTAATAAAACCATACAGGTAATTAAAAATCTCCTTGCAGCACTACAAACAAGAACAGTATTTGTTTCACTGGAGCAAGAGGGAATAGATAGTGGGAATTCTGCTTCATTTGAGATAGGAGACAGATTCAAAGGATACTTGAGTAAGAGCTGGCCAGTAAGGAATCACATGTACTTCAACATCCTCTTTTCTGCCATAGAATATCCTTTCATATTACAGTTACAAGATTACAGCATTCCTAAAGGGAATTAGGGCCCCTCTGCGCTGTGAGTTTGCCCTATACGAACACCTCAGAGACTTTATCTAAACACACAAGACAAATAAAAGGGGGAGGAAAGAAGGCTTGTCCTATTTTGCAAATGAGAAATGGAGACAGGGCAGTTCCAGGAGCTGCCCCCTGTCTCATCGGTCAGCTCCTGAACTGCACAGACGACTGCTCTCCTAATGTCTAATCCAACGCTCTGCCAGCTCACTCAGCCCCACGAGATTTCCCTGTCTAGCTGCTCACTTCTGATATCACATTCAGTGAAGCTGATCACAATCTTGCAGCTGACTTAAAACAAGCTGTAAATGGACAACATCCATGCCAGCTTTCAAATGGCCATTCCTTTTGCGGCTGGCCTGTTTCAAACAAAAAAAGAGAGAAGAATGTACGTCTGTGTCTCCGAAAACAAGGAAGTGTATTTGTTTGCTTTCCCACAGCTCAAATACAGTTGATGGGATTTTGCTTAGGCTGTCCACAACCGCCTATCTTCTCTGAGCCCAAACCTGGGGAATTTCAGTCACAAAAACAGCATTTCTCCAAAGTTACAAGTGTGTGAAAGTAGAGGAGCTATGATGGAATATATTTAATAACATCATGATATCATACCATTGAGATAAGCAGAGAAGGAGGTAATGTGCTGAGCAAACCATGGAGTCTCTTGGCCAAAATAATCTCAAACCAAAAAATGACCATGTATCATGACTAAGGGTGCTCAGCACCCTCTTCTTTCAGTGGGTCCATTTCTTGATCAAAGGAGGGTGCTGCATATTGCCAGAGAGTTTCCCAAACAGTCCAAGCAGGAGACAGCAGGCTCTGGCTGCCTGTTGTTGCAAAGCTTTCTCAAATACAAGAGGTTTCATGGAAAAACTTACAAAGTGAGAGACAAAAGAGAGAGAGGAATCTACGTGCACCACAATGGGAATGGGAGCAGAGGTGTGCTTGCGAGCAAGACCATATAGCTGCAGTGTTACCTAGAGGCTTACTTGCAAGTTTTCCCCAGGATCCTCTGGACACCTCCGATGTTTAAAGGCTGCCCAGACTGCTGAGACAATGTTGGCAAACTTGCACATACAAGAGGCCCTGGAGCTGCAGGGAAGGGCTGCAATGAATCATGTTCCTATTTTGCCTCACATCTGCACAGCCATAGGTGGATGTAAGACAATTTACATTTAGGAAAAAAAACATATACATTAGCTCAAATCCTAACCCTTCTCTCAACAGCTTTGAGGGGGAATAAAAAGCCTCTAGGGCCTTGAAGATAGCAGTAATCTTCATCACTTCATCCTGGAGGAAGGAAGAGATGCAGAAGCAAGGGAATTTGCATTCACTCATTTTAAAGTATGCAGCCTCTAGTCCGCCTGTTGTTTTGGTGTTTGGTGTTTCCAACTGCAAGTGCAGGGGTTTTGGAGGGGTGGAAGAGGCAGAAAGAAAGCAATATAAAGCATCAGTTGGGGGGGGGACTTTTATGAAAAATCTATCGGGAACTGCCAACACGGTTGGCAGGATGGAATTGCCTTGGAGCTACAATGGGAGAATACGGAGTAAACCGGTAGGTTCAGTGAGCATCCTGCACCCTGTCTCCTCCACTGCATACACAAGCAGTAAGAGGTCACTCAAAAGCAAGGATAGAAAATAGAGAAAAAGGATGAGTGCGTATGGTGAGAGACAGACTGCAACAGACAGATGAATCCCCTGTCGCAATGGCCTATGGGTTTCACATTCTCTTTTTACGGGAAGAAGCAGCCGAAGAAGCAGCTGAAGATTTAAACAAGCTCTCTGGTGAGCTGGCAGCTCACTTGGTATGTAAGCCCAGCAGCATTCACCGCAGGCTGCTGCGGGGCAGCAGCACAGCTTGGCACAGCCACGCTCCCACGTCTCTAGAGAAGAGGGCACAGAGCAAAGGCTCTGCAGGGACCGAGTGCTCTTCCCAGGGTACCCCGGCAGCACAACGCACCGGCTCTGAACGGCTCAGCTCGGACACGGCAGGCTGCCTGGTCACAGCTCTTAAGAAATTCGTAATTGGAGTAATATCCTTCCTTTCTGCAAGGGCTTTTCTCCAAAAGAACTGGCTCTCCAAGTGTCTTGCAGAGTGCATCAGACACCTTTTTGCTCATCACTGATAAACAGCCTCCACCTTGATAAGCCTCTGATACTGGTCCACTGCTCTAAGCAGGAAGCAGAGAGCAACTTACCCCATTTTAATGCATTCAACCTCCTGCCACAGCAGTGGTGGGCAGCATAATAGTTTCATACTACCCACTGAGCATACATACCCACTGAAGCCAGAAAAATCTAACTATGGGCTTCAATGAGAGTTGGGTTTGGCTGGAAAAATCACAGCTTTTCTGAAAACTCCTTGCTAAATATTATGAATCACTTGTATTTCCTTCCCTGAGTGTACCTGAGAAATACTGCCTACCTAAAAAGATCATGAGCCAACAACTGTGACCTTCACATGCATCAGTATTAAAGGACAACTGCTCTGGCCAGCAGCTTAACAGAAGATTTTGGAGGAAGGGTTGAATACCTGCACCATATACAGCACAGATTAGACTACATTTAGATTAGAAAGCAGCATTCAATGGCTAAGGGGTCATAACTACATTCTGCTATTCCTGACTCTCAGTAATCAGCTGGGTGATGCTGGGTGATCTTTCCATGCCTCAGTTTCCCCTCTATCACAGAGCAATCAATTAGTTAATGCTCCTGCAGCATTAAGGCTTAATAGACAGTGCTGTGAGCATGTGAGCTATTTCTTTACCAGACACAGACTGTGCTGCAAAGTACTGACATGAACACAGATCACAGCAAAATGCAATACTGGATAAGTAACAGCAAGAGGCAGAGATACACAGATTAAAGCTGTGTCAATTGGGTGACTCACTAGAATCAGAATAGTCACTGTGGTTTAACAGGGTTTATTTATAGCTTCTGTGAGCACAGGGTTGCTAGATCTTGGAGTGACAGCTGGGAGAGGAAATGTGGATTTTCTATTATGTTACCTCTAGGGAATGTTTCTTGCCCACAGGAAGAGATAATTAAATCAACAATTAAAGCTGTAAAGACTCCTGAATCACAGAAAATGGTGCATTGTATCTGACCTCTTCTGCCTTGCTTACAAAGTACAGAAATGATCTCTATGATCTCAGAAACATAACTGTCTGATGAAGGAAAGTCACAGCCAGAGAGAGCTGGGTAGTAAAAAGAGATGGGGAAAGCAGACAGGCTGTCCTAGGGAGATACAGGATGTGCAGGGACTACACCACCTCTGCATCAGCTCAGCTGGGGCCCCTGGTTTGGAGGCTTTGATATTACAAATAATTGTAATGGATTTTTCAGACAACACACAACAGGAGTAACATGGAATTACGCTGGGGTAAACAATCTCTTCCATTACTGCTCCTTCCAGTCTAGGAGATATGCAGACTGGCAATAGGCAGTACCAGATAGCCTGGGACACAGGAAAACACAGAGCTACACAGCCTGTGCAGCCAGTAGCCTCAGTTGGAATAATACCATTCATATTCTTTACTACCAAGTACTGTCTTTCTTCTACCACTACAAAAAAACATAGATGCCTTTACCTCTGAACAATGAGTGATAAATATTTCTTATTGTCTTCAAATGGAAATGTTTACAAAAGCATTGCTAAAGAAAATTTTAAGCGCAGGAAAGAAAAAGTGAGGCAGGATTTCTCCTAGAAGCTTTTTTGGCGGCAAAGCTGCCTTATCAGTGGATAGGAAAATTCCCAAGGCAGCCTGTAGTCTAAAACATGCAGGAAATAACATCTCTCAATGACTTTCTCCAACACAAAAGGGTTTGTAACAACAGTGCTGACAGGATCCAAAGCTGGAACTCCAGATTTTCAGCTTTGACAACAGAATTATTGCACATTACTCTTTCTAAGTAAATTAAACCCATTAATCATCATAATTAGTAATGCTCTGTGTCAGTGATATGGTAACAGAGCTAGTCATTACACTGTGCTACTAAGAAACTAAAGAATGATACTACAGCCACTACATGCTGCTGCTGTCATTGGCTGGCTGCAGAGGAATATGGCTTAAGATGGACTCCACCTTCAAAGAGATGTGAGGACAACAAGAGATGCCATCTCTCCCATGCTGGCTTTAAAGCACTGCGGATGTTGAGCAACGGCAAAATAGGACAAATTTGCCCTTAGTATGATGCCACTTGAGCCAATTCAACCACATCAGAGATGATTTGGGCCCATGAGTCTTCCCTCTTGAGTTGTACCTAGAAAGGCCAATGTCATTTAAGTGTGAAGACCATTCCATTCCCATATCTCCAGAGACAGGCTGCATGTGGAGCCCATCGGGGTGCTGAGCTTTGGTTCAATTGCCCTGGTGCTGCTCTTGCCAACATTTCATCACTGCGTGTGGTGGAGCTGCACTAGTAATGTGGCTATCAAACATTAAGGATCTATTCATTAATAAATGACTCACATATTTTTGATAAACATTTATCACGATGGAAGTGCCTTATACCAACCCATAACACCTAATACTCAGATACTAGTCACCTGTTAAGCCTTTACTACCTATTTATA
Source organism: Dromaius novaehollandiae (assembly GCF_036370855.1). Lineage (NCBI taxonomy): Eukaryota > Metazoa > Chordata > Aves > Casuariiformes > Dromaiidae > Dromaius > Dromaius novaehollandiae. Next base: position 6,623,258 of record NC_088121.1, on the reverse strand, counting down.
AGCACCTTTAGTCTAGTTGTGGTCCATTTTTATTTATTTTAATGTAGTCATGTTCACAGTCCACAACCGGCAGAGGATACTCCATGTGCTAGGTGCAATACACCACCACCAACAACAACAAAACCCCCTGATGATCCCTGCCCCAAAGTGCTTGCTAGCCAGGTAAATCACAGCAAATAAATTTCTCAACAAGTTTTTCTTCCTTCTTTTGCAAAATATCTCTGGAAAGAGGGAGATTTTATTTTTCTAACACATTTGTTATTTGAAATTAGGTATCAAAATGTTTCACTAATTTCATTTTCTCCACTGCTTGCTACTACTGAGGCTAGGTTGCTTAGTTACAATTGTCATTTTGAATTATATTGGCTTCCTGATTTGACAAATGATGCATTCTTTGATTGATGCTGATGTTGATGCTGACAGAAACTGAATTAATTTTTTTTTTCCCTCCTACCTAGTAAGAGGTTGCATGAATGTTATGGAAAATGAACACAAAAGAATTGACACTTCCTTTATACAGAGAGTATGTTACTCCCAGTGACATCAGCGAGACAACTTGCCTGGGGTATGAGAAAGGCTGAAACAAACTGATGCAAATGGATGATCATTTGCCCTTCTATTCCACTCATGTATCTGTAGAGATGATGTGCTCACATGTACTTATGCTTGCTAAGGTGCCCTTGGTCTGCAGTAATTCCCTTTAGCAGTCATACTTCCACAACATGCTTTTACGACAGGTGCCCAAACTATCCATATATATGGAATAGAGCAAACCCTCACAGAACAGTGTGCCTTGTTGAATTGCAGTTTAAATCTTCAGCCCAAAGCAGCAGCTCTCAGACTCATGCTTCCTCGTTACATCTCTTGCACCCCCATTCTCTGGGACCCCCCTTCCTTTAACACATGCTCCCACTGCTATGGTGCACTCCACTCTCTTCACATCACATCTTTCCCCCACAGATTGCTTTGTAACCCCTCCCACACCAGCCTCTGAAAAAGCCAATTTAGTCCAAATAATGAAGCATCTGGCTCTTCTTAGTCAAATATTTCTTGTGTTGGGAGCTCCATCTAGTGATGGAACTGAAATCTTATCTCCAGCCAATCTCGATACTACAAGCAAGGTATTCTGTACTGGACACAAGAGACGTGGGAGGAAACAGCACTGGGATGAAGAGCCTTTCTGCCCGAAGTCACCCGATGGAATTTCTCTCAAGACACCAGTAACTACAGCGTGTCAACACCTGATAGTGGCTGCGTGGCATCTGCTACAAGATTACAGGAATGTACTTTCACTAGCAGTGCAGTAAGTTGGGGATCTAGGTATAAAGCTAGTGGAAAACACAGGGTGAACCATGGCCCAGCAGCTTCAAAAAGGATTGACTTTATATTCATCACAGACAGGTCCTGGCTCTTCTCTTCAACGTAACAGCTCTCTTACCTCCATTTCCTACTACAGCTGTCAGCAGCTAACCCTTTGTTAGCAGTGCCTTCTCAGTAGTCACACGCTGACCAGGCTCTACTCCCCGTGTTACAGCACGGTGCCAGCATATTTGGTTGAACCACGCTGACGGTGCAGCTTGGGAGAATCTGGGTTACTTTTTAGTAGCAGCAAAGCACTTTGGTTTCCTATGCTGCCAGCACAAGGCTTTCCGTTAAGCTGGAGTTGCTAAAATTGAGCAAGAGACATTGATAAAAAGATGTCACAGAGGAATAAAACAGGTTTTTATCTGAGTATCTGGCTGCCTGCATAGCTATGTATAACACTGATGTGCAAAGCACAACATCGTGGGTAGGAGCACAATCCAACGAAACTAGGATTTGATGGAAACTCTCAGACAGTGGTCGCTGCCATCCCATTTTTCTGCAGAGTCCATGCAGTGTCTAGCTGGGTGCCTGCACAGAAGCAGAGAGTGCCATGGACATCTCACTCATTTAAAGACACAAGTGTCTTCAGCTATGAGCTCTCTCTTCCAGGAGATTGTCAGCGCCCTGAGTGCACTAATAGGCCTTAATTACCTTGACCAGGTAACAAGAAGGCTGGCATAAGAAGGATGTAGCTGTGTGTATTCAGCCACCAGACATAATCATGGTCAATTCACAATGTTTAAGGTATTTTCAGAAGAATCACGGCCACCAAACAATAAATCAGATACAGCGTCTTCTCATGGCTCCCCCAGGAAAGAAAAAAGAGCTAACCCAATCAGACACACTCTGTTATCTAGGGCCTAGATTCTCCAGTTTAAGCTTCCAGCTCTCCATGAAATCAATGCTGTATCTTCAAGGTACTTACCCTCTAGGCAACTGTCTGAATAAACTGATGCCTAAGTGCTGCCCAAAGTCATATTTTAAATTTGTGGTGCAAGAAGAACTTGAATGCAGCTCCAGGCTAGAAATTTAAGACCCCTTTTGTACCTTTTGGATAAGAATTATTTACTTTGCTGAAATTCTCATTATCCACATTTCACAGCTAAAGAAATGTATACACAGAAAAATTAACCTGCCTACAGCAGCAGAACCATGAACACAACCCAGAATTTCTAACCAGCACCCTCTGAACTATCCACAACACTTTGATTCATCTAGTTGAAGGGTTTCCCGGCTCATTTACTGATTCTTGCACAGAAGCAGATCTTGTCAGCTTTTGGTGGCAGAGGTTATCATTTCGCTATGAGCTGGTGTAGAGGCAAGCAGAATGGGGTGAGGGCCTCTGGAAGAGAGGACAACACACTCAGGACTATTATTCATTCTGTACCAATCTCAGGTCTTCAAGCATGGTATATAACATTAAATAAGACGAGGCAATTTTCCAAAAATCATCACAGAACCCACAGCTCCTTGAAGCCCATTTTAGCACATCAGTCACATAAACCAGTGACTCATCTGCTGGTGTCTTCTCTCACACAAACCTTCCATGCCCTGCGTATGGTGTCTGAAACAGCCTGGCAGCTTTCCCCATGTCGGATGCTTCTCTCTGACCTTGCCATGATAATGCATTCCAGGAGATGAAGGGATTCAGGCAGGTGTCCCGCCCATCCAGGAACACAGCTGTTCAGCCTTAATAACAGAGCCACAGAGACTCCCTCCTTGTCAGCACTAACATAGAGATACGTACAGCTTCTCCAAGAGGCTTCAGTCTGAGCAGATTCTCCAGAGCACAAAGTGCATGAGCCCTTCATATTTTAATCCTTTTGCTTTTTAATCTTTTTTGCTCAGTCTTACCATGCTCTCCAGAGTTTCCAGCGATTAAGCCCAGAACAGGAGGCAAAATTCCCCTTATAGACAAGAGCAGAATTGGAATCTCTGGAATGAAAGGAAGTAAGTCCTGGTTCAGCTTCTTGTCAGCAAGCCCTTCCTCTGAACCATGCATGGGAGATGACCTAGGGAGAAAAATGTCTAGCAAAAGGTCTGAACTTCCATCTTTCTTACTGACTGAGCATTCATCACAACAGTATCTGGGTATCTCATGGTCTTAACACATCTGTCATCACCACACTCTGGCAAGTCGAGCAGAACTATATCCATTTTACAGATGAGGAACTGAGACCAGGGAAGAGAAGCAACTGACATACTATCACTCAGTAAATGTGCTACTGAGCAAAGAATTCAACATGAGCCTGCCAAGTTGCAGACTAATGCCTTAACCACTATTTTCTTCTATAATTTACCTCTTGAACATAAACCTCAGTATCAAGCTAGCCTTCTCCCTCAATAACTTTGTGCCCTTTTTCCCAGATGAGATCACTGCAGTAGGCATAGACTTGCACTGAGTTTTACTTCTGAGGCTCTCAGTGCTGAGAATCCTCTCTCAAAATATAACAGTAGTTTTTCCTGATAATAACAACATTCGGCACATCAACCAAGCAGACCCTGTGTCATTACAGATTGACCCCCAAACCTCATAAATCTTGCATCCTCCAGACCCAAGTAATCCAGTTTGGGGCCAACCAAATTTGTATTCATGCACTGTGAGGCAGCACACCTGTATGTCAGGGCATGGAGGTACAGCATGATCTGCTCCTTGATTTTCCTGTTTGATGTCTGCTTGACACAGACAGGCACAGCAGGAGTCCATGAAAGCGGAGACACTTCAAGCAGAACACAGCCTGGGGATTAAGGAGCCAGCTTTCCACAAACCTGTCAAAAATCAAGAGAATTAACTCTTGGGATTTCACTTTCTTTTTACTCAGAGAACATTCTGTTCTTAATTACAGCTGGCAGCCACAGCGGCCACCTCATTTGGCTTTGTCAGGGCTGAATTTGATTACATTCAAAGGGGGGAAAAACATGCCTTCCTTAAGTCCAGATCACTCTGGACCCATGTCCAAAACAACTCTGGACAGCTGCTGCTTTTGTGAGGACTTCCAAGGAAGAGGAAAGGTGTCGTGGCCAACTCCTACAGACTTAGAGATTTCTCAGGGTATTGCAGCAGAGAAAAAATGATTCTTTGCTGCTCTCCTTACTTATAAACCCATCATTCCTCTTCCATGAAATGAACAAATAAATAAAAATGTAAAGTACAAGCAAATAATTTCACCTCCTGGTGTTACACCTGCTATGCCACCAACTCACTGTGTGGCCTTGAGCAGACTGCTTCAGCACATGGCTCCTAAATTTCCCTGCTGTCAAAGTGGAAATGCACTGTATCAACCCCAGAGACTGCAGGCAAGCCATCACCCACCACCAGAGAGAATCAGAACTAGTCAGCCCATGTATCACAAGTGATTTTATACTGGCATTTAACAGAATTCTCCTGAATGCTTTAAGAGCTGGAAGAACTGTGTTTCACAGCTGTTATCAGAAGAAACATAGTCATGACCTGGAAATCCTGTTTTTGCAGTATGATCAATTCCTCCCAGTTAGGCAACATACAAAGAGAGAAATACACCTACACATAAGACAGAGTTCAAATTTGGGCGCTCTCAGCTCCTTTTCCTGATGGCCCCATGGTACATCCTTTGCAGCATGTAAACATGGTCATAACATGGGTTGTCTCTGCCTGAGTCTAGGATTTTCCTGAGCATCTGTGAAAATATTTGAATTGAGTCTGAACCTTACAAAGCTCACACCTTTGCAACTCAAAAAAGTACATCCCACATTGTTTCATTCCGCATGCTATTTTTTATTTCATAGCAGATCATGCACAATAAAGCTTTGGAAGGCCTGACTCTGCTCATTGCCCACCTGCATTTTCTCCCCTGGCATGTGATGACCATTAGGATATAAGTATGTGCCTGTTTCAGATGAGTTGTCACTGAGTCTCTCATCCTGTCACCCTCCTATTGCTTCTGCATCTCATTGTGCAATAGCTTTGCCTTGTTAAGCCTAGCTGCCATGATAGCATTTTCCTTTGATTTCAATCTGTATTTTGCTCCTGAGTTACTGTTTCCTAGAGTGATCTCATTTCTTTTCTGCGCTTAGTACCACATGCTAGATCTCTAAAACAAGTGCTATCAGGCAAGTTTCCTCCTGCGTTCAACCCTGCTGTACTATTCAAAGCGTGCAAGTAGAGAGCACAACCTGGGAAGCTTCGGTAAAGCAGCCTGGAAGCTGTGACAAATCTGGGTCACTTTCTTGCTAAGCAGACTGTAGTAGTCCTTACATCTCTCTCTAGCTAGAGCATCTGGCTAATACAAAGAAAGGCACCGAAAGTCTGAAAAGGACCACTGTAGAAAACCTAAGAGTAACATCGTCTAGCGCAGATAACCAGGACTTCACGTGCCTTCTCCTAAGTACAGACACAAATGCAGATTTTCAAATTGGGCTCTCTAGGCTATGAAATGCAGTTCAGGAATGAGCAGAGCTCAGCTCTGGGATCATTTGACCACCCCTCTGACTCTCCCCTGTAGTTGTCTGCCTGCCAGTAAAGGGAACCTTTTTTCCACCTCTTCCAAAATTTTCCAACTCCACTTTGATTGTGACACGCTGAGATGGAAAGAAAAGAACATGCACCAAATCTTTAAACAGAAAACACCAAACAAATTTAGTGTCTCTCTCTTTTTCAGCTCCCTTTACTCCCCTTTCCACAGCCCTAGGAACTGCTGGGACTTTAAGCACTCAAAATGCTTAAATGTAGACTGGAGGACAGCAGGGTACACGAAGCACAACATCAAGGAGAGGCTGAGAAGAAGAACTAGAGGAATGAATGTGTTCTGAATACACAGGATTTACGGATGACTTACATTGTACTACAGCATCAATTACAGTGATGCTGTCTCAGCTGGATTAACTCCTGGTGGACAGGAGGCAGTTGGGAAGCTGGGTTTGCTTTTCCATCAGTCATGATCAAGACCAGCATTCCCCACCCATGCAAGCAGGTATGGTTGCTATCTGTGCAGAGGAGTTACTGACAGCTTCACGAATTTCTGTAGGAGTCTGACAGCCATCTGCTGCTTCCCTACCTTTCATTTTTGGTAGGTCAGTGTAGGGAAACTAGCACCACTGGCTCACCATCAGTGCCATAATACTGCTGCTGGTCTGGTACAAACTAAAACCAGTTGTGTCCATACCTTACTGGGCCTTGGCTGGAGCAGGGAGAAAGGATAGTGTGGCGATAGGCTTGGCCCTGTACCAGAAAACAAATGGCTTGATTCCGGTCCACGTATATGTGAATCAGGAGTGATTCCAGGGAGTTCAGTGGCACTACACTGTAAGAACAGGATGATTTGCTCTGCCCCGATACAGCCAAAGACAGACAAGGCAAGTCACAGGTAGCCCAGCCATCAGTGCTGCTTATCCATGAACTCAAATGATATCATTAGTGGCTTAGTAACTCTGCAAATAGGATGTTTGATCTCTCTGTGATTCCATGCCTAATAAGGAAAACTGAAGATCACTCCCTAACTCAGAGGAAGATGGGAGACTCAAGTCTCTGAAAAGTTTTGAACAGCTATCTGGAACCTATTGTACTGCAAGATGATCAGCCTCCTAGCTGTCTACAAAGTGTTTTAAGATTCCTGGAGAGAAGGTTTCCCACTGGGCACAGTGTTTATCAGAAATACAGCATCAAACACTAAATCGATTCTGCAGTGTACAGTACAAGGAGTGAAGGATGATGCCTGTTTTCTCTTCAGTCCTCCTAGCTTTTTGCTGGTCAGTGTCATCTCGTTTGCTGCTTGCGAAGGGAGTTTTTGCAGTTGTGGATTTCTGTTCCTGTCTCTGAATCTACAATAATCCCATAATTGTTATGCCAAGTGGTGCCTGAAGACAATTTTATCACACTCTGTATAACGTGTAAATACCATTAAGTTAGACGGATTTTCTCATTAATTCTCCGTCCCAGTGACAAGCCAGGAATTAACACAATTGATTTTCCAGTCCCTGCTCATTATCAATCATCCAAGAACTTAGTCACATCTCATCTGTTCCACCTGGTCCCCAGCATATATTTGGAGATGTCAACATATATTAAACTAATAAAGAACAATGGGCTTAGCAACCTCTGTACTCAAAACCCAGACAAGAACAAACTATATATGCTCCTAACCCCTTTAGTGGGAAACTTCCCACTATATACCAGCATCCTGCAGAGAACAAGCAGCGAGCAGGCAGCGGTTCCCACTCTGCCGGTCCCGCTGCCAAAGGGAAACATTCCCAAGGCACACTGGAATTCTGTACCTAGGTTCATACATTCTTGGGCTTTCCTGATCTCCTACCCTCACCATCTCCTGGATCAAGAGTGGACGTCTGCCTGATGCAGAACTTTCTGCAGAAATCTACAGGTAAGGCAGGTCCTTAAATAGCAGTCTGGCAAATGTGAACCCTCTGTTATAAGACAGATGTGCTTTCAGGCCACACAAGCCTCACAAGCATGACTGGGCCTCCGTATAAAACCGAGATTCTTTCCTGATACCTCTTACAGTCTTTCTCACCTGCATCCTCCATCTCTCACATATTCTCTTACTTGCTCCATATCACACCGCTCCAGTGGATTATATATTGTGTTTATCTACCCATTTATCTGTAGCTCTCCTAAGAAACAGGAAACCCAGACAGCCACACACTTTTTCTGTAAACAGAAACAAGTAGATTGCTGTAGAGAATAAATCGTTCTGAATCACCCTTGCTGAGGGCATCTGTTCTTCTGGCACATGCAGTCAGAGGGGATTTATGGGCCAAAATCATTTCCCTCTCTCATCCATAGCAGCAAGAGATGTTCACTCTGGCAATTACAAATTAGTAATGATGAGTGCTGAATGGCTTGCTAAACTGTGGAGGCAAACCTCTTCTTGACCCAGTGATCATTTTAAACCCTGCAAGGCAAGTGCTTATTCCGGTACTTGCTAAAGTAAAGTTTTGTTCTTCTAGATAGTTCTCAATCCTGTTGTGCAATGATGAACTCCATAAATCAATCAAACGTAAAATGGGGGGGAGGGAAGAGGAAAGTCTCCTCCTAGGTGTTTGAAGTGCACAGCTTAATCACACAAGCCATCTGCCTTGCCCTTGCACTAAAGTGTCTATAAATAAGAGTAGCCTTTTAAAGTCATCAGCTGTTTTCTGTTCATGTGGATCCAGACAGTATTCAAGACAGGCTCCCAGATGGAATTATCACTAGATAATAATAATCTTTATGGAAGCTATTTAAGGGGAATTCTAATCTGTTTTTATTAGGTGACTCTTGAAACTTTCAGCACAGGAAGATGGCACAGGTTTGGAATACTAAGCAATGACAGGTTAGAAGGGACACTTCGATCTGATGTTTTTTTCTCCAGATAATTGGATTCTTAATCCTTTTAAGGTTATGATCTCACTTTACTCTGCTGGGACAGAAGGTGCTCAATTAATTTGATATCATATGATCCAGTGCAGGCTCCAGAATTGCCTGCAAGAGACAGGTAATAATTTGAAAATCATCACAGGAGGGAAAAAATAAGGATGTTGCAGATACAGGAAAGTTAGGCTCTGATAGATCTGCTTCTAACTTGTGTTTCTTCCTGGAACAGTGTTTGAACTGGAACAGTGGAATATGCTTTTCTCCCAGCCATTGTAGAACAACAGCCCACGACATCTGCAAACACAGAGGATGAAAAAGCCCATTCTCTAGAGTGTGCTGGCTAACTTGTAAACAAGAGCCTGCTCCTGTCTAACCAGATCCAGATAAACATTTCTCCAGCCCAGATGCAGCAGTCCACCATGAAGTGCTCAGAAGATAAGTTGTCTAAGCAGCATTCCTGTTGTGTTGTCAGTTTTTTTCAAGCTTATGGCATTGAAAAGCAGTTAGTAGAAAAGCATTGCTGGGGGATAGGGAAGTGTTCTGTTCTTTACAGAGAATCCATATTAAATCACAAAATAATCTCTTTAGGACTGTGAAGTGTTTGGCTGCAGCACAGAGGAGCTTGTGAATACAGTGGAACCATGCTAGCTCTTGTAAAACATCTTTCACACATGCAGAACAAAACACAGAAAACGAGCCAAAAACACTATCCCCATCCCAGCAGGAAATACACAGGAAACACAGATGGTCTTACATCTACCCTTAAACCACAAAGATCTCGAGCCAAAATCAGCAGTGGTATATGAGGATCAATTTCACAGAAGGCCATGAGGTCCAGATTATATCTGGTGTCCTCTTGGTAGCATTGCTGCTATCAACAACCGGTAAATGTTGCATGCAAGGACTCTACCAATGAACAGGGAAAAGGAATGCATCTCTGGGAAAGAAAGCCTCTTCAAGGAACTCATTTCTAAATGAGACACTAGACAAAGACTGATGCCAAAAGAGGAATTAAGAATGTGGACTATCAGACAAAATGATGTCACCTTTCAGGTACCTAAAGTGGTGTGGCAGTAAAAAGAGCATTAAGAAAAGAAAATTCAACCCCCATGGCTCCTGTTAAGAAGGATAAAAATCAGAGAGACCCACTGACTTGTTAATATGGGTAAGATTTACTGTACACAGATGATTTCTCAAGTTGTTAACTGCACCTTTTGAGCAGCCAGGGGTCTGTCTGAACCCTCTCGCATACCAGTGCTGTCTCATGGGAAACATCTTGCTGTTATTTTCAAAGTCACTACAGACCATAAAGGTGTACACTGCATTAAGTAAAAAGGATTTCTAACAAGTGTGCTAACTGCCTGCAAGAAAAAATATGGAGACGTTTTAAGGTTATGCTGAAAACAAAAACAAAAAACAATCTGTCAGAAGCCAAGACTTCCTCCTTTATCTATGTCTGAGCTTATTTTCCCCTGCAGCCTGGTAAATACAGACATTGGTGTGTAACGAGTTTTATGGCAGACTTCAGACTGGAGCGGATTTTTATAGCCCAAACTTGAACTCTAGCAAGTGCAGAATCCCAGTTCATGAGGCAATTAAATAAGCTGTGGCATCAGCCACAGAATCCTCCTCCAGGACAAAGCACAGGGCAAAGCAGCTAACATTAGGTGATGCGGTGAAGTAACAGGCCGCCAGGGACGGAGGCTGAGAACGAGGATTGCTGCTAGCCAGGTCCCACATGACCAGCAGGAGTTCTGGACTCCTGACACATCCCAGATGATTCATTTCAACAGTGACTTATAGCTTGCGCAGGTCTGGGACTATACAGAGCTCCACCAAGTCCCCTCAGCCCTGCTCTATTCCCACTCTTGGTTCCCTACACACAGCTCTACCAGCTGACTTCAGTCCTGCCTTGCAGCCAGGTATGCATACTATTCTGCCTGTCCAGGATGTCTACAGTGAGCACTGATTGAAATTATATTCATAAGCGAGGCACCGAGCCAGACGACTCTCTTTACTGTCACTCACTTGGCAGTGGCTGGAACAATTTACAGCAAATTGAAGTGTAAGGACTTGATAATGAAACTATTTCATTTCCATCTCTGATTCAGCTGCCACCTGTAAAACTGCAGCCAGGAATAGGCTCTGGAAATACATTAGAAGACCATTCCAGCAGGCACTGCCTTCATCTTTATGCCTTTACTTCAGTGTCCACCCACATCGGCTTTGTCGTAAATGGCTCCTCCTCTAGCTGGTCCCTTAAGCGATCATGGGCCCCGGACTGATTTATTACTACAAGACACAGAGTAATGCAGCTGTCTGCATCTTTTAAGAAACAGGTATCACATGCATAGTTCATCACTCCCAGCGCTCAACTGTCTTTTCCTATCCGAGAGAGCTGCCATCCCAGTAATGGTGAAGCAGCGCCTGCTGGAACGCTGGTCTCTTTGGATGGCTGTTGCACATCAAGGACAAAAATGGGCCACAGGCTGTGTTTGGCCACTGACATTTTCCAAACACCTGTGCTAGTAATGTGAACAGCCTCTCCTGTCACAGGGAGCCAGTTTCTGACACCCACATCTGGAATGGCTCCATTTCATGGCAATGCTGTCCAACATCAGCTTCTTTCCCAAGATGCTTTGTGCTACTATGTCAGCCAAACCAAGCCAAAAATAGCTAGGCAAATTCCAAATGAGACATTTTTATATACAGCAGCATAGCCTGACAATTTGGGTCCATCTTACTTTTGAAATACTTGTTTTGCAGATGATAAATGAAAATCTTTGGCTATATGCACTATTCCCATTGCAGGATACTCCATTCTACTGCATTCCTCTCCCCCTGCACAGACAGGATCTCACAGAAGTTTGACTTTCCCCAAAAACAACAACAGCAGAATAGCGATTAGGAGGGTCAGCTTGTGAGTACAAAAGAGAGAATCTACATCAAACTCAGTCTTCCCTAAAATGTACAGAGCCTTGCTTTTAAGATTAAATGCTGAAAACATTTCTTCTTTTTAACTTTTCCTCCATAAGATGCTTTTTACACAAGAGAGAATGCAACACACACATTCTCTCTCACAAAAACAAGCAGACATATCTCTAGAAAACAATCAGTTCTTTCTCCTGTGGATTAGTTTGCTAGAGATTGATATTGTTCTTTTTATGCCTCAGTCCTCAGGAGGCATTCAGAGCCTCGAAATTACTTGGCTGCTTTCCTTAAACATCTAGTGATAAGTTAATTCTCTATGGGCTCAAGAGCACCCTGCTTTGAGATTTCAGGAAAGGGAGTAGAGAAAAGGGAAGACAGGATAAATAGTTGCAGGGTGGGAGCAGAAAGAAAGGATGTTAAGTGTTTTATGGGCCTCTGAAGCTCTAAAACATAAAGTCTATCAGTCGGCATGGGGATGAATGGAAGTGGAGTATCTGACTCCTCCCAAAGCATACAGCGCTGCTGACTGGGCAACACTGCTCCCAGAAGACAGGTAAGTGTGGACATCAGGATCGGCCAACCTCTGAGCTCTTTGGCTCTCAGTCGTTCACAGTAAGCTACTTAATTTCTCGGTAATAGAAACTGGGAGTAGGCTAATTTCCTTTTTAGTGGTTTCCCAGGACACAGTTCTGAAGATGACACTGAGCAGGCCAGTAGACAAATACAGCAGATTTGCAGTTTCAGAAAGGAAATGCGAAGCTCACACACGAGGGCACGTCACCTCTCTTCTCCAAATTCCAGGCTTTTCAGTTATATGAGTCACACCATTGTCTTTGTGAAAACACTGCGTATCTCTGGATGAAGCAGCACTGTATAAAAATGCTAAAATTCCCTCCATATAAGGGATAATTTTTTTCTTTAGAACAGCAGGACTGGCATTTAGCCACTTCTCATGTAGGGATACTGACAGAACCATTACAGAGCCTGGGATAGTTCGAGTTTCCTCAGCTCATCCTTCCTCTTGTATGTGAACAAATTAAAATCCTGGGATCCAATGACCTTGAAAATTAGATAAGCTGGGATACAGATTTTAGAATTGAGGCTATCACTGCTGAAAAGAGAGCAGAGGCAAGGAAGCTCAATATTGTATGCTGACCCCTTATTGCTCACAGAACAGCCTGTTTTGTGAGCTACTGAAAAAAGAAAAAAAGAAAAAGGAAAAAAAAAATGGAATAAATCTTCTGGCACAAAGAAATAAAACAGGATTTCAGCCACTGAAGATCAGTAACATATAACTGTCCTTTCCAACTCCCTTCTTGATCTTTCCCCTTAATCATCTTCTCCCCACATATGCAAATGTTGTTCCACCTTTTCCCTGAACCCTCAACTGCAAAGGTCTAAATGAACAGTAATACTATGAGGGATTAATGCAGAGAGGAACTTTATAGAAAGCCTACAGCACACCACTGAGAAGGAAGCTTTGTACTTTTGCGTAGCTAATTAACTTTTTACTTAAGAACTAATTCAAGGAAGAAGAAAGACCAAATGAAGAATGGTATGGCACAGTGACAAATATTCTCTTAAGGCTTTACTGAACTCCAGAACATTAAAAAAGAACATGAATCTATAGCACATTATTCCCAGGTTCTATTTTATTTACATTGACTGGAGCTAAGGTTTATGCAACCGTAGAGCTATCCCCCACAGACTAAAACACGACTCAGCTGTGGCATACAGTGACCTAGTGCAATAGAGAGAGTAATTTTTAATCTATCTGAAGCCATTTCATTAACCCTTGGGACAGTGGCTAACAAGATGGGGAAGATGGTTTATTTGACCCCCTTTCCTCTAGGTCAAAGAAAAAACTGCTTGTTTTTCATACTGTAGTGATGTTTCACAGCCTTATTTACCAACAGAAGCTACATAGGATGCAAGCTGGCTGCATTTGCCCCTTAGAACAAGCATTCAATTTATCCCCTCATCACTAGTCAGTCAGCTTATTTAAGGAGCAGGCCTTCTTTTTTAGCTTATTGGAACTCCTGAAAAACATGCATCTTATTTATCCTTTGTGCAAAGTCAGCAACAAGGCACTGTTCCCGGCACAAATCAAACCACTGCCTAAAACAGCTTTCCATCTTACCCTAACAGAGTGAGAGAAAGGAGACTCTAGCCTCCTTTGTTAAAATTGCTGGGCTATTCGGCATTCCCCAGTTAACGCACTGAGGACGGATCTCGCACTAGCTTTCCTCAAAAAAGGTGGATCACCAGGGGCTGAATATGCCACCTGTGACAGGAGGATTAAGCTCTGGTTCTGCAGACATCTTAGACTTGTCAGCCTATTAACTGAACAGACAAATGTGATGCCTGTTTTGCCCATGGGTCTACGCCTGACACCCATCACTTCCAATACTGGAAGCTGGCTCTTTTACCAATTATACAGCAAATCTCCACTTCTCTAAATGAAGCTGGCAACCAGTCCAATTGGGATTAACTGACGTAATTACCATCTATCTCTTCTGTTTTCCACTACAGGCAGAAAATAAGGCCTGTTGTTAATTAGCAAGGACCTGCAGAAAGAAAAAAAAAATACAGACTTGTAGTTCTGAATAACTGATTTATGTAAGCTAAGAAGAAAGAAAAATAATCCCTTTTCTTTCCATGTTCTCGGGAACTTGGAACATGTAGCAATATCAGATCCTTCAGGCTGCAGGGGAAGATCTGAAGTTAAACAAACTGCTTTCATTGATTTTTTTTTTCAATCTCATGAAAATACTCTCTCTGTACTAGTCCGTTTTGGACCCTTACTCTGTTAAGTCAAGCACGTCTGTAAGCACTGGCACCAGTGAAGTTTCCTACAGATTTGTATCTCAAAACTGAGGTCCTGTATGGATTCCCTGATGTCTGCTAGGGGCTGAGTCTACCTCAGCCTTGCATTTAAAAATGGTGAATAATTACAGTTCCTCTATTCAGCAAAGCTGAGCATTTTCACAAAATTTGAAGTAACTTAGTATTTTTGAGATTGCTTTACTTCTATCAAATCTTCTTAAAATTGTCAATGGCACTCAAGTTGTTAGGAGGGGATGAATAGACAAACGCAGTTCTCTTAAATTAGCCTTATTTCCATAAGAAACATCCACTACAATTGTTTTTGGCCTAATCTACCCGATGATTTCCCAACATTAACAATCAAAGGGAAAGCGTTTGACAGGAGCAGGGAGATTCTCAGGCGAGCATGCGGCAAGATTATTGCTTTGTCGAGAAGTGCCTGCGTATCAAGCCCAAGTGCGGTGGGACTTTCAGGAGTGTTTTGCCTGTTGCACAAACCCCTTTCTCTATAATCCAGGATCCATTCTAGGAGGAGATGATCAACTTTCTAACCTTCCCTCGGATAAGGATTGAATCAGCTTTGCCAAAATGGAGCAAGGACAAAGAGCAGGTGCCAGGATCTCCCACCTAAATTAGCACTTAAAATCACTGCCAGAAAAGAAGAACTGCCCAGTGCTAGTCTGGCCTAGGACAAGATTTCTGGATGGCACCAGCTAAGAGGTAGACTGCAGCAGGCAGTCCCTAGTCTCTCCTCCAATTGCTGGGCCCTCATCACATTCAAGCTTGTAAGCAGTATGCCAGGTCCTTTTCAATTATTAAGTGTAGAAAGGTCTCTGCGTTTTTGTTATGTTTTCACTGCTTTCCGTGCTCCTTAATAAACTGCCTACGTGACACATCACTCTGCCAGCAAGTTCATCTTGATTCATTATTGACAGAGCCATCTGATTAACAAGCAGATTCTCCTCCTTGTTGTTTTCATGAGAAAGCAGCACAATGGTGCTATGGATTTTTAATTCTTCAAACCGCTCTAGCCTTGGCAGCCTGATGAGAAATCAGCAGAGGAGAGCCAGGGGTTATAGTTTTGTTTGGATTTGTTCTGTTTTTTAAAAGGTAAAAAAAAATTGGGTCTTCATTTGCAGAGGTTTTGAACTCCAGTATGAAACCTCTCAAGTGAAGATATGAAGTCTTGGAGAGATGCCCAAGCATAGGTTTGCTTCCAAGGGAATAGATATGCTTACTTGCTAACACAGGCTTGCTCGCGGTTCAGTTTGAATGTTGAAGTGAGCCACACCCTCGCTCCAAAAGAGCCCAGAAACACAGAAGCGGCTTATCCACTACTTCTCAGGGAGAAGGTACCCTTTCAGCTGACCGTAAGGGACTGCTGAACTGTGTCCTTCAAATACTTCTCATTCAAACAAGTCCAGATAGTCACTGAAACATCTGGATTAGAACATGGAGCTTCCTGTGATCTACAAGGTAACTATATAGAAAGGATAAGCACTGACAGTATTGAGTTATCATGGGAAGGTGTAAAAGAAAACCTAATAAACACGTTCATTTGGAGTCTGACTTTTGAGTTACACGCAAGAGCAAAAGACTTATTTCCAACAGTAAAGCATGGGCATTACTCTATGCGGTGCTGGGACCTATGTTTCCTTTAGACATACAGCTGCAATAAGCCAGCCATGCCAGAGTTTTATTAAGCCTTATGAATTTTTTAGCAGTTCTGGGAGCTATAGATTTTAACTTGGCTAGATATTTAACTCCACCTTAAAATAAAATATAGCTTTAAAAAGCCACAGCAGCATTTCATTCCTTAAATATGTAATTCAGCAAAACTCCAAATATAAAGCAACCAAAGGTGATTTAATTATAAATAATCTACTAGCTATCTAAAAGACAAGCTAATATGTGAGGGGAAGGGCCTAGTTATTAAGGTAACAGACTAGAAAGTAGAACTCTTATGTGCTCTTCTCCAAGGAGCATCACCTTGATTAAGCAGCAGTGGCTCAGTTTACTCACCCAAGAAATGGGGAGAATATAGTCCGAGCTCCTAAAAGCTTGGTGGTATTATTAAGATTTTCCAACGGTGCTTCAAGATGTGCTCATTAAAAGCAATTGCCTGAACAGAAATGCATTTCACAGTGTCTGTACAGTCTGCAGACAGTGCACTTTTTCCCCCACACCAGAGATATTTGCATGTTGCCCAGGATGCACACCTTGCCCACACTGTTTTGAAAGCTTAGCCCTAAGCATCTGACCAGAATAAGCTTATTAATCCATCAGCAAAGGCTTTAAAAATGTAAGATAGAGCTGACTGGCTTTCTTCAAATGCCTGTTTTGGCCATTACCTGCCTGGGTCAGAAGTATCTGTCAAAACATAATCTCCACGTTAGAAATTCATCTGCAGCCATTTACCTTCAGAGCTTGCTTACACCAGAGAAAACCCATTGCCGTATGACCAGACTAGGCTAAAAAAGGTTGCAAACATAGCTAACGTGAATTCTACTAGAGACAAAAATGAAATAATTTAAGTACATACTGGAAAAGCTTCTTTTCTCCGTTGTCCTGCAGACTTTTGATCTACGGGCTGTAGAAAAAAGACAAAGAAACATCTTGTCCTCATGGCTGTAAATAAATCCTCCTGAATCCGGAGGAAAAGCTGACCAGTGCAGTGACCTGAGCCTGCACAACCCCTAGAACAACAGATCCAGGGAGACACCCTTCCATCCTCCTCCAATAACGATACATTCTGCTGCATAAAACTCTTGGCAACTCGTAATAAAACATGTGCTTAGGATTCTGGATTGACCTTGTAGAACAGCGAAGGGGCAGCAGTACTGCAATCTGGTCCACCACTTTTCTGGGGAATCAGGGTTTTCAGACTGATTTACTCCCTTTGTATAACAGCGAGGCATAGTCTGCATTTTACACAATTCTACTGAAAAAGAACTAGCTTGTCCTCGTCTTCCAGCTATTAAGATGAAAACATCTGCATTCTACTTAGCTGGTAATGCCCTGTTAATCCGTATGAATTCCCTTCCTCCAAAAAGATTTTGAGCAAACACTAGGAGAGAGCATAGGTTCAGCACCCCTGAACCAGCAGTTTTCTTCATTAAACTAATGTAATTTTGACTTGTCAATTAGAGGTATTTTTTCCTCTATTATCCAAGAGAGAAGTCTCCAAAACATAATGTGAATCTGACCTACAGAGCATTCTCACCCCTGCCCAAACTGCAAAGATATTAGCTCTTAATGAAGGAAACACAGTTCAGCAGACACATTCAGGATGCCATCTCAAGTGATGCCACGTGAAACAGCAGTAAACTAGCATGTTCAATCCCAGCTAGAAGCTACAGTTATTACTGCACTGAACTGAACCAGTTCCCTAGGGAGATCAGCTTCTTTAACTGTTCCTGTCTCTGCTGCCTGTTGGAAGCACTGTGAAAGATGATCGGAAGAACGCCATTCAGGACAATCTGTGGAAGAAGACTGAAGCCATCAGGACAACCCTAGCCCTGTGCTGTGCCCGCTGTTGCAGGGCTGGGGACGTGGCGGAGCACCTCTCAGCCTAGGGCACAGGTACCGCAGGCAGCCACAGCAGCGATGGAAGAGCAATGCTGCCATCTGCAGACATCCTGAATACCGCCTCCACCTAGACAGGCACCGGACAGAAAGGTTTTCAACCGTGCAAGGCACAAATCCCTAAACTTTTTCTACGAGAGGTTCAGACTCTTTGAAATGAATTTAAGTTGACTTAAAATAGACATGCTCTTCAGTTGCTGCTTTTTTTGCTGTTTTTTGGCAAACCCTCTAAAAGCAGAGCACAGACTCTAAAAACTACAAATTGAAAAAAAACACTACCTTGGGCCAGTTTTGATAAGGAGGCAGAAGTGGTAGCACCACAAAAAGACTACACACTATACCACAGAAAGGAGAATAATGCCTGAGCCATGAAGTCATCTTCTGGCTCTCTATGCCTGCTACCAGGACAGATTACTAGTGTGTGTTAAGAGCAAGTGCAGAACAACTATAGGAGCAACAGAAGACCCAACATGTCATGTTGTTAAAGGATGCTCAGTAGAGTTCTGCAGATCTGTAGTTTCTGCAGATTCCAAGAGCTTTATCATATTTCTTTGGAAGGATTTCTGAGTTCAGCCCATCTATATCTGGTTGCTGTGTTATTTTGCATTTTACCTTCTAAAATCATCTCCAAATGCTGTGACATGGGGCCTGCCTTGCAATATGTATCTCAGAAATGCTGAAAAATACTTCCCATGCCTAGCTGTCTGACAAACATATATTTGCCTCAGCTTTGCTAAAAGGATGTGATGTTCCAATTTTGAGACGAAAGAGCTTTAGAATTAAAGTTTTAATTCTACCCTGAACTCAGTTAATTAGCCCAGCTCCTGCAGCTCTCACAGTGCACCCACTCCATCTCCATACACAATTTAATGGGAATCTGTACACACCCTTACTTCAACAGCACGATCCAAATTTGCTCTGTCCATTTCCCAAATTAGTTTCGGGACCAGCTGGACAGCATTTTTAAGAGGTCATGCGATCCTCCTCAAGTAATTTTACTATTTTTCCATTCATCATTAACCTTACACTCACA
Source organism: Dromaius novaehollandiae (assembly GCF_036370855.1). Lineage (NCBI taxonomy): Eukaryota > Metazoa > Chordata > Aves > Casuariiformes > Dromaiidae > Dromaius > Dromaius novaehollandiae. The sequence goes on along the minus strand of NC_088121.1, from coordinate 6,604,173 downwards.
CAAAAATTATTGTACAAAGGACATTCCACTGAGAAGCATGACATGTCTCTCTATCAGCTGCTGATGAAGAAGAAAGGGAAGATGCTGAGACACACATTTTCTTAAAAGTGTTTGTCTACATTTATAGGTATACGTATATACAATCTTTTTTAAATCTAGTTTAATTAAACTGGTGAATGCAACTTAAGCTTAACTGCTACTTTTTTCAGTTTAGCTGAAGTTAGCGGAATAAGTCACTGAATCACAATGTGCAGCACATACCTGTGTGCAGGCAAATCTAGGTCAGGACAAAATTACCTCCTTCCAAAGCAGCTACCTCAGGCCATAGCTATGGGTACAGTTAATCATAAGCAGAGCAGCATACATTTTGTTTCAAGTTTAAAAGGTTGGAAGTGTGAGTCAAAATAGAGTGGGAGAAAGGAAGGAAGTACTGTGATTCTGAGACTTGAGTATCAGCAGAAGGCAATATGTCCCACCTGCCATAAGAATGAAGAGTTTCTCATTAGAAAGATGACAAACGTCCTTTTGTGACAAAGGTAGCCTGACAGCTCTTTTTTGCAGAGTACATCAGTCTTATTTCAAGAACATCAGAGTAAAATAAACAGGAGGATGGAAGAGAAGCTATCAAGCCAGTAGCATGTTAAATGAAAATGCAGTTTGCGAAGAAAAGCCTTCTGTGTAATGACTCCCAACGAAATAACATTTCCTTCCAGACAGGGCTGAATCAGAGGCCCCAGGACAGGCTGAAGAGGACACCCTGCTACAGTGAAAACAGCCCTTGCACAGAGGTCATCACTGACCTGAAAACAGACTTCAGGAGGAAATAAATGGTTTCAGTTATACCTTGACTAATTCACTGGAAGTGGCTGGAACTTGAATTTATGCAACTTGATGGGGCTTTCCTGGGCTCAAAGTGCAAAAACAGAGGCAGTACCCAAAAGAACAAAAAGGGCAAGAAAGCCATCTCCACCCTACCATATGTCATCTTACAATCCCACGCAGGAAAGATGCATATAATCACCTACAAGACATCTGTACAGGGTCTGTAGAGTGTTTCAAGACATCCATCATCCTCCCGATAAAGTATAATAAAGCTGAAATTTAGGTTTCCCATGCCTTCATGTAGCTTTTTACAGAACAAGCCTTCCAAAGCCCATATGGAAGGCAGCGAGACACAAATAAGCATGTTTAGGTCTAAAAGAAGTGAAACCAAGGAAGAAAAATTTGTGATTTGCTTACATTTGCAAACCAAGTCAGCAAAACAAGCTAAGGCCTCAGACTTGATTCCAAACTCAGCATTGTTTCATGCTGTATCTTGCAAAAAATAAAGGACTGTCACCTCACCTTCTAAATTCCTGAGGAAGTTACTGATGTCCTGTAAACTCCAACAGGAAATCATTTCAGAACACCTAAAGATAGTAAGACGGTGTTGCAGGTAAAAACATTAGCCCCACAGTGGTTTATAATAACTAAGCTCTATGGCAGGAATGTCCTCCTTTCTGTCTCAGAGAGCGTTTAAGCTAGAATGCACCAAAGCAAAAACTGAAATCACCATGTTTCACAAATCCTTCTCACATCAAGTCTTCTTTGTATTCCTCTTTTCAGCTGTGTGCACCACAGAAAACAGATGGTAACACAGCCAAGAGGATTCTGCCTGGACTGTTCAAACTACTTTAACCATGTACGAAGACAGCCAGAAAGCAAGTAGGACAAATAAGACTCCAAGGACTCTTCAGGGTAATTATGCATGAACTCATGTGGCACACAAGACAGGAAAACTTCAAATCATGCTTTAGGCTGATTTATGACACACAAAAGGGAAGTTTTACACTGTCACAGTCCTGCGGAGCAAAAAAAATCATTGCAAGTCAGTCAGAGGCAGAAACCATGGCACTGGAAGAAGGGCAGACCACACAGGTGATGATGAGGAAGTCCATCTTTATTAAAAAGATTAAAAGTTCAGCTGAAATCTCATTACAAATGCTGAACAGTATGTGGCACAGAAAACTGCATCAAAGGAAATTCTGCTCCTTGATGAAAACACTGGAACAACACTGAAGTCTGCCATTAGTATGAGATGATCACTGCTACTGAATTTTTTTATCCCATGATATGGAAGGACAGAACTACGTGGTTCACAGAAAGCCTCTTTCACAGAGAAGTATTGTGCTTTCATGCACCCATATCATAAATAAACACTGCAGACCAAGACTATTCTCCTTCCAGAAGGATGCTCTAGTACATGTGCAGAAATACAATCCGGAGTGATTTAAAATAATTAAGCACAGCATATTTAACAGATTAACATTCAAACACTTTATTGATTTTTTTCTCTAGATAAGAAGAAAGGCCAGAACATGTTTTAGGACACATGAACAGGTGGACTACAAATCTGTTCATCTACCTACGTAGACTCATCACACTGCACACAGCTTGTCAAGAGAGTCCTGAAAGAAGGACTTGAAAAGTTTGTATTTGGGGGAAATAGCATGGGGCAGAGATGAGAGGGGTAGGGAAAGAGACCCAGTATCCTCATCGTAAAACAAACCAAGAAAGAAACCTCTCTTACCACCCAGTGTCTGTGTGGAGGTTATTTTGGTCTACCTATATTGGTTAAAAATCATCTGTTAGGTTAGTTTATACCTAAAGGTTTTCTAATACTAACATGCTTTTGAAAAACACACCGAGATAAAGCATATTTTATTTTCAAAGCTCTTCACAACAATGACATCAGCTCAGCATCCCTGTGAGGTAGGCAAAAATGAGCTCTGTTTTCTGAGACCCAGAGAAGTTGAACAACTCAAAACCACAGTGAAGAAACAATGTTATTTATTATCAATATCCTTAAAAGCCTGGAATGATAGTCTTTTTTACAGCCAGGGAATCAAAAGCATTTTAGATGGATTTTCATCCCATTCCTAGTATTATACTGCATTGAAACCCTCCCACCCAGACAAGTACTAGTGATTCTTGCTTCATCTCTGTAACAAAAAATGCTGGTCCTTCCCAGCAGCAAGCAGGCATCCTGCACAGGGAGCTTTTCTCTACTGGTAAGTGATAGCTTAGATACAACTACAGTTACATACACTACTCAATCAACAGCCTTTTTCTAGATTTTCCTCTCCACCAGTACAAGAATTGCAGTTATCAAATATATGAGCCATGTTTTAGTTATTTTAAGGAATTTAGCTCGAGTACTCCACTGTATGGAAAAGGAACAGAAAAAGGTAACTATCCATTCTTTTAAACAGATAGCATACAAGAGCAAGCTATCCCAAAACAAAGCACTCAGCTGCTAAGAAGGGTAGCAACAAAGCCATGCTGGGATTAACCTAAAAAACCACCTATCCCCAAGTGTAAGGTTAACAGATTCTCCAACTCAGGTCCATGTCTTTTGCTTTGCAGAAAAGTTAAATGGGTCTCTAAGCCAGGCTCTTCTTTAGGTGTGCAATGAAGTAACAGTAGACTGTGTTGTATACGTCTGTCTTAAAAGCAGCTTTCAAAAGCTTCTGGGTATCTCCGTCCATTTGGCTGAGCTGAACTTCAGCATCTTCTCACCCTGTTCCTAATCTAACCAAATCTTTCGGTGTAGAAAACAGCACACGGTTGCTGAAGTCCATCTCCTTTTTGGCTTGTGCCTAGTGAGATTAGAGATCATTTGCCCAATTTTAATAAGAGGTGAATCTGGGGCTTGTAAAATCTGCCTGGAGAGAATCCTCACAGTTGAGTACAACTCAGCTGTGAAGCAGCAGACCAACAGCTGGGTAACATGAAGCCATAAAAACAGTCACTTAACTACCTGTACTATGTAACCTTGCATCGACTCAGCTTTACTGCTGTCAGTACACTCCACTAATAACACCCAACATTATCAGATGAACACCACAAGGGCATGTTACCTATGACATAATGCTAAGCTCCCTGTTGGTAGTTTATTGCTCACATTTAAAAGCTCACTCCCTTTTGGTTCAAAAGCAAGGCTGTGCGCTCCTGGCACCAGCAGCTCCTGTCCAACGTCTGTATCAATTCCAGTCAACCTTTACGCAACTCCTGTGAACAAACATTTCACCAAAACTCTACATACAGGAAACTGATACTTTTTCTTCAACTCAGAAGAGAGTTCAACTACCACCGGGAAACATGGAATGGACCAAATTCATCCTAGGTTATGGCGCCACTGAAAATCACTGGTTTTTCCCAGTTGAGTTTGGCATGGTCTGTTTTTCACACAGCTACATACTAGCTGAAACAACCCACTCCCCAAAAGGCCATGTGAATCAAATGGCAAGATTTGCAGAAGAAAATAAAAACACATCATAAGGTGTAGAGAGGGAAAGAGGTGGGGAACTCCACTTTGCAGCTAACCTATCGTAAATGTGATTTCAGTCACACAAACCCTGGACTCCATTAGAAAAAGAACATGTTAGCAAAAATAATTCCTTCCCTTTCCCAGTTTCAATTTGTACGCAGAGCCAATGCAATAATCCTGACTTCTTCCTGCTAATCTTGTATCTTTCTCCTTTGCTGCCACCAGGGCTTCTTACAGGGCTTCTTATAATAGGACATTAAGCTATAATACTCTGGGCCTCTAAATAGAGAGAATGACAACTGGAAAAATCCATTTTTTAAACTAAGAATTTGTGCTCCCACACAAATATCCATCAATCTGTATCCAGCCAGAGAATTTTGTCACCCTGTCTGTCAGATCCCCTTAACTCCAAGACTGTCATTTCAGAGAGTAAACCCTACGCAAATGCAGAAATGGAAGCCACTGGTTTTCCTAGGCACTGAAGGCCTTTCAGTTGTGTAATTTGCATTTATGACTTCAACTTTCTTAGACGGATATAAGTTCACTCGTTTTTGTCTTAAAGCTTGTGCAGTGGGCCAGTCGTGCTCCATTTTAGCATCAGCATACCACAGAAACACATAGTCTATAAGGAATAAGCAGAGGCAACAGGGAACGCATGAGTATCTGGTGTCTTCCAGGGGGCTGGGAAACATAAGCTCAAAATTTGGCTAGGAAAAAAAACAAAACAAAACAAAAAAGATTAAAATATACAACAGATGAAGATGAACTATGGTCACAAGGGAGTGAAGTGATAGCACCTGCATCGTTGCGACACTAAACATTTGGCAGTGTTTTGTGTTTACCACGCAGGAGCCCCTGGAAGCCCTTGACTGTGGTGAAGGAGTCATAAGAGCAATCATTGTGCTTGTACATGGAAAGGAGAGTGTATATCTGAGGCTCAGTCTTACTTCCATTAACAGTGAAAGCCCCTCAGAACTCAGTGGCAGAAGCAGGGGTTTCCTTGTTCTCATGTTGCATTGTTTCCCCTGAAGCAAAGCAGCACAGTTCATCCCTTCCAAAGAACTGACAAAGCACTCCTCAGAAGTCTGTTGTACAAGCTAACTGAGACCAGAAATTATAAAATTCACAATCATTAGCTCAAGGAAGTCTCTCCATTCTTCCCACTGTATGTAACAAGTCATCCACCCACATCAACCACTGTTAATTGATGTTAATACTGAGTTGTGAGGCCTGACTCTACAGCTCCCGTTACAGTTTGGGGAGAGCACCGGCAGGTGCTAGCGTGATACCAAAAACATAGAAGAGCCCCAAGAGGAGATTGAGTTTGGCTGTCCGCTGAGGAATTTTGTTGAAGCTCTGACTCCGAAACTGCCTTTCCAGTGAAAATGCCATTGGGATGGTGAGAAGTGGCAATGCCATGCTGATGGTGTAGCGTGTGGCCAACACACAGAAAATCAGGTAGGGCAAGAAGAGCAGCACGGTGTAGAGAATGTAGGAGAAGGCAGGGCCGATGAGGATAGCCAGGGTGACAATACCCGCCTGTTGGTCAGACTCCATGTCTCGCGTGTTGTTGCTGTGCAGGATGGCCTCAGTACTGAGAGCTAGTGGGACAGCGTAGAGCAGTGGCGAGACAGACAGATAACCAACCTGCACAGCATGGGCAAACATGACAGCCAGGGGCCCAAAGGTGATCAGGATCACCACGTCTCCAAGTGCAACATATTTAAATCCAATTCCTGTGGCAAGACACAAGAATAAAATGAAGTGTCATCAAACGACTCAAACTATAGAAGAGAATGGATTTTCTTTTTATAACAGATCAGCCGTTCCCACAGAAGTGTTGAAAAAAACCCAACATATACATAGCTAAAACAGAAACATTTTCTTTCTTTTCTAAAGGTAATAAAAGAAAAGCGGCTTCTGAATTTCTCCAGTCAAACCACTTGACAAAATTAAGGGCCAGGTTCTAATACCCCCCTTCACACCAAGAAGTACCTTATTTCCACAGAAATCAATAGAAGTAAGGTACTCTCTATGGTGATCAGACTTACTAGAATCTGATCCTGAAGAAACAGATAAAATGCTCAGAACAAAACACAGAACTAACAAGGCTCTTTCAAGTAAACTCACATGACTGTTACAAGTTTGTTACTGTTTTCCTAAGCAAAATATTTTATGTTTGTATTTACCCAACTCAGGAAGACATTAAAAACATCCTCTTCTACATACAAACATTCTCTTCTCAGTAAAAACATCTTCTTAGTAAAAACAAATACAAAAACTATTCTACAATCCCAGTGAAACTCCTTCTAGAGAAGAAAAACAAAATATTCCAACACAATGTACAATGTAATTCTACCCATGTAAAAGAACATACGTAGTGAGCTATACAGTCAAGGGACGCCAGACACACATCACCCAAAGTTTCAGCAACAGTTTCGAAGAGCACCTAAAGTCATATACGTAATAATGTCTCAATACTACTTTCCAACTGAAGAACTACTCCTATACCTTCCCAAAACAGCCAATGACAAAGAATACAAGTCTAAGCACCCGTACTTTAGGAAGTATCACCAAATATCTGTACAAGAGTTAACTGGATCACTTGGAGCTTCTAGAAGCCCTTAGATAAGGCAGTTAACTCTCCCATGTTCACAGTCGGAATCACAGGGAATGGGATATAGCACTTACCCCCAGTATAAAGGAAGGAGCTGGAAAGTCCTCCAAAGTAAATCAAGGCCAGGTGCTCCAGCTTGAGCGTGGAGACGCAGTAGAGCCCAGCAGCGCAGATACAGCCCACAGTGTAAAGGAAGACTCCAAACCGGACCACATCCTGGGGCTCTAAAATCTGGTCCACCAAAGTCCTGTCATCGCTCTTCTTGTGGTCAATGCCTTTGGAGAAGTCGTAGTAGGTATTCACCAGGTTGCCTGCTCCGTGCACAGCCAGGACAGTCACAGCGCTCCCCACCAGCAGCCCCGGGTCTAGCGCTCCTTGGGCGCGGTACGCCAGCGCGCTGCCGAGGGCCACCGGCGTGAGGGAGGCACTGAAGCTCCAAGGCCTGAGGGCCAGCACGTAGGCCGCGCACTTCTGCCTCCAGGAGCCGGGGGGGCCCCTCTCGGCCACGGCCAGCCCGGAGCCGACGTCGCTCCTCTCGCCGCCCCGGGGGCTCTCGGCGCCGATGCTGATCTTCTGCATCAGCTCCCCCGACCCCATGCTCCGCCCGCGGCCCCGGCCGCACCGCCTCGCAGCAGCACCTGCGAAGGAGAAGGGCCGCGCGTCAGCCTCGCCGCCCGGCCCCCACCGCCATGCGGGCGGGCAGCGCTGAGGGGCCGCGCGCGCCGCCCTCACCCGCTCTGACAGGGCGCCCCAACGGCCGCCGCGCGCGCCCCAACCGCCGCCGCCCGCGCGCCCCAACCGCCGCCTCCGCCCCCCGCGCCTGCGCCGACACCACGCTGCCCCCCGCGCCCCCCGCCGCCGCGCAGCGGGTTCCGCCGCAGCGGCGGGCTGGGGAAGACCAAGCACCGAGGCAGCTCCTTAACGGCCCGCGAGTGCTTCCCGCCCCGGTGTAAACGTTAAACGCTCCGCGCCGTTACGCACGGCTGTTAGTGATCGCTTCGAAGCGCACGGGACGAGAAACACGGCGGCGCTGCTATACGTGCCATTACGGTAACGGAGCACGGCTCCGCCGCCTCCCCCCGCCTCACTGCCCTTGGTCCTGTCATGCGAAGCCGAACACATTTCAGTGCTGCACACGGGGCGCAACCGCGCTCCTCTCCCCGCGCATGCGCAGGAAGCTCACGCTCTTTACCGAAGGGCGGAAGCTAGGGGGCACCCGGTGGGTGGGCCTAGCCCGACTTTTCACCAATCGAGCACTCCCGGCCACCCCACTGGTTGCCCTGTACTGTCAGTTACTCCTGGCTGGCTTGATGATTGGCCGGGCCGCCACGGTCTCGCTTTGCGGTTCCCCGGAGAAGGGGCGGGGCCGGGAGCTACCCTTCCCTTCTTCCCCTTTTCTATTGGCCGGAGGCCGTGACCGTCAAGGCCGCTCGGCGCGCCTATTGGCGGGCGGCGGCTCGCCGGCCCGGCAGGCGCGGGGGAGGGGAGGGCGCAGGGGCCTGGAGCGGGGGAGCCGGTGGCGGTTGGGGTGGAGGCGGTGAGTGCGGCTCCCGGAGCCTCCCCGTCCCTCCGGCGGGAAAACCCCCCTTCCCCGGGCCCGCCCCGCGGCCTGTCAGCGGCGCCGGCTCCCGGGCCGCGGCCTCGCCGGCGGGAGGCTCCGGCCCGGCCCGCCCCGCCGCCGGGGCCTGCCCCGCCCCGCCCCGCCTCACCGGCGTCCCGAGGCCGCCTCGCGGGCCTGCTGCCGCCTCGCGCGGCTCCCGCGCCTCGCGCCGCCCTGAGGGGGCCGCGCCCGCCCTCCGCCGCCAGGGCGGCTGCCGCCGGCCCCCGCCCGCGGGAGGCGCCACGGCCGCGCGGGGGCTGCCTCATCCTGCCGCGCCAAGCGCGCGGCTTCGGCTTGTCCCTCCCGAGAACGCGGGGCTCGAGGCTCCGGGGGAAAGTCGCCTTTCCCGGGGGGAAGCGCTCGTGAGGCAGTTTGGTCGTGCGGCGGGGTGGCGTCGCTCTAAGCGGGCTTCCCGCTTCCCGACGTGCCGGGGGGTGCAGCGCTCGCCGGGCCGGGGTGCGGAGTTTGCGTTGGTAGGGTAGCGAGGCCTTGGGGAGGTCCTCGGGTGAAGGCGTTCACGGAGGAGTCAGATACGATAACGGCATAGCGACAGAGCTACTTATTTTGCCTACTTACTGTAGAGTAATTCTAGAGCTTAGTCCTACCTCAGTATCTCTTCAGCTGTCACGTGCCCTTTAACCTAGGGTTACCTCTCCACAGGATCAGGAACCTGGCCTACTGGGCATATTCGAGGAACCAGAGAGCAAGGGAGCTGCGTCATGACCTTGTGTGATGATATAGTTTTAGCACAGTGTTCTGGGGCCTAAGGAAACTAGTCCTTAGTTATATTTTTTGTTCTTTTAGCACAGCCTCCCTTCATGCATTGGGATGTGTATTTTGGAAACAGTCAGGGCAGCATCAAGGAAGAAGTTCAGATTTATGCAATAGCTGAAAGCAGTAAAAAAAGGTTTTTCTCTGAAGCACTTACAGGACTTGATGCGCCGAGCCCCAACACACCGCCATTATGTCAGGCACTGTGTCCATTCTCCAGCAATTTGCCAATGGCTTGAAGAGTCGCAGCGAAGAGACAAGGGCAAAAGCTGCCAAGGACTTGCAGCACTATGTCACCATGGAACTCCGCGAAGTGAGTCCTGCAAATGAGATAATTTACCATTGTTTATCACACGAGTGTAATGCATTGGCTGGGTACTTTGGGGGATTTTGGAGTGTGGAAACTGGTGTTAGAGAGGAGGTCCAGCAAAGGATGGAAGTTACCTTTGCCCTGGTGTGTAGGCAAGGGGGCCGAGTTGGTGACACAGGTGGTGGCCAAGCACCAGAATAATAGGTCTAGGGCACGAAGAAGAGATACCATTTTGTGTTTGTAATGTATGGTTAACTTAATTTCTTTGTGTTTAAGAGACCTGGAAAGCATTGATTTTTGGGGGGAGGGCATCTGTGGAGGTGGAGAGTGATGAAAGTTGATTTGAACTTTTTCCTTTTTATAGATGAGCCAAGAAGAATCTACCAAGTTTTATGATCAACTGAACCATCATATATTTGAGCTGGTCTCTAGCTCTGATGCAAATGAGAGGAAGGGTGGCATTCTGGCTATAGGTGAGTGAAAGTGCTTAATGCCTTTGGTGAGTTTTCTCTTCATGCAACTATTCTTTAGGGACAGATTTTCAAAAGGAATGAACTCTTATAATTTGGGCCGTATGTTTGACTGCTTAGTACGCTGGGCGCGTGCTAGTCACTGGGCTCTCTTGAAAATCTGTCCAAGAGCTTCAGCATGGGAGCTGCTGAGTGCTGAGAGTGGCTGAAAACCTGGTGCTCAGTGGGCACTGAGCTCTTCTGGGAGTAGAGCATCAAATGTGAGTGCTGAGCACTTGAAAATTCTGATCTTGAGCTCATCTGAAAACAGAGTTTGTGCTGCCCACTTATATGTATCACGGTGGGATGACTTTCCAAGCTCCCTTCTGCCTGAGGACATTGATTCCTGTTATTTAAATTCACCTAGCTCAATGACAGCAGCTTCCATTCCTGGGAGGGGCTCGCATAGCTTTTGCTTTTATTCTGGTCAGCTGCTCCATCAGTTGCTCTGGTTGTGCTTTCACTGTGATGTGGCAGAACTGCCTGCATTGTGCACTTGGGGAAATCAGCTTGCATAAATACTTTGGCTTCCAAGCGAGTAGCCCGTATTGTAGCATTTGCTTTTTTAATAACCAAATAGGAGTTGCCTATGGGTTAGGCTCACAGACGTAGTCATCCACCCCCAACATATTTGAAGACAGCGGAAGTCCCTTAGCTAGAGAAATCTTTATTGACAACATCTGATTTTAAGCTGACAGTATCACTTTAAAATTGTTTCTGTGAATTTAGTGCTGTTGAAAGGTGCCGGCTTGACAACCCTGGACACTGATGGCCTCTTTATCTACAGAGCAGGTACAACCCAGGCACCGGCAGTGCAAGCTTCCGCCACACTGCCCCCTGCCAACGTGCCTCCGCCCTGGCCTGGAGAGACCATCTCCAGAGGCAAGGGGGAGAGCAGTTTCCTTGGTCCATTCAGTCTTTGGCCTCTCTACTGAGACGGACCGGCTGTAGTAGTTGCATGTGGATGTCTTTCTACTGGGAATGGGTCTGTGATCCCAGGGTGGATGCATTTTTTTCTTTTTAAACTAAAAATGGGGAAAAAATCTGTGAAGCTACTTGATACGTTTTCCTGTCCACTTAACAAGTTCAGGCTTGAAAGAATGGTGACCCTTTCCTATTGCTTGATTCTTCTGTGGATCTGCAGTTTAGGAAGAGTTAATGGGAATCTTTAAGGAATGGATAGGGAATACTAACTCTCATCCAGGGATTACCTGCTGTCTGCCCCACTGACTCTTAGGTGGAACCTACAGCCCTGCTTCCTTTCTCCACAGCAAGTCTTATCGGTGTTGAAGGAGGTAACGCCACCCGTATCGGCAGGTTTGCCAACTACCTGCGGAACCTCTTGCCATCCAATGACCCTGTTGTCATGGAGATGGCCTCCAAGGCTATCGGGAGGCTCGCGATGGCCGGTGACACCTTCACAGCCGAATATGTGGAGTTTGAGGTGAAACGAGCTCTGGAGTGGCTGGGAGCTGACAGGAATGAAGGTCGAAGACATGCAGCTGTAAGTGGTCCTTTTTATCTTCACCTGTCCTGGAATGGGGGTGGTTAGGCTTGAGGAACAGTGGTAGATGTGCCCAGAAAGCCAGGGAAGAGCTCTAATCAGGAAGCAATGGCTGCCAGTCCATGTCTGAGGATGTGTGACACTCTCATAGCAGATGTATTGATTCTTCATCATTTCTACCATAGTAATGCTCAGTGACTAAACAGGATTGAGACACCATTGTGCCATGAACTACAAAAGGCTCACAGATATTAACAGTCTAAAAAAGTGATACCACAGACTAGGAGTTACAATGTCTGTCTACAGGTGCTTAACCTCACAGACTGCTACTGTTTCTTTTCCTGTCTCCAGGTTCTTGTCCTGCGTGAGCTGGCAATCAGCGTGCCCACCTTCTTCTTCCAACAAGTGCAACCATTCTTTGACAATATTTTTGTGGCTGTGTGGGATCCCAAACAGGCCATACGAGAGGGAGCTGTTTCTGCCTTAAGAGCCTGCCTTATCCTCACCACTCAACGGGAGCCTAAAGAGATGCAGAAGCCCCAGTGGTACAGAGTAAGAAAATAACTGTTTTGAAACAGCTTCTTTATAATGCAATGCAAATGATCAAGTGCCAGTATCAGAAGAGCTGTCTAAGCTAAGAAACTGCTTCACCTGTGTCAGTGTGTCTGGTTTGTCTGTAGAAAACTGCCTCCCTTTAGTCAGGGTTGAAAACATAGTGGCATCCAAGCTAAGTTCCCTTAGCCTTCTATAAAAGCAAGCGAGAGCCTTAATTCCATCAAGAGTCTATTGCATGGTCTCTAACTCACTTGGAGCCATTGAGCTTGACCAGCTTTTATGGCCAAAGAGTTTTCTATCTAGTGGCATCTTCTCCTACTATTAGATGGTTTTTATTAGTATAGTGAAATAGGTAAGGATTCTTTTGTCTGAACCTTAGCTTTGCTGCCATGTCACAGGAATTCAAGTTTCAAAATATTAAATAAGGTTTAGACAGTGCAGTTAAATGTTGTGAACTAGGATTCCTCATTGTCAAGTATGTGATGCAGCTATTGACAAAGTTTGTGCCTTGGCATGGCTGACTGGCTTTTTGATCGGGGCTGTTGAAAGCACTCTGCAGCAGAGTGAAACTCAATTTCTTGGTGTTATGCTCTGCTATTAGTCAGTGGAGGTTTGTGGCTACTCTTGAAAATTACAGGATGTCAGTAACTCTTGACTTGCTGTACTACTTACTCTGTTTCCACAGGCTTTGCTTCTGTTATAATGATTGTGATCTTTATTTCCCCCCTCCACTCCCAGCATACCTATGAAGAGGCTGAGAAAGGTTTTGATGAGACTTTGGCCAAGGAGAAAGGGATGAACCGTGATGACCGAATCCATGGTGCCTTACTGATCCTCAATGAGCTTGTGAGAATCAGCAGTATGGAGGGAGAGGTGAGCAAAGCAAGATGGTGATTATGGCTCTTGGCTGCCAGATCGATTGACAGTGACCTGCGGAAATAATGTGCTACGTTTGAAAGGGTGGTGTTGGGCTGAAGGGTCATCTGAACATGGACCTAGAACATCTGAATATTACAAATTGAAGGGTGGAAGAGAAATAACACCAACAGGTTTGGGCTGAGTAGACATTCAGCACAGATGGAAAGTGCTGTTAACTAATTACCATGGAAAAGAATTGTTTAGGATGCAATTGCTTGCTCTGTTGCATGTTAGATACCTAAATATTTTTGCTGGATTATAGCTTAGCTGATGTTTTACGGCTATTTGGATGTCAATGATCCTGGGTGCTGTTTGGAAGATTTGGGTTGCACCAGAGGTTGGACATCTTCTATTCAACTACTTTTTTTTAAAAAAAAAGTACTTCTCTTTTGCGTCCAGCGCCTTAGAGAGGAGATGGAGGAGATCACTCAGCAGCAGCTTGTGCATGACAAGTACTGCAAAGACTTGATGGGCTTCAGTACCAAACCTCGCCACATCACTCCCTTCACTAGCTTCCAGTCTCTTCAGCCCTCTCAGTCAAATGCCTTGGCTGGTCTTCTGGGATACAGTGCCCATCAAGGAATCATGGGTTTCGCAGCCTCCCCTGTCCCAGCAAAATCTACACTGGTAGAAAGTCGATGTTGCAGGGATCTAATGGAAGAGAAGTTCGATCAGGTAAGTGTTCATCTTTGAACTTGTCTGCCAACATACTCAACATCCTCCATTTCCTTATTTAGGAGGTGATGCTACCTAGTGTTGAACTGGGGCATCAAAGCTCATTGTACATATCCTGGCTTTGTCGCTGTCTCTCTTGGAACACGTGGCTTATTTTCTTTGGAAGCAGTCTTAATTATCTATCTCCCTAATGGACTCTAAAGCCAAATGTCAGTATAATGTGTTAAGGTGCCCCAGTAATAAGCATTCATGTATTGCTGACAGCGGTCAACCTTCAAAACCCAATTCATCTGCTTTCAGGTGTGCCAGTGGGTTCTCAAGTGTAGAACCAGCAAAAATTCTTTGATCCAGATGACAGTTCTCAATCTGCTACCACGGCTGGCTGCTTTCCGTCCTTCAGCATTCACAGGTGAGGGGACAGGTAGTTGGATGTTAGAAGTGTTGCTGAATTTGGGCTGGAAGTTAGCCAGCTCTCTTTGGTCCCGATGAGCTTGTGCAGGCAATGCAGCAGTAGAAATGTGGTGCTTGGAAGCTGAGCAGACAGATTTCTCCTTGCAAGTGGTGGGAGGACAGTTTGGTGGTGGTGGTGTGTTCGCGTGTGTTTGTTTGTTTTGCTTAATAAATGTGACTTGGTGTCTGATGCCAAAATGTTGCTCTGGTGAAGATAATGGATTGAAAACCATCGCCTGAATTCTGTGATCAATATCCTAAGAAGCAGAACCTCATTTTTGTCTTTTCTCAGCATGTCAACGTTAGGGTTGAACTCTGCCCTCTTGCTCTCACTCAGTGTAGCCCTAGTGTTATTAGCAATGTCATTGTCCTGTTTCTCTATTGCACCTACTGGGAGATCTCAAGGAAAAAAGGGAAATCCCTTCTGACTTTTCAGCAATTGAATTGATTGTGCCAAGCAAACTTAGGAGAATATCAGAGCTGGAGGCATGTCACTGAACTGTTCTAAGTGGGCTGAAACAAACTTTTTGTTATTCCAAATTTCCAGCCAGTCACTGTGATAAATAAAATTGGCTTTTGTTTGTGTGTGGAGTCTGCAGGAGGTATCTCAGATCTCCTGTTGCCACATTATCTTGTAACTTTCTCATTTCTCTGAAACTTATTTTAAAAAAGAAAGTCTATCATATGGTGATGTTTGTTTGCCACTGCTCGTGTCAGTAAATTGAATACAGACAAAAATCTGTTCCTTAGTTTCATTCTTGTAGAGGCTTAGTTGCAGATGAGATTCATCTACCAGAAGTGTGTTGCTTCAGTTACAGCTGCTTCCTAAATCAGCCATGCTCCAAGAGTACTTTAGGCTTCATCAGCTATGAAATATATCAACATGAATAAGAGTAATGAGTATCCTGGCTTTCTGGGACATAAAGGTGGATGGCAATGGGTTGAGCCTCTGTTGCCTTAATCTATGCTCGCTTATCTTTACTGA
This sequence comes from Dromaius novaehollandiae, assembly GCF_036370855.1. Classification (NCBI taxonomy): domain Eukaryota; kingdom Metazoa; phylum Chordata; class Aves; order Casuariiformes; family Dromaiidae; genus Dromaius; species Dromaius novaehollandiae. Next base: position 6,588,970 of record NC_088121.1, on the reverse strand, counting down.
CCTGCACAGTTATTTCTCAGTAAATGCTGAATTCTGCAGCTATTTTCAGGTTGTCTAGGTTTCTGGCCTGAAACTTTATAAACCTAAAGGAACTCCAATATCTGTCTTGTTCTCTCTTGTGGGCAGCTGATCAGTATCTTCCAGACACCATGAACCATGTTCTCAGCTGTGTGAAGAAGGAGAAGGAGCGAACAGCAGCCTTCCAGGCCTTGGGTTTGCTTTCTGTAGCTGTGAGGTCTGAGTTTCAAGCTTACCTGCCAAAAGTCCTTGAAATCATAAAAGCAGCTCTTCCACCAAAAGACTTTGCCCACAAGTGAGTATGTGAAGGTTGTGAAGTATGTGAAAGGAACTGAAACACTTGTTCTTTGTGTCATTTTTGTGTTGTTGGGATCAAATTATCATATTAGACTGATAACACAGAACTCGGATGAGGAAAGATGTTCAGAAAATTGCAGCTCCTCTTAATTAACTTTTATGTGGACCCTTTCTAGGAGGCAGAAGTCGGTGCAGGTTGATGCCACAGTCTTCACCTGCATTAGTATGCTGGCACGAGCCATGGGGCCCAGCATCCAGCAGGACATCAAAGAGCTTCTGGAACCTATGCTGGCTGTGGGCCTAAGGTAAATACAAGGCACATGAGCACATTTTTATGTTAGCCACTGGATGGCATTGTTGGCCACGCGGAAAGAGAGATGATGCATCTTGAGGGAAAGGACCAGTAGTTACAACCTGACTTGAGAAGCGAGTTGACTTTTTTAACCACTTTGGAAAATAGCCCATCAAATGCTTTTCTAGCAAACATTCAGAAGCCATATTCTTGTCTGTCTTCCAGTGTTGAGGGAAATGATGCATAGAATGGCTTGTGTATAGTAGATTCCAGAGCATTCCACCCATCCCTTCCGGAAGTCGAATACTAAGATGAAAATAACACAGCTGTGTTATGAGATTGGTGTGGGGTTTTTTTGGTTGTTTTTTTTTTTTTTTAATTGAGAAAAGAGCAAGAAGGGCAAATCTTGATGTTCGGAAAAGCTGACAAATCATTTTCTATGCAGTACAGAGCCTCCTGCCTTAGCTGTAGCAGGTTAAATTACTTCAACTGCCTAAGCGCACTTGTGTTAAGATTGAGAAGGAAGGTTATTTCTTTTAAATGATCTGTATTGCTCTTTCAGAGGGCTAATCTGTTTTAAGTGTTATGTATCTATTGGGTTACTTAAGAGCATTGGTCTCTGTGTAAAGAAATCTTTCTGAAAAAGACCTAGTGAACTCAAAATCAATGTCCTTTACTTCCCACCATTCAAACTTCTTCACCAACAGCTTGCAAAAATTCAGAAAGGTTCTGAAGGCTGGCAGATTTCTGCCATATCAGATTAACAGGAAAAGAGAGCTGAAGTGCTGAATACTTGCTCCTAGCTTCTTTCATTTTAGCATGCAAGTTTGATAATTCCAATTCGAAATTTCGCAACTCATTGCTGTGAGAAAGCATCCAGGTAGCACGAAGCTGCCTAGATTCGTGTTGTCCCTGGAAGTGAATTTAGTTGCCTCTGTGTCTAAAAAGCACAAGTATGAGGAATCACTCAGATCTGTAACCATGTTCTGCTGTATATGAAATTTTGAAGACTTGTTAAAAATGGCTCAGTCAGACAAGTCCCATCTGGAGTTCCACCATGCAAATTGTTCTTGGTATTACCTAATTGTAGTCATGTGGTCTGGGATCCAAGCAGTTTGCTCACTGAGTTCACAGAAAAAACTCTGCTCGTATGCCTGAGTTCATACAAGGACCACTATGCTCTGCTGGCAGCTGTTGCTGTGGTTTGTGAATGCCCACAATTATCTTCTGATAGGCAAAGACATAGATAAAAAGGTGAAAACCCCTTCTCGCTTTTGTGCTAATGACTATCTGCATGCCTTTTGCCTTCAGCCCTGCTCTGACAGCTGTACTCTACGACTTGAGTCGTCAGATCCCCCAGCTAAAGAAGGATATCCAGGATGGGCTGCTGAAAATGCTCTCCCTTGTTCTAATGCACAAACCTCTGCGACATCCAGGCATGCCGAAGGGCCTTGCCCACCAGCTGGCCTCCCCTAGCCTCACCAACATCCCTGAGGCCAGTGATGTGGGTAGCATCACCCTGGCCCTGCGCACACTGGGCAGTTTTGAATTTGAAGGTAAGATGTGGAAATAAGGAAGCTGGGGGGTGTGAGATGCACTGGCCCCTCTTGGAAAGCTTGCATATATGAACTAACAACGTAGCTGCATATCCATGCAGTAAAGAATGTAGGATGCAACCACTAGCGCTTCAGAGTGTAAATAGCAGGAGTACTCTGAGAGCACTTTCTTTAAACTCCTGTTTGTAACAATAACTGAACAGTCAAACCAGGTTAAACTCCCGTCTCTTTCTTTGCAGGCCATTCTCTGACTCAGTTTGTTCGGCACTGTGCAGACCACTTTCTGAACAGCGAGCACAAGGAGATCCGGATGGAGGCAGCCCGCACTTGCTCTCGCTTGCTCACGCCCTCCATCCACTTGATCAGTGGTCATGCCCATGTGGTCAGTCAGACTGCAGTGCAGGTGGTGGCCGATGTCCTCAGCAAACTGCTTGTGGTTGGAATAACAGACCCAGGTTAGTGTGGGGTCTGGAGAAAGGATTTTCCTACCACATGTTAATTATAGTGCCTGAGCAGGTGATGAAGTAATGGTTGTGGTAGGGTTTGACACATTTGTCATTAAATTAAGCTGTCATTGTTTACAAAAAGATATAAAAAGGGTCTCCGTGTTTTGATTCCCACCTCTTGATTTTTGAGGTATTAACAGAACATTAGTGCAAAGTGCTCAAACTGTGCCCTTGGTAATTCTTTGCATGAGGTAGAGCCCTGAGACTTGTTTTCACGATGTTCTGTGTCATGGCCTTCGCCCTTATCACTCAAGAAGGGATTGGTCCCTTTTGTTGAATCTTCCCCCTTGGTTTTTTTGATTCTTTCAGTTGTAATGTGGTCATCTGAGACAAGTTCATTTTCTACATGTTGGCTCCAGATACTACCTGTATGTGCAAGAGACTGGCATTGTGCTGGTCTGGGTGTTGTGGTAGTACTGAGCAGTACTGAATTGGCTGGGCTGGCTTATCCTACTTCTAGCAGGTAAAAGATTGAGGTAGGCAATCTCATGCTGGGGAAGCTCTCTGCATTTCCCTGATGAATTCCCTGATGAATTTTGGAGGCCAGGTGTTAACAGAAACGACAATCAGAACAGGAGTTTATTACATCTGAAGACAAACAAATGTGTTCTTGCAGACCCTGATATACGTTTCTGTGTGCTGGCTTCTCTGGATGAACGTTTTGATGCTCATCTTGCCCAGGCGGAAAACTTGCAAGCTCTTTTTGTGGCCCTGAATGATCAAGTATTTGAAATCCGAGAGCTGGCCATCTGTACCGTGGGTCGCCTGAGCAGCATGAACCCTGCTTTTGTCATGCCTTTCCTGCGCAAGATGTTAATTCAGGTAATGAAGAGGGATGACTGCAGGGGAAAAAAAAAAAAAAAAAGATTACTTGGTAACTGAGATGATGGTGTTGAAGAAACTGGACTACCTAGCTGTAGTGAGTATGTGAGGGAATATCTCCTTTTCTGGAAGATACCGGTCACCCAGCTTAGTGGGTTTCAGCAAATCTTTTCTATTGGTAGACGTTTAAACTCTAGGGATGTATGAGAAGAGAGAGGGTAGTAGTCACCATTGCTCCCCACATTCATTGTTCCTCCTGCCTGGAGTGCTTTCTATGTGTATTGAGGAAGAATATTCTGTACTGTTTTTAGGTTCATGGATAGCACCACTTCATAAAATTAAATCTGTTTTGAAGCCATCTATTCCATTTTATATTATTTAACTTTAGCTGCATTTGGACATAACTGATGGGATGCTGAGATCGCTTTCTCCTTCTACTGGCATTGGACAGGAGAAGAGGAAATCTAAAGTGTTTTTTGCCTAACTTTATCTTCTCTGTTCTTGTGCTTCTATTGTCTTTTCTGCAGATTCTAACGGAGCTGGAACACAGTGGCGTTGGCAGGATTAAAGAGCAAAGTGCCAGAATGTTGGGTCACCTGGTTTCTAATGCTCCACGCCTCATTCGTCCGTATATGGAGCCGATCCTTAAGGTAGATTTCCTGTTGATTTTGTTGGAATGAGACTACATAGCAAGTGGATCTATTGCTCTCTAAGCTTTATCAGGCGGTGCAGTTCTTTGCTTCATCATAACTGTAAAAATTAGGTTGGAGTGGATGTTATCCACAGTAATGCATGTATGTGACAGTGTGACCTAACTTGATTCTGGATTTGCAGAAACTTTAAAGTTTGTGAAACCAGGGTATCGTTAATTCTTGAAAAGCTCACTGTGATGCATGTTGAGCCCCTGTAACCTATCTGGTGTAAAAGAAAGAGCATTTTGAGTACAGCATGTAGGAGGAGTCTTTTCAACATGTTCTAATTTGTTTCCTCTGTTACCTACCAGGCACTGATTGTGAAACTGAAGGACCCTGATCCAGATCCAAATCCAGGGGTGATTAATAATGTCCTAGCTACCATAGGGGAGCTCGCACAGGTAGGGGTCATGCAGATATGCCTGCCATGCTTGTCGGTTGTCAAGCTTTCAGCAATGCTAGATGAAGGACTTTGATTTTGTCTTTCCAACAGGTCAGTGGGCTGGAGATGAGGAAGTGGGTGGATGAGCTCTTCATTATAATTATGGACATGCTGCAGGATTCTTCCCTGCTGGCTAAAAGACAAGTAAGTGTTTGACAACTGCATTAAACTATGCCAATCTCTGTGACCAAAGCTGTAATGAAATGTCCTTGTGTCCCATCACAACTGCTAAAATGAAGCTTTAAAATACTCGGTCTCTCTCATGCGGCATGTTCAGTTAAGCTTAAGTATCAGATCAGGGCTTGCAGTGCCTGTCTTTTGTGGCATTCTACAGGATACACTCGTTACAGGAAAAAAGGAAAGGAAGCAGTTTTTACTGGAAGGCTCTGGCACAGACTCACTATTGGTGCCTATTCCGATTGCATCTCTGAGTGAGAGGAATTATATCAGTCACTGAATCTAACGAATTGTTGATTATTAACTTCTTTACTGTAGCTTACTTAAAAAATAATATCTCTGTAGAAGCTTTCAAACTATGGACCACAGGAAGCAGTGTGATGCTAAAATGCTCAAAGAGACTTTAAAGAAGTTGAACAACTTATGGATCAGGAGACACAGTAACTTCCCTGATCAGAACTATTCTCTGGTCTTGACTGTTCCAGGTGGCTCTTTGGACGCTGGGGCAGCTGGTGGCCAGCACTGGTTATGTGGTGGAACCATACAGGAAGTACCCGACTTTACTTGAGGTGCTTCTGAACTTCCTGAAGACTGAGCAAAACCAGGGCACCCGCAGAGAGGTATGAACATGAAGCTGTCTCACAATCATATCTAAAAGCTTTTGAAAAAGAGAGGGCAGTCAAACAAATGCCTCTGAATAGATTTCTTTAAAAGAAATAAATGAGAGATCATTGTTGTGGCTGGTAGAGGCACAATAAGCAGAATTAAAAGAAAATGGAAATGTGAGTCAGTGAAAGGGCTTCCAGCAGTTGAATGGAGAAGGAGGGGGGAAAAAAAAAGTTTTCTCCCTTCAGTCATTGTTTTAGTTCTAGATCTTGTCTCCTTAATCCTCAGCACCTTTCCAAACCCCTGGGTTCGTGTGTTGACTTCTGCCTCAGTGATGCAGTTCTGATGAATTTTCCTCTTGTTTCTCCCATATCAGGCTATTCGTGTGCTAGGGTTGCTGGGGGCTTTGGACCCTTACAAACACAAAGTGAACATTGGCATGATTGACCAGTCACGCGATGCTTCAGCTGTCAGCCTTTCGGAGTCTAAATCCAGCCAGGATTCTTGTAAGCATCTGAATTTCTTTTTCAAGTGGATAACTTTACGATGTATAAACAGGTCTTGATTTCATTACCAGCTTGTCTCCTCTTCTTAACAAGTTATTAATGTAAATATGTTTCACCTAATATTCAGGGTTTTCCTGAACTTTGGTATTGGAGTGCATTTAGTATATAATTTGTGACACTGCCTTGTTCTTCCTAGCGGACTACAGTACCAGTGAGATGTTGGTGAACATGGGGAACCTTCCTCTGGATGAGTTCTATCCAGCTGTCTCTATGGTGGCACTGATGAGAATTTTCCGAGACCAGTCCTTGTCCCAGCACCACACTATGGTAGTTCAGGCCATCACCTTTATTTTCAAATCTCTTGGGCTGAAGTGCGTGCAGTTCCTGCCCCAGGTCATGCCAACGTTCCTTAATGTAATACGGGTTTGTGATGGTGCCATCCGAGAGGTGAGTGTACTAGGGACCGCTCCTGCTCCCTTCCCATTCCACTGCCCTAAAATTAGAATCCATTTAAAAGAGAATGTGACTGGCTTCAGCATTCCTGTGCTATGTGTTGCTGCCAACCATGCTGCAAAAGTGAGGTACAGCTCTGCTTTTTCTTTCCTGTGAGCATTTGGCAGGATATTCAGTGGAAACAGTTTTTCTGCTTCTTATTGAAACAGCTGCTTTTGAACATACTCCTTAGATGGCCAATATCTGGTTCTGTTTCTTCATCAAGCTGGTCTAGTTCAGGAAAACAGCCTGTGCAGCTTCCAAAGCTTTCAGTGATCTCTGCATTAATGCCCTGTTGTGAACAGTTATTAAATAGAGGTAGAGTCTTTAAATTTCTGATGCAACCATGTACTTTGGCTCATCTCTGAGGAGGAAAATTCAATTTGCTACAGTCTGCTAACATTTTGAGCAGTGTGGGTGGTGATTCCACAGCAGCGCTTTTGCTTCCTTCCCACTTGAGTTGCAGTTTTAGAAGGAAAGGAGAACTGTGTCACATTAAGAACGGGCCTAAGATACATCTAACCAGAGATGGCTACTGTTTGCCAAGCCTTTTCCTCAGGCTCTGAAAACCATCTCTAGGGTGGGAAGGGTAGTTTGCACTAGTTTTGTACTGTGTTTTATAGGTGGGATGGGTCCTCCCTTAGCAGAATCCCAACCCTGCTATAGAACCACTGTTTTCTCCCAGACTGAACTACTGCTCAGATTGGAAGGAAAACACCTCATGCGCCTGGGTTGGCTGAACTCCTAGACCTGACTGATCTAACTTGCTTGAAAGCTATGCAGTTGTGCACACTCTGTTTAAAAATTTTCAGGTAAAAGAAGATGGTGAAAGTGTACTGGGGAGAAGAGCTGAGGTGGGTACACGTGACTTTATAGCCTAAAGGAGGCAGGTCCTTGTCCTGTATGTAAGCATTCTCTCACAACACCAGAAAAGGGACAGTGCAGGAACTCACATTCATTTTTCGTAAATATAGATGTGCTGCTCTCACTGAAGAAGCTGATTTTATTTCTTAGTTTTCACAAAAACCCATAATCTATTTCTCCAAGCGCCACTTTGACTGTATTTTGTCACTATAAATAGTCTTCAAATACTGCATGGAAAAAATTAAATTTAATAGGTGGTAACATACATATTCCTATTTTCCCAGACAAAAAAAAAAAGATATACATTCATTTGTGGACAAGGAGATTTGACCCACATATTGTTTCGTACCAATCCCCAAAATAAAATCATTCCCATGAGTGAGTGCATATGATTGTGTGAGGGCAAAAGGAATTGCAAAACTCTCTTGGTATGTATGAATAAAATTGTTTCAGTCAAAATTCTCCTGTGGTACAATTAGCCAGCTTTCAAAAAAAATCCCAGTGATATATCTGGAAAGGACCAAACTCTTTTCCCCAGTAACTTTTCACCAATATATCTTGGTGGGGATGGGAAAGAGTACAGAGAAAGTATCTTAAAATGTGTGCCAGTTTGGCTTACAGGCAGAGGAAAAAGATTAGGGGCTAAATTTTTGGAAGCATCCTTTAAACCTGAATTACAAAGCTGTGGTAGCTGAAGTTTCAGGGTTTGTGCTAACAAGTCTGTTTTGACACATTCTGAATTTGCTTACCTGGATTCCTGTTAGTATGCAAGACTCACTAATGCTTTGTGCTCATAAAATTCTGGATGCAAATTTAAAACAAGAACCCAAAATCTGAGCTGGTGCTGCCAAGAATTTTAGCCCCAGACTTTGAGCATATAATAGCTATGCATGCTGTTTGGTGAACGAGCTTGCAGTTGGCCTTTGAAACACAATTTACCCAGAGTTACTCTGATGTCTGGATAGCCTTATTGATGTTACTCATTTCTTCCTTCCAGTTCCTGTTCCAGCAGCTGGGGATGTTAGTGTCCTTTGTGAGAAGTCATATTCGGCCCTATATGGATGAAATTGTCACCCTTATGAGAGTGAGTTCAATCTTTAAGCCATCAATTTAGTGTCAGAAAATGAGGATAACTATTCTGTCATTATCAAATATATTGATTACTCCATAAATTCATGTTAAGCATAAAATTCCAAAGAGAATTACATGTATTTGAAGCAACAGCTAAATGATATGTACAAATTCTTCTTAGTAATTGAAATAAGAGCAGCTTCTAGATACTGTTCATGTCTAACCTCTTTTGAGCACTTGAGTTTTGTGCACTTAATGCTTTCAGGAACGTTTTAACAAGAGACGTTTGGAGTCCGTAAGTAGGTTCTGCTGAACCCTGAAGACCCTAAGTATTTAAAAACAGATTAAAAAATGCCAGCTTAAATAGAGAACTGTTTAAAGGAACTTTAGTTCTTCCCTGCAAGTTCGAATTTATCTAGAGACTTTCTCCTGCAGATTGTACCAGTTACAAGAAAAACAGCTCATCTGAAGGAGAACTGTTTAATTTCTTTGTTTTCTTTCTACAGGACTTTTGGGTCATGAACAACTCCATACAGAGCACAATTATCTTACTTATTGAGCAAATTGTGGTGGCTCTAGGAGGCGAGTTCAAGCTCTATCTGCCTCAGCTCATTCCTCACATGTTACGGGTCTTCATGCATGACAATAGCCAGAGTCGCATTGTCTCGGTCAAGGTGAGTGGGAGAAGCCTCAGCTGGTTTGGTTTGGTGCTGCCTAGGCAGGTATGTGCCTGATGTGCCATGCTCCACAGGGCCTTCCCGTGCTTATGGGTGTGTTGCAAGCAAACTGGGTAGGTGCAGTTCAGCAGTGGCTTGGGGTGAAATGGTGCAGGCAGCACTCTGTTTAGAGTGCAAAGTCAAAGAAACTTTTCACTGGAGACTGGATTATTTAAAATGCATACCTTTCATGACTTTAAGTCATATTGGGTCCTCTTTCCTTCCAGCTATTGAATGCAATCCAGCTCTTTGGAGCTAACCTGGATGACTACCTTCATTTGTTACTACCTCCCATTGTAAAGTTATTTGATGCCCCGGATGTCCCAGTGGTGGCTCGCAAGTAAGTGTCAGTGGCTTTGCACTCTTCTTTGTCTGCATTTTCTGGATTCCTCGGTGGCTGCTCTGGCCCTCTGTAGAGTGAAATGCCGCTTGGTTCCTTTCACAGGCTTTGTTTTCTATGTTATGTCACAGCACTATTGTTAGCTCTTCTTGGGTATAGATTTTTACTTTTTGGTTCTCACCTGCCAGTATTTTAGTCAGTGCAACTTGCAAGCTGTCCTGCAAGTCCTGGTCATGTTAATTAGCATTCTGGTGCTATGTTTTTCCTATTACTCCTGATGCCTAGGAGGTCTGGGCATGAATCGCTGATGTATTTTTACATCATCCTGTTTCTCCTGTCTTGCACCACGAGAGATAACAAGTCTTCTCCTCTTTCTGCTCTGACCTCAGAGCTGCTCTAGAAACAGTGGATCGCTTGACAGAGTCTCTGGATTTCACTGATTACGCTTCAAGGATTATTCATCCTATCGTGCGAACGCTAGATCAGAGCCCTGAGCTACGGACAACTGCAATGGACACACTCTCCTCTCTGGTTTTCCAGCTGGGAAAGAAGGTAATGTTGTTCTTAGGTTTGAAAGCTTGCAAAGGAAGGGACTGCCCCAAAGGTCAAGGCTTTAAAGTTGAATATTTGTAATACAGTCATTCTGGATTTTAAAGAAAACAGATTTTCCTTCTCTTGGTTCTGGAATCAGGAGTTATTGGAATCAAATTTTCAGAGTCAGTTTCTTATAAGATGAGTGAAATGAAGGTGGAATTTTATTGCTCATGGTGAGGCTGAGTAAATAGCTTTTGATGCCTTCCCCTGTACAGTACCAGATTTTTATCCCGATGGTGAACAAAGTTCTGGTGCGACACAGAATTAATCATCAACGCTATGATGTTCTTATCTGCAGGATTGTAAAGGTGAGTTGACAAGACTATAGCTGTTTGCATAAGGATACTTTGGAATGTTTTCATGTTAAAACTGATGTAACTATAGACTGTCATATGCAGCAATCATAAAATGAAAACAGTTGGTATATTTGTGTGATAAGTATAGGTTTTTTTAATGAGACTTTGAGATTGCATTGGGAAAGTTTGTATCGGTTGACATCAATTATTTCCTACAGGAAAAATCACTGAGAGTTCTAGAAGAGAACTTCAGCTTGTAGCCAGTCTTGTTACTTTTCTTTCAACAGTTTGTAAATGCTGGGTTTTCACTATAGTTTCCACAGTGTCAGGGCTTAAGGAGACCTGTTGTCTCTCAATATTTTTTGTCGTAGGTCCCATATTTCAAAAACTCAACAACTGCTTTGTAATCTGATTGATGTAGGACAAGCAGCACACTGGTGTTCTGGACTTACTAGTGAGACCGATAGGAGCATCAGTGCTTGTTTTAAGGAATATTATTCCACAGTGGTATATTATTCTCTGCCTTTCAACAGTAGGAGCTAAGATTTCTTAAAAGTTACCCTGAATAAAAATGGAATAAGATTTGAGTTCACGCGTTTGAGGTGTAATAATCAGTGTTATGAAACACTGTTGTTCCCTTCCCAAATTGAGCTGTAGGATTGGATAGTGCCCTTACTTTGTCACAGATTTGGCTTGTATGGAAAACTGCTTTTGTGTATGTGGGTGTGGTCTTCATTGTGAGCCATTTGTTGCAGGGCTATACTCTTGCTGACGAAGAGGAGGATCCCCTGATCTATCAGCATCGAATGTTGAGAAGCAACCAGGGAGAAACCCTGGCCAGTGGTCCTGTGGAAACAGGTCCTATGAAGAAATTACATGTTAGCACCATCAATCTGCAAAAGGTAGGACTGTGAAACTCTCCACGTGACGAGTTTGCTACTGAAAGGAGGCGCTATTTGATCTCAACTAAGGAGTTTGTCCAGTGCATCTAAATAACGTTAGCATCTCTCTTCTGTTGCTGGTTCTGTATAAGACGGGTCAAGGTAGTGCTGAGCACTTTACAGATAGGAGCAGCTGAAATATCAGACTGTACAGGACCATGAAGTAATCTTGACACTTTCTCACTATGTGAAGTACGAGCAAGACCTCCTTCCTTGCAGGAAGTCATATGTAGCTTCTAGAGACATCTGTTTCAGAGCCTCTGCCTTTTTTATAAACTGCTTCTCTCATATTTTCATGTTTATTATAGTCTCTTGAAGCCAGTGTAGAGCTTGATAGATAAGAATCGGGTAATTGGAACAGTAAGTGCATGTAGCACTCAGTTCAGTAGGAGTATGGATTAGTTCGAACCAATTTGAAAAACAGATTTGAAAAATGTGATTCTAAACGCACTAGGTATTTTTAAGCTGATGCTTCAACTGTGGCTTCAGCTGTTGGTCCCCTTTTGTAGGGGAAGATTTATTCATGTTAAATACTTGTCATGTCATGACAGGAATACATTTAGGGTAGATATGTTGGAAATGAGACTGAACTACTGCAAATTATCTTGTAATGGTAATCCATTCAAGGAATTGGAAAGGGAATCTCAGCTGATGTGATTTGGCGCTGTGAAGAAATATCTCTGCTGTTGATGGACGACTTCTGCTGCTGGGTCATGGTTCATCTGGTAGTTGAATTGTTTTGCTTTATATTACAGGCGTGGGGAGCAGCAAGAAGAGTCTCCAAAGATGACTGGCTGGAATGGTTAAGACGACTGAGTTTGGAGCTGCTGAAAGATTCCTCTTCACCATCCTTGCGTTCATGCTGGGCCCTGGCTCAGGCCTATAATCCCATGGCTAGGTAGAGTAATTCTGTCTCTTTCAGACCACTTGAAATTGCAGATGCAAGCCAGATAATATGAGCTAAAAGAAAGTTACTTAAAAGCTCTGAAGTTCCTTAAATACAGGTGATTCCTGCTTTGGGACAAATCAAATCGTTGGCAGCTAGATTTCATTTCCAGCCTTTCCGGTTGGCAGCTCCTTGATGTGCACAGTCTTTCAGTGGAATTCTGTTTATTAGTTTAGAAATAACACAAGGCACAAAAGTGAAGCTGGAAAAACAGCAGAGTTTTTATGAAATAGTTTTTATGATCTGCTGTGGTAGATAAAAATTTCTCTGTATGGAATAAGCTGCTATGGTTTTTCTATTGTGACCAGTACATCTGGAGTAACTTGGAGTTTCTGTAAAAAGCTTGCCTGTTTATCTCTTCTTGGTGGTATATACTTATCTCATTGCCTAGGAATCTGACTGCTACTGTTACAAAAGTGTTGCTCATTCCTGTTTGTTTGTTTTTTTTTTTAATGTGAGTTTTAGCATTTATGAAATAGAAGTGTAAATAGCATCATAAAAGGTCAGCACTTTCTAGATAGACAGAAATACTGTTAGTGTCCTTCATGCATACCTGTAAATGGATCTCAAATCCATTCCAGTGTATTTCTGCACAGTACTAGCAGTGACAAGGACTGTCACTGTATCTGTTTTTCATCTCTTTTCTTTTCCTTCCCCAAGCTTTGCCAATAATGCAACCCCCAGCTATTGCAGTTGTCTAGCAAGCACAGAAAACATAGCAGCGTGAGGGTGGGGGTGCATGTGTGTCCAGTGAAATTAGTTCTCTAATTTCTCACTACATACTCCTGTGATGTAAGTCGGATTCTTCAGGGCAGAAGTGTCCTTGCTGCTATGAAGAGCCAGTTCTAGCCTAAACTACTTGCTAGCATACGATGGTACAATATTTCTACTAGCGTGGTATCTCATGCTAGCGTGTGTTTTTAAAAAGTAGGTCTTGTTAAGAATTTGGTACACAAGTTAACTTTTTTAAAGACTAACCACCATGTACTGCAGGTAAACATGTAAACGCGTTGTGTGTCTTCTTTTCTCTGAATAAAAAGAAAAGTCCATTGTCGAATAGACTTTTTTCATGAATAATGAGTCCTCATCTCTCTCTCTGTTTTGCCTTCCTCCTCAGAGATCTCTTCAATGCTGCTTTTGTTTCATGCTGGTCTGAACTGAATGAAGACCAGCAGGATGAGCTGATCCGAAGCATTGAATTGGCCCTGACCTCCCAGGACATTGCAGAGGTCACTCAGACGCTGCTGAACTTGGCAGAATTCATGGAACACAGTGATAAGGTAGAGATGCTGTCAGGACAACCTTTTTCTAATGCTGGCTAGCTGGCTGGTCTAGTGTATGAAAAGTGTGAAGAGTACATATACTTTCTTCTCCTTTTTTGCACTCATCCTGCTTTTGATGTATGCGCTCCTCTCCAGGGCCCACTGCCTTTGAGAGATGATAATGGGATTGTCCTCCTGGGCGAGAGAGCAGCAAAATGTCGAGCGTATGCTAAGGCCCTTCACTACAAGGAGCTGGAATTTCAAAAGGGTCCCACCCCAGCTATTCTGGAGTCTCTCATCAGGTAGGAACAGAATTAATGAGATTTCTGCTCTCACACCAGTACCCAACTTAGGATACCATTAGGATGAATGTAGACAGTTCTTAGAATTAGACTATCTGCCACAAAGCTCAGTTGATAGAAGCCATGTTGTCTATTTAAAAAAAAAAAAAAAAAAAAAAAGACTCTGAATTTTTACCCCTTGCCTTCAAGTTCAGTGTGGGACTATGCAGACTGCCTGTGACTTAGGTGCAGAATTCTCTCTCATCTACAGATAATTAAGCCAGCATAGCTGAAGTTCTTGTTGAAATTTCTGATTGAATTTTTGATTGTCTAGCTTAGGTAAGTCCCGTTCTTACCTAAGCTTCCTATGATCACATAGGAGTTGTTATAATGAGCATGAAAGTGTATTGTGTCCTGAGCTTTGGACATTCCTGTGACTGGCCTAGCAGGGCTAGCCTAAAAATGATTTCACCACTTCACTTTCGGACATGTAAATTTAGAGAGCAGCTTCCCAAAATTTCTTGTTTATCAATCCAGATGATAACATCTATGTAATGCTGTCAATTTTTAAAATTCTGTTAGATCCTATTAACATCTTATGATTGTAACTTTCTTTTTAATAGCTGTTGCTGGGCTGCAGTTGGCTCACTTACTATTGTTTAATTTTGTTTCAGGGGCAGGAAATGGGGCAGCGTACTAGTTCTGCCCCTTCTGATGTTCATGTATGGGTTGCATCTCGGTTATTTGCAGCTGATACCACCATGAAAAATGTTAGTTCGGAAATATCTGCACAGTTAATGACAAAAAAAAAAGGTCCTGCGAAAGGGCCATGTGCAGTCTCAAGAGTTTGTTTTCCATTTTCATCATGCAGACACGTTGCTACACTCTCCACTAGAGCTCAAAAGTCTGACCCCAAAAAATGGGCATAGAAAGGCCAAAATGAAGTGTCATTCAGTCTTGGCATGCAAGCTGAAATTCCTGAGATGACTGAATATCCTTGGGGTTTTTTTTGTTTTTTTGTTTTGTTTTTTTAAAATATATATATATATATTCAGGTCTTGTATGATAATTTTGGGAAGCTTTCTGCAACAGCATGTCTGAACACTGCTTCTCTGCCCACCAGCTGCTCTGCTCAGTGGCACATCTGGTTTCAGAAGTGAGGAGGCTGGATTTGGTACCAAAATACCTGATTTAAAATATAAATCTTATTTTCATATCACAGGGCAGTTAACTTCACACTCTGAGGTGGACAAATTGATTTTGGTTGGATAAAAGCTTAATTTTTTTCTGTATGCAGTAGATTTTTCAGCCTTTTAAAGGAAAGCCCTTTTCCCTCCTATTATTCTTTCCTCTTTTGTTGTCTCTTGTTTCTGTGAGGAAAATACAGAATTCAATGTATTCTTTCCTGACCTCAGTCACTTGTACAGCTGTTTCTTTGTGTATCAAAAAACAAGTCAAGGAGCAAAGACTTGAAGTAAGGCAGGATTAAAAATGAAAGAAAATTTATTTCTAGAAATAGAAAAGTTCAGAAATTAAAAAAAACCATTTTATAGACCGCAGTTAAAATAGTTCCAACTATAGTTCCAGGCAGTTGGAATTTACAGTATGAATAGTGAAATGTATATAAGGCAATTCCCAAGACACCTCTATCATATTTCACACAAGACAGAACAATTTAAATTAGATTTAAGCCCTCTTTAAGGTGAATGAAAATAGATATATTAACTATAACCATCTTTTCCAACATATTCAAGCAATGGTGTAGCTGCAGGAGGAGTCAGTTATTTTCAAGCCAGTGTTATGTAAGGGGAAAAACAACATTCTGATTTTCAATGCAAAATGTCCAGGTAACTTTTTGGGGGGTATTCAAAACAGATCTTGATATGGCTCAGTGGTATCATGCTAGCAAACATTCCCTTATGTTTTAATAACTTTTCTTTGGCATTTGTGGATTCTCTGGTATGTAGTAGTGTTTTGCTTATGAACACAGTGTTTTTAAGTGTTTGAGTTGGGTTTTTTTTGGTTAGTTGGTTTTGATTTTCTTTTCTCCCCCCCACTTGCTGTTATCTCTTAGACTTGCTCTCATATAGTACTCTTACGTTCTAACCTGAATGTAGTTTGGGGGCAGCCAAGAAAGCTGCGTTCTAATTTATTAGTCTTTGTGGCACTATCTCTATCTGCAGATAACCCAGCACATACGAGACAACTTTGTCCTCCCAGTTACTATCTGCTGGCTGCAGCTCTCCATACTTACTTGTGGCAGCAGCAAGAGATGGCAGTAAGACTTCAGGAGAGAGCCTGGGCAGTACTCATTTATCCAAATGTTTTGAGTGTAGTTTTTCCTTTCTAGGGCTATAAGTCGTTTACTATGTGCTCAAGAACAATTTGTCAGGGATAATTCTGATAAGCTATTTCTCTGTGGTTTGAAAACAGTATGTCACTTTTGTATGATATAAATCTCTCTTGGAAGGAGTCGCTCAGCCATACTTCATCTAGACACTGAGGGAATAGCAACAAGGAGGCTTTCTTTTTACAGTCCCTGCCTAACTGGTTGAACGCTAAGGCAACCCACTAGTCACCGTGCTGGTGGAAGCACACTGGTAGATGTTCTGAAGGTGCTCTAAGTGCAGGAGGTATTTAGCATTCTGTTCTAGCCTATTCTAACACAATATCTATCTCTTTGGAAAGAATCCTAAGAGGAGGAGATAAGTTTGAGCCCTGATAACATCAGTTGCTTGGCTGGTGTCTGCTTTAGTGTTCTTGTGTGTACATAGCCAGTATGCAGCTGTTGTGTTAGCGTGTATCCTAGAGGAAGTGGACGATTGAAGTGGCTGGTTTTGAGTTGTCAGGGGCCCCACCTTCTGTGCAGCAGTGTCATGTAGCTGTACAGTCAAATATTCGTTCTCTCTAAGGTTTGAAATCCTCTGGCCGTATCTTCATCTCCACTCTTTTCAGGGAGTAGGTTGATCCATGCCAGCCGTACCAGGTGATGCCATCCATGTTTTTGGTGTGGTCTCCTTTGCGGTAGTAAACTCCATTCAGATTGGAATCTGTGCAGCAGTTGTACCAATATCCACCTTTTCAGAAAAGAAATTAATAGATTCCTGGTGAGGCATTTTTTAAAGACAGGTATGTTCTGTGGTTTTTGATATGAATTATTGCCCTTCCTCAAGGAGAGGGGTGGCCACAATGCAGCATTTAATCCCTGGAGGCTATGTCCCTAATAGCTGGCATTACAAATGAATTCAAAACTTAGCATCTGTTGAATGATTCCTTCAAGAGTCCAGGCATATACTAAATGCAGAAGGGCATTACAGTTACATAGTCAGATTAGTCCAGTAGCTTTTCATTTAGTTGCTTTTTCATCTTGGAACACTGCCTTGCCATTTTTTTCTGCCTCTGACTTTGAGAGTTAACGTAGGAAACTAATCTTGGTTCTTAGCTTGGACATTTTAAGGCATTTGGAAGGTTTCTGGGCTCTGTAGCTAAGCAGCATTATTTTGTCATGAGGCCTATATATCAAGAATTTTAGTTCCATGTTTTATGGGGGCAGCATGGGAAATTAGAAGGGCAAGATGCAATGAACAAGAAATTATCTTTGTGGCAGACCTCGTATAAAGATTCTAAACTGAATGAAAAGAGCAGCTTTGTTAGAGGCTTGTAATAGAGTAGGAATAAAGATGAGAGTTCAGGCTGAACCTTGAGGTGCATGTGTCTCTCCAGGAAAATAATCAAAAGTCCCTAACATCTGTATTTTTTTGGAACTTGAAACATAATAAAAATGTAAGAAAAAATTAAAACCTTGTAGATGCACAGGAATAACTTCCTGCATCATTGAAATATCAGCATCTGAGATAATCTGGCAGATAAATCAAGCATAATGCACTAGATAACAGTAGGTGTTGGTGAGATATTGACCAAGGACATGAAAGCATACACTAACTCATTTGAAAAGTGCCCATGTCTATAGCATACAGGCTGGCTCTATGTAAATTGGCTTTAACTGCCAGATTTCCCATGCAGCTGATGTGTGCGCTCCAGAAATGGTCACCAGTTCTCTGATTTGCCACCCAGATGCTAGTTGCTCAGAAAGAAGGAGTCTTAGGCTCTTTGCAAATTACCCAGGCTGTTCGCTCAGGCCAGGCAGGCATTTGTGTGTGCTTTACCTTTACGGAACTGGGCGCAGTCATCCACGCACTTGTCATTGTCCTTGTCCTTCGTGCTGAAGGCCGTGTTGTTGTGGTACCTTAGGGAGTCGCGCCCTGTGTTGCCAGTGTAGTTCCCCACAAAAAGGCGGTAGCTGTTTAATTCGTTGCTCAGGGTGAATTGCTTATATTGTGCGTAGCGTATGTTACCTTCCCAGTCCTGCCACAGAACAGTGAAGAGGAAACAGGTTCTGTTAGAGTAGTTGCTAAAAGACTCTTCCTCTGTATTTACATACAGTGCTGCATGTCTCTTCTCTGTCCTAGATTTTTCAGGCGTGTCTTAGAAACAGACCACAGAAACTTCTCTATTAAGAAAAATTCCTTGAGCAACCAAGGCATCATATTTGCAAGACGCATCTGCACTGGTATTATTATTAAACAATACTCCTTTGGAAACCTGGTGTGCAGCTCTTGCATTCAACAGCCTTGTCTTATAGTGCACTACCTCAAGTCAGTCTTTCCTCCCTGAAAGAGTGACTTTTAGATATAAAGGCTTTCAGCTCTTTTCTTTTTTTTTTTTTCTTCTCATTATATATATCTCATTCCTCAAAGCTATCGTAGCAGCTGTAAACTAGTCCAAGTCAAGACCAAGCAGCCTTTAATAAACTGTAGGAATTGTTTTGGGGTAATGCAATGCCTCTAGTACACAGATTGAAAGGAAGTGTTACAAAAGGCAAAGAATCAGAGTCTTTAAATCTTTATCAGACATCCCTGTGAGTCTTTAAATCTGAGATGGTCAACAGTTTGATCTGTTTTCACTGAATTCTGCAGGACTTTCTAGAGCCCACAAATTCCCTGAGATGCAACCCATATGCAGACAGAAGATTGTCCTAATCACTTTACACAGTGGAGAATATACACCTATCCTACCTTTTGAATCTATCACTAGGTCCATCCTACCTCCTTCTCCTCTTATAATTAAAGCATGCAAATTGTTTGGTTCTATGGAGATAAGAGACTTTATCTGCTACTAGAGAATTGTTCTGTACAAGAAGCTTTTTTACTGCTGCAATTGAGAGTATTAGTTACCTCCAACTCCACTCGCAGAACAGTGGGACGTCTTGAAAGCC
Organism: Dromaius novaehollandiae; assembly: GCF_036370855.1. Classification (NCBI taxonomy): domain Eukaryota; kingdom Metazoa; phylum Chordata; class Aves; order Casuariiformes; family Dromaiidae; genus Dromaius; species Dromaius novaehollandiae. The sequence goes on along the minus strand of NC_088121.1, from coordinate 6,569,978 downwards.
GGTAGATATTTTCATTTCCCAGCCAAAAATCTCCCCGAATATTGCCAAATCCTTCCTTGTATTGCTTCCAGTCCCTATTGAAAGATGTCAAACCAACTTTGCGTCTTTGGATGATAGTCCAGCCACCTCCATCTGTCTCCATGTCACAGAACACCTGGAATGGGCATGAATGCGGCGTTTAGTTATCAGTAGACTTAATAGGGCTCAATGCTGTTGAAAAAGACAGGATACCATGTTCCAGTTTTCACCTGTTAAAGAACATACTGCTTTAACAGTCATGGAAAAATTCTGACTGAACCACTTTTCCCTCTCAAATGTATGCTCTTCCAATGCTAATTCAAAGCGCAGGACATCATAACTGAATACGTGCTCTCCTCCTCTGTGTAGTAAGACTCCAAGATAGATTTTTTTGATAATATTTGAAAAGACATGTAAAATATACTGTATACTTGACATCCTTACCTCCAGATCTGGACTCCCCAGAAATTCATCGGGGGGTAGCTTGTAAACACCGGAGATTCGGTAGTTTCTCTGATAAAGTGATGAGCAGTCATAGACAGCATCTACTTGAATCAGAACCAGAAAATGAGAATCTGAACAGCACAGAGCACTCCACTATATATGTGCTTTCTGTAAAGCTTAGTTGTAGTACAAGGGGCAATTCAGTGAAGATGACTCACCCAGGGTCTAATTAGTTCCTGAATGGTTTAGTTTTGATCAATGCATGCATTGAAGAAAAGTTGCAAAAGAAGCATTTTTTTTTTTTTTTTTTAACAGCAGCATAGAAATCTCCTATCTAGAGACATGCCTGCTTTCTTTTCACGTTGCTACTGTGTGTTAGGAGGGGTGATGGTATATATTTGCTCTCCCTACAAATAATAAGGGCTTATTTGGCAGAATGGCCAGGCATACTGCAAGATGCCAAGTTTGATTGTGCGCTTTAACCAATGAGCTGAGTTTGTGAATGAGGCATATTTGCTGAGCACTTTCTGTACCGGCGCCTGTGACAGAGGGTAGTGGCTTTTAGCTTCAGTGAATCTGTCAGTCTGTGCAAGCCTCCTTTTCTCTCTGTGCAGGAGCTGACTTGAAGGCTGGTGATATGCACAGCTATTCTTCTGAGGGCAGAGAAACTAGCTGAGGCAAGGCTTTATCCATCCTGACAGCTTCCAGTATAGTACAGACTAAATTACTTTTACCTGGTGGGGTGAGATATGGCTGTTTAAATACCTTCTGGGCCAGTTTCTTCTGTGTGCTATTTTACTTTTCCAAACCTTTATGCCAGCTCCAATGAAATTCGTTATGGTAAAACCTTTGTTTGTTTAAAACTAATTATAAACAGTGAGCAGTGTGTCAAAACCAGCTAAGTTGTATTTTTGTAAAGCAGAATTTAGTAAATTTAGAAGCATTTTTGGGATGGAGGGGAGGGAAATACTGCGTTACAAACTCAACTATATCCTGGATAACAGCAATCCCTTTAAGGAAGTTTTAGGATTGTTGAAGTGATTTTTTTTTTTTTTTTTTTTTTTGAGAAAAACTAACTAAAGCTTAATGATGTCTTTTTTTAAGCTATTAAACTATTGTTTTGTAGGTAGCTGAACTACAGAATACATCTGAATTCTGTCTAATACAGGCCTGTGCAATCACTATATGCAGTGAAGTCTTCCCTCAGGGAGGAGAAAACTTTGAACAATTTAAATGCATTTTGGCTAGACTTATATTAGAGAATTTGCATCTTGCATCATTTATGGTCTTGAATTTTTGAGACTTACTATTCAAATAATGGCCTGCTTTTTTTGCTCTGTTTCAGAGATAGTCATAAAGATACGATTACAAATGTCCAGTAGTGCTTAGAAAGCATTTCTAATTGTTTTAACAACCTCTAGTTTGCCCAACAGCACTGTGGACTTTGAGGATATAACTGCCAGAGTCATTCTCTGACAAAGCCAGCTCCCTTTTTCTTTTTTTCAGATTGGTACTTCAGTGCTCAGAAAATGTGATATTAGACTCAGTCCCTCACTGCACAAATATAGCATCTGTTCAGCTCTTCCATTCCCTGATGTTAGATATACAGATACTAAAATACAGCTGGATTTTTGGACTTTTGACAGATGAAGTCGAACTGTTTCTTTTTTCAGGATCACCTGCCTGCAGAAATACTCTGACCATAAGTATTTAGTATGCATGCTTACTAACTACATTAGTGGAACATGCTAGCGTTAGGAGCTAGTAGTTAGTTCATTTTGTGCATTAAGAGGTGCATCTGGGAGCTTGGACTCCCTCCTTACCAGCTGAAGTTTGTGTGACTGTCTGAGCTGCTTGGAGTTGCATTATGTCTATCTGGTTGTTCATTTCGGAGTATTTGCTCTCGGCGTCAATGAGGCGGGACTCCATCTGCTTGGTGCTTCCTTCCAGCTCCATCACCTGCATGACCACGTTCACCCAGTCGCCCTCCTGCTTCTTGCTCAGCTCCTGCAGCATCCTGCTCAGGTTAGCCAGCTGCAGCTTGAGCTCTTTAATCTCATCGCAGCAGCCTGTCATCTTGGACTGTGCGTTCCCGTTGACTGTTCTCCTTTTAGGAGGCTTCTGCAGCAGTGCTGCTGGACAGATTGCCACAGACACTGTGATAATGCAGAGCCACACCAGCTGGGTAGTGGGTCTTGCTGGCATTTTTGCTCAGAGCAACTGGAAACTTCCAACTGAATGCAGCTGGGGTAGGTATGAAACTTTCTGCAAGTGCTGCAGCCGACCGGTACCTAGCTCTCTTCCAATGAAGCGAGTCTCTGAAGGTGGAGCCTGAAGAAGTGCCTTTTTTCAGTCCCCTCCTGTAGCAGTCTATGAACTTTGGAAGTCTGTTTCAGAGCATCTTAAATACTTTCTTCTGTTTACCTCCACCCCCCTGCAGCTATGTACAGCTTTCTGGCCCCTCCCAGCTGATCTCTTCATATCAGGTGTTTACAGGATGAAATTTGAACAGGCTTCAGCCAAGAAAATTTAGGGGGAGCAGGGGAGACTTCACTCACTTCTCTGCTGAAGGTGTGGGAGAGAGGACTAGGAAGTGAGGAGAGTTTCCAGTAATTTTTGCCTATTGGATCGTAGCCCTCAGTGACTAACTCTGGCACTTCAGTAACATGGAAGCGTTAGAGGTCCAGGACATGAAGGGGCTGTCCAAACAGGATGAGTTTATAGTAGTTCAAGGAAGGTAACTGCCTGGCAGATGCCCCTAGCTGCAACAGTCCTACTAATGTATTTCCTGGAAGTCATGGGGGGTGGCTCTGTCTCTGCAGTATTTCTTAATTTAGAGAATATATTAGCCATTTCATCTGTTCAGCATGTGAACCTTCTCTGTCTGGACACTGTGTTGTCCCTGGAGTATTTATTTTGTAGAATTCAGTACTGTTCTTAGAAATGAGATCTCTAAGGGTGGAATGGACAGCAGTCTGCAAAATGGCTAAGTCAAATCTTGTCCCTCTGTTTACTTATAGTGGAAGAGCAAGAGGACATTCAATAATGCTGAAAGACAGAGTACTTAAAATTTGACAAGAGGAGATGGGTTTTTTTGCAAGATATGTTATCAGTCTGTCAAACTCCACTGTTATAGAGGCCAGGTTCTTAATACGATTTTGAGAGGAAAATACTTCTATGTCCACAGTTATATTAAGTGTAGGTTTAAAAATAAATCTTAAATCTTCAGACATTCAGAGTATAGGTCAAGTATCAGCTGGCTGAGATAGTGACTTCCAGTCTTCTCTTTTATATTCTTTAACAGTTAGAAGGTTGATATAGCTGTTTGATCCCAAAGTGGTAGCATTTCAACAATGGTGCAGCCTTTTCCAAAGGACAACAGCTTTTATTCTAGATCCTTGCAGATAAATTGTTTCTCCACAGGCAGGTGGTTCTGTAATTGCTCAGCACATGGATTCTTGTATCTTCCTGCAAAGTTTCTGACTGGGACAGAGATAAGGTAAAAATGAAGTGGTAGATGGCTCATGCGTTTGCTCCTTTGGAAAATGCCATAGAAGTTGGTGTCCAAGGGAAAAAAAGAAAAAGCTTATCTTACTCATCTTGTTCCTTTTACAAAGAAAATGAGGATGAACACAACTGAGCCATCCTATACCATCTAGAAATCTCTCACTGGGCCAAAGAGACAGCAAGATTTCTGTTTAATCAAGGTTAGAAAAGCCTTGTTGATCTGGCAATCCACTTCAGAGCAACGGGAACACACATTCTTGTAGGTGCGGTCTCTCTTGCACCTCAGCTTTGTTATAGTTGTTGCTAGATGCATGTTTCCAGGTCTGCTTTGTATCCCAGCTGGCTAATAGCTTTTCTGCAGAAAAGCTATGTGCAGGACCTTTTGCAGAGGGTGCAAAGGCTTTGGAAGATGAAAGCACCAAAGCACTGGAGGGATGCGGTATGATTATAGATGTTGCCTATGCTGAATTTTCTTGAAGGGAGGAAGAGAGATCAGAGTTGGAGATCTCTGAACAGTCGGTGTGGATGTCTTGAGTTTCATCGTGGGTGACTCTGCCTGTGTGCTGTACTTTGGGCAAAACCCTCTCTTGTCTGTAGTATTAGCATGTGAGGTTCCTGTGTGGTTTCGGTGACCTGGGATGTTGCCAAACTCCTTTGGTTGGAATGTCAAGTACTATACTATTTGGTGAAAGTACAAGGATCCCTGTATTTACAGCAGGCCTTTGGCTTCAGCTGCTTTTTCCAGAAGACTTCCATAGCAAAATTACTTTTTTTACTTCAGAAAGTGCTACTGCACACAGACGAAGGCTTGACCTTTTTGTTCTGCCTGTAATCCTGTCTGAGCCCTCTTCCAGCTGGAGCGTCTCTCATTCCCAGGGGCAAATTCTTCTCAGGCTTTCTGTGATGAGAAACGTGTTTTGTCGAAGTTGGAACAAAGAATAGGACAGGCCAAACTCTGGTTTCTCCACCCTAGAGAGCCACCCTGCTAACACCCCTATCCTGCTACATAGGACCCTGCTCCACCCTGCTGCTGCTCCACCTTACCATAACCCTTTATTCCTTGTGCTGTAGTCCAAACTCTCCCTGCTGCCCTGATCATGAGGGGCAGATCTAGCGGAGAGAAGACACTTGTAGGTCCTTGTGTTCTTTCTTGATTTAAGTTTTGGAAGGATCCAGGATTTAGCCAGGCTCTTTGCTGCACTGAGATACTGTTTTGTAAAAAAAAAACAGTTCAGAGAAGTCTCTGAATTCCCTCTCTATACTGAAGTATTTAAGTGGAAGGGAGACAACAAGGGTTTTATTTTGGGTTCAGCCTCTAAATTGTATATCCTAAGGCAAGCCATCTGCCTTTTGCATACTTTGATTTGCTTGTTTTAAAGCAGAGGTGATACTCCTTTAGGTCTGTCATTTTTGTCTGTCCTGTGTAAGAAGTAACAACAAACATATTAGGAAAGGAAAAGAGCACAAATGTTTGTCTGTTGTTACTTTTGAGGAAGAATTACGAGATATTTGGACAGACAAATTTCACTTGGCAGAGAACCTTAGCCTTAATTGAGCTTGACTTCTTTATGAGTATTTGAAAGATGAATCTCTCCCTGTTGCACAGAGAACTGAGCAGTAGCCTCTTAGGCAGCAGTAGCTGTTGATGCTAGTCATTACCAGATAAGATCAGCAATAAAAGCTCACAGTCTGCAGCAGGCGATTCCACCCTTATGTACTGGTGTACTTAGAAGTTGAATTCAGGATCCCATTGTGTTGGAAAGAAGGGTAGTTGTGGGCATAACTAGGGTGAAATTAGTTCCCCGATTACCAGGCAGGGCCTAGTCCTTTTTTTTCTTTTCTCCCAGTAACAGCTCACCATCATTTGTTCTGAAATCCTTCACTCTAGTTTTTCTCCATTAATAGGGGCAGGGTACATCTTGTACGCTGAGAAACTCTGCTACATGGCACCTAAAAGGATAAAATTTTAAAGTCAAGAACATGGGGCAAATACTTTTTTAGTCTATTCAGGACGTAGGTCTGAAGTGGTTGGGAGATTTGAGTCTAAACCTGGTTGCAGTTAACACATACCCTACGCTTAAAAAGTTGGCTGTTGGTTGATGTTACCTAATTAGAGAAGTATATTAATATTACTTAATTAGAACCAGATATGTCTTGTCCCTGGAGGGCCAGATTAAATCGGAGATGGGTGTAAATGACTGCCTTCTCTGCGGAGTGGTTCTGGCAGGCGTATGAAGTTTTAGCATATGTGAAGCTGAGATGAGAAGAAAAGCTCAGTGCCCTGTGGCTATTTATTTGGTAGCTAGTCTTTGCAAAACAATGTGCATCCAGCAAAAGCTTAGAAACTAGCATTCCTGGTGCCTGCTGAGATGGCGAAGGCTGTCCTCAGTTGTTCTCTGCTGGCAGATCCCAGGAGGACCACGTTCTGCAGCAGCTCTGGGAAGCTCTGTGCTTCCCTGCCAGGCAGCCAAGGGCTGTGCGACCGTTCAGCTCTGGCTTTGGAGATGTTCAGCATGTTCTAATGTGCACTTTGATATAGTTTTTACACTAATGAATAAATCCTTAGTAAAGTCAAATAAAATTGTTGTCTACTATAAATGCTTACTGTAAATATATATGAAATTAAACAATGGGAGTAGATAGAGCAGGTGAGAAAGGCCTGAGAAACAAACCTGCTGATGCAGTTCCTAGAACAGTATGTGATGTTTGCCTTTCCCTAGTGGATCCGTTCTTCATACATCCTATACCCAAAGACACTGGCTCTGCATTTCAGCTTTTTTGCATAAATATTTTCTTGGTAACTTTTCCTCCCTGTTTTCATTGAACCTGGTTAATAAAGAGTAGGCGTTAAGAAACTTTTTGTAGCATGAGCAGCAGGGCTCGCTAATAATTTTATTTTACTGATTTTTTTCACTCCCTCTCCTTCCAGAAGTCGTGAACATTTTTATTTGATTTGTAACCATTTATATCAGGATTGGAATCTGGCCAGTTTTGATGCCTGGGAGTAGTATGATGAGCCCTTGCTGAAAAGGTGAAGGGGGAGCTAGGCTGGCCTGCAAGCAGTCAATCATCACAACTGTTTATTGAAAACAACAACTTGCTAGTATTGATTTCCCAAAACTACTGGTTCCCAGCATGGGAATAATTTTTAGTGGCATGATGGAGATGTATTGTATTTTGGGAGTTGTTTGGGGGTGGGTTTGTTTGTTTGTTTTTGTGAAATTTGTTGAATCAAGGGCTCAGGGATGCATAAACAGAAATAAACCATAGAATTGGGGAAACTGGCAAACAGACCCAATTCCCTGTGCCAGAGGATTATCTGTTCCCTAAAGTATCCACAAAGCAGCAATGCCTTCTGCTTCTAATCCCACAGGCAAGCTCTCTGCAGTTCTTCAGAAAGAAAAACAAGCTTAATTTAGGTGGGTAAAATTTTTGTGAGATATAAGAGCTTTTTAAACAGAGTTGCAGAGACTAAAAAAAGAATAACTTCTTGTCTAGACTTTGCACACAAGCTGCATTATTGCAAAAATAAGGCTTCTTTACCAAGTTCTTGAGAAACTTTCTGCAGATAAAAAAAAAAAAAAAAAGTGTGCGATCCCTCACAGAAGAAGGTTGAGTTTGGGACCTGAAGAGGCCCTGTTAAAACAACATCTGTCAAGTTTTTGGTTTGGGATGTTTGGGGGTGGTTGTGTTGTTGTTGTTTTGGGGGGGGTTGTTTTGGGGTTTTTTTGGTTTGGTTTTTTTTGTTGTTGTTTAGAAGATGGGGAAGAATCCTGTCTGCTTTCTCTTACTTCTGAGTTCTTGAAAACTTAATAAATTTTGAGTGACAGAGAATACTGTTGGAGACCTTCAGAGATGAGGGAGGACTGGAAAGCTCCAAGGGCCATGTAAAAGAGAATATTTCTAGTAAACATTAGACGTTATGCCTGGGGTTGGTGGAGGAGAAAAGTTCATCATCTGAGTGCTTTTCCTGCTGAAGGCAGCTGTTATGTCAGTAGAACTGTTTTTCATTCCCAGTCCATGTCTGGTTTCTGTTTAAATAGCCTTTATAATATACAAGTGATAGGAGGCTGTTTCTCTTAAATAATGTGTATGCTTTTTTTTTTTCAATTCTAGCTCAGAAGTTTGTGTTTTAGATATCTAAGTCTTAGCTGTATAAAGGACTAAATGATGCCTTGATAATCAAAAATTGTATTCATGTTACCTTTCACTTGTAGTAAAATTCAAAGACTTGAGATTTTTGTCCAAGTTTCTTAGATCAGGGAGTTCATCAAGGGTAGTCACTGCTTTCTATTACAGTATGGTTCCTTCCCTATAAAATTTGGGGTGGGACAAACCCATACAAAACTACTGATGGAAATCAGTTTTGCAGCTGACTAATCTTCATTTTGAAGGAAAGCATCAGGATCTTATGTTCTGCTTTGCTGGGGAGGTTTAAGCATTTTGTTTATTGCATACAATATGAAATCAGATGGTAGATATTAAACCATGAAATTAGTGTGTGTGTTCAAAGTCTATCAAAATCTCATTGCTAAGACTTGGACAATTCTGTTACTGCTGCAGTCTCCCATTTTAATTGCCTACCTGCAGACAGGAGGACGGCTCTGTCTCTGAAGACCTGCAGAAGTCTCCCGCTGTCTCCCTTGACTTCCAGTGTCTGTAGCTTCCTTTCATCCTTCTGTTCTGATGCATCTAATTAAACAAGCAATGCAGATGGCTCCTGCTTTATTTAAAAGATTTATATACATATACATGTGACATTTAGGAGACTTAGCTTTGAAATATTTTAGTCAATCTAACAAAAGGCATTCAGGGAATATTAGGAGAAAGGCAGAAATGTAAGGCCTGTGCACTGAATAACCAATATAAGCTGGAAACTGCTGGATGTTTCTGATGAAATTTTCTTTCTAATTTTAAACAACTGGAAGCAGATTTCTGTGTATTCCTTTAATTTTGGAGATAAAAAGCAGTGCTTAAATATCACAAATCCTGTATAATGTTAAATGTGCTACTGAGTGTAAGTATATGCACAGTAAGCATAGATTTAGACTTTTTTGTCTTCAGTATCAAAACATATTTGCCTAATCTGTAACTGTGGCCTTACACGAATGCAATACTGGAAGACTCTGCCAGTCCATACCAGGCAGTATAGCTATATACTGAGGCCATCCCCGAAAGATCAACTATATAGGTTGACCCGTCAAACCTATACCTAAAAAATTCCAGCAGAGGAGATTCCTCAGCCTTCCTCTATGGCCTGTTGCAGAGCCTTGTCTACTTTGGGTAAGGTTGGTGGTCGTGGTTTTTGCTAGCCTCTAAACAAAAATTCTTTGATACAGATGGATCTGTTCTACCTTAGGGGATATGGGAGAACAACGGAGAATATTCCTCACCTTAATAACAGCCCTCGTATCTTGAATTAGGAATAACTGCAGCGACACCATCCAGTAAAGAAAGACTTAGGTAACTGTCTGCTGGGTTGGCCAGCAACACTATTTCTGTCTGGGGAGATATTTTCCCACTTTCTCCTTTAATCCCAAAAGATTTTGTGGTTATCGTTTTCCAGATGGGAGGAGACTACATCGCCCTGATCCTAATCCATGGTTCCTAGCAGCAGCACTGTGACTGAAACCCACTGGCAACTCTGCCTGGCTGGAATATGTGTCCCTCAGGGCTGCTTCTGTGTGCTGGATGCTTTTCTGTAACGTTGTTCGTTCTGTCCCATCTCCAGCACAATAACTAGAAAACAGCTTTGTCATTCCTCAAGAATGTTATAGGATTTAAGAAGATTGTGCCTGAGGACAAGGCCTCTTCAAAACAGGGGCAGCACTTTAACCTTAGGAAGCTGGAAGGGGAGGGAAGCACAGAAGGGTACGATTTCTAAGCATGTATCCCGAGTGGGTTGACAGGGCTCCGTTCGGAAATGCTTTTTCGAGAGAAGTGCAGTCTGCAGGCCCACTCTTACCAAAGAGCTTGTGCCCTGAGAGTTGTGGGTCTGTTGAAAGCACGTCGCAGCCAGCTGTGGTGGTAGTGATTTCTGGAGCTGTCGGTATACCTCCAGTGATCAGAGTGCAAAGCTGGATCCAGCAGATGAGAGAAAGCAGAAATCCCACTTCCGAAGGAACAAAAAAAAAAAAAAAAAAAAAAAAAAAGCCAAGGTCAGAACTTGATTAATCTGCATGCAATTGCATTTCCCATAGCCTGTGACACTGAATAGCAGAATGATGTATTGATTACCAAGGTTTTATTACTTAGAAGGAGTCAGTGAGTGAATGTTCAGCCACATTAATAAAGGCAACTTTGATCCATGAGCATTGCTTTGGAGGGATTTTTGTACTCTTTATGATTGTTGTGCTTCTTGGTGTTCGGGTCCATTTCTGCTGAAGCAGGGAATTTTTTTTTCCCATTTTGTGTAAGCACTCTTTTTAATTTGCTTTTTCAGAATACTAAATGATTCACAGGGGATTTCAGGGCTTTCCCAGTCACTGGCTTGTTTCTTTCTTGTAAGTTGAGGATTTTGTGTTTGAATCTTCTGGTTTATACATAAAAACAGCTTTGTGTTTCTAACACTTAATTGAAAATCAGTAAATATTTACTGTATCTTTGAAACTGCTTTCTAAAGGATAATGTTAGCACTGTGTAAAGAGGGATGCCCACTCTGTCCTCATCTCACACAAACCTTTATCCTTGTTTTCACACCTCCCACTTCATTCTCTCTGAACTAACTGACAGGCAACGAGTTGTTCACAGGCTTCAAAGCCTCCTCAAAGTCCATCTGTTTGTACGTATGAGCATAATAGCTTTCATGGATGAATTAGGAGGCAGATGCAAAGAGGTGCTTCTCTATTTAAAAAAAGTGGGCAAGTCAATATTGATGAAAAATTATTTTCCACTCTACTGTGTGACCATTCCCCTTCTTATTTATCCAGAGTGATTTGGAATCAATTTACCTTTTTATATTTAGAAGAGCTAACATGGCAGGATGAGCTTCTGATGTAGACTCTTAAGCATCTTCTCAAAGCATCTCTGGCATATTTGCATGGAGGACTTGGCAAGATTGATTAACAGGTCTACAAAATTACCTAGCTTAATCTCTGCACACTGTGTGGGCTAGATTATTTAATACAAGAGAGTTAGTTTGTGGTGGATAATGGCAACGCAGTGCTATATCTACTGCCATACATTCTTTTAAATCAAGGTATTATCTCCCCTTCCCCCCCCCCCCTTTTCCCCTTTCTTTCTCTAAGCCTGACAGCATGCTGCTTTCGTTAAGTATGGAACGTTTCTTTCTACATTGGACAGCCAAGAAAGTACAAAATAATAAAAAAAGAGTAATTGAGTGCACCGGGGAGCATCAGCAAAAGAGCAGTGCTAATTGTTAAAGAATAAGAGATAATGGCCAGTTTGTCAGGAACCATTGACAAGAAAGATAAGTTGGAAGTAATTAACTGTCTGACATGCTGGAAGTGATGTGTCTGCCAGTGGCTCTTTAAATCATCAAGATATGAAAAGTGACAGCCATTTATCACTTTCATGAGGCACTGCTGTCTAGCTGCTATTTGGGAAGTGTGGAGGTAATAAGTTCTTTGACTCTAAAAACAGCATGGATTTATTCCAAGTGCTTCCCATTTTTGGGTGCCTGTCTTTCGCAAGTGTGATTGTGGTGTGTTCTTAGTCTTTGCTCAAGCTTTGTCCTTTCTGATCACTGTGCTAAATCTCATTTGAATGCTTTAATGGCAGCAAAGTGGGAAAAAAATGGGGGTCAGGGAATTAGAAGCAGCAAAAGATCAGAAGAACCCTTTCCAGCAGAGGAGTTAGTGATCCTTTATGAAGGGAATAGCCTTTCCCCTGTAGCTGTGCTTCCACTGACACTGATTTAGCAACACCTACACCTTGAGCATCAACAGTTTGTAGCCCTTTCTCCAAAGAAGTAAATGCACCACAACTGTGCATTGCTGGGGTATTCTTTTGCTTGTCATGTGAATAGAGCTGAAGTGAATTTCTGTCCTTCCAAAAGGGAATCTGAATACTGGGAGGAAAGGCATCATATGACAATTTTTTTGCAGTGATTCCAAATGAAATCTACTGGATCGGTAGTCAGAAAATGCCCTGCAATTCAGTTTTGTTTCCAGCATGTAATGTTAGTAGTCCAGTTCTTTATTGACGTTGGATCCAGGAAGCTAGTTACAATGGTAAACTAAAGCTAAAAGAAAATTTTTCATTTAGGTGTGTCTTCTGCTAATACACGTGTTGAGTAAATTCTTTTTCACATAAGAAATCCCAGGAGTCTCAGGCACAGCCTTAGGTTCTGCTGCAAGATCTTTTGTCTCTTGTTTCTCTGTTTTTACCTATTTCAGGTGCCTTTTATCAATTGTTGAAAAGTTAATCTAAAATATCAAGTTATCGTAAAACTTTGGACATGGTCAGACAATTCTGAAAGTGGCTGTAATGAGCACAGCACATGTACCAAGGAGACTTCCACATTTTACTTGCAATATTTTTCACACTCTGGCCTAGTGAAAAGTGCCTTACATTGTAAGGTAGTTTGCACAGTTCGGTAGGTCAGGAATCATTTTGTCGTTTACTTTTATTTAGAAAGAAAAGCAGAGATCAGCCAGCAAGTACTTCTCCAGAAGCAGAACTGAAAAAAAGTAGGGGGGAAAAGGCCACGAGTGAGCTGGTAGCTTGTCGAGGACATACCTGGTGGAGAGAAATTGAGATAATTTTGCATCACAAACTATTGGCAACTGTTTTTCTCCCTGTGTAGGCTGCTCTTCAGAATTGGTAGAATTGGTATACACTGACTGTTTTGCGTAACAAGTCTTGAGAATATGCGCAGAGACTTTATGTGCACCTGTTGTCTTGCAAATACGTAGACATTGTGTCTCTTCAGTAGTCTAATCATTCACTTCAAAGCTTTAAAAATCCCTATTTATAACTGATACAGCTTGGTATCATTAAGTAGAAGTTCATACTCGCCCCTAACCACTGCTAACTGTGTGAATTGGTCTTTCTCTTCCCACCTCTTCAGCATTAACAATAAACTGCAACAGCCGGAAGCAGCTGCTGGGGTACTGGAATATGCCATGAAGCACTTTGGGGAGCTGGTGAGTCCTGCTGGATAATTCTCTTCTCCGTGTCTCTTGGTTTCCCCCTGTGGGTGTGCATCTTGCACTCCTATTTTTGTTCTCCGCTCCAAAATATGAAGCCAATTTCTCTTCATGCGTTATTCTAAGCACTTGTGAAATTTTGCTGTGCTTATGCCCCGTGTAAGTAACTGCTGTGTTCCACGTAGAGAGAGATCTCAGTGCAGGTGAAGTGATAATCTAGGGGCTTATTGGTGTATTCTGATTGTTGTAGTGTAAGTGGCTGACCAATAATACCATATGACATAAAGGCCAGAAGATCAATGGCCCCACAGCCCAAACTCTGACTGTACACGGTCTCTAAACTGGAGGAAGCCCTTTTCAAGTTTGAAAGGGCGGATCAAGATAAATAATGTGAACCATACAGTTTTCCCAGGGATAGCGCAAACTAAGGGAAACTGAGATGATGTTGCACTGGATAGCTACTCTAAGTGGTAGCTCTTAAGTGTTCAATGATAGAAACTTTTATTTATATACACGTGTGTGTGTGTGTGTGTGTGTGTATATATATATATATATATACACACACACATATATATACATATATATACACATATGTGTATGTATATATATTTTAGAACTGTAACTCTAGAAAAAAGGTCCTTTGAGGGAGAAAAATTGACTTCAGAACATCTTTGCAGCAGCTTGTGATTCCTGGGGTGGATTGAGCAGAGCGCCATATTACCTAATTCTGATCTCACTCTTTAACAGTGATGTAGTCCTAAATGCAGAGTTTGCCAGAATAAGCAGTGAAAAGAAATTAAGAGGAAGTGTGAGCACTATGTTCAGGAATCTTCTTGAAATACTGCATAAAATATAATGACTGAGCTGAGAAGTTAAAGGACCAGTATATAATTGTCACAAGTGGAAGACCATGATGTGCAGAACATGGTTTATACTGACCTTGCCACAGGGCTGGGGAAAGAATCTGTTTTGCAGCATATGTCAAGACAAGAGCTGCCAAGGACTGAGCAGAAGAAACATTGGCAAAGATCAGTATGGAAAAAATATCCAAAGCATTTTATTTCTTGAAAATTAGAAATAAAATCTAGAAATGGGTGGCTGAAAAGAGGTTTGTGCAGCTGGTAAGGATCACCATCTGGCGCATTTTTAGAGCCTTTGTTACCAACCACAGTCTCTTCCTGTGAGGGTCATGATTAGACCCCAACATCATACACGTTTATTGTATTGAAAAATGGCCTAGCAGTAGCCAGATGCACTCTGTGCTGTTTAGTCTTTTCTATGTAGTTTCTTCATTCCTGAACACAGGACTGCTGTTCTTGTTTTAATGCAAGCATGTGCAATAATGGCAAGTGGAGTATTTTATAGATTTACTGTCCTTCCTCCCCACCCCCCGGCCCCAACCTCCCCTCACCTGAGGAAAAAAATAAAATTGATACAGCCCAAATGTCTTTCAGTGGCAGTGAATAGGGAGATAAGGAATTCATCTCTCTGGTAAACCTGAGTTCATTTCTGTGCCGGTTGAACAATACTCAGGATTCATGTTTTCTCACTAGTTCAGAGTCTTTCTCTATATTACACAAGTCTTTGAGGATATTTAGAATAAACACAGACACCGGATGTTCCAGGAAAAGCTGCAGTAGTTAACTATACAATGGTGAATACTAATCCTGCTCTTCCTTCTGACTTTTTTTTTCTATCCCTCAGGAAATTCAAGCTACCTGGTATGAAAAGCTCCATGAATGGGAAGATGCTCTGGTGGCCTATGACAAGAAGATGGACACAAACAAGGATGACCCTGAGCTGATGCTGGGACGGATGCGTTGCTTGGAAGCACTTGGTGAATGGTAAGAAACTTCTAAAGATCAAGAAAAGGCCAGTTATATCAAGCAGTCTGTGCCATATGAAGGTCACCTGCTGCCTCCTCCTGTCTTTCTGTTTTATAGGTTTTCCTCTTGTTTCAGAAATACAGCAAGTTACTGTACTTTAAAAATGGTGCCTAACTCTTCTCTGGATGTTGTCATCCAGGTGAAATTTTTTTTACCTGAATTCCAAATTACTTCTGCTACCCTAACAGCAGACTTCCAGTGCTTTCTCACTATGTTCATCAAAGTCAGCATTGGAAATTAGATCTCCAGGCTTTTTGGGGAATGGCCATCTGATAAGATATATCTGAAAGGGGATCTGTAGCCTTATGATCAGATCAGTCCCATTTTTGATGGAGGAAGAAGTTACAAATAATGTTTCCTGAGAGGTCCTTTCTAACTGGGCAGTGCTTACCAAAAGCAAGCATTAAAAAACAGGACCACAACGAGGTCCTTTTATCTCCATGATTAAACTATGAGAAATTTCTGTGTTTATTCATCGTTGGACCTGTGCTTATCAAGAACGCATAGTCTTCTGCACAATTGTTAGCAAAATTGCCTGCTTTCCAGTAATTATCTGGGTAAGGTTATGCCGAATCAACTGCTCTCATTTTAAAACCCTTTTGCCAAGTCTCTTTCAGATGTCTGAATTTCTTTCATTATTGTTCTTTGTTAGCATCCATTAGGTGTTGCCTTTGTGGACCTTTGGTATTTCAAACTCAGTGTTAAATCTGTGCTATCAAAATGTAACTGGTTAGAGTCAGTTTTTATGAGAAGAGCTGGTAATGACATATAATTTGCTAGTTAACTAGGAGCTTCTGTTTTTCTCCCTGCTTACCTCGATTCGAAGAGGATAATTGGAGAGGACATGCTGTAGCGTGCAATTATACCCAGGGGCATAAGTGATTTGGTTCAGGCCCCGTCTTTCTGCTGAGCTTTCCATTTCACTAGAGCTCTCTGCTGATGTGTCCTGACATGAACCCACAGGATGACACACAGGAAGGAGACTCCTCTCCACAAAGTTTGTTTGACTGCTCAAGTTGCTGGAGAAACAGAGCTCTTTGACAAACCTAAATGCTGACAGCATTCTTCTACCTCCTTTTTGTTTTAGATTGGGCAGGAGAAGGGGGCATATTGGATTTAGCTTTTTTAGTAAGAAATACAGAATCTCTTACTGGGCAGTTTCTCGATCTTTTTTCCCGAGAAAAAGGCAGTTCCCACCAGGGATTTATGGAATTCCTCCCTCCTGCAGGACAAGTATTTGTGTAAAGTATCCTCTCTGAACCATCTGCTTCATCACATTTTAGTGACAAATACATTACAAAAGGATTCTGTTCCTCTGTTGGAGCTAGATACTGTGTATCTGTTGACAGCCTGTAGTGATGAGGACTATCCCAATGCTTTGGCTTGCAGTCAGTCTTTTTCTGTCATAAAAGAGAGAGTTTCTGTGTCTGGATAATGTGTGTCCTTACAGGAAAAAAGAAAAAAGTGCTACTCTCTGTTTCTAATGTCTTTTGGCCTGTCTGTTGTACAAACTGCCTTGCTGGAATTTTTATTTTCCTTCCCTTCTGATGGGGCTTTCTCTGGCATTCTCACCCATTTTCACTATTCATTTTTTTCCAGAAGGATCTGAAAGACAATGAGGTGTATCAAAAAATTGAGCCTAAAATTTGAAGACCTTAATGCAAAGTCTGTGCCACAGGAGGTGACTGGAAGTGTTCAGAAAGAACCTGAATTTTCTATTTTCCCTACAACATTTGGAAAAATGAATTTTTTTTCTAAAAAAAAAAAAGGAACATTTTCATGCCTTCTGTGATGTTACCTGTATATTAAGTATGGCAGAGAGATTCCAGAACCTGCCTGAGAGTCTAAAATTAAGTGTAGTACTCAGATATGACTAGTGAAGTAAATATGTTTATGATATTTACAGTGATGCCTTAAAAGGGAAGTTAAACATCAGTTTGGTTTAGGAGACTGTGCAGAGCTGTAATGCAGGAAATCATGTGATTATGGCAAAAAAATAGGCACA
Source organism: Dromaius novaehollandiae (assembly GCF_036370855.1). NCBI lineage: Eukaryota > Metazoa > Chordata > Aves > Casuariiformes > Dromaiidae > Dromaius > Dromaius novaehollandiae. The sequence continues at coordinate 6,553,008 of NC_088121.1, read as the reverse complement.
AATATAAGCATATTCTTAGAGACAGGCTTACAAGGATCTGTGTATGTTCCATTGTAAAACTGCACTCTCTTCTGCTTATAACCCATCTGTATTCAGATGCTTTTCACAATTCGCAAGTGCCATTGCAAAATGCTCTCTCCTCCCTTGCAACTGACTGTAGAGACATCATCCCAAGACTGAGGATTCCCTTCATCTGCTTTGGCTGCTGCTGTCTTCAGCAACGTTGACCTTGACTATTTGTGCTGCTTGAATCTGCTTGGCAGTGTATGACAGTTCCTCTAGAACCGATGCTACCCAGCATCGTTATTTCAATACTCTGTGCAGTGACATTTTGAAAGTACAGCCAAAACATTAGCCATTTGTCTCCCGATGTAATTATGTCCGCAAGAGCCATTCTTCTTTATTAGCATCTACTAGGTCTTGATTTACTGCTATTGGTCGTTTTGGTTTGGGTTTTCATTTGTTTTTTCTCCTGGGCCATTAAGCTGTCAGAGTGACTGCCTTGCCTGTGGCAGCCCATCCATTCTCTAATTCATCTTCCTTTCTGGGAGGAAAGGATGATAGTAAGAAGGCAAGTTGGACTCTCTCACGGTTGGCAAGCTACTCCACTGCTACAGAGTATCCAGCCTGAGAAATTTTGAAACTGCAACACCCAGAAAAATTGGTTTGATCAACAGAGCGTTCATAGTTGATTTAAAAGAAATAATATAAAACATCCTGACACTTCCTCTCCACTGGAGACGAAAGATTGAGAGTCCCCTCTGAGATCCTGCCATGACAAGTTTTCATACTAGATTGCTGCAGTGCTGATACTGTAGTTTCTGTCTTCAGACTTGGTGTGTTTACCCAAAATGTTTGATAGTGGGAGCCACACACAAACTATTCAGATTATATTCCTTGTATTGACACTTGCAAATAAGTTTTAAATGTCCTTTGTTTGGGTTTTATTTGTGTTTTCTTTTCGTCAGATTTTTTTTTCTGGATTTGTAGGCTGGCGTTGACAGCTCAGTTGTTAAAATAGGTCTTACTAACTTCTGAGGAACAAATGCAAAATTTTGTCTGGACTTGTATTTTCAAAGCAGTGTGTTTTAAATTCTTTTCTGATGATAGATGATTTGTCATCAGGCTAGCATATGTCTGAGTCGGCCAGAGGAGAAGAGGTGAATCCCAGGGACTGCTTTTTTCCCTACCTGTAGAAAGTGGCTGTCAAACAAAGCAGAATTCTTAGAAGAGGCTTTTCACTGATCGGAAATTGTGGATTCTTCATAGGGGGCAGCTCCACCAGCAATGCTGTGAAAAGTGGACACAGGTCAATGATGAAACTCAAGCTAAGATGGCTAGGATGGCTGCTGCTGCCGCCTGGGGTCTGGGTAATGTATCCTTCCAGCCATGCTTACGTGATAGTATATGACAGGCAACACTGTGGAAGCCAAATACTTTTAACTAACTTCAGAACTACAAAAATGCTAGAACCTCCATAATGAGTGTACCTAATCATGCAGTACTAACTGAATATCTTCTGAAATCTATCTTGAAGCAGGATTTGATTTATTTTAAAAGATCATATTGAATTGGCTCTAACAGGAATCAATCTTCTATTCAAATAATATGTGTAGAGGGAGCCTATAGTTGAACCCAGTGCTGTACTGAATTCAGGCCTAGTTATTATATTTAAGCATAGCTTTGTTCTTGTCTTGCAGAGGGGGCTGTTGTGTTGCTGAAGGTATCTGTTTCTCTGCAGGTCAGTGGGATAGCATGGAAGAATATACCTGCATGATCCCAAGGGATACCCACGATGGTGCCTTCTACAGGGCTGTGCTGGCTCTTCACCAAGACCTTTTCTCATTGGCTCAGCAGGTAACCATCTTCCTTGCTGGCTTCCCAAAACCTAATTTAAGATGAGCTAAGTTACACCACTGCATGGAAAGGCATGCCATTTTAAAGCAGTTGGCTATGACCTGTGAATTACCTACAAACCTCCTTTCCATTGATACATTAGAGCTTAATGACTGAGCTTGTATTTCCAGAAGCTCTTGTGAGCTCTTGTATTTCTAGAAACACAGCAGTGAAAATTTGTACAGATAGCACTGGTCCGGAGCTATAGAGCGCAAAGAGCCTTAGTCGTGCCCAGGCTTCTGTATTTTTATGTCTGTTTGGCAGACAAGGGGTGCACAGAACATCACTGCAGGGATATCATTCTGCAAAACACTACTTGATAGAAAGCATCAATGGCATAAGAAACGCATAAAATTTTCCATGGCTATTCTGTGCACGTCTGTGTCTGCACCTTTTTAGTGATGTGCTCGTGATTGAAGTATGAGAACTTTTGCTCCAATTTTTCTGGTAGCACTGAAATTGAAAGAGACACCTCAAGGCAAGGAACAAGTCCATTAAGAAGTTTGTTAAGCAACATGATATTGGTATGCTTATGTCTGATATGGAAAAGGTTTGCAGACAGATTTTTCCCCTCTGTAGATTTGAAGCACATTGTTTACTTTCCAAGGAAGCTCAAGTACCATTTCTCAGAATTGTGCGCTGACTTGCCAACCTAGATAAAGGAGTAATACAGTCTGCTCTGTCAAAACCCATACATAGATTTTGAGTGATGTGCACAATAAAATAAGCCAGGCATTCAAAAGGCTAGAGTTTGTGATTAACGTTTAACACTTTGAACAAGAAAAACTGCAGATGAGAGATTATAGAATGACTGGAACCAGAGCAGGACATTATTTCATGCCTCAAGAGTATGCTGTACTTGCAGAGAGAGAAATGGAATTTGAAGGTCCTGTAAAATTCAGAAAAACCTGCTGGGCCACATAAAACAGTGAAACCCATTTTCAGTCGTCATGTATTTTCAGAGAATCATTTCTTGAGGCTTTCTTGTAACTCGTTCTCTTGCACTAAAATGTCAACTTCTTTTTCTCTGTAAATGTTACTGCTGATGAGCTCTGCAATGACACTAGGATCAGAAGTACTGCAAACTTTTATTTGATAGAAAAAAAAAACTTTACAGACTGTTTAGATGATTAAACCCCCTTGGCTTCCAATATACCTGCTATGGACACTGTCTTTTCCTGTTGCCCCCCCCCCTCTCCCCCCCCCGCCCTGGGGTAACATCCATTCCTGATCCTTGCTGAAGAACAGAAATAATGTCAGCTTTGTTTGTGAGGTAGAACAGATGAATAGAAGTTTGAGCAGTTGAACTTTTTCTGGATAAAACAACTCACCTCCCCCCACCACCACCCCAAAAAAATCTTTCTGTTTCAGTGCATTGACAAGGCCAGAGATCTGCTAGATGCTGAGCTGACTGCCATGGCAGGAGAGAGCTACAGTCGAGCCTATGGGGTAAGTGTCTATCTCTCAGCCTTCGTTCTCCTCATTGCTGCTTCAGACTACCTCTAGAAGTTGCTTTAAATGTCCTAACAGTATTTGAATCAGCTTGTGGGCCTAAACGTGTCTTATAATTAAGTAGCTCTTGTTAGATGATGCATATAACTTTGCAGGAGCAGCCTAGGGACATATTAAACTCCAGAATGAGCTCCACCCCTCAAAAGAAATCAGAATTGGCATTTAGAAAGTTTAGGTCAGTAGATCATCTAGATACCGGTATAGGGCAGTCTGTCCTTTACCTTTTGGGCAGCTTATATACTTAAGATTTTGATGCCAAAGTATTGCTCCTTAATTCCAGATTTATTCTGTAATGATTGGGATGGAATGTGATTGTTTCCTTTAGGCTATGGTATCCTGCCAGATGCTGTCAGAGCTGGAAGAGGTTATCCAGTATAAACTCGTACCAGAACGTCGTGAGATCATCCGCCAGATATGGTGGGAAAGACTGCAGGTACATCTATGTAAAGGCCAAGGATGTAGATGATGATGTGCTGAGTACAAACATCTTTCTTGCAAGAAGCTGCAGTGTGATGGCTCAGCAGGTTTTTCTTTCCATTTCTTTCTATTCCAACAGTATCTATGCCTACGTGGTTCCAGGCTTTGTCTTTTGAGGTAGTGTCGCTGGAACCTCAGTAGGTTGTTTTAAGCCTTGAAATAGATGTGTATGGAATGGAGGTGCAAGTAACATCTCCAAGATCCTTGTTTTAATGTTGGATATCACCTGAAAATACTGGTTTGGATAAGGCTAGTTTGAACTAGTTACCTGAATGGCTGCATTTTAAAGAAAAGTGAGTTCTCACATGATGCTGGAAAACTGGACACAAAATTCACATATTTGTAAAAGACTGTCCTGTTCCCTTTCGGCCTGGTACAAGAGTACTTCCCACTGATAATCCTCGTCTTCTTTTTAACGTCCTTTAGCGACATTGGTTTTTTTGTATTTAAAGAGAACTTTATGCCTTTCTTACCCTGAACAGCACAAACCCAAAGCACCTGTAAATACTTAAAATCAGCCAAATGTTTTGAGCTGATTTCCTTACAGGAAGGATCCCTTCACTGAGAGTGAATGTCATTAAATGAAGAAGTACTTACAGGACCACTGTTTAAAGAGGTGCAAGCCCCCCTCCCCCTCAAAGAAAACCCCAAAAACATCATCAGGATGAATTGTTCAAATTATACTGAATTTTGATATGCTGCTGGGAGGAAGAATCCTTCTCCATGCAGTATTTTTCCCCATCGTGGCTATATGTGCCTGCTTATGAAAGATTGTTGCTGCTGTATATTTTTCAACTGTTTGGGAAACTGTGACAAAGCTTTTAGTCTCCCAACTGCATTCCTGTCTGGAAAAGCTCAGGAGCATTCCACTGGGGTGGAGAGACTGAGAGTGGCAGGAAACGTAATGTCTGAATACAGCTGTTTATGGTCCTGAAAGCAGTACATACAGTTCTTGCATATTTTATAGCTTCTTTTTAATAATTATAAAATGCATGTTGGATGAATATGTTGAATGTTTGTTTCTATGTTAGAGAATGAGCTTTGCCTAACTATCCTGCCCTCAATTTTGTGAAGGGGAGGAAAAAGAAAAGAAAAGAAAGGGGGGGAAAAAAGTGGAAAAGAAATAAATGCTTTGGTGGTAAGGTGCTTGCTACCAAACACAGGGCAGCCCTCTGTTTACTACAAAACTAAATCTAAGCTATCTTTGGATGATACTAGCTTCAGAGCATCACTGTTATCCTGAAAAACTGTCATTGCGGCAAGCACCCTGCTTTTGGATGTGTCCATCCCATCCATGGTTCTAGTTCTTTGTAGCGTCCTTGAACCATCCAAGTGCAGACCCAGATCGTGCTCTGACTGACTGTGTTACTGTGGCTGTCCCTTCAGGCACACAATAATCAAACAATGCTTGCACAAGCAGCTTAACAGCTGAGACTGCAGTTCCTGGCAGAAAGTCAGATCAATTATACCAGTCTAATGGCACCATGCAAAGAGAAGAAAAAAGGCAATAACAAAGATATCTTTTTAACTGTTTGTTTTTGTACCATTTCCATGTTGAGATTGTCACAGTTTAAACCATAAATAGACTTTAAAATTGGGTTCAGAAGGGTTATGAAGCTCTTGACTGGTCTTGGAATTGCATAAATAGCTTCCCTGATCTTGGATGCATTTCTGCTTTCGAAGCTTTCCTCCTTTTTTCCGTTAGAGGATATCATTAGACTGGGAGCACTGAGCTGGCTTCTCATGCAGTCTTGGCTGTGGAGTATAAGGGTCAGGGACTTTTTCACATACAGCAGTTTTGAGGAAGTAGCCTGCTATGAATTATGGGTACTTAAATCTCTCCATCTTGGAAAAGTCCCTTCAGATTCTGAATTAAGGCTGTGGGGAGTAGATTGGAGATACAACACTAAAGTTTTTGCTTCTTTTTTCTCCCAGGGTTGTCAGCGGATTGTAGAAGACTGGCAAAGAATACTGATGGTCCGATCTCTTGTCGTGAATCCTCACGAAGACATGAGAACTTGGCTCAAGTATGCCAGCTTGTGTGGGAAGAGTGGGAGATTGGTGAGCATTGTCAACCCCTGCCCTCTACAGCAGGTTTTTAGATAACTGACTTTGTCATGTCACTTTAACCATAAGCTTTTCTAATATTCTTGTCTAAATGGGATTGATTTGCCTCTGAAGAGGAGATTGGTCTGAAGTTGCTGAAACTTTAACCACCATAGAGTTAAGCGCTTCTAGCCAAGTGTTGTTTTTGTTGGGTTAGTGTTTCACCTGAGAGAGACTTGAAGCCAATTTTTTGTTGCATGCTATGTCTGGAAGTTCTCATGCAGCACTGCTTTATCAGAGACAGCTATTATCACTAATTACCACTTTCTGTCAGATGTAGAAAGTTATGTAAGTATCATGAAATATTACAATCCTATTTGAGCATTCACAACATTTATTACAAACAATACTTGAATCGGAGACTTCCTACTCTTTATTGGCAATGAATTTATTGGAAATGAGGATCTAATGCTCAGAGCCAGAAGACATATGATCTGTCATGTGGTATTCTTACATGTACAGAAAGTGGTGATGAGGCTGCTGTTTGAGAGCTGTCCTTATTTTCAGTATAGATCATGGCAGGAATGGTTGACTTGTTACGTCCTTACTCCCTTATGAATTGATATGATGAGTTTTTCAAGCACATTTTTCTTTCCCAAATCAGGTATCATGCATCTGTTTCTCGGAGGCAGGTGTTGCTAATCATGTCACTGGCCATATCTTGTTTCTGTGATGGTGAAACAGTGATTTCTGGCTCAAAACTCAGGAGGAGACCAGTACTGGGGACTCTCACGGATGCTTCTCTTGACATACCACAACTCTTAGCCATATGCAAGCCCTGCTGTGTGCCACTCGTAATATATATGCCTCTTTGGCAGCCATGCCTTATTTTGCTGCCCCCGGATCTGTCTCATATGGTCTGTCTATGCCTGTGTTTTCTACAGAGGGACAGAGGTGTTTAAGTGTCAGGCAGTTCAGGGATGGATGTGAAACAGAGGTAAGAATGAACTTGGTTTTAACCAGCTTTTTCTCTTGGCCACTTTCTCCAGGCTCTGGCCCATAAGACACTCGTCCTGCTCTTGGGAGTAGATCCATCTCGACAGTTGGATCATCCGCTGCCAACAGTGCATCCCCAAGTGACCTATGCGTACATGAAACACATGTGGAAGAGCGCCCGTAAGGTACAAAAGAACAGATGACCCGCTATGTTTTATTGCTTAGGTTTCATGCAGGGCCGTATACATTAACTCTCCATAGTCACCACAGAAAGTCAAGGCTGAAGGTTTTATTTTTATTCACCTAAAAAAAAAAAGTAATCAGTCCCTTTCCTTATTGTTACTGAGAAGTTTTTGAAGTTTTATTTTAAAACTCTGCAGTAGCCCTAACTTTATTCCCTGCCTGGAAAGATTATCTGCGCTAAAACAGCATCAGGTACCCAAGGGATGCAGCCAAGATTAATGGTCAGTAGTAGCTCTACTGTCCTCACCAGCGTTTTACTGTGTAGGCTTGTTACTTGATCTTTCACCCACTGTGCTGATGATTACCAGGTCTCCTCACTGTCCCTATGGTCAGGGTTACACGTTGAAAGAGGGAAGAAGGTTCTCTTTTCGCTCCAGTTTTAGCAAAATATCCTGAACAGTGTGTACCTAGCTGCTGAGCAGAACTGACTTTTATTAAGAATATGACTGAAAACTTCCAACTGAAAGACAGCTGAAGAGTACATAGGGTTTTGTCAGGGGAACAATTTGGCTCCAAAGAGCCTGGGGTGAATGTTTTTGACATTGCAACACAGGGAGAATTTACATACTCAAATCCAATAATCTCCAGACTGGATAACTTATCTCTTTTTAATATACATTAAAGCCTCCATTTATTCTCATATTCTGCCACATCTTTTTTATTTTTCCTGCCTTTGGGATTGCCAGCACTGGAGCAGAGCCATTGCTGTGGGATCATTGCCATGACCTAACTATTCTTTATTTGAATTTAAAAAACAGAAGGAGCTGCTGATGAGGCCCTGTTCTGTTGGCTTTGTAAAGCAGAGTGTGATGATCCCTTACTTTCTTCAGTAAACGACCCAAGGAGTATATGGGTTTCCTGTGCTTGCCTTTGAGTGAAAGGGAACTTTTCCGGCTTCAACCTGTGATAGAGAAAGAGGCAGATAAGATTCAGGAAATGGTGCAGTTGTAGAAAGCAGAATGAAGGAAGGCACAGAGTAAGAAAAGACAGAGAGAAAGAGAACGTATCTAAAATAAACTATTGCAAGAAGACAGGAAATAAGTATGATTTGCAGAACAGCAAAGATGAGAAGGAGACAGATGTGATTAGAATCACCTCCTCTTGGTCCTTGTATGATTTCCTGTTTTACTGCAGTACATAAGCTCTGTGCACAGGGGCTTTTTCTCCTTCTTTCTAACATACTACAGCTGTGTATCTGTTTATAGTGCTTTACCCAAAATAGTAATAATTCTAGACCTGTGCACAAGTCCTAACCCTTTCTCTGAGCACTTTTCTGCTGGGAGGGCTGACTCCATGATTCAGGCCTTTGTAAGCACTTGGAAACTACATGCTTGTTTTTGAAATTCAGGTTAAAGCTGCAACTTGGTGGCAGAAGAAGCTATATTAGGGTACAATGGAGTCTGCAGTCTGGAGTGAGACTAACCTATTCATAGCAAACATGAGATGGTGTCCGTATGGCACTCTCCTGTGTTGGTACCAGAACCCCTACGTGGTTGGATGTATCCTTATGTCCTGTTTTGAGTTACCTAAAGAATATTCAGCTATACCTAGTGACATATGTAGATGAGAGTTTTATGTAACTGAGTGTGTTCACTTGACTGATCTAGGTTACTAGCTGTGGAATGCCCCCATTAATGTTAGAGTGATTGTTTCCTTTATTTTGCCCTGGGCTAAAAACCTTTTTCCTGATGGCTGACTCCATGCTGACATTTGAACTAGGCGGATGAGTCATTCCAGTTTAGGTGATTCTTGTCTCTATCTCTCTGAAGTAGCTCATTCCTCTGTACGGAACAGAAGAAAATTGGACTCCTAGTAGCACATTGTGCAGTTTCTGACCTGAAACGACCTTGCAGTTCACAAGAGCTTTACTCTAATTGCTTCCAGTGAAGCATACACACTTTTTTTGCTAAATCTTTAACTTCAGCTTTTCTTACTCCTTAATTCTTTTTCAGTCAACTTCTCCCCAAACTTGGTAGCGTGAGTTGCTTTAGCACTACTGCCTGTGTAATCTGCTGGCAAAGGAGCAATGTACAGTTGTACTTCTTAAACAATTTCAGGAGAACTCTAGATTTTCATTTGTTGAAACACCTCGAAGTTAACATCCCATAGTGTGCATTGTAAGCCTAGACAAAGCTCAGGAGTTAGGAGGGAAGCTCAGGGAGCTGTGAGTTTTCACTTAGCCACTATTTTCTCAAATCGCTTTTCTCAAGCAGTAGCTTATTATAGACAGGCTTCTAGGGATCTGTGATCCTGTCTGTCATGGTACTGACCTGGTCAGGTACAGTTTGTAAGCTATGAATATTTGTTAGATTGTTGGGATTGCTGCACTGCCTTCAATGTGTATGTTCAATTGCAAGTCAAATAAGACATCTGTTTGACTGCTAGAATCTCACTTTGCGTGAGCAGTAATGGGACATTCTCTGTTGTTAAAGGTTTCTTCTCATACAGTTTACCTTGCCATTTTGCCAGAGCTGGGCTCTTGTGCATCAGAGCACAATGTTAGCCGGTGTTATGGTTGGTCTTCTTTTTGACTACTTGTATGATGTGAAGCTGAGCCTAGCATCAAAGGATGAAGTTGTTATTTTCTCAGTGTAGCAATTCAGTGTCCAGACTTATAAGCTGTTAAGAATATCTTTTTTTATTTGGTGCTACAGACCAGGACTATAAACTGATTTTAGAGGGATGTAAATGGTTAAAAGGCTTTGAAAGAAAAGAAAACTATAGTTTTTGCTTCCTGGGAAAATATATTTCCACATTGTCTTCCTTTCTTGTGAAATTGCATTTACCCCCCATGGTCCTTACCACTGTCATCATCCAATTACAGATTGATGCGTTCCAGCACATGCAGCACTTCGTGCAGACGATGCAGCAGCAGGCACAGCATGCTATTGCAACTGAGGACCAGCAGCACAAGCAGGAACTGCACAAGCTCATGGCACGGTCAGCACTTTGTCCTTGGGGACCCTTTACCTTTATGGAGACACTTGATTTCCTTCTTGAGGTTGCAGAGTCTGTGCAGATCAGGCATTTCAGACAAAACCCCTACTTTGAGAGGAACGGAATATTTCTTGTCTAGTTGGTAGAGAGCAGTTTGGTATTACATCCTTATCTATGATTTCGGTAAATGCTATTGTGACAAATCACTGTAAACAAGCTTGTATTTGTCACTGGCAACTGGTTGTATTTTTCCTGCACTGTGGCAAATTGACAGAAGGCAGAGCTCCCAGCATGACTATTTCTTTTGTTTTTCAGGGGATCCACTCAGTAGGAAAGGAGCATTTCTATTATGCCTGGCATATCTGCCCTTGGCAGCCGGTGCCCTCAGTACAACAACAGTGCCTTGGGCAATGGGTACCCAGCATGTGATAGTCTCTTAAAATATTGTTGCATTTAAAAATACATCCAGTAATCTCAATTTTCTTCCACATATCTATGGGTGCCTTATTGGTTCTGTCATTTCCCATTTAAATAAGAAATTGCATAGTGTTTATTGCTGAAGGGATTTTCTAAAGAGAGCCATGCATCTTATTCTCTTTTATGAGACTGGGAACATGATAACCGCTATCATCTTTTTTTTTTTTTTTTTTTTTTTTTTTTTTTTTTTCATAGTGACTATCTTGGAAGGAAGGTTAGTGATGAGTTACGCATAGAATTTTTCTTGCACCAGGCTTGTTGAAAACTGCAAAATATAGAAAGGACAGATGTGCAGCTGTGGTATTTAAAATCTGCTGAGGGAGTGAAGAATATTAGGCTTTGCACAGCCCTTCACAGCCCCACCCTGCTGCAGTGAAAATGCTTTGTTTTTCTTTCCTCAGGGAGGGGATGATTTAATGAGGTTCTGGCTTGGCGCAAGAGCAGCTCTGCTGTGTTTCCACTGGCTGATTGTCACAGTGTGTTCTCTCCAGAAGGCTAGTTCATATGGTGATAAGTATAGCTAGCCAGCACATAGACTGTGTGCATTTTATCAGTCAAGTCCTTTTATGCTTCTGCTAACTTCTTGAATCCATTTTATAATGGATATAAAGGAGGAACAAAATGTGATTCCCAATCCCACCCTCTAAAAATGAAACTATTAGCTAGTTAGTTTGCTTCACACTTAAAAACAGAATGCAGGCTTTTTGAACTTTACCCGTTGAAGCTACCACATATGCTGCCTGTCTGCAGAAGAGGCTTACTGAGGGTGTTTACCACACAAAATGTCTTTCAGACTTTGCATAAGAAGTCTGCCTCTTAATCCAGAAATCTTCATTTTCATCCTACATTCTGTCTGAGAGTCGATAATCCTTTTGCTTAACCAGGTGTTTCCTGAAACTGGGTGAGTGGCAGCTGAATCTCCAAGGCATCAATGAGAGCACCATCCCCAAAGTTTTGCAATACTACAGTGCTGCAACAGAGCATGATCGCAACTGGTACAAGGTCAGTAAGGAAAAGGCACAGTTGCAGGGAGATCCATAATCTGACCACACCGCATAATACAGGAAAGGAAGATGTTGATAGGAAAATGCCCTGTAACTCTTCCTTGTTACTGTGAGTAGGATTAGAAACCAAGAAGGCAGCCTGTAGCAACCATGAGGTGGTGGTTTAGAATTTTATCTGGCCAGTATAACTAGACCACAGGATCAAGTTGCTAGTCTTGCAGTTTGGACTTTCTCTCCTGTCAAATAACAGTGAAGGAGAAAGGGTAATCTAAATGGAAATATTTTAACCTGTTTTTGCTTAGTGTACTGAACTAGAAAGAGTCTTGCTACTAACTCTCTAAAGAGCCTTTGACTTAAGGGTTCTAAATTAATATTTGATGCCAAATCTTCTCTGGGGTAGCCTTCTCCCTCATCTCGTTCCCTTAAGCCTCCCCTAGTCCTAACATATCATTCTTCGTTTTAAGCTTTGAAAAAATAAGGAATATGGGAATGCAATGGAAAATATATTTTGCTACAGAGCTCCTTTGATGCCACAATATCCAACATGGAGCTATTGGCCAAGTACTTGCCATGATATTATTCAAGATAATAAGAAAATGAAAACTACAGTTGATAGAGAAAGAGAGAAAGCAAAGCATTGTGTTGTCTGCAGGGCATTACTTACTACTGTTGTCCCTTCACTTCGAAAAGTTGGGACTACATCTCTAAACACTAGACAGTACAGGTTGCAGAAAGAATTCATCTTTCTTCTGATTTTTTTTGTTGAAGTTCTCTGCTTTTGGCAGGCCTGGCATGCGTGGGCAGTGATGAACTTTGAAGCTGTGCTTCACTACAAACATCAGAACCAGGCGAGAGATGAGAAGAAGAAACTACGTCATGCCAGTGGAGCCAGCATCACCAGTGCCAACACAGAGGGCAGCAACAGTGAGAGTGAGGCAGAAAGCACAGAGAACAGCCCCATCCCATCTCCAGTGCAGAAAAAAGTCACTGAGGTACCATTCTTCCCTGTTTAGGTTGAGAGATTGGTTCTTACTGCTCATTCACAGGAAAAGGTTGTAATGAAGAACAAGCTACTATGCATGTTTGGTTTTTGTAAGTTTCCTGTATATATGCCCATAGCTTACAGCAAAAGTGAGGAAGTTCAGGATAACTCAGTCTTAGGAGGACTTAATGAAAATGACCGTATATTAGCTGGGAACTAAGAGTAAAATCATAGAGAGTTATCATAGGTGATATGATGTGCAGTAACAAATTCTCCTGTCTAAGCACTCCATGATAGAAGACTCTCAGGAATCTGTCTTCTAGTTACCAGCTATGGGAGGATTGTAGCTTTTAGTCTTTCTTGCTGTTCCTATTCTTTTGCCAATTGAAGTATAGTAAGACTTCTGACTGTGTTCCCTGCCAGGCTGAGAGAGATGTTTATAGTCAAGCAAAACATCGAGTCTTGCAAGGAACGTGAGCAGAAGTCAATCATAGTGTGAATTAGATCTATGTTTCTGCATAGTTCTCCCTCCTCCCCCTTGCCTAGTTCAGGTTTCATGTGGATGGGTAGCCTTGTGTAGAGCTAATGCAGCAATTTTCATTCCAAAAGGATTTATCCAAGACCCTCTTGATGTACACAGTCCCTGCCGTCCAGGGTTTCTTCAGATCCATATCTCTGTCTCGAGGAAACAACCTACAAGACACTCTAAGGTATATAATACAGCACATAGTAAATAGAATCCAGCTGATAAGGGAACGTGCTTTAAGTGCATGCTTTATAATGAGGTATAACCCATTTCTACTCTCTTGTTCATGGCTAAACTGAGTGAATGCTGAATATTCAGTCCAAGGTAGTTTATGTTCCTACACACTTATCCTGTGTTTCTTAGTTCTTGGAAGAAGAATCTGTTGTACATGGATATGAAGATATTTGACTACAATGTTTTGTTTCACTCCTGATGAATGTGTTTCTTCTTTTCAGGGTCCTTACTCTGTGGTTTGACTACGGTCACTGGCCTGATGTGAACGAGGCTTTGGTTGAAGGAGTCAAGGCAATCCAAATAGATACTTGGCTGCAGGTAAGGAACACGAAGGGCTAGGACAGCTCCCAGTTCTACAGGGAGCTTGGGAATCTGTAATATCCGTAATGATCCTTTGCCAAATAATCCTCTGTAGGTGAGTGGTGAGAGCAGTGTATTAGCAGTACAATTTGTAACTTACTTGACAAGCATCTTGAAGGGAGACAGGAGTAGCATTCCTGCATGCGTTTCTGTATTTATATGCAATTATTGCATATGAATGAGGAAGAGTAAAGATGTTAAAATTAGAGATGACGTGTATTCAGTTGTGACCACATATAGAACATCACTTTGTCGCTCTAGTGTAATTCAGACTGAGTCTATTTCAAGATTACTTTGTTGAATGAGTCTTGTAAAAATAGCTTCATTACTTAATTTCAGCATTACACTTCATTCAGGATATGGAAGATCCTGTAGTAGTTTTGCACGTATTTGTCCTCTCATCCGCTTGGTCTGTGTTTCTGACACTTTTTGAAACTTTGCTGCGTTATCCTCTGACTAATTCAAAAATGAATGATGGGTCTCCTTGTCTCCTTTAGAGATTGTGAGGTCTCTGGCAGAGAGCAGAACAGCTTGTGAGCTGCAAACATGAGATGACTGAGGTATTTATTTTTGTTATCCTTTCTATTAGGTTATCCCTCAGCTCATTGCAAGAATTGACACCCCTCGACCATTAGTAGGACGTCTCATTCACCAACTGCTCACGGATATTGGACGGTACCATCCCCAGGTAGCCTTTGGCTTAGAGGAAGATTTTCCATCTACTCCTAGACAATGAAGGCATTTCCTTTATGCTCTGTTTCACCTGCTGTATATGTCTATGAAAGTGAAAAGTGAAAGTCACAGCAGGGGGAGATGGGGACTATTTTTGCTGCTTCTTCCTTTATCTCAGCCCTGTTCACAGGAAAGATGGATGGAAGGGGTAGATGAGCCGTGCAGTTTTCTACCAGGAAACTGGATAGTGAAAATCACCTTTTTAGATCTAACCTCATTAACTGACTATTAAGAGGCAGCAATTGCTCCACAGATATTTTATCTGAATTTTTCCCCATGGTGGGGAAAATCACAATAGATTAAAGAATTTTCTGTTCTTCCCGCTTGACACCAGCTTTTAAAATCGTTCAGTTACTCAGCAAATTAAAATCTAATGAACTTTTCAGATTGTAGGAGTTCAAATAGCAAACTCCTATCAGCTCTTTCAAGAAGCAGGCTTGCTTTCTCTTGTCCTGCCATAAAACTGCCACTTATTAATGTTTTGCTAGTCTTTCAATTTATGTAGCTCTCCTCCATGGTTCTAAAATGTTATTGGTTGATGTCACTATAGGCTTTGATTTATCCTTTGACTGTGGCCTCTAAATCCACAACTACTGCACGTCACAATGCTGCAAATAAGATCTTGAAAAACATGTGTGAGCACAGTAACACTCTGGTGCAGCAGGCAATGATGGTGAGTGCTTTGTCTACCATAAGGTATATTGCATTTCAGGGATGGATATATCACAGGTATATTAAGTTTGTGGTTTTCATAGGCAACCCCCCTCACTAACCTAGAAATGACTGTTCAGTGTTAATTTTGTTCAAGTACAATTAATTACTTTGTATTCTTGTATTTGGGAGATGTTATAGTATTAGAGTATATAATTTTAAGAAAATGCTTTCTATAAAAAGGACTGTAACAGTCACTCAGTTCTTGTCTTCTTTGAATAAATTTAGAGAAGGAATACATGAAGGAACATTATTCCACAAAGAGAAATTTTTGCTGAATGAAAAATGGAAACAAACCTTACCATGCATAACATGGAGTAATTCCATTGCTAAAGATTTTATGAATGAATGAAAAAAATACACATATATATATATACAATTTCAAAGGCAACAAATAATGTGTGAAAACTCTAGGCAACTTTTTGCAGAAAAATGTGTAATGCAATTGGGGAGGTTTTTGTGGCTCCCTCTAGCGGTCAGCAAGAAATATTAATAATCTTTGGAGAAGAAGGTAATTTTGCATTTTTATGTCAGTATATAGTCATTGTATTTTTCTTTTGGTATTTAATCTTTTCCTGTCCTGAAACAGGTGAGTGAAGAGCTAATCCGTGTAGCCATCCTGTGGCATGAGATGTGGCACGAAGGGCTGGAAGAAGCATCTCGTCTATACTTTGGAGAAAGGAATGTGAAGGGAATGTTTGAGGTGCTGGAACCACTTCATGCAATGATGGAGCGTGGGCCTCAGACTTTAAAAGAGACGTCCTTCAATCAGGTATCAGCAAATGGCTGAGATCGAGACCTTCTCTTTGCCCTCAAAAGCAGGCTGGGCAGCCACCTTTCCCAGATGTGTTCCAAGGACCTTTACAGCCTAACACAAAGAGTGAGGCTCTTGGGACTAATCATATTAGCTGAGATTTCATTACTGATATTTATCTTCAGATTTGCATACTTTTTGGTGACTACAGTACTATATGAGCATAATAGTACAGATAGCCCTGGAGTCCTATGTCATGTGTGGCCTGGAAAACATGCAACTGCTTTGCAGTTAATCCTTTTAAAGCAAGTCCACTTTGCTTCACAATTGGCACAAGCACAGATAGTAAAGAAGACATCTCTCAAGCTGGCAAGATGAATTCTCTTGAGCTTGTGAGTGTACTGTTAAAGGGTGATCCTATGCTTTCTGCTGCCTGCTATCGTGAAGCCACTTTGTAATGTTGTCCAATAAACTCAGTGCAGGTCTTAGAGCCAGAAATTCCTGGACTCTTAATTCTGAGATGCTGTAAAAATATGGGATCAAATATTTGTAATGCAACTTGCTCATAGACTATGATGCTCTGTGTAGGTATTAAGTGGTCTCTACCTGTTCCACTGTAGTTTGTAGAAATGCAAGGTGGTTTGTTCTTGTTTCTTTTTGCTCTTTTCTTCCCTAGGCCTATGGCAGAGATCTAATGGAAGCTCAGGAATGGTGCAGGAAGTACATGAAATCAGGAAATGTCAAAGACCTGACCCAGGCTTGGGATCTCTATTACCACGTGTTCAGGCGTATCTCAAAGCAGCTGCCTCAGGTGGGGGGAGAGGTACAGTTCTGTTGTGGGTCTTACAATGTAAGCTATCAATACCCATTTCTATTTCGTTTTCTGCTTATTCAAAATATTCAAATTTGGTATTCTGGAAATACCCGCATATGACTTGTTCAGAAGCTGCATAAGCTGCAAAGTCGCAGCTTATGTAGCACTTTCTGCAAGCAAGTGAAGTATTGACAGCTGACTGTGAACTGTTTTAGGCCCCTTCTACAGTATGAACTCTTCAGATGTTTCAGTGAGATTTAACTGAAATGCTGGGGGGTTGTATTTCTTTTGTTGTTGGTAGCTCACTTCTTTGGAACTACAATATGTGTCACCAAAACTCTTAATGTGCCGAGACTTGGAACTGGCGGTGCCAGGCACGTACGATCCCAACCAGCCCATCATCCGCATTCAGTCCATTGCACCCTCACTGCAGGTCATCACCTCCAAGCAGCGGCCCAGGAAATTAACATTAATGGGTAAGAGATACCAGTTTTCACTTCGCTATTCTAGAATTTAAACAGTTGTTGCTTTTAGTTCAACAGCATATTTATCAGGTGAAACTTCCCCAAAGTTTCTTTTCCAATGAGACATTTTATGGTAGTCCACTTAGTCTAAGTGCTGTGCTTTCCAGTTCTTGAGTGCCTGTGCATCTACTTTTCTCTAGTTGTTCAGCAGGTGTAAATTTCCCCCCCTATGAATCCTTCTGCAGGGAGCAATGGGCATGAGTTCGTATTCCTTCTGAAAGGTCATGAGGACCTTCGCCAGGATGAAAGAGTGATGCAGCTTTTTGGATTGGTTAACACTCTGCTAGCAAATGATCCAACTTCTCTTCGTAAAAACCTCAGGTATGTGGGACTGATATAACCACTGAACCTGCTTGTGCAAAAGTCCTAGTCATGTCCTAGGTAGGTGCAGCTTCCAAGTAACCCTCAGCACAACCAGCTGGTTTGTGAGGAATAGGAGCATCTTGGCACTGAGGTCATTAAAAAAAAAATCGGCATTCATAAAACTCAAATTTGAATGAAATGTATCCTGAAGAGGTTGTTTGTTTTCTTTAATTCAAGTCCCATTTAGTGAATAATCATAGTCTTTGAGATAACTTCTATTTTAAGGTAGCTCATGTACTGGCCTAGGAGCCAGACCATATTAACAGTCTTCCTGGCTTACTAGGCCTAGCAACTACTTGCACTGATGAAATACCGTAGATAATAATCCTCCTTTTGGGAGGTGCAAATCTTGTGAAATTGTGATTTCTTGTCAAGGATTTCTTATTACAGTCACTATATAGTTGCTTGATGAATAGTGTGTATACACTGTGTTTCAAGCACAAACACATGAAATGTCTTCTGCAAATTATAGATCATTGTGGGTGACCTAAGGGGCATCTTCTAAAAGCAGTCTTTCAGTGAACACTGCATAAGCTCCAAGAATATGTCCTTAGAGTATGTGATGGCAGTCTATCCAGATGGATGTTCCCATTCTATTTGAAGAAAAGAAAAACAGGGCAACTACTAAAGAGACAATTTGGATCAAATTCAGACTTTAGTGGAAGTTGTCTTAAGCATTTTGAAATGTAGTAATTCATACCATGCAACAATTTGAGTTCTGATTCTCCATTTTTCTTGTAGCATCCAGAGATATGCTGTTATTCCACTGTCTACAAATTCAGGCCTGATTGGTTGGGTCCCTCACTGTGACACACTGCATGCACTCATCCGAGATTACAGAGAGAAGAAAAAGATCCTGCTCAATATTGAACATCGCATCATGCTGAGGGTAAAGGGCAAAGCTCTCGCATTTTTTGGTGCAATCTTTTAGGACTCCAGTGCTTACTGAATAACAGTGGTGCACAGGCTGCTCTTCCTTTACCTGTGTTCTGATGGTTATTGGTACCAGTAATAAATACAAGAACATCAGATGAAAATTCTAAAATACTACAAAAGGGTAAAATTGGCCATAAGTTTGTTTCTCCTTTCCTATTTCAGCAGTGACCTCAAGTTGTTACCATCTGATAACTAAAATATGTTTGGAATTTTGCATGAATATGGTGTGCCTCACACAAGGTGCCATGCTGCTGGCCTTTACAAACATTGTGTCTAAGTAGCAAGGCTAAAAATTGGACAGACTGGAGAAACTGAACATCACTAGAAAAGTTGGAATTTCCTGCCAATAAGCAAAGGGTGTGCCAATCCAGAAGATGTATTTGGAAACTGTCTTCAAAACATATTTACCTCAGCAGTATTTTAATTACATGTGGCTATGAAATAGTCTGTGAATGCGGAATCATTTGCTATCACATGTCAAATGAATTCTTCACTGCTGGCTAGTCATCTTGTTGTGTTTGGGAATGTACTAGTCTGTCTGCAAATAATAATTTCGTATCAAGTTTATCTTTAAATTATTTGTGATTATAGTGTTTCTCATATTACAACCAGGGATCGTAGGAGGGTTTTTAGCTGATGAGTTTCACTTCTCAATTATAGATGGCTCCAGATTATGACCACCTGACTTTGATGCAGAAGGTAGAAGTATTTGAACATGCTGTGAATAACACAGCTGGTGATGACCTTGCCAAACTACTGTGGTTGAAAAGTCCGAGCTCAGAGGTGAGTTATGCACATGTCATGGCTTATGTTTGGCAATCAGCATAGCGTGCAACTACCTTCTCTGCAGAATGTGGGAGAGGTGGGTGAACTGCACATCAAAAACTCCAAATTAATCCCTGAAGTATATGTTTTCACCAAAGGGCCTTATAGGGCTCAGGTCACACTGGCTGCCAGAGTGCAGTCCACAGCCCAAGATCATTGTGCATGGGGAGAGAGAAACAGGACCCTAGATGTGTTTGCAGCAATGGGTGTGCTGAGCTATTGACATCAGGCAATATGATAGAATGGAAAGACGACTGCCTCTGAAATCACTCCCTCTCAATGGCTTAGGCATCTAATTCTAGGGTTGTTTGAATCCTGTCAGGCTATGGCATATATTGACTTAAATATGTAAGCTTGGCTTCATGTAAAACCCAATTAGTTATTGTATAAATTAAAATATAAACTGAAACATGAAATGTCTGTCTGGCTTTGTTGCAGGTACCCTTCTGTGCATTTTGGGGAATTCTTAATTTCTTAAACAGAAATAGGTTAAGCAAGCCAGCTCCTCTCTGCCTGCTTTACTTTTTTTCTATTTTCTCTCCATTTGTAGGTGTGGTTTGACAGAAGAACTAATTACACTCGCTCACTAGCTGTGATGTCAATGGTTGGGTACATTTTGGGCCTTGGGGACAGGTAAGTGAAATTGAGGAAGTTTCTTTCAAATACAAGCAGAGACTGTATGCCTATCAGTTCGTTCCTTGGATTTGTTATTACACTAACAAATTCCATTGTGGAGGTTGCTGAGTTGTAATGCTACCATCTTTCAGGACCTAACTCTGCCACCATTACTTTCACCACTGCATGCAGGGTTTGTGTCTCGTGTGTCAAAATTAGGTCAAGAACCACAAGTTCTAATTCAGGCCTTTCTTTCATTCACAGAATGGGAAATCTTTCTCCATCATTTCTGCAAAAAGGAAGTAGTGTTAACTCTTGCAGCCAGTCTGTAGGCTTCTGTGTGCTTCATGCATAAGAAATCACAGTTTTTTGTGATGTCTGTCAGGAGTGCACGTGTACCTCTAGTTTTTTGGGGAAGGAAAGAAGCACTATTATCAAGCAGCAGTTCTTATCCTCTGAAATAGCAAAAAGAAATCCAGCAAGCGTTGACTATCGGGGGTCTTTTGCTTCTTCCTCTGAATGCATTAAGTAACACTATTTTGCACACTTTTTTGCCTGATGGATATTTATTCTGTGAGGCAGGAAACCCTAGTGCCATGTTTGTTCACAGCAGTTGTCACAGGCGCACGAAGTCCCCATAAAAACTGCCCAAAGGCTGATCTAGATGCATGATTGAAAAATGAAAGTTAGCATTGGTTTTAAATATTACTTAACATGACATTTTCTGATCTGCTATGCAGACATGTTCTGGAGGGATGTAGATGACATAGATGAGATTGAGTGAATAATGAAAAAAATGGTAAAAATGAACAAGGTGTTTGATTTTAGTATGCGCTTTACTGTCAAAAAGGGACTTAACTTCCAAAATACTTATGAAGACCTCTCAAATGTTTTCATAATAGCAGCTTTTTATTCCTAAACACAAAGGTTTTTATAATGAAAGTATAAACCTTTGAAAATTGGATTAAATCAAAATTGGACCAAGTCAGCATGAATAACAGCATCCTGGTTTCTCCTAGTCTAGGTTGATTCTCTTCTGTTCTAGCAATCTAGTTTGCATAGCTTCACCTGTAGCATAATTCACTATGTTTTTCTATACTGAAAAAATTAAAAAACATAGAACAAGTAGAAAAATTTATCCTGACTGGAAAAAAAAAAATCTTTAAGTCCAAGAAATGTACTGATGGCTCTGATCCAACTGATTGTCTTCCAAGGTGAGATCATCTCTGATAACTCCTGAGAGATAATTACAAAAATAATGTGATAGATGCACTGTCAGGAAGCTATTCTGTTCATCTTGAGATTGAAGATCTCAGACAGGCATGCTGTCATTGCTTGTTCTTATTCGTGAAGATAAATATCACTTCAGACTAGAGCTGTGATTCAATTTATGTTTTTCTAATGATCTGTCACTCTGGCTTTTCTCCTACTCCTTCATCAAAGACACCCTTCCAATCTGATGTTAGACAGACTGAGTGGAAAGATCCTACATATCGACTTTGGGGACTGTTTTGAGGTAAATCTTTGTATTTGGATGTATATTTCTGCAATATTTCACATCATCTGGTGCAACAGAAATTAAATCTACAAGCCAGGACAAACTGACCTTGGAGTGTGATCCTGAGCAAGCCTTTTGGCTCTCTTTTGGGCTTCGCTTTGCCCTCAGGCAAAATGAAGTTAGTATGTACTTTATCTCAGAGGGATGTCATGGGGATTAGTAGTTAACCACTCTGGGGCAAGCAAAGAAGTGTTAACATTACTTTTCCATACAATTTCTTAGAGCAATCTAAGCTGCTGATAGGCAGCCTGTGTTACTTGACACTAGCAGCATGAGCATGTGATTGAGTTTTCCTTGTGTTATCAAGTCAATTATCCAGCTTCTCCTAAAAACTGCTGAAAACTGAGGAACATAAATCTGGGACATATTTCATATTTGTAATTACAACTTCTAAGGTTGTAGCAAAAAAAACCTAGTGCTTATTGACTCTAAGTTAGCTATTAATTTAATGATCGTCTACCGTTGTGTGTTTAGGTTGCAATGACAAGAGAAAAGTTCCCGGAGAAGATTCCATTTAGATTAACAAGGATGCTCACAAATGCTATGGAGGTTAAGTATCCCCTCTTTGATATGAAGGGAATTGGCAGCTGGGAAAATGGCACTGATTTCTCACTTTTTCCTGTGCTTTCTGTTGTGGTTGGATCTCTCTACTCCTGCAAGCAGCAGAGATCTTAATATTTCAGCTTCATTTTCTGTAAGTTAAAATATCCCCTGTCATTTTTACAGTACATTGCTGCAGAAAGCAACTTCTCACTGATATGAGAGAGAGAGAGAGAGAGAGAAGAGGGAAGTTTGGAAAAAAAAAAAAAAAAAAAAAAAAGGAAAAAAAAGAAATTTCTCCAATTTCTCAGGCCTTCTGTAGTTTCCTCATTTTAAATAGTTGTTTGCATCAACCAAATACATCCAATAGTGTGATACTTTACAGTGATCAACTTGATGTCACATCCACATTACTCCAATCAGTACATCAGTAAATCAGAAGGAAGGAGCCTCTTAAACTGTAATGAACCTCTGTCTTATTCTCTTAATGAATAGAACGTAGTGGAAGTGGATTCCAGTTCAAAGCACAAGCCATTTCCTGCTCCCTGAGTGTTGGGGTTGGAGTTGCAAAGTGAAAGAAGCAGCATGATTGAATCACTTCTTTCTCTTCTGAAGGTGACGGGCCTAGATGGTAATTACAGAATCACCTGTCACACTGTGATGGAGGTCCTGCGCGAACATAAGGACAGTGTCATGGCTGTGCTAGAAGCCTTTGTATACGATCCCTTATTGAACTGGAGGCTGATGGACAGTAAGTCATTCAGATAAAACAATGATAGCAGGAGAGTCATCAGTCAGATTAAAATTATATTAATGTAAGAAATCCAAAGGCCTGAAATCAAATGTCTGTTTAAGGTCAGTCTGTTTAAACTGCAGATTTGCAAGCACTGATTGTGCAAACATCCAGTTTTAGGAATCATGCTATGAAGTTACCACAATGGTTAAAAGCCTTTTGCCCTTAAATACAGGCATTGAACTAAAGCTGCAAACTAAATCATTTGGATTGTTTTAGTACTAGCTGTCATCTGGAGATGAAAAACTATTTTCGTGTGAAATAAAATTTGGAGAAGGAAGATGATGATCACACCTGTATTATTTGTGAATAGACAAATTGCTATGAAATACTGAACTTCCAGTTCAATCTTTTCAACTCTTTATTTTCTTACAGCAAATACAAAAGGCAATAAGCGCTCACGAACGAGAACAGACTCCTACTCAGCTAGTCAGTCAGTAGGTGAGTATAAAAGATAGTGTATTTCATGAATGTTTGCATTTCTTTTTGACAGTGTATGAAACTGGTAAAAATATTTTCAGTCCTTTTTCTCCTTAAAAGTATAGAGAGATGCAGCTTATTGTTATTAGGTTTTAAGACTCTGTGTCTAACTAAGTAGTGAGTTCAGTACTTCATCTCAAAAAACAGATGCTCCTAACACCCTTTTGGAGCGCACACAAGCTGGCGTAATCCAAAGAATAATTGATATGTGATAGTTATTTCCTGAGCTAATAAATACTAGTATGCAAAACCTAGCAATTAGTCATCTGAATGAGTGTTAAGAGCATTACCTTGCATCTTAACTGTTTGCTATTGGACTGAAGAACAGTGACTGTTTCATATGGAGAGTTCAATAAGTTGACATACTTATTTGACTGCTATTGTAGGTTAACTGTACATTTTTTTTCAAAATTTTTACACAAAATGTTCCTGAAGGTTGGATCGGGCCTTTCATTATGTTAGCAGGAAAAAAAGAAGTTTACTTCCATAGTACAGTTCCATTAGTGATAAAGACATGCAGTATACTTTGACAGTTGAATATGCTTTTCAAAGGAGCAGATTAGCAGTTCTGTTAATGTTATCAAAGGACTGTTACTTTACCTGCCTTTCAGTTTACATTTATGTTTATTTTTTTTTAATAGAAATGTTGGACAGTGTGGAACTGGGTGAGACAGCCCATAAGAAAACTGGGACCACAGTGCCTGAATCCATCCATTCCTTCAGTAAGTTTCTTTATGAATTATGTTGGTTTTATACTGATGCAGAAATTGTTTTTAGATCAGAAAATTTCATCATGATGTAGATACAATTACCTGAGATCAGTTCCATGTCAGCATAAATAGGAAATATAGTACCTGTGCTCTCAGCTCCAAAGAAAAAGATGACAGAAAACATACTGGTTTTTGGGACTGTTAGTTCACAGAATGGCACTTGAGAAAGGTAGATGTAATAGCAGGACAAATGTTTTTATTGTTCAAATGAAGTCTTATTTCTTTTTTTACTTTTGTCTTTTAGTAGGAGACGGTCTAGTGAAGCCAGAAGCTCTGAATAAGAAAGCAATTCAAATTATCAACAGGGTTCGAGATAAACTCACCGGTGAGGATGTTTTTATATTTATTAATATAAAATTTGAGATGAATCAGCACTAACTTTTAGTATTTGAGTTGTGTGTTAATTCTTTAATTCAAAATATTCTGATTAACTAGATGAGGGCATTTTCCTACACTTATCTAAAGCCTACTGTACCGGTGCTTGAATTTGGGTACAAATGAGCCTAGTTTATAAAATAAGGAGGTGACTGTAACTAAGTGGACTTTGTTTTAAATGTCTTAGCTTGTTGACAGAGGTCACATTTCTCCTTTGGCCAGGCTTTGTAGGTTGCAGTATTCAGATGTGAAATTTTACGCTCTTAAAGGTTTATAAGAAACTTTCCCCCACCTCCTCAAATAATATACTTCAAGTGATTAGGACCAGGACTGCAGCTACCGGAAAATTATCTGTTGTTGGAGAATACAAATACTTTCTTATCCATTGTTGGAAAAAGAAGATACAGGAAGAAACCATGACAAAGAAAAAACATGAAGTTCTGGACTCTAATCAGCTTTAGAAGTTCTTCAAAATTTTGCATTTTATATATGCTATAAGGGAACAGTAGTAAAAGTCCTATTAGTCCTTTACTTGCCACCCAAAGCAAGTTATGTTGGTTGATTTGTAACTTCCTTTTATGTTTTTTCTTCCTTTAATCATAAAGGTCGAGACTTCTCTCATGATGAAACTCTTGATGTACCCACACAAGTAGAATTGCTCATTAAGCAAGCTACTTCTCATGAGAATCTCTGCCAGTGCTACATTGGATGGTGAGTCTGTCATTAAGCTAACCTTGCAAAATTGTGGAGTGAATAATCTGAGCAGGGAACAGCTAAGGAAAATGTCCATACTGGTGTGTGTGCAGTTACATAAATGAGCCTTACCAGATGTTGCATCTGCTCTGGTAGATTTTGCAGGCCTGTGACAGGGCATTCCGCTGTAAGCAAGTAAGTTAGTGTAGGCAGTAGAGGAGATTTTTGAAGATTTGGGCTGATTGTGGTTTAAAGTATTTGTAAGAAGGTGTTCTAGGTGCGTGTCTGTCAATGATTTCAGTTATAGTGAAGAACTGCATATTCTGAAGTAAGCATAGCATCTGTCAGTTTGAGACTTAGCTAACTTGGGGTGATGTTTAAGGAAACAGATCTTTTTGGTGTTTTTAAACATTAGTTGTGTTAACTGGAAAGAAGCATGGGGGTCACCAGTCAACTTTTCCTATGCTAAATATTTTAAAAGGTGCTTTGGCAGTATGGAATTTCAGTCCTTCTCAGCATTGTCTTTGTGAAAATATATGCAAGACAGCACTACTACGATATCTTTGTTTTCTTTAGGTGTCCTTTCTGGTAACAGAAGATTCCAAAGTATCCACAGCATTTTATTCTGGAGGCTTTTGCACTCCAAACTTGCTCTTCTACAAACACAAACAGAAAGTTGGACTGAAATACAGCCTTTGTCAAATATTTTGAATTGTAAATGAAAAGAGTTATTGTATATTAAAAGTTGGTTTATGCCAATTTATAGCTGCTGTTGGAAAAACACAAGCTGTCTAAAACACAACACTTGATTTGGGTTTCCAGGACAGTGAAGACTGATTGTACCACAGATGTCTATGGTTCTACTTGGTCTTTGGAGAACTGGTGATCCATTGAAAATAACTATATACGGGTTTTGACTTACTTTGCAATGTAACTAAACTAAGTCATTTGCAGATTAATTATTGCCCTGATCAATCCTGTTGGTGCGGCTGCAGCGAACTCGATGCACTTGTGCAGGAGGCTTCATTTAGCTTTGGGGATGAGCTGGAAAACTGGGGAGACAGAGAGGAGGAGGAGAATCTTACCCTCCTGTTGCCTTGTTTTCAAACCTGATTCTTGCCCCCAAATTGAAACTATCTATCCGCTCGTTACATTAGCGGAGGAGTCATGTTTCAGGCTAGATCAGAATATCGGAGCAGATGTAAGAACCGAAGACCTCGAGCCGAGCGCAGTAGGGTGCCCCTGCGTGGACTGATCAGTGGCAAGGTGGATGCAGGGTGTTGCTGAAATACCACTTGGGAGCTTCCCACAGCGTCCGGATTAAAAAGCAGTGCTGGGAAATAACTAGGGAAAAGTTAATGCTTGGCCCAAGAGGCAGAAGGGAGGAGAGCTGGTCATAACTTGAAACAGAAAATAATGGTTATTAAAGATGAGGGTGAAGATAAAGTTATGATTTATGAATAAAACATATTAAAAACAATGCACAAAATACAACAAAGTAGCCATGTTTAGATGCCATGTTGTATTTGAATATTTTTGTGCCAATAAATTACACCAAAATGTTAAAACTTCGACTGTCTTCTTTATTCCTAAGTGCTTCTTAGGAAGAGATAGGGCAGTGTCGCACTTTGTAGCAGGTGGAAACCTTGAGTGGATGATTGAGGTATCCTTTCTTTTCCTTAAAAAAAAGGAGGAAAAGAAAAAGGGGAGAGAAAAAAAAAAAAGGAAAAAAAAGGGGGGCGGGGGGGAAGTTCCCTGTTGCTGTAGCTGTGCTTGTCTCTTTCCGCCCAGTCCAGGCTCTCGGCTCCGTCTCCCCCTCGGCGGCGGCTGGAGGCCGGACCGCCGGGAGCGCGGGAGGTGCCCGTGCGGTAAGAGAGGCGGGTCCCACGCGGGGCGGGTCCCACGGGCGGTGCCTGCCTCTGCGCATGCGCCGCCGCCCCCTCGCCTCGGCGCCGAGCTCTCGCGAGAGCGGCCCGGCGTCGCGTGGCTCCGGGAGCAACATGGCGGCCGCCGTCGGCGGGGGGAGCGGCAGCGCGGCGACGGGGAGCCCCGCGGCGGAGGAGAGGCGCGATGAAACGGCGGGGCGGCCCGCGGAGCCGGCGGGGGGCAGCGCGGCGGCGGGGCTGCCCGGACTCGGCGACGCCGACGCCTTCGTTAAGGTGCGCGGCGGGGGGGGGGAGCGGGAGCGGGGCGGGCGTCGCGCACTACCGCTCCCGGCGTGCCTTGCGAGCGGCACGGCGAGGGAGCGGCGGCGGGCGCCCCGGTGGGCGCTGCGCGCCGCGAGGCCTGCTGGGAGCTGTAGTTCCTACGGGGCTCCTGCTTCAGGTGCCCGCCCGCCCCCAAGAAACCCCCCGCGCAGTTTTCAATAGGTCACGTTGGCTAAATGACTGTAAACCTGCTAATTCTAAAAACCCCGATAACGTTATATGTTAGAATTCTGTTTACTTATTTTATATAATTTATATGCTACATATATAAAGTACTCTCTATATACTCTATACTCTATATATTGCAATAATTTATATAACATAATTTATGTTATATGTTTTGTATGTTTATATGTGTATAGAATTACATGTATGTTATATGTTAGAATTAACTATGCAGTTCAGACAATGTGCTATTAAACGCTGTCCTGGGTAAAGGAAGAAGCTGTCTGGAAAAACACTAATGGCGTGGTCTCTCTTGCCCAGTACGCGCTTGGCACGGTGGTGGCTGCGACCAAGGCATCCAATGGGCTTCCTCAGCCTGGCGACGAGTATGACTTCTACCGGAGCTTCCCTGGATTTCGGGCCTATTGTGAAACACAAGGAGACAGGCTCCTTCACTGGTAAGGGCGCGCTGGCATCTCTGTGCCTTTTCTAGTAGCTTCCAGTCCAAAACAGGGACTAGTACCCTTTATTGGAAACTCCAGAGTAACTACAGATAAGTAGATATTGTATTCCATGTACCTAGCTTATAGCTATTTTTCTAGCAATTTACACTTTAAGTAACAAGTTTCCAAAGGACACTTCATAATGACTTGGATTAAAAAACTGTGGAGCAGAGGCCAATGTAAAATTCATTGGCCGTCTGTTGAGAAAGCTATGAGATTTCTAAGAAATTAATAGTGCAGTTAGCACTATACAGGTGCTTATTATATTCATTGCTCACACAACATTATCTGTAGGTATTGCATTTGGTTTATTTTCAAAATTCCGAGATGTAGGAAGTTGAAGATAGTTGGACAGTTTAGTGTTCACTGTGCCTGCCTTTTTATCGCTAATCACTGTGCTCTTCTCTTGGAAGCATGAGCAAGGTGATGCAATACCACGGCTGCCGCAGCCACATCAAAGATCGCAAAAAAGTGACAGAGCTGGAAGATAAATTTGATATGCTGGTTGACTCGAATGATGTCATTCTTGAAAGAGTGGTAAGCAAATTATTCCTGCGTGCTGTTGTTATAAACTATTCAGCTGCCACAAGTTTTGTTCGTTATAAGAATTCTGGTGACGGTACGTCACAGTTCTGCTTAATGTTTTCTCAGCATTTCCTTTGTATTTAAAAATGTTTCCACGTGCTAGAGCAGTGTATCGTTTTGTGTTCATAGCAGCTGAGCAGTTGGTCATGGCCCAAAGGGGAGGAAGGGAATTTGTGACCTGTGAGAAAACTAAATGCAGTTTGGAACAAAAATCTTATAACCTAATAGCAGCTCTCTGAAGTCATAGAGTTGCTTCTCTGAAGAAACTCTTCCTAACCCCTAACGTTCACATACTGTCCTCACATTTGGCTGTGTCATATTAAACAGAATTGAGAGGAAATGGCTGTGGAGGCATCTGTGTGTTTTTCTTTATTCATTCTGACTAGAATGACTGAGTACAGTGATTTAACAGATGTTTGGTTTTCACCAATTCCTTTTCTGGAACTTAGGGTATTTTATTGGATGAAGCAGCAGGAGTGAACAAAAATCAGCAGCCT
This sequence comes from Dromaius novaehollandiae, assembly GCF_036370855.1. Classification (NCBI taxonomy): domain Eukaryota; kingdom Metazoa; phylum Chordata; class Aves; order Casuariiformes; family Dromaiidae; genus Dromaius; species Dromaius novaehollandiae. The sequence goes on along the minus strand of NC_088121.1, from coordinate 6,523,878 downwards.
GTCCTCCCTGCTGGGTTGCAGCTCCCACAGACAATCATTTCCAGCTGGAACCGCAAGGTGAGGCCTCTGTGCTCAGTTTGCTGTGTTATCTTGAGCATTTTTCCCAGCGTTGACACTTCAGTGTTTCCAGTGGAGTTCTGTACTGAAGCGTTCCCTCAGATTTTATAGCTGTGCCAACTCCCTCTTTTTTTTTTTTTTTCCTCTTTATTCAAACCTAATTCTGGATTCTGTGTGCTTTGACTTGTCATTTCAGTTTCATGCGCACAACAACCATCCTCTTACCCTTTCGTATGAATTCAGGATCTTAGTTTAGAGAACTTCTATTCCTCTGAACGTTCGATTAGTCTGAGTAAAAGATACTCTGAACAGCCGTGAAGTGACGTGAGTTTTACTTGTGCGTTTTGTTTTTTAACAGGGGGGAGAATACCACAAGAGAACAAAGTCTGAAACCTTCCGATTGCTTCACGCCAAGAATATCTCTCGACCGCAGCTTAAGTTTCGGGAAAAGATCGACAATTCCAACACACCCTTTGTACCTAAACTTTTTATTAAGCCAAATGCTCTGAAACCTTTGCCTGAAGGTAAGAGATTTAATTTTTGCTGGGTAAATTACTGAAAATATTTAGCGTAAATCTGACCTCACAATCCAGAAGTGAAATCACTGGATGTAAGAACAAATAACAGCAGAAAAAGACATTGACCTTTTAGGTGTAGTGTGACTCTATTAATAGTTTAAGTACATGCACCGTAAGGATCAGTCAGCATACAGTATCTTCTCAATGATGTACTGAAAATAATCTGTCCCGAACAGATGTTCTGCTACTCTTCTTTGCCACCATCAGACATCCTTGACGAGAGTCCCTCTGACAGCAGAAGTAGTGCTGACTAGTCTATAAGTCTGGCTAGCTTCGAAGATGGGCTGTAATCTTTCTAATGAGCACGTGTGCATGGGGGCAGGCGTATGGTTGGACCTAGCTTGGCTTTGGCTGCTTTATCAAAGCTGCCGGTGAAACATCCCCGTCTTGGCAACTTGTCATTCTGCCACTGATGATTCATTTTTAGTCCGCACTGATGCGGTGGTAGATACCTGGGAATGATAGAAAGATTTTTCTGAAACCAGAGCAATCTCCTTCCAAGCTCTTGTGCAGAATTACCTTGCATCTTGATTAACAACATACTGAAAATACTTAGAGCCAAGTTGTCACATGAGACAGAAATCTTGCTGACAGCAAAAGGTCTGCAGGTCTGACTTGTTAAGATTTTTTGATACTTAATGATTGTAATAGAGTCCTGTGGTGGGTGGAGGGGAGAGAATAGTGGGCTGAGAACTTGTGTGGGACCCAGTCCAGTTGTTCCATATTGGTTATTCAGCCCTTACAAAAAGCGGACGGGAACGAAAGGAGCGCCCTGAAGACTTGGATGTACCAGCTGCTTTGGCAGACTTCATTCACCAGCAGAGGACACAGCAAACTGAACAGGACATGTAAGAAATTAAACTGACAGCAAGGTGCTTGGAGTGCCGTTGGTGAACATGCACTTGTATGGTCCCTTTGTGCTGATGGTGTTCATGTGTAGCGGCTCTGCATGTGTTTGTGTCTGCACGCTGCGTTATGTGTGACTTGCTTTAGGCATCTGTAGTTATTTTAAACCTACACTTAACAAGAGACAAAGTTTCTAGTCAGTATGGAAACTGCCATAGCTCTCAAAGGCTCTGGCTTCATGAAGTTGACTGAAATTTAGCGTGTGCCTGTTTTCCTAATTTCTGCAGGTTTGCTCACCCTTACCAGTATGAGCTGGAGCATTTTTCTCCACCAGATGGAGTTCTCAAGAAACCAGAATTCCAGGTTGGTGTCCACATTAATTTAGTAGCAGATGCATTGAGTTTACAGCAGAACCTGCCTGACGAATTTCAGAGTTGGAGTGTGTGTTGGATGGGTGGGGGATTGACAAAGGACGCAATTTGGGGGAAGGCAGTACTGGTAATAATAATAATTTGGTTTGCCAGATGTACAGGCCCATCAAGGAAACACCGTGCCATTTTGTCAGCACACTGGATGAGCTGGTAGAACTAAATGAGAAGCTTATGAACTGTAAAGAATTTGCCCTGGACTTAGAGGTAATCAATTTACCTTTTCTGTTTTAAAGTTATATGTGTACTGTTAGCACCTAGGAGGCTACTATATTTTTCTACTGTTTTGTAGTCTTTTCTCATTCTCCTTCTTTTTATAACATACTTTCTTACATGGATTTAAATCATGACCCTGACCTGCCAGATGTTACCTAGAAGGCTGAATCATACTGTGGGCAATATTATAAGTTTTCCTATCATATGAATTACTACACGCTTCACACCAAATTTGTTCTTTAATTCCTCCCTTGATGCTCTCTGTCATGTTAGTGACTGCACAAGAAAACTTGTTTATCTGATTATCTTGCTTCAAGAAGCTCTCTGTTACTTTTTCTTCCTCCATTTGGGGTGTTCTTTGCTTTATAAAATTACTTCTGTAATGCATTCTGGATAACATCTCTCTTCTGTCTTTTTCAGCACCATTCCTATAGGAGCTTCCTGGGCTTGACGTGTCTCATGCAGATTTCCACCCGAACAGAAGACTTCATTATTGATACACTGGAGCTACGCAGTGACATGAACATTCTCAATGAGACCTTCACAGACCCGGCAATTGTGAAGGTCAGCTGATAAATTAACCATAATTTGAAATTTTTTTAGTGTAAGCTTTATTGTAGTCTAAAGCATACTCATATGCTCCGTTTTGGTTTCTTGGCCCTGTTTTCATTACAATTCGTTCATGTGCCTGTTTCAGTAATGTGTATGGGGAGTTACTGCCCAAGTGCAATCATTTAGTAGTTCTGTATATAACAATGAGGAACAGAGAGGAAAGAAATCTGTTTCTAGAAACATGAATATGAAGCCATAGCGCTGCAGGCCTGGAGTTAGAGATGTTCTTCACGTCACTGGTGTTCTCTGATGCATTTGATTGTGTTGCTTTGCAAGGTCCTTCACGGTGCTGATTCAGATGTGGAATGGCTGCAAAAAGACTTTGGTCTGTACTTGGTGAACATGTTTGATACTCACCAAGCCGCTCGCCTCCTCAACCTTGGCAAGCACTCTTTGGACCATTTGCTAAAGCTGTATTGCAATGTGGATGCTGACAAGCAGTACCAGCTGGCTGACTGGCGGATACGGTAAAAACTGACTCCTTGAATGGTCTGCAGCTAAATGGTAGCATTTAGCCTTGTTTGTATTGTTAGAGCAAGAGCGTCTTTCTAGTTAGAAGCCCCACAGTTACAGGTTGGTCCCAAAGTGAACGAGCACAGCATTTGCTTGTCTGTGCTTTTATTATTGTTGCACTTCCCCATGTTTCTTTAGGAACTGACTCTTCTTGGGAAGAGCAGAGAGGGTAGATCACTGCAAAGCTGCTGGCAGCTCACTTAACTAGCAGGAGCAGCATGTAATCACTGCAGTAGTATGGAGAAAGTCAGTATCTGGCTACAGTAGAGTCCCCACAAAAGCATTCAGTCACCTACGCTAGGTAGAGTACTACACTGATAGAAGAGTGAGCTGGGGTCTGGAGATGGACACTGCAGACCACAAAATGTCAGGTGTATTTTATGTAGGCTCTGCATAGGAGAAGTTGTGACGATAGCATAGGAGGCACTTCCGCTATGTGATTATTAGCTGCACAGCAATCCTGCTGTCTCACATGCGAACAAAATGTCACCTGAATGGAGGGTGTCACTGCTGTTGCCAAACAAAATCCTTCTGGAAGGAAACAGAAGAATTTCTGTATTAGTTCTTAGTGGGGTTTAGATGCCATTTGCCCTAGTGTGACCCCCAAAAGGAAAATGCTGGTTTGGCAGGGCAATTGAAACGTGTCAGTCTAATTGTGGCTCTTGTTCTAGCCCTTTGCCAGAAGAAATGATTCAGTATGCCCGCGATGACACTCACTACTTGCTCTACATCTATGATAAAGTGAGGGAGGCACTGTGGGAAAGAGGAAACGAACAGCCCACTCAACTGCAGATTGTGTGGCAACGCAGCAGGGACATCTGCCTGAAGGTAAAGCTTCATCTCGTTGGATTATCTGGATCATAGTATGGGCTCGCTAGGACAGAAAGTCCTTTGACCGTTTCATATCTGCTATGTAAATACACTTTTTCTATTTGTGTGTCTGAAAACAGTTTTACAAACTCATTTGTGTGCAGTCACTTCTTTCACTAACTAAAATCCTGGGGTTCAGATGCCCTCTTGCTGTTTCTCGAATGCTGGTGCTCCTTGGCCTGTTGATGCTTTCAGGTGTGCGTTTCTGCAGATGGATGTCACATTTCCAGTTCTGTTGGACATTCAAAGCCTCACTGGAGTTGCATCATGAGATAGATATGTTGTGCTCTGTGGAAAATAATGTGGGTGCTGTCTAATGCAGTAAAGCTGGAAGATACTATACGTCTCAGGCTGCTCCTGAAATTGCTTGTGGGTTTTTTCCTCTCCAAATGGACAAGATGCGTATTTTTCAGGGGAAGGCCCTACAGTTTAGGGTAAAACTCCAAGCCACGTTATTCTACAGTCTGTTCATTGCCCTTACGTCTGTGTGAAATGCTCTGTTTCAATGAAGCAAGGCAACCCAGAAAGCACAACACTGATACTGATCACCAGTCTTCCTTTTTTCTGTCCAGAAATACATCAAGCCCCTCTTTTCAGATGAGTCCTACCTTGAGCTCTACAGAAGGCAGAAGAAGCACCTCAACACACAGCAGCTAGCAGCATTTAGGTTGCTGTTTGCCTGGAGGGACAAGATGGCGCGTCAAGAGGATGAAAGTACAGGGTAGGCAGCATTTGTTACAGACACTGGCTTAATACTTAACTGAGCCTGTCAGACTGTGTTTCTCCCCTGAGGAGGAAACACTCTGTAACCTGTAATAATTACTGTTCTATCTCGGGCTGCTTTTTGCACTTCAGAACACAAGTCCTGTACATTAGCAGCAAATTCTCATGGGTTTCCAGATCAGCCCTGCTTAATTTCTTCTTAACTGATTTTGTCAGTTCAGAACTTGTAACCGTGACAAACCAGTACATTTTAAAGGTATTTTTAAAAGTTTTTAACATTCTGTTACATTCACACCGCCTCTTTGTGTTGTAGATATGTGCTACCAAATCACATGCTACTGAAGATAGCGGAGGAGTTGCCCAAGTAAGTTGTTTGACCCTTGAATAGTCTCATATGATTTTGATATCCAACAAAGAGTTTCCTAGTATATAATCACTTACGCATTTGGTCCATTCCTTCCAGTTGTCAGTATAGCTTTTCCCTGGAGTTCTTCAGTTTGTGAGAGAAATACATTGCAGTACTCCTTCAGAAGCCTCCATCTTCTTCTGGGATACATCTCTCTGTGATTTTATTCCACTGATAAAAAGCATTCCTATGCATTGCTATGTGTCACACATACCGCCTGAGATTCCTACAGTACTGCAAAGCCACAGTGGGTTGATTTCCCCTCAAAATGTTTATTTGTTTGTTCAGTTCTTAAAGAGAGTTGAGTAGGAGCAGATTTCTTTCAGCAACCCGATTTGTACATTTTCTCAAACACTTTACACTCACCACCTAACATCTATACCTAAGAATAGTAAAAATGCATCTTTAAATGCAAGTCCACTGCTGGGCTGTGCTTCTGCATATGAATAGCAAACAAGGAATGAAATGAAGGTGGGACAGACAGACCACAGAAAAGATGAATGAGAGGACAGCTGAGTTAATGGTTTCTCCTTATATGCACAAATCTGGTACAGAAGAATTTTTCGTCACAGAGAATAAACAGTGACAGATTAATCTGTTTTGCCTTATTTTGTCACGGTCAGGTCTGTGGTTATATCTGGTTGTACATCCTTTGAATGCAAATGCTTAACATATCATCCATAAATTTAGCACACTGAATTTTTCTCATCTCTTTTTAGAGAACCCCAGGGCATCATTGCTTGCTGTAATCCAGTCCCACCACTAGTTCGCCAGCAGATTAATGAATTGCATCTTCTCATTCAGCAGGCCCGAGAGATGCCTCTTCTCAAGGTAGGAGTGGCTCTTGGCACATGAGAGACTCATCACTTGCTTTCTATGAGCCAGGTCCTGGAGCCAAATGGTGACCTGTGATGATGCTGAGGTTTGCAGTGTTCTGTAGGGGAGCGGAAAGATATGTAGCAACTTTTTCTTGCCTGTTTTTTGATGCCTCCTGGCTTACATGCAGTGTAGTTCCCTGGAGAACTAAAGCAGTAAAAGAACAGACTCCACTTGCCCAGAGTGCAGTTGTCTGTACAGAGGCATATCCCTACATTGTATATCACGTGTGAGGAACAACTGGACCGTGTGGAATTTGTTGGCCATATGAGTGGATTCATAAACCTTTTTCAGCTATAGTGAAGCAAAAAAACATCCCATTAAGAAATTCATTAGATGAACTGTCATCAGCATGCTTATATTAATATATAGTCCTCCTCCTTTAGTGAAACAAAACCATTTCTGAGCATGAACTTGTCCTTACTATGTGAGCTGTTTAAATACATCCATATGCAGACAATGCAGTGGAAGAAGAAAGAATGCGACTGTATTACACTGCTAGCTTACGGAAAACATTGATAAAGAAGACTACCTAGAAGAACTGGGGCAGGTGCTTCAAAGATTTTCTTTAATTGACTTATTTCCCTCTTCCCATTCTAGTCTGAGATTGCTTTGGCAGTCAAGAAGAGAGCACCTCTATCCACCTCTGAGGTACTGTATACCTAATGGTTTTTTTTTTTACCTAATGTGTTAAGCCTTAAAGTCAGAAACAATTGCAGAAAAATTCTAGCTTCTGTAAATTGTTTGTTCTCTTCCATTTTACAGGTCTCTCCCCTTTAGCTTAATGTTCTGTGCTAGAAGACTGGTAACATTACCAGCTGTAAATTGGTATTTTAAAAGCCACCAAGATAATAGCACTTGAGGCTTCATCAGCAAACACTCTAGCTGCTAGACAGTTTCATGTGTGTTAGTCTATATTGACTGATCTATAAGAAGGGAAGTTTCAGATGAGTTTCTATGGCTATCTCGTTTATTTTCCTTGTGCTTATGAAGTAAAACATCTCCATTAGCCAGCGGATGTTTGCACAGATACCGTTTTGATGCCAGATGCAGTCTGCTTTGGTAGTTGAGCTATATAAGAATATTTGGTCTCTGAATTTTATCCTTTCACCTAAGTTTTCATTAATGCATCCCTGCAGTACGTAAAAACACCTACACATTCATAGGGTAGTATATTAATGGTATTTATAATTTGGCTTTCTCTGCAGAGGCTGGAGAATACCTTTTTTGGACCTCATGACAGTTCCCGGATTCCTACGGATGATTTTCAGAACAACTCTGCCTTGGGTAATTTGGACTTAACTTCAAAACTGCGCTAGTAATGACATAGTGTGGCTTCGATGTGTGGAAATAAGCAGTGCTGATGAAACTAACAGTAAAATCTCATTACACAAAAGAGCAGTACAGTGTACAAATATTTAATAAAAATTTAATCTCATTTTCCTTTTCATGCAGAACCTGCGCCAATTTTGCAACATGGCTGTCTCTTTTCAGACGGCGAGGGGACAATGCATATTCAAGGTGTTCAGCCAGAGTCAACATGCCTTGTTGCTACTGCCACTGTCAGCATATTCAGTGTAAGCAACATGTCTGTATTAGAAAACATATTTATTAATCTCATAAAACAGTGTAATAGTGCTTTACAGAAGTAGCAAGGTGGGAACAAGCATTGAAAATGTACTGGCTTTCTGTCAAGCATATGGCATAACCAAGAGGACTAGTTTAGGAGGCCAGCAAGTTAATCAGTCCTCTCTAGGGAGTCACTGCCATCAAGGGGGTTTCAGATAAAATGAAAAATAACATGCGAGTAATGAGAGTAGTCAAAACCGAAAGTGATTAATGTTTCTTCCCCGTGCTTGTGGGGGTTTTTTTGTTTGGGTTTTTTTTTTTAGGAATGTGATGAAGATGAAGGGAATGAGAAGGTTTTAACCACTGCACAGCAGAAAGCTCAGCGCATAATGGAGTCCTTCGAAAATCCATTTAGAATGGTAAAACCTCTCAATACCTATTTGTCATGGCACTGGCAAACCACCTAGTGCAGAGGATGCTCTGAGCTGTTTTTCCAGGCGTGTCTGAAAGATCTTGATATAACATCAGCTACCGCTCTTTTACTGGAGTCGAGAGATTTTCCTCCTTGCAAAGCACATGCATGTGGAGTTGTTTCCAAAGTGTCTTGAGCAACTTCTTAGGTTTCTATGTGTTTCTATGTAGTAAATGGACTTCTCTTACCGATTTTTTTTTATCAAGTTTGATTTTTAATTCGCATCACATTTTCATCTCTGCTTTATGGCTAAAATTAGTAAGCTCATTTTATTCTTCTAATAAATCAGAAGAACAAGAGAATACTTTATTACAGATTTGGAGTGGAAGCCTGTTAGGAAGTAATATCAAAACAATTGCTTTCATAGTGGATTTTTTTTTTCTTGAACATTTCTGTTGGCCTTAGGCTGAGTAATTTTTTCTTTTTCTAAAAGATCCTTCTGTAGAGCGTTTTTTAGTATGAGCTTTTTGATTTGGCACATTTTAAGTAGCATTTTAGCTGTGAGCTGATAAGCACTAATGTGACATGCTGTGTTTAAAGCAAAATGGTTTTTTTTTTCTCTCTCTACAGTACTTACCTTCAGAACAGAATCCTGCCTATGTCTCACAGTCTGCAAAGTTTGACCCATCATCAAAAATTTATGAAGTAAGACTCATGCAAAGTTTCCTGCCAAGTACTATGAAAGAAACAAACAAGTAGATTATTTTCCTTTGGGATCCTCAGGAACATAGGGGATTTTTTTTTCACCCATAGATTCTTATTTCTCCTTGGAAAAAGAAGATAAGTTTTGAGAAACCTGACATGTTTCTGAATCTCTAGTTCATTGTTTTTACAGCATTCATGTCCTCCTGAGATCCAGTGAGAGGAGACATTCCATTGTATATTCCCCATATGTCAAAGCTATAAACTACAGCTGAAGTCTATATCTGCCTTGGTTCTCACTGGGCTTGGTTGTGGCTCAGAATTTTTAAAGCACATGGTTTTGTTTTACCAGGTGCAGCAGATCTTAATCTCTTTTACAATCCAATTTGATCTTTTGTACTCTTAATGAAGGCTAGCATGTGGTAGCAAGTTTATAAACTCTCTTTTGCCACAAAACTTCAAATAAAGTGATCCAAGGTAATTTTTTTCATTGCAGATCAGCAATCGATGGAAGTTGATGAGTCAGGCACAAGTACAGAAGGAGTCCAAGGATGAGACCAAAAAGAAAGCAGCCCAGCAGTCAGGTAGTGCCAGTCTTCCCCTTCTCACTGCATTTAGTTTTATTTTGAGTTGTGGCCTTTGTAAAGCCCTTGAACCTTCTCTTCTTTGAACATACACACTTGCAGTATCTTCATGATAGTCTCTCTATCCAAGACTCATGCTAAGCAAAATCCTTTTTGGAGGCAGTTGAATTCTTTTCTAGCTTGTTTCTGTGACCAGCATTGAATGATATGCAGTGCAAAGTATTTATCTTTCATGTCAGAGCTTCCATGGCAGCCTTGGATGCTTCTCTGCAGAGAGGAAGAGAGCAGGACTGTAGCTGTAAACGTGTGCGACAGTCCTTGCAGCTCGGAGTGCTAATATTGGCCTTATGCAGCACACAGTTGTGTTCTCACCAGATGGTCCCCCTGGGTTTGGCAGACCAGCACAGTCCTTTTTATATTTCCAACTGACTGACGTCAACTGCTGTTGAAGCTAAGGGATTAATGAAGGAGCAGAACCAGCTACCCTGTAGACCGATGCTGCGTATTCTGACACACAGCTCTGCCCGTGCGTCTCAGTCCCTTGTTCAACAGTCGCATGTTGCTGATAAGACCAGTCAGCTTAATTTCAGGTATTCCAGGCTGTCTCTTTCCAACTCCCTCATCAAGGTAGAAATGATTAATGAACTCTGAAGGCTAGAGCTTGAGTGTTGGGATGTTTCACATGAATCTACAAGGCCCCAAGAAATTATTGTTTTGGTTAGCTTGCTTTTCTCAATGCAGATGGGTTGTTTTCCAGTCATCCCTAGATGATGAATTTCTTGATGGATGAGATTGTTTGACAGAGATTGTACTGTGTTCAGTTTATGAGACTTGCTACAACCTAATTTGCATACTTTTTTTAAGCTTATGGCTAATGTGCTCTTGCTTTTTACAGTAATGCTTGTTTATTTCCCTAGCTGCTCGTGACCAGGCACAGAAGGTGTATAAAGAGGCAACAGAAAACATTGTGTCTGTTCGTCAGCAAGCTGCGGTATGTCATTGAATTCCCTGCTTCCTGCTAGTCTTTGCATCTTTTGACCTCTTTAACGTAGTTCACAACGAAACCCTGAGCCCCGGTAACACTGACATGCTGCCCAAGTTGAAGGCAGCTGATTTCGGGTGACCTGGACGGTCTGACAGATCTGTTCATAGGAATCTTTCAGTGGTTCTGGCCCTGTGTGTAGCAACAAGCCCCTACTGATTGTAACACCCAAGTCTGCTGTGCAAATCTTCACATCCCTCCATATCTTTGGAAGAGAATGATTTTTCCTGCTGTATTTCCTTCTTCCTCACTTTCCTAGGTTCCCCCCAAATCTGCCTGTGGGTCTACAGCATATCTCAGCCTCTAGTATCTCGTGAAATGTCAGCTTTGCTTTTTTATCTGAAAAGTCACTGCTATGAGAAAAAGGCAATGTAGGCCCAAAGAAAACAGATCTCTCTCCCTGCTCTAGTGTTGCTGCAGGCAATAGCTGTCACTGGCGCCCAGGTTAGCCAGGCAATTCATTTGCATGCTGGTGTTCATGCCTACGCAGAGATGTTTCATTCCCCTCTCCTGAACTTGTCCTGTTTCCATTCTGCGGGTTGCTTTCACAGCAGGAACAAGCTAATAAGAAGAGGGAGAGAGTCATAAGTGAAACAGGAACGGAGTTGCCAAAACAAGAGAAGAAACGGCCAAAAGCCTCCCAGCAACCAGAGGAGCTGGAAGCACCAAAGCAGTTCACCCCCTTTGATTACAGCAAGTCCAACTTCAAAGTGTTTGCGGGTAAGATCTGGATCTCCTGCTAGAGTGCTGCAGACTGTAGAAAATACTGCTGGGCTGAGCCCTGAGAAGGCTGTGTGCAAATGTAGATGCCAGTGCAGTACAAACTGTTATAATGCATTTACCCTGCTGGAGGAAAGATTAAAAGAAGTTAACCTGGTGAATGGGCAGTTTATCTTCCCTTTTCTGACTTAGAAACAAAATCCTGAAACAGCCTGGAGGGGGTTACTTTGTAGATACATTGTCTGGCTCTTCTGTCTGCAGAAGAGAGTCATTTGTTTACCTGGACACAAGGAGTTAGGAAGCAAAGGAGATTTGACTCCTGTGTAATAAGCATCTATTCAAAAGGTTTTTCTGCCCTTCAGAGGCTGTTCTTGTTTTCAGCATGGGAGACTACAGTGAAACTTCCCTTATCAGAGGAGTGCCACTGAACGTACTGGTTTTTTCTGGGGATTTTCAGTGACAACTTCTCTCTTCTCACCCTTAGGAAGCAGCAAATCCAAGCAGTCGCCCCAATTTGACCCTGCCAAGCAGGCCTACACAGGCAAGGTAAGGATGCATTATAAAACAAGAAACAGAAATGTAGATGATAGCGTGTACCCACCTGGGGACTCGCTGGGGAAGACAGAGGACTTTCTGGATCTGCAGAGTGTACCCTAACAGCCATTTGGTACTGAGGTGCAGCTTCCAGTCACAAGCTCATACCTTGCATTACAGCCACTTCCCATCTGGGATGAGCTTTCTCAGGTCCCCTTGGACTCTTCATTTCCCAGCTGTTTACTCACACTTTGCACCTACACCCCCTACAAAATGGGCGCATCACTTACACCACAACACAACAGCACAAATTCCCAAAACCAAACTCAAAGCTCCTTTTGGAGTGTCAAAATCACTCCAGCTACTCCAAGCCACAGCAGGTCCAGATGTTTCCCACATTCACCACCAATTACTGTCATGAGCAAAACTGTCTTGATATAGGGAATTTTTACTTAATTTAATTTATTGCTAATTAACACAAACTTCTAATCACTGATTTGGTATTGAGGAAAAAAAAGAAAATATAAACAGTCACGTAGGGAAACACCTTTCCTCCCTCTTCCCCAGGCTCAACTTAAGCCATTAACCTATCTTCCCCCTTCCTAGTCTTGTCGCTTGTTTTGGCACAGGTTACACACACAGTGAGGTGCTGGGTGGGTGGTCAGGAGGTTGGGCTGGTTTCTGCCTGCCGCTCCTCCGTGCTTCCTGTTGCTGGTCTGGCTTGGGCTACCCGGGGGCCGCGATCCCTCGGGGCTGTCCCTGTCGGCATGGGTTGCCGACGGGCCGCCGTGCGTCAGAAGCACGCCCCTCGGGCACTGAGCGCCTCCTTCCTCAAGCGCATCTCCGGTCGCACTCTCCTCAGATGTCTCACCCCCACGCATCTTCTCCAGCATTTCCCCACGTGTCTCCTTTCCTGTCTCCTCATGCATCTCCTCTCCTCATGGCTGCCACTCTTTCTGAAATCTGAGCCAGGGCACCACGTGCTCCTCTGCCAGGCTGATGTTGCTGGCGTGCAGTGGGATGTTGCACCTCCTTCAGAGCTGGCTGGAAGTGGCTTTCACTGGCACGGGGCAGTCTGCGGCCTACCCCCACCACAGGTCATCCCTGCAGCCCCTGGCTACCTAAACCCACTGCGTACAGCCCGCACAACACTCGCGCGTGAGCTATTTGGGCGCTCCTGCGTGGCGCAACTGGGTGTTCAGGCATGAGCTAATGGGTGCTCGTGCATGAACTGCTCAGGCGCACAAGCGTAAATAAAGTTCTCATGCTGGTTCCTTGCATTACCGCCTCCTTCTTGCACACTCCCTCCTGCTTGTTTAACGGAAGGGCAAACGGTACCAGGGAACCTCAGAGATACTCACTAAAAATGGTATTTTGGAAGCTGAACAAGTTTATGCCTGATGCTGTGGGAAATGCAGCTTCCTGTGTAATCCCTTCACCATGTCAGTGGAAACTTGTTTCAGAGAAAAGCAACCTAATGGTGAATTTGGGAGAGCAAGGTTTTAAACCTGTACTGATCCCTCTGTCTGAATGGGTAAGATTTGTTGTCAGTGAAAAATCGTGGCTCAAATATTGTAAGTTAGCTCAGTAGAACAGAATTTGTCATTCAGGTGCATTCAGTGCAAGGGCATATGAAGAACATCCTCAAACATAAAGCTCAGCGTGTAAATGAGCAAGTGCTCCTTCAAGTAGGAGGGATCTGACAGGACATGTATCACATGGAATATATTGTATTTGGCAGCGACCTCATTGATGTGTTTTTTTTTTTTCTTTCATGCAGAAATTTGCTGGAGCTAACAAATTTCAACAGTCGGCTGGAAACCGAAGCATGTCCTACCTGGCAGGGAAAGCTGATAGGTGTGTTGTCAGCCTCCTCGCAGCAGCGCTGTGATGGACCGTTTTGACTCAGGTCCCCTGGAGCCATGGGCAGAGCACAGCAATTGTCCTTTACTGCTGTGGGAGCTTAAGCGCACATTTAATGTGAAGGAGTTGTGTAACACTGTGTAGCTAGACGTCAGCTTACAGGAACAAAAGGAGAGGAAAAAATAAAAAGCTTAGTCAGGATTAATATAATTAAAGACAATTCTGGGTGTAAAGCTTGAAATCCTGAGGTAAAAGCTTGAGTTCATAGATGTGGGAGTCACTTTCTTTGGCCACAAAGATAGGTAGAGGTGGGGAGAATACGGTCTTGCTTGGGAGGAAGACGGTTTTGGCCGATATGAACATTTGTATTCTGAAAATACTCAGTTTGTAGCTTCCCAGGCTTGATTCTTGTGAATTATTTAGTCATAAAAGAGCAATATTGTGTTGGTGGGAGGGAGGTTCTGCATCGTGACTCTTGCTTAATAGAATCATTGTAATCTATCATAGGTTTTTAATCTTAAGAGTGAATTTAGAATGAAACTCTTTCTGTAACTCTTTTGCAGGGGCTCCAGGCACCACTGGCCAAAGAGATAGTCCTTGTTATGAGACCTGTGGGAGTTGCTGCTGAACAAAACAACAGTCAGAACTATTGTCACCATGGGAAGGCAAACATCAGTCATTGCGCAGTTTTTGTACAGAAATCTTTTTAAACCCATTAAAATGCTTCTTTTCCAGAAGGAAAAACATCTTAATTGGTTTGGCTTTTATTATGTTCACAGTGCTTTTCCTAATTGTACTCACAATGTTGCATTTTTTCCTAATTTTGAAAGTTTACCCTGTGTCCTCAAGTCCAGTTAGGTTAAACTTCTTACTGCCTGGAGCTGCATGAAGTTCAGAACCAGCGTGTCAGCGGTGTATGGAGAAACCTCTTGGCATCTCTAAAGCCAGTACAAAAATAACGAGAGATTCTGTAGATGCGACTCAAACCGCAGCACTCCAGAGGAGGAAATAAGGCCGAGCTGTGTCTCTTATGTTAGACCTTGCTTACAAATTGAACTACGCAGCTCATCTTTTACAAGACAAGGTAATACAGAAAATGAGTTTTCAAGGCAGTATTTGTGTATTTTTAAGGAAAGATTTTATTTTAAGAAAAAGAGAAGAGTTCAGGTACTTTTTGAATTGGAGAGCAGTAGTTACTGTTTTACCATAGTGATACAGAGTGAAAGCAATATGATTAGGTAGAAGGCAAAAACACAGGTCAGTGCTGAGCTGGGGAAAGCTAGTGAGGTTCTGCGCTGCAGCTCAATCTCAGTACAGCTGTTACTGACACTTCATGGTTTTAAATGTCCAGCATGAGCAAACCTGAAGTCTTTGTAGACAGAGTACCAGCCCAAAATCTGATTCAAGGATTTCCACACCTACTCTAAATGCTGACAACCGAAGGCTGGTAACGCTCCTGCGGAAGAGGTAACCAATGTTACCTTTGTACAGCTGGGAGCACATAAGGTGGGGGCTGGTGTGACTTTGCTGAAGCCATGTTAAATCAGTGGCAGAGCTGTGTCCTGGGTTCCTGGTTGCTGTTCAGACCACTTGATGTTGCTCCCTTTCCTAAGGCCTCGTCTTTGCTCTGTGGTTTGTGTTTTTGTGTAAAGCTTTTCTGTTCGACGCTCACCTGTTTTGATGATGAGAGAATTGATTTTCTGACTGCCAGCCCAGGTGCAAGGGCTAAGTGGGTACTGGCAAAAACTTCCCTCTGCATTCCCAAGCTGAAGACCTTGATTGTGACATTTTTCTTTTTTCAGTCTTTTCCTGTATTTCAAGGGAGTAGGCAGTGGAAGGAACGGAGGAGGGTTTTTTCCTCCTTAGGTATCTTAGTATGAACACAGTCAGTCAAGCAGCATCTTAATGGTAGAACTGAGTTCCTTTCTGCTTGTGAAGCCTGTCAGCATGGCTGAATATTGGAGAATGTGTTTGAAAAGAGGCAGTTAAATAGCAGTTTTCTTTAGGAGTATTTGCTGGGGTTGCCAGTTCTCCTTTTCAGCTTTACCACTTCTGATATTTCTGTAACTGAAGAACCAGTGAATCTACTGAAAGCCCCATTGGATGCAGAGATATTACAATTTCTGTAGTTTCTTTAACTCTTCTACTTAAAAGTCACTGTAACATTTTCAAGGATGGTCTTAATTTCAGTCTCTTTAATTGATCTCTTTATGAGTCAAGGCTTGCTACCGTGGGCTTTTAAAATGTCCTTAATGAAAGTCAGTAGCAAATCCGTGCTTGTTTTATTCACCTGATTACAGCTGTGATTCAGATGAAGTTATAATGCTAGAATCCCATAACGTAAGATGATTTTTCTATGACATGGGAGTTGTCCAAGAAGATCTTTGCCTAATAATCTGGTTGGAGAGCGACTCTTGGTATAACCTTGGTGCATTTCTTCCAAAGTCGGCTCCTCACAGCATGCGGCATGTGTTTTGTAATGTCTCTGAATGCATGCCAGGTCACAGTAACATTAGAAAGGAATTTGCTTTCATAACATCTAACCCTTAAAAACTCCAAGTGTGACGTTCTTTCGAGTGTGTAGTGGTTTGGGTCTCTCTCCTTTTGGGGGTGCCTTCTGCTGTTCCCGTCAGTACGTCAGATTTTTGGAAGAGTCAAGCTGTATTGACCTGGTACTCAAAAGCTGTTAGCTGTTTGGTACCCCAGCATATTAATTACAGCATAGTAACTAGTGCTTGGCTGGTTTTAGAAAAGACCAAGTGACTTCTAGAGAACAGGCAGCACCAACAGCTGTACGCCCTTCCCTGTATGAAACTGTACCTTGGACTGATGCTGTGACGTTTAATGTCCTATAATGTCCTGGTGCAGCTTTTAGCCCCTTGGAGGGGGGCAGAACAGGAACGTTAAGCTCCTGGGTGGCAGCGGTGTATTCGCAGCGTTTCCTGTGCAGACCACTCGCTCCTCTTTGTTTAATTAATTGTTTTATTCGGCACCGCAGCGGCTGTGTCCTTGCTCGCAGACGGATGCGGGGCTCCGTCCAGCTGGTGCCACGGGGAGCACGGCCGCGCTCCGGGGGCGCCCGCAGGCTGCGCCCGGCAGGTAGGAGCTGGTCCCCCCCCCCGGACCCCTCCCGGGACCCACAAGCCCCCCTGTGAGACCCCCCCCCCCAGGACCCGTGGGAGCCTCCGCCATGGGATCCCCCCCAGGGCCCACGCCCCACCCGTGCGACCCCCACTAGGACCCATGGGACCCCGCGGGGGGGGGGACTGGGGCGCGCGGCCCCACGTGGCCCCGCGGTCGCCAGCCGCCCTACCCTGCTAGCGCCGCGTCACCGCCGCTCTCGGCCAATGGGGGCTTGGCGGCGCGCGGCCGGCCAATGGGGGCTTGGCGGCGCGCGCGGTGGCGGCCGGGGGCGGGGCGGCGCGTGGGCGCCTGAGCTGGGCTCCCGCGCCGGCGGCGGGGTCGGGCCGGGCCGGGCCGGGCGGCGGCGGCGGGGCCGGTGCCGGTGCCGGTGCCGCGGGGCGGCGGCGGCGGGCGGGATGGAGGGCGGCGCGGCGGCGCGTATCCGCGAGGGCTGGTTCCGCGAGACGTGCCGGCTGTGGCCGGGGCAGGCCATGTCGCTGCAGGTGGAGGAGCTGCTGCACCACCAGCGCTCCCGCTACCAGGAGATCCTCGTCTTCCGCAGGTGCGGCGCGGCGGGCGGCGGGGCGGGCGGCCGGGGTGGCGGGGGCGCGGCGGAGGGGCCGGCGGCGGCGGCGGGCCCCGGGCGCGGCCCGGCTCCAACGCGCTTCCCCGCTGTGCCCAGCACCACCTACGGCAACGTGCTGGTCCTGGACGGCGTGATCCAGTGCACGGAGCGCGACGAGTTCTCCTACCAGGAGACCATCGCCAACCTGCCGCTCTGCAGCCACCCCGACCCGCGCAAGGTGAGTCCCGGGCCCGCGCCCGCCCTCCCCGCCGCGCCCGCCCGCCCGCCGGCCTGACGGCCCGCTGTGCTCCCGGCAGGTGCTCATCATCGGCGGCGGCGACGGGGGAGTGCTGCGGGAGGTGGTGAAGCACCCCGCCGTGGAGTCCGTGGTGCAGTGCGAGATCGACGAGGTGCGTGGCGCCCGGGCCGCGCGGAGCCGCCGGGCGAAAAGCCGCCGCGCCGGGCGAAAAGCGGCCGCGCGTCGCAGCATCCTGGGAGCTGCTGCCGCTTCACCTGCTGCCCCTCGTCAGCGAGGCGCGGGCGCTGCCCGTGCTGCTGGCGTGACAGTGGCAGCGCCACCTCCTCGCCTTACGAGTCATCTACGTGGCAGCCGGCTGCCTCTTTCGCGTGGTTTCGGTGGCCCTTCCAGGCAAGCGTGGGCCGAGCACGGGATTCGGGGGCTTTTATCCCGGAGGAGGAGAGCTCCGGCTTTGCAGAGGTGCTGCTTTCCCCTCAAGCGATACAGAGCGGAGCACTGCTGCCGAAGGAAGCGGCCCCTTTGCCGCGCGCTCTCCTGCAACTGAAAGCAGGGAATAAACGGGGGGGGGTGCGTTTCTGTGAGCAGGCGGGCTGTCTTCCTCCTCCCGGTTAGTTTGTTGTGGCGGTGGTATGGTTTTTAGGAAGCTTTGCTATCTCCTGGAAGTAAGGCAGCGTTAGGAATGAGAAAGGCTGCGGCGGGAGATCCTGTACCCTGCCAAGCTAAGTAGGTGTGCGTGCCCGGCTTTGAACACGTACAGCCTCACGTCCCGACCGGCTGCGACAAGTTGGTAGCGTTCGGTACAATTGCTGGACCTAGGTAGCGGCTCCCTTACTGCAGCACGTGGTCTGTAGCAGTTGTAAGAAGAAAACTGTATCTCATGGGGGATTATAATCACAGGGCAGAGCCAGGGATGTTTCTCATCTTGGATCCTGAAACCTGCTGGTATAGTTGTATTTAAAAAAAAAAAAAAAAAAGTCTTTAGTTGAGATCACCTCTGCAACTGGTATCCCTAGGGAAAAGGAGTAAAGAGCAGCCTATCTGTAATTAGATTCTCTTAGTTCCTCAGGGAGCTTTAGAAGCTCCAAATTCCTCTTGTTGCGTTTGGCACAGACAGACCAACAGTGTCGCTGAGCCCTGAGGCCATAGGAAAGGGCTGAGCGTAGCTCGTTGGCTGGAAGATGCTGACAGCTCTCGAGAGTAGTTAGTGAGTTAGATTGTGCTGAAGGCATGGAAGGAAATGACTCACTGTTCTTGCAGCTGCACAGTAGCTTGAGAAGTAGCTCCTTGTAGTCCCCACTGACCCATTTAATGCTCTCTGTGTTGCAGGATGTGATCCAGGTATCTAAGAAATACCTCCCGGGGATGGCAGTGGGCTACTCCAGTGCTAAGCTGACCTTGCACGTGGGAGACGGTTTTGAGTTCATGAAACAAAATCAAGAAGCCTTTGATGTGATTATCACGGACTCGTCTGACCCCATGGGTAAGAATTCTGGCTGTGAAAGGGTTCTGCCTTCCGTGCTTTTCCTCCTTTGCTCTTCGGA
This sequence comes from Dromaius novaehollandiae, assembly GCF_036370855.1. Taxonomy (NCBI): domain Eukaryota; kingdom Metazoa; phylum Chordata; class Aves; order Casuariiformes; family Dromaiidae; genus Dromaius; species Dromaius novaehollandiae. The sequence continues at coordinate 6,504,839 of NC_088121.1, read as the reverse complement.
TTATCTCCTGGAAGTAAGGCTAGCCTGCCAGATCTGCTTTAGTCACTGACTTAGTTCTTCTGGTAGATGACGACCAGGAAATTGTATTAGCAAGGCTTCAACCAGCTGTCATGTTTCTTTCCTCAAAACCCCATTCCAGCAGCTACTGCTTCTGGCAGTGAGTTGATCCTTGAATCCAAGGATCCCCCCACGGGATACAGAACCACGCTGGCAGTTTTGCACATGTGCTCATTAACGAAGCACTAGTTCCCATGCTGTTGGTGTAGCTAACTAGCCTAAAGATGGCTGTAGTGAGATCGTTGCATTTCTGAAGAACTGAGGTAGAGAAGGACTAAATTTAGTTACGCTGCCTCATTTCAGGGATCTAACATTGGGTGCCTGAGTCAGCTTCCCTTCTGCTATAGTCAACACAGAGGGAAACATCTCTGAAGGGCAATTCAGAGCAGGAGATCAGTTTGTACAAATCTTACTGAAGTAAGGGATAACTGCTAGGACTTTCTTTAGGAAAGGTGCTGGGCTCGTTAATGAGGTGTGGGCTGAATCCTAGGCTTAAAACTCTTTGCTTCTAGATTATCTCCATCACTGAAAAGCCATTTGAAATATCTCTTTTCCAGTACAGTCCTTACACAGCCTGGACATTTAGAAAACCTTTGGGAACCTACTTTCTTAGGTGCTCTCCTGACAGATCTCTTTACTCCCTTTTCTCCCAGGTCCTGCAGAAAGTTTATTCAAAGAATCCTACTACCAGCTGATGAAGACAGCTCTGCGAGAAGATGGGATTCTCTGCTGCCAAGGTGAGGATGCCGTCTTCCCTGGGCAGAGGCTGATGCCAGACCACTGCATGCAAAGTGTGAGGCTCAGAGGGGACTGTTTTCTTGGGGAGACTTGAGCCAGTGAGTGAAATCCAATTCAGCTTTCAGGTGCAGGAGTATTTTTGATCTGTACTTGTTGACTCATTAACTGCTGGACTACACTTTGCATAAAACTGGCATCTTTTGTCTCTGTTCGCCTCTGAACCCACATGAGTTGTGCAGAATAGAGCAGGTTTGGACTTGGAACTGCTGTTAACTTGGCACAGGCCTGTGCAGAGCAGAGGGGGCAGCTCTCACCTTGCATCCCATCTCCCTGCCTCCTTGTAGGTGAGTGCCAGTGGCTGCACCTGGATCTCATTAAGGAGATGCGTCAGTTCTGCAAGTCTCTGTTTCCTGTGGTGGAATACGCCTACTGTACCATCCCCACATATCCCAGCGGGCAGATTGGCTTCATGCTGTGCAGCAAGAACCCGGTGAGTTTCGGGCAGCCGAAGTGCTGCTCTGTGTTCCCTGAGAGCACCTGCAGAGCCTGCCTGGGGCCTGTCCGGGAGGCTTCCTACAGAGCCTGTGCTGTGGCACCGAGCTCTGCCTGCTCCAAAACCTCTGGGCTTGTGCTGGCCCCAGGCTCCGACAGCCCAGGTCCCCAAAGCTGCAATGCAGCCTGCCCCAGTGAAGTGCAGAATTGAGCAGTAGTGTAACCAGCTGCCTTAAAAGGAAAAGATGGTTTTCTCCCCAGTACAGCAGACTTGGAAGGAAGGAAACCAATATCAGTTTCCAAAGCCTGTTCAGGCTTTGGCCTATTGATGCTGGCTGTCATAAAGTGGGCTTTGGGCATGCTGGATGCTTTGGGGCATCTTCTAGTACGCAGGCCTCCAAATGATGCTCAGTTTCAGCATGTGGGCTGTTGACAGTGAAAAGATCTGTTTCCAGCTACTGACCAGTGAGGTTAACCTCGGCTCTCTCCCCAGTTCTAGTCTTCGCAGCTAGCCTGTAATGCAACTGTCACTTTGGTTTAGGGAGCCAGCTGTGCTGCTGCTGCGTCTGGCTTGTCCGGGGTACTGGCAGCACGTACCATGCCTGACTTAAGATCGGTGTGGATTCCGCTCTGAAGCGCAGAAGCCTCGCTTGTTAGATGCTCAGGGCGCAGTATGAAAGCTTCACTTGGCACTGCTCACATGCAGCCTGTCCTCATACATGGACATCCATGAGTAAGGGGCACTCACATGAGGTAGGGAGTGTAAACTCAGGCTCAAGCTGTGCAAAACCTGTGACATCACACTAGAAAAGAAAATCATCCATTTTCCTAGGAGTCCTCTTGGTTCTCTGCCATGAGTTGGGATGCCCATCCCACAGCCCTTTGCTCATTACCCAAGTGCTACAATGCTACCTGGCTTCTTTGTTGTAGAACACAAATTTCCGGGAGCCTGTGCAGCAGCTCTCACAGCAACAAGTGGAGGAGAGGAGTCTGAAATACTACAACTCTGACATCCATCGAGCAGCTTTCATCCTGCCGGAGTTTGCACGGAAGGTAAGCAAGGCTGTGCTGCTGCTGTTCCTCCATCGAGACTGAGGTGTGACTTTTCTTTGGCTAGCACTATACAGGGCTGAGGATTTCCTGCAGCCCTAAAGGCTTCTGCGGGCAAGTCGAAGCAGGATGGCATTTTGTACGATACAGCAGAGTATGAATCAGTCTGGGAAGACTGGAGTTCAGTTTGCAACTACCTTTTGGGCTGGTGTCCCATGACTTGCTGGCAGATCACTCCTCTGACCAAAAACAAGCCTAAGAGCCTGCAGAATTGGTGTTTCTCATTGGAAAGCTCCAAAAGTTTTAGATAAAACTGGGTTGTGGTTTCTGTTGCCAACTGGGGGTAAAGAAAGAATGCTCTGGTGTAGTTCAGTCTGCCTTCTTGAAGGACAGTCTGTATTTCTGCATCATTCCTTCATCTCCTAGCTGGGCTGCAATTGGAGGTCCCAAAAAAGAGAGGCCTGCTCAGAGTGTCGTAGGGATGAGGGCACATGCCGCTGTGGTGTTTTCAAGCCAAGCATCTGCTGAGGACTGGCAGAGTTGTGGCAGGTCCATCCTCACACTTCTGTTCTTTGGCTGTCTCCAGGCCCTGAGTGATGTGTGAGACTTGAGAAGCTGCTTTCTCCCTTCAAGTTGGACCCTGAGATCATCAGTGATGTGGTGGGGACTTTCCCAGCAGACTGCAGATTTACTCCCCACTGTGCGGGATTGTTTAACCCTTTGCCAGCCAACATTCCTTTTGATGATGTGTGAAAGATGATGGGGCATAAGCCACATAAGACTATTGAAAAGCTCCAGTGACTTATTGCGTGGGGTCAAAACTGTTCTTTCCAGTGCTGGAAACGTAAGATGTCTTTTCTTCCTTTCTCCTCCCCTCCCTACACCCATTCTATATCCCTTCTCCCTCTTTCCCTCCTCCCTCCAGCTGACATGGTATATTTATAACTGACATGTATTTCTGTCTGGCGATCTTCTGGAACTTGGGAGGAGTCCAGAAGGTTCACTAACTCAGCCTTAAACACAAAGAGCAAGAGCTTTGTGTGGAAAGTTAGCCTGCTCTCTCCTAACGGGAGCTTCCCTGCTGCTGAGACATTTTAACTGGTAACAGGTCTGAGCCTTCATGTCCCACTGCCCTTCTGTGACACCTGCACTGCTCTGCAGCACAGTTGGAGAAGTCACAGTGCAAACCGTTGTCATTCACAGTAGGTCTCCCTCCAACCCTGATGGAGTAGCAGTATTAAACACCAGCCAGGCAGGCTGGCAGCAAAGCTTTGTGGCTTTTTTTTTTTTTTCTTTCAATTGGTTGGAAACAGAAGTGCTGAGGTACTAACAGGCTGACTCCTGTTCTTATCCCTGCCATCAGAGTGGTTCCAAAGAATGTTTACCAATACGGTGATAGGCGCTTTATATATATAAATATAAATATATATATATAAAAAAAACAAACCTTAGATCCATTGCCTGCTGTACAGTACTGATGAAGGGGAGTCAGTTGCTCTGACAAGTCTTTGATCTCGGTCATGCTGAGATGCCTCAGGCCTGGGTATTTGCTAGTTCTTAAGAGGCGTTGTTATTTCCAGTGCTGCCCCCAGGACCCCCAGATGCATACATTGTTTTTCATTGTGTTCTGT